>NC_136687.1:11174819-12522385 GCF_903797595.1 Erithacus rubecula | reverse complement strand
TGAGAAGGGGGCAGGGTCAGTCACATTAAGGAAGAGATGAGGTGGGGAGAGGCCAGGACACAATGCCCATAACAATCCCTGTGAGCCTCATGTCTCCCAGGGGCTCAAACTCATGGATAAGGTGTGCCTGTTCCTCATTTGTCTTACCTGCCTGACCTACGTGATGACAGCTGGGGGAAGGTATATAGGAGGAGTGTAGACAAATGGGAGATCTTGACTGATTTGAGGTTGAAGAGCAACTAGTTCAGTAAATAACTCCTGGAGCAAAAAATAAAGAAAGACCAAAGAATGATTATGGAGTCCTGACCATAGCCTAATCTGTGATTAACTGTCAGCTTCAGTGTTTATAAGCTGATAAAAAGATGGTTAAACCAAATTTAAAGTAATAAGTAAATTTGCATTATCTATGCTATTAAAAAGTAGAAATGACATGATTTGGTTTTCTTCCAGGTAGTAGTAGCATGATATTGCAATCAGCACTAAATGAATACAAGATCCAACTATTGCCAGATCTACTTCTTTGGCTCTGTGAGTGTTTCTTATAGGTCTGTCAGCTGAACCCTGGCTGTCCCATGGGAATTGCTACAGATGTCAGATGGTCACTGTCCATGGCAGCTTCCCACTTTTGCAAAATTCAGTATTTTTCTAACAGCAGCCTGTAATGGATTCCTATTCTGCAGTCAGGCCAGTGTGGAGCTCCTCTAGTAGTGCTCCTCTAGTGGAGCCCAGTGCCCACAGCAAACAGCATTAGAGCCAATTTTGAATCACATCATTTATGGTGATGTACTCCTACAGTCCATGTTGTACCTATCAACAGTGACAGTAAAATCACTGTACAGCTGGCATTCTCTCTCACCCAGCCCTGAAAATGAGGTTGGTCATGTCTGGGCAATCTCCCACTCCCTTACAGGAATGCCATGGGATTGGAAAAGTGAGCCTTCTCAGACATACAAAGGGAGTGAATCCAGTCATCTGACTCAAGATTCATTCTGAATCATGAAATATTTCTCTGTAGTGAGTAGTTCAGAAGAAGACCAGGAATTATATATGTAATATAAAAATTATATATTGCAGATTTGTGGTTGAATCTAGTCAAGAATTTCTGTTTTGGATTTTGATTGTACGACAGAAATCTATAAACTTGTCTTTCCTGGGTTTATGACCCAAACCCCCAGCATTCTTGCACAAATCACAAGATTACAAGTCTGAAGGGAACATTTCTCTGAGATTTTGTTTGGATCTGAGTGAGGCATTTTTCACTCAATCTAGAATCCAAATCACAAGGGTATTCTTGGCATAAAGCTTGCAGTTAAAACCACTCAGAAGTATGCATGAAGATTGATTTGATATGTGGTTTTGGATCATTTCAAAGAGTAAAAGGTGTGATTTGCTGTTGTTTTTGGGATACAGACTATTAACTGTTTTCATGTCACCAGGAACAGAAGCATAGTGTGATGTCTTTATAACTCGTATCAGTAGACATTTTGAAATCAGCATCAAGTCATGGGTGCCAAAATGTTCAGACAGTAACTGCACAACTGATAACTGATGCCAAATTGGGGGATTTTTATGACTGGTCATGCAACATCCAGTTTTCTTAGTGCCTGAGCTGCTAAAATCAAGTATTACATAACAATGTAATTTCATTGAAAATAATAAAACAATGCATTGGCTCAGTGTCTGCTTTCATGGTTGCCAACAGAAGCTTAAAAATTTGACCATACTGTAGACTAAGAATAACAAAACAAAAGACACTTTCTTCTTAAATTTGAAGTGCCAGCCAGTCTCATAACTTTTGGTGTCTGACTCATGGTTTCTGAATGCTTGGGATTGGCAGTATTGTACTAATATGTTTTGTATCAAAATTCAACTTCAGAAAAACATAACTTTTTCCGTCTAGAAATTTGTAGGTCAGGAGGCTACAAGGCATGGAAGAGGAGGAAAAATGAGGGTTCCCTCCCCAAACAAGACCTTTTGATACTATTTTTCCTACGGAACAAAACCCTGAAGGAGGACCCATATTTCTATTTTTTTTTCTGGTGAGACAGAGTTTGCCTGACAGGGTGATTGTGGCTATGCAGAGGGGTTGCTGTGTTGCCTCCATGTTATGACACTGCAGACAACTCCACTGGGAAATGCCAGTTCAGAATGCCCTGAAACTACCTTCCCTCTGTGCCCAGCCCAGAGCTGTGGGTGAATACCACATTTCTGCTCACAGTAATGAAATCAGTGTCTTCCAAAATAAATATTGTTTCTTGGTTGCTAATATAAATAAATGTATTGCACATTACATTTTTGGAGAAGAATGTGCAAGACCAACATTTTTGAAGTTTAAATGAGAAGTCCTCCCTCTGTTTCCCTCCAGTCCTTTTGCAGGGAAACTTCCACTTGAGTCAGTGGTAATTTACAAGATTAAAAACTATAGAGGCACCCCAAAGTACCCAAAGATTTTGTTGTTTTGTTGGGTTTTTTTTGCCTGAAAATAAGTATGATATTTGGATAAAAATTTTATTTGTGAAGGTGGAACAACGCTAGTATTTATTTTTTTTCTGGTGTTATTTCTTGTTAAATACTTGTAAGTTCTGTAGTTTGTAGCTCTCCAAAGGGAAAAACGAATCATTTGTTCACTAATGGAAAATTAAAGAAGACAAATAGCAGAGTTAAGAGTATGATTTATTACAGTTCACATCCTACTGTATGTCCACAAGTTCTTTTAATGCTTTTCATACGAAACAAAATCTAGATTCTATTTCCCGGTGAATTTAGAGCTAATTATTTTTCAAGACGTTCTACCTTTCTTCTCATTTCATTTAGACTTCCCTTAGTCTAAATTCATCATAGTTGTGATAGATGATTGTGCTGGGAAGAAAGAGACAAGGAGAGAACAAATATTTCCATATATTAATCCTCAGTCTTTAAAAACCAAAGAATTGGTTTTGGTAGGGAATGGGACTAAATTGTCTTCTCATTCTTAAAGCTAAATCTGTGGTTTGTAAAGCACTAGTGATAGATCAGCCTTAATGCTTAGCTGTTTGGATTGTGTTAAATTAATCCTTAAAGACATATAAGTGCAGTCATGCTGTGTAAATACTTCATGCCTCTTTTAAGTGTATAATACAGTAAAAAAATTAATAACAGTAAGCTTCCGCATTATGATTGTATAAAATCATGTTGCAGGCACCTTGTTTTACTTGGCGGAAACCAATGTGGTTCCATTGTTGATGATTTTGTTTTCTTTTTAATTAAGTTTTTTTTTTTTTTCCACAAGCTGTTGATTTGGGATGTGGTATTTCAAAGCCCAAAAGCCTATTTCTCAGCTGATGTTTCACTCCTAGTTTCAGAGCTTGTCTGTGTGTGGACAGAGGCAGTTTAAAAAATGGTTTAGGCCAAACTTTCTCCTTTCTCCCTTGAAAAAGGGATTGCCCCACTGGGAAAAAAACCTCTGGGGAATGCTATTCTCTAAGCAGTTCCCAAATGGAGCTGGGCGATTCTGACACCAGGCCAGCAGTTTGAAATTCCTGCTCTCAAACACTATCACCTAGAAGTACCTGAAATATCTCAATTTTTTGGTAGACAGCTTTGCAGACACACGTGATCAGGAGTCTTATGGCTTGGATGGGTAGTCAAACTGTAGACTTCCACTGTTCAGACAAAAGTCTGTATTTCAAGAGTTTAAGAGAGAAAACAATGTTGCTGCTAATTCCCACTTTGCCTATATTTCTTCTAATAACAGTATATTTAAGCTATAGCCCAAGAAATGGGAGATGGATGGCGATTTGATCCCAACTCCTAGAAGCTCCTATTTATCATCCTCAACAAAGGGTCATGTAACTTGAAGCAGCCCAAATGTTTGTGTGAAGCAAAGTTTAATGTAGTTATTTCAGTGACTTTGTTCCATGTGCAAAGCCAGAAGTGTTAATTCTGATTTTAGTCTGTATTTATTAAGGACAGAGATTATCTACAACTAGTGGTATGACATTTGTTTTGGTGCTTGCCCATGGCCAGATAGGTTCCTTCAGGCAATTCCATCATAAGATGTTGCTTTTTCCCTATACAGTTGCTTCCCTAAACAAGTTTTAGAATACTAAAACAAGATGCTGTTTATTGACCACATGACAACATCCCATATGAGGATGACCTCCAACAGTGTAAACTAAGTAGACTATGGACCAATCTTGTCTTCCTAGAAGTGTTTCATTTTCTTAGAGCATGTTTTAAAACCTGTGTTTTTGTTAGTAAATTAATAAATAATTTCCTGGTGTTAGAGGCCAGAAGCAAAAGCAAAAATGAATGTAAACACATTGTGTAGTTGGAAGTTATGTCACACAGGGAGAAATTATAGAAAAATGTGATTCTAACAAAACAGAGAAACTGGGCTCATCTCCATGAGAAAAAGATGGCTCTAACTCTGTTAATTTATGTTCTATTTCTTTGTAATGTAGAAATGACAAAAAACACAAGACGAAGTACAACAGAGACAAAATCCAGAGTTCCTGATTAGTAATCCATGTGAAGTGGAGCAACCATAGACTTTGGGATTCAAAGTAAAAAAAAAGTTTAAAGTTTAAAGTTTAAAGTTTAGCTAGAATATAGGTACAACAAAGTCCTGAGTAAAAGAAAAAGCTATTTCATTTTAGTTATAAACATGAAAATGTTGAGTGAAATTTGTGGAAGAAAGATCAAAGACCAAGTAGCTGGTGGATGCAGTGGTCAGACAGGAATTTGAGGAACACATAGTAGAGCATGGCTAACCTGAAAGTATTCACAAATCATCAATCAAGTCTGGAATGTCATGAGTTTGGGGAATTTTTGATATAATAAATATAGTGCTTGTTTTGTCTTTTAAAGGCTCAAAATCAGGGCATTTTTTGAACTTTTTTTTTTTTTAATTTTTTTTTAATCAAGTTGTGAACCATACTGTTATGTTTGGAAAGAATGAAAGCTAAGAATCTTACTGCTCAGGAAGAAAAAAGAACTTGGAAAAAACACTTGTTGGGTGACTTGCAATAAAGGTCATAAAATTTGGCAAAGCAGAAATAGATTAATCTGGAAAGCAGTGTAGTTGAGGAAAACTGCTGGCAGTAAATACATGAGAAATTGAAAATCAAGCAATATAATTTTTATAAAAATAGCAGTTATCATGCATAGGCCTGAACCTGAAAGCTGCAATAAGCTTAGAATTCTGATACTTGACTCACTTTCATATTAGCCCTGCTTTATGAAAAATATACTTATAAATTATCAAGAAACTATCTGAGTTTTCAACGTCATCTATGCTTTTATTTTGTATGATTTGTCTTGTATTCTATTTTGTTGTCCTGTTTAGAAACACAAATACTGGCAAGCAGTATGTTTTTAGTATAAGATTTTTAGGGGTGAGGAAAAAAAATCTTTTTTATCATGGGTTGTAGAGTATGAAAAAGATATAAGAAGTAGAACCTAAAGCATACAATCAGGGATGGAGACTATCACTGCTGTGTTAGCTCTAATTCAGTAAGATCAAAAAGTTTTAATTAGTCTGGGCTACTATATTTGACTGCTGAAATTATCAGTGATCTAGACAGACAGTGAATCAATACTATTCCATTTGCTTTGTGGTGGAGTCAAAAAGTGCTTCAAACTCTAATCAGTAGTAGTTGATATTGGAAAGCTCTTATTTTTGGTAAGTATAAAAAAAAAGTTGTGTTTATATCCAGTTCAGAATTGCAATTTTTTATGTTAAGCCTTTTTAGCAGCTAAGAGAAGGAATTTAAGCTGCAAAGGCTTTTTTGTCACTTCATTTCTGACTTCTATAAATGTTTGCTAAACTATTATTTTATTAATTTGGTTTTGTAAGGAAAAACCTCACTTCTTCTTTTCAGCTAGGGAATTAAATGTCAGATTTCCTACTGAAGGATATACTTTATGAAGAAGTTATAAACCCTAAAATTAAGTTTGCAATGGAAAATGTGACAAGCTTAACTATGGCAATGCAAGAAATTTATTCTTAGCAACACATGAACTATATATATATATATATATATATATATATGAAATGTATTTGTAATATACTATATGTTTATTACCACTTAAACACTTAAAAATGGAAAAAGCCAGCACACACTCCAACTGCCTACGAAATATTTTTTTTTAATATAGCCAGAACACATTGAATATTGCATGACTGAAGAGTATATGGTAAGTGTTTAAACAACATCAGATGCAATAAAACATTTCATTTGAAATGTTATGCAGGTGATAAAACTGTCATGCAGAATTACTCTTTGGCATGCTTTGAAAAAATATAATTAGAAGAAAGGACATAGGGCAAACTTAATCATGAAAGAAAAACCTGTGAAAATGAAGCACATTTGTATTTGCTCAAGTATTCAGAATTTTGCAGCAGATCAGAACCTTTATTAGCAGCTGGGTTTGACTGTTGTGGCCCCCTGTGGTGGGACTGGACACTTCCATGTCTATGGGTATCAAGATGTGTGTACAGTTATGTAGCTCATGACACCTGCCCCCCATGCTCCTGCCCCCTTACCAGCCAAACCAAGGAATCTAGCAAAAGAGGTATTACAGGAAATTTTTTCTCTCTTTTTCCCCTGTTCCTCCTCTTGAGGAGAGAGAAGAGGTGAGCTGGAAATTATATGAACCTCCTATGAGAAAAAGGGGCAGAGAGCAAGAGGGATTGACAAAGGAGGGGAAAAGAAGAAAATGTAGGATACCTTTAAGATTTATGTACACACAAAAAAAAAAAAAAAAAAAAAAAAAAAAAAAAAAAAAAAAAAAAAGTGAAGTAGAGG
Organism: Erithacus rubecula; assembly: GCF_903797595.1. Classification (NCBI taxonomy): domain Eukaryota; kingdom Metazoa; phylum Chordata; class Aves; order Passeriformes; family Muscicapidae; genus Erithacus; species Erithacus rubecula. The sequence goes on along the minus strand of NC_136687.1, from coordinate 12,515,597 downwards.
AGACATAACTCACGGGACGTGATTCTTTGGATGAGTAATATAGACTGTCCACTTGTTAGACAAATGTTGGAAAATAAGAGTGTTCTACATGTTGCCTTGTTGTTTTTTTTAAGTTTGGGAATGGACAAGTAGGCTTGAAGGGAATTTTGACCATAGGTTCTTAATTCCATTTAATGATTTTTATATAAATAATACTTTGAGGACAGCAAGGATAATTTTAGAATCTAAAATAATGCCATTGCCATCATTATTAATTCAATGTCCCTATTCTTGCCAGAAGTTGTGCCAATTGCTCTCTGTTGACATACACAGTTTTTCTTATTTAGTTGTCTATGATAAATCATCCTTTCCATTTCAGAAGGAGCAAGAGAATCTCTTGCTCTTGTTTCCTGTCATACTAGCATCGTCCTGAATACCCGCTCCTGTTCCCTAAGAATTCTTATTTAGTTACCTTGTCTGCCTTTGCTGGCACCAAAGTCTTACTGTGCAAGAATAAAGGTCATTTCTGTCTGCTGAATAATAACCCTAGTTATTATTTTGAGAGGAGGCATGAGCTGCTGGTGCTTTCTCTGTGCTTGTCCTTAAGGCACAAGATGTTTTCACTGTTCTGCCATTTATTCTTTCTCCCCAAGGTCGGTTTCATTTTCAGTGGATACACTTAGACAAATCTTGGACTTGATTCAGTTAAAATTACTGTATGCTTGGCCTCTGTATCATGGAAGCACAAGCAAAGCAGCTAAACACTGTGGAAAGTTGTTGTTCTCTGTTTTCTCTGGCCATGCATAAAGTTCTTCAGTGCAGAAGCTTAAACATTTTGCTTTGAATTGAGTGCCCTGGAATTATATGCTTTGTGGTCTTATGCTAAGTTGTAGACAGAATATAAATGGGCCGTTGCTTCTCCACACTCTTCCCAGTAGCTGGTTTTTTTTTTTTATTTATTTATTTTTTCTAACACAGTGAAGTTCAGTATAAAATTCAGGCTCTTTGTCTAGACCCAGAAATAACCCAGCTTCTCTTGTCTGTATGGGGAATAGATACAAACAAGTCTGGTAGGCAGTGAAAAAAGTTGAATCTCTGTCTTTCCCTATTCTCAGATACTCTACAAAATTAGAATCAGTTTCAAGTATAACTAAAAAAACCAGGGACTTTCTGCTGTCCCTTGAATTGCATCAGCAGCTGGATTTCACTTTTGCCTTTTGGCTAGTAACTGAGAAGAGCAAGCCAAAGTGGTCTTGACAGTGTCTTGGTGGTGTGCTACAACTCTAGCTTGCTAGTTCTCTCAGAAATTTGTGATTTGTAAAGGAGAGGATATCCAAGGGCACACACTGGGATTAGTTAAATGTTGCCCCACATATTTTAAAATTACTTGGCCTAATGGAACTAGGGTGTGTTTTGCAGTAAAAACAGTACGGCATCATATTGCACAGTGTGAAAAATGGTGCTGTCTGCAAAGTGTTGGAGACCCAGACTCTACTAGGGACAGTATGGAGCAGAATTGGAGTTGCAGGAATTTCAGAATCGAGTTCAGGTGTCTGAAAATCATGAGGTCACTGCATTCAAGGTTATCTTCCATTTATTCTACCTCTTTGAGAAAGGTCAGTGAAGTCTACAGGTGGAAACATAAGGTTCAATTTTCTTCAGAAACTGATGACTTACTATGAAATGTTTAACTTGTGACAAAAGTCAGCAAACTCATTAAGTATTGCTTGCCTTTGTTAAAATGGCTGATGAGCTCAGTTATTTCCTAACCAGCATCATTGTTGATTGATGACATAAACTTGTGCAGTGTGTGGTGGTTTTGGTTGGGGTAGAGTTGATTTTCTTCACAGTGGCTGGCATGGGGCTGTGTTTTGGATTTGTGCTGAACACAGTGATAATAGAGATGTTATTGCTGAGCAGGGCTTACACAGAGCTGAGTTTTTTTTCTGGTTTTTGTGCTGCCGCACTGGCAAAGATTTTGGGGGTGTCTGGGAATGTGGGAGGAGGCACAGCCGGGATAGGTGACCCAAACTGACCAAAGTTTGTGAAATTGTGATCAGTGTATAAAGTGGTGGGAAGAGAGAAGAAGAGGGGGGCACTTGGAGTGATGGCATTTTTCTCAGGTCACAGTTATGTGTGGTGTGGCCCTGCTCTCCTGCAGGCAGCTGAACACCTGCCTGCCCACAGGGAGCAGTGAATTAATTCCATGTTCTGCTTTGCTTGCAGGAGCAACTTTTGCTTTTCCCACGGAACTGTCTTTATCTCAACCCATGGGTTTCCCAGCTCTTAACCCTTCTGTTTCACTCCCTGATCCTGCTGGTGGGAGTGAGTGTGTGGCTGCATGGGGCTTGGCTGCTGATTGGAGTCTATGACACAGCAACACAATTTACATTAATTTGCATTTGGATTACATTTTGAATTAAGCTACCAAAAATACAGGTGCTCAAGTATCATGTCTTAAAACACTGCAGGGAGCTTAACCATAAGTAGATAGCTAGCAAAGACTGGTAAAAAATTCTAAACTACATTTAAATTGGAATTTTTGACAAGAAAATTGAACTATTTGTTATTTATTACTTACAAGCAGTTTTTAATCCTTTTGTACACTTAATATTCTGCTAGAGAAGTAGTGGAGAAGTTCTGGTGTTTCAACTACACTTAAAGCTATTTGAAAAGATGCCATCACATTAATTTGATGCTCTAAAAATCTTGGCTTCATTTTTTTTTCAGTATGTTTCAGATTCTTTTCATGGTAACAGCAGTTTTTTAGAGGCTGGCCTATAGCTTTCTGTGAAAAAAAATCAATAAAAAGTTAACCAGACTGTAACCACACTCTTACAACTTAGCAGAACACAGGAAGTATGATGGCTGTTGTATTTTCTTGATATTCTAAAGAAATTTCTGAAATTTATTAATAAAACAGTACAAAGGTTTGCACTGTCTTTACTATTCTCATAAACAATGGGATCATTAGTAAATGTAAATAGGAATAAAAATTGATGTAAGAAACCTAATAAATAAATGTGAACCAAAGTAGAATACAATTAAGCAGCACTTGTTTAATTTTATCTGTTTATGATGCATGCTTGCATAACATGCTGAACATGTTGTGCATGCAAGATCTGATTTGATTTATCACAGGTCTGAGATACCATTAATTGCTACTAGGTGGAGAGAAGGAGAGTATAACTATAATAGTGTGTGGAAGTCTCAATTTAGACATGTTCATGTTGGCTCAGCATCCTTGATTCAGACTTCAAGGATGCAAACTAGGGATGTAATCTTACATGTTTTTTATTAGAGCTGCTCCATAGAGATAATTAATTAATGAATGTCTATTTTCTTATCAAATCTTTCACAATTTGAGAGTCAGGCTTTGACTGCCAAAGCAAAATAAGCCAACTGTGTTCAAAGTAATCTACCATTTAAAAAAATAGCAGCTCCATCAAAATGTTCCTTTTCAACTTAAAAAACAGTATGAATGCAGGGGTAGAGAAAAAAGCCATGTATGAAAATGCTCTGTACATTTTCTAAAAGAAGTTGGATTTGTACAGTTGTAATTATTCAAGGTATAACTTTGGTATGAAAAGAGCTCAGTTCCATGTTTTTAGTCATATTGGGTGGACAAAAAAAGAAAAAGCTTGTCAGCTGTGCACTTAAAGCTGAGCAGAGAGACACAGCTCTGAACAGCCCTGTTGCAGATTGCCTTGACATCTGTTTCCCTTATCTGCTGTTGTTTTGAAGGTCTTATAGCCAGTGCTTTAACTACATACAGACATAAATATTAATGGACACTGGAGACAGGTCCAACCTACTAGAAATTTAGGCACAACAGGATTATAAATGTTACTTGATACCTTATAAAGCCCAAGATACCTGACCAGTGTGTAGGCTCTGTTGCTTGATGTAGTCAGGTGATAACATATGTACACTCATGCAGCCTATTTCAGCAAGTGTCAAACGTTCATGCTAAGTACTACATAAATTATCACCTAATTAAGCACTGTTATGGTTTGGATTGGGAGGGAAGTGCAAACTTGATTCTCCTTAGAGAGCTATATGCAGAAATATGATGTAGAATTCATTCTACGAATAAAGGTTGAAGATCAAATTTTTTCCAGAATTTTTTGGAAGGAGGAACTGGAAGGGAACCTTGACTTCCTTAATTAAATCCTTTTCTGCTCATGAAAATTCCGAGAGGTTAATTTGGTTTTATGTGTACTTCCCCATTATATTGTAGAGATGTCAGGAGCCCTGTTTTGTTATTGGCACAATTTATACCCTGTTGGCTTTCCAAACTTCTCATTGCTACTCTTACATCAATAGTTACTGAATCATAACTTATGAATGTCTAAAAAATATTCACCTGGAGGTATAGTTTAGGATAAAAGATTAGGCTGTTATGAAATGGTCTTTTCTGATGATATTAAACATATACAAATGTATCTATCATCATATTCAGGAAAATACAAATAAATAGAGTATTTGTGTGTTAGATGTGAAGATAGCTGTACTGCTGCTGGTCTAGACATCATATTATCCTGGCTGGCTATGGAATTTAAAACAAAGAATCTGGTATCAACGTCTCTTGATGCTTAGATTACAATGTCCTTTAGGACAGAAGCAGCATGTTTAACTCACTAGCAAAATGTGAATGCAGGGGTGAACAACATTTTTGGCCACTGCTAGATTATAAATGAATTAAAATAATGATCATGGTTCCTGGAAGAGGGGAAAACAGTGAAAGATAGGGAAGTAAATAGAGAAATCAGAAGTCAGATTTGCTAAGAAGCACTTAGGGATCAAATTATGTATTTTCAGGCAATAAAGAGATTCTTCTAAAGCACTCTGTGGTATGGGCACCAAAAACAACAAGGAGATCAACATCAGCAGTGTGACAGTTATAACATTGATTCAGAAAATTGTATGCTAGTTCATTTTTTCCTCCATCTAGACAGCTACTAGCTGAAGGCAGCTAAGCACCTAGGGACATTTGTGTTGAAACAACACATGAGAGTGGAAAGAAACACAGAGTGGGCTGGGAGGAAAAAACCAGTCAAACACAAAAAGGCAAAGTAGCCAAACAGGCAGTTTCTTATCCCAAAATGCCTCTGACATTTCTCCTTCACTGCACTTCAGGAAGGTAGAGAGGGGGGAAATGACAGCAGTGAAATATTTTTCTGTGTCAAGCAGTTTTCCACTTCACAAATACCACTGCTACCACAGCTGGCATGACAGGTAGTCTGCAAAGATGCCCAGGGCTGCACTACTGTAGAGACCAAATTACTTCCTCTTCTCCACCCCAGGTGAAGTCTGAAGCATGTTGGCATTCCTGTGTTGGAAAATTTGCATTGGCATTACCATTACCAAGAAGCAATTTCCGTGCTATGGTGTGTCTGACCTAGTTATGCATTCAAACTCTTGACTGAATGAGAGAGGAGCTGTAAAGTTCTTGAAGATCTTCAGGGGTACTGAACCACCTCAGCACTGGTATAAGTAGTAATATTTTCACTATCTTCTATAAAGTCCTGTTCTTTATGTCTGCATGTTCTGAATGATCTACTTTTACATATGATATTTTTTGCTACAAATTTACTAAGGGCAAAGTATTATCTAAGTATATATCTATATATCTATGCATACAAGGCAATGTGACCAACTGGCAATTCCTGATCTAGGGATGCTGCTCAAAAAATAAAGCCAGACCACATGATTCTTGGACTGTTTTATATCAGCCTTTGTTTTCAATACATGGATGTCAGAGAAAAACGTAATATTCAATTTTTGTTTTAGCTCTGAACTCTGTATTTTATTCTCTGTTGCAGTGCTCAGAAATAATTTGCTGCATTGTAGTTGTACCTCAGTGCTGGAAAAATGTGAATTCTGTTAATTTTGCTACATTTAGTACCACAGAAATCAATAGTGAAGATGGCACTTATTAAAAAAGAAAATAATGTCCCATTAGTTGAAAGATGCCAGTGTTTCTTTAAAGTTGTCATGCCAGCAGTATGCCCTACAAAAATTACAGACACTGACAGACAGAGGACTGCTTCTTACAACATCCAGGTAGCCCTGACAGAGTGTTCAGTCATTCAACCACCTCGTCCTGTTATTTTGTATTTTAACTATGCCACTCTGCTATTGTTTCAATGGATGTTTAAAATCTGTAGATAGAAGAACCTGCTTTAAATTGTTGTTAGGTGGGTGATGATCTCTGTCTCACAAATCAGCAAAATCAATAGTGATTCCAGCATGTGTTTCTCCCCATGTATACCACATGGAACTTAGAATAAAATTCATAAAATAAAATTTAGGCTTCATTTACTTCAATGAACAGCCAGATCCATAGAGCATGGTCTACTCCTAGCTCTGCCATTTATTACCACTGTGTTTATAAGCCAGACCTACTGCCTGTTGTCTCAACAAAAAATAATTGTGATGCTTGAATTTGAAAGGTTTTAAATGCCTGCTGGCCAGGGAACAAAAAAAGAAACAAGAGTGGTCTCTGGGTTTCTATTTTTTGTATGTACAAGGCAGGCAATTGCATCAGCTGCTAGTTTTGTTAAAAGGCAGACTAGATGATGCAACAAATATGATGGCATGAAAGAAACTCCACGGGCTGCTCTTATGAGATTTAAGCAAAGAGGAACACATGCACCACTGGCCTGAATTTGGTTTACTGATCTTTCATTTCCTCAGCTGAATGCTTAGGATCAGTCAGTGTGCTAGAAATCCTGCTGGACTAGCAGCCAGCGTGTCTGCAACGCTTCTTTCAGCAGACACAAACCAAGCTTGAGGGCCTGGAAAACAGTACAGCAATTTGCTGGCCCAAAAGCAAAAATAAACCGTGCACAGTATGTCACATCAGCTCTTAACTGTCTCCAGGAAGTGAAATGTTTGACAGGGAAATATATTTGCTTGTGGCCTCATTTGATTCATGTTTCGAGGAAAGAATTGAAGTCATACCCCCAGTGGAGCACTTACATCAATCAAGGGGAGGATGCTGCAGTCTCCAGGATGTCATCTTCCTGCACCCTCCTCCCTGCTTCCCTGTGAAGGCATGGTGCCATTTAAGTGAAGGAGATTTTAGAAAAGGGATGCAATATGTTGTTTTTGTTTTTTTGTTTTTGTTTTTTTGTTTTTTTTTTTTTTTTTTTTTTTTTTTTTTTTTTTTTTTTTTTGTGGGGGGGAAATAGGATGAGTTAGGAGTAGAAATCCTTCCATATTGGGAGGTGATGGTTTCATTGTGGTAGATTTCTTTGCACCTAACTTTCCACTCCCTGTCTCAACCTAGTAGGAAAGCATGCAGAAATATTACTAGATGCTTCCACAGTGTTAATATAAATTTGGAACAACTTAATAAAAAAGCTGTGAAATTACTGCTCATGCAAAAAATATATGCCAGAAGAGACCAGGTCCAGAGTGCAGAAGTTGATAGAACACAATCCAGTTTCTAATTTCTGATTCCTAATCAGTTTTCTCCATCACACTGCCGGTCCTGTTAAGGAAATCCTCTTGACTAAACTTGGTGTTAGCTTGAATTAGAATAGTAAATCTTATTTACTTATTGTCCTTGAGACATAATAGTAAATTATTTACTTCTGCCTTTGAGACAGAATAGTGCATCTTATTTATTGTGGCCTCAAATGAGGCCACAAGCAAAAGTAAAGAAAATTTTTAGATATAAATGAAAGAAATTTAGGGATGTTCTAGTGTTCTTTTCTTTGTTCTTTCTTTCTTCTCACTTTCAAGTTCTGCTATTTTTAACTTTGTTCTTTTTAACATGGGGAGTATCAGAGCCTGTAAGAAACTTACCACAGCCCCTCTCCACATTGCTGTCATTGATGGGGAGGTAACTCTAGAACTTCATTAAAGATGTATTTGTATTTTTGTGCCCTAAATATTTCTAAAGCTATTTTAAGTAGGCAAGCAGATATGCTAATGTACTAAAAATAAATATTTAAAAATACTTGACCTCAAAATACCGATCCATAAGTAGAGGGTAAAAGGACCTTTAAAAGGATCTTTTCCTTGCATCCTACCCAGAGCAGAGCCTCAGATTTATAGACTTGTGGTTGAGGCAGATGTAGACTGAGCTGCCACCTGAGATGGCATCACAGGAAGGGCCAGATATTTTTCAGGTTTCTAGTACTCTTGGTAGGGGTGTTGAAGCTCTCAGCATAGCATGAGGATTACCAATCTGCTCTTAGTGAGATACACAGTTCATAGAGGCTGCCTTATGGGTCACAAGCCATGCATAGGAGAGGCTGTTGTGAACACTGCCTCTTACACAATTGTGGCTGTGACAGGAATTATGTTTTTGTGCAATTTTAGCAAAATTGCTAATAATGACTGAAAAATACTTCAGTTTTACTTACACAGAAACATGTCTCTTCTTTGAAAAGCATGAATCCTGCTATCAGTTTGTTCTCTTGACTTTATTTACTTTCTTTCAGCTCTTCTCATTTTGTTTTATTTTGTTGTGGGTTTGTTTTTTTTTCCCCTTAATTTTTTTTGCCTTCAGAGCAAGGAGGGAGCCAGCCCTCTGTGGCTCACCAGTTCTCCATGGAGCAACAGGAACCAGACCACAGCTTGGGCACCTCAGCAGGCTCTTCTGAAAGGAGCATCAGACAGAGCATTAAAGAAGGGTGTGTTCTCACAGTTGCCCAGCACTATCAACACTAACCACCAGGATGATCTGGATTTCTGCAGCCCTGTGCCAGATGGCCCCTGACTCCAGTCTTCATTGCAGGTCTGTGCTCTGTGGTTATGGCAAGACTTGATTCTGAAACAACTGCTTGGTTTTTGAAATTCAGGCATGGCCCTCTTCTTTGGATATTTCAAGCTGCAGGTTTCAGTTGAAGCCATAAGCAGCAGCTGGGTTTAATAAATGAGGACAGTTTTTCCCAGGTATTTAGAAGCTGGGCAGAATGATGGTGTTTACAGTCAGCCTGTTCCATGCTGAATAAAATCCAAAGAGGTCCGTTGCTTCAGGGCTTACACATTGCAATGCACATACAGCCAGAAGTTACTTTGAATGTTTATGCCCCACATAAACCAAAATGTTTTGCCTAATGTCATGAAAAATACAGAGGATTCTACAATAACATTGAACAATGTGGGTTTAAATTTTAAAATTAGTATTGCAGTGAACTTAGTCTCTTAATTAAAGCTTATGGTCTTAAAATCAAAGCCAAAATCTACTTTTAAAATTGTGCTTTAGAGCTTTCCTGTATTGAGGATAAACAGTGTTTCATTAAAAGACAAATATCTCCAAGAAAACAAATTATGTAAATACATGAGTCTATTTTTTTCTTATGCTGAGGGTTATATCCAGTCTTGAAATACTTCAGAACGGAGAGGAGAATACCAATAAAAAAATAATGGCATAATACAGCAAGGCAATAGTCCCACATAAAAACAACAGGCAGCATTTGGGGGTTTTCCTGGGCAAATGCATCGCTGATTCATATGGAATACACTCCTTGTTACCAGGACATAGTCAGCTTAGTTTCTGTGGTTTTCTAGAGTTGCAAAATGTTTAACTAAAGGTTCATTTTGGTTGAAATGGGACAGCTCATTTTTCTCTAAGGTCACCTTTTCCTCTGTCAGTGATCTCGATGTATCGGGGAGACAATGGTAGGAAGCAGCAAAGCCCAAGGGCAGTAGAAATCCAATTCAAACAGGGGCTTGAGTGCTGGAAGTGATGAAGAAAACCAATTCACAGGTCCCCTTCAAAAGATAAGGGCTCCCTTCCTTACTATTAGAGGGAGCAAGTGATCTGTAGTGATGCCTCCTTGCTGCACAAATGATTTTCAATGCATGTCTCTCTACTAACTCAGCCACTGTTTTCTGGATGTTTTGTGACACTACAAAGCAGCTGTTCTTTCACTCTTCTGACTAAGACATTTATATTCAACCCTGACATTTTAATCTAATAAAAAAAAAAATCTTTTTACCTCCTTGCAGTATAAACAGAGAACCTCTATATAATGGGCATCTGTGGAATATGGAATTAATCCCACTAGTGCGGAAAAACCTTCATAAGTCTCTTGCGGCTTCATCACTCTTTGAGTTATGAGGTCTTCCTCTCACTTGTGGGATAAAGTCCAAATCCCACAGAAGCTTATTATGTGTCCACTATTTATTAAAACTTCATCATTTAAAACAAAACACTTAAGAAAGACACTGGGAAACATTTAAAATCAAAGAGGTTTCAGTCTTAGGAATATTTGTTATATTTGAAGGTTTTTCAAATAGAGAAGAAAAAGTTCATTTTAGTCCTGATAACCACTGAACTTGCTGCTTCTGATTATTTTTCCTTTTTTTCTTTTTCTCCACGGAGAGATTCTGAATGTTTTTCCTTTCTTTCCTACATGATTTTATAAATCTTTCAGTATCCCTCTGAAGACTTGACTTACTTTTCTCTGCTTTTCAGCCCAGTGACTAGAGCCATTAACTGTGAGTGAGAGCCCTTGTTCCCAGGCTTCTGGTTGTAAATGTATGTACTTGCTGTACTTTGATTTGCAAAAAGTCTTTTAAATGCCACTGCTTTCAAGAAGTGTAAATTCACACAAATATACAGCCTAAAGCTTAAAACTAGTACTTTAGCAGTGCTAACATTTTCTACCAAGGCTGTTCTGGAGCTAAGAAGACATTGGGGTTAGGGAAACCTGTTTGATTTAAAACTCTGTCATGTACTCTGTCTGGGCACATTTAAACCTCTTCTTCATTTCCCTGGTTTCCATCAACAGACTTTTTTATCTCTATTTCTTTATAGTGTTTCTGTACCTGAAATCAAATAGAAGCTAAAGTCCACCATATCACTTGATGTAATGGAAATGAACACATCCACTATTTTAGCTATTCTGCTTGGGAATTAATTTAGTCACTTCACTGTAGTGATCAATTCATTATGTAGGTTTAAACAAGAATCCTTAGTCATTATTTTACAAATTAAGCATGGGAACTGATTAAAAATATCTTTTAATTGCCTTAATGTTACATCACGTAAGTGCTATTGTTACTGATATACTAAAAATAGTTTAAGTTTATTATTCCTGGATTTGAAGCATTTTCCCCTATTTTTGCCTACTTAAATGAGTAAGTGTTATCACCCATATAAATCTCTCCTTCCCTCACACAGCAATGACTAATTCCAAAAAGAGTTATGAAAAACAAGGAACTCTATCTTACAGCTAAGGAAGGTAAGACAAATTCTCACAGAGGGACTATCCCAGTGTAATCCTGTACATCAGTGTCAGAGCTGGGTGAGAAGCCAGAAGCTGCTGACAGCAAACCCTGAGCTCATAGCATGGATCCTAAGGTAAAGTCCCAATGCTGTGCATGGAAATAGGCATAGACCTTTCCATCATCTTGCAGAGAAGTAATGTTGAGGTGAGAATATTGAAATACTTGTATGGTATGTGTGGAGCAGATCTGGCCCTGGCACCTCTCTGAATCTGCTCAGGTACCTGGAGGGGCTGTGCTCCCTTTCAGCTGTACTGTGGCCAGAAGAAAAGCACAATGTGGCTACAAGGGGTTTGCCTGCAAGACTGATGGTGCTGGAACTCTTTATCCTTTAAAAAGAAATATTCAGGTAAGAGAGTAGACTGCCTCTGAGGAGTGGGGAGCAGAAGGGGATCGCTTAACTCCCGGAAGACTGTGGGTGTGATGTATCATTCTTTACCTCTGGGAAAAAAAAAAAAATCAGGTCAATTTAAATAAATTCCATGGAAGCAACCAAATCTTTTGTGCATACTTGAAGTCTGAATCTCTTCACTTGTTCATATGTTCTTCCAGTTAATCACTTTTCTTTCCTTAACTGTAATAGAGAAAACAGAATCTGAATTTAAGGCAGACAGGGGAATAAAGAACAAACAGCCATATCTGCTGCCTGTTTCTACAAATGCTAAGTGTTACTTCTAGTCTCCAATGAGAACTCAGGATGGGCCTGCTTTTATGAGAATCTGTGAGATTTACAGCAAAAAGTGTACAGCCAGTCAGAGAGCTTTGACTTGATGACAGATCCTTCTGCTCAGGTTTTGCTGATGAGTGGGACTGAATTAGCACAAAATGACCCTTTTATTCTGCTATAGCATAGATTTATATCCATAAGGGGAGCTCCTCAGTAGGGGTAAATTGTCTTAATTCTTTCAAAGGACTTGAATTTGGCTGTTTGAGGTTTGGTCCTGGCATAAGGTGAATACATGTTTTCAAGCTCCATGACTTCATCTGTCAAACCCACTGTCACCCTGTGGCACTTCCAGTCTTTAGATTTCTTGCATTTCTTTTCAATGATATTTAAACAAGTTTTTACCTGTTGCAAAGGATGCTGTTGTAGCTTAAGTGTAATATTTTGGATGTAATTATTTTTTGGTATGAAAAATTTTGGAATGTGATTGGAAGCAACTAAGATAAAAGTTTTTTCCTTTATTTTGAATTGTTTTGTCACCCTTAGCAGTTATATTTTTTCTTTTTCATAGTTTCAATAATTTATTATCTATACATTATTTAAAAAACACCCCCAAAACTATGGCAATTCTGATGACAGCATTCAATTTTTTCCCTTTGCTGCATGCACAAACATGTAATAGTAATAAACATTAAATGTACATAAATTCAGTTTTTAGATTAAAAGAACAGAAGAGGCAAGCAAAGCACAGGCTGCAGAAGCAACAGGAAGTGAAAAGGTGGTGAGAGTGAAACAAGAATGTAAATCACATTTTTTATGAGTGGCCACCCGGACGACAGAGTGCAGAAGCAGACGGGGTTGTTGTGAGAAAAAACAATGAAGAGTGCACATGTAATAATACAAAGTGCCTAAGTGAGGAGCAGGGCTGGGGAAGGCCATCATCAGCAGGGCTTGGAGAGGGCTCAGTGCTTACTCTGCCTCCTGCTTTTCTGGTCCCCTTAACCCCCCTTTACTTTTTCCTTAAACGAGATTGGTTTTGGTAGGGATGGTCCAAAAAAGCACCCCTCTTGAACAATAAACACAAATGACTGTGGTGGTCCTGTCAGCTTTGGATCTTTGTAAAATAACCAGTGATCCACAACATTTTCTGGAATTGATTTCACAGGCTTTTCCTCTACATCCTCACTGACAGCCTGGAAAAAAATTTCCCATACCACCATCAGTGAATGCTATTCATTTTCCCATTATTGTGAATTCTTGCAGGCAAAGAGTCCTAAAGAGCAATCTCTTTGAAACAAAGGTGATTTTGCTACTGAAGGAGTAATAAATCAAATGCTATGCTCACAAACTCTTAAATTTTGAAAAGAACACTTGCAAATGATTAAACAGTTATGCATGGCAAAGACTTGAAGCTTTGACAATTTATTCAGACTTTGTAGCCTATAGTAAAATATAAATTTTTGTTAATAGTGGCATAAACCATTTTAGAGACATGGTTTAGTGCTGGACTTGGCAGTGCTGGGTTAAAAGACTTGAGAATCTTAGAGGCCTTTTCCAACTTAAACGATTCTATGATAAATGTAACATTCTCTCCTGTTCCCTTCCCCCTCTCTTTTTCCTAAGTGTAGGACTTCCAAGATTTTTGGAAGCAAAAAAGCATCTGTTTTTCTGTGTGTTTGCTTTTTTTATAGACTTCATAAATCCAGCAGGCCTCTATTTGGACCACTAGGCCCTTTCAATAGAAGCATGTTTTCACTGGGATTTCCACATTCATAATTATTCCTCTCGTTTCTCTGCAGTGAGAAGACAAGCTGCTATTTCATTGCTTTGGGGAAGTTAATAATATGGTAGGCAAAACATCAGGAAAAATTATAATGAATGAACCTATACAAATTGTAGGGAAACACATGCTGCTGTTATAAAATGTTCCCATCATAAATCCCAGCAAATCACTCTCTGCACAAGTGAATAACTTTTTAGCACATAAACACTCAATTAATTAAAGGTAATATACTATATACACTCAAACTAGTGTGACACAGAAAAGACAGATTCAAATAATGGCATTCAGGATTGTAGGCCCAGTCCTGTCTGCCACAGCCCTCCTGAGAGATTTGGGAATAACAACACTCCAAAGTAACTCTCTTCTAGAGCTGAAGTGAAAATGAAGTTCTCAGCCTCAGTGCTGCTATACTATATTATTGCATTCACTTAAGGCATAAGTAGGAAACTCCCTACTTTTTTTCTCACCTTATTCCAGACATACAGAAAATGTTTCCTCAGCTAAATGTAAGTCACCATTCCCTCCACCTCCTTCTCCTCCTTCTACTTCTCCTCTTCCTTGTGCCCCACTACTATTTCTTAGTTTTTTATACTTTTCTACCTTGTCCAGGATCTTGGAAGATCATTTGTTTTAACAATTGCATTATTTTCAAGGCCAGCAATTTTATTGATATCGTCTTTTTCTTCTGTGTGGCTGTGGTCCAATTCTACTAAGATATATCTGTTCATTTTGAGAGCCAATTTGGTTAGAATTTTCTGGGGCTGTTTTAAAAATAGTTTTGAAATATTTTTTTTACTCTATAAGAAAGAAAAGGAAGCATGAAGAAAAACAAACTGAAATGTTTTCAGTTTTGATTAGATTTGTGTCAAGATCAGACAGAGACTTACCAACTGTAGAAAATAACCATCTTGTACTCACACAGAAAGGAACAGAGCAAGGTTCAGTTTCCCAATCCAGGTTATTAAGTTTTCTCCAGTTTTCTGCAGTAAAAGCCACTGAAAGCAATCCACCAAAAAAACCCCCATAGTTAAAGTAGTGACTTGAATCCAAGATTTTGCATTCAAAAATACTTATATTCACATACCTAATTAAAGCTAAATGATATTGTTGTATGAATGGACAAGTATTTGTATGTTTTCATAGGGAGAAATATAATGATGGTCCATGGATAGAATGGAATAATTTTTGAATTTTTTGAAGGTTGCTAAGATTAAGGAACTTTTTCCATTCAGTTTTAAACTTTATATATTTACTATGGCCACTCCCTATGTGTATTCTATATAACAGAGATTATGATTTGTCATGCAAGTGTGGCAAAAAACCCAATAATTTCTTCCTACTCTCCATTCCTCTTTTTTTGCACAGCTCAGATTCTTCTATGTTGATCCACTTTCCTATCACTCCTGTGATGGATAACTTGAATGAGAATTAAAGATTACACAATCTGAGAAAACACAGAGAAATGAAATAATAATAATAAAAAAAGTGTCTAAGGCTGCCTGAGCTCTGAACCACCACCAGTAATGAAGTATCACACAAAATGTGTTTTCTCTTTACAGCTATTGGCAGACATTTTACTTTTTATCTTTTAATTTAAGTGTTATATTTTCCTCAGTCAGTGCATTAATTTGAAACTGACCTTGATATTTTATAGGATCTTTCTGTCTTTTCTGCTCCTTTCCCAGCAAGTACATCAGTAAATATGACAGGATTCCCTAAATAAGCAGAGCTGAACTTCAGAATGGCCACACACACTAGATTTGGAACAAATTTAGTGGTGTCAGGTTGGAAAACAGTTTGACAGGTTGGAAAATGAGATGCAGCATTACAAATATCTGTCCTTTCCTATCCCACTATCTCTGATGGTAACCCTCTCAAAAGGCCATGAAAACTTCTGCCTCACACAGTGCACATTAATATCTCCTACCATCATGGAGGAGTCTTATGGGGTAAAAGTCCCCATATTTTTTGGAAATTGCAGAGGAATCCTTGGTCATCCTAGGAGAGGGGTGTGGTTATGACACAACCTGACAATAATTTATGGGCTTTAAAGGCCCTTATTCAGTATTCCCAATTTAATCTAAGTGTATCCAGGTTATTCTGTCAGTCATCTGAACTGATATTTATAGGGCTTCCTAAAGTGGGTAATAGAAAACTGCTGTACTGAGAACACACCTGTTGGACTCAGCAAGCCTAGTTATAGATTATGAAATTTCATACAAAATTACTGGAAGTTTCAGAGCTTAAACATGAACCCTCATGCTTGGCTAAAGATATTTTAGATGATTCATAAGTATTTAGGCCATTTAAAGGCTCATTGGTGGCTATAAAACTTTATTCTGTTAAACCTTATCCTTCATTTATGAAGTCTGTTTCTAGAATGTATTCCATTACCCTGCCATTATCCATAATATTTCATATTTACTCTCTCAAGAACATATATTTTTAGCCATGGAAGTTATCTTATATAATCATATTATCCAAAGATGGCTCTTCTCAAGCCAAATGTAACACTTCCAAACAATCCTTTCAATTAAAGTTATACTGATGCTGACAGTAGCACCAGTAAATCCACAAGAGAAGAAGTGGAAATTAATTGATCCAGTCACAGATCTTGTCAGCCAATGATTACCCAAGCAATGGATCCTCTGAGAGATTGTCTGAGTCCTTTATCTCATTTTTAATCCTTGGGCTTCACACTGCCCTGTGTTCAAAACTTCCACAGTTTAGTTCTTTGCTATGTGAAACTTGATAGCTAAACTTGCTGAAGTGTTGCTGGTGGTGCTCTACTTTGTGAGCTGCTGTATGTGTTGTAATGTTAATCTATTTTGTTCTTATCTTACAAAAAATAGGCTGAACATTTGAGAATAAAATTATTGTAAAAACTTGGCCACAAAACAAGCCTGGGAAATTCATGTTGTAATAAGCAGTTTATAGAGTTATAAAGACAATTGTAAAAGAGAGAGAATCAAAATTGAAATCACTCCATAATCTTTAACACTGATGAACAATACCATACATTCGAAGGACTAATAAATAAATAAATAGACAGAAACAGCACAAAAGGAATATTAAACATGGACTATACATTTTGCTGCAAATTAAATGAAACTTGAAATCATAGAACACATTTTTGTTATGGTTTCTCATTAATAATACACCATTAATTATAAGGACAATTATTTTTTGTGTATTATATAATATTTTAATTTTTTTCCAGAATTCTCATTCAAACTACTACAATTTTTGAGTTGTTTATAACTTGCACTGGTAGAATTTGCTTTACCTCATTCATTTCTGCCATTGGAAAGGTAGAAACCAGCTGCCTCTTGAATAGTCTTATGAAGCTATTCAAGATGGAAAGTGAAAATGCTGTGTTGAAAGCCAGTAAAATATATTTCCCTTAAATGAAATAACTGGGAGAATTTTAGGTAGGTGGTGTGTACACATTTACAATTTATTAAGTTTTCTATGTCTCAAACCAAAAGTGAGGGTTTGTGAATAATAAGTGCATATGCACACACAGAATGTGACATTGCTACAGAACAGCAAGAGAGGAAAAAAGGAAAATGAGCCATTCCAACAGGAGTTGTCCAGACACATGCATTTGTTAAACTGAGAACCAGCCCTCTGCTCCTCCACTTGGAAAAATTCCTGGTGAGGAGATGACTTGCTATGTATTTGTGAGGTAAAAGCTTCAATGGAAAATAAAATCTGGCTTCTGCTCCTGGGTTGAGTCTCATTCCACTTATCCACTGGCATGACCTCACTGGGAGTGGAGTCAAACGCCTTCCTTGGTTGATGCAATGTGCCACTGCTGCTTATTTGCCACCTTCCCTCCTGTCCTCAGAGATTACCTGCTCCTCCACCCACCACCAGGCAGTAACTCCTTCAGGGATGACATATCTAGGCAGTCACTGAGGCCAATGATCAGGCATTGGAAACTCAGCCTTCCTGGGCAGAATCTTAGCATGGTCCTTCCTGCCACAAATATCAGACTGAACTGGAGGCTGACAGTGTCCAGAGCTAGAATAAAATGTTTTAGCAATAAAATCTTACATCAGAACATATATAAATGCCTTTTGAAATCCCTCTTCTGGGCACTGTAACAGATTCCTCTGCCCCAGATGAGTGGACAATGCAGTATTTCCTCCTGCTGCACTCCAGGTCTCCACGGTGAGTTCAGACACCAGACTGATGTACAACATCTCAAAGTCTTTTGTACTGTCCTTTTGTCATTGCTCAATAAATTTTCAGAGCTCAAAGTAACAACGAAGATGTTGCATTTGCCTGCATGATGACAAAATACTTATTACAAAGAAGGAAGTGTGAGTTGTCATTTACCAACAAAACTAGTGTAGTAACAAGAATGAAACACACCAGAGCCTAACAGTTCTGTTGGAAGCAGGTTTCCTCCTTGTTGTTAATAACTTTTATAATGATTTGAACTACTTTCTTTACACAGTCTTCCAGCTGTTCTCAAAGGAAACTTTTTCCTTGTTTAGTGACTCCAAGTTTCTTCAAATGCTTGGATGAATGGTCCTCTGTAAGAGCCAAGGATTATTTTATCCATTGAGCTTCAGAACATTAAAAATATCCCATCTGGTTAACTAGTGACTTGATTTTGGGTCATTGTGAAGTAAGTTTTATGTAGTTTGCTGGGAAGGGTCCAGTGTTCACTGTGCTGCAGAATATTACTGAAATATAGAAATTGATATGTTATTATGTCATAGAAAAGGTGAGTGTACATAAGCAAATGCCAGTCCCACATTTGTTATGAAATTAAACAGACACAAAGAACTTCCTGGATACTGGAACTCAGACATCTATACAGTTAAATTGGCCCTGGTCAACATGCACTTTTCTCAAGCAGTTCCTGTGTTCAACCTGGAATTTAACTAAGGTCCAGGATTAGCAGGGAGTTTGAATTTGGTCTTTTTTTTTTTTTTTTTCCAAAGGCTAGAAAGTTTAGCAGTATGGAGTCAGAACAGCTAATATGCATGTTCAATATACTAGTGAAGATCTCATATGTATAAAACATGCATATTTTTCAATGATCACCATAGTTTACAAGCTCTGTAAAGCAGATGAAAGTGTCTAGATGCTTTGCAGTCTATCATCTCATAGCTGAATTCAAGTACAAGAACACAATTAATAGTCCAGGCTGTACATGATCCTCTGCAATCACATTTCCAGTCTCATGTGTGTCTGTCCAATACTTAGAGAGATCATGGAGCACCCACTTTCCCTGAGGATTAGATGATCTCATGACAAAGCCTTACCTTTTGTAGATAGAAGACCACAGGAAATAACCATCATAGACTAGTTTACACAAAGTGGAAGGTGGTAGAAATTGATGTAGGAAAGATCCTTTTCAAAATCTAAGTCTCTTCTTAACATAGCCTTAGCTCTGATTTCCTCATCTGAAATTATATTATTAATATATGCATGTATTTATAATATTTTCTGAAACTGCTTTAGCCACAATTCTATCTAAGTTATTTTTTTTGTGTATTTAGCTAATAAAAATGTACATAGAATCAGCTTAGAGTGAAAACTCTGGTAAAAGCAGATTCTGTTGTCTTTGGTTGTGTTAAATTTTTAGTTTTTTATATTTCAGAAATGGACATGGAACCAAGTTCAGTGAAGGTTCTGCAGACAGAGACAACTAAATTGCTGTCCCTCCCAATAAAAAAGATTATTTTTTTAAAACTGTAAAATTAGTAAACAGAAAACAGAATGGTTGGGGGTGTGTGAAGACTTAAACTAAAATAAATTAGTTTTCTCTGTTGATCATATTCAGATGCAAATATTTTTTCAAGAGAATAAATACTTTGAGAACAAAAAAAAAGGTGAATCTCCCCATTTTCTCTAACAAAACAAGGTTTCATCATGAGGCAATTCTTTTAGTCATATTTTACTTGTCATCCAATATTGTAGATTGGTGGTTAAAATAATAATTAAATCCAATATTGATTCACATCTAATCTCTATGAAATCTAGCAATAGTGACAGTAAGGATCCTTTTGAAAAAAGAAAAACAAACAACAAGACTCATGTAGTACATGGGGTGAAATTCTGGTCTCTTGGAAGCAAATAGTAAAATTCCCGTTGACTCCAAAGGGGTCAGGATCTCTTCCCCTTTCCCTCCACCCCCAGTGTGTAACCACAGCTGTGCTTTTGCTAAGCCACATGCAAGAACAACTTATGAATCACATCTGGTGACCCTGTTTGGCATCTCAGCAGAGAAAACATCAGGAATATTAACCCCTTTGTTACATAAATTAAAACAAAAATACTTGTGGGCTCCTTGGATAATGCAAAAACTAAGAGAAAGAAAATGAAAACAGAATAAAGATATTTTAAGGGAATGGAAAATCAGGAGCACAGTGAAAGAGAAAAGCTGCTGAGGCATTGTAATTACAAAATTTAAGAATAAACACATTTTTATTTCTCTCTTAAGTTTAGCTGCCAATGTAACTAGATAAATTTCTTTGTTTTGTTTCCACTTGTTCTCACTGACGCAAGCTGGCAATGGCTTTTGTGGAATATCAAGCTCTTTGGAGTCAGTGTCTTGATCTTCTGTCAAAACCTCTTCATTTTCCAAGAACCTCTTAATTTTACATTTCCTCCTTGAGAAAGCTTAAAACCATGTCCAAAAGTGATATTAGCATTTTTTCACCTGAGACATTGGAATTTCCACCATCACTGGACTCTTTCCCTTTTCTGTCTTTGGAAGATATCTTGTTAAAATCCAATGTTAATATCCAAACCCCTGCTCTATTTTTTTTTTCCCCTCCTTTTTGGGAGGTGTGTGTATATTTTACTCTGGGAAGGAATTTCACAGTCCGAAATTTAAATCATAGCTATCTATATCCTGGGCTGGATGAGCCTTTTACATATAAACATTCCCAAAACAAAACATTTGTTATCAGAAACTAGAAGGCAGCACTGTACTTTCTCACTGACTAGGTATCAAACAGTATCCATAAAGAGACAAAATTCCTGCATTTTAACCTCACTGTGAGGTTTTCTGGTAGTAATTTTACATATATGACTTGTCATACATGGAGAACTTTAGAGAAAGTAGAAAAATGTACAAAAAATAGAAAAAACACAGATAATTGTGGACCACTAGAGATAAGAATATAAATCAGCTATATTCTCCTGACATCATTAAGGCCATTTCTATCACATTGCCCATATCTTGGCAGGTATTGCACATATCTTCTATTTAAATAGATTGTGCTAGGCTGTAGAATATGTTAATTATGTCTAGGGGTGAAAGGCCCTGACTTGCTGGGCCTTGTGAAGTTGCAGAGCTGAATTTGACAGGAAAGATGATGTGTACCAGGAGCAGCAGATTCCTCTAAATTATGAATGGTGGTGCAACAGCACACTGGACAAGTCTGGTTGAAGTCTCACTCTTCTAAGGATTTGATCTTTCAGCCATCTCTTTTGAAAACAGAATCTTTGCTGTTTTTTGTGAGCATCTGGCTGCTTCCTAGTGGGATCATGGCCACAATCTCACTGGATATACCAGTGTCTAAACTGAAATCAGAGCATCTGAAATCAGATGCTTCGAAACAGAAACTCATAAGCACAGAAATAATTCAAACCAATTTAATCTCTAACTCCAGGAAACAAAATGTAATTAAAGTCACATTACAAATGTACTGTAAAGAACTAGCAGATTTTATTTTTTTCCCTGTCAACCCAACAATCTGAGATAATAGAAAAAGTAGACATATTTTGAATAAATAGAATACAAAGTTAAAAAGACTCTCTGGAAAGTATAATATAAGATATCTGTATTTTGAACATCTGTGAATGAAATTTCTTTTTGTATTAGTATAACACGGCAAGTTCTTACAGAGTATGAGGATATAGATCAGCTGTAGGGAGAGCAACAATGATGAAGAAATAGCACTACATCATAATAATACAAAGAATTCAGTGAATACAGAAGTCAGCACAGGGAGAATTATTAGGACAGATGCAGCAAATGTTTCTGTTTATTAGAATACTAATGCAGTTTTTAAGCTATTAAAGATCCAATAATAAAAATAACATTGAACAATGTTGCTTGAGAAATTCACAGTAATATTAAACTTTTCTCCAACATTTTCAAACCTTTTTCCCTGCACAGAATTCTGATATTGGAATTCAATTCAGTATGAAGGCACATGTTGCAGTTTTAATAACCTATGACAGAATTTCCTACTTTACAAAAACATATTATTAATGTTGAGGTGTGAAGTGTCAGCAGGAACAAGTAGGGCAACCAAGACTGAGAAATGGTTGTAATGGGGCATTTCAATTATCTGCATAGAAATTTATCCTTTCCAGTGGACGATTTAGAGAGAGAACTTCTTGACCTTTCAGACTATAATTTTTATAGCAGTTGGTTCTACAGCACACATGAGGGAATGTTACTTGGTCCTATGTAATATACAAGTGTTGGTTCATAAAGTAACTATCGCTGAGCCACTAATTAATGGTGACCACAGCATAATTAAGTTCAACATTCTCAAGGGAGTGATTGAATCAAATGTGGGATTGTGACACTAAACTTTTGATAATGAAATTTTTTTCAAGGGGAAAGTTAGTTAAAAAAAACCCTAAAGTCAAAAGTGAGGAAATTAAAATCCTTACACCCAGCATGGAGGCTTCTTAGGCATCCCAGGAGTCACAGAGGAATGAATGCATCTTAACAAAATATAAAATAGAAAGCCATTTAAAACCTTGTAGAGCTAGATTGCAAGGTTCAAGATGTTATTTAAAACAATATGGTAGCTTTCAGAAAACTGAAATGGAGTTGCATTAAAGGAAAGGACCAGATATTAAGGAATTTGGGAATTCCATAATTTTGGAAATTCTGGAGGTAAAAGGTAAGGTACAGGATGATGAGTCATAAGTACTTCTGAAAATACTAACAGTGTATTTGTATGTGTCTCAGTTCAGAACTGTGTCAGAAGATTGGATGAGTCATTTTCTCATCAAGTTATGGATAATATGGATATTAGAGAAAAATTGTAAACAGTGTTTGTGTCAGAGTTATCAATGAGGCTGGGAGATTTAAAAGAAAATAGTCAAAGGAATTCACTGTCTGTAAACCAATAAGCTGGGAGGCATCAGTACACCAGGCTCTAAAAACTCAGATGGGAAAAAGGGGGTAGTGGAACTGTTAGTAGGAAAGTATAATTTCATATGATCTGTGATTCTAAGCTGAAATGTGGAACAGCAGCAAATGTTTAAAAAGTACTTGAGTCACTTAGAGAATTGCAGGTGGCTTTAAGTGGAAGAATTAATTAGAATAATCAGTAGGAAAAATTATAAAGTTGGTTTCCTAATTTTTTTTTGGTTTACTTTAAGCAGAAACAAACCCCTTATGAGAGGCTGCTGGAAAAATGAGGAAGCCCTGGCTAAGGGCCAACATGGCATGAACACAGAAAAGAAATGGAGCAGAAAGTGGCAAAAGAGGCAGGAGCTGCTGCCTGGCTCTGGATGAGGCACAGGTCCAGCAGCACTGGGCTGATTTGCCCTTTCCCCTCACCCCAGAGAGGCTGGTGAGTGATTTAGCATCTTGAATGCTTCAGGATCAGCAGTCTGTGGTTTTGGGTCCAAGTACAGACATCACACTGGTCACATGCATTAACCTCCTAGTAGCACTCACCATTTAAACAGGTCTATCTATGTCTGAAATGGACAACTCCTCTAATTGTGCCTGATGGTCCTAACTCATAAGATGACTCAAAAACTGAATGTCATCATAGTGAGGCCTCAGTTACATTATATAAGTACCGTTTCTGTTTCCAAGCAAATATAACCTTTTTCTTCAGTGAGATCTCTCCACTGCAGTAGCCTGACCTCTTTCAATAGAGCTGATACTGAAACCTGAACTAAAAGCTTAGATGTGATGTACAACCAAGTTTGATAATGGAAACAACATTATTGAAGTGTCTTCTGGAGGAATATAATGATATTCCAGTGTGAAAAAAATGACAGGTCCTGTATTTTTTATGCTGATTTTAGATAACTAGTGTATAGGAGTGAGTCTTATGTCATTCTGCCTTCTGAAGAGTACAGATTCATTATACACTTTCAGAGAAAATCTGACGTTCCAGAGAGAGGAACATAAACTAGAGAGAAAACACATGGCCATTTAAATAGCTTATGCATTTGTAGAATAATTTTCATGAAAAATATTATGTCCTAAAGGAAACATAGAGCTGTTGGTGTTGATGGAAAGAGCTTAGTCGCACTCAGTTTCTCTAAGTTGCATAATTCACTCACAGCTTTAGTTTTCATGAATAATGCTGTCATTCCAAGTCATGTCAACAGTAATGCCTTTACACCGATCCATAACATTGGGTGTTTTGCATGTGCATACATGCACTACATGCAGTTACTATCCAGATAATAAACCGTCAGGCTGGAGACTAAATTCATTTATCTTGCACCTTGACATCCTCCCATACACTAATCCATTTCCACTGGGACTGTTTTTAACAATCTGACCCTCCCAGCAATTAAGAACAGCTGCCATTTTTTTTTAAACAAACCTGCCAGGAAAATATTTCTTGCTTTCCTCACAAACCTGGAATTCTGAGCCACCCTCCCACCCCCAAATTACATTGGACTGATTCCCAGGACATGTAATGTTCAGTCCTGGGCTAATGACTGGTTTAAATTTCAATAACCCACAGTTCGTTAGTACCAGAAATATATTATACCATGGTAGAAATGGGATTCCCTCTTTTCCAACAGGATATGGCCTTTTTTTATCTCTGCTGACTTGCTAGTATATAAAATACCAGAGCTTAAAAGTTAAAGTTATGTAGGTGATGGTTAAAATATTTTGTGTTGGGCTGCTGCCTACAGCAGCAAGTACAATTGAGGCCCCAGTGAAGAGCTCTGGCAGAAGCATGTGGTCACAGATGTTCCTCACCATGGGCACTTCCTGCTCAAAAGAGAGAAAGAAGAGAAGGGAGTTGGTGAAATTGAGTTAACTATAGTCCTGAAAAAAGTTGGTACCAAGCTGCAATTCAATGCCATGACCCAGCTCCTGATCTGCTGTCCAAGCCTCATGAAAGCCTTAACTTCCCAGATAAAAATACTACTTTTAACTGCATTTTCCAGTTGAAGCTGGAGCATATGAATTTGTGATCTTTAGGCAATATGGCTTCATAGGCAATGAGAAAAGCAACTCCAGCAAAGAGCTGAATAGTCCTGCAGCATGGGTAAACCAGCTTATTTGTGTCATGATGTAAAACACCTTCTGGTGTGAAGTGGCCTGAAGATTTTATTGCTGCTCCATGGTCAGCTTAACTCATTAAGTCAGACACATGTGACTAGTGTGCTCATCTTATTCCCACTAGCACCCAATATTTAATTTATTTGCTCTTTTGAAAAGATGTCAGTGCATGTTTTTTTCATTTAATCTTCACAGTGTACCTGTCACCAGTACTGAATTGGTGTCTCCTACATGGTGCCATGGTGTAAATAATCTCATACCAAATCATAAGTCTACACTTTGGGTAGAAGGTGGTTTAAAGGACAGAGAGCAGAACACAACCCTTCACAAGAAAAGAGGAGTAAAATCACTATGAGTTGAGGAAAAACTATCAAACCATATTCTTCAGTACAGCATGGGTGTTTTCCTCATTAAAGCAAGGGAGAAAACAGCTTGATTGGCCTATGAGAGGATCCCCATGTATGATAGGTGTAAATGGTGATGAAAGGAAGGCCTCCTGCTCTATGGCCTTTCACAGCTTTGGAAAGATGGATTTAAACAAATTTTTTGCTATGGTCACCTCTGGCCATGATGTCAAACTCATAATGTGCAAAACTACACCATCTTAAAAAACCCAGGAGTTGAGACCATCTCTGCAACAGTTGCAGCAAGTTCAAAATAGTGAAGTAGTGACCTATAGAACACCTTAATTCAGAAGTCTTTGTCCCCTACTCTTGGCATATCAGTAGCATCTCAGAATTTTTAGCAAATAGAAATGAGACCAGTTTCCTAAAACTATCAGAGAACAACAAAATATTCAGCTTTGCATGCAGATATTTCTCCTTCATAAAATTAGATGTTTACATGTAGCTAGCTGGTTTTTTTTTCCCTTGGTTTTGTGCTTTCATGGCTTTGTTTTCATCAAATCATTAAAAGAGTGATGACTTAGTGCACCACTTTTTAAAATCTAGTCACAAACCACAATCGCTAACAGGAAATGGAATGTTTACTTGAGTTTATTATACAAGGGTCTGGATATGAGCTGTGGGATTTTTACACCTCATAGCAACGGTATTACAATTTATTTACATCTTCATGTTGGCAGCTGCACAAACTCTTATGAAATAGGACAATCACACCTTAGGGAACAGTAATTATAGGCAAAGGTATAAATAGTATAAAGAAGTGCGTGCATTTGGCACTTAAGTCGAAGAGAATAGAAACTATTCTGGCAAATCTTCAAAAACATGGACTCTTGTTCATTATGAGGGCATGAACTAATTAAAAGGAGCTTGTCAGAATCAGCTGCATGAATAAATTCTAGTCAATTCTGGCACACTTGAGCTCCAAACCCATGAAGAGCAAAGTTGTTTTAGTGATGTCATAATTTGGACGTTCAGAGTATGATATCATTTTTGACAGAATTAATGCAGAATTAATACCATATGTATAAGCACTAATAGGTATTGAATTGAACACCCAGTGATAAGTCTATGTTGGTTTCCAAAGTAACAGTCTGTTTTTTTCTTCAGAATGCTTACATTAATATAATGTCAGAAGGCAAATTCAAAATACATTTCAACACTTTTATAAGAAAGCATTTAAGTTTTACATCTTTACCTCTATTTCAAAAGATGTTTAATAAGAAAATTTCAATTAAACTTCAGTTCAATTTTTTAATAGTGACAATAGTGTGATAAGAGAATTATTTTAAGGGAATTGTAAAAATTGTCACCATTTAATAACTGCATGGAGAAT
Source organism: Erithacus rubecula (assembly GCF_903797595.1). Lineage (NCBI taxonomy): Eukaryota > Metazoa > Chordata > Aves > Passeriformes > Muscicapidae > Erithacus > Erithacus rubecula. The sequence goes on along the minus strand of NC_136687.1, from coordinate 12,488,927 downwards.
CCCTCTGAAGATTTGTGTCTTAATTGAGAAACAATGTATACATAAATACAAATGTAATAATATATATTATATTATATTATATTATATTATATTATATTATATTATATTATATTATATTATATTATATTATATTATATTATATTATATTATATTATATTATATTATATTATATTATATTATATTATATTATATTATATTATATTATATTATATTATATTATATTATATTAATTAATATAAATTTATATATATTTATGTATACTTATTCTTACACAAGGGAACCCAAAGTTAAAATGTAACTGCATTTTGCAGCTTTTTAGTTCCTAGTTACTGTCAGTGACCAGGTGTTACCCTTTCTCAAGTGCTTTGGTTCCCAACTCCTTTCTTTCTCAACCTTGGTATATTAAATTCTTTCACTGTTATCCATGGTGGTTCTTAAGGTCTTCCTCCTCAGTTTTTTCCCCCCCAGAATATATTTTGAGGATTTATGGCAGACATAGGCTGAGCTAAACAGCTAGTAAACAGAGGTAGTGTTGGGATATGGCAAAGTGTGTTGATGGAGTCAAATATAAAAATTAGAAACACAAGTTGACCCTGGGGTGAAGAAACTCTCTTGATACTGAGTGCTATTGCAGTAAGCTCAGAAAAGAAATTTAACACCAACAATGGGAAGAGTTGCATGTGAAGAAACTGCCTCCCTTCTACATTTATAGGGGAGGGATTTGTATTAGGTGTTGAGAAAAGAAAAAGTTTTTGGAGTTACAAGTGTATGAGAAAATCAGTTCCATATTCAGCAGTAATAGGAAGAATAAACAAAATACTAATAATTAGAAAATCTAGAGAAACAAAGAGGAACTCTCCGCTTGTCCAGATGGATTTGTTGTCTCCCCAGTGAGGCTGTAGAAAGAAGGCTAAAAATAGGGAGAATGACAAAACAGATATTGAAAAATAAGGAATAGCTTCCATGTCAAGAATAATTAAGTAGACTAGGACCCCTTGTCATAGAAAAGAGGCAACTGAAGTTCAGTGATTTCAGACAAAGACAATCTCAGTTGAGTGTATTAACAAGGCACTCCTAGAATACGTGAAATAAATGTTATATAAAATCTCACATCAGATTCCAAAGAAATAGAGAAGGAATAATTTAAATTAATTTTCTTTGGGGTGTAATTTTATGGTAGAATTCATTGCCATTATTTAGGTGTGTCAGCAAATGATACAAATTAGTTTTAATGCTACACACTGGATGTGGCTCGTAGTGAGTACTACATCTTGTTAATGGGCTCACTTTGTGTCTGTAAGTTATTGTCCAGGCTCTTTTGACAAGCAGGGAGATTGCAAATCAGTATGCCTTCTATTTATCCATGTGTTGAACAGTACTTCAGTGTGCCTGAGAGAGGGTGGGCATGGTCAGGAGCACATGGACAAATTTTGCATGAAATGGCTTTTGGTGATGGGTAAGTAAGCAGGTTTATCATGGGCAATGATTTTGTTCTGTTTAGGCACTAAAATGGATATGGATTCAGGCTGATTTACTGACAAGCAATCATTCCCACCACATCCTTCACTGCTAGAAGTATACACAGCTTGCCCTTCTGACCACAGCCAGAATCCCAGCTCAAAGAAAGTTGGATGATGCACTAAAGGTGTTTATTCTCTCACTCAGCTGAGTGCTTACTGCCAGAAGTCTGGCCCAGTTCTAATGCACTTAATGGAAACTTTTGTAGTTGTCCATGGTTTGTAATGAGTATAGTATGTTCTGGAGAAATATAGTGTTTGGTTTTCAGAAAAGATCATTGCAAATGAAGGCAAGATAAGAGGAAGATCTGAAGTCCCTCTCCACTTTCTTGCTGATGATTAAAAGGCAAACTGAAGTCAAGATTATTTTCAACTTCCTATAATACACCTCCTGATTTTCTTTGATTCCTTTCCAAATTCTGTGGTTTTAAACACAGAGCAAGTAGCTATCTGGAAAGCAAGCCAGTGTTCATTGCTCTTGCACCTGCCTTGGATTCCACCCTTTTGTTTTCATATTACCCCTCTGGGTTTGTGATAAATTCATAATATATTCCAGGCTACCTTTTAATCGTCCAGCCACAAAAACACAGATCTGCATGGGAGGTTTCACAGAATGCATTAAGTATGCAGGATTCCTTTATTGCCTAAGTAAGAAAAGCAAACTATCATTTACAGGGAAATCAGAGAATCAAAGGAGGAAGCAGAAAGATTTAATTATACAGTAGCTGCACATTTGTTTCATCTAGTGGAAGGATTTTGGCTTAGTTCAATCTTAAAGATTTTTGGTACTGTAATATGCAAGGAAAACAGGCAAGGACAGTGAGGAATAAGAATGGTTTCTTTCTATTTCAACAATACCAAGCCAAACTCCTATTTCTTTAGTCCATCACATCTTAATTTATGTGCTTTAAAATTGAATGATATTCACAAAACCTGTAACTCCTTTCACTTTTAGTGATATGGATATTTTTGTTTGAGTACGTAATATTCTGAGTGACTTTATTTCTCATTTCATAGGATTTCTCCCAAGAATAAACATCAATATGATTACAGTTCTCATATTTCTGTTTCCCTTGCTATGATGGTTTCCACACCCAGATTTTCAGTGGTTCTGCTTTTTTTCCTCCCGGCATATTGCCTAAATGGGAAAATTTTTATAAGGAGGAATGTTTTACATTTGCTGTTAAGCTAGCAAAGTCTGGACTCGTTTTGCCTTGGGGAAAGGAATGGATGGTCAGATCTATATGTGGAAACATTGCAAGTATCTCTATCTGTTGGTGAGAGATGGCCTCAGTGAAGAAAAATTCTATACTCTTTCTGGCTTAGAGAACTTCACCCATTACCATGAACAGAAAAACCCATGAAGGTCTTGAGGTAGCCAGGCCACAGAATAACAGTAACATCTTGTAATGACTCACTTTATGTGTTCATTAGCCATGAATTGGTGTGTAAGAGGGAGAGAGGACTTAATCCTTTTTTGGAGACACAGCCCTACTGACTAGCATTGTAATGAAATGTAACTGTATATTTCCCCACAGACTTAGTAACTGAAAGACAGTCCAGTCTGGGATTTTTAAACATGATATTCAAATATGATTTCATATTCTATTTGGTATGTGTTCACATTTGTGGCTCTGAAGTCCAGGCTAATATCCCACTTGGGCTTTACTTAACAAACTCTTCTTGTGTGTTTCTTACTCTGCTGATACATTGCTTGGACTAATTCTCCCCTGAATTTCCACTATTATCAACTTGTGAAAAAGGTATTATTAAACATGAAGAACCTGGCTGAAATGTCATAATTTAAATGTAGCTGGTTTAATTTGTACTGAGCATTGTGATAAGTAAGGGATTCCTCACCCTCTGAAAACATACACCCCTCCCCCACCCCACCCCCACACATTCCAAAATATGATTCCAGACTCCTGAACATGGTTATTAGATATGCAGTGTACACTTTCATGTCACACTGACATTAGAGCATTACAATCTTCCAGATGTTCATGTACAAGTGAAGGAGGTGCCAGTGATCATGGGCTTTTATACTGGTCCTTGACTGAAGTCACCTGAAAATTTTCCATTAGCATAATCAGTGCCATTAGAACCCTGGAAAGATAAGACCAATGGAAATGCACAATAATGTTATTTATTATAATTAAAATTGAGAATACTGTTCAGTGCTTCAGCAGTATAAGCAACAGGTAATTGAAGATTTCAATTTCCCAGGGAAATAAAATATTTTTCCTGGCATCATATAATTTTCTTTCGCACTTTTTACGATGTCCAATGTATTTTAGGAGATTTTTTTTAAAGAGGTCTGTCTTTTTAAAGGTCCTTTTGATGTGTTTTGTTTAAAATATGTACTTTTAATGAGTTTAATATGCTGAGAGAATGTTAAACGCACCAGTAGGGAAAAAAAATATAAACAGATAAATAAAGAATACAAATACTCAGAGTACATGGTTATTGTCAATGTCAATCCAACCATTTTAATAAAGGTCTCTTTGAAGAGACTATGTAACCTTCTTCTGACCTTTAAAAGAGAAATGCCCGAACTTCACTTAGTTGAGAATCATACGCTACTTCAAATGAGTAATTTAACATGTTGGCTAATAAACTTGAGCTGCATTTTATTTCAAGTTACATTTCAAGTTTGAGTCTGTTTAAGATTTCCAGACCTTTTGATACATAACAGCTCATTATAAATGTTATGAGAGTTCTGCTGGATATTTCCATCTTTAAGAGGAAAACAATTTCAAGGCTGAGAAAAAAAATGTTAAGCACAACATAGACTTACAAAACAGAAGGCTGACTTGGGCATCAAGCATCCAGTCCCCTATATGCTAAGTAACCATAAAAGTCCCACTTCTGAGTTGGTTAAACATCTTAAAGAAGAGAAATGTTTACTGCAAATACTGTCTGTGATTTAAAACTCGTCCAGATCCTCCACTGACCTGCAGAGTCTGTCTTTTATTTTCCAGCTTAAATGAGCTAGTTAATAACTTTCTTTTTTTTTCTTTTTTTTTTTCCTTTTTTCCCCCATTGGATGGTATTTACTATAAGCAGTTCTTCAGCCTCTTTGGTGTCACATCTTTTGGATTAGGAAATACTAGTTCACCATGGTGCATTGGTGTAGTTGAATATTACCAGTTGAAGAATATTGCCAGAAGGGAATCCTAAGTTCCTTGCTTACAAATGTGTAGCAAGAGAAAGAAGCAGGAAGAGAGTGTCTTTTCAGATACAGTTAGGAAATAGATACTTCAGAGAAATAGTCCCATTAGGTCCACAGAAAAAGCTGTCCACTTGTGTTTTGTCAGATTATTGCAAAAATTTTTGAGTTTGTAGAACAATTCATACAAGAATCAAGAGATCTCACTTTGTTCTGCTCCTTTCTTTCTTGGATTGTAAATTTTGAATGATTCTCTCAAATGTTGCTGTAGACTCCTGACTGTTCATTTGGTTTTTAATTTGGGTGTTGTGTTATGCCAGCTGTGTTGTCATCAGATAAAATTTGAAATGTGCATTCTGTCCTGCCTAAAGGTGGCTCTAGCAATTGTAGCTTCAGGGTGCTCTTCTCAGAAAGATGACAAAGCTTGAACTTGCCCAGGGTATTATTTGATACAATGATTTCAGGCCACGGATTCTGTAAGTAGTATTTCCATGCTTAAAATATATCAGTGAACTAATTTCGTTACTATAAAGTAATTTCTCTGTTGTTGGTTGCTAACACAAGTTCTTCATCTTTGTTCCCAGCATGAACCAAGGGAATTTTATGGTGGTACCTTTCTTTTTCCATATATGTTGATAAACTCAAGAGAATTTTTCAAAACTATTTTTTGCTATTTTTTTTTTTTAATTTTTTTTCTTAATTTGGTCGGTTAAAGACAAAAGTTGATGAAGTAACAATTCAGCATGTCATTATTATAATCAGGAAAGTCACTATGTCAGAAGTACTTCATACACCACATTACATCACCACTTACAGAATCACAGCCTCTTTGTTTAGGTGCCTTTTAATGACAGAGAAAAACAATTCTTTCACAAATGAAAACGTCCTGTTAACAGCTGAAGTCACAGCTCAGTTTGCCTCTTGGCTGGGATACACATTCCATCTGGAGCTCCATCAAGACAGTGCAGGGAGGTCTGGCAGCTGAATAATGAACTCTAAGTAAATAGGTCATTACAACACATTGTTTCTGTGTTACTGGATTTCCACAATATGTCAGGCTGGTTATGAGCTTGCAGCCTGGATTCTCATCTAAGTGGGTTAACTCTGCCTCTCCTAAGCTCAGGTGCCAGAGATGTCAGTCTGAGCCATCAAGAGCATCACAATGTTCCTGACCAGGTACAGTAACCCACGTGGTGGCATGTATTTAGAAATAATCTTTAAGATGAAACAAACTTGTACTCAAAAAACACTACTCAGGGTAAATCTATATAATAGTTTTTAAAGGCTTACAGATTTATTAGAATTATTCAGCTCCACACAGACAATACCATACCAGTGCACTGCTAACAAGTATTCATCTAATAGATATATATCTACTCTGAAATGGATTTGAAACATTAAAAGATTATAAAACTCATCAGTACATGTAAATCCATAAAATTTTTACTTCTGCTCTTATTCATATACATGCACATGAAAGAAAACTTTCCTCTTTACCTATTCATTATACTTTACCTCATATGCTTACATATAAATCACAATAATTTTTGCTCCTGGTCTTTCCTGAGAACTCATTTCTTAGTCTGCAACACACTGTATGTATCATCTGGATTTTTTTGAAACCGAGGGCTGACAAACCTCTGGTTTTTAATTGTCAAAATTACAACAGGAATTGTGCTTTGTACATCTTTTGTTTTAACCTGAATAAACCTTTTAAGACACAGGATTGATTCCTTTCATCTCAGCTTGAGTAATTGGTGCTTACTCAGACTTTCTGAATCCCAGGTTTGCACCTTCAGTTTCGCCTCCTAATAAGCAATCTCTCATTCTCATTTGAAATGGACTTAAAATAAACAGTCTGCCCAGTTACCATGTGGACTGATATATTTGAAGGTACTATGCATTTGCCACTGTGCCTTTGTTCTGCTCTGTGGCTTTGGTGCTTTTTCCCCTTGGCTGTCATAATTAAATGGAAAGAGACATGTAGTGTGCTATAATCAATGGTAAATACATATCTGAACTCAATGTGCATCTTGCCATCTGCCAGAAGTCACTATCTTGGTAACAGGAGAGTTTTTTCTCCTAGTGTTGCAGTCTGAGGCCCCTTTTGATGGCAAACATCTTTTTTAGACTTCTTGCTCCACTGTCCACCCACAGCCGACTTGTTTCTTGCCAAATAACACTCATAACTTTTGGGTCTGATGGACTCCTTTCAGACTATAAATGCAAAAGACAAAAACTAATGAAATATAGGAGCACAAACTACTTTTTCTTTAATAGTGTTTTTAGTTTTATTGCCTACTTAAGGTTGATTACCCGGATCCTTCAATTTATATTTGGGCAATTTTAATCAAATTGCACTTCTCTAAAGACAAATATTTCAAACAAGACTATGCTTCCTCTTTCTGAAAAAAAAAAAAAAAAAAAATATATATATATATATATATAAATATATAAAGTATGTCTGTTAGAATATCCCATATGTAGCAAGACATGTAAAGACCAACAGCCATGTCCTGGACTAAATCCTACACAGATATAAACTCTATAATGTGCAGAAAATCCTCAGCAATGAATCATTGAAGGCTTCATCACTGGATGTTTCGATTTTTAATTGGGTTTTTACAGATTTTTTATAAACGTTTTTCTCATACTATCTTCTCTATAATGAGCCCTTCCCTCTCTCTTTGTACTTCTCTGTTTCTCCACCAGTGTAGTCTTGGAGGAAAATATGAGCCTGGATTTTATTTTATTTCCACTTAAATCCTTGAAATGTGGAATTCTTTACTTCAGGGGTTTAAACTAGACCCTCAAGGCCACCTTGGCAGACTTCTCTGGTTTTAGAGGATGGATTTTTCTGTTTTGTTTAAGAAGGTATCACAAGCAATGACTCTTTAGAACTTTCAGCATGCAGTAAAAAAATAAAGATGACTAATATCTATTTAGCAAGTAATGATGGCTTAGCAATATTTACCACTCTGATTTAGCCTCTCTGGCTCCATTACTTAGGATATTTTCCTGAATTAAATTTCCCTCAGTTCTTTAGCCAGCAGCTGTCCACAGGAAAATAAAAAAAGTCTCAAATACTCCAGAAATAATGATTTCATATTTCTAATAGGTTCCTTTAACTTCACAATCAAAACGGTCTCTTGTGCCCTCTAGCATGTGGTATGTCATAATAAAAAAGTTGAAGTCAAGCAGATAGAGAAATACTGGCTGAGAAAATTAAAACTTTTATCTTAATGGCTTTTCATGACACTTCATTAATGCATATTTAATGATTGATCAATAAAATTGGGAGAAAATGTATCCTTCATCTCTGCAGCTTTGCTCTGGAGCTGAGGTTGATAACCACACTGGGCCTATTTAATGAGGATGTTCATATGAAGTCTGTGGTTGCTTCCCAGCCCTGAAAGGATTGTGCTGTTTTTCCATTAATGTGTAAGTGTCACAATATTTTGTTTCTAAATGGTTAGGTTAGGTCATCTTGAGACCAGCTGTACTAAAGGATTTAAAGAAATACAAGAACATGTATACTTAATGTGTTTTTAGCTCTAATTTGTTCCCTAGTATATTTAGTCTAAACTCACTAGACAAACCTGTGCCTGGTGATTTTAGGGGAGTTGACTGCCAGTTTGCAATAGTTTTTGCTCCAGAAATTGTGTGTTATTTTAATGTTTTAAGATGTTTGTTTCTATACATCACTTTTATTTGTCCTTGACACAAAGGAATGTTCTCTTCCTTTATTGTTTTAAGTGGCATCAAAATATTTGCTAAAATTCTACCAGTGCTGTTTGTGGCTTTTTAATCATTAATTTACTTATTAAAGTGGTTGGTTTTGATTTAATAGAGATTTCTTGAGATTCAAAGGTAATTTTTAAAGAAAATAAATTAAAAAGCATTTATTAACTCTTACAGGTCAAATATTGATTTTTTCCAAAGTTTTCATCAATAGTGCATGTAAGAAAAGAGCATACCAGCTACACAAGGACAGCTCAGATTTGTAGAAATATAAAAAACTATATTAACATAAAATAAACAAGAAGCAGCTTTTCAATTTCTTATGTCCTGTCAAGTCACTAGTACTCAAAGATAGAATTTTTGTACTCTGTTAAGGAGCACTGTGAATTATTAAATATTTGCTGTTAATCAATTGTGCCAGAACTGATTGCCACCAAAAAAATGACAAGTTATATGTTCTGTGCATTCTGAACTGCCATTAATCTAAGAAAACTTATTCAAGAAAATGCACATTTCTTCTGGACTAAAAGTATATGTCAGAGCAGATGAAAGATTTCTTTTTCTAAGGAATCTGAGATATTAGGGCTTGAGACTTCAACAGAAAGGAAGATTCCTTTGTCAACAGTAGAAGCTTTGAATCATGCTCCCACTTGAAAAATCCTTTAACACTTATATAAGAGAAAACTAAGTCATTTAAGTAGTTATTTGAAAGCTTAAATATCCACTTTTTTCATACAGCAAAGAACCTTGAAATTAATAAATTGTTTCCCTAGTTCACTGAATTAGATTTTAGTTTCCAGAAAAACCAGTAAATATATATGGCCCAGATTTTTCCCCCTCAGTATATAAAGTGCTTGACTATAAAAAGTCTTCAGGAAAAACAATTTAAAGAGTCTCATACAATGTTGTAGCTAGTTATTTTCCCCGAATCAGGTGCTTAATTTATAACAGTTTAAAGAAACACAAAGTTCAAAGTTATAGTCAAACATTTTAGACCCTTTAACTAGAAGTATGCCAGTAAACAGAGAGCGATGTTTAGCATCACTATGTAACTTTGATTTTTGTTTAAACTCATAAAACATGAATTTCCTGATTTTCCTAGTCCCACTGTACTTAATAATATGGAAAATATTGCTCTCCCCAAACCTGAGACTTTTTTCTCTTGTATAAAATTATGTTCTAACCCTCATGAGCATAGTAAGTACAGCTGCAAAACCTTTTAAATTTAAATTTTTACTGAAAAAAACCCCTGAATTTTTCTGTCAAATTATTGCTTTAAATAATTTAATAATAAAATTGTGTGTGAAATGAGTTTTGGTCACTAAACTGAGAAAAATCCTATTCTTATGCACTGATTAGGAAGTATATAAAGGAATGGATGAGCAATAGAGGAAACAGTTATAACATTCCACAAATGTATAGGATATGAGGTATATCTGTATAGGGTTTTCTCAATTTCATTTATGTATGTACTGGTGGAAGTGAACATCTGCTCCTGTAAATGGTAGCAGAAGACAGATATTTAGGTAGAGAGTTAAAATTTGCTTGCTTGTAAAGCAAAACTTGTATGTTAAAAAAATATGTGCAATATATTGGATGTTGTGCATAGAAGTCAGAACATATTTAAATGATAGGAAACTTTCTACATCCAGAGCATGGGAACTGCATGGTGCTGGAGTGGGTTAGTGGCCCTCATGGTCCCATTTCTGATGGTGTTCAGCTGCTGCAGAGGAGGGTGTCCTGCTGTCACACAGTGCCTGACTCCTGCATTACAATGGGAAACTTGGTTTTCTGCAGATGGAATGTGTTTTCTATAATAGAATGTTCACCTCTGTTACAATAATAGTAATAATAATAATAATTCTGAAAATTTTTGTTAATGTTTTTAAGTTTAGAGGTTTTAAATTTGCTTCAGAAAACTAGAAAATTGTGGAAAGAAGACACTTCTATTATTTTCTTCAGGAAATTTCTGTGGATGTTTCAATGGATATTTGTTATGGTTTCCAGTTGAGCACTATAATTTAATATTCTTATTATTCATATATTTTAACCTTGGTAAGCCAATGTCCTCAGTGATATTTTCTGGCAATCAAATTACACAGTTGTGGATTTCTTCAAAAGGAATTTCTGTTATTCTGTGTGGTTTGCTCCAGTTTTTCAACTGGTATTCTTCATTGAATTTGGAAAAAAAACCCCCAAACCCAAAAAAGCAGTAGTTGCCCTGCAGTTTCTGCCCCATTCAGCTTTCTGCTTTGTCAGACTATCTCTTCTTACCCTAACATCTCTTTTTTTTTTTTTTTTTTTTTCCTTGTACAATGGAAGCATTCCCATGCCTTGAAACTTTCCGGTTTTCCCCATTTCTTACCTTCCTTGAAACTTCACACTGCATTTACAGCCAGAATGATGGGGGAACTCTTTCTGTGGCGAGACATCTCCTGATTTTTGCAATGCAGGAAATAATAAAAGCAAGGGAAGGTGATGGACAAAGACAGAGACCATGGAAATTGATGGACAGTAGCACCTATCAAGGAGAAAATGAGTTAAATAGAAGTGTGAAAAGGCCAAGGAGGGGGCAAAGCAATGTGAATATACTGATTACTGCATGCATTCTATTTCTGCCTTACAACACTGCATGCAATCCACTGATACAGGGAAGCAATGAAAAGAGTGTCCTTCCAATGTTATGCCACCATATCACTCCCTGCAGCTTTTTCAGTTTGAGTGCCCTCTCTGCTACAGAAACTCAGAAACAGCTGTTCTTTAAGCAGTAACCACAGAGAAACAAGCTAACACTTTTTCTTTGGGAACATTCTCTATTCTCTTGCAAAATCAGTTAAATAGAAATACTGTTTTTAAATAAAAGGAATAAATTAAAAAAAATGAAAACAAAAAACAACATACAAACATAAAAAGAATGAAAACCAAGTTCTGAATGACTTTTTCCTCTTCTCGCTCAGCTGTAAGTAAACACCAGAGATGGGAGAAATGAAAGCTATATTTGTGCCACATATTCCATTTACTAAGAGGTAAGAGAGTCATTCACAACTTCCATTATGTGGCCATAAATTGTAGACAAGTTCCTTATGTTTGTCTTAATAAAAAAATGTCACTGTCTACTGACAAATTGAACAAACCCCACTAGATCCCAGCCCTCAGGCCTCATGGAAGAAGGAAATGTACATTTGAATGTTCAATTAAGCCAATCTTCTAAACTGAGCAGGGAGAAAGCAACTGTTTAAAGTCCATTCCTGCAGTGACAAACATCATTCATCTCCAGGCCCAGATGTGTTATTTAGAAAGGCAACCACTATTACTGAAAAAACTCTTGTGTGAACATGCATGGATGACTTGAGCTCTTCCATCCCTCACAGCCAAGGTACAAAGCTCCCCAGCTGAGCACCAAGCCTGGTAGCTGTCTTCCTGGGCCTCCTTCACAGGTAACCTATTTTTGTATAAGGGTCCCCTTTAACAAAATATTTTTGTATAACTAATCCTTTTAAAATTATACTCAGCAACTCAGAACCACTACAGAGAAATTCCAACTGCAGTCCTTGCTTTTGAAATTCTATGCCACAGTTTGTTTTTTAAGACAACACATAGCTGCTCAGAAATATAAGAAATGAATATAGTAAGTACTCTCCCATACAGAGAATTAATTAAAATATAAAGTATCTTACAAGAAACACTCTTCATGTCCCTCTTTAGTCTATTGTTTAGTTAAATTGTTCTAGAAAATTAGTGGCTTGGCATTACTCTAAATTATTCACTGGATTTGTATAATGGCCAAGGTTTCAAAAAGCATGCCTCAAATTAAAAGGTAAAAGTCCTTATTTCTGTATCTAAATGAATGCCCCATGTTTAGAAATGACCTTATTATAAAAAAATAATAAAAACCAAAAAGATTTCACTGCCATAGGACGTAGCTGAGTTCCCACATCACCCCAGTTCTTGGGCTAGTGTAAATGCTCTATGTGACCATTCTGACTATGTTATTGGCTTGGCAGAATTTTATTCAGGAGTTCAGTGTTTCAATTATTTTTGTTGTGTCACCATGCAAACAGTTATGCTGTCTCAAATGAGGCAGGAAACAAAAATGGACATATGGAGAGGGACTTGTTTAAAGTGATACTAGCCCAGAAAACATTTTTTTGGACACATTTTTGTCAGCAAGGTGGTTCAGTGGATAGCTGGAAAGAATGTCTTACAAAAGTCTAAAACTTTAGTGTTTTCTGAACAAAAGGAATTGTAAATGCTGTTTATTTTTTGGTGATGGCAGGAGCCAAGCCAGCCTTGTCCCACAGCTCCAGCAAGGGAGTGGGGCAGGACTGGCTCTTCCCTTCTGAGGTCACAGCCAAACCCCAGGAGAGGGACACAGGGGGCCCCCAATACTCTCCTCCAGAAACTGAGGAGGAAATCTAGATAAGATTTTCTCTTGATTCAAACAAAATTTTAAGCTTAAAATTGAAATTTTAAAGCAGTATTTTGCTTGGGGTTTGTTCCAAGTGAATGTCCCTGCTTGCACTTCCCCTTCCCCTGCCAGCCATTTTTCTGGCTGACTACAAAGCTGAGAAACCAACAAAAGACCACAGGTATTCACATGATCCTAAGTGGTATTTTGGGGAATCCAAGACCCATTTTGATATGCCACAATTTGAATTTTAAGAATTTCATGCTTTAAAAAGGACAAGAAATTGTCTGTGGTTGCTCTTCCAATCCATCATGCTTATTTTTTTGTCTACTTGCTCCTTCCAACACAGTACTAGAAAAAGACTGATCCATGAAAGCAGCCATTGCTGGCACTTTTTCTCACAATAAAGCATGTATTTCTGTTGTTAAGTGATAAAAAAATGAACAGTAAAGCAAAAATGTAACTTTGAGTTATTGAATATTAATGCATACATATTTGTTTGGTTTTTTAAAATTATAAGCTTGCAATGAATAAGAAGCTTGTAAGAGCTAAAATTCTCTCATGTTATTTTTTAAAAGCAAAAGTTTTCAAATAGTTTCCTTTTTAAAAAATGTTACAAATAATTTATACAGCACTTTAAAAACCTAGCTTGGGAAACTAATAATGTAGAATAACTTTTCTACACAAAGAAGAGTAGAATCCTCTGGCAGAATCCAATAAAATGAATTCTAATGGCCAGAGTTAGAAGTTCTCAGATTATTGTTAGCATTAATACACTGTATTTTACTAATACCTATGAATGGTGGGTCAGTACAATGTCACTCAAATGTGACAAGTCATTAATCACTGTTCTTTCTGCTAACATTATCCAAGAAAAAAGACTGGTGGAGAGAGGAAGATGTGCAAGGCAGCAGTGAGACAATACTGGTTAGCATCAGAGCAGCCTCTGATGAAAATCAGAATACTGCCGTGTTCTTTCAAGCTTCATATGGGGAAAGAGTACTTCAATAGCTGTATTTATACTTATGAAAAATATGGTATGCCAAAGGAGATAGTGTGAAAACATTTGCTGGAAAACTTAACAAATAGCTGTGAAAAACCATGTAAGGAAAAGCATTAAAAAATCTTTTAATGTGAAGACGTATATTTTTTTAATATAATCATAGACAAGGTTCCAGTCGAAGAATAAACAGAATTCAGTGGAAGAATAGACATGGATTCATAGTACAGGAAAAGAACAATATTGCTCCTGATATTAGTGTTTTTATCATTTATATTACAGCAAAGCATTGGGAGAGCAAGTCATGTTCCTCTGATGAAGAAACTCAAACCAAGCATGTCATTCAAAAATACTAAAAACTTCTTTCAATATTTCTATATGTTTTATTCTTTGTATGTTTTTGGGTCAGGTTTTGCAGTAGCTTCACTGCAACGTTAATTTAAATTATAAAATTAATAGAAGAAGAATTTTGAGAATTTGAAACTTTTTGGGGGTGAAAATATCCCTCACTCAGGGGTGCTTTGAGACCTGAAGTAAAATACTTTAACTTTGACACCACCATATTGGGGTTTTCCTTCTCTGGATGATAATTCTTTTTAAGTGTTATCTGTTTCATAAATATCAATGCTCTCTTTGTGAACAGCATTAGCCCATTCTGATGCAAACTAGAATTTAAAAAAATGTCAAGTGTTCTACAGAAATACCAAACTCTGAAATCCCAAGAAAGAAGTTCTACCTCCCACATTATGCCTGTGTACCCTATCATGTTTAAACTCAAAGAGCCTGAAGACAATATTTACAAATATTACCACTGTATTTTTCCGGCTGAAAAACCCAACCTGATAACCTAGAATCCAACTGGAATTGATGTTAGATGAAACCATGCATTATACAGGAATTTTATATGAAATAAGCTGTCTTGCATAGCTTGTGGGCTTATATATATAAAGCTCAATTCATTTGAGGAGCACTTTATTCTTATCATCCATCAGCCAAAGTGAAGTTCTCACTGTAACTCCACTGTAGATTGTAGTTAATATAAACTTCCTGAGTCAAATACCATTATTTCTAAAATAACTTGAAAAATCATTTGCATGTTTCCCAGTATGTCACTTTGGGATATTGGTCAGACTTCTAACCAGTATAAACCTAACAATTGTTTCTGTTCCAAGTGTGCACATATTTTTACCATCAAAAAACTTTTCAGATTTAGTAGAGAAATTATTTTCTGAAAAAGAGCCAAAAATGCAACATTACTTTAAATGAAAGAGTTATCTTTGAAGACTGCCATTCATTCTCAAATCTGTCTGGAGAAACTGCATTGTTTACTTACAGATGTATATAAAATCCCAAACCCCATTATTAAAGCCAATATACTGCTGCTCTAAATCAGTGTTTTAATATGTATGAATAGCCTTGATTTTGGAATAAAATGGAACTTTTATTATGCTAGTACAATAATTTGATCAGAGCTTCAGAGCAATTCTGCAACAGACTTTGCAATAGTAGATATTGATGCCAATTTCTCCAATGGATCTACAGAACATGTAGAAATTAATCTCAGGGGTGAACTGCACATGGATCCAGTAAAGTGCCTAAAATGATGGACCCAATTAAAATGCCATTTTAGTACTGCTATGGTGATGAAAATGGGCCAGAGGTGGCCTTTCTAAAATTCTGGTTGAACTGATACTGAAGTGAAAGGGCAGCATAGAGTGTGGTCTCTAAGGATGATACACATCAGAAATGTCAGTGTGGGGTTGGAGGTCAGGTAATCCTTGGTCTACCCTGCATGACTGGTTTCTACATATTTCCATCCCTATTTCTTGTACTGTGCCATAATTACATATGAGTAGAACTACTAAAATAGAAGGAAAATGCATTCCTCCTCTTCAGTGATCTTTTGGCCATCATAGTCTGATTTTCTTTGTTCTCTCCCACCCACAATGAAGTCCTGAAAGGGTAGAACTGCAGTACTATGGGAAAATGAGAGAAATCCATCCCAGAACTCTTGAAAACTTGATACAAATTGGGTTCTACACAAAGTTTTAGAGGGACAAATGTAAGCCTTTCTTTCAATGCATCCACTAAATTAAAGATCTGGCCTCATCAATGAGAACTGCTGGGTAAGTTGCAAAAATTTCCCAGATGTTGTGAATTAAATTCTTCAGCAGATCTATAGGGCTTTCATTACAGGTCCATGAATGCAGCACTAGAATATCAAGACTAAAAATATATCAATAACTTTCTTTCTTTCTTTCTTTCTTTCTTTCTTTCTTTCTTTCTTTCTTTCTTTCTTTCTTTCTTTCTTTCTTTCTTTCTTTCTTTCTTTCTTTCTTTCTTTCTTTCTTTCTTTCTTTCTTTCTTTTCTTTCTTTCTTTCTTTCTTTCTTTCTTTCTTTCTTCTTTCTTTCTTTCTTTCTTTCTTTCTTTCTTTCTTTCTTTCTTTCTTTCTTTCTTTCTTTCTTTCTTTCTTTCTTTCTTTCTTTCTTTCTTTCTTTCTTTTCTTTCTTTCTTTCTTTCTTTCTTTCTTTCTTCTTTCTCTCTTTCTCTTTCTTTCTTTCTTTCTCTCTTTCTTTCTCTCTCTCTCTTTCTCTCTCTCTTTCTCTCTTTCTCTCTTTCTCTCTTTCTCTCTTTCTTTCTCTCTTTCTCTCTTTCTTTCTCTCTTTCTCTCTTTCTCTCTTTCTTTCTCTCTCTTTCTTTCTTTCTCTCTCTCTTTCTCTCTTTCTCTTTCTCTTTTTCTTCTTTTTTTTTTCTCTCTCTCTTTTTTCTTTCTTTCTTTCTTTCTTTCTTTCTTTTCCTTCCTTTCCTTCCTTCCTTCCTTCCTTTCCTCCTTCCTTCCTTTCCTTCCTTCCTTCCTTCCTTCCTCCTTCCTCCTTCCTCTTCATCCTTCCTTCCTCCTTTCCTTCCCTTCCTTCCTTCCTTCCTTCCTTGCCTTCCCTTCCTTCCTTCCTTCCTTCCTTCCTTCCTTCCTTCCTTTCCTTCCTTCCTCCTTCCTTCCTTCCTTTCCTTCCTTCCTTCCCTTTCCTTCCTTCCTTCCCTTCCTTCCTTCCTTTCCCTTCCTTCCTTCCTCCTCTTTTCCTCTTCCTTCCTTCCTTCCTTGCCTTCCCTTTTCCTTCCTTCCTTCCGTCCGTCCTTCCTTGCCTTCCTTCACATTCCTTCCCTTCCTTCCTTCCTTCCTTCCTTCCCTTCCTTCCTTCCTTCCTTCCTTCCTTCCTTCCTTCCTTTCCTCCTTTTCCTTCCTCCTTTCCTTCCTTGCCTTCCTTCCTTCTCTTCCTTCCTTCCTTCCTTCCCTTCCTTCCTTCCTTCCTTCCTTCCTTCCTTCCTTCCTTCCTTCCTCCTTCCTCCTTCCTTCCTCCTTCCTGCCTTCCTTCTCCTCTTCCTTCCTTCCTTCACTTTCCTTCCTTGCCTTCTTCCTTCCTTCCTTCCTTCCTCCTTCCTTCCTTCCTTTCCTTCCTTCCTTCCTTCCTTACTTGCATTCCTTCCTTCCTTCCTTCCTTCCTTCTCCTTCCTTCCTTCCTTTCCTTCCTTCCTCTCCTCCTTCCTTCCTTCCTTCCTTCCTCCTTCTTCCTTTCCTTCCTTCCTCCTTCCTTCCTTTCCTTCCTTCCTTCCTTCCTTCCTTCCTTCCTTCCTTCCTTCCTTCCTTCCTTCCTTCCTTCCTTCCTTCCTTCTTCTCATATTATATATAGTATAAGCATGATATACAAGCATATATGCAATGTTATGTTATAGTTGCTTCAACTCTTCCTACAGATCCCAAGCATTGAATAGAGACTATCAACAGAACAGTTTGTTATGACAGGATTTAGTTGGACTGTTCTTCACACCCTACAAATCTTGAAAGAAATATACATACACGTGCATTCTGAAAAAACTTGCTTCATAGGAAAGAAATATCTTTGGATTACAAATATTGATTTTCTTTTTTGAATTTGTCATTTTTCCACAGGTTTTATTTGATTAACAAAAGGAAACAATGAAAATATGCCTGAGGTTATGATAAATACAACTTAGCTTCTTCAGTGATGGAAGATTTAGATATCTTGAAATAAATAAGTTATATGTTGGATGAATGGTAATTTCTTTGGCTATATGATTCATATTCTATTTTATTCCTTCCAATATGTTCACTAAAATTCCTGTATAACACAGGGCACTTGGCATTGTGTATAGCAGGTGTCTTTCTTAAAATTTGTCCATTTTAGATTTCACTCTTGGATGAAATATAATTCTTTCTCACAGGTGAGCAAAGTGTTTGAGTACACATGGATTTTTTTAAGAAAAGAAGGTGAAGTAAGTGGGACTCTGCATGCTTGAGCATGAGCATGTCTTATGCATGTTTGACCTTGCCACTGTTTGAGAAGGTAGTGAGGGAAAAGGGCATTGCCAGGCACTCTGTGAAAAATGCTGTGATCCAACATGATAACAAAACTGAGGCAATAGTCAGACACCAATTAGTAGAGCTGAAATCAGATTCCTTTATACTCTGCTCCATGTACAGGCACATTGGAAGCCAAACCCTCTTTTTTGGAAGTTTGAAACCTAAAATTGGACCCTCACCATCTGCCCTGAGATGCTAGAGAAGCAGAGCACAGAGTCCATAGCCGTGCCCCCATGGCCATTTTCTTTCACTGCTCCAAGGTGTAGCTTCTTCTGCTGTTTTCCATGCTGGATTATTACTAACTGGTGTTAGCATACCCTCTAGCAATTTCTACTTTCTGAGAGTTTTTATATAAATTAAAAAATAGCATATTAATCTACATTTCAACTGAAAAGTTTGGTTTTATGCATTTTTATTTGGAAAAGTCTGTCTCACCTTTAATTCAGTGCCAGCCTCTGTGTGCTTATGCGTGCACATGTACACGTGAATAGACTTACTTTCTGAATATATTTTTTCATCAATTGATTAGAAATGCTAGATATGTTTGTATAGCTAGGTGTCATTTGATTCTCAGAACCAGACCACTCCTTTGGATGATAATTATAGTCCTCTGATACCTCTGAAGAATATAGTATTTTCCACATCAGTATCTGCCTTCATGGCACTGTCTGCAAATATTAGTGCTTTTGTTTTAGAGATTGCCTTCCAAGTGTCATACAGTTTGATTACAGATGAGCTTTCTAAACAACTTCTACCTCTGTATTATTTTAACTTCTTTAGTTTCTTTGCTCTCTTCATAAAATAAAGATACTGATTTTATAGTAATATATGTAGAAATTTTTGGTAATCCCTTTTACATTAGAGTAAAGATGATGGTGCATCCTGATAGTTCCAGCAGAACTTCTTTGTCATTAACTTATTGGTACAGATTAATAGTGAGTAAGACAAATGATTTATTGGCATGTGAAGAAACAGGAAATTACCTAATGTTTCATAGTCACTTCCATGAAACACACAATATAGCATTTTATGTTAGAAATCTGATGCAACCTTTTCACCAACTGAGGTAAGGAGGAACATTTGTAAAATTGGACTTAGTCAGATAAATACACTGTGACCAAAGGTGATTTTGTTAATACAGCATGACAAACCTTTCAACCATTTGGACTCCATAATTTTTGAACTCATCTTTAAATGAAGAGCTTATGAAGATTAATTCTTCTGATTTCCAGGTCATTCTGAAAAGGAAAAGAATCAAGGTTTCTGTTGTTTTTTTTTTGTTTGTCTTTTTTCAAATTCAGTTCTTTTGCCAGCTGAAAGTTCAAATAGTAATATTGTATAGAAAACAAAGGATAAAATCTCCATGCTTTATTTTACATAAGACTATTGTCTCAGAACTCTTTAAGGAAGAGTAAGTTGGTCGATATCTCCCATCTTTCATTTGTGCTTTTAACTGCATGGCTATGGGCAACAAATTAAAGTCAAGCTGGCAATGACATCTATGGATTGACTGTAAGGAATATAAGATATTATTGGCCCTTGATGGGAATGTGCACATGTACAGCAGGTGCAGTGATGTCTGTTGCTCCTGGATACAGAAAAAACCCATAAAATGAGAAAGCCCACAGCCAGTATAATCTCACTCATTCCAGAAGAGCTAAAACTTAGTTTTTCCATAAAGCAAATTAGATATCGTAGACTTCAAATTGCCAAATTCTCTAGCCAAGAAAAGCAGAGATCTATTCCTGATAGTTGCTGAGACCACCTACTTGGTTTTTCCTTCCAACAAAGAATAAATACAGCCTGGATGCAATAATTCTTGGACAGCCAAATTTTTATTCTGTTTTCAAGGTCATCATGATGCAGTAAAGCTGCAATCAGGTGTTCTAGTCTGAAGTCACCCAAACATCACCTGTAAGTACCATCTGATATGGAAATGTATCATATGAGTTAACACTGACTTTTTATTGTATTATTGCTCACCTTTTCTTTGGAAATGTAACCTTAGGGCACTTTGAAATAACTTGCTCAAGGGTTAGGGAAAGGAGGTCTTCTCACTGATGGAACTGGCAGAGTTTTTGTTTAATAATCTAATTTTTATTTGTGTGGAGTAATTAAATATCATCATGTCATTTGTGTGGAGGAAAAAAGGATGTGTATTCAACACCAGTGTTGGTTGAGTGTTAATTAGGTAACTGAAACACAGTTTTGATCTATTTAAATAGACTCATTCCTGTGAATTTTCCAGGTGTGAGAAATACTATTTCTTTTGCCTTCAACTGTTCTTATGGCTGTATCAACAGAGACATTATTAAAAAAAAAAAAAAAAAAAAAAAGTGTTATTGTTCCCAGTACTTTAGGGTTTTTTTTTTATTAATGTGTGATTTAATTTCTGGACCACATAAAAAAAAAAAAAAAGAAGAAAGGTGTTCTAGATTTGGCTTCTTTGCAGTTTTGTTAAACAGGGAACACTCCATGATGTGCAGTGATACAATGCTGGTCTCTGTAGGAATGATTTTAAAAAACCCAACCACTTTAGCCATTTCAGAGAATTTGACAGAAATAGTGAAAAGAAAGGGAGAACAAAAGAGAAAAAGATGATATAGCAACCGAAACTTGGAAGTGTTTTATTTTTCAAAAACAATAAACCAAAAATCCCATGTCAACTAAATCTTACAGAAAAATCTGTATTTTGGGAAATTTCCAGTGCAAAATGTTTGACAATTTATTTCAATTAGCCTTAAACCAGCTATGACAGAACAACCTTGATGGCATTTAAATTACTGCAACCAGGTGCTGGAGGTAACACTCCCTTGAGATGACAAATGAGCATTTACACTGTCAGACAGTTCCCTGCCAGTCTTCACTTGGCTCACATTCAGACTTTTTTGTTTTGCACCTTTTTTTTTTTTTTTTTTTTTTTTTTTTCATATCAGAGAACATTTAAATTATGCAACATTTTGCTCAGAGGAAAAGAATAATTTCAGTCAGTGAAAAGTGGGGCTTGTTGAAATCCTGCTCCTGCCACTATAGCTGTGGACATGTTAGAAGTTTGTTAACTTATTTCTGTAGCTGATGGCTGATCTCTGATCTGATTTTAAAGGATAGCAAAAGGCAAAAAGTATCAACCAGCACAGCAGCTCCAAACAAAACCCTTTTTTATCACTTATAACACATATGATTTCCTGCCTATCTTATAATTTGCATAATTCAACAACAACAGCAGCTGGTTATATTGCACACATAATCTGTTCTTGGAAATATCATAAAATTACAGTTGTCCAGCTGTGGGAACACCACAGCTTTTGCCACAGAATGGAGAACACACTCATAGTATCTGTGGCCTATGAACAGGAAGCTATACCCTAAATTAACATCACAGGCAATTCAAGAACAAATGCTATTTGCAATGTACTCTTTTTAAAACCTTAGTGAGCAGATAAAGCCAGAGTTTTAATTTTACGTAAATTTCCTTTATTGGTTTACCTTTTCTTTCTTTAGAAAATATTTATTCCCTCTTAAATTTTATTTTGTGTCTTTTTGTTTGCTTTTCTTGCTATTTCTCTTTTATAAAACATTTTCTTCCTCTCTTGAGGACACATTTTTATATTTTTCATCCACATAATAAACTCATTAAATATCAATATTAAATATTAAATATTATTAGTTAATATGAAATATTAATTAATAAACTCAATTTGAGAGTATTAACTGAAAAACACAAATCCCTTAAAATTGCTTTCTTTTTATTTAAATCAATTTTGATCACTTTTTAAGAGCATCAAATACCAATAATGCATTTTTTTTTTTAAATTTAAGGTCTTCGATGTGAATGCCTAATTATTAGTTTTTTCTTTTTATTTCCCGTCTTTCACCTTCTTTGCTCTTTTCTTAGCTGGGATTAAATCGAGTTTTTATTTCCCCAGCCGCGCCAGCTCCTTTTCCCGTCGGTGGAGTGAAGCGGTGAGCGCGGGTAGTTGTTTATTGTGTTTAACCCACGGCAGCGCTGTGTCCGGGGCGGCTCCCGGGAGGAGCCGCGTTACAGTAGCGAGGGATGGAGCGGGGCTCACGGCTCACACCCCGGGCAGTTGTTTATTGTGTTTAACCCACGGGCAGCGCTGTCTCGGGGGCGGCTCCCCGGAGGAGCCGCGTTACAGTAGCGAGGGACGGAGCGGGGCTCACGGCTCACACCGGGTTTATCGCACCTGCCCAAAGCGGGGCCGTGCCCTCCCGAAGTGGCGCTTCCCCTCGCACAGGTTTTGTCTGGAGCCAGGACGTGTGAAATAGCGGACTGTCCTGCTTTCCTGATGCTGCTTCCAGACATTGCAGGCTGGCAAGGATCCATTATATTCACAGTTTTATCAGATTTAAGGACTGCATGCGGCAGTTCCAGGTAGAGGGAGAAGTTTGGGAAGCGGTGGTGCCAGCTCTTCCTCTGTGTCTGTGTTTTGGGGTTCTCTCAGACCGACCACCACGGCTGAGGGACCTGGGTGGAAACATGAGATTTCTGCAGGGAGGATGTTCAGAGCAGAATCCCGACTCTGTAGCATGAGGCTTCCTTTCCTGTTTAAAACACTTCTTTACTTCTCTCTCAGTCTTACAGTTTACCTGTAACTGCTCTACTTCATCAAAAGAAATCTGACCCCAAACCTTCTTTATCCATCAGTTCCTCAGGGATTGCAGCTTTGACCCAAAAGAGCTATTACCTTCCTCAGACCTTTCCTGGCTATCCAGCAGGATGCAGAATATTCCCTAGCTATTTCTTTTGAGATCGAATCAAACTCTTTTTCCCACAAACATTCAACAGCCATAATGGGGAGTTCCCCAATGGGAACAACCAAAGGCAATATTTGAAAGCTGCAAGAAAAGAGCTTCCAGTTCCTGTTAGCACTCTGAAAATATATGGCTCTTATGGGCACCTCATGGTAAAGCAGATGAGTATAGCTGAGAACTTGGAAATATATGGGACATGAAGGATTGAAATTCGTAGTTGTGTTATTTTCCGAATAAAAAGGTTGCTTTATTTTCTTTTTATTAATTTGTTTCATTTTATTTGTTTATAGTACAGCAGGTACAAGGTTGGAATTTTCTAAAGGACGTTCTGGAGATAAGTAGTAAAGTGGTATGGAAATGTCACAGCCATGATTATTGGATACAGGGTATTTATATAGTAAACAAAGACAACAAAAATTTGCAATAATTTTTAAAAAACGAAACAACAGGAGTTTGGAATGCCAAATTAAAACTCAGGCTTCTGGATTTAATTCAGTTTGTAAAGGGGAAGCAATTGACATTAGATTATTTCGCAGCTGCCTTTGTATTTCTTCCAGGTTCCTCTAAAACAAATTGCAAGGCAAAGTGGAGCAGATCTTAAGACTATTTTTCTCTCTTCCCACTTTCTATTGTTTTATAGTTTACCAAGATTATATTTTGCATATGCAATTACATATTGGGTTTTTTTTCTTTAATGCAACGCAGAGTTTGCCTCTAGCAAAGCACTTTGGGAGTCTTCTTGGGAAGCTAGCAGGAGGAATTTTAATGGGATATAATATTTAAAATATTGTATGAAATTAGGAAGCAACACAAACGGTGTCATTATACATAACTTTATTTGAGTCTGCAATTTTTCCTGTATGGTTTCATGCATATAAATGGAATACCCTGAGTCTGGTCATGTGTTAACATCTCACATTTCCTTCCCTGCCACAAATGCTGCTTATTATAATAGTATGAACTGAAATATGTATTTTTATTGCTGTTATGAAAGTAGAAACACACAAATATGGGTTTGTTTCCCAATATTACCTATGTCTGTTTTACAGTCTGATAAAAGTTTGGCTGACAGAGCACTGAATAAATGTAGCTCTGTATGGCATGTTTACTTAAATATTTAACTTGCAAAATTTAATAAAACAACAATTTAAACAGATAAGGATTAGTCAAATACAAAAACTATTAGAAACATACACATAATTAAAAATTAAAATTCTCAGCCATTATCAGATGTGGAAAACCACATAAGAATCCATAAAAAAGTTTTCAAGCTCCAATAAGTTAGGTATAATAGACCTTTTTTGTCAAACACAAAAATAAATATTATTGATTTTATGAATAAATACATTTTCTTAAATGATTTAGAAAGCTCTGTTTATTCATATACAGACAGTGTTTAGAATATGTAGTAGCCAGTATGTCTGCAGATATATTTATGTTGGACTGTTTAGATTGGCTTCACCTCTGTAATAATTTATAACAGTTTCAATGTAAACCTGCCATTGAGCAGGTCATAAAGGTCCTGCATTTTAACCATCATAATTTCAGATAAACCCACAAAACTATTTCTTACAGGAAAGCTCTAGTTAATCCTTGAATATCTTTGGGATGGAATTTGTTTTTTTATTTAGGCAAATTTAAAGAGCAATAAAGGCTGCATTTTAACAGTGTTTGATATTCCAGTACTGGTGATAATTTAAAATATATACATTTTGTTTTGTTTTACAGCAGTAACTCTTCATTGACACTTATTAATACAAAAATTCTGCCCTCCAATTGATTTCAAGTCCTGCTCAAAAAAGAAAGTTACTGTTCATTTTCAAATGTTTCATTGTACACTAGAAATGTTAACATAAATGCAGTAGTGTTTTTCCACACTAAATGAAGATAGGTCAACACCATTTGTTTTTCACATGATAGAAGTTTCTAAAAGGCATGCATTCTGAAAGCATGAGAATTATTTATTTAATTTCTAAATTTAAAAAGTGCCATCTTTTATCAGAATGAACATTTTCTAACAAAATTCTACCAACATACTTATGTTCAATCAAGTATTTTTGAATACTAAAAGCTAAACTTTTTTTAAAAGGCTGATACCTTTCTTTTTAGTTAATATATTTCCGTGATTGGTAGTAGAGCATGGAGCCTGTAGGAAACCTCCTGCTGTAAACCTGTGCTGTCTTCTAAGAGAAATTAAATGAATCTCAAGCTTATTTTCTGTAAACACACAAAGCTCAGGTGAGTCTATATTTTCACACAGGTTTGTCCTGCTGCTCACCACTTGCCTGTTTCCCACTCCTCTTGAGCGAGACAGCCCAGGATTTATGGAGATGAGCACAAAAGGTGCCTGCAGAAGGGCTGCAAGAAATTGGGTAGAGCTTTCTCATGAAAAGGATGAAGTTGCAAGCCTGTGACATATTTCCAAGAAGATTGCACAGAGCTCTGTCCACACAGAGTGATTATTAATTTCTTACTATTACTTACATGAATAATCATAGAAAGATTTGGGTTGGAAGGGACCTTAAAGATCTAGTTTCCATTCCTCTGCCACAGGCAGGGATTCCACCCACTAGATCAGGTTGCCCATGGCCACATCCAACTTGGCCTTGGTATTTCTGCTAAACTTTGTCTGATGTCATTCCTTCAGCCTCTGATGTCCAAAAAACCAGGAAAGTGATGTTTGAGTGACTGCACTCAGAAATGGTGGGGGTTATGTGTCTAAGGCAGGATGTAACCCATTTTCTCCCAGGAAGCTTTATATGTTCTCCATTATTTAGGGTCACAATTAGAGTGTTATTTGGATACTTTGATGGTTGAATTTAAAAATTTCTAGATATGAGACAAAACACTCTGTAAGACTCTGTAATGTCTTTTCTACCTATTTTGCTAGATTTAAAATTAAATTGGACTGTCGTGGCAAACAGTGTAGACTGTGTAATACTGGTCACAGTGCTTCATTTACTACCAGAGGGATGAGCACTTGGGATTTTCAAATGTGTGGACATAATTCCAGTGCCATTATACCAATGATTTTCAAATTAAATTGGCGAGCTTTTCTAAAGTCTTTTTGTGCTAGTATAAATGAACTGATGACTAAATGTACCAGAAACATAGTTTCACATTTTTCTTTCTGTAGTTTATAATTTATTCCCTGGTAATCCTGTTTATGGTCTGGAAGTCCCTTTGATATGAAGTGATGTTCTGCCATGGAAGAGAGATCTGGTGGTATGAACCAGGGTTTTGTAGTTTTTCTATATTTGAAATAAGGAACATTATGACTTCTCTCTGATATAAGTTTAGGATGGATTACAGTGGCCTTTGGTAGTGGATGCTTATTTTGTAAATACCTTAGGCATCAGAGAGGTAACACACATTATTATTGAAAGCCTGCTTTCCTCAAAAGTGGGAAAACAGAGGCTACATTCAGACGTATGTATATCTTTCTATAGATACATTAATATATTTATCTACTGATATAGACTCTGGTCCAAAAAATGTAGATGACATTTCCTGTGTAGATGGCATTTCCATATTGCATCTGTACATGAAACATTAATTTGTATAATCTTTATGTATAATTTGTATAAAGTATATGTTCTCAAAAGCACATAAATCTGATACAGGTGGCTTTCTCTCCAAAATTTTATCAAATTTATTGATCTATCCTACACTGCATTTCTAATATATTTATGAGGATATGACTGGTGCATCACACAAATGTCATTTTTTTGTGGTGCAGTCAGTACCAGACAAGAGAAGTGACAGAGATAAGCAGGGCAACTTGCTGTTGCCTTGCACAGTAGAGTGGAGAGCCATTACTGATAATATTTGTACAATGGTTACTTGGTGTTTCATGGATGGAAATGTCATATTTTCAGCCAGGGCAGAACCTGGGCAGTGGGGAGGATCCCTTTCTATCTGCCCCTACATGTATGACTGTATTTCCAGTATTTACTGTCTGACCAGATGTCCTGGTGAAATCTGAAGATTGGAATGTTGCATTTTAAAATCTTTTCCCCAGAACCTTACTTATTCTGCAAATTAGAGTGAGCAGGAATTGTTTAATTATTACAGGGTGCTCAGATTCTTCTGACTGGCACAGACTTCCTTCTGCTTCTGGCTCAGCTCCTGTAGTGGCAAGATTTCCAGGTGGGCAATGCAATTGTTACTTCTCTTCCATTCCCCAACCTCTGGTCACTGAGGACTGCCAGGTTTTTTTGCTTATAGTTTGACTCGCCTGACAACTTCCAATAAGAGCTGGAACTAAACAGTGAACATGTTCCAGACTGCAGTTTGATGGTGAGGATGAAGATGCCTGGCTCGTTAATGAGGATTTTCCCTTCTTCACAGACATTTGAGTGATTCCAACCAGCTACCATAGGGGGAGTTTCCTATTTTTTTTTCTGGTGCCACAGTTTTATTGGCTTTGCTTATAGAAATATAGTGAAACAGAAAAGGCCACACTGGCTTTGCTCTGTAAATATTTAAGTATAGACTGCGTGGACACATGGCAGGTATAAACCAGATTCAAGTGATCTCCAGGTTGGTAATGGTCTGCTAATTTAATCCAAGTGTTACTGAATGTGGCTCATGGTGCCTTTGAATTTATGTGTACTCATGGCATGCTGAGTCTTTGATTGCACTATTTTCCTACTTAAACTATAAAATAAATTCACACTTGGCATAACAGAAATGCTTGGCAAGAACGCTTCTATATTCACAGTACATGAGACAATGACTAATACCTTGTTTAATTGTCTCACAGCATTAGCAAGGAAGCTGAATCATATGTACTCTCTCCAACCACACACACACAAAGGGGCAGACTAGCTCAGCCTGTTACACTTCAGTCTTTCCCCCACTACCTACAGCTGGCCTCTTACAGAGCTATTAAACAAGATTTTCTGATACGCTTTTTTTCCTCCCTCTCACTCTCTTGAGCTTTTTGCCAGTCTGCCCCTCTCTGATATTTGAATTTCTTTTGCATGTAGCATTATGCTTCCTTCACTGAGATTGTATCAAATTCTCTGCTGTGTAAATTGGCACAGCTATGCAGCACTTAGAGGCTCTCTGCCAGTTTACACTGAGAATCTATCCCTAAACAATTATACTCTGCAGTACCAAAAAACCCACTTACATAAACAGAAAATGTAGGAGAACATTTGGACCCAAATCCTATTTCCTTCAGATTCTTAAATTGGAGAAACTAGCAGGAAACAAGGACATAGAAAGGAAGGTGGGGAGAGAACTCAAGGCACAGTCATCCTGTTCCTTCAGGATCAACATAAGAAATAACAGGATCAGTAATCAGCATAAGAAATAACAATATAAATCCCCTGCTGTCAGTTCCATCAACAAGAAATGAACAGGAATGAGTAAGTTAGATGGTACTTAAAATAAAAGTATTATCTTTGCATTTTTCTCTATTTCTCAACTTGGTTGTAAATCCTGTAACCCTGCAGATACTGTGCTTGACAGAAAGGTAAACACTGATATGGGCATTTTACTATTTTTCTGCAAAAAAAGGGACAAAAATGTGAGCAACTACATTACTGTGAAGCTGGCACATATTGAAGATTGTGGACCAGAATAGAAGAAGTCACAAAATAGGTCTGTGTGTGAATCCATTAGATGGAGGTTGTGACATCTGACCTTTTGTCTGAATGCCCTGGATTTGCTGGATTGCAAAGCCCTGGCTATCAAGGACATGCTGTAGAACAGCTCTATTTTTCTGATCATCAAATTCTGTTCATCTCAGTCATGCAAATTGCCCTCCTAACTGCTATAACAGCTATATCAGCATGGTTATTGTGAGAAAGCTTTGGTTTCAGCACTAACTGGATCTTGAGCAAAACTTGACTTTTGTAGTCAGGGAACAGGAAATGGTTCTGTGCAAATATTTACCAGTGCTAGTAACTATGAATTTCACATTTACAAGTACACTGATGTCTGCCTAGGGCAGAATGAATCATGCCTTTTCCTAACAGAATGATTTATCCTATAAATATTTGTGGTAAAAGCAGGACACACTATGCAAGGCATAAAAAAATATAATTACATTACTTCAATTAGAAGAAGTGCTCTAATTGACTTTAGACCTTGATAAACCTGTAAGAACTATCAGAAACCCTCTTACACACTTTACACTATGTCTGTTGGGAAATGTTTAAATAAGGCTGTAATTCAGAGAAATGCTTCCCCTTGTTAAAGTGTCAATAAAGTCCTTATTGTTTAAGGAAACTCCTGGTAGAATGTCTTGTGCTTCAACTGCAACTATTTCCTATTAAGAAAAAAAAAGGGGGAAAAAAAGAAGGTCTGGATTCTCTTATATTTTCCCTTTTTCCTTTAATATTCTGCACAAATCTAAATTGTACCTGGGAGACTACTGTGTGTGCCTGTGTACATCTGAGCACTGCAGATCAAGCCATCATACCACAGCCAGGTTCTTCTTAGGGATGTGACCTTGGGGGTTTACCCTATCTTTAGCTTTTGTTGTTGGATTTTTTTCTCTTTAATCTTTAGTTTAGTTACCCAGTTTTGTGGCCATCCCGATGTACAAAGAGACCAGAAGATATACTTTCATTCTGGCTTAATTTTTATTCAGCTTTATTTTCAACTGTGGAAAAAAAACCCCACACAATCAAAACAAAGACAGTAGTGACAGTGGTCTGATAGACAGCAAAGTGAAAGAGAACT
Organism: Erithacus rubecula; assembly: GCF_903797595.1. Lineage (NCBI taxonomy): Eukaryota > Metazoa > Chordata > Aves > Passeriformes > Muscicapidae > Erithacus > Erithacus rubecula. The sequence continues at coordinate 12,459,243 of NC_136687.1, read as the reverse complement.
GAATTTGCCTATCTCTAAATGTATATTGTCTCTTCCAAAAATAGCTGTGAGATTAACAAAGTGCACTTACAGATGTCTTCTCTGTTATCTTGTAGTGAAAATGATCAGAACTGTATTACAATTTTGATATAATTCTTTCTAGAAATGTAATTATGCGCTTGTACACTCTGCTTTCCTTACCTCTGTCATGGAGATAAAGCTGTCATTAGTTTTAGCTCTGCAATCCCAGTACCTGACAGACTGAGAAGTGGGAGGAATTCCAATTCATGGGTTGTGCAGCAGCCAAGATGAGCCTAGAGAGCTGAGCCTTTCCTGTGAGCATTCCTTTGGGAAAGACAAAATCCTTCCCCCAGTTGTGGAGTCTGAAAGGAATCTGGACCTCTGTAGATATGAAAAGTGAGGAGGAAAATGACTAATACATTCAGATCTGAACCCCAGTAAAAGGTAATAACAGCATATATATGAGCTGGGTTTTGAAATCAGGTGGATAAGGAAGAGTGTCACCTGTCATGAGTGAGAAATCCTTACATGAAACTGATACACTGGTGAAATCAGCTGAAGAAATGAATTTAAGACAGAATCATGAAGTTACCACCTCAGGTCAGTCGTGCACAGGCAAACAGCCACCTCAGGAAGGGACTGTGCTACCATGAGGTCAAATCCATTAGCCCTGTGCAAAAAGTAGCAGACATTTCTCTGCTTGTGAAATAATCCTACAATTTCATTTTCTCATGGAGTATTTTGGCTTCCTACATCCAACCAATTTTAATGTCTAAATGTAAGAGTAACTTTTCAATTTCTTATCTTACCCACATTTTCATATTATTTCTTTCTGTGTTTTAGTTTTTTTTTATTTTTTAGAAATTTCAGTCTGGGGTGAATTTCAGAAGCAAACATTTTCTAAGTTTTGCATTTTACTTGGTTTCCTATTTCTTACTAGCTCAATGGATGAAGGTCTATGAAAGCAGTTCTGATGTTATGTATGAGAAATTTAGGAAAATTAGAAATATAGGCTCATAGATAAATTGAGACAGCAAAAGCACTGAGAGTTAAGGTGAATATTACACAGTCAAGACTCTGAGGAACACACATTGAACTTAATCTGGAAAAGTATGGTCGTAACTAGTTGTAATTTTCCTGAGCTAATATAATAAAAATACAATGGCTGAAGTGTATGAATGCAGACACATCTTGCAGGGAAAGTCACCTCCAACTTGTTAGTTTCCCACAGCCAGAATTTTCCTGAAACCTCCAGGAGGGTTCTCCTTGACCTGACTAATCAACAGTGCTGGCACCTCGGCTTCTATTGGCACAGATACTGAAGGAAGTAGTAAAGGAGATGGGAATATCTAGGAAAAAGAAGGAAAAAATTATTTAAGAAATAAAACTAGTATTTTGCATGAAATTCTATCAATTGCACAGCTTTTTGATGTCCATGCAGGTAGATGTAAAATGAGACATACAATTCATGAGTGACAGTGCTTCTATTAATAATGCAAATGATTAAGCTATGAACAAAATATTTTTGAGGCCTTCAGGCAAAACAGTAACAAGTATCAAGTCAGTGGTTTTTATTCATTAAAATAAAATATATTAAATCTCCCCGCTGTGTTTCTTGCCTGCAGGATGGAGTGTGGTGAAGGAGTCCTTTGGAACACAGGTTCATTTATGCAGCTCTGGTCTATGTGAGTCAGACAAGTGAGAGACTTACAGCAAAACAAGATCTCCAGGTACATATGGTCTTGGAAATATTCTGTTCTGCTTGGTTAGAATCAGTACCAAGCAAATGAGAAGCTATGGACAGCCAGTGAGCAGTTCCTGATCTGCTATCCAAGGGCAAATCCCCTCCTCTCTGGTAAGTCTTGAATCAACGCATATTTTTATTGTTTTATGCCATATTATGAAAAAAATTAACCTGTTTTCATACAAATCAGGTCAAAAATACAGTCTCAAGTTTTGAATGCTCACATTTTTTTTGTTTGTTTTCTTCATATTTGTTTGTGGCAAAAGTTTTGGAGCCTTCTAAACTATCAGTAGTCTGATACTATAATTCACATATTATATTAATTTCATAACTAATACTTCCATTTTAACTTTTTTTTCCTGTTGTTATGAGAAAGAAAGTAAATATTCATGGACTTGCTTTCTTGTCTGGCATACATGCTAGGGAAGAAATGCTCTGGTTTTCAATTTTCTCTCTGTTACTTTAAGGGGCAAACGTAAATGCATGTCCAAAACACTTTACTGCTTTTAAAGTCCTCCTGTATTTTAATGCCCCTCAATATGACAAAATAAGAGGATATCTTTAAGTTTATTAAGTCTCCTTTTCCTGTGTACTTTAATTTTTCAGGCTTTTCAAGGTGACTGTGTAGCACTCTATACATTGTAAAAAAAAAAGAAAAAAAACCTCTAGAAATGCTAGTCATGTCTCAAGTGAGAATAATTGGCCCTGACAGAGAGGAAAGTAGTAATTGGAATGAGAGTTGTTTAAATAACAGTTTAAATTTTCTTTCCTTACTTTCCTGATTATGTGCACTATAAAGCAGGATTTCTTTGCCTTGGGTGTTTCACAGAGTCGTTTCTGTATGCAGCATGTCCACAAGTATAACTCAAGTAATAAGCCTGGCTATAATTTGGACTAGACTTTGAGTTTAGCTCCCTTACATACAAATACACTATTCAATTGGTATTAACATTCTATCATCAAAATATTCAGTAGGCTGTAGCAGGACAGGCTAATTGCATCCTCTAATTCTTCTAAGTTATCATTATTTCTTCATTCTGAGAGGTTAAATGGAAATTCAGATGCAACATGGAGGAAAAACATGCTTAAAAACTTGAGCTATGAATATATTTCATGTTCTGCTAAACACTCTCCTCACTGTTAGTATCCAAGGAAGAGTGAAGTTACTGTCTTTTAGCCTTTCCGCTATATGATTTCTGGTTTTGGTTTTTTTCTTTGAATATAGGTTTGCTCAAAGCTATCCAGAGCAGGTGTTTTAAAAAGCTTTGGAGTATGTCAAAGTTTAGTACAGTACCATGACTGAGATTCTTTTCCTATTGAGCACATCTGTCTCCAGCAGTAGATACAGCCCCCATCTAAATAGTAGAGAGGGTCTGTGTGGTCACATCTGCCCTTCTTCAAAATATTTATGGCAAATATAAATCAAGGCAGGGATGGACGTGGGAACCTGGAAGGATCAAGTGGCATCTGCAGTGGAACAAATGAAATCTAAATGTGTCTTAATTTGCAGAATAATATGTGAAGAATATTGTATGAGCTTGGTAATTCCCTACTGTGGCTTTAATGGACACAGCCAGAATGCATTAGCCTTGTTAATCTCAGGGATAACTTGTCTTTCCAGCAACCTTTGATGTTTGTCTCCTGACCTTTATCTAAAACATTTAAAGTGTCTTAGATGGGTTGAATTGGGTATTTGCTTTCCACTTCTGCTCCTTTTTCTTTTTTTTTTTTTTTTTTTTTTGTTTGTTTTTTTTTAACTTCTTTTTTTTTTTGTTTCTGATGTGTTGGTTGTTCTTTTTTAAAAAAGGAAACAAACTCATAGGTGAAATTTGACTTAATTATTGTGATATACTTCTATTGAATTCAATGTCAAAAAATTTAACTCTTCTTAAGCAGTGGCTCTTTTAAATAGTGGATCTGAACTGTCTGAAATTCAGGATTCAGAATCATTTGAATTCTTAATGCTGCCTGAGCTGTAAAAAGGCCACCAACAATTATAATAGTTTATAATTCATGAGACCATTTTCTGTTACATCCATTTGAGTAAAAAAATCTGGACTCTTGGTTCTGTGTACATGAAAAAGTAACTACCCAGAAACTTAATAATAGAGAGATAACAAGATAAGACCAGTTTCTTCAGCTCATCAATATTTACACTTTTCTCTGTATAACTTTCATAATATAGATGACATGGCATCAACTACAGGTGTTTTCCACCTGAATTTTTTTGTGTTTGCAAATACATTCACTATTTTTAAAATATTGAGCTGCATAAAATATTTATATGTGGAGATTGCTAAACTCTGTTTGAATTTAGTAATTATGAATAATATTGACATTAACAAAAGGTAGAATATAGAGATTTTGTGGAAATTTCTGACTTGAGTAACAAAATAAAAATTTTAGCCTTTGAAAATGTTTGTTTAATTTTAATTTTTGTTCAGATATATTAGTGAAATGCCTTGCAAGGGGTTCAGCTCAGCTGCTGGTACCTTTTTTTCTCTGATGAATCAGGCCTCTTCTGCTGAATGTCCATGAGACACCACTGGCTTTTGGTACTTGGGGAGTTGCACAGTCTGTGCCCAGATCCTCATCCAGCACAAGACAAACACAAGAACCACTCTGACTATATTTGCTGTGAGCATCAGCCTCTCAAGAACATCATGATACTTTTTATGCAGGAGCTGCCAATAGTTTTAAGTAAATTTTGGAAGCACAAGGACAAAATTGGGATTGCATCAGATTGATTCCAGCCTGGCTTCAATATGCCTGGTCCTTCAGAATTGCAGATCAAGAGTTCAAGTATAAAATGACACTGTGTTTTAAATAGGTAGTTTCAGTGTAAGCAGCAGCTGTAAGTGCAAAAAGCAATGATATTGCCATCACACCCCTAACAGTCAAAACTGTTTGGAAATCTCATTTGTTTTTCATTAGTTACCGCAACAGTTTGAATAAAATCCTGTTCAATCTCAGCAAAGAGTACTTTGGAAATGTTAGTCTGTTATTCTTTAAACAAAGTTCAACAGCTATTAACAGAGTACTTGTTTATGATCTTCTATAAATATTATGTTTCTGTACTTCTTTGAAAATGTGGACTTTTTAATTTCATTTTTATTTTAGTAAAAACTGTAAAATTATGACTCACCAGCTGCAGAGTGCCAAGACAGGATATTTCCCAATATATGAGGAAAACAACATTTTTATGTATTTTTGTTACCAATCATATAAAACCCAGCTTATTTTTATAAATGGCTTCATAGGCCTGCACCATAAAAGTTGCATATAATTTTATCCCAGTTTTCAGGGGTTTTGGTGCCCATTACCTAGGAAATGTAAACTCTCATGTTCCTGAGCAGACTCGACATTTCAGTGATCAGCAAAACCCACTCATTCTCATGCACAAGTGGCCACATTTCTTCTACTCAGCCAAGATCTCACAACACAGACAGAAAGCTGAACTGGACAAAAAAAGAGCAATGCTGCTATGGGATTGCAGTACAACAACTTAAAAGGAAATTGCAAAATTAGCAAGGGTTGAGTGGTGATATTTTTTCCTAATTCCTAAAGTGCAAATGCTTGTGGCACAGCCACACTGATATCAGCACTTACCTGCAAGCCATCCAGAAAAAGTCATAACTTGAATTAATGAAGGGAGTAAGCTTCCATTACATTATGATGGCTATAAAGCCTGCTGCAATAATACCTAAGTGGTTTTACCTCCAGAGCACTGAAGGGGCCTGACCAAAAGGACTTCTATTGAGCTATTTGTGTAATTAACATGGAGACTTTAGTGAGTAGTTTAATTCCCAGATCTACATTTTATAGTAGCTTCACCTTCTCCCTTATGGCTGCTGCTATTAAAAGCAGTAGATTTAAGGTTTAAATCCAAATTGATTGAGTTTTGGCACTGCTTTTACTTGCATCTAAACCTTTCAGTAGCTTTTCTCAAAACTGAGTTTAGGTTAAGGACATACATACTAATTGATTCTAGTGTCACATAACACCTTTCTTTTTATCACTACTTGAATTGTTTTATTTTTAAATTAGGGCTATTAATTACCTATTAATTGGGGAAAAAAACCCACCACCTAAACAAGCCTCATGTAAGATTTTGTCTCAAAGAACAAGCAATCAGTTTAAAATTTGTAATTGAGTTTATATTTTTTCTTTCCAAGTGGTTTCAAGGCATAATATAAAAACCCCAAATCTAACCTGAGTGGAAGGCAAATTAAATCACTAGGAAGTTTTTTCTTAAATGTTGAGAGCCTGAGGAATAAACAGGAAAAGCTGTAAGAGTGGTAAACAAACTCAGAGGAGAGGAGGTTAAGTAACTAAGCAAAGCATAAATGTGGAATTTATGTTGCGGGAAAGAAAGGAGGCTTATTTTAAAGGCTGATTAACTTTTTATTATCTGTTGTAGGAAAATCCTTCCATGGGTCTGAAGAGGAGGCATTTAAGGAAAAAGAGGCTTTCAAATACAGTCACATGTGCCACAGCACATGCAGAAGGGGAATATATCTTTAGCAGGCAATTAACAGGGGCCAAGACATTGCAAAGAATGACTTGGAAATTTAGCTTGGGTCTTAGCCAAAGGGAACCAAGCTATGGGAAGGTAGGATGACTGCTAAAGACTTAAGTTTTGTAAGAGCCAGTATCTGATCAAAGGGACATAAGGACTAGGAAAATGTCAGGGTCTTGGATAGTCTTAGTAATACAAAGGAGAGTGGATTAGACTTGAAGACCCTTGACACTAAGTCACAAAAGTTTATGAAAGGAAAGACTAAGATCAACATTACTTGTGACCTCTGTGTGTTGCTCCTTTGCAGCTCTGTAAGGAGCCTGATTCCTTCTCCCTGGTGGGATCTTGGGTGCTGTGTGCTGCTCTTGGGTCCCTCAGGCTGAACAAGCCCAGCTCTCAGTCAGGTGTTCCTGCTGCAGCCCCCTCCCACCGTGGCTGTCTTTTCCTGAACACATCCTGGGAATCCCTTCCTTGCATTTGGGAAGCCTTTACTGAAAGCAGCACTGAGGCACAACCTGATGAGCACTGACTGAACAGGGATAATCCTTTTACTCGCTGTGACCTTGTTGATAGAGTCCTGTATATTTTTGGCATTGTTGCTGCTGTATATCTGCTGCCCTCCAGGACTGCCTGGTCTTTTTTAGCAGGACTGCTGCCCAGCCAGTCACACCTCAGCCTGCCCTGGTGCAGGGGTGCCAGTCCCTCTCGTGTGCAGGATGTTGTATTTGTTCTGGTTAAATTTTATAAAGTTCTTGTCTTGAAGCCATTCCCCTAGCCTGGCTGGGTCCCGCTGAGCAGCAGCATTGCCTTTGAGCATGTGGCCTGCTCATGCCTCCATCTGCTGATGTCTGAGGGTCATTCAGCCTCCACCTACTCAGCATTGAGCTTCACTGGGGGAAAGGATAAGGCAGAGAGCACTGCACACAAAGGACACTGGAACCAGTAACTACTAAGATATTTTAGACAAAATATGTTCAAAAAAGCAACTATATCCTGAAATTATCTAAAATTATGTTTGATGTTAGAGGCTTCCAAAGCCCTACATTCAGTGGGACTGCATAGTGTGCTGGTTGCCTGCTGGCTACAAGTATATCAGGGCAAACAAATTTAATCTACTTCTGAGACTAAAATAATTCTGTGACATCCTACCAGCTTGCAGGATATAGGATTCACCTAAATCTGTTAGATCTGTCCTAAACTATCTTTTCAAACAGCAACAGGGTATTGATGTATTTGGCAGCCCTTCTCCTGTGATGCTGGGTTGTCATTCTCAGGCCAGGCTTGACAGGGTCACAGGCTCTGTGAAGTACAGAAGTTATAATTCTGCCTTTTTTCTTTCGCAGAGATTAAAACAAAATAGAACAAAACAAGGCAGGATATGAAAGGAATTAAGTTTAGATACAAACCCAAAAAATTTGAAAGACCTCTGCAGTTCATGAGGTGACTCTTTGCAGGCTTTCAGTAATTTATGGTTATTCCATAGTACCTTATAAGATCACTTTGATTTACAATAGGCTGCAGTGCTTGACTCTCACTCTGGATATTCAGACAGCCAGCTATGGGACTAATCTTGGTGTGACAACAAATTAAATAGTTCTTTTCTTTCATTGTTCTTTTCCTTCCCCTTTTTTCCTGTTGGATTAAGTCACAGTGTTGTCTTCTTAATGGTGCTCAAGATTATTTCCTGGGAACATGATGCTACTGGAGTTTTGGCTGTTTTTTTTCCCAGCTTCACTTTATCTATTGCACACTCCTATAGTAATTTTTCTTAAAAGCGAGTTTCTGAAGTAAAACTAAGATTTGAACTAATGGGAGCATGTAAAATCTGTTTACAATTAATTTTTTTAATTCAAAAGCAGATTTTTATTGATGTAGCTTGAATTTGTTATTCAGAATTTGGGCAAGAGTTGAAGTCAGGTCAGGTAAAATTCACTGTGCATTGGCAAGGAGATTCATACCTCAACAACACTTAAATTCACATGGAATAAAGGCTTTAATTTCAATTACATTTATATCAGACCAGGTTATACTAGCTATGTGCAACCAGGTGATTGAACTCTGCTATGTGTTTCAATAAAGAACATGTCACAAAACATGGAAAACAAATGTCTCATGGAAACAATCAGCTAAAAATAGCAGTTCATAGTTGAAATCTGACAGGAAAAATTAGCACTTGAACACAAAATGTATAAATTAAGGACTGAAATTATAAGTGAATCTTGCAGGCAACATACACAGACCCTAAGAGTTTCTTTATGTATTACTATTCAACTTTCAGGTACCATCCCTGTGAAGACCCTTCATGTAGCCCCCTCTTACTTTATACAACCTGAAGTCTCTATAAATAGGGAGTCCTGAGTCCTGCTTTTCTGAAGGAATCTTGCACTTGGAAACTCTCAGAAAGCTGAGTTGCTCAGTGTACATTTTAAGTGTGCACTGTATCAATAGTTTCTTTCTCTCACCTTGCTTGCCCCAGTACAACAGACATATTACAAGGGCTCCTGAGTCTGGTGGCTGCTGAGACACTTTGCTCTCCACGTATTGTGTGAGGGAGTTTAAATATATCTGTTTGGTGAGAGGGTGCCTGAGGCTTTTTTACAAAGCTCAGTATCCCTCCATCTAAATCCCTGTTCTCACCCTAATGCTTTCCCTTTCCCTTGCTTTTATAAATGACTTTTAAATCCCTCTACAAGTTATCTAGCAATAAATGCCGAATGGTCCACATATGGTAGACCTCTTGTTTTTTGTTTTTCCTCTTAATATTGACTGAATACTTGAGGTATGTATGGTTGAAGAGGTTTTTATTGTATGTGGCATAGTTGAAGCAGTAGTGGCAGTTTCCAAGCTGTTAGAGAAGGATGTTCTGTTTGATCAAGAACATCTGTTTGTTCACCAGCTGTGCAACTGCAGACTTCCAGAAACCCTGGTTCAACTCATCTTCCTACAGACAATTCAAAATGGAGAATCAGAAACATGAAGGAGGAAGTACAAACTGCTCGGAGAAGAAACTAGGTGTCCTAAAAATATTTCTTTTCCTAAGATGAGGAAAATTTTGTACCATTCTAGCCATTGCCCTGCTGCTTCATGATTGAAGACACCATCTTGCCATAAATTGAGAAATGAGCAGTTTATTTTGTGCAGGTATATTTACCCTTCTAAATAATGTCTCCCAGGTTCAAGGAAGTGACATGTTGGTGGTTCTATCTCATACTGTACAAACCAAAAACTTTCCAGTGAAAAATGCATGTTCATGAATGGTGGCAGTTATTCTGACTGAGGAGCCTCTGCTTCCAATTATTTCTCCGGGTTAGTCAGAAAGCATTTCTTTCTGAGACCTGTGAGCTGCACCCATGATAGAACAAATGCCTTAGCAACAAGCCTCTTTCCACTCATTTAAAATGTCAGTTTTTAAAAGTGGAATTCCTCCCTGAGGAGAGCGTTAATCTGTGAGTTAATGCCTGTTCTGAGGGGTATTTTTGTGTTCATCTATGAGCTATGCATGCTTTACTCATCATTCTAGCTATATCTGGGTGGTCTGGAGGAAGGTATAAAAAATCTCATATATCCACTTGAATATTGATGTAGTATTTAAGTCAAAACTTCAGTTAGGACTCCACAGCTGAAATATCAGCAGGTCAGTATTAATTATTTGCACAGCTCTGTTTCTGAAGAGGCGGAGTTATGCTTGGAAATTATTTTTGGCTAAATCCTGCTATGAGTTGACACCTGACCTGTGAATGAAGACCTGACTTCATAGACTTGTAAATTCACCTGTTTTGTTCTTCTCAGCCTTAATTTTTGTCCTTTCTCAGCAGCTTCTTATTCATTACTAGATACATACATCTATATGCAGATGTATGTATATATATTCAATACTATATACATACATACATACATATAGATATATACTTTGTATTAAATATAAAAATAATAAAAATATTTTGCTATCCCCATTTTTTGGATGAAAATTCACACAAGCAAGAACAAACTCTTAGAAACCAGGGTATGTTTTCATTCTCTGCAATGACAGAAATGCTACCCTGTAGATACTCCAAGAGGACTTACCACAGACTGATACTCCAAGTCCAATTTTTTCCCAGACAATACTCCACAGCAAATACTTCCCTTGAAATCAGAGAAAAATTAAAATGACATATATGTAATATTAGAAAATAAACAAAAGAAGAAACTATAGTTTTTCTCTGTCCTTTCTATTGGAGCTTTGAATGAGTTTTCTAGAAAGATGTCTTTTCACTTGACCTCTTTCAACATCACACTTCATTAGAAGACCTCACAGGCTCTATTTTGTTTTAGCAATTAGTCAGAATAAATGATCAGCAAAATGAAATATTGAGACAGTGTTTAAGGCTGGGTTGGATGCAGCTTGGAGCAACCTGGTCTAGTGGGAGGTGTCCCCACTCACGGTAGGGGTGTTGGAACTAGAGGATCTTTAAAGTTCCTTCCAACTCAAAGCACTCTGTGATTCTATCAATAGCAATAGGAAATGTGGAAGGAATTGGGAATGCTTCAAAATGGGAAGACAAAGCTGTGGGTAGATATAAAGGAGCATTGGGATAAAAATATCAGCAATAAAGAGAAAGTGAATAAAGCCTACTGCATGTTTAGTGTGGGTAAGACAAAAAACACACAGAAATTACAAGACAACCTTAAGAAATATATCAAGAAAAACTTGTCACTGGTAAAGACATTGAAATATTGAAATATATTGCTTAGGAGATGAAACAATGCCTATTAATAGTTTTTCTGAAAGGGTAGATAAAATCTGTCAGAAAATGGCACAGGTACAATTGGTACTGCTTCCTGAAATCTCTTTCAGATCTTTTCTATGATTTCATATTGTGTATTTAATATTGGCTACATGACCTTAGCTGATACTTTTGATTTTATAAGAGCCAGTGCTTTGCTAAATTGAGAGTTATATGCTTGAACCATGAATGAGGATAACCTCCTATGTCTAGCAGAAACTAGCAAGGTTTCCTTTTCTGGTTTCAGCTGTTTATCTTAGATTTTAGAAAATATAATTATGGATGCTGATAATTTGTTTCCTGGAAAGCAAAATTCTGCTACTGTATCAAAGGTGAATCAGCAACACACATCTGGTTTTAAAGTACTCATGCAAAACAAAGTGGCCAGATAACAATGCATCTTAGGGCATGCAAAGTCATGCAAGCTGATTACAACCCTAAAATCCCTAATCTTTTGAATGACATTTACTTTGATTTTCCCAATATTCACAGGAGAGTGTGACTGAGAAGTACTTGGATGACACCAAAAAGAAGAAGACTGTGAAGACAGTAATTTTCATGTTCTATTCTGAATATTTTTTCATATAAAGAGAGAATTTAATTTATGTAAAATCCTAGACTGAAATGTTATTTTTGTGGGGAAATGTCCAAGAAAGAACTGTCCTTAAATAAGAATATATGTGACTTCATGCATATTATTCCAAAAATATTCTGATTTTTCAAAGTCCACATTTTAAAAATTACAGTAGTCTGAAAAGTATCTCAGTAACAAGAGCATTATGAGGTTCTTGTGTTTATTGTATTCCCATGCTTTCTCTATCAAATGTGCTGAGTTTCACTTGGCAGATAACTGTGAATTCAGCCTCAAACCAGGGAGTTAAATGTGCAGGGCTGACTCAGACACAGAGTCAAAGGAAGGGACTTTGGCAGGTGTCCAGTCCAACCTTCTGCTCAAAGCAGGATCAGCTCATGCTCAGGCAGACTGCTCAGGGCTGTGTCTGATGGGTCTTGAAAACTCCTAAAGGCAGGGACTAGACAGCTTCTCTGAGCAACCTTCTCCACTAGCTGCACTCATGGGGAAATCTTTTCCCTTTCATCAAATCTCACCTGTCCTCTTTCAGTTTGTGACCTCTGCTTGTTCCCCAGCCAGCTCCATTGAATTCTCCCTGTGGGCACTGCCAGGGGCTGCTGTTGGGACTCCTGGTACTGCCCCTTCTCTATGCTGAACAACCCTGTCTCACCAACCTCTCCTCCTGGAGCAAGTGTCCACTCATCATGGCATCTTCTGCTGAATGTTTCCTGGCCCTATTAACACCTGTCTTGCATGAGGAGGCCCAAAACTGCATGCAGCACCCAGATGAAATCCATGACTGCTGAGTGAAAATATTTTGGACAGGGTAAACCCAGTAGTGGTAAGATAAAATAAGAAGAAAAAACTTTTGACGTTGAAATAAAGCACCTGCCTGCTACTGTTTTTAATGATGATCATAATACCTTGTCCTCTGAAGTCCTGGCACATGGAGAAGGTTAGAAGGGGTGTTTGAAGTCAAAACTGATGCCACTGTTTTATATCGTACCTAGAAATCGTGCAGCCATTCCCAAGAGTTAATCAGTTAAAGCTCTAGTGAGTCCCTCAAAACTAAAATAGCTAAAATTTAATCTGTATTTGGTCAGACACTTTTATTTTAGAACTTAAGTCACAGAAGTTGTGAAGATTATCTATGTATTCAGACACAAAACCCATCATATTTTTCTTTTCCTTTTTACTTTTTATTTTAGTATGGACCTGTCTCTAGAGTGCTGTGGTTCAGAAGAACACCTGAAAGTGGAAAGAATGTGCATTATAACTGTGGTCTTTTGAGACAAATTCAGTGGTAATGATTCATTTCTAAAGAAACAAGTTATCACTGTGGGGAACAGTAAATACTTGAGAACACTGAGAAAGAGAGGAAGTTGAAAGCAGAAATTAGCCATTGCTTGTAACCAGTTTGCTTCAGTATGCTTACTGTGATTCAGACAGATCAAGTGGTTGCTTAGTTTAAGAGGGGGAAGATCTCTGCTTTTGAATCTTGACTTAAGAGATTTAGCCCTTGCTGAAAGAAGTGTGAAACAGCTGTATGACAGGACCAGACATGGCTGCATTTACCTGTCCTGTTTTCATGTATGAACACAAAGGACACAGTTGCCCAGACTTTCAGCATGTGGCTGGGAGGCAGAAGCAAAACCAGGAGCACTTGTGAGGGCAGACTTGTTTTGCTCATGAAGCTTGGACAGGCAGTGAGATGCTTACCTTGCCATAACAAACCATCTCAATGTTTGTCTTTGGACAGAAAGGTTATCAGAGCTACTGTGTGTGCACAAAGTTAAAAGCTGGTTTTTTTTAAACACCGTTCCAAATTGTCATTTTAAATATACTCTGTAGGTAATGGCAGCTTCACCAGCAGCCAGTGATCATCACCAGCTAATCCATCTTGTCTGCGTGCCAGCCGGCCAGGAAGCAGCACCAGTGACTGAAGCAGTTCTATTCCTTCCTTGCCTGACAGTAAGGGTTTATGGGATGGGAAAACATAAGCAATGATCTTTGCTTTGCATTTCACTTTAACCACAGAGTGTGTTCTATTGCTTTGTTCAACCAGATTTTGAAATACCCTAGAGACACAGCAACAGCCAGAAACCCAAGCCTAGCGAGTGGCGACTCCACTGTCTATTAGAAATTGCTATAATTTTTTAAATTTCCAGATTTTCAAGACTTTTTGAATTTCATTAGACCTGACTGTCCTCTTCTTTCACTTTTCACTGTGGTTGAAGACCAACCCCTTTGTAACATAAATATCTCAACTTTATACTTTAACATCAATATTTAAATCAGAAAATAATAAATCACCCCAAAACATTTCTAAAAGACTATTAATATCTACAGTGCTTATACATCAACTGTTGATATGTCTTGCCTTCCCATTCACAGTGTCAGAAAGCCATTTCAGTCAGTACTTATAGTCTGTGAACAGCAGACATTTCTCTAAAGATGGTCTTTCAAGAAATATTAAGTATTAAAAGGTTAAAAACTAAGAAAACAGTAGCAAAAGAGAGAAAAAAAGTTCTCCCATCAGGCCAATTGATTCTAAGGGCAGGGTCACTGAATGTAGCATTATTTCTCCTGGTCATGTTTCTTTCCTACCAGAGCTCCAAAGTAAGCTGACTGTGTAAGCAGGATTGAAATACACAACCCCCTTGTGACTGGAAGCAGTAAAGCATTCTCCACTTGCGGTTTTCTTCAAATGAGCCTGCATGGAATATGTGTTTGAAAACAGTGAAACTCTTTATTAATCAAGTACTTCACTTGCCATGCCAGCATAAAGTTTCATTTATGTCAAAACTCCCTTAAAAATGGTTTGGAGTGGTGTCTTGTACACAGACCTTCAACAGAAGAAATATTTTTGGAATTGTAAATACAATAATCTAGGCAAATATTTGCACCTTTTGAGAAGCTGCTTCAAGATCTTTGACCATAAGTTAGAATTCCAACATTTTACTTTGGTTTTCTACTGTATGGAAATAAGGAGATTGTATAACACTGAATCCAAAATACAATCAGACAAGTCATCTTAATTATTAGAAGAGGGCTTTTGTTATCCATATTGTAACCAAGTTGCAATAAATGAATAACACTCTGGATGTCACCATAACCTGTGGTATCTAAAAGGAAATACAGATTTTAGTGTCTGCTCAATGTTAATTTGAGTCTCTGAGTCATTACTTGTCTTAGAATTCTATCTGAAGCTATGGATAACTACATAGATAGCTTTAAAAAGACCTTTTTTTTCTTGAAATAGGGATCCCCTAACACTGCTGAATTAGCAATATCCATTCACAACATCCCATTTTCAGAACAAAGGCCCATATAATATATGGGTGCAGGTGAATCCCATTTTACTAGAATTTTTTTTTTGTGAATCCATGGCAGAAGCTGAAGTGGGCATAAACAGAGTACCATGCCTATCCAGCACAAGTACACAGACAGGGGAGAAAAGCCTGGAAAAGAAAGGATTTGACATCTTTTTAAACAAAAGTTGCATTAAAGAGATGCCTGATTTCATTGCCTCCTATTTTTTCCTCCTAACTGGAAACAAGCTGAATCACCCCGTACATTTGGCTGAGCACTAGGATTAGAAATGTTATCAGCCCTATTGACAGATAAATCCAATGGACTGAATAGCCTGGAGTCTGTTCTCAGCAGCATCAGCTTCATGCTCAGTGTTTGCAATGGAATGTGGAGCTGCCCTTGCCCATAAGACACCAGGGGTTGAAATGTAATTCAGCCAATTTTAAACACATTGCTTTTTATCCAAAACACAGCAGCAGTGGGGCATGTGTGTCCCTCCTAAGACAAAAAACGCTTGAGCTGTGGGGAGCTCAGCTCCATGGAGAGAGAAAGGTGAAAAGTGCCTTCAGTTCTCTGTGCACGCATGATTTCATGGTATCCTCATCTTGTTTTCTGTAAATATTCCATTGAAGCACCATGGCTTATATCTTCTGTGAATTACTTTAGCTGACGTACGGACAGCAAAGTATAGCCTTGTATTATATATATTTACTTGCAGTAACTGTTTTCTTTTAAGGAAGACCAGCCAATGCTCATTCACTCACTAGAAAGGACTCACTGATCCTTTGACAGGTACAGCAGAAGCTATTTTTCATCGTGGCATGAATAGTTTGTTTTGTTTTACAAAAAAGCACTTCACACCAAAGCAGAGTCAGGAATTATCATTCTTCCACTGCTTGTACAGGTGCACTCTCTGAATTAGGCACACAGCCTCCGGTGGGCTCCTAATGGAGTGATGACACTAACACAGCAACAATAGAAGGGGCCTCCAGGGATGCTGGCTCTGGGAGGGCAGTCCAGGTAGGAATGTGCCTTTTAAGAGGGCTACAACTTAAAGAATTCCATGAAGCTGACAACTCTTTATAGTACCTCTGTAGACTTCTCACTGCACAAATAAACACAAGTACAGTAAGCCATATCAGACTGAGGGATTTAAATCTAAGTAACTTGTGTGGGAAGAGCTTGCACGAAGTCAGTTTTCAACACAGCTCACCACAAGGTGTGTGCTGAGACATCCAGTCCACAATGCAGATCTTCAGTTCTTATTCTGTATCACTGGTTCTTTTGTTGTTTTCATCTATACATCTTTACAGCTATTTATTTATTGGAAAAGGGATCTGGACTCTACACACCACTGTGTGTGTTTATATGTGTATGTGTTTGAACAGGGTCAAGTACAGCCATGTGAAAGAAGGAGTCATGGCAAAACTGTTTATTGCGACGTGTGAATGAAAGAGCTGAAGGATAAATAGTGTGAGTGGCAGGGGCAATGGAGCCTGGTTTCCTGCAGAGCTCATGCTGAAGGCTGAGATCCTGTGTGGATTCACTGGTGTCTAGCAAATGGTGGGGATAACATTGTGCTGTGTCAGTGGGATCAATATGCTCTCTCTTCTAGTCAGAAGCTTATTTTAACAAAACTTTCAGGAACTGGAAAGCTTGGAGAAGAGAACTCCTCTGATATATTTATGTGGCTGCTGCATTCAAATGTGCCTAGAAGCAGACCAGCAGCAGTAATACCTCATATACCTCAAATGTTGAGGTAACTAAAATAATTTAATATCACAAAATACGATAGCAATGAAAAGGAAGCCCCTGTTAGAGTATCTGAAACTACATTGTTTAATGTTAACCCAGATATTCAGGGCTCATTTCTTGTTCACTGTTTCTATTTGTATTGCTGTAGAGCCAGGGGCCATGACTGCTGCTCAAGCTGATTGTTGCACTGAAATGCCTCTGAAAGGTCAGTTATTATTCATGTCTTCAGCCCATTCAGCAGCCTGTTTAACAAGGTACATCTAATGCAGTGTAACTGTGTGGCCCATTGACTTCTGTAGACTCACCACCATGCTTGAATTGCAGACTTGTCTCACTAACTTGCAGAACTGCAGCCTTAAATAAAAGGTACATGCACATGGATTGTGTCCATTCAAGGTACAGGAGCATTTGGAAAAATTTCTGGTTTTTCAGTGAACATAAGGATTCACACTTCTAGAATCAAGCTTTCCTCTGGAGATTTTTACCTCTTCAGAACCCTCTGTAGGTTTGAAAGTATTGAACAAAAATTATCTACCACATGTTTCTGCTATGCGTTTCAGGCAGCTGGATGGAAATTGCCATTTACTGTTATGACCATGTTCAGGTAGTGTTTCCCAGGCCCTGATTCTTTGGGGGACATTTTGCTTAATGTCACTTACCAGAAAGACCTAGTTTCAAAATAGTGCAGAAGACATCAGCATTTTCCTCTGCAGCTTCTACATTGCTTTTCCACCAATAATGCAGGCTAGAGCATATAAACCATACCTTATGACAATTTGGTCTCCTCTGCTTTTAATTGCAGTCCCAACTCATTGAGCAGTAAGTACTGTGGGTTGTGCTGCTGTGTGTCTTGTGGCACTGAGGCACCTTCCTGAAGAGTAGAGATAGCAAAAGGTAGGTGTAAGTGGGATGTGGTGGTCCCCAATAGGATTTCATCTGAAGCATATATCTTTATTTCTTGTTGGAAAGATGTGTGCGTAGGAGCTATTTGTTCCATATGCATTTGCCTAGTTCCTGCATTTTTCTCTCTCTTCTTCATCCTTAATGTCCTTAGTCACTGCAGAGAAGATAATTTTATTGATGCAGGTGAATGCCATTAGAGTGATGTGTTGAAAACATGATTTGAGAGGAAGTTGCTGGCAGTAGTTTGTAGAAGAATTATTTGAAAGGTTAAAAAATAGGTTTACAAGTAATCAGCACAGCTCAGCAGATCACTGAAGTGCTATTTTGTTTGTCTAAGCTGATAGATGTCTGCAGCTAGCTTACACTTCCCCAATTGTTAAGTGTTATGATTTGAAACATGCAGCAGATCCTATTGCTGACAGGGCACGGCTGTTTGTGAGGCAGCATGAAAGCAGTGTCACAGGAGAGACTGCTCCAGAGCTATCTGGGATTTTGGCCAGTTGCGGCACCATTTTATGGAGCACTCATGAGCTCCTGTCCTGGAATAGTCTGCATTTCCTGGGATCAAATGACAATGCAGGGTCTTGAGTCTGAGCCTGCTCTAAGACAGAGATTACCCATTGCTGCTCGTGCTGCTCAGACACCTTAGTGCAAACTGTCCTGGGAACACACAGCACTGAGTGGGCACCACAATTACTGCCACTCAGCAGTTGTAAAAGTTAGAGTCCAGCTTCTGCTAGGATGTCAGTGGAATTGAAATGTTATCTCATAAAAGCCCAGAGGTATCTTTTGAAAGAAAGCAACATGACAAACTTGCTTTTCTGGATCATCCCAAGCTTGGTTCTGTCTAAAATTTACAAGGTTTGTTTTTTTACACGACTTCTTTCTTAGAGAACCCACATGAGGTGTCCTATGGAATGATATCAGTATTCCTGTGTTCCTTGTATGTTCCACATATCAACTTAAAGTCAGTCATGTGAATTTCTTTGTTTTAACTGCATTTTGTAAATACTCATAACAAGAGCATTAAGATGCTCTTTATATTGATCAAGAAGTCCAGTGTTCAATCAAGCAAGGCAAATTCTCCATGAGCATCATGAAATCCCACATGGCAAAATCAGCAAATTGCTGGGCCACACTCAGGTGAGGGTTCTCAGGCAGTGTCAATTGTGTTAGCAGCTGTGTCACTCCCTGGAGATTCAAGGACAGATTTCATTTTGAGGACTCATAGTTGCAATGCGTCTCCAGAAACATTTTGAAGAGAACAACTCTTTGCTCCAAAAACCATATTTGGCACTCTGCCAGGGACAGATGGACAATGTTAGGGATATGCTTATATTCCCAATAGCCATAAATCTCTGAAAAGAATATTTTGATAAAATGGAAAAACTGCAGATTTTATTGAATATTTGTATTAATTATATATTTAATATACATACATATACATATAGAGAAAGAATTAATAAGATTTAATATTTAATATCCATTGACAGTTAATACTAATAAACAAATAATGGAACACTCATAAAGTAGACCTTTTGATTCCCTGAGCATTCTTGCAAATATATATTAACTTTAGGTATGTTTTAGAAGACTCTACTGGAGAAAAGTTCCTTCTGCACAAGGCCAAGTCTATTTTTAGAAGAGTTAAAGAATTTCCTACAGCTGAAAAGGTCCTAAATTTTTTGCAATGAAAGTTTGAGAGCATATGTGTGAGTTTCTCAAAGGTGTCTCAGGGATTTTGGTTCCTATATTCACTGAAAGTCACTGGGAATTTTGCTCCTAAAATGTTTTTTGCACTTTAAAAAAATTTACCATAAATCAAACTCTATATTTAAAATTTTAGTGTATACTTTGAAAAACTGAGACTATGGTGTCACACTTGTTTTCTCTCGATCCTACTTACTGAATATCTCCAAAGATGTCTTTTTAAATTGCTGGTCCTAGAGGCTTGTGCTGAAATCTGAAAATCAGCAAGTTTTCATTGGCTCAGTCACTACTAAAAAAGTGCATATGTCATAAGGTAACAGTTTTGATGATGGTAAATTATAGTCAGTTCAAGATAGCATCCATATGGAATGACTTCCATATCTCTCATCTGTAAGATACAGCAATAGAGAGATATGACAGAGTTCTGCGGAATTGCAGAAGTACAATTTATAAATCCAAAATTTTAAACCAGGGAAAAGTGTCCTTTTCACACAGGAGTATAATCAGACACATGACATTCTAGTCGTAAAGAGCATAAGAGAACTCAAAAGGGGTTAGAGCATTATGGAAGAGAGGATTATTTGTTACTGGTGTATGCACTGAACCATCTGGAAATTGGTGCCCAACAAGATCCAGAGATAGTGTTTGTTGGAAGCCAGGAAAAGAAATGGTGGAGACAACTCACACAAATAAGCTCCTAATACTTCTGTCACTCTATGAATTATCAAAATGCAGAGATTAGATGCAGTATAATAGTCCTTAAGTGAATATTGTTCCATAGATATTAAAGTGTAACAGAAGTGGAGAAATGCAAACATACACTTCTGATTCATAAATACTGGGAAAGGTAAAGATTGTTTAGGATTCTGGTATTATCAGTTTCTTTGAGAGCAGAAAGGTCAGGCATGTCTCCTTCAGGAGCTCTTGGTCCATGGAACAGAAAGAATTAACCTGATATTCCTGTGAAAGGTATGTTCCTAAGGTTCACTCTAGTATGGCTGCATAGTCCCAAGCTCAGCATGACTCATAAGCAATTTATTCTTCAGTCTGTCAAGTTGTGTTTGTAAGTTGAATTGTCTTTCAGCTGACAGCTCCAGAGCCTCCATAATAAGGAGAGTTTCTTGAAGCTATAGACTTTTTTTTTGTTGTTTAATTCTTCAGCCAGTCTTCCCAGCAGCTGTGTTTCTTGATCAGCTGCCATATTGTGGGATAGGCATGTTTTTGTTACATTAATGGTATTTAAATTATCACTGCAACATTTTGAGTGCAAGGAAAAAGAAATGTTAGATTTCCAATGCAATACATAAGCTTTATTTATATCATTATCATTAAGGGATAATGCCCTTAGGAGTCCTCTGTCAGGAGGTGAGACACAATAGTCACCTCTCTGATATCTTCTGAAACAAATTTCTTGTAATGACTGAAATTAGCAGGTATCTCATTCTTTCAACCCTAGTGAAATGAAGAAACTTGAAGTTGAAAGTTTTCAAGTGGAGGATGCTGTCACTTTCAACGCTTCTTAGATGAGATGGAACAGCCTTCTGTCCAAGGACCATGATATTTGCTGATCATAATTCCCTCTTTTTAGAGCTTTCAGATAAGTTTCTCCATTCCAACAGCTCATGTCTTTGTAGAAGCATGGGAAGTCCATTCTTGAAGCAGTAGGATCATATTGTGCCATCCTCGAGTTCCTTGATGGGTGTGCATTTAATTCATTCAGGTCATCTGTTCAGTACATTTGAGACAAATCTTCTGGAAACTATTGTACACTACACTTAAACAGAAAATGTTTAAAGAATATGTGTTTGAGAAATGTCTATTTCAAATGAGGTCCAACCATCATAGAGCATTATGACTCATTTTGAGTTGGGTATGTATTTCACCCCCATGAATACACTTTCATGAATATGCCATCTGCCACACAAACTGACCTAACTTGAACGTGAGCTCTCTAACTTGAAGTGAATTAATACTATCTTGTGTTGTTATGAAAGGAAGGCCTCTTTTGTAGTGCAGTTGATGAATTTTTCAGCTACTCCTACGTATAAACTATATTTTAGTACCTATGTAATCTACACTACAGGGTTTTCATTGAGAAGATGGAAATAACATGAGATGTTAACTTTTCTCCTTGGTGTGAGAAATTAAGGTTTTTTTTTTTTTTTTCCACTAGACTCTATAATTGATTTATGTATTCCCATTTCTTTATATCCAGGCACAGAGCTTATGAATGGATATACAGAAGGTAGGTGCACTCTGCATGTTTCTCCTTCCAGGCAAAAGATTTCCTTCCGACCTCTCAGACATACCCAAACAGAGTTTAAATGTTGCCTGTGGAGTACATCTGCATGGAACTTTGGTGCGTAATCTGCCTGGCATTTGGTCACCTTAAGTTTTAAAACACTTGGCTCTTAATGTTTTGGCTCAGAAGTCAGGATTTTGATCCCTACACATTTTATAACAGGACTTCAAATACGGTCTAGGGAAAATTAAAATGTTACCCATATATGGAAGAAAGTTGTCAGTCTTGAAGCATGTTCTGGATGGTTGCTTTGCAATGTTCAGGGAAAAGAGCTGGGAGTAGCTCATTTTATAGCTATTCATTTTCATTTTTTAATGAAAAATGGGGGGTTTTTCTAATATGAACAGCCCACTGAAAACATAGCCAAATATTCCTTTTGATAATATTACTTTTCAGTTTATTTCCATCTGTTTAACACCAGGCATTTAGACAATGATGGCTGTCTTGCAGGAAAATAAATGAATGGATCAAACTTAAATTGACAATCTTCAGTAGGAAAGAAGTATCAGAATTTAATGCTGTGCATAATGCATTTTTGTTATCTCAAATATACTAAGTCAGAAAACACTTCCCCTCCTCCCCATTTTTTTAATACTTTCATGTAGAAAGAACCTATTTTCTGTTGTTTGACTCAATTTGCAATAATAATTAAAATGTGATCTCTTCTTCTTATGCAGGTATGGACTAAATGGAGACCAAACCATAAGTGACTTGATGGACTGTCTGTGTCAACCTGTCCTAGAAAGGTCCTTTTGAAATAGAATGTTAACACAAACATTTTGAAATGTTGACCTGAATTATGTGTAGGAAGGAACAGCCTGGCTGAATGTTTGAACATATTTGAACTCATCAGCTTCTGATAATGCATATGGTGTCATGCTACCTATATGAACAGCAAGAGTCACTTCCCCCCACCCCTATTATTGCTATTAGGTGGTTTATCAGATTTTACTTGTGCATCAAGTAATACTTTGTTGACTTATTTCTGTTCCAAGAATAAGCAAAATCCATCCTGTGGTCAAGAGTTCCCAGCTGTATAAAGATTGTTCGATGACTTTATTCACAGAAATTGTTGAATATAATTAGATTTTTATGCTACAAAAAATATACTCTCTATATTGAGCTTTAGATTAGAAAAAATCTTTACCAAATTTGCACTTAAAATTTGGCTTTCTTTTTAGCAGAGGTGTTAATACACCAGAACAATACAAGCAATAAATGACACTGATTAGGAGGAAGGATTAACAACAGTATAGTTTTGCTGTGGAAGAAATTGAAGTTTTTATCCTTATAGCAGTTTAAGTAATACACACTAGGAGTACTGATTTTCAATCTGTTTGTTGATTTTAGTGTTTGTACTGTGCCCATCAGAACAGTGTAAAAAGTGTCTCCAGGGTACATAAGTGCCTAAAAGCATTTAAGATCCAAACTCAGGAAATGAAAGACCTAACTCCCCCACTGTGATGGAGCCACTTATTTTGGTACGATTTTCTCCAGAAACTACCTGCAATGTGAAAAATAAGCCTATGGAAATCAAGGTATTGACACTTCTCAAATATGGTGTAGAAGGGATTTATTTTGTCCTTTTTAAAAGGACCAGTGTGGTCTCTGTCCCCTGGACCTGGCAGCCTGATGGAAGCAAGGCAGGGGCTCACACAGGGTAGTAGAGGAGGCACCATCCAAAAAGCAATTTTGATCGATGGGGTGAATTTCTGTGCTAACATTTGCGTTTTCACTCCTCCTCCCCTTGAAGACTGGCTAATCCTGCATATTCTTAAAACTGAAGTATTTATCATAGAAATCAGGAGTAATATTTTCAAGGTTAGAAGAAATGGAAATTTCACATGCTTGTTGCATTGAATGTGTATTCAGCCAATAACAACGATGAGGTATTCATCATACAAAAAAAATAAAATTCCTCCACCTTCTTTAATTACAACCCATAATTAACAGCTTCTATCATCTAGCATTAGTTGTTACTGAGTGATCAACACTTACTGCTGTCTGTTATAATATTTACTTAGTGATGGTAAACATCAAGTTTCATAAATTTTATTCAGTTGCATCTGGGATGAATCTGGCACAAAATACTGCAACAAACAAAATCTGGGCTTTCATAAGTTGTGGATGTTACATCCAAAACTTCTCATTATACCTGGCAGTAGCTTGGCATAACATAACTAGAATGGCTTTATTGTAGCATTAGGCAAGCTCAGAAATAGTTTGTGGAAGGATGATTTAGAGCTGCTGTCTGAATGGGATCAGAAAATATATTAATCCTTTATAGTGTGGAGGAAAAAAAAAAAAAAAACAACAAAAAAAAACCCCCACAAGTTTTAATTTTTAAGATTTAAAAAAAAAGTGTATTACCCCCTCAACAATAAACCATAAGTCCTTTGAAATTATCCACCCTTGTGTTATGTTTGCTTGTTCTCTTTTGTCATGATTCAAGCAATTAAATCCATGTGAACATGTTGTTTTAAGAATACTAGTTGTGTTTTTTAAAACTACTTCTCATTATGACAAACCTCGAATAATTTTCAAACCACTCTTCAAAAAGTCCAAAGTATTACCACATACTTGACTCTTAGCACTTGCTCCTAAAAAAAATATTTATATAGACACCACAATACAATCTCCTGATTGCATTTCATCTTTCATGTGAAGAAACTCTTTTGTTAGCATCTTCAACTTTTTTAGGGATGCCCGAGTTTATTGCTTTTCTCTGGATATTTTATTGCTGACCATGCTGTTAGAGTTTAGCCAATTCATCTCACTATGCTGGGCACTCAAACAGGAGGGGCTTGCAGTACACAAGCAACAGGAAGATACAGGCATAAGTTTATTTAAAAATTCAAACACATCATATCAGGAAGTCACTCACTCCAAAGTGCTTAATGACTGTGTACACTGGAACATCATAGGATGATTTATCATTGCAGTGTGATTCAATGAATTACTTAATGACTTAGAGACAAGGGTTGTAGTCCTGAATGAAAAACTGTAACTTAATTAATGGAAATTTTCTCAGTCTGTGATCACAGCACTTTTACCTCTGAAAGTGAGAGGAAAAAGTATTTAATAGGTTCCAACCTTTATATTCAAAAGACAGTGGAAACTGAAACTATATTCCTTTTGTAAAACTTCAGCAAGAAAAACGAATCAGATAACAAAAGGTGTTCAGTCATTAACTAGGGGGAAAGGACAGACTCATGCACTTAGGAGAGTAAGCTTAATTAATTTCATTTTAATTGAATTGTGTTAATAACTCTGCTTTAAGAAAATCAATTTTTAAGTACAAATTGTTCTCTTGTAAAAAACAGTGAACAAATTATTAAAAGGTAGAGCATAAACTTTTACATATTTCCTCTAAAAAACCAAATAATAGCAGTAAAGATAAAAATGCAGCAAAATTCCTCCAAAGTAGTCTTGTTAACAGAGCAACATTTCCCTCTAGTGGCCACCCACAAGCAGTCAAGTTTTCCCAAGTTTCCATGGCAGAATTCCGATATGCAGCCAGCTTTCCCAGAGACCTGGAGCCCTGCTCAGCTGACGGGAGTGCCCAGGACAGCCCCTGGGGCTGCGGGAGGAGAGGGAACAGAAGCACCTTCTGCCATAACTGCTGCATGTCCCACTCTCTATTTTTCATTATCTGTATATATAGGCATATCTCCATAATCAAAGTCATACTTTTTCAATTGTTGTTCAAGCCACTAAAGAGAAAATACTCTGTTTTGAAACACTTTTGAAGGGACTAGAAGGGGCAGAGAAGGATGTAATCATGTTGTAAGAAGCACCAGGAGCGTGAGGAAGCTGAAAAACAGGACAGGCACCTGGAAAGTCACAGGTCAAGCCATGAAGCCATCTCAGCCCAGCACAGCCATGGTGGAAATAGCAGCAAGTTCTAATTGTGATGAGCCCATATGGAACGTTTTAGAGGTGTTAAGTTCCTAATTAGAGATACTTGGGCCTCAGCATGCTGTGTTGCACAGATGTACTGCTGCTCAGAGCAAAACGAGCTAGGTAATGTGGGCGGTCATGATAACAAGTGGAATTGATTGAAAACATTTACAAATACCAGACAGCCAGGTCAAGGAGGGGCTGTGCCAAAGTGGGGAGGTTTCTTGTGTCCTTTTAACTTATTTCTCTCCAGTTCTCCATTTCATTTAGAAAACTGTTGCGCTTTCAAACCTTGCGCCCTATGCAGTGTTCAGAATCTGGGTTTTATTCACCTCTGAATTTTAGGCAGAGAAGTTTTTGAGTGAAAATAAGATGTGATAATTTCTGAGAGCTTTTTATTCATGAAGTGGTAGGAAATGGTTGGAGAGAGGGTGGAAGAATGTTCGTGTTAGCAAAGACACAGATAAATGTTCACACATTCCTGTTCTGATGGGGAAAGGAAGAGCAAGGGAGAGATTAAAGGAGTAGAGGAACACAGAGGAGGAGGAGGAGAGATGAAAGGAGCCCATAGATGATGATAGAAAAAGGAGAGAAATGTCTCAAGCTTGGATATCTTCAACTTTGTAATGAATCTACAATATTTGGCAAACGTGCTATGCCTGAGTTTTAGTGAAGCTTTTCAGACCTTCCAAAACCAAAAGCAGACACACTCCAGCTAATAAAACACATTCAGCAGTAGTGAGCAAAGGCTGAGTGATTGTAACATGGCATGAGGAAAGAAGAAATTGCAAATACATTTCATCAGACATAGTTCTACAAATATTTTTTCAGGCTTTTGGATATTTATGAATTAAGAGTTAGACAAGAGTGAACAAGTTAGACTAAAATCTGTCCCCTTGTTGTAGACCTTGGCACTGGAAATAATATGTTGGGTCATTAGGAGAAATTAAGCAATATCTAATCAAACTGAATCCTTCCTGGGAATAAACAAGCAACATTGCTTGAAAAATTGAAAATGAAACATGATGAATTATTTCTTAAATATCTACAGTTCTCAGAGAAATCCAAGACACAAAAGCTGGTTCCAGATACTGTAGGGAAGTTGGTTTAACCAGTTCTGGAGCAAAGCCAGGTGTGATGTCTGTGAAGTTCACCAGTTAATCTACCAATCACTGGGTTTCAGGTGTATACAATTGGTCATGGGAATGAGCAGATAAATATATGATTTTCTTTCTCAGCAGCACTGAGACAAAAATGCAGACATTTTTATACACTTTGTCTTGGACACTGTAATTAAAAACTACCTTCTATTAAATATTGCTATATATTTGTTTCGTAGACCATTGCCTAGTCTGAGGATCCTAAACTGTATTTTCTCCATCTATTCCTCTTACTCAAATGTAAGACACCATAAATCTGTCATCTTCCATGCCATCAGAACTTGTAGCACTTAGAGCAGCATGTGCTTTTCCGTATTTTTGAACAGCACTAGGATGGGGCTCCTCTCCTCTCCTCTCCTCTCCTCTCCTCTCCTCTCCTCTCCTCTCCTCTCCTCTCCTCTCCTCTCCTCTCCTCCTCTCCTCTCCTCTCCTCTCCTCTCCTCTCCTCCTCTCCTCTCCTCTCCTCTCCTCTCCTCTCCTCTCCTCTCCTCTCCTCTCCTCTCCTCTCCTCTCCTCGCCTCCTCCTCTCCTCTCCTCTCCTCTCCTCTCCTCTCTCCTCCTCCTCTCCTCTCCTCTCCTCTCCTCTCCTCTCCTCTCCTCTCCTCCGGTCCTCTCCTCTCCTCTCCTCTCCTCTCCTCTCCTCTCCTCTCCTCTCCTCTCCTCTCCTCTCCTCTCCTCTCCGCTCCAGCTCCCTCCTCTCCTCTCCTCTCCTCTCCTCTCCTCTCCTCTCCTCTCCTCTCCTCTCCTCTCCTCTCCTCTCCTCTCCTCTCTCTCCTCTCCTCTCCCTCTCCTCCTCTCCTCTCCTCTCCTCTCCTCTCTCTCCTCTCCTCTCCTCTCCCCTCCTCTCCTCTCCTCTCCTCTCCTCTCCTCTCCTCTCACATTTCAATCTTTTGAAGACCTATGAGTCATTAAGTGGAGTCCACAGTTTGTCCTCAAAATACAACCTTGTTTAACAAATATTCGGTATGTTGAAGATCTCCAGAATAAAACACTTCTTTTGTTTGCAAATTATTGGGATTATACCAATTGCTCATTCTAAGATGACTATTTTGAGTGCATATCATCTCAACATGATTTTTTTCTATGCCTGTAAAGACAATGGCTTTAAGCAGCTTATATGCTTATTGTTTACAAAAGTTTAAAACCCAGAAAAAACCCTGAAACCTTTCCAGGTTTTTCTTTCCCTTGATAATCAATTTAATTTCTTCAGATTCACCATGTTGATTCCTGCCATGTAAGTAAGTTGCTCTTCAAGACCTTTGTTCCCTTTAGATCTGCAAGACAAAGATGACACCATGTATATCTAATGCTGGAAAAACACAGTGAAAGAATGCAGAAATGTGTGACCATCTGGCTGCTTGTCCACTTGAGCACAGGCTATAGGGGTCACTGAGACCCCTCAGAGTGCTATTGATACTGGACCCTGACAGGAAACACTTCAGCTGGTCCCACAGGACAGAGGTGAATACACTCAGAGGTGTGTTACATCTTCAAACGCTGGAGCTGGTGACAAACCAAAGGAAACTTCTAGCTGCTTCCAAATGCTCTTCCTCCTGGTAACAGGCTAAATGGTTCCTGTCCCCTCCTGATAATCTGTGCCTTGGGGAAATAAATACCTGTCAGAGGATTTCTTGCCTCACTAACATCCCCTGTGTGAAGCATAAGTTAAAGTACAAACAGGGGGAATAAATTTTTTAAAATATTGAGTTCATGATGAAGGACAAAAGAGTTACCTTGGACTGAGAAAAAGCATTTGTCACCCCACAACTCTTTGAACTCTAATTTTTTAGCTTCATTTGGGTGGTAGGGAAGCAATTATAGAAATAAGAGAATGGGATATGCTGCCCATAAGAATGCAAAGATTTCCCAAAGGTTTTCCCAGTTCTACATTGCCACACCTGTGAACTCAGATAGACCTCACATAGGGGGTCAATTATCCACACACTGCCAATAAATGTCCTGAGGTATTGGTACCCAGACTGCCACATACACTCTGTAAGTAATGCACATATTCATAAAACCACAAGTAAAATACCCCACATACATACTAGTTTAAAGAGACAAAGATGCCAAGGCAAAAGACTGTTGCTGAGTAGTTGGTTTGGTTTGGATTTTAATGTTAGTCCTTCCAAAAGGTAGAGTCCTTATGAACCCCATTACTCCCTGTGAACATCTTCTGTCCCTGCCTGCCTCAAAATCCCTTCTCCTTTCCTTTTTTATTCTTTTCTGATTCTACAGTATTTTAATATCTTTTTCTTAAAAATACCTATGATCTACATAGGTGTATAAAAAATGTATATATATGTCTGCTTTTGAAGGAATATTGTGAAAATTAAAAAAGGCTTCAAGGTCTTGAAGCAAAGATTTTATAGGTATAATTCTTATAATTTTAACTACATCAACTTGTCTAGATGTGGTTACTCCTTGTCTAGATGTGGTACTTAGGGACATGGTTTGGTGGTGAAGTTGGCAGTGCCAGGTTAATTATTGGACTCAATGACTTTAAAGGACTTTTCCAACCTAAATGGTTCTATGACTATAGACTGGGACCACTATAGAAGGAAAAAAATAAGGTCAAATCCTCTCAATGTGACAGGATTTTGAAATTCCTTCTTGCCTCCTTAGCTGAAACCCAAAACTTTTCCACCAGTGAAGAAAGCAGAAAATCTGTCATGAAACAGTGCTGCCACAGAGAAAGGCTTAGACTAGTTTTGAAGAGAGTTCTAAGTGCTGCTGAGTTGGTTCAGTGGGCTAAGAAACCCTGGACTGGGACCAATGGTGCTCCACAGAGGACTGGATGGACAGGAGGAACTCAGTCACCTCCTGCCTGTGAAGTGGTCTGGGAGCTCCTTTATAGCTGATTTGTGCTCTCTGACACTCATCTGCCTGATGATTTTAGTCTGTGTCAGATAAGAGCAGGTAGCTTAAAAAACTTTCATCTCGAAAAGAAAGAAAAGTAAGGCAGCAGAGAATATGACTCAAAAATGAATCAACAAAATCCTCATTTTTCATGATACAGTAAATAGTCAGCAGAAAAAGTGATGGAAGCAAAAAGAGCCTGGATAAATGGAAATGACTGACACAAAAGTACATTACAGCAACATTGGAAAGTAGCTTGGAATAACAGTATAAGAACCAGAAAAGGAAAACTATGGACTGCATAGTAGAAGAAACATTCTTTCTAAGATATTTAGCTGTGGAAGTTGTCTACGTAAAATAAGAAAGCATTGCAATTATGTAGATATCTTTAGGGGGAAAAGAATATGGGCAAGAAGTTAAGGAAAATGTCAAGATATTTTTTGGCAATATACAAGGAAGTATCTGCTCTTTAAATTTTGTTTTGCTATGAAAATTGATGTCAACCAGGTATTTTGAGATCTTTGTACAATTTGTACATTTAAGTCATTGAGGCTTCATTGGTGTGAAAGAAAAAAAGAGGGAATTTTTTTTTTCTGTTCCAAGTGTTAATGCCATTTTCAAAAGCATTATCTCTTAAGGTCATCTGAATGCTCTAAACAATTTTCTACTGTAAATTTTTGTATGGGTTAAGATTTAAAATAAAATCTACTTACTGTTACTGCAGGAAGCAACTTCTCATCCATAAACAAACATATTTTAAATTTTATCCTGACCTATATCTCGAAGGCATGAAAACTTTAATTCTGGAAAAAAAAAAAAGCAAAAAAAAGCAGAACTTTAGTTCTGCATACAAAATATATAGGTGCAGTTATGGGTGCAGTTTAAGAAAATTTATTGTCCATGTCAATGCACAGTTATTACAGTAAATCACATAGTGCTCAGTCTTACCCAAGGGCTTGAGCCTTTCTCCCTTGCATAAAACCAGGTATCTGGAAATTAATATGCATAACAAACTAGAATAAAAGTTGAACATACTTATTAGAGTTATCTTGTTTGACTTAAATTTTTTTTAATGAAATGAAAAGGAGCAGCGTAAAAGAACAATGTTGTTTCTGTGATAAGTTATATCCTGCTCAGGTTGCTGCATGTCACTAAGAATACCACAGACAGCTTAGTGGTTTGTTGAGACAAACTTCTCTGGCAAAGGTGATCTTATATTCCAATCTTCCCTTGTTAAAAAGACATAAAAAGAAGATTAGCATACAGCCAGCAGGGCTCGTGCAGTGGATTCTCTTGGCTCATCTTGAAGTGCTCCAGTGAGGTCTGGCTTGTTTTTTACTGTTCAGGATCATTTCTTTTGCCACTCATGGAAGTCTCAATGATTTAAAAATAATAATAGCACAAATAGAACACATGACCTCTAACCCATTCCTCTTTGATTAAGTCTCATTTTATAACAAAACTATGACTAATGTCTCTTCCTTTGCCTTCAATAAACTATCATATAATCTGTCTATTATTCTTAATATCCTCTTGCCCCAATAAGACATTTGTGTTTTGTTTGGATTCCCCTGAACGGGGTGAATATTATATCTATAACCTACTGGAAAGCATTTCTTCTTAGACATATTGGCAGGACTAATTTTGTTTTTACAGGTGTTTGTACTTGGAGAGGGGTTAGCCACAGTCCTGGAGGCTCTACCGCACTGGTACATCACAGGAGCACAGTGTGCTGTGGGTCCTTGGGCTGTTAACGGGAGGCAGGGAGGGAAGGTTAAATTAATCATTTATGCTTTATTTATACTTTCTCTTACTCGTGGAGTCGGACAAGCGGATGCCAGTTTTCCTCAGCTAAGGACTGTCTGTATGACATGATGTTTGATATCTGGCAAAGCATAATTTATGTGATTTACATTGTAAATCGAAAAAGAAAGAAATACATAGGAATTGCTGCAGTGCCGCAGTTTTGCTTGTCAGCTGCACAAGCTAAATAAATCCCCTTAGCTTGTCTTGAGAAATTTTGCTTTGATTCGAGTAGATGCATCATCTTAACACTGTTTCTTTCCTGTCTTTGCTAAGATTTCTCTTTTAATTTTATTATGAAAATTTGGTCATTACTCAATTTAGTAGATTTCTTGTGAGATGATCTGCGAGAGATTTTTCTGGAGTGACGGATCCAAAACTTGATGCAAGCTAAAAAGAAAGAATAGACAAAAATTAAGTTGTCTTTCCCCCACCCCCCTCTTTTATTTTGGGGATTTAAATATGCAATTTTAAAATTTAAATTATCATAATTTAAAGTATATGTACTTATTCACAAGAAAAAGTCCCAGGAACCTCTAAAAATATGGTTATATTCCATCAAAAGAAATAGGCTTAGTGTTTTACTGAATGGGATTTAAGTGCCTGCAGCATGGTGCCAGGCCATGGTTTATTAAGTACAGTCATTGCTGAGGCAGAAATATAGTTTTTTAATCATAACTTAATTCTTAATTCTTATAGTTTATTTTGGGGTGACTGGTGCTTTCCTTTGGTACACCTATTGCCTACCTCAACATTCTGACAAGTCATTAGATTTGCATATCAATTCCCTCATTCTTTGGCATGATACAACAGAAAACTTAAGAAAAATTTAGTTTCAGCTTAGTGATTGCATATTAAACCACAAACCCATTGTATTTGCATTTATGACTATAGTTTAAGCTAGAACTGGTTTGTATGAACTCAGGAGCCAGTAAATGCTGAAGTAGTCATGTATGTACCAGTGTGACTTACTTGCACAAATCTTATGAGGCCATGAAAGGCATTTGAAGAAATACAATTCCACCGCACACCACCAAATATATATGTTCTACATGACATTGCTAAGAAAAATAAATGAATGATCCTCACAGATTTAAGTTTGCCAGCAAGGACATTTTCTTACAGATGCTGAATCAAAATTATGGAATAATATTTCAAGTTAAATAATATTTCAAGGTAAATGATATAACATACCAGGTTTTCAGACTTTAAAATGAATATAGATGAGGAATGAAAAAAGTCTTTTAATGTTTTTTTTAACTTTGACTTGGTCAGCAAAGTTTTATTTTAGGCCATTAAACACCATGATCTGATATCTATCACCCATAAACATGCTGAATTTGAGGGACGCAGGTGGGAAAAAATAATTTGTATTTATAATCACATTTATTAGTCTCTTTCCTTATTTCTCTGTTCCTAGCCATCTCTTTCCTTATTTCTCTGTTCCTAGCCATGTGTAGAAGCAGCCTACTGCAAAGTGTGTTTCCAAATGGCTGCATCTATGCTCTTACACCCCAAAGCACATTTTTTCTAGATGAGAAAACCAATTTTTAATGTTCTGGTTTAATTTCCTTTCAACATACATAAGTTAAACCTCTCTCAAAATGTCCAAATTTGTAGCAACTACAGTTAAAATTTTTCTACATAACTCCCTGCCTGCAGGTTTCTACTGCTGATATACAGCAGCTAAAGGATAAGGCTACCTAGTGTTTTCTTAAAGAAGTTATACAGGAAACAAGAAATCTCTGTCCTGTTTACAACTGTTTCATCCTCATACTTGTGAGTTTTCTTTGTTGATCTGAAATGCAGCCTCAGGATTTCACTGGTTTGGATGAAATTGGTGCAACTCTTGTGTGTACGATCAGCTTGCTCATGCCCTACAAGAGCCATAGATATTTTAAAAGCAAACAAACAAGGGGATCAGGAACCCAAAACTCCAGTAACATCTGCAACACACATGCAGCCTTATTTTTGTACATCTCTTTTGATCCTACTTCCTGGATGCTCATCTGCAGCACCATTCCCATTCCTCTGCTGTCACTGGGTGGTCAGACACAGATCCTGAACAGGTTAATACTTTAGTATCTAACCCACACTTGTAAAGTGTTCATCTTAAATTCTGTCCTTCAGTACAAATCATCAACCTTGTGTTCTTGAACAACATTCGGGTTTGGTTTTTATCCTGTATAATGTAACAAAGTAGCAAAGAAACATCCAGGTAAGGATGGTGTTCCTAAATCAACTCTTCAATATGATTATTCAAGAAGCTTTCACTCTGCTCTGCTGTGTGTCAGTCCCTGCTAGAGAATGTGGAGGAGCAGTCTGTGATCATGGCTTGATATACAGGGTAACTGTGAGCTGCCATTTCCTGGCTTTTAAATAGTGTTTGATTCTTCCAGCTAAAATTTTTGCATCTTCGAACAGTGGTTTCAGCTTGGTGGGTAATTTTTGTGTCTTTTCTGATATTTTTTATTTGTTTGTATGTTTTCCCATTTAATTTCCTAGGCTTGTGATATTTGGGACTTTTTTTAAAGAAGGAAATCCAAAGCTACAATTATGACATGACCTTCAGTTACAAAACAGATTTATGCCATTTGCACTACAAAGCATATTGGCACATCAGTTTGCAACACATGTTCATTATGCTTAGAGTGGAAATCATGTGTTGGAGGTTTGTACAGTTTGAGAGTGGCTGAAAATGAGATACTTATGCTTTTTTCTCTCTCCTGGAAATTCAAAATAAAAGTAGAAAACTGAAATTCTTGTCAAAAAATTTTTCACTGCACACAGGATTAGAATTAATTTTGTCCAGTAAAGAGAAGACAAATTTATTGGAAGTCTAATGTCTAAGTTTAATTTCTGGCAAATAGCAAGAAGGAAAGATCATGACACCTCTTGAGAAACATTGGCAAATATCTGACAATGGCAAGTAAAAAGCAAGTTAAAAGGTCAGGTCTTTATAATAATCAGTGATGTGAATCATGTTCTTGAAACCTATTTTGAAATTCTACATGTTGAAATGATGCACAGGAAAACTCCTGAATCCAAATGACAAAAAATGAGAGATGACTACACAAGCAAGATAGGTAAAATATCCTAATAAAAAGCTTAAAAAAATAGTCATGTTTTCCTATGACATTCTCTTGGAGAGTGAGCAAATCCCAAAGGAGCTAAGAGGATTATTGTCTAGAAATATGAAGAAGCTCCCTAAGACTTTCAAGCTTCCTTTGATGCCATGACTTGAAGAATAGCAATAGAGAATTCCCGGTATAATAAGAGATGAAAGTATTCTTGTTTGTCCCATTGAAGAGTTAGTATTTTACCCACTGTCTGGTTATTATTATGAATGTTTATTTTAGTGCCAATGATATGTTTGACCCTGCATTAGACACAAGAGTAAAAGGCAAAACCTACAAAATTTGAATTTTAAAATATACTTTTAGGTCTGTGAAAAACAGAGATAAAGAGATATTATAGAGTAAGAAATTATTTGAAGCTGCAACTAAATCTCTTGGTCACTTTATAGGAGAAAATAAGTTGTTCATACAGGTCTGAACATGAGATAAGTATCTTTTAAGATAATTTCTCATTGAACTACATGATGCAATTTACTTCTTGCTATATCCAGTGGTCTCACGTGAAATGCAAAGCATAAGAGCTCTACAGTGTAACTGCTCTGCTGTGTAACACATTGTTCACAATATCCCAGACTACTTCTTTCAAAAACAACGCTCAGCTTAGGGGGTCTACTAAATCAGAAATTAATTTAGTGCCCTCTCAAAATTTTAATAATATCTGCTGCCCCCACCTCCGGCTGCTCCACTGGGTATGGTGGAATGAGTCCGGATCTGCACTCTCCAGAGTTAAAGCCTCCTATTGTCACAGTGAAAGTTATATACCCAGTGTGATTTTGCAGCACTTATAAAAGCCCATAAGCTGGCCAAAACAAACTCTCTAGATGTGAATCAGCATTTCAATGTGTAAGAATTATGATTCATTATATTTAAGGCCGAGATATAAAAAGAGATGCTTGGCCAAAAGTGTAGTTAAGAAACTGTCAGCATATCCATTAGGAGGTCCTACTATTAATCCTTAGTAGTAAATGGATGTTAAACTCTCCAGCAAAAGAGTAAGCAGGTACCTATGGATGATAGCAGTTTTTATAGCCCCAGCAAAATTTATCAACCACTTCTCCTTTCAGAAAATGGGTAGTCTTTTCCTTTATTAAAGCGGACAAGGAGCAAGACAATCACCACATAAAAACAATAAACTCTCTGATTTTTTTACACCTGCAATGAAGTTGCTCACAATTGCAGTGTTACACTAATTAAACAAAATTGTTTCTCTTTGAGTGCCCGAATTCCAGCTCTCACACTGAAAAAGTTTTCATCTTCCTTCATCCTAAAAAATGCTTTAAAATTTCTGAAACTGTAGCAGAAACCCATGCTGCCCCTCGATGCCACTAGTAATAACAACTGAATTTCTCAAAAATGTGCTGGTTTAAGCTCCTGTGATGCAGGAAGAAAATACGTGTGAAAAGGAATAAGGACATGATCCTAATGAGGCACAGAAAATCTGTGGGACAGAAGACTGCTGGCATGATGTCCCTCTGCTGTGGGATGGAGTCCAGCTGAGCAGGGAGCCTCCAGGGAGAGGTCAGATACAGCCGTGCAGTGAGATGAAAGAAGAGTGAAAGCTGCCACATGGCCTCTGTGTCTTATCCTAGCAGAATGCTCCATATATGCCTGGGAAAGCCACCTGTGCCTCAGCCCTGAGGCTGTACAGACACTTGGGTTGTGGAGGAGGTGGGATTTCATTGCTCACATGGTAGATGGGTGAGTTGTGCTGCAGAATTGTCAGGGTGATGATGCCCAGAAAGCCTCCCAGACTACAGTCCTCTCTGCTCAGCCCCCACTCACCCCAGACCAAGAGCATGAGCTATTTCTTGGAAAAATAGTATGTGTCTGTCATTGCAGATTGGTGCCTTACGGCAGGATTTGAAAGCAAAGGAGGATTTATTATGAGCAGTTATATTGCCTTGGGTAGGACAGGTCCCTTCCTCTCCATCCAGATTCAAAAATCTTTCTGCTGCAGACCAATTCCCATTGGCATCAGAGGAGTTGAAAATTAATTATGTCCACAGTAAGAAAATATAAAAGTAGTGGAAAAAAAGCAGTAAAGTTGTTTTCTGAGTGGCCTTGGGGAAAACAGTGGGAAGGTGCTGGTGAGTGGAGCTTTTCAAGAATCAAAAGGACACTCAAAATCCCTAATTAACTTTAAAGTCAATAGCCCTGCCAGTACTACAGCTACCTTCTGAAAAAGCAAATTATCCAAACACATTGTCAGGTACTTGCCATTGATTTTCTTAGGGCACAGAAAGTTTAATGCAGGGACAGATGTACTTCAGGAAGTTTTTACATCAGGCACACTTTTACTTTATTGATGGAAATTAGTACTTACTTTCTTGGAATAAGTAGTATAATAAAGTCTGATTTCTGCCTATAATGGGCATGGTAGCCCTTTACAGCCTGGGCCAGGCTCAGCTGAGGATAAGCTTGAGCTCAGTTGCTGTGAGAAACACTGGGAAACATTTTTTCTTCTCTCCTCTCCTCACTCGCAGTTAGGGAAATGAGGACACAGTAAAATATATCCAAAGGACACCATAAATAAGAATTTAAAAGGGGAATGAAAACTGCAACTGCCTCCTTCCTAGCTTCAGTAAGGAGTCATTTCCTACGCCAGCTTCCTTTTGAGATTAGATATTTTCATTAAAAGATAAACTTGTACTATACTGAAGGTCAGTACTGAAGGAAGATATCAATCTGTCTCCTGTAACTTTTCTTGCTGAGAGTTGTTCCAGTTTTTGAAATCAGTTTCCCACAGCATGGGGCTCAAATGGGAAGAGGGCAGAGTATGTGCCTTCTGAAATTAAGAAGCCCCTGTGGTGCTGTTAATCAGTAGCTGTTTTTGCTGCATACAAGCATTATATTTAGTCACTCAGCTTTGAATATGAGGGATGAACAATACAATGAAAGATTAAAACAGTTTAGTTTCACAGCTATTTAATAATTTTTCATAGTACTGCTGCCAGTTGAAGGGTGTTACAGGGGCTCCATCTCTGATCCTCTGTGAAGTAGGAAAAAAGCTGAGCTTTTTGAAAACATTGCCTTATTCTCTGTGGAAAGCTTAGCTTTCTAATACTATTTTAGAGTGTATAACAGCCACATCTTTTTCAATACATCTCCAATTTTGGAATTCTTACCTAAAATTCCCCAAAATATTCTGTTAAAAATCCCAGACAAATTTTGTGGTAATTCTCAAAACACACCTGAGTTCAGTCACAGTAAAAACTTGCACCTGGTATGAGAGTAAATCCTCAAGGAAAGCTGTAGCTCAGTGGGGCTCTATGTGTGCACCTGGGGTCTCTGTTTGCTCTTAAATAGCTCCTGCCAATTACAGAAACCCTGGATTGAGAGTGCCAGTCTCTAGAGCTATCAAATGCTTCTGATACATTATCAAATTAATGACACACAACTAATGATGATGGGAGAAAAATGCTCCTAGTATTCCCACTGGGAATTTTCATGGGCTGCCAAGATCTGACAGATATAAATTGACTTTAATAAAAGTCACAACAGGAGAGCTGAGACCTTAATTACCAACATGCCAATATTCAGTGAGTTTGAAAGATTTTGGTTTGAATACAATTCTTATTATTAACTTTCCTATTTTTAAAAATGGAAAAAAGGAAGGGGAAGGCACTAAATTAGAAAGAAAGATTATGGGAAGAGGAAGAGAGATGAACATGTTTATGCTTTTACACAGATTTTTTAAAATAAATGTCTGAAGGAGAAGGAGATGACCTCTTGTGTGAAGACTTTTTTTATATTTTCATTTGGGTTTCTCCTATCATCTCAGTTTGTGTTCTCTGCAGAGGAAGGCCAGGCTTCCTGAAGTGTTTGAAAAGTAGCTGCCACAAATCCAACCCCAAAAAACATGTTTCTCATGACTAGTGAAGTAAAGAACCTAAGAGAAAAAATACCACAAGCAAGGGTTAAAATAGTTTTTCAGTACTGCATCTGCTGTATGAAAAACACACCACAAATGATCCAAGGAAGGAACTTCTTTTACAGAGTTAGTTTTTTTTTTAACTTGCTGCAGTTATTCTCAACATTACTGAATTGTAGAACCAGGCTCTCTGAGTTGCACAAATTCTGACTTAATAGGGTGGTACAGTGCTATGAAATCTGTCTCTCTGGCTGGTAGCACCATTTTCTGAATCTTTAGGTGGTTTTGTGGGCATAAAAATCTAATCTTGGTGCAGATGTCTAGTATGGTGAGATTCTGCTACTTCAATATGTTTTTTTAGCTAATACAACCACACAACAACACTGAGAAAAGCAACACTGAGATTTAAGTTTTTAAATAAATTAGTTCATTTTAGAATAAATTGGTTTCAAATGGGATAAATGAACTATAACATACGTCCAGTGAGACTTGGGAGAATATTTATGAAGACAGAAGAGATGGTGGTGACAGTCAGTCATGACTCTGAATAGCTTTCCTGTCATAGTCAAAGAAATATACATAAAAGAGAACCATGAATATAGAAACTATGATTAAACAGCAGACTTTAAGCTTTTTTTTTTTTTCCTTTTGCATTTGCAATTTATTAATATAATTACACAACTATATCATAATCACTCAAAAGCCTTGTATATCTAATTCATATTAACCATTCATGGTAACTATATGGATATGCTTGAAAGGATGGAAAGATACTGCTGAGGGAATCTGGAGATATAAAGTAGCCTGGGCAAACACCAAAATTAACATTCCTTAAAAAGGATGTCTGTCCTCTAGAAATTAAGAATGTGAACTCCCTTTGCATTCACTAAGCTATCTCTGAACACCAATGTAAAAATTTCATTTAAAAAGGTTTTAAATTGCCTGCTGCTAGTGTTGTAAAACAATGACAGATTTTGGACATGTCTTTGTGTCAAAAGTACAGACTTGTGATTGGATTTTCCTTTTTCTAGCTACAATTGTACACTGCTGCATCTATACTGACTTCTGGTAGTCATTTTCCCCTTCTAATTTAGAGGTTCAAGCACATCTAGGAGTTGTCGTATTAAAGAGAGATTTTTTTTGCAAGACAGCTACAGAATTTTCTTGATGAAGAGAAAAGTAAATCTGTGTGTCATCAACCCAGAATAGCAATTTAATGAATGTCTTTCCCCAGAGGAAAGATGTGCATGCTAAAAAATATACAAAGTGCCAACCAACCTTGTTCAAGTCCCTTTGGGATTCCACAAAGTGTAAAGTGTAAAACCAAAGCAAGGACCCTGCTTGTATCAAAATCTGTCTTGAAATAAAGACCAGTTTTTAAAAAGGCTTATAAGACAGGAACTAATCTTTTTCTTTGTTTATACCTACACTATGTGCCTCTGCCTGCTCTCCTCCCCACCCCTGCTTTTAGTCTGAGAGCAGTTCATACTTGTTATTGACAATGAGAGAGATACTCTTTTAGGCTTTTCTTCAGAGGAGCACTGAAAATCAGCCACTGATATGTTTATTTGAGAGCTGAGGCTGGAGCAGAGAAAATAAACATTGCAAATATGTTTGGTGTTAAGGTGAATGGCATCAGGTCCTCCCAGTTTGACTTGCAAAGTCTCAGCAACTGTATTGCTGTGTGCTGGTGTTTTAGCAGGCCATAGACAGGCCTCTAAAAGGAAGGGAAAAGTACATGATGTTTGTACAGCTGAAAACAAGATGAAAAACCACAGGCCCCGTCTCACACTCCATTAGACCCTAAAGTCCATGGAGTACTGCACTCAACACATAAACACTCAGTTTGTGGAAAACTTTTTCAATGTGTGAAAGAAGGGAACAAAGCCTGGAGTCAGAACAATGAACATCTATGTATGCAGTGAGCAGCCAGTGCAAAATGCAATGGCAATGCTCAGTTAAACAAACAGCTGATACAGAAACACATTAGCCACATTAATAACTCCCAATAAGGTCTCCTGGGAATGTGTCTTGATATTCCAAGTGCACTGTGATGTGTGCAGTCTATAGATAATGTAGTTATTCTTTTCTTCTCTCTTCTTATGAGTGGAAATAAGAAATAATGCCTCTGGTGTTTGCTGGCAGAGACCTTGGCATAGGCAGCAGGAGGACCTGGCTTGTGTGTCCTGTACTGACATGAAAACTCTTCTGCAATATTTTGTAAAAGTATAGTCAAGCAAAAAAAAAAGACGTTCAACCTTGTTATACAGTTGTGTGTATTGCAGCTCTACTCTGTCTTCATTCTGCTATCTAGCAAAATAGCAAAATAGTACTCCTCTGTGTCATAATGCAATATGAAACATAGAATATAAGGAAAATGATAAACAGGGCTGTTACATTCATTTGTAAAAACGGCTTCCTATTTTGAAAAGAATAAGAACTTTTACTATATTTTTATTTGAATTCTTTGGGGCTATCTAGTTACAAATTTCCAGAACCTGTACAGCTTCTGAGTCAAATGTGCATCAACACAATGATACTAAGAATTCCACTGTATGAAGCACAACTTTATGACTAACAGGAAGGTATCAGATTAGGTGTTTACAGTGTTTGCAGCTGATGAACAGTGTGAGAAAAACATTTCCTTCTACAGGTTAAAGAAAATATTAAAAACCTCATTTCTATTCAGGCATCAGGATTATTTTAATACTGTGTTTTCCAGTACTCCAAAGCACTGAATGTCTTCAAACAAATAAGACCTCCTTCTCCCAGCCAGCATATTTATTTAGATAAGGAGGATCAGCTGTTTAACTTGCATGGTTAGATGGTGTCAGCAGAGAGTTTCATAATGCACAGCCTCTTGTTCAATTACTGCACTTTGCCACTACTCTCTCACTCTTTAATCTAGGTGTAAGAGTTAGAGCTGCAGCAAAGGCAGGGTGAAAGGGGCATGGCAAAAGGGACAAAATATGTCTAAATCCTACCAGCTGCTGTGAAGAAAGAGATGCTGAAGGTTAACAGGAGTAGACAGGCAGGAAGCAGCCGCAGTTGGGAGGAATCTGAGAAAGAGAACCAAGGAAAAGATCACTTTGGGTGCAAAATGCCTCTCTCTTACTCCATGGGGCTCCACTGATAACAATATAGCTTCTGATTAGTTTCTGGCCAATTAAAACCTATGTATAGAGAAAAAGAGACTTATCTACCTGCCTGCTTGTAGACAGGGAGGAGATTGAATTGTAGTGCTGAGCTGAAAGTCAGTTAAGATTTTTCAAATATCAGCGATTATTTTACTGGCATCTTGAAACAGTTTTAAAAAGCTGTACAGTAACACTGTTTTAACAGAATAACTTCATTACTGTTTTGAGGTTTGGTGTTGAAAAAATTGAGTTAGTTGGTCTTCCGATTATTAGCTTAAAATGCCAGACCTTTAAAAACATTTTCTGACTTCTGATCCATCTCTTGCATCGTTGTAAGGTGCTACAATTAGCTCTAAAAATCAAGCTGATTTTCAGTAATATTGTGTGTAGAGGAGGATTTAGTGTAGAAAATCAGATGTACTTCTCTGACTCCTGCCCATGATCTTAATGCTTCTCTTCAAATTTCTTTCAAGAAAGTCTAAATTAATTTTGTTTTAGACTTGATTCTGGAGGTGAGCTTTTCTACATCCCTTTCCTCAATTTCACACATAATGAAAGTCAATATGTAAAAATACAGATTTTAAAAATAATATGCTTTTCCCTGATTGGAAGCTCAGCTCAGGCTTCCATTAATGTAAAACAGACAAATATAAAAAAATATTATTCTTGTGTCCCAATGCATGGGCATTGTTGACCCTGGGATCAGGAGCTGCCTTTACAGTGGATAAGGTCCAGCATCCTCCCCTTCCACACTAAACCTGCTCTGGTGGGGAGCTCTGATTCACTGTTGTACACAGCTGCTAATTTTTGTGACTTCCAAATCTAATTATATGGTTGTTTTTGTTAATATTGCAGCAATTGCAATTATTACAGGGTGTCAGGTTTTCAGAGAAGTTTTCAAGCATTACCATTTAATTCTTAAAGATTAAAAAAATTAAAAGTGAAGTTTATTTATTTTGATGCTTAAATCTCATGATTTAAAAAACAATCTCTCTATTTGGATGTCGTCCCTACTTGGATGACTCCAAAACCAAAGCATAATAAATGTACTAACATGAGTAATATTACAAAGCTTTACAATAGCCTTTTGTTCTTCTTCTTGCATTTAATATTTTCAATTAATTGTGAAAAAGAAAAATTGACAGCAGACCACTGTAAGGTTTATCTTAGTTTTCTAATATAGTAAATGCCTTGAAATGCAAAGTAATGTAAAGCAAATATTATCTGAGATAATGCAAATTACTTCACATCTCAAACTATATTCGTCAGTTTCCCAATTTAAGAGATATATTTTTGTTTCATTCTCTCTAAAAAAAAAAAGTAATTAGTGGCATTTACTGAATAATGTTTAAACATTTTTGTAATGTACCTCTTTTCCATCCCCCCTCTTTTTTTCCCTGACAGTATTAAGTCTGTATCAGAGAAATCCTTACATTCTCCAGATGGTAGCATAAATTTTCAGGTCAAGTGATATTAAAAATAGATGATAGCCCAGACCTCATGAGTCTCTACAGAAAGACTAAACAGTCACAATAGGGAATATCATTGTTTTGGTTTTCTTTATGAGGTTTTATGTACTCAGCTGTTTCTTCAACGTGCTCTCAGTGCAGAGAGACCCTGATCACTCTGAATTCCAGTTCCACCTCACTTCCTACCCTTTATACTTTCTAAGCCCCATGCCACACAAGTCAAGGGAAATATATCCTCACAGCTGCACCACCAGCCCCCAGTGTGCTCTGCACTGCTGATACTCCTGCTCTGCACTTCAGAGTATTTATAACCACAAATGAGCTCTTGAATAACCTGCTCTTACAGCTCCTCTGGAGGAACACAGTCCACTCCAGGGCATTTTGTCTTTTTGATTAATGGATAGGACCTCTCTAAAAAGTCTGCTGAAAATAAACTCTTTTAAGCAAAGGAAGTTATGAAAGTGCATCATAATAAAATACATCTTTGAGTAGTCATATTTTGTAGGCAGACAGTAGCTGCCAGCTAAGGGGTTGAGCTTGTCCCAGACAGTTTTCTAGCATGTCTATGAGGGACTATTAAAAAACAACTTCAGGGTGGCACAGAGCCCCAGAAGCTATTTCATCTTCTATGTCTGGTTCTTCTTGGGCCAGATCTTAAATAGATGTTTCTCACGTGGCCATGGGCATTTGCGGTTCAGAAAAATAGCTTTTCAACCATGAAGGCTGCTTTTCACACCCAAGTGGAACTGGCAAATAGCCAAACCATCTGCATGGTTCACATTTACACAGCAATAATATTTTGGGAGGAATAGAAGCTCTGTGGCTTATCAGTTTCCTTTGACCTTTGTGGCTAGTACTTAGACAGATATTTTCTTGTCAGTCTACATTTGGAGATTTTTATTTTTTCTGCAAAAGACAAAAGATAATTAAGATAATAATTCTTCCCTGATATCCCCTTGCAGTGGGATAGGTATGTCTTTCATGGGTAAGCTTACCAACCCAACTAGTTAGGGCC
The DNA here is from genome assembly GCF_903797595.1 of Erithacus rubecula. Taxonomy (NCBI): domain Eukaryota; kingdom Metazoa; phylum Chordata; class Aves; order Passeriformes; family Muscicapidae; genus Erithacus; species Erithacus rubecula. The sequence continues at coordinate 12,415,310 of NC_136687.1, read as the reverse complement.
ATTCCAGGAGAAAACTACTGCTGGGCAAAACCAAAAGTGAGCTCAGGAATTACAGTGAGGAGCTACTGTTTCAAAACAGAGACAGGCTACACCTACCAGAGCAACTCCAGCAGGAGCAAATCTGGTGGGCAAAAGAACCTGTGCTTAGGACCTGACACCCATTCTGTTCCCATTTCAGGGCATTCCTTCAGCTTCAGTAAAGGCTCTGATCCCTGGAACGAAAGCTTGTGAGCATTTAGAGGTTTGATAGAGGTCTCAAGGTTTAATTTGATCTGAAAGGAATTCAGTTTGTGTGCCCTGAGGTTGCTCCACAATGTGACTCGTGTGCTAAGTGAGGCCAGGCCATTAGATGAGTCTCGTAAAAGAAAATTCTCCTGGTCTAAACCACAATGTTAATATAAGCATAGCCAGCATGTAACAGAACTGAAACAGAGTTCCCTCCTGAGATACTGCTTTTCAATTTCAATATTATATGCATCAATTTTAAAATCTCCATTCTGCAGCTAGGGGTGCATAACTGAGAAGACATGGATGGCTTCAAGCACCACGGTGCATCCAAATTTTTCTCAGCAAGGGCAGATCTGCTCCATGAGAGCTGGGGACACCTCTGAGGAAAGGTACACACTGTGGCTCCCTAGGCATGCTGTATAATTCCATACCCAAGAGTCACACAGTAGTGCCAAAATGCTCTCAGGAAACTGTGCTGTGCTCCCAGCCACAGGAATAGCTGCAGCTCTGCAGAAAAACAGTTCAAGGATTTTCAGTGTGTTGTGTAAGTTATGACCAGACAACACCAGGTTGCCTCTGCTGAATTGCCTTAAATGTCCCTCCATTTAAAGCTATTCGAGTTGGTATTTTTCCTTATTTCTCTTTGCCAGGGAGCTTTTGTTTTCTGTGAGCTGTCCCTAATCAGATTGATGTTCTCAGTTGTCGGGGGCCTGCTCTGAACCTCATGTTTTTGATCCTTCATTTGTACCTACCCTGGGTTCCTGTTATGTGCTGCCCAGAGCAGCAGGCAGGGCTCTGCTGTGGGCACAGCAGCCCTTTGTACCAGGATGCTGTTATCTGCTGAAATCTGTGCTCTGTTCCTCTGTTTACACTTCCCCATGTTTGCTTGCTTTCCAAACTGCTACCAGACATCAGGTTGCTGGTTTTAAGTGTCTGTCAACAGTCATCACCAAATCCTTTCCCTGATCAGTGTTTTGCAGTCTGTGACTGGGGAACATACTTTCTACTGTTTTTGTCAACACTCCTCTTGTTATTTACTGTTTATTTAACAGACTAGTAATCTCTTCTATCTGTGCCTGCCTTTCATTCCAGATTTGATCCATCTTCTTCTCAAGGGTAGAATCAGCCCTTCCTGTCTCATAACTCTCTTGTGCCCACCAGTTCATCTGTTCTTCATTTTAGGACATACAGTGTAGGCTCAACATTAAAATTCAGTGTCAGTAAATATTATACAAATAACCTTCATCTTATCAATGTTGTTTTCAGCTTATTTTGAGTTCCTATCAACCCTCCAGAGCAGAATATTTCTATGCCTGCTGGTACTACTTTTGCTGTGCAATCAAATGTATGAAATCACCTTCGGCATATTTAGTGCTTTGAGTTATCTCTTGCTCTTAAGTAACAGGATTAGCAAAGGAAAATAGCTCCAGGTGAGATCAACACAGGGCTAGAGAGAAGGCATCTTAAAAAAAAGGGATTTAATTTGTGTAGTACTGGGGAAATAGAAGGTTTGGTGGGAGCCAGCAGCATCAGGAGGTTTCCAGACTCACGTAAGGTTGCTCATTACAACTGCTTCCAGTTCTTTAATGATTAAATTTTGCATGGATTAACAGCTTGGGACCAATTTGAATCTGCTTCAGTAAATATCAAAACTATTCACAAGGGGACATCAATATTTTCTCTGGGAGAAAATTGTTGGAGAAAGATGGAAAATTGCACATTAATCTAGCATGTATATGTCTTGATCATTTTAGTTCTTACATAGAAACTGATAAATTATAATTGATCTTATGGTAAATGAACTATCTTAAAATTTTTCTGTTGGACTTTTCCCTTAATTACATCAGAAGTTTGGTGCATGTTTTAGAAGCTGGAGAAGCAATTGGGCTAAAAGAAGAAGAAAAATGCATATATTCAGCTTAGAATGGACTTTTAAATATGAGTAGTGTCCAGTTTTGAAAACAGACAGTATTAAACTCAATATTTAGAAAAACATCGTTTCTCCACTAACCAGGCCTTATGTTTCTGTGATCTTCAGTTACATGACTTTGTTGCATAGAAACAAAATTTTGTTTTGCAAAAAAGTTTGACATTTAGCTGTGTATTAAACTGGTATAAACCCTCAAACATTTAACATTTTCTACAAACCAGGCTCCCCAAATGTCTTCTTGTTTTGGATTGATGGCTCTTCATTTGAGAGAATGGAAACATTTAATTTTCCTGTGGTTTTTGTGGGCGAGATTTTGATCATATTATATGAGTATGAGGTAAACTAAGAAAAAATAAATGAAAAGTTATGTCGGAATAAAATTTGAAATATTAAATTGTGAATATACCCTCAAGGCATGTTTTAAAATTGTCAAAAGTGCTGTTCTCTTTCTTGGAATGAAATTCCAGCAAAACAAACTGTTTCTGTCAAAATTGCATATTATGTACACAGGATTTGCAGCAGAGCTTTTGCTAATAAACCACAATTTTTAAATAACCATATTTTTTTACTGAACCTTAGGCAAAGAAGAATGGTGTAGTTTTTGAGATGGACCCTAAACACAACACTCTCCATGGTATCCCTTGCATAATTATTTCTTTAGCTTGTGTTTGTATCCAAGATTTATAAAATGACCTAGTTTTTTTCCTTGTACTTCACAATTCAGAAAACAGATTGTGTAAGATAATGACATATAAAAGATAAATAATTTGGTAAGGAAGGCAGGAGACATATTATTATGCAAAAGATTGTTTGTGCTTTTTAATATCCACCTGAGCCTTTTCCTTTTTGTTTATGCGTCTCACCTCTCATTATCAATGTCACCTGCCACTTTCATACCCTATCTAAGCTCATTTCCAGTTCCCTAAACATGCCCACATTTTTCTTCTGAATTCACTAAGATCTACAAAGTTATAATATTCAGGTTACTTAAATGTAAGCCTAAATATAGATATGAAGGTTTGTCTTTAAGTTACACAGACTTGTAATGAGGGCAAATAGAAGTCATACAGAGTTTAGGAAATACTTGCTAACTCTGACAGGTACAGCCCCACAGAGGGCTTATGCCTTATGGCATGTTCCCAGTGAAGTCAGATGAACTTCAAGAATGCTTTGAAAAATAGTAAAGGGTGAAAATAGTTGTCTAAAACACAACATTTTTTTCCCTGGAATTGATTTTAGTTGTTTTGTAAATAATAAATACAAGAATTCAAACCAGCTAGGAAAATTACAATACAAAACCTTAAAAATAAATTCTGCAGATCCTGGGGTGAAAGGATGACACCAAAAAGGCAAAAGAAAAGAAAGAAAAGCTCCTACATAGCTCCTTCAGAGTAAACCATGCATATTGCACTGTTTCAAAAATGCACATCTGATACCTGCATTTCTTAAGGGAGACTGTGGTATAGATTGGAAATACTTCCTCTTGGAGCTTCACTAGTCTAGTCCACCCCAGTTCCTCAATGACTTTTGAGGATGGGGGATTGAAGAGAAAGACTTAAGAGACTACAGAGTGCACACATCAGTTGTGGAATAGGACAGGACAAGATTAAGCACATTCACAGCACCTGAAAAATGTCTGTGCACTAGGGAGTGACCAATCATTTAAATGGCTGCTTCCTATTAAATCCATCTGCACTTTTCTCAGCCTTCCTTAGCATTTTAAGAGCCTGGGCTGCCATACTGAGGCAGCTATGAAGCATGCACAACTCCCTTTAATGAAAGTGAAGCACAGGACATGTATTATTCCACATGCATATGGTAGGAAAGGAAAGGAAAGGAAAGGAAAGGAAAGGAAAGGAAAGGAAAGGAAAGGAAAGGAAAGGAAAGGAAAGGAAAGGAAAGGAAAGGAAAGGAAAGGAAAGGAAAGGAAAGGAAAGGAAAGGAAAGGAAAGGAAAGGAAAGGAAAGGAAAGGAAAGGAAAGGAAAGGAAAGGAAAGGAAAGGAAAAAGAAGTCTGTGGTACAAATACCACCTAAATATATTCACAGAAAATGCTTTCATCTGCTATAAGTTTTGATATGATAATCTATATTTTGAGTCCAGAGCATAATGGCTGCCTAACTTTTCACATTAATTTCATTTTTTCCTGTCAAGGTACATTATTTTAAGGGTGACAATAACTTGGCTTCAAATGAGGTGAAACCATCACAGTGATAAATGAGTTTCTTGAGGAGGGCGGTTATATCCTGGGAATACACTTTGAAAGACCACACACCTCTGCTTAACTAAGCTTGTTAGCTTTACAACACATTACAAATACTCCTTCGAATGCACATGGCAGTGTAGAGACCTGAGCACTTGACTTTTGAAAATACAGTATATGTTGCATGGGGAGATTAGTCTTGGTTTTCACACTGGTCTTTTGTGCAAGTCAGCTATTTAAAACATGAACACTGCCTTTGTCTCTTTCTTGTTGTATGAGTACTTTTTAATCTTTTAATTTTTTTTCTTTCTTTTTTTTTTTTTTTCTTTTTTTTTTTTTTCAGATTCAAAAAAATACAGGTCAGGTTTTGACATGAAACTTCTAACTGCAGTCATCAGGGACCATCTCATTTACTTGCCGTGTAGTTCACGTTGCAATACAGGGGAAAAAAGTCATGCAAATAGTATAAAACTTTTAGAAGAATTTCAAGACATCACTGTAATTTTTAATGACACAAGCTGCTGAACTTCATGGGTCCTGTGATTATCTTGCTAAGATACTCTCATACTGCTCCACTGACAATGTATGCAACATAATTGAAATCTGGAGAGAAGAAAGCCCTGGCATAACCCCTGGGTGTACAGGACCATGACTGCCATCCACCATGGAAAATATGCATCATGCTGCAAGATTTACTTCTACTCTCTCACAGCTTTTCTGTAATTGTTGAAGTAATGGCTCTGTAAATCTTTGAGAGTTACATAAAAAAATACCTGTGTGATGCTTTACTCCATTAAATGCTTCACGGAATGACTTTAAATAAGCTAAGAGCATGGCTAAAGGACAGATTTATATTTTTCTTAGCATTAATTTTCTTCTTCAAGGACGTGCCTGAGGGACAAACAGACTTGATTTTTCTTATGATTGGATGCTGAAAGGATTGCAGAGCTGGTATGTTTAGTAATGTACTTTCTCCAGCAGTGCTAGATATACTAAATTAAGCGACAGATTTGACTGAGATATCCACTCTATTCCTAAAGCACAACCTCTGATAAATACATTTTTCTTATTCACTTAGTCTCCCTCTATTTTCATGCCTTAGGAAAATTATTTCAGGGCTAAGCAGACCTAGATATAATGAAAATGAAACCCAACAGTCAGGGGCAGATTTTCTCAGAAACTCAGTCTTCTGAGCTGCTCAAAGACTTTTCTGAGGATTAACTATAGTGGAGTCTGAGGATCTCTCGGGTGAATAATAATTCTCCAAGGTGAATAACTAGGTGAGCCCAGTGCTGAGGTATTGGAGCTTCCTTTGTGCCAGCCAGTGTAAGCCCAGGGGACTCTCTGCATGAGCAGCAGTGTTGGAACCCTGGACACAGTGGGAGCTGCTGTGGCACTCTGACTCTTGTGCAGTGGAGCTGCAAAGCCTATCCAGGAGCATTAGGAGTCAGCCAAGATCTGGAGGCAGTAGAATCATTGGAGATTTGTCTCTGTGTGGTCCCAACCCCCCCTTATCCTGGACAGTAGCAAACTGGTCGTATTTGGAATCAGGGCTCCCACTGCCAGGAAAGCTTTGAAGTTAAGGAGGAAAAGTTTTCACAGTGGGACATCTCCCTTCTGAATTGCAGCATGTCAACACTTTCAGAACTGAATGCAAACCCTCTCCTCTGTGCAGGTCATCTTAAACCCTCCCTGCGCTTTTTGACAGTTATTTGGAAAATGTTTGAAAGAAGGGAAAGAAAAAGAAACAGATCTCATACAAAAACTCAGTGTGAAAGAGATCATCTTCACGTGTGTCTCTCCTCTTTTACTGTCCCTTTCTGGCACCAAGGTCAGATTGGGAGTGCTCTGGGGAAGACTTGAGGAGCCCTGGCTAAGCATGCCTGGCAGTGCAGCCTTCCAAGCCTTCCTGACCCCTCAGCAGCAGGGGCAGCCTGGATCTCTGTGTGCTCCTGCTGGAAGCCTCTGCATCAGCAGCAGCACCCACCCCTGCTCCCACTGGGACAGGTTTGCTGGGCCAGTGGCAGAGCCCTGTGTGCTTGCAGGAGACAGGACACACGCTGAGACAGCCAGAAGTGGGAAATCGCTTCTCCTTGGATACAGCTTATATATATGAAAAAATATAAAAGTCTACATGAAATGTCTTTGTTGTTTGTTTATGAAGGATGAGGCTGGCCTGTAGGGGTGCATGCCAGATATAACAGAGGCAGGTGCTGTGCAAACTTCCCTCAGCTCAGCTCAGCTCAGCTCAGCCATGCCCCAGCCCAGGCTGGCTGCGGTCTCAGGGCCCCTGATGGACGGAGTGGTGTTTTTATGAAGTGCTGGATGGTGGCTGCTGCCCGCTCCCACTTGCTGAGCCAGGAGAGCAGAACACTGAGCCATTCTGCCCCAAGTGTCTGCCCTAACACCCATCAATTAGCACCTGCTTTCCAGGGCCTCCTCTCCTGTACTCACCAAGTGCTCCTGGCTGCTCACACCTGCTGGGGCCAGCCCTGCCTGCCACACACAGGCAGTGGGTGAAGCTGGGTCGAAAGCTGATTGTAAATCATGGTCTTATTTTACTTAGTTTCATCCCACTCGCTGAAAAACTTTTGCATTAGCATGAGAACTGGGCTGATGGCCACCAATATTTGGAGTGAAAGTGGCATTCATAAAGCTCCTGGCTGGGAAAGGCAGGTCAGCATCTCAGCCGGCTGCTGCGAGGGGAATGCTGCCTCCTAACAGGATGCACTGGGCTCAAACAAGAGCTGCAGTCCAGAGCTGCTCTACAACTATTTTCTTTCAGAGTGTCAGAGGGGGAGTTTTTGTAAAAATGTGACAGGTGTCTTTTTTTAAAAGAGCTGCCACCAATACTGACTGGAAAACATCCAGATGTTTTCACGATGAAGACTTTTCCAGGAGTTAGCTCTCATCTTTTTTGCAACAGCAAGTCCCCAGGTGCAGCTGTGCCTGGAGCACTGATTCCTGATGACAGTGGTGTGAAAGGCTGTTTCTGCAGGGTTTTCAGAGCCTGTGATAGTCTACTGAAAAGACTGAATTTCTTGGCACCCCTTTGCTGAGGTGGAGTCCAAGCTGGTACAGCTCTTACAGAATCAGACACAGAAGCATCTATGCCTTTAACTTCAAAGCACTGCAGCATCTGTTCAGTTGGCTCATCCAAAAGAAATGCAGTTTATGTGCTCTGAGATGCTGCACAATGTGAATTGAAGTGCAGTTAAGTGGGCACCGCCAAAACATTACCTTGAGAAATGGTCATTCCTGACCTGAAATAAACCACCCTTTGTAATATCTCTAGGGCTATTAGCCAGATTATCTTTCTATATTAATCCTATGTGAGTAGCCCATCTGTGCCTCAGTTTGGCCTTTTGTGCTCCAAACATCTTAGGCTTTCTATTGTAGCCTAAAAAATTCTAAAATTTTTATGATGAGCCCTTTATCTAACCTTCAGTGACAGTGCCTCCTTTGCTGTTCTTCTTTAGACTTTGTTGCTCTATCCACCTTTCTTTTCCTTTTTTCTCTGATGTACATCCTTTTCTGCCCTTTCTTATTTTCCTTAATTCCCTCTTTATATAACTTTTTTACTTTTCCTTCCTGATTTTCAATCTAATCTTTTTTTAGGACTGACCTTTCTAAGCATATAAGGGATTTATACATGCTCAATATAAGTAGTCAATACTAACTTCCTACTATTCATCATAGCTGCTTTTTGGACATGCTATTTTTTTTTTTTTTTACCTTATGCTTAAATAATGTGATTTTTGAACAGACTTGTAATTTCATTTGTTTATTTATTTATGCACTAAGACAGTTTATAAATGCAAAATACTATGCTGGCAGTAATGTAAATGAAACTGACTTTGGAAGAGAAGGTCTGGAAATATTGAATGAAGACACTAACTTGACTTCCTGGTCAGGAAATATTATTTTTTTCCTCTTCCAGGGGAGAGTTAAAAACAATAAGGCTTTTAAATAATCTAAGTACTTCTTTGGTTATGTTGGAAAAATAAAATCTCCTGAAAAGAAAATGTTAGCATTTACAGGTGTTGTTTTCATAAAGAACTACCTCAGTAACTTTGTCAAAATGGATGCTATTCATGGAGTTTTACACTTCAGCAAAAAGCAATTTTCCATTAAAACCTCTGATGGAAATTCCTGACCAACTTGAGTCAAAAAGTTCATCCTTTTTTAACACATCTGCCAATGTACTTCTTGGTCATTATACAATTTGGTCATTAGATGGTGCTCAAGAGATTTAATTCATGCTTTAGATTGTGTTTCCAGTTTTTGTTTAACAAGTTGAAGACTAGATACAGATTATATTTCTTTCTTAAGAAAAGATATGTAATGTGTGTCTCTGGACTAAGTAATGGAAGATTTACTCTTCATTTTGATGGGATCAAAGTGTTTACTGATTAACTGGTGTGATGGAGTACAGACACCGAAAAATGCCACAGTGTTAGACCCAAACAGAAAATACAGTCTCTGGCTATAACCTTAACTCTTTGGCTATGTCAATTAATCAATAAAATTGTCATATTAAAATTAATGGGCTTTTGACAAAAATCTAGCAAATGCTTTTTTTATTATATGAGACATATCTGAAGCTTTCTTTTTTTTTTTTTTTTTTTTTTTTTCATAAGAGCATTTAAAAATTCAATAAGCAGGGCTTATAAAATATTTCCGCTTTTTATAACATGCATAAATTTTTTTATTGATGAGAAAGTTTTTACTGTGAACCAATCATTTCCATGATGATTTTTATGAGAAGGCTCGACAAAAAAATAGTTGTTTTTGAAAATTTACCATATTCCTAATTAACACTCCAAAGTGAATACACCATGAAGATTGGTCCCTTCACATAATGTAACTAAGTACTGCTATGGGGTTTTAATTACTATAAATACTTGAGGGATGGTTGTTTTCACAGCATTTTCTCTCAGTGCTGCTCATAGCCCTGCTATGGTGTGCTGCATGCAGACTTTTGATGTTATGCCTCTGCTTTGAGCTGCAGATTCCCAAGGTGAGAGTGCACCATCTGCCACACAGACACTGAAGGGGAAGGTAATCCAGATGGAGAGTGCTGGAGTGATACCACAAGGAACTGTGTGACCTAGAATGTATTGACTTGGAGATACCAAGCAGGGAAAAAGATCTGGCTCATTTCTTCCTCACATCTTTATTAAGCCATTGTTAAACCCTATATGCATTTGTTTGTCATGAAGTTTGGTTGCTTTTGTTGAAAGTATCAGGGCTTCCACCAGATGTACCAGCAGAGATTTAATATTTAGCTGGGACTTTAATTCTAACACACAATTAATATTTTAGCATTTGACATTACCACATTTCAGGCTTTAAAAAATTACTATTATTTTTTTTTATTTTATCTGTTGCACATTATAAACCTAAAATAATGTTGGTAACAATGTACAAATTATGTAGTTGCCACTGAAAGATATTGGGGGAATAATGCCCCTAGCCTTTTGTTGACATCCAAATCCATAATTGATCAAAAATCTATAGGTGTAAGGATCTTTCATGGCATTAAACAAGGAGTAGAACCTTCTAGCACCTTATTAGCACCTGATATATTTTTTGCTGTCGACCATCTTAATTTGCTAGCAGAAAATGTTAACAAGTTGAATGTATTTTCATGTTAACTGTTGAACAAAAAGCTATACAGATAAAACCTCAAAATTATTCTTAAGGAAGAGTAGTGGTCATGTGTAATGATTAGGTGGAAGATATAGCTAACACCAAATAGGAAAAGATTCCATACTACAGCTTATCCTGAGACTCATATGAAGAATCCCAGTTAGGGCCTGCAGTAATTTGGCTTTTCTCTGTAATGGTGGTTGCAAATTTAATGTCACAGAGATCAAAAACTACATAGCTTGCATTTTAATTTTTATATATATATTATTTTATTTATTATTATTTATTATCCACTTTATCAAGGCATTTCTAGGTAAAAATCAATGGGAAATTGTTCCCTTAAACAGGAAGTAGAACTAAAATTGTATTTGGGAGTGGGAGATAAAGGTCTGAAAGATATTTGTCAAAGTATGTTTCATGTCTATTCACAACAGTTATGATGAAAATGTTTTCCAAACAAATAATACTTTGAAATCTTTCCCAAATACATCTAGATTATAATCTAATTTTATTTCCTTTTGGAGATTGATTATGAGAATGAATTTCATTTTTTGCATTATTCTAGATTAAACTAATTGGGTTGGTTCATAACTTAGTGTTCACTTTCTGGTGTTATTGGGGATTAATGGATTTGAAACAGGACAAAAGCCTAAAAAAACCTGCTCATAGTTCTGTTTAAGCTATGGCGGAGGGAAGCAGATGCATTGCACATTAGGTAGAACTTGCAGCTTCTCTTTATGCTCCACATCAGCTAGTGTGAATAACTGCAACCAAACGTGGCAGTGACAAATACGAGTTATATGACTTGTCCTCACTTGGAAATGAACATTTCTTAGTGTCTTGGTTTGATTTAAGTTTGCCAATTTTAATATACTCAATTTTTTCTTGGAGATAGGATTTAGGAGCAAAACCAAGGCAGGCCTAAAACTTAAGAGGGTATAAAGAAGAAATTTATTAATAACACAGAGAAAATAAGGAATTCGGAATGACTTCCAGATCACTTCTTCCTTCCCCCCACTTTCCATATTTCTTAACAAGAACATATGGATACACTTTAGTCATTCACTTAAATAATCATTTCAGTTCACTCTAGAGAGAGAAGCTCCTTCTTGGTGTAGCCATAGGGTTTGTCTTCACTTTCACAATTTGCATCCGTCCAGGAAAATCTGCAAATCGTGGAATTCCTCTCATCTTCACAGTCCTTCCTGAGCTGTGTTATGGGTGATGTAAAAAAAACCCCAACAAACTCCTGGGGTATTACTCTTAAGGGCAAGCTGTTCAAAAAGCAAAAGTTCTCTTTCATCTCTTTTTCCATCAAATGTCTCTGTTCATCTTTCCAGTCTCCAGAACAGAGACCCCCATTCCCTCAGGGCAAAGGATCATTCTCTCAAACAGTTCAACCCCCCCAAGTAGTTCTCCACAATTTAAAGGAATTTTCAGTGTAGCCCAGTCCCCCATAGCTTACAAAAAAGGTTCTTTTCAGCCAATATTTTCACAGCATCTCCTTGAAAAACTTGGCTCTTACTTCACTAACTCTAGTATCCTTTCTGCTTTATTCCTCTCATTCAAGAGAGGTCAGTAGATCTGCAGTCTTATCCGAGCATTAGAAGGGTTAAAACTGCACATAGAAGGTGAAAGGAGCCGGGCAAGGCCCTGCTGAGGCCCAGACGTGCCAGGCCAGGCAGGCTGAGTGATGGAGGCTTCGCCTCCCACGGCTGCTTTGAGCCCACGGCAGAGGCTTCTCTGTCTCTCTGTCTCTCTCTCTCTGTCTCTACCTGTCTCTCTCTCCTGGCCATGGCCCCTGGCTGAAACACGGCAGGGGGAACCCAGTGGCTCCCGAGCCCCCCTGCCCAGCCAGGCTGCATGGGGAGGGGGGCTGGGCCAGGTCAGTTGGTACCTACTCCTATCAATTATTAAATCAACTTTCCAATTGGTCCCTGCAGCTCATAGATGAGGTTCTCATAGAGGAGACAGTCCCTGTGTGTGTCTGTGCTCTGTGCTCCTCCTACTTTCAAAACCAAAACCTTCCAAAACCAGTACGTTTTGCAAGGTAAATTTCATCCTGATAAGCACACATTTCCAGATACTGGGGGTTTGTCACCCAGAGGTGTATGTCGATGCTGACATTTGAAGGGTTAACAGCTATATAAACTGAGAATAAAATATGTAATTAAGTGCAGAATACGCTGGTTTGGCACCTAAATCCATTTTCTCTCATACTCTTTCCCATTAGTCTCCTTAAGCATTAAAGACCAAAAGGCTCAATGTGGGAACTCTACAGATGAAAACCCTTGTAGGGGAAGATTTTTAATTCATCTCATCTGACAGATGTGTTGGAGAAAAGAAAGACTGCTCACTAAAGGGTCCATCCTGGTTCATCAGTCACTCCTGTTGCATCCAGTGAGCATGCCAGAAAAGCCTTATAGGTCACTATGAAGGGAAATCAGGAATTCTGGACATTCTCATATCCTTAGTACTCACCCACAGTTTGTGTTCACCCTCTCCAAGTTCAGCCCTGTAGCTGAAGTGTCTGCGTTCTGCAGTGCTGCCCATGCAACTCAAAGCAACAGTCACCTCCAGGTGGCAGTTTAAAGGACAGAGAAATTAACACTAAATAAATCAGTGCCTCTATCTTGCCATGGTTCAAGATGATTGCTGTTGAAAACAATAATTTAGGGCCAAAACCTGCTGCCTACAACCCATTATACCAAGTGTAATTTATTACACTAAAGGCTTAGGGAAAGGGCTGTGTTTGATAGATCTAATTGAAGGACCACAGTTCCAAAACACAAAAGAATAAGAAATTACTAAAAAATATTGAAGACAAGGTGGCTGATTTTTTGTTTGCTTGGTTAGTTTTTTTGTAGAATTAAAAAAAAAAAATAAAGCAAAAGGTTCAATGTAATGGAGAAGTCAGATAGAGTTGCTACAGTTGTTATTGTTGAAAGAGTGAGAAGTATTTGTTTTGCCAAGTATTGATGTAACAGAAGATATTAAGAAGCATTAAAGCTGTTACCTTTATTTTTTTCTTTTCTTTATTTTTCCTCCTCTCCTGCATTTACACAACAAAATTAACATTGTGCATTTCAGGGGATAAAGACCAGGACCCTGTCACCTTTGCATCTACACTTGTGCAGTAGCACGGCTGCATATGCCCCAATGTTTCAAGGTAACTCATACAAGTAATTAGAATATTGTGTTGGCATACCTTTTTTCTTTTTTTTCTTTTTTTTTTCTGTTTTATTTTTTCTTTTTTTTTCTTTTAGGTGGTTTTTTTTTTCCCTTTTCTTTTAGAAAATAAAAATTTAAAGGGCGAGTAAGGCGCATTATAATTTGAGAAAGTCAAATTGCATAAATCACCAGAAACCAGCAACTCTCATTTGAGGATTTTAGATTAAATATAGTGCCAAGGAAAAGAAATAGTGGTGAGAGCTTGCAATAAATAATTGAAAGTAGAAAGTTTTTTGGTAGTCTACAAAGATAAAAAGTTGAGTAAATACGAAATAATGCTAAGGGGAATTTTGGAAAGTGCAGATTGAATGCCTTACTGATGTGTGCGTAGTATATTGATGTTTTAAGATCAAGGTCATGCCAAGACAAATCCTGCCTTGAAAGCTTTTACATTTTTCACATCATATAAGAACAATATTGGGTTCCACTTCCATAAAAATATTTCCATTCTTAGTTGCTGACATACACTGCACAAACTCTCTTGTGGTTCATATTCCTCCACTGCTGCAAATACACACAGGCAGGAGTGACCTTTCTTGGATGGGATAGTTACTGACATGGGTGTCTAGCACACAGCAACACCCACAGCCAGTGACCATTTGAAAAGACAATGCTGTCCATTCCACAGCTATCTACAATGTTTTCAAGTTAAAACATTTCCAGGCTTGGATTCTTTTTAACAAATGATAACTCAGAAGGAGTAAATTACTCACATTATTTCTCAATAGACTATAACCAAATGTGTGTTCAGAGTAACCCAACCCAAGTGAACTACCCTTAAAAATGCAAGCCAAGCTGATCTAAATGCAGGGGGTTTGGAACAGATGAAAGAAGGTTGTGAAAATAAGATCCTTTCAAGGGAAACAAGATAATCAAAATGCACACTGCCAATCAAAACACCCTGTCCTGATCCAAAACAAATTAAAGAAAACACCCAAATGAACATTGTGCATTAAATCTTGTATCACTCTATCCATATATGTTGTCTTAACTCCTTTTCCACATCCAATCAGGGCAAGACTAACAGCACAGATTTCTGGGTTAATTCTCAAATAATGAAAAATCCTTAATTTGAACTGGCACTAAGGGTTGGCCCAGAAAAATGCTTCTCTGTGGCATGTTGGAAATGAGGACAAGAAAACAATAGTTGAAAAGTGTGGGAAAAGAGCAGAAGGATCACTTTCAGCTTTCGTGTTTAATGGGAGTTGGCAGTAAGGTCAGCATGAATGATAAAACACCAAGTTGGATTTTCAGAGAAGGAAGCTGGAGGCTGCTCTGCTCCCCTTCAGGCGCCTTTTGGGTACTTGATTTTTAGGTGGTTCCAGTAGTACTTTGTTGTCCTTTAGAAGCTTCTGCTACTCATTTCACTTTACTGCTCCAGAGACCCTGTTTTCTTTTTACATTTTTTTTTACAGTCTGCCATTTATGATAATGAAATATTTCACTCTCTTCTCTCAAATTTTATAAATTCAGTTTTGCCTGCAAAATGTGTAGCTCCTTTTTAAAAATAAAATGTGCTTTTGCTCTTGTTTTGATACTTCTCACTTGCCATTTTAAAGGATGCTTCCAAAAACCCTACTGACACAACATAAGCTTTCATTTTTATATTTTAATTCACAGAAGCAAAAGAAAAGTCCTACTGTTGTGTGTGAAATCTTTCTATATTCCATGCAAAGTGCTCCAATCTCATTTTTAAGTCTTTCACTTATGACAGAGAGAAACAGTCTTTTTTTCTTCAGACTGAATTCTGACCTTGATGCTCAACAAATAAAGTACATATAGTTGACTCTGCTTCTGTTGACTCCCAACTTCAAACGTATTGATATAGTCCCAACTGAGATGTATTTATTTTCTGTGAATGACAGTGGAATGTGTATATTGATCTGGTACATGTGGCAAGATGTAACGGGTGTTCTAGAAAGCAGATCTGCTAAAATTGTCAGGATTTCTCACAGTTAGTATCTGGAGAGGAGTCTGGACAACTCTGATGGAATCTTGCTAGAATAGAAATAGATGGAACCATTGAGTTTAATCTGGTCATTTCTGATTTCTCTCCACCATTGGAAAGCAGCTCTTCTAAATTGACTGCTCCAGATCTGTCTCATCTTCTGGTCCCCTACAAAAACTGCTCCAGATATATGCAGAAGCATATTTTCCCCATCTTGTTTGCTTAAAGAAAGCAATGAAGGAAGCATTGCCTGTGCTGGGGGTGTGCTTGCTCTCTTTCAGCTCGCCAGCAGCTTGGCACACCTCAGCTTGCTTCTCCCAGGCAACTGGTGACTCCTGGGGGCCTCCCCCTTTTTTTCAGTTCTCCCACAGTTTTTTGATTCTGCTCAGAATTTTTACTGTTCTGATAATTGGAAGACGGACTTTAGGCTTCCTGGTGATATTGGCATAACTGTTAAAATGGATAGTTGAGAGTTTTAACAAGTGAATCCCTGAACAGTATTTTGAGAAGGGGAGAATTAACAATGTCTCTTCTTTCTTCTGTCTTTTTCCATACAAACTCCTGCCAGGTTGACCCCACAACTTCATCATGATATCAGTCCATAAATTATTATATTGTCATTCCAAATGCACTAGATCAGCATGCCTTAGAATTATTTTCTTTGACATTATAGATTTTTGTATCAGGAAAAGCTGTTAACAGAGTAATTTCCCACATCAAACAGGCTATCTTCAGACAAGGAAAGACTATGATAATCAAAAGGACTGAAAAATTAAATGTGTCAAAATAGGTGAGGATAACATCAGAGAATCATTCTCATTGCTAAAAATGCATTTGATGCAAATATTTAGAAAACATTTCTGTTTAATACTGCATTTAGAATTATCTAGACACTGTTAATTTCAGTAGATTGTTGCTTTCCTGTCGTGGCATTTTGAACTTCAGGTTATTAATTATATTAATTCAGTTATTAACAATTTATATTAAAATAATGAAATCGAAGAATATTAAAGCTATACATTATGAACTTGGTGCTCTATTTTATAAGTACATAGGAATATTCTTGGCACAAATGTCCTTCAGGCACAACACAAAAAATTAACCCATTGTAATAGATGTCTAATACTCATTTAGTTATTGTTTTCAAGGATAAATTAAAATAATTTCTGTGTACTTTTTAGGGAAATAACACCCTTGGAATATTATCTTTATAAGCATAAAGTAGGTTATGTGATAGACCATCTTTTAAAGGACAAACTATGCACATTCCAGACAAAAAAGTCTAGTGGACTAGTAAATACAACTCTAAATAATGAGACTTAAAAAGAAACTTGTATAAAACTAAACAAGAAGCAAAATGGCAAAACACCTTGAAAATTAGGAATATTCTTAAAGTGATAATATCTTTTTTTTGCTTACAAAGCCTTTGAGTACTCTTCAAAGAACTCAAAATACTCTTAACAGCTGGCAAATGGATCTCCACTATGTTTTGACCATGTAATGTATTGCAAGACTACATATATGGAGTGCATTGCCATTGAAGAATGTACAGAAAGCCATTGGTCTCAGACTGTAAATAAAAACTAGGGAAATATTAAAATGATGGCAAGTTAAGGAATATGATGTTGCTTTGGCCTTATTATTTTACAGGATGATGTACAGAATAAAAAATTGGGCAGAGTTTCTGTCTGTGTGGCCCAGCTCTCACCTGTGGTCTGAGTCAACTGATTTCATGCTAGAATGAGCTGTCTGTCTCATATTCATGGAAGAAGAAAAGACCCAGCCCTGGAATATGGTACAACACTGTATTGTGACACCTCTTAGGTCGCACCAACTGTGTTGTAAAGCATGTAAAGCAGAAGAAATTTCTAGCAATGAAAGAATATTTTTACTTCGGGAAGTTTTAAAAAAAATGTGGTTTAAATTAGCTGAGAAGAACTGTTTGAATGAATGTTTTAGGGTATCTGTTTTTTTTTCCTGAAAACCTATATTGAAGAAATTTCCACAAACTTTAAGCACTGACAAACTCAGTGTTTTTGCAGGGTACAATTCCTCATGACATATTTAGGTCAAAAGTACCTACCTGCAACATAACTTTTCTGTCATTAACAGCAGGTGCAACTCCCACTGAAGCCACCATGGCATATTGCACTTGATGAAACATCTTTTGCCACTTTTTGAGGTTCTGTATTCATTTTTGCTTGTTCCCCAACCAAGACATACTTGTTTGGTTTGATACAAGAGGTGTTTAGCAGCATGGGATCCTCTCTCTAGGAACTCATGTGTGCATGCATGTTGTTGTCAGGAATAGCCTTTGTCACCTCTTGCAAAGAGATGCCAACCACTTTGATCCTGTTTGAAAAATTTAAAATGATAGAGCATGGGGGAAGATCTGCTTGATTCCTGTATAATCTTCTGTTCTTTTGTCCCTTTAAAATAATCTGAGCATGTATTAATGCTCAGTATGACTTTTACAGGGATGGTCATGAAGGCTATAGCCAAAGAGCTACCTCTGAGTACATTATTTATTTTCAGCTGTTTATTTACATAAAAGATCCAGCACTAATCACTGATCCTCAGTGACCCCTCTTCCTCTGATTTAACTTGTTGGATTTCAAAATATGCCTAGTTTGCAATAAGAAACTAAAAGACTGCTAGACTGTCTGGCTTCTCCCTGTATCTTTTTCTCTAGAGTTTTCCTATGCATTAAAAAATATATACTCTTACTAAAAAGCAAGCAGTGCATATAGATTCTTTAATATCTCTAGGGAATACTGGTTATCAAGGATTCCCTCTTTTTTTTGGCAGCCTGTTTCCAGTATTCTGTTTCATATAGTTTTACAGCCACAAAGTTGGAAATGAAGAGGTTGTGAGTGAAAAAAGGGTGATGAAAGCTTGGGCTGAAGATAAAAGCCAAAAATTAAACAAAAGGAATGGCTCCTTACCACAAGTAGTTTTTCAGCTTAGCAATGAGGAGGTGCTGACCATGGATCCTGCTTACCAAGCTCCTCGGGTTGCTCAGCAATTAGGTGGTTTGTACTGTGTGAGCCATCTATGTCTGATCTTCCTAGGATTTCTTACAGTACACACTGTAGTAATATTTGGGAACCAACAGAGGTTGGTGGTTCATTTCTGTGGCTACATAAAAGTTGGATCAAGCCTTTTCTGTGTTGTAAGCAAACATGAATCCAAATTCGTTTTTGGTTACGGTCAAGATGAATAAAAAGTCCCATAAAGGAAAGCTTAGTGCTGCAGCAGAGTGAGCTCTCAGCAAAAGATGGTATAGGGGGGATGGGAAAGCTTGACAGGAACGTGTCCTGGGAAAAATTAGCATAGGTGGAATTGGAAGATGTCCCTGGGCTTTTGAAAATGGGGGATTGTAACTTTTGCTGGATTAATTCCCTTTATTTTGCCTTTGTTCTTGCCCACCCGTGAGTCCAACCACCTCTTCACCTTGTGACAGCAGGAAAAGAGGGCACTGGTGTAGAGCTGCCTTCCAAAGTGCCAGCCTGTATCTCCAGCTTTGGGCCCCTCACCATCCTCTTCAAGCAGGTATAGCCTCCTTTGAGCCAGTGCCTGTGGATGAGGTCTAGGTTTTTTTCTTTGTTCCTCTGTTTTCTCCCTATTTAACTTTCAGATCTCAGAGGTGGCAGAGATCTCAGTGGCAGGCCCAGCCAAAAAGTAAACCCCAGGATTTAAACTCTTCTGCCATTGCACAGAACTTACAGAAATGGCACAAATATGGCTGCACTGAAATGCAATTCAGACAATTCCATATTTTCCTAGTTGCTATTGGCAAAAATACTACAGTAATACAACACAATAGAATATAGATAGACAGGTATTGATTCAGTCCCTTATTTTAAAATATTGCTTTGATTTGCTTTTAAAGTAGTGACATATACATTGTTGATAAATGATTTTCTTTTTATTTTCCCTTCTGAGTAGCAAATCAGATATGTGCACTAATCTCCCACCACACATCCAAGAATCCAATCTTTCTGTTTTTTCATGATTCCTCGTTAATGCTTTGACTTTATTTGTATCCAGCACTTAAAAAAAAAAAACCAAAACAGCTTCTATCAACAAGCTCCACAGACTGAACAGTCCAGAGCCTTATCTCCTGCAGCCTGGGGTGGATTATTCAAGCTGTGGATCTCAACTGCTGAGGTTTCCTGCTGCAACACAGTGCCCTGCAGAGCTTGGCAGGGTAAATGCTGCTTGCCAGTCTCTTGCTGCCCTTTAAAGGAGCAATCTGCAAAAGTCCACTTACTAGAGTTTTAAATGCATGCAGCCAAACTTGTGACTTTTGTTACCAAGAGTTTTGATTTTTGAATGCTTAATTTCTCTGTCATAACCTGCTAATATGAAGTTGAGAACTGACGGAATTTAAAAAAAATTAAATAAAAGCTCATTAAATATAATGACAGAGGAAAGCAGCTGAATAGTAAGAAAAACAATTTTGGGGGGTTTTTTAAGGGCAAAATAAAGCCAGAACTCTGAATCAGAAGCTCTACTCAACCCACAATAAGTCCCAAAGGGGCTGTAGGTTAAAATGGGTGCCCTAAAAAGGAAGAGACAAGGGGACCACAGACATTACAGCAGAACATGGTAATTCATAATAGAATGAGTATCCGTATATAGGCTACCCAAAGACAAAAATAAAAGACTTGAATGTACTGAAGATCACAAAGAAGTGGAGAAATCTGAGATCAGTCAAAGACACTCTGCAAAGTCTTTTCAATTTGACAGTGCTGTCATTCCTTGCTAGGGAAAAGCAGTCCATGACAATCTGAGGAAAAATACATGTGAGGAAACTGTGCATCTGGTATGTTAAACCTGTTTTTCTCAAAAAGCTTCTCCCCTGCATGTGTTAAATAATGTATTGCTGTGAGCAGCAGGAGGAGCTGTGGAATTCCACTGAGTGCATGCTTCTAAAATCCCAAACCCTCTGAGCCTTGTAAAACCTCATAACAGTTCAATTTTATTTTTTTTTCCAAAATCATCCACAGTAGGCTATTTATCCATCACTGTCTCATGCTCTAGTTACAACTAGCATGTAGCAACTGCTCTGGGAACTGAGAGATACTGTTGGATTTACCAGCTTTGTTTTCAAATGCAGGAGACTGAACTGTGGAAAAATGCTTTTTTTGCTTTTCATGATGCAATTCTTTCACAAGCTTATCACAGTGCCAGGATATACTTTCATGATCTACCAGAGAGTGTCTTCTATATGGCATCAATGAGCTGTACCTCAAATAGAAACAAAACATTGCATAGTACTAGAATGTGATTTTATGATTTATCTGTATCTAAGGATGTCCCATAGGCATAGTTACTACAGACAGCATATCAGTAGTTTTTGAAGTTATTGTCTTTACACACTATTTCAGTAGTCTCACACTTAAGTCATTGCTGTATTTAGGAACTTTCTGAAATTCCTGATCTTTGTTTTCCTATGGGTGAAATGGTCAGTAAATGCAACTATTGAGATGTCTGTGGCAGATTTTGTTCCTCTATTTTCTAGTGATGTTTTTTAGCTCATGTTACTTTGTGTGCGAGGATGAGAGTGCAGAAAGATTAGACAATGCATGTTCGTGTTATTGTCTGAAACAATCAATATATGTATTTTCTGTAGTCATTGTTTCTTTCAAGCTTGCCAGCACTTATTATGCCTCAGGAAACATCATCTTGCTAAAGAGTACCCTTGTGTCAGTGAATATAAAGCAGCAGAAAATATTCAAGAGAATATGCCTTTCAAGTCTGTTATATTTTAGAATTAGTGGGACAGGTTAGATTTGGATCTTTATCCATAGCCATACTTTCTGTCAACAGTCTTTTATCTTTCTTTGTCATTTGAAAAATATGACTAAGAATACAGATTTTTTTTTTTTTAAGATTTAATTGGAGAGATGAGAAAACTAATTTTACTCTGAGATAATATATTTGATAAAAGTTATGAACACTTGAAATGGGAAGTTAGGATTGGAGCTTTCTTTGTACTAAAATTATCATGCACTATCTATGACACTACACTTACTGTACGGGGTAATTAAAATATAGCTCAGCCTAAAATTTATCAGAGAAAACTACTTTTTTGCAGTAATTTGTATATTCAGACAAATATTTTCAAGTGAAATATTTAGCAACTCTCAGACTTTCACCCCTGATACTTGTAGTTTTCCATACCTGAAATTCTGTGTTTGTATGTGAATTTCCATGTTTGTACAAATACAGCAATTACAGGGGTGAAGGCCTGTCTGGAGGGAGAGGGCAGAAAGACAGATAGGTTGATAGGCATAAAAATGTGTGCATGCTTCACAAAAACTTTAGAATAAGACTCTAAAGAGCTTATCCATTTATCCATTACCCTGAAAGATGCTAACTGAGATTTTCACCAAACTAAAAATGAAATTTGTTCTCAAAGAACTGTGCTGATGTGAGAAAAGCAGCTATGCAGAACAATGATACTTTAGGGATTATGACCCATGAGATATTGTTATTCCTTGATGTGTTTTAAAGTCTTGTTAAAGAAAATAAAATATCTTACAAAACACTTTGAGCATTAAAAATATAAATGTCCTTATAGTTAATTACCTTGCTGGTTACTCTGTAGTTTTACACTAAGATGTAACTGCAACATAAAAATATTTTAATGCAGTTATTTTATCATTGAAATATGGTTACAGGAGTTTTTTTTTAGAAAACAAAAACAGAAGTACAAAGCTATATTTAAAACTGGCCTTGCTTGTCACCTAAAATTTTCTCCTGTTTTTCTTTTCTTTTTTTTTTTTTTTTACTTAAAGAATTCTTAAATAATGAGCAGCTTCTAGCAATTAGTGATTCCCTCAGGTAAGTGAAAATGTAAATCATAGCTTACTCAAACTTCTGTGTTCTATAATTTGTCTCAGAGCTAAAGTATATTTCTTCTTTGTAAATATTTCAAAAGATTTAATGTTACAATAAAATCTACACTGAAATGTTATTGACCTTAGAGATCTCATTTTAATCCTCTTGGTATTCCCTGCATTTACTTAAATCACTGTTTTACTGCTTCATTCTTATACCTGATGAATTCCAAGAGATCTATTGCTAATCCATTTGGAAAATGTAAATCCACAGAGTATTCTCTTTAATCACATTAAATTACTTTTATGTGAAAGAAGTTAATGGTAATTTATTTTAAATTAAAAAAAAAAGGCTAGAATACATTTTAACTTTTTATTCAATGTCTATACATGAAAGATAAGACAGTGTAAGATCAGATGCAAATGGAGGTTTTCTTTGTCTGCATTTGTGATTTAAAACTACATTTATTTTTGGGTGAATGGGTTGATGGCTAGAGATGTTTTCAAATTTACATTATAAGCAAGAATATGTACAGATAATATAATTGATGTACAAGCAAAATAATTTACATAAAAGACCTGTTTCAACAAATTACATTAGTCTAGTTAGGAAGTAGAGGCTGGATATACCAAAAATATCCAATTAATTTCATTTCATGTAATAAATATTTAGAATAAACTTTTCATGAATAGCCCATAAACCATTAAATATTTATGGGAATTATTTAACCAGTGTGGAATAACAAATAACTCAGAAAAAATAAAATTATACATTGTGGGTGAATAACATTCAAAGACAAAGGAGTTCATATCACTGCATAAGTTATTAATTGTGAATTATTCTTTTGACTATAAAGGCTAAGAAAGAAAAAAAATTAGGTTTATTTTGCATATTTTGTTCAGTGTTTTTCAAAGTGTGTTACAGACATTAAACTAGTATTATCCCCATTTCACACATGGATAAAGCTGAGGGACTTGGTGTTTTAGCAAAAACCACAGATTATGTGAAATGGTGGGATTAGGAACAGAAGCACAATTCTTAATGTTTTAGTCTCTGCTCAGTAGATAACTCTTCTAAGCTGTCTGTTGAAGGAAACAGGAAGATGGGAAGACAAAGCTTTAGGCTCTAGCATCAGGAATAGGAATTACTACAAGTTCCTACTGAGATTTTCTCTCAGATTTATAAACTCTTATCTCTGGGGTATCTCTCTCCTCATGAATGGTGTTCACAAGCCATGTTGGTGGATTTAGGATGCTAGGATTATTTTAAACCCCTGGGTGATGGGATTATTGTAGGCTTTCTGTTTAGACTATTCTCCTTCCTCCCCCACCCTAGCTCTCCCTCATTCCTACTGAGATAGTGTGGTGGCCTTCCCCTGCCTACTCTGGACATGAAGGGCAGCCTCACAGTGACAAAGGTGTCAGTCACCTCTGGGGTAACCCCTATTCCATAGGTGCACCTGCAGGTGAAGCCAATGGAGTCACTGCAGCTGGAAGGAGATATCTTTCTATTCTCCTACATCATCTGTTGCCTCTAGCACCCAATTAAAAAAATTCTTTTGAGCCTGAAGGCTGATTTGTACCAGACAGATTGTTTTAAATAATTTAAGACAGAAACTGTTATTTTCCCTAGTCCTTGGGGTTGCAGATGCCCTAGAAGTCACCTCCTAGACAGTGCACATGATGCTATAAAGCCCAACTCATTTCTGCTCCATCATTTTCATTCATGTGCTGCCTGCTTTTTTATCCATCAATGCACTCCTTACCAGTCTGAATTTGCATGCCTAGTTCCAGTTTTCTTCAGGACTACAAGTGACATATCCTTTCATCCCTTTTCCATCTGTTTCTTCCTGGTGCCTTCTCTTGTCTAGCCTGAATGGCCCCAGGCAGAAAAAAAAAATCTCCTTTGGCTCTTTGCTTTGGTATTTCATCAGTCTCCAGGCCAGGATAGGTGTGATCCATCTTGGTGATTCCCTTTTTGTGAAAGACCCTTAATGCTCATAAAAAAATTTTTGGGCTTAGGCGCACTTGGCCTTGCAAGCCTTGGTCTGGGTTGTGGGCTGGGCTTGTGCTGGGCTCCCACAGATAACAAGAAATGGGTGAACTTAGTAACTCTTGAACAAAGGCATAGACACCTATGTTGCTAGTGGGTTGAATTTTAGGCAGAATATGATCACATTTATACATTTTATATATATATATATAGATATGGACTTGTGCATTTAGATGTGTGGATAGTGTCAAGGAAGCAGAACAGTGCAATGCTCAGCTTGATAAAACTCCCCTCACAGTCTTTTTCCTCTGAGCTTGCATGGGCAAATTGGAATTGATGCAGGTCCCTGTGTTACACTGATGGGTTCCAAGACCATGTGTGGTGCAGAGATTGGAGCTGGTGCCCACAGAGCATTTGAGGGCTTTAAACTGCAGGGTGTTGGGTTCATGGGGTACAGCTCACCCAGCTACAAAGAAAACACAGCAGTCCTGCACAGAAGTAAGGGTGCTGTGAAATCCTCCTATCCACTGCAAAGTTGGCATTTAGGAGACACAAGCTTAGGTAAGATATTAAGAATCAGTAAGTGGTGATCATTATTTTTATTAAAGGCTGATCTCAATTTCTATATAAATTGTTTATTTGTGTCCACTTTTTTTTTCTAATCACTATGACAATATGCTAGTCTATTTTTCTGTGGCTGTGTTCAGTTTCACTTTGCAATTTAGATGAATAACACTAATTTTCTAAGAATGTGTTTTAAGAAAAATATAAGAAAATTCAGGGGGAAATTATCTTCTTGTCTCAAAAAAAGACACTGTCAAACTGAAATATTGCAAATTTTAAAATCTAACACTTTAAAAGCAGTAAAGTATAGCATTCCTACCTTTTTCTAAGCTTGTGAGATCGTATTAAGTGTGTTTTCTCTCCTGTTTTCCTCTCAAAAGGTCTTCCCCAGATATCAGGAAAAATGGATCAACTCAGAAATGCTCCAGGTGCAAGTTTAAAGTACATCTTAAGAGGTTTCAAATAGTAAATAGGAAAAAGCAGTTTTCTGTCCTTCTACTCGTAGTCCAGAAAAAAAATTCTTCCATGTAACTGCTATTATTTGGTCACATCTATTCCAGTCTAGGTAAAATGGAAAGAAGAGGCTGATCTGTAGCTAATTATTTGCATCTTATCTTAAACTATTCTATTTTCTCCAGCGTTCATTCTTCCTTCCTTCATATATCTTGCCTTTCACTGTGGCATCTGAGTACATTTGTTAAGCCATTTAAATAAATAAATATTGAAAAAACCCACAAAGCCCTGAGGATTCAGAGAGAAATTGCTTTTCATGGAATTCTTGTTTATACAACGATGTGGAGTTTTGGTGCATAGTTGTGGGTGCTTTGGATACTAGTTATAGTGAACTGCCTAGAAAAATCTGTGTATGAATAAACCATGAAGACTTCTGTTGTGGTAAGTTTTTAGGTACTTAAATACCACTAAGTAATATATGAAGCTTCTCTGTCCCTCAATGGCCCCAGGTGAGCACGCTTCTGTAGTGTACTTTGCTTGTAACTGCTTATCCTGTTTTACTGAGAACAGTGATGTGGTTTCTCACATGCATAAGAATCACAAGAAATAGCAGATGGCTGGAGAAAAAAAGGAGAATTGGGAATTGAAGAATGAAAGAAAAAAGAAGAAAATGGAAAAGCAGAATATCTAAAGATGAGTGAGAAAAAGATATAATAATACAAGGTATTTGTTGCTCCTCTCACTGCTGCAGCTCTGAGGGGGTTATTTGCATTTGCAGAGAGGTCATAGTACCACTCATCCCATACAGAATCTTTTGTTTGATTTTGAACCTTAGGTTCAAAAGTCCAAGGTTGTTGAGAAAAGAGTAGTAGAGATAAAAATGGTTTGAAGAATATTCTTACCCTCAATTTCATTTAAAAAAAGATGATATTGCTACTACAAGCTTTAAAGATACCAGGAATTTACTCCATCATGTGTTCTTTCCATGTTCAGAACTCTGACATTCCCTCCGGGCCCTGTATCTCACCTGTGAGACCACACAGAAGGGTCTACCTCCAAAAACTTGAGTTTTAGTGATTAACTGCAAGTCTTTAGCATTTCACAGCACTGAATCTCACACAGTTAATTTCCTCTCTTTTCCATTTAAGTTTGAGAAAGAATACCCATTTTTGATAATTTTGCAGATTTAGACACATAAAATTTTCCTAGTTACACACTGAAGAGAATTTTCATGTGGAATTATCGATAGTTGTAATGTAAAGGTTTGTGTAAATATGCCTAGTATTTTTATAAGAGCAGTCTTTTCCTTCTGCTCTTTTATCAGATTAGAAGGAAACCCATGAACTCCTTCACTACAGGAGGCAATTGTTTTTGGTCTTCCCAAGGAATGATGTGTGCAGCAGGGGAATGATGTGGCTCTGGGTTGCAAGGGGCACAGCTCTGAACCATGCTGCTGCAACCTGACAGTATTTCTTAGCAAATACTTGTTTTGGTACAAAGCACATTTTGGTAGGTTTTTAAGGAGAGGAAGGAATTTGGTGTCTTTTTCATAGCACTGCCTCTGCAATTTCCCAAGTGCTTCCCTCCCAAACCAGAGCCAGAGTGTAGCACATCTTTCAGGCAGATTTCAAGTTTCATGTCAAGATTCTTCATGATGGAGAATAAATATGATCCCTGTGTAAGTGGTGTCTGTGTTTAACCACCATTTTTCTTTCCCCCAAAATTTACACATCTTCTCTGGAGACAGGATACTAACATATGCATTTACCATTCAAGAGCAGTATTTGGGAAGAAATCTATCTACCCCAAAGCATCACCATATTAACAGGACTTTTCTCACTCAGTTTTTAAGAGACCTCAGAATATCTCAGTAGCAAGTTTCCCAACAAAACTTGCTGTCAGACTATAATTTTTGTTTTATATATCCATTAACAAAACCTGACAACTAAATTATAGGCTCCACCTTTGGTCACACCAATAGTATTTTTGAGAGGACATGAATGATTCCAGGCATTTTGTTTGTGGATCCAGATGATCTCCTTGGCTTCAAACACATATTGAAATGAATATGCACAGCACACAGAAATGACTGCTTTTAAAATATGTATCCAAAAAATGGACAGTCTGTGCAGCCACAAGAGAATTTCAAAGAACAGTGTCCCAGCATGAAAAACATATTTTGTGAATCAGTACAGTTTAGTCTTAATTCACTCAAATCCACAGAGCTATCCGGTTTACACTGACTGGTGGTATGGCCTCTTTTGCTATCTGTCCTTCATCAAATTTCTTAGGAGCACTGAAAATATATATAAACCAAACAAGGAGCTTTTACCAGGGCCAAGAAAGAGACCCAGGGATTGTTGCAGCCATAAACAAAACAGTTGAGTGCCTGGACCAGAACAGGAAAGACAAAATAGCTAAGAGACCAGTGAGACAGAGAGGAGGAGGAAATTGCATTGGTGCTGCTGCTTCAAGAATTCATCCTGCATCTGAAATGCAAAAGGGTGTGTCCCTGCCTTTACTCAGGTAGATATATAGGTTAGGTTATTTGGAATAAATGGAAAATTCCATTTTATATGAGAATGAGGCAATCAATAGTGAATGCAGCCTAAATGTCTGTATTTCAGCATCAATGCAGATCCCTAAATGACTGCATAGATACCCTAAACAAAGTGACTTTCAGAAATAGAAAGCAGCACTGCTTTTAGTTGATTTTTGAAATGACCCACAGAGCTCAGTGTTTTTAATAATCAACCTTGCTAGCATGTGAAAAAAACTATGACTTTGGTTATCAATGCTTAGAAAACTTTAACAGGTTTATTTTAATTCTTAACATAGAATCAAACTTCTTCAGAGCACAGTAAGGTTACTTCTGCAAAGTAATATACAGAAAGTTACAACTTTTTGTGTACAATGTAATTAGTATTTTGTTAACAGACAATCAGATTGGTCCATCTCTCTTCTAACATTACCCTACAGTGTTTGTGTATAAGGTTGTGTATAAGGCTGTGGGTTTTGTTTTCAATATTCACTACATTATGAATTGGTAAGTATTTGGCATCATTAGGTACAGACATTGAGTCATCTAAACTAGGTTTAATCATTCAAAGAACACCTCTCTTTTTCTGTTTAATTCAGAGACTTGAACTTGATGATAACTTCAAAACAGTAAATGCGTGTGTTGCAGATTGTTCAGTTCTTGAGTTGGCCCTAAATTGTTTGTTGAGTTCCATTTTCTTAGGCAGTCTTCTCTCTTGCAGAAAAGATAAATGTCTTTTGATAACAAAAGATATTTAATCTACTTGAGACCCCATGATCTTTTTTTCCTCCTGGAGTGAATTATCCAAAGTACTTATGAACCCTCTTTGGTTTGATAGCATTGCTTTACAAGAGATTATTTGTGGTAGGATTACTCTGGATTTCCATCACTAGAACTGAGTTAAGCAGCCAGATCCAGTGGAGTATTTACTACTAAAAATCTTGGATGAGGACTTTCCACTGGCCCTGCCAATTCTGCAGACCATGCCCTGCTGAAGAGTAGTGAAAGGCACTGTCCAGAAAAGGGCTGTTTTTTAAAACATAAACCACTTGTGGTGCATAATGAAGAACCAAACAGAGTTTGGTTGGGAGCTGAGGGAGCATCTGGAGAATGTGCTTGGTTATATGGTTTACTTTTAAGTTGCCCTCTGAGGAGCAGGGAGATGGACCTCTCTTCCAACATGAAATATTCTGTTATATTCTATGATTGTAAGAGAAAATTGGAGGCAATCATTGTGAGGCTTAATGCTGGCAATGGCACATCAAAACAGTTCTATTATAAATTATGCAATATTCCTATACAACAAAAGCCGAAAAATAGTTATTTCCACTCAACCAATAAGCCTCTGAGCATAACATTTTGCCTAGCAAGTATTCCTGCTTTATGTCTTGATATAAGGAGAAAAAAAGTGTCCTCTCCTACTATTAGCCATCACATGGAGTATTTTCTTCATATTTAAAGGGAGAAAAGAGTTATTACTCTATCTGTACTTTTATGAGCAACATCAGTAAATACTGGCATTCCTGTAGGTGATTTCCTTCACAGAGTTCTACAACACTGAACAGTGTTTTAATTATTTCAACTGGAAATTGTTTAGTTATTCCATTGTTTGTATTTTAAAATGGGCTGACCAGGCAGTTTCTTGAAGATTGCATTTATCATGCCCCACAGGGAAGCTGCTGCTCTCTGCTATGGGTGAGAGAGTCAGTGTTTTAGAGCTGCTGCTATGCTGACACAGTGTCCTGGATGTTCCTACAGCAGAATTACAGCTGTGTGGAGCTTGACCCAGTTACCATATAATTTACCTCTAGATAATATAATATTTCCAGACAGATTTGCTTTCCGTCCTGCAATTCCAGCAAAGCTTTTACATGCAAGGGACACAGAATAACCCTTAATCTCCTTCCATAACTTTACCTTTTCAAATTCTCTGAAACTTCTCTTCACATGAATTCACAGACTTGAAGGTAGAATACTTTCATATTGAGTAAAAGTCTACAACTTTTGCTGTAGAGGACTGACTGAATCCATTTCCATGGGAAAGGATGATCCACTAGCCCATTATCCCACATTATACTGTTCTTTCTAGCAGTTCCTTTAATTTCTAGTAAGAAGAAACCAAAGTTTTTAAAGACAGAGAGTAGAAATAGTCTGTGTTTTTGAAGTTGGACAAGGCTGTCATTGATGACTTTTTATTTCATATTTAGCTTTTCGATATTCTATTAGCATCTAGCTCCTAGTTGAGGCAGAGTACATAAAGAAAAAGTTCTTTCTAGGCCTCAGGGCAAACCCAAAACATTCAGGTTAGATTTGGCTTTGTACTCATCCTCTAAAGCTCAGTGCATACTAAAATCTCACAAAGACACCAAGGTTTTCTGTTGGTGTTTTTTTCTTCTCTGTTTTCCTTGGCAACTAAAACAAATTTTACATAACCACATTATGTGCTTCACAGTAATATATGAGATTTCATAAATGGTATAAATGGTCTCATACAAATTCAAAACAGCACAAGAGTCAATAAACTTATATTGCAAGAACTCCATACCACAGCAGAGAAATAGCTGAGCCTTTCAAAATTAGTTCATGTTTTTTCCTAAAAAAAAAAAGAAGCTGAACACCCTTGAAATTTGGTTATATTCAATTTATTCACTGAATGTTTCTCCTAGCTTTTATTTTTTAATATCTTCATCAAATTATTTTATCTCCTTATTTAGCACTATTACTTATAAACATACATATATCCACATAGGTCTGAAATTGCTTTTATAGGGCAACAGATAAGCTATAAAGCATACCATTTAAGAGGAGACATAAGCTTTTGCACTACTGGTATGTGAGCAATTTATGGGTAAATATTCAATCCTAATTAATGCAATTCAAGTGGTGCTGAAAGGAAATCTTTGTCCCATAATCATATTTATTATAAGTATATATTACTGAATTATTTCTAGATTATCTTGATGTTTATCTTTGATAGCTCAATTGCCAATAAGGTGTTATTTGCACTCTTTGTTATAATCTCTGTTTAAAAAATCTAAAAATATGAATTAAATTGAAAATGCTTTAGTGCTTTTTTTTCCTGAATATTTTTCAAACCCTCATCAAAAAGCTGGCTCATTTGAGATGTATCCTCTTTTTGTGTTCATCTTGGCTCTTCTGCTATTCATAGCATTCCAAGTGACTGTGATCTTAGAAAAGGTCTCTCCAATATAAGATTTTTATCTTACTGTCTCACTTCAGAACTGTACATAAAAAGTTATGATGTTTTGTGGCCTGATCCCAAGCCCAAAGTCCCATTAGCTTCAACAAGTGTTAGCTCATGATCTTTAGTTCATTGGTTTTATAGTTCATAAAGCAGCCTGTAGTCAAATTGTAATTTTACTTGATTGAGACATTCAAAAACTGATAATCCCCATTCTTTTTAAAGATTTAAAAATTCTTTTCTTCCAGATCTTGTCTGTGTAATTCAATAATTTGTTTCTTTTTAAATAAATACTTAAAGAAATAATATATTTTTTAACAAAAGCATACTGAAAAATTATCTATTAATCATTTCTCATTTGAAAGGAAATTAAAGTGCACACTTGTGAGCAGCACTTTTACAGGGACTCAATGCTGTACATGAAAAAAAGGGATGGAAATTATTTTGCTTTCAGATTTCCAGATCTGTTGAAAATATATTAAAATTCTTTGGCAAATATTTATCTGTGAATCCCCTGGGCTTGACTAAAGGAGAGGCAAATGAAATGTATGCCACCATCTTCCTATACTACCCAGATAACAGAAGGTTTGTAAGAGCCCCTGGAGCTCATCCATTTTTTCTCAATTTTTCTTAAAAAAGTTGCTGTTAAGTTAGGGATAAAATACACATTTCTTTGTCTGGAATCAAAAAATGTATCAAGTCCATTGTTTTAATTTTATCATCAGGCTGCCCTACATTCCACCTAGACCTCTCCATTTTAAACACACTGTTTATGTTAATAAATAAAATTATCAGATTCTTGGGAGACTGTGGTTTTTTCTGGGACTGCCTTTAGCTTTGCCTTTAGTCACTTGCTCTCTCATCCCTCTTTGGTAATCTCCAGATTGCTGAGCTTAGTCACAACAAATGTATGGCTCTGCCACATGTCTGTGCTATCATCTGAGGAGGGACTATGACATTTTAGCATGAGAGGAAGAAAATCCAAAGTTTGGCACTTTTATAGACAATTCTGCTTTTTGAATAGGTTAGTAAAGAAGGAAATTTGTCTATGCACTTGGAAGAAATGGAAGGAAAGAGATAACATATGAGCTTGACATTCAAACAAATTTAAGCAACCTAATTCCTTTTAGAAAGATTTTACCACAGGTTGCAATTGTGTTAAGCTGGACAGAAAGAACACTCTTTGTGAAATTGTTTTCTTTCTACTGAAGAATTTAAATGTCTGCTGTAATGCTTCATATTTTACTATCATACTAATTTTTGTTATAGCAGCATAAATGTAGACATTTAAAGCAAATGTACTCCTGACATCTACATATATTTCTATATTATATATATGTGTATGAATGTATGTGTTCAATGCAGTCTTGAAATGCTGCTAAGACACCAGCTATGGAAATGAATGCAGTAATATGCAGGCATGCCCTTTGAAGGTGCTAAAGTTAATTCAGATGTACCATACAGTTTTGGCCTAGCAATGTCAATTATATGAAAATGAATTTAAAAGAAAGTATCTATTTTTAACTACTTTGAGATATTTTAACTTTTCCCCTAAAAACATGCAGTTTTCTGACCAAATATCTTCACCTTTCAGCTCCAAACAAGCCATTTAGATATTCCATGTGGTACATTCTTTCCATCTGATGTATTTTATGCAGCTAGGGGGTAATTGCTTTGCAAACACCACAGAACACTTTGCACCCTGTGCTCCTGTTTGCCCTGCTGCTGCTCTGCACATCTGCCACATGAGTGCAGAATCCTCTGCCAGGTGTTTCCAGCCCTACACTCCCCTTCACTCTCAGGACAGAAATAGAGATTTAATGGAAGGAGGTTGCCCAAAAGGGCTTGGAGGAGGGCTGGCCCCTTGACAGTAATGAAAATATTGATCCTTTGTGGTCAATAACAGCAATGTTTTTCCTCTGTAAAAATTCAACAAATTGTATCCCGTTTTTATTTCTGGCAATCTGATATTGCTTTAGATTTGAAACCTAATTCAAGTAAAAAGGTGTGTCTTGGAATAATGGAATGGAAATGCAAATATCTTTTTTAAATAGAGGTGGGAAATAAGAGAAGACAGATTTACACATACATTTTTGCCCCCTACATTACACAAATTTAGACGAGGGTTTTTAATACAATTTACAATGTAGCATTTTGCTGGCAATATTCTAATACTCATCACGTATTTAAGTGGATATTACCAGCATACCTTTTTATTTATTTTAATCAGGTTTTTGCAGTAAATATATTTAATTTTACTTCTGGTGGAAAACCAGGAGAGAAGCTTTGCAGCTAAAGGAAGCAAGATGCATACAACAGATAGTTTTATGATCTATGAGCATGTTTCTGTGAGACAAAGCATGTGAATATCTTCTGAAGTTAATTGGCTTATTCGTATAATTAAAGTGACTTAGGAGCTCAAAGTTTGCAAGGTTAGATTTGCAAGTGGTAATAGTCATTATAATAACAATGGAATGCAGCTCAATGAGAAGTAAAACAATAAAAAGCAAAATGACCCAGGAATGGTGTAACCACAGCTGGGTTACTTTAAACAAGGGTGCATTAAAGTGAGTTCAAAGGATTACTTAAAGAAATATTAAATTGCTTTGTGATAGATTCAAGTCATCATTTGTGCTAAAATATTTCTTTGGAAAACTGAAAAAAAAAAGCATATGTGGGGCATTTTTTCTATTAATTTTTACACTACTGAATGACCTTTACTTTGATATGTTTGGTTTGCTGAGCCTGTAGGTTTTTTCCTATTGTTTTTCTATACTACATTCTGTCTACAGATGGCACTAACTTCTTGCTATTTCAGAGAAACCAGGAAAGAGCTTCTTGACATATGCAAAACATTTCTCAGCACTTTGTGTGCCATAATCCAGCATTAAGAATATAAAATGACCAGTTTGGAATTTGCTTTAAAAAATAACAAAAAATATATTTTTTAAAGATTATAATCACTTTCAATGGAAAAAAGATTCAGAATGTAAGCTGTGGACTTGGAAATTGTATTTTGAATGTCATTCATATATTTAAAGATTCGACCTTTTGAAAATAAGTGGAATGATCTAAAAAAAGATAATAAATATGTTGTAAAGTTCAAGCCTTGTGCTGGCAGCATGAATCTAATAATAGAAAATGCTGCTACAAATTTTTCCTTTAAAAAATGTAGAATATATCTTCATATATCTCTTCTGTTTCTATATCTGCATTCATTAGTTGAAAAAATGCATATGGTTTCTGTATTAGACAATCTGGAAAGTAGTATTCACATATTTCAGCACAGTTATACTGAATTTAGTGTATTTTTATAAGACTAAGTATTTGTCTGATCTTTAAGATACGGCCTTTTCACACCGTATGAAATGAATAACAAATAACCTTTTATAGTTGTGAAGAATTGCAACACTGTAATTGACATAATTAGCACACTGATTTCTGCAATTAGTCCAAATTTAAGCCTGTTTAGTAGCATGTTTCCTCCTGTGTGTTACCTTATGCTCTTGTTTTTGGTCCTATGTCCAATTCCATCCTCCTGCCTCCCTCCCTTCAGACACTGATAGGCATTGAAGAGGTCCCTTCTCAATCATCTTTTCCTGGAGCTAAACAGGCTCAAATTTTTCATCTTTTCACCATAAGTGAGAAACTCTAGCTTTGTAGTCTTCCCCTGGACATGCTCCATGAGCTCTGTGTCTCTCTTGAGGAGCCCAGAGCTGGACACAGCTCTCCAGATGTGGCCTCAGAGCTGAGCAGAGGGGCAGGATCCCATCCCAACCTGCTGGCAATGTTCTCCCTAATGTACCCCAGGGTGCCACTGGCCCTCTTGGCCACAAGGACACTGCTGGCTCAGGGACAGCTTGTTGTCCACCAGGATGCCCAGGTCCTTCTTTGCAAATTAAAGATGATGATAGACATAGTGCAAAGGAAAAATGGCTGGGGGAAACAAGAAATAGAAATAATTGCTTTGAGGTGGATCTAAAGTGCAGGGCTTAAACAGAAAAATGATGATCAGACATCTCTGCCTGAGAAGTCTAAAAGCTTTAGCATATGAAACCACAGATTAGGCTGCAAATGTTTTAAATATCTCTAGTCATTTATTTAAATTGGTACCAGATTACTGAAGTGTAACAAATAGGGCATTTGTTTTAAAAGCAAGGTAAGGAGACCATCAAGGCACTACAGACTAATTAGTTTAAAATCAGTAGCTCCAGCCTACAATTTGCTTTAAAGAATCTTTAGGATATGGATACAAATTAAACAAGATGGAGATCAAATGCATTATGGATTTACCAGTTTAAACTGACAGATTATCCTTAGTAAAAATAATTTCTCCTTTACAGAAATCCTGAACCTGAAACCTGAACTACACAGAGTAATAGGAAAAATTTATTAAGGACAGAACAGAAATAAAAGTTAGCTGTCAAACAAGGACAACTAACTGTGACACTGAAGAACAATTAGGCTCCCAGAGTTCTCTGAAGTTTGTTTTTGCTGCCAATGTGATGCAGTATTTCCAAAAGTGAAATACATACAAGATGTAAGTTTAGTTGAACTTAGGGTGCTCAGAAACACGTCTAAGTTACAAAAAAGACTGGACAAAAATCTTAAGTGTAAATTCAATATTCAAATTTTTTGCAGTAATGTAAACACAATTCAGTCAATCTTTCTGAATTTTTATATTCAAGAGATAGGAACACTGTGTTCAAGGCTACTTTCTTTTGTGTTTCTTTGGGTGTAATTACATAGTCCTTGGTTTTCAGAAGAAAACAACGATTTGAAATAATGTCTGTGAAAGACACAATGGTGTTACCGTGTCCTCAGAACATGAAGCATATACTGGCAATATGGAAATGCTCTGAGGAAAATTTATTTCACTTGCAATTCATTTTGTTCCTGCCATAATTGGACAAAGGAGTTGAGTAGCTGCCAGAGAAAATGAGAAGCTGAGCACTCAATCACCATGCCTGAGATTCCAAAATTTTAATTGCATCATTCACTGCAAGACTTTGGGGGGAAAAACTCTGAAGAAAGAACACATCATGAGTATTGTATTGCTGACAGTCTATTTTCTTATTCCAGATGTCTCAATCACTGCCAAACAACATTACTCAGCTCTGAGGAGAGCTCCTGTGGAATGGACAGCTCCTGCACCAGTCACTGGGGAAAGGCAGGCAGATCATGCAGATGAAGAATGGGATTATATGAATTTTCAGGGAAAAAGTAGAAAAATAACATTCCTCAGTTATGTTTCTGTATTTAAATGAAGATGAACCCTTCATGTGCACAAATTGCAATAACAATGTTCTACTGTCTCATTTGAAAATTGATCTTGATTGAGATGTTGGGAGCCAGATTGACAGTGGAGCTAGTTAATTTTGCAGAAACCCACTGTCATGAAGAAAATCTGCTCCTAACCCTGCAGGTGTCTAAAACTTCTGCATCTGCATTCCCCTGGGAAGGATGTTGGTGCACTGCCACA
Organism: Erithacus rubecula; assembly: GCF_903797595.1. NCBI lineage: Eukaryota > Metazoa > Chordata > Aves > Passeriformes > Muscicapidae > Erithacus > Erithacus rubecula. Next base: position 12,379,038 of record NC_136687.1, on the reverse strand, counting down.
GCCAGCAAACCCTTCACAGCATTGAGATACTTGGCAGGTGATTAAGGCCTTTCCTGCCAAGGTTTACAAAATTTTCACCTACTTTACCTGGAAGTCTTCAACCAACAGATGTGCTCAGGCATGAAATAATTAACAGTGCATTGGGCCAGAACAAGAAAAAGAAAATTCACTTGAGTCTATTGCTTTCAGTTCAGGATAATCACTTGGAGGTGCAAGCCTGGCTTCCTGCCTGGGTGCCAATAAATGTTCTAATCACTGAATCACTTTCCAGACTGGTGGGGAATATCTGGAAGGTGAAGGCAGGAAAAGAAAGGGGGCAGATGAAGAAAATATATTGCTTCCATTTGTGATGGTGAAGGTGGGCTAGCTGTATTGTTTACATTTACAATAATGAAGGAGAGCTAATTGGCTGGCAATGGAAAAGTGTAGAAGGTGAAGGTGCAGACCTGTGAGGTGTCAGCGTTTTAGAAGAGGAAGATACTCTGCAGAAGCCATTGCTGCATTTCTGACTTTCTGGTGAGCCCTGAGTCTGTGCTCTGGCTGAAGTGGAAAAAATCTCTGAAAGTAGGGAGAAGAAATTTCCCAAGCCAGTTGCTGACATTGCAGCATTTGGATACCACACTAGTGAAGGGGTAATCCCAGTGCTAAACTATTGCCTATCAACTCCTCCTCCTGAAAAAAAAAAAAAAAAAAAAAAAAAAAATTATGGTTTCCTGGCATTTGGAAGAAGTTTGGTGTTGACAGTCTTTAAGAACATTAGGACACTAACAAGAAATGCAGCTTAAATGACCCTCTCTTTCAGAGTTATCTACCACACTGACTATCAAAATCCCTCCTCAAGGAAATTTCAGCACCTAGTTTTTGAGTTTTTAACACTCCCTATGCTAGAGTGGCTAATTTGAAAAGTCTGCATTTCACAGTGTAGAAGATGATCTAAAATTTAGGTCTCTAAATCCCCAAGATTCTCCCATGAATTTATTCATTTGTGGTATTTTAGGAATGGCACTCAGCACACTGAGAATGTTAACAGATGCAAATGTAAGTGCCACTGAGTACATTTTTAAAGCCAAGCAAGTGTTCTTCAGAATAACTTTCAGCCAAAGTTGGAAAAGTTCCACAGAAAACTGAGATGAAATTTAGTAAGTTGCAGCATGACAGATACATAAGTGTCCTAGAGTTTTGCTAGCACATGACAGACATGTTAAACCTTTCACAGTCAAGTCAAGGTTTGAAAGAACTTAGAGAAGAGCAGTCCTATTCATTCTATGCAAACCCCGACATTTAGATTCAAAGGTGGTGAGTTCCTGTGATAATTATTAAATCAAACAGATAGTGAGAGGTGCCTGCTTCAGCTAGCAGTACTTGATGCTGAAATGGTCAGGAGAAAGCTGCTTTAACTCTGGAGTTCATTAAAAATAAGGAATGCACTGCATAGTTTTCATATAAACAAGTCCTATCTCAAAATTTATCACTATAGATACATTAAAACTTTATTACCCTTACTGACTTCCCATTATTGTCTTAAAGCACTGGTTTCCAAATAAATGCAACGACAGACCTGTTTGAGAATGCTTCTTAGGTTTATAAAAAGCACATGGAAAAAATCTGTTTAAGGCAATGGCAAAACAATAAACTCATCTGCCAAGTAGCAACTTCTAAATTTCTCATTAAATGATTCCTCTGCTTTTCCTATACCTCAGATTTGAAGGCATTTGGGAACAGACTCAACAGCTTAGAGTTGTGCTCTAATCTGGGCACAACATGTAGCTATTATTTCTACTTTTCCCCCCCTGAGAGATAATGTACAATAGGTAGGAAATCTCACAGGAAATTCTTTCTTGTAAAGTGCTTATTCTGAAGTTCAGTTGTGCAATGCCCTTATTCTCTGGTCAGTCTCCGGCTTCTCTTAGTGTTTAAAGAAAAACCTTGGAATTAAGACCTCAACTAAAATATTTGGGTGTCTTATTTTCAGATATTACTTGGCTAAGCCATTAAGAGTGTCACTAACAGGTGATAAACTGGTAGTGCCTGACACAAAATGGTACAGCCCAGTGGTCAGTTATTTTTATTGATGGCATAGAAACACTTTTTAGTTGCTGTCTATTTTATAAATAGCAGCCCATGTATTCTGCATGCTTCATGCACGTAATTTGATGAATGTGGAAATCCTACTAAAACCTGACTGGCTGAAGGATGACTGATTTATCTCAGAGAAATAAATGAATGATGTGAGCTCACTTGAACCTATGAACTGTCATTCTACCATGTTTAAACACTTCTTTTGTAGGTGACAGACTTTTGTAGATCACATGGACTGCATTTTTCTTTCACAGCAGCTTTGTTGTGTGCAGCAAAAATATCTGATTCCCATTTGAGTTCTCATAAGTAACAAACCACAAAGTTTTGATGCAATTAGAGCTTAAAGGTAATGCAATAAATTATTTCCTTGTTAGTTTGATTCAATCTATATTACCCATTTTAGTAACTGGTTTGCTTTTAATGGCTTGCTGTTATGCTTTGAAATGCTATGCAAAGTATATTCAGCCCTGTAGACAACAGAAGTGAATTTAAAAAATTCATATTTAAAATGTATGGCTTGACTATTGTTCTTCAAAAATCTGAAAAAAGCTGTATTTTTTTTCTGTGCATGTTTTGGATATAAATATAGAGGGGGAAGAAACACAAATAGCATATGAAACACAGCTTATGAAACTTGCTAAAATGATCAATGTATTTTATCCCACAGGGATATTTTTTCCACATTCTCTTTGCTGAGCATTGAAAAAGTAATTTTGCCAGCATGAATTCTTATTTGTTATAGAGTCAATTATTCTGTTAGTCTATTTTACTTAAGAAATGTGATTGTGACCTGCATTACAAGTGTTTTCCTTCAAGTTCATTTCAAACAGGTTTTGGTACCAGAGATGGCTGAGGCATGGTTCTTCCATTTTTACAGGTCTGCTCACAATGGGGATATCGTTATGAAGCACGAGTGAGTAAAGAACAGATAAGCCATAAAGTAAAAAATAATCAAGACCTCAGTGAGGTCAGACACAATAATTTTTTTGCATTTATTCATTCTACTAGAATTTACTAGGGGAGAAGGGTAAAAATCAATCATTCACCTGAATTCTTGGCTTGACATCTGAGTCATTTGTACCAGTAAATTTGCCTTCTTTATGCAGTTCTATCAACGTACTGAAAGAGTTAAGTACACAAACTCTTACACGCACATACACACAAAAGATGTGAGGGGAATTATTGCTTCAACATTGAAAGTCTGTCATAAAGGAGAAGAACTAAAAGGGGAGATTTCATGAAAGTTCTTCTTACTGCATATTTGTTTGAGGATTGCCTCCTCCTGCCCACCTTTTGTGACAGTTACTCAGCTACATGACCTGAATCCCTGGATGTCTGACTGGACGTAGGCTGCTGGCTCTGTAGTCAACTGCATCGTGTAAAGAGGCTCAAAATACCCATGGCTGCTGAGTCAGGTAGTGGAGAACTAACAGAAACACTGTGACAGACAAAGAACGTCTGATGCCTTGTCTAGGCAGTCTTTGTCCAGGAAAATTCCCTGATCTTGAAAGCTGTGCCCTCCTGTGAGAATGGCAGTTCTATGCAGACCCCCCTGTCCCAGCAGTGCCTTCAATGGGGAGGGAGGAATTTTTGGCTCCCTAAATCTGTGCTGGAGCTGTGAGTATAGAACTAGCGATACACAAATGAATTATTACAGCCGTAACATGGATTTAGCTCTTGGTACCCTGTTGTTCTTTGGCTCACTGGCAATTCTCAGGGATTTGTCTCATGGTAGAACAATTCTACTTATTGTGGGTTTGCTGTATACCCAGAAAAATAGGTTGTGGCTATTAACCAGTGAGAATATCTTGCTGTTTTAATGTCGTGCATAAAAGTTCCCTGGCTGTTCAGAGCAGTAACAGAAGATCTTTGTTGTGAAATCACAAGAAACCTCTTTCTGGCACCCAAGAATCTGTTGCTGAAACAGCTTTATATGCCAAATATGTTTCCCATGTGGATATATAAATCATCTGTATTTTATTAGAAAAATACTACCAAGTTTGACAAAGGGTACTCTCAGTAGGTTCAGTTGTTTGTTCCTGTCTTAAAAGAGGAATGTTGAAATCTGTTGTGTGAGCAGGAATTCCTGGCAAAATAAATTCCCAGGAATGCTGGAGACATAACTGTTTCTCTCAGCTAATAAACACTGCAGGATCTTATTAAACTAGTACAGCCAGCACCAGGGCAACTGCCCCAAACTTTCCACATATTGCAAATAAAGGAAGAATAGATGCATTTCACACAGAAGAAGTAATAGTGTACTTAGTCTTTAAGATGCACATACCTGAAGGAAGCTGGGCTGTGCTGTCTTATGTGCAGGAGAAATCTGCTCTTGGTTTCAGTCGTTTTGAAATGACTCTTCTATCTTCTTAACAGTCCTTTAATGAAAATATTGGACTCTCATAACACTGTAATTACTTTGGATAAAGTCTCTAAAGTAGCACCTAATCCTGAGTTGTTTGGAAGTTAAGTGTTTCATGGAAATAGTACTTAGCACTTAAGTTGGTCTCTGCTCTGAGTTATTCTAGACTAATTAATATTTGTGTTCCTGAGCTCAGTGTCTGTATTTATTTTTGGCCAGCTACCAGCAGATGCACACATCTGTCAAAGGGACTGACCTCAGTGGAAAAGGGAGAACCAATCTGTTCAATGTAGCCACTATAGTCATGTAGCCTTTAATCACAGTTAAGGAAAAATGTGGTTATATTTTTCCATTATGGCTATAGGTGAGTCTCATTGAATCCAGGCAGATTATACTGAATTCTAGAATTCAGTGGTGGTGCAGTGAATTTATGAGGGAGGTGTCAAGACAGACGTCTGTGACACAGAATTTAAGAGTGCCTTTAGTTTTAAACGAACCAAAGACATGAAAGAGTTGCTGAGATTAGAAACTGTGGGGGTTTTTTTTCTCGTTTTTAAAATTTAAAACTGTACAGTGAATTACAGCTAAATTTTTTATAGTAAGAATGAATTTTGAGGCACAGATATTGAATAAATCCCAACATATTCTCCTAAACATCATTTGTGAGAAATAGGAGTTCTTGTGGTTTAGTGAGGGATGTGACTATCTGGCATCAAAGCATTTAGTAACTAAGAAAGAGCAATTCCATTGAAAAACATGGGCAAAGCAACAGGCTTTGTTTTATGCAATGTACAGGAGGTGTGGTCAATTCTTGCTGGAGCATAGGGCTAACCTTTACAAGGCCATCTGATTGGCTGCAATAATTACTTTCTTTTTAGCTGGAACTGCACAGAGAAAATTTATTTCTTATATGCAATAGCAAAGATTTTAAAAATTTGTTTTTAATTTTGTACATAGATTATGTTAGGCTACTTTGGGGAAAAAATTCTTTGAGAAAAGTCAGTGAGTACTTTCTAGTTGTAAGCATAAGAAGCTGAGGTAGGAAATTTGGCCTCCAACTCTTGTTCTGAACCAAAAAAAACAGGGGTTTTGGATACAGATTTCAACTTACTTCCACGTTATGCAAAAATGTGGCAACAGAAATACTGATTTTTTTGTAAGAAACTTAATTCTGGATCTGATCAATATCACATCTGCAAAATTTTACTGTACTTAATATATTTGTGTCAAATAAAAATATTATTTTAAGAAATAACAATTTTTGGAATTTTTTTCCTATAGAAACTTGTTTCTAGAATATTTCAAGAAATGCATTATCTGAGTTAACAAGCTATAATCAGCAAATGCATGTATCTAGCAGCTTAAGGCAATCTTTATGTTAAAAATAGTGATTTTTTAAAATCCCAGAAGTTCTGTATATAAATAATATATGAATAGGAAATCAGGCAACTACTTCACCAACACATAAAAGTTAGAAATCTAAAATTGCCTTTGGAAAGCATCGGAAGGAAGGAAGGAAGGAAGGAAGGAAGGAAGGAAGGAAGGAAGGAAGGAAGGAAGGAAGGAAGGAAGGAAGGAAGGAAGGAAGGAAGGGAAGGAAGGAAGGAAGGAAGGAAGGAAGGAAGAGGAAGGAAGGAAGGAAGGAAGGAAGGAAGGAAGGAAGGCGGAAGGAAGGAAGGAAGGAAGGAAGGAAGGAAGGAAGGAAGGAAGGAGAAGGAAGGCAGGAAGGAAGGAAGGAAGGAAGGAAGGAGGAAGGAAGGAAGGAAGGAAGGAAGGGAAGGAAGGAGGAAGGAAGGAAGGAAGGAAGGAAGGAAGGAAGGAAGGAAGGAAGGAAGGAAGGAAGGAAGGAAGGAAGAAGGAAAAGGAAGGAAAGGAAGGAAAGGAAGGCAGGAAGGAAGGAAGGAAGGAGGAAGGAAGGAAGGAAGGAAGGAAGGAAGGAAGGAAGGAAGGAAGGAAGGAAGGAAGGAAGGAAGGAAGGAAGGAAGGAAGGAAGGAAGGAAGGAAGGAAGGAAGGAAGGAAGGAAGGAAGGAAGGAAGGAAGGAAGGAAGGAGGAAGGAAGGAAGGAAGGAAGAAGGAAGGAAGGAAGGAAGGAGGAAGGAAGGAGGAAGGAAGGAAGGAACTTTTGCTTTTGAAATTATTTTTTTTCCTGAATAAAACCTATTTAGATCTGCTGGACTAAATTATTGCCTCAGGCCTTATGCTCCATGGAGCATAGTTTACATCAGAACCCTAAGAAATATAGAGATGTCAAATTCTGTTTTTCCAGAGGAAAATAATATGTTTGTGGAGTGTTTCCATTTTCACAGCCTGTCACTCAAACAATGCTATTGGCAAGCTTGTCCTGCTTTTCCAGCACTAACAGAAGAGTGCCAGGTGGCAGATAAGAAATGGGGTGGGAAAGAGCAAGAAGAAAGTTAAAAAGACCACTGGAGGAGGTAATTAGAGAAGCCTGTGGCTGAAATTCTTTCATAGTGCATAATATTTTCCATAGCACTTCAAAACTGGATAGTTCTTTAGTGGATGGAAGAAGAGATGTAAAAATTGAAACTCAATAGAGGAAAATATACACACAGCACATCCTCTAATTTGCACTTACTTTGCAGTTTGGCATGGAATTTCTGCAGAAGTAGATACTTTACTCTCACATGATTAAATTTTGTTTCCAAAAGTGTTTTTACACATGAAACTGGGAATCATGCTATTTTTAAATTATGAGATACTCACAATGTGTCTTTGCAATTTTCTTAGTCTGATTCTTATTTTTTAGCACGGTTGCTCTATTAACATGTCCCATACAAGAACAAAAAAGAAGGTATCAAGAAACTTCTACAAGGGAGATAGTCAACAAAATTATTTTACCCCTGAGTTAGCTGACATGGGGAATATCCTGCAGTTTCTGCTGGCAGTGTAAATTTTTATTGATTTAGAAAGGGATGATCCTGGTTGCACGTGACAGAACTGTCCCATTTACACCTGATTTCAGAGCATGGTAGTGGTAGTAGTATTTCAATTCCAAATTAGCTCTTTGGCCTGTGTGTCCACACACTTTGTCATGGTCACAGCAAATGTACAACTGTGCCAATGTCAGGAAAAAACAAGCAAATAGTAGACTGGTTAAACAGCCTGGGAAAAATATGCACACAAGTACCACATATTACTTTGAGAGTGTCCACAGTGCTTCACTGTTCTTTTTTATAATTTTTTAAAAGTTTGTCTAAGAAAATTTTATTGGCAAGAATGTTCATAGGAATAAAGTGCTTTGGCTGCATCTGTGAACAGCAAGAGCCATCCCAGAATTGTTTGCACAGGCATCATCACTGCCTCTTGAATGTTCAGAAGTTGCTTATTCAGAAAGGATAAACACATTTGTGTAAAATATGTAGAGAAGGAATTTTAGGTTTCTGAATACTGTGAAAAAACTGTAGGTTGACATTTCCTTAAATAATTTTTTTAGCATATCAAGAGTTTCATTCAAGAAATCACCCAACAGCAGGTAATTAAAAAATAGGTAGCACTATTTCCAAAATTGTTTAAAAAGTTTTAATAAAAGGCCTAAAAAGAGACAATGAACAAATTCAATTGAGAAATCAAGCCATAGGAATGAGTAATATATAGAAATATCTATCAAGTGAATTTGTAGGTCTGTCTGTGGATGTCTTCAGCTCCAGGAAGGATTTCCTTCCACCTTTCTCCCACAAGATTTATTCACAAAGCACAAACTATTTGGCTTACTGTGGGAGTGAGTAGGTGAAGTTTTATAGCTGGTAAAATACAAGTAGGCAGACTAGATGATCTAATGATCCATAGTCTGAAAATATATTAATGCAGAGGTCTTAACTTACAGAATGCATTTATTAAATAGATAGTTTTCAAAGAAACCTATGGGAATTAGACACCTAAATCCCCAAAAAATTAAATCTCATTCAGTGCATTTTCCAGTCACTTCTGTACAACTTCTCTGCCTTTTCTTGCTATAAATGGGGAATAAAAGTCTCCTGAGAAAAAACCAGAATAACATTCTGACTATTTTACACTTTCAGGAACTCAGGGAATTTCTTTATGAACTCCAAACAAAATCTTTTTTAATGCAGGATGAGCAAAGTGGAATCTGGTCATGTTTCCTAACATGCAATGTAAACATATTTGGTTTGTAAATATTGGAGTGTTTTCTTCAGCTTCCAAACTAATCTAATCCTGGCACTGTTTACAGAAAAGGGGATCACTGATTCCATTTTTTCTTTTTTTTTTTTTTTTTTTTTTTTTTCCTTGAGACTTGACAGATTGGTGGTAATGCTGTGAAATCCAAACCTGTAAATAGCACACACAAGCACAGAATCAAAGAATTACAGAATCACAGAATGGGTTGGTTAGGAGGGACCTCAGTGGGTCACCTGGTGCAGCCTTCTGGCTCCAGCAGGGCCACCCCAGAGCACATGGCACAGGATTGCATCCAGACACTTCCTGAGTAACTGCAGCAAGGGAGACTTTACAACCTCTCTGGGGAACCTGTTCCATGCAGTCACCTGCACAGTAAAGCTTTTCTTGTTCAACTGGACCTACCTGTGCATCAGTCTCTGCCCATTGCCTCTTTCCCCATTGCTTGGCAGCACTGAGCAGAGCCTGGCTCCATCCTCCTGGCACCCTCCCTTCAGACACTGACAGACATTGATGAGCTCCCCTCTCAGTTTTCTCTTCTCAAAGCTGAACAGGCCCAGCTCCCTTGGCCTTTTCTCATAAGACAGATGCTCGTGCCCCTTCATCATCTTCATTGCCCACTGGACAATGCTCTGTGTCTCTCTTGAGGAGCCCAGAGCTGGACACAGCTCTCCAGATGTGGCCTCAGAGCTGAGCAGAGGGGCAGGATCCCATCCCAACCTGCTGGCAATATTCTCCCTAATGCACCCCAGGGTGCCACTGGCCCTCTTGGCCACAAGGACACTGCTGGCTCAGGGACAGCTTGTTGTCCACCAGGATCCCCAGGTCTTTTTCCACAGAGCTGGGCTTTCCTGCAGGGCAGCCCCCGGCCTATGCTGGTGCCTGGGATTATTTCTCCCTTAGTGTAGGACTCTGCATTTACCTTTGTTGTATTTCAGGTGGTTCCTCTCTGCACATAGATAATGTTTCTGCAGCAATGTATATGAAGTGAGGGAGAAATTTTTCCATGTCATCTCACCTGACGTGTCTGATGTCACTTGTATGTCAACTTTGTTCATTCCAGACACCACTCTGTATCATTTAAAGGAAACAAGAGTGAGGTTACAGTAAACAGAGGTTCTTCAGAAAACAGCTTAAATGCTCTGATCAAAAAAAAGTTATATGCTAGGCTTTTGACCAAAAGTTACAGTTCTGAAATTCTCTTTTTTATTAATTCTTGCTGCTGAAAACGTTTGGCTCTCAGCCTCTCAGGTGCTAAAAAACTCACCTTGCTAAAAGACTCCCCTTGGCAGCTCCATGGGAACACATTTGTCAGTGTTTAGCTTCCCTAAAAGCATTGTCACAATCCATTCACTTAGGTCCACCTTTATCTGTCTGTCCTACTTCCTACTGCCTTGGCTGCAGATTTCCTCAGAGCACATTAATGGGACTGGGCTGTGCAGAAAATACAAAAAACAAAAACTGAAACCACCCAAACCAAACAAAAGGCAGTAGAGGAGCTTACTAGCTTTTTAAGACATCAGTTAGAAGTGCTTTGCTGTGAAGCCTGGTCAGCAGAGTTGACACTTTGCTGAGCTTTAATTGATTGGATGGACACCATCTGCTACCAGCAGCCTGGGCTTAGGCCCCCACCACAAGGGTTTAACCACTTATCACTGCAAGTTTTGGAAAATATTTTGTTCCTTAAAAGCTCAGCTGCTGAACATCCACCTCTTGCCCAAGAGGGAATATTTCAATTTCCACAGCTACTGTACTTCTGTATTTAGTAGAAGTGATATGATTTAGATACCTCAGTTCCTAAAGTTTCTTGAAGAGTATCTCATCACATCAAGCAAGCTTCCACACCATTTTGCTCCAGATTTTAACAGTGATTCCCCAATTAAAGATTGAACAGGTTTTTCAGCCCTCTGACTTTTATATCATCTTTACTTGCCAGTTTGGTTCTTTATCGAGAGTTTTTCAGCCACAAGTCAGGGTGAATAATCTTTATTATAGCCAGGAGCATGTCTTTGAAGATTACACACCTACTTCTGGCTGTAATCACCTGAACAGAGAGTATTGTTCAGTTGAGTTTTCCCTCCTATTGCCCAGGACAAATCCTTGGAGCATTATAGTGAGATAAATTACACAGGGGCTCTGTGAAATTAGCTGATGATGTTTCAGAGCAACAAATTCACAGTACTAAAAGTAGCATCAACAATTCAATTGGCATCACTGCTTCCTCTGCCACCAGCCCAAGAAGACATTGAAAGCATTGCACTATTAGAATTTTCTGTGTTGCTAAACAGACATCAGCATCCTACTTATGCATGAGAGCCCAAATGTCTGAAGGAATATGCTTCACTCATAGTAAAGGGTGGTGATATTCCTAAATTCTAGTGTGAGGAATTACTCCCTGCTAATGTAAAATGCCTTTGCTTTCATTCAGATATGATGTTTGCCACTGTTGCCCCCTTTGCTAAGTTTCTGGAGAAATTGATCAACAAATTGGAAGTATTGTCTTTTAGTTTCTACCTCAATTTGTAAGGCCACTTTATTAATGTAAACTATAATTACTATTACATTGAACAAAAATCATTATTATATTTATGTCCAAGATGGTAATTTAAAAATAAAAAATTGAGAGTCTCCATCCAGTTTTTCTCCTGATTTTATTTGAAAATACTTGAAACAAATTAAATGATTCATGAGTTCATCTTGGTTGAATATCAGTATTTTTTCTGATGCAGAAAGGCTGATGAGCTGTAAAGTGATAATAAAAATATTCTAAATGTGAAGTCTGATTCTAGAAGAAGCAACTATGTTCTGGTAAATTCCCTTCAGAGCTTCTGGAACTATATGGTGTCAAAAATTACTTAGGGACTGGTTTGTACATGGACTATCAATACAATGGGCTGTATTGTAATGCTTTTTCAAAGATATTATTAGGATTTTTCAGAATACATATTTCCACATAGTTTACCTAAGGAAGATCTTTTTGGATCTTTTGGGTGTTTCTGGTGTCAGAATTCATCTCTACAGAAGGGCTAAGGTGAGTGCAGTGACTTAAAGGGTAACTATAATTTGCCTAGATAGAAATTAAATACTTGAGAAAGGCCATTGCAGTTGGCACAGCCTGCTGCAGGGGTAGTTCCAGGTTAGTCCATGTAGGTGCTTTCTAGTCTTTAGTGACAGATCTTACTGAGCACCAAAAATGCTTGTGCTGCTGCTTCATGCACTCCTGAGTCACCCTTCAATAACTTGCTTCAGCTGTGCATTTCTATGTGAATATTGTTCTTCTATTATAATATAGCTGTAGTAATAATGTAATATGTGGGTTTCTATTTTAACATCACCTTGTCATTCTGTGAATGTGCAGGAGAAGATAAGCAAATTACTGCTAGAAGAAATTTTATGGGGGTGGATTTTTTTCTTCTCAAATTGAATAAAAGAAATAAAAATATTCCAGTGCTAAAAAAATGCTTAAATCAGACACTGTTTTGAGCATAAGTGTATAAAAATTGGATGCCCAAGTGTAGGGTTTGACTTTCAGACTGCATTACTCCCATATTATTATTTCTTGAGCACTGAAGTGTGTAAGGCACCTTTGAAAACAAAAGGACAAACTTATGAGTAATTATGCCATTTGAAAATTTCACTGGATGTAATGGCTGAAAATAATTATTATGAAACACCTTTGATGATCATACTATAAGTGTGAGTGCAAAAGCACAGAATTAAAAACCCTTGCAATGTGGATGACAGTTGCCTGGGCAATAGAAAGGGCTTTTTAAAATCTTTCTAATATAACTAAATAATCTGTTTCTTTTCACATAAGTCCAACCCTTCCAGGATGAGAAAATGGCAGGGAAAAATAGGTGTTCTCTGAAGGCAGAGTGACTAGATAGGACTTCAGCTTTTAGAGGAGGAATTTGAGATCCAAAACTAGTTCTCTCAGACCTGGCACGCTGGGATGCACATCTTGAGGGAATTTGCTACAAGGGGGACCAGCACCTGCATAGGCACCTTTTATAAAACAATGGTGTTTCAGCTGTTGTCAGGAAAGGACTAAGAGTCTTTGATCCAATACTTTCATTCTGTTCATTCCAGGAGAGTCATCAGACACTTTTTTTTTCCTCCCCCCCTGCTCCACATAAGGTGAAAAGAGCAAGCTGAACTGTTTTTCCTCTTATGCTGACATTTCTGAAGCATGCTTAAAATTAGCTCAGCACCTGCAACATTATTAATAGCTTTGTGTCACTAGCCTCTACAGCAGAATCCCAGCCTATCTGCATGATAAACCTGGGTATGTATAAATATTTTTCTTAGCTGTCTGAGAAGGGAAGAAATTTATGCAGGCCAGAAATTATGTATGGGCTATTCAATTTGTGTTTCTTACCTGGACTTGTACAGGATCAGGACCACTAGGAAACTTCATGGGTCTGAGCTGCCCTTTAGTTTAAATACAACTGTACAAATTTTGTCATTATCCTGAAGTAATAAATATTCACAACACTGTTTTTTCCCTAAGTGTACCATTAGAAGTTACAATACTCACCTCACACTTCACACTAATCACTGACAGAGATCAAGCAACATCAATGTAAAGTGCAAGGCACTTGGTTTGAACTCAATCCTGCAAATATTTTGGGCACCACTTGAGCCTTACAATACCAATCATTAGCTCTGCCTCTGTTTAGAATCTTGCAGACATTTTCATGTTTAATACCTATTACTCTATGCTTAAGAAAACATCTTTTGTTGCTTTCAAGATGTTAATAATTAATTTCCCATGTCCTTACTCTTAAAGCATTGACCACCTTTGAGGATGGGTTTCTATATTCACATGTGAGTTCATTGTGGAGCCAGCTAATAAATATTTAGGTCCAAAAGAAGAAGAATAGCAGAAGCAGCTTAATTTGTCAATTTCTTTTTCATCACTCCCTATCATTCCTTACAAAAATTTTCTGCCAGTGTCACAAGCCTCTTCTCTGATTGATGGAATTTATAAAGCAATAGCCATTAGACATTATCTGGAACATCAAGTAAATTAATCAGTTTTTGTATTGTAGGCAATAATGCAGGCACTATGTTAGAAATGCATAATTCAGTCATGCCTATTATCATTGGATGTAAAGAAAAAAATAAGAACAAGCTGGGTTGTGTGCATGATTATCTCAAGACTGAAAGGAACTACAGTATAATGCCATCTGCATCTAAGTTCATATATTCCACATTTACAGTTGTAGCACATAGTGAGTTCTTATGATACAGCCAACTTCCAGCTAACTTGGTAGACTATATTTTCTCTGCTCTAAGTGGCAAATGAAAAAAAATTGGCAATAATTTTATTTTAAAGTCAGTATCCAACTACCTCCACATGTCTGAATTGTGGGATTAATAGATGAATAACATATGAAAATGATAAAGTGTATATTGATGTGTCTGTTAAAAAATTAACATTCTCAGAGAATGGAGATACAAACTGCTTTCTGATTGATTGAGAGGCAGCTGTGAAGCAGAAAATATCTTAGCCTATGACAAAATGAAGTGCCCAATGCTAAAAGTGGATCTCAAGTAACCAAATTGTTGCTGCTTCAAAATAGTATGACTCCTACATGCAGTAATCTAAACTGTAGGCTTTTAAAAAACTTAATATCATGTATTGACTTTCCTTTGTGTCAGTATTTGAAGAGAAAAGAGAAACAATAATGAAGGACTCACTCCTGCAAGGTGCTCAGCACTCTGGGCCAGACTATGCAGCACATTGAATACTTGTGATTGAACACCAGGAGTTGTCCCTCTCCCTTTAATGGTAGCAGAGCAGGACTATGACATTCCTTTCAATTAAACGTGCTCTCCTGTTAGTCTGGATTATAGATAACAGTTCTAAGAATCAAAATCTAAATGCATAAATTGATTTGTTTTATAAGTTGGCATTTTTCTTTGAAGTCTTTTCATAAATATTAATATATTAACTAAAATTTCAGTGTGATTTTTTGACATTAGATTTTTAAAAAAATACGGATACACTATTTTTTAAGGAAATATATGTTAATTGGGCACCTTCTGCTTACCTAGGTTTGTGTATAGCCTACATCACTCCTGGTAACTCCAGTGCTCATCTAATTTAGGCAATTTTAAAGTGCTATTCTCTGTGAGATTTTAATAGCATAAAATATGTCCTTGGAGAGATTAGACTGCTACTGTGATGTCTCAAGGGTTTGGCTTGAATAGACATTCTAAAAAACAAACACACACCAAACAATAAACAAATTATGAAAAATAACAAGCATCAATCATGGTGAAGAATATTGTCAATTTATATTACATTTGTCCTTGACTTTCAACATGCATTTATAATGTGCCAATGATGCAGCTTTTTAAAGTGAGAAGTCATTTAGAAATTTCATGTTAAATGTGGAGCATTGCCAGGTTTCCACAGTGCAGGAGGGTGCCTTGAAATGCACCTGTTTCTTTTGATCAATTGTACAATGACTTGCAGGTGCAGGAGGGTGTGTTTGTCCTAGGAGGATGCTCAGCATCTGTGGTTAACCCTCTACACTGGCAATTAGTGTCAGGCACCTTATTTAACCAGTGGAAGATATGAGACAAAATACGACCATACCTACTATGTAATATCAACCAAAATTCTTCCTTCTATATCTTTTGATTCCTTGCTTCATAAGTGCAACCAGAATAAGAGAATAGTATAATGGAATTCTCAGAAAAATAATTGATGTAATGTTTGTATCCTACATACAGTCTCAGCCTTTTGTGCAAAAAAAAACTAAACTGAAAAAATTCTCCTATAATGGTGGTACTTTTTATTTGGTCTAATTAAATTAAATGTAAGAACTAGTCCTTAATATTTTGTTTTGAATATATCCTTTCTAAATACAGAGAGGGTGAGAAGCAGAGAAGTTAGGATAAAAATTTCTGAGCCAGCACAAGTCTTTCAAAAGTGAATGTATATGAGCAACTTGGTTGCAGCAGGAGCCTTTAATAATACCTGTCTCAGAGACCTGTTTAATGATCCTGTCATCTGTGGCACACTGTCACAAAATGAAGGAACCTTTCCAAATTGTTCCCATAAGAGTTCAAGCAGGATTTGAGGCCACTCCAGGATAGGCATCTTCAGCACAGGATACACTTGCACACAATGTCAAAGTGCTCGTGTAAATAACAAGGAACTTGATTTTTTGAGAAGCTCTCAAGCCTCAGAGGAAAATGTTGATGTGGATGATGGTTCTCTGAAGTGCCACTGAATGAGATCAGTTCTGTGAAATATCACATGTAAAATATTCTGTGTTTGTTATATCATATGGTGAGATAGCAGAGAAAATGTCCTTGCTCTAAGAAGACATTTTATGAGGAGAAGTGATCAGGCAAGAGGTTAGCAGGAAACAGAAACTGTCTCACTAGCTCTTGTGGATCTGTCAGTCTGAGGTTGGATTGGAGAACTGTGAGGGGAAATTTCATGCCTAAAAATGTGTGTTGGTCCTCTGCCCTCAGGGTTTGATCAAGTAGGTGGAACAATACACCTTCTTCACAGAGAACTAGACTAAAAAAAATTTTTATAAAGTTATGACACAGATTTTGACAAAATCATAGAAGACTATGTGCAGAGAGTGTGGGCTCTGTACAAAGAGCATACTTTTGAATCAGTATTTTTCACTACAGGTAATAAAATGGCAAGGAGCTGTTTTTTTTTTATAAGTAATATCCAATTCTTTAATTTTTCCTCTTAAAGTTATAGCTGGCTAATCCTGTGAAAGCCTCTTCTTGAAGAATGAGTAGTGAAGCCCCTAGCAAGAGATCTCATTGCAAAGCATGACTGTTTCAACCTGAAAGTTTTATGAGTGGTGTAGTCACCAAACAGGGAAAAGAAAGTACTCTATCAGGTTTGCTAACTTGTTCCCTGAGTGAATCATCAAAGGGTGCAAATTTTAGTCTCTGCAAGAGTGTATATCTTTTGATGATCAGAAATACACTGGTTTAATTGAGATTTATGATGTAATCTGAGAAACAGTAAAAATCCAAGAAAACAAACATTTTCAAAATTTTGTTTTAAGCAGCATTAGGATCTGGATCTATTTCTTGCCTTGACTGAACTTTAAATAGCTGGGTCAGCTTGTATCAGCTATTATGCTGACTTATATTCTTTAGAAACCTGAAGAAGAGATATTCTGCATGATGCATCTGTTAGGAGGTCCAAGTTGGACCAGAAATCTCTCATCAAGCAGACTCATCAAACCTAATTAACACATACTATCCTCACACTTCAAACTTCATTTAGACAAGACCAAAATGATCATAAAATTTCTGCATAGAATATATATCTTTCATCTGTTTGTTCTTTAAAAACTATTAATGTTTCTACCAGCAAGCAATATAGTAAGTTTTCAATTCTTAAATGCTAATCTTTGGTGAAAACTGAGATCTTTCTCTAGCAGAAGCAAAAATAGTAAGGTAGAGTGGAAGCAGTAGAGCAAATGGGGCTGACAGTGACAGGAACTGTTCTAGACTTGGAGAGTGTAAATGTGTTTTGCAATGTCATTTGTTTAAGCTTCACAGACTATGAGTCTAAAACTGGGTTGCCCCCATGAGATGTGCCACGTGCTCCACCAAGCTCTGGCAATGAACAGGTATTTCTACATTTCTGCCAGCTCCTCTTTGCCCCTCTGCCATGCTCTTGTGCATAACTCAGCTGAGGATTTATCTGGGAGCCATTAGTGACACTGCATCAACAGAAAGTTTTGCAGTCACACCTTACCAGGAATCATGAGCACAGCAATGGTGTCACATTCTCTGTTGCTGCCTCTTGCCTGCTCCTCTGTCTGCTTCAGACAGCAGACTGAAGTAATTGTGAAGAAAAGCATTTTCTTCCTGCATAGAAATCTATTGCATTGTTCAGACTGGTGCTGCCAGTCCTATTGCAAAGCCATTATGAGCTACAATTTTCATGTTTTAAGAGTGAGTCAGTATCTTACACCTGCCCTCAGGCTCTTTCTTGAGGTAAAAAAAAAAAACAACAGTACTTTTTTTCAGACATTTTGATATAATCCTCTCATACACACCATGCTAATGAGATATCAGCTCCCACTGAATGAACACTCTAATGTTACTTTTCTTTTAACACAGCTATAAATTGAAAAATCATAGAAAATTTGTCCCCTTTAAAGCAGAAATCAAGGGTTATTATTATTTGAAATACCTTTATTCTCCAAATTATGGTGTTAGATATTATATCTGCTTTAGGTCTCATTTTATTTTTGTGCAAATATTTCTCTCCCCTGCTGTATTACACTTATCATAAAAGAAGGTGACTGAAGGCAGTGGGAAAATGTTTTGAAATAGCAAACCTTTCTCACTTCCTCTTGCCTCTCCACAGCCCACTAAATATAGTCAGGTTCATGTCGTGTTAGGAAGAAACTTGAAAGTCTTGAAGAGAGTAAAGGAAAAGAGAGAAGAAAAGAATCTGCATACTCTCACATTAGAAAAACTCTGCATATTTTTATGCCCTGTCATGTCAAGCCCACATTAAAAATGCTATCCTGTCATTTCAGATGATCTCCACCCCAAAAGATGAGCAAGGGCTGTAAAATCATTACCCTTACTAAAAGTCTTGGGCTGTGTGAGTGTAGTAGATGATTCTCTGTGATGTGCTACAAGCCATTGTGATATTCAAGGTTGGACATCCACTTAAATTAGCAGTTTATCAGAGTCCAGGATGGAAACAGCTGTGGGGATAAAGGATGATGAATCACATGACACAGATTCAATGCAGCTGTGATTAATGGGGCATCACAAAGCAACAAAAAGGAGAACCAACTGTGGAAAGAGATAACTACCACCACAAGGAGCAAATTATTGTCCAAGTTGATGTAATTAACTACAAGCCTCCCCATGGCTTGGATGACCAATTCCAAGAAGGCTTGCTATTGTGCCCACAATAATGGCAAGGCTGGGGAGTCTTGGTTTTAGTACTGGGGTATTAAGCTTCATTTTTATGCATTGCAGGGAACTGATGGAGTGTCAGTGTTGAAGATATGGCAATTTGTAATAGTAAATTAGTACAATATATTGTTGTGAGTCTTTCAGCTAACACTCCCTGTGAGAGGACAGTTGGAAGAAAAGCTCAGATATGGTGTGTTGTGAGTTATGTGGTCCTTTAAATGCTTACACTCAAGAATTTCCCATTCATTATACTTTTTGCCATTGTTTGAAGTCAAAGCAGCTCCCAAAAGCATTTTAATACAGTAGGCATGATTAAGGGTGTTTTTTGTTCTTTGTCCTTATTAGTTATATCCTGGAAGGACAATTGGTGTTTTTCTTGTTTTTCCAAAGAACAGTTTTAGCCCTAGGAATCTTTCACTGTTTTACTTTCTCAAAGATACCTTGATTCATAGTATATCATCCTCATCTGTTTAGAAGACAAAAACTTTATTCAGATTATTAGCCAGCAATTCCTGCTGTTTCCTTTCTTTAGTTTAGAAATGAAGATTTATATGCACCTGAAGGGAATTTGCTGACAACTTAAAATATTGTGGTATTCCTAAAATATTCAATACCTGAAAACTGGAAAGTGGAGACAGAATTTTAATTTTCTTTGCTGTCTTCAATACTATAATGATTATTCTAAGCTGTCCAAAAGATAAATAAGTTAAATATTTATAAATAGATATCTCTATAATTTGCCATCCTCGTGTAGAAAGGAATTTTGAATTGCTTGCAATTTTACCATAAAATTTATGTTAGATTTGGTTCATGGGAATCTTACATTGGGTTCTGCTGTGGTGACAGATTGACTTCAAGCTGACATCTGTGTCTATTCATGTCTGAGAACTGTTCATGATCACACCAATAGATCAAAAACACCAAAATTTGAAAGCCTTCTAGATCAAAACTGAGAGTGCAAACTGCTTGATGATTGCATACTTTCTGAATACATTGGTTTCTTATGTTTTTTTCCTTTTGACTTGTTCTTCCTTGGTGTTGAATTAGGCACATATATGCCTGTTGTGATCCTAATGACAGAGTACTTGCTGTGGCCTGCATAAAAATCTTCTAGAAGTCTCCTGCCATCTGGAAAACATAACATTGATTAGTTTCATCAAGCTTCTTTTTTCAAAATTTTAATTTCTTCTAATTGATTTCTGACTTTTGCAAATGTGAGATGCACTTGGGGGGAAGTCCAAAAGATGATGTATTGGCATTTTTTGCAGTTGTTGTTGAGATAACTTTCAAATAATGTGGTGGACTACTGGTTATGCAGTTTTTTAATGACTAAAACCAAAATTGTTTTGCCTGCTGTCAAGGTTTAAGACTGTGAGATTCTTGAGACAGATGTGTCACTGTTTCATTTGTTAAAAAATACCCTGAATAAAACAGTCCAGTGTCTTGCTTTCCCTGTAGGTATTCTAGCTGTATAAACAGCACATGGAGAGTAATCACTCTATGAAATTTAAACTATGAACTGTTGGAATTTTTGAAAGAGAAGTTTTGATTTTTGCCATTCATGTAATCTATTCCCTTCTGAATTTCATACTATATACACAATAACAGCATGGTCTTTAAATTGTAGTATACATAGGAAAATATTTTATTGTTCAAATATCTAAGAAAAGCTAAGATATACTACTGTTTTTATAATTGCTTCCAAAAATTATATTACCTCTACCAATAAAACAGATATTGATAGGAGAATTTCACTGGTGTTCAGACACATTCATGCAATCCCAGATCAGAAATATCCCAGTATCTGTTTTTCATAAGTAGAAAATTACTAGGTCAATGCTTACACACAGTTTTAAAATTATTTGTGTAAAAACGCTGCCAATATGGCAGATCATCACATTATATCTGAGTGAAGCTCTTATATTGCAAAATGAAATGTGGAAATTCTAAGGCAAAATATTTTGTATTGGTATTTTCAATGAATTGTTTGAATAAGCTAAACTTGTTATAAATGTCAAGTTTTAAAGAGCTCTTAGGACTCTATCAGTGAAACTGCAGTCATGCATGAAGAACTTCAGTTTGGTACCCAGTGTTAAATGAGAAGGGAATCCTTCCACAGCCCATTGTTTAATTTTGCTCATAGCAAAGCAGGATTCTCTTTAGGAGAAAATTCCAGGTATTATTGGACAGTGGTTCTTCACTTTACTATTCTGCCTTATTAGTAAGCAATAGATAATAAATGTGATTTATGAAGGATTAAACCAGAAAGTCCATAGCAGAATGGTCCTGGTAATATTATAACAGGTAGCCATCATGTTTAGGATATTAATTTTCATAAGTATTTTTACTTAATATGATTTCACATTACCTGATACAAGTGGTTTGGTCATAAATATTTGGAGGAAAAAACACTATTTGGGAATACAATAGAATAGTACATAGTGAAAAACCAGCAAGTTCAGTGATTCATAAGGGGAAAAAAAAAAAGTTTCTTTATTTTTAAAATGATGAATTGGATTTTTTATAAATTCCTGTGGTTCATACAGTAGGAGCCTTACAGAAAGTTTGAATTGTAGCAGGTCCATATAGGAAACAGTGAAAAGAGAGAGAAAAAAAATCAGATACAGGTACAGCAGTCCTCATTATAAACTAAAGAGAGCATTATTCTTGGAACAAAGTCTGTACCCTGCTGAAAGCTGAGACAAAAACTCCATTATCTTGAATGTGGCCAGTACTGCATCTCCTGCATTTGGAGGCATTCATGGATATTTGCTTCACATTCTTTGGGCATAATAGCATCCTTGACTGGGTACACTGAGCAGACCAGGGTGTGACTCCATTACTTATTTTACAGGACTTCTGATATCTATTTCCTACAAATTATGCTTATGGGAAAGACTGGAACTAGCATGGATTATAAGCTTCTCCACTCCTTCTAAATTTATGGTTATTACTGCTATAAATAATTTTTAAAACTTCTGCAAATAAGTTTCAGACACCAGTCATTCCTAAAAGTTTTCTCAGCCTGGCTCAGTGGTAATTACTATTTAAAATCCATTCTGTGTTTTGCAAGCAATACTGACAATGTGCTAAGAGTGTTTTCAATTTTCTCCTTAAGGAAATGCACTGTGAATATTTCTCTCACTGAATGACCTCTGAACAAGTTCTTCCTTCATGACTGCAGCAATATGAAAATGCATGCTTGTATCTGATCAAGTTAACAACAAGGTAGACAAGGAAAACTGCAGATCCTTATTCTGTAGGCAGTGCTGTTTGTTACCAAGGGACTCATTCAAGAAATAGCAGCAGGGTTTGTATCATCCACAGTCCCTGCAAGACCAGCAGCCTGAACTGAACTTTTCCAACACAATGGTTTCTGCAGTCAGGGGTCTACTGGCATGGCACTCCAGAAATATATTAGGGAGAGAAAAAACTGACCATGGACAGAATCTATCTATAGGTGTTATTTCAGCGTCCTAGGAATTCTGCATGGATTATCAGAGTTTTAAAACAGTAGCCTAATTTTAAATTCATCAGCAGTCACTGACACATAATTTCTAAGTGGTTAGGTGTGGATATCTCATTTTTGAAGCTTTTGAATCCTGTTCCCTGAAGTTAGTGTACATTGCAACTAGAGGGATTATGCAGAATATCATGCAGGTCTACTAGAGACAGGATGTAAATACATTTAGTAGCTAACTTATTCCCCAAACTGTTTTCCTCTAACCAAATCTGGTTGCTTATCTAGTAATTTCTCAAAGCAATAGAACCTCATTAAAACTGTAAATTTTTATTTTTTAGCATTAGAAAACAATAGCAACAGAACTTTGCATATCTAAATTTTCCTCCTTTTATTTTTTTTTTAATTGGATCAAGTAACAAAAAAGTAAAATTCTGACAGCAATTATTTTCAGATGACAAGATAGTGCTCACTTGGATATTGACTGTGTTTCAGAGAAAGTGCCCTTTTGTGCTCCAAAAAATACTAGCCCTTTAAATGTTATTTTATCTAAAATAATTCAAAACCTTCTCAGTTCTTCACTGGTGTCACCTATAGTCTTAACAAGAATCATCAGTTTCTTATCACAAATAGTTCTGCTTAAAATAACGTACATGTTTTTTGTTCCAAATAGACAATGTTGAGTACTTCTCACAACAGCATGGAAGGCTTGTATGTCATGTCTGAAAAATGGTGTTGTTGATCCTTAATTGTGTATTTATAGTTTAGTTTATGGTTGACCAGAAATAATTTAAAAGTACTTACGGGAACGACAATAGTTCTCCTCAGGGATTGAAAGTTTCCAAGATTACTGTCTCTTGCAGGAACAGATTGTAGGAAAAAAGCCTATGAGATCAAGGTTTATTTTATATATATCTATTTTTTTTTTCAAAGTGGTTCTTGGACTAGTTATTACTGAATAAGCTATTCCCATCCTCATTGTGTGACCAGTCTTATGTGGGAAAAAAAGTGATTTGTTCTTATTTAGTTTAAATTGTTTTGGAAATTTATTTGACCTGATTTAAAATTTGACCATGAACAAAGAAGTTGTTCAGCTATCATTATTCAGATTAAATCAGGGTGTTGTATTAAATTATCTTTCAAATATAGAAATATATATTGACTGTAAATTCCCTTTTTTTTCCACAAGTGCACTGGATATTGACATTTAGCTTCCACTTTTGTCAGAGAATGATTACAATTACAAGCACTAGAAAATCACTAGAAAAACTAGTGATTTAATATCTTAGAGAGCACAATGTATTGTGGCACTAATAAACAGAAAAATCCACAGTTCTGCAGTCTGTCCTTTTTTCAGTGCCTTGTCCTCTGTTAAGTCTCTTCTGTCTGAAGTGACCCTGAGGTCTTTTCCAAGTTTAGTGTATTTGTTTTAAGCTCAGCAAGGATGAAAGGATATTTCATTTTTTTATTCTCATGCGTATCAGTTTTTGGTTTTCCATTACTAATTTAATTTAAGAATATAACTATCTTATTAGGACTGGAGTTACACATTTCATAAGTATAGCACTATGGTTGTTAGTTGTAAGAACCATGAAATGAAAGGTACATAACCTGTGGCAATCTTTTTCCAGTTTTGTTGCTCTCATAACATACTGCAGGAAAACAGTAAATAAATTGAATGAAAAAAAATCCCCACACAAATAAGAGAACTTTACTTTCTCCCTTTCTTGGTAATGACTTCAGACATCACTGCAGAGCTTGCATTCCTTCATCCCTGTGTCTTTTGCAGGTCATGTCCTGTGCCTAATACATTGCACTCTTTAGCACTCTCATTTGAAATTAATTTTTTTATTTTCAGGTCTTCACCATGTTCTCTTGCAATCAGATTTCCTGAGTGTGAAACCTGAATGATCATAAAATTACCATTTGAAGTGGGATAACACGTCACAGGGCTTAAGTTCAAAATTTTGGGTGAAAATCACTTCTCAGCATTCTTGCTTTTAAAATACATTTTCAGTGGTTCTAGAGAGCTGGGCCACATTTGATGTGAGCCAACAGTTACTGCCAAACAAAGCAAACAGTAATTTTATCTTTCTGGAATTTTTGACCATTTGTGAAATTTCCAAGAAGTGGATTTAGGTTTTCATGTACGAGCTGTATTCTAGACTCCTTTTTAGATTTAGAATTTTGATTTGATGGAAAACAAACAAAGAAGCAAACAAAATTAATATAAATTAATAAAATTAATAATTCAGTTCTGGTTACTGTACATAAAAATTCTCAATGAAGAAAGCCCTTAATAGGCAGTATATAGGTAGCCTATGAAGCTGCAGCTACTCAAGATGTTCTTTAGTAACCAGATTTAAAGGTGTACTGCTACAATCAAATAATAAAATGCAAATATTTTGTTGTCTCTATTAGTATGTTACATCAATTATCCACCCCAGTGCACAACCATTTCTGCAGCAGTAACCCAGACCCAGAGGTTGACTGTTCTTGTACCTGCATACTTTGGGTCCTCATTCATGTTTTTCAACAGAACAGGGATTGCATCTCAACAACGAGCAGTGAGCTTACAAAGTAATTAGCATGGTTGAGCAGAGGAGCTAAGGATCACTGCCTAAAAACCTTCTGGGAAGGCTTAGTAGGTACTGTTTGGTCTGTTGTTTCCTTTTCTTCTCTTTTTGAATGCTTCAAATGCTTTATCTTTCTGCTGGGACTTAATGATACTGTCTTCTGTTGTACCATGCCTCAGAGCAGCTGGTAAGTAGCACTAGAAAAAATGAAGGCTATTATTATTTCACAGAGGAAGCATGGACTTTGAAGCTTAAATTCAAAGCCTCTAGGTGAAGAATCACTTTATAGGCACTGCTTTCCCTGTCTCTTTTGAAAAGGCAGTTCCAGCAATGGGAGGAGAGCAGCTAAAAAGGCTGTTGCGTGCTTACTTGACCAGTAATATGTGCTAAAATTTATTCAATTTGTCTCTTAAGGGATTTTCTGAACAATCTCCAAAATAATATAATTAAGCATTAATTAATTAAGCATTAGTAAAGAGGAGCAATCTTGTTGTTTACCCAAATGTTTTGGTATCTTAGGTAAACATGTCATAATAGTTTCAACAATCAGTTGTAGTAAAAATTTACCACCCAAGTCCTAGAAAACCAAAATAGAATAATGGATAGGGAGTAGGGAATAAATAAAGCAAAGCTTTAAAGAAGGAGGTGGAGTCTTGTTCTTCATGCTGAGATTGTTTTCATTAATTACTTCTGCTGCATTCTGCAGAGATGGAGCTTTGTCAGAACATTCCCACCTTTGCTGCTCAAACATACTGTTAAATTCCTACGACTCATGTTCTATTTCTTATTTTGTTTTTGGTTTTTTTTTCTTGTATCAAATTAGTCAATATTATGTGGCCTGAAGAAAACAGGATATTGGGCATGTTTGTACAGATTTACAAGAAACTGCAGCTTCCTAAAATAAAACACAGTAAATCACTGTGTGCTTAAAACAGGAATCACTGAGTGGCAATAGTTCCATTTATCAACAAGATCTCTCTCAGACAGATTGTTTTATTTTACTCTACTACTATCCACAGGAGAAAAAAATTATACAATTATATTTTGTTCTTATATTTGTTAACATTCCCGTAAGATGATTAGCTTTTCTTTTAGAACAATGCAAGGAAAGAGCCACTTTCTATGACAAATTAGACATGGGACATGTTATGGGTCATTCTCGTAGCAGTGACAAGGACAACGAAAGTTTTTAAGGTGGACACAGATAGCTGAGATTTTTGTCACACAGCTGAAACTACACCTTCAAAATCACAGTGTCTACCTCCCACTCAGTACAAGTGCCATGTGTTACTGTCCATTCTCTATTGAGAAAATCAGGTCTGACACCATTTAAGGAATCTGAAGGTGCACAA
The DNA here is from genome assembly GCF_903797595.1 of Erithacus rubecula. Classification (NCBI taxonomy): domain Eukaryota; kingdom Metazoa; phylum Chordata; class Aves; order Passeriformes; family Muscicapidae; genus Erithacus; species Erithacus rubecula. The sequence goes on along the minus strand of NC_136687.1, from coordinate 12,353,114 downwards.
GTTCATGGGACTTGACAAGACCCCTGCACTGGTACCCTGCACTGACCATGGAAGGGGCTAAGCCACTATCCATCATATTTGACCTTCCACATAAGGTCCCACTGGCTGGAAAAAGAGAAAAATAATCCAAATTTTTAAAAAGGGAAGTAAGGAAGACACATGAAACCACACGCACGTAAGTCTCATCTCAGATCATGGAACAGATTTTCCTGGAAAGTCTGTGGAGGCATATGGTAAATAAAGAGGTGATTTGCAACAACCAGCATGGGCAATTTTTTTACAGGTTTTGCTCCACTGAAGGCAATTTGTGCCTGACAAATTTGGAGACCTTTCACCTTCTCTGATGAAATAATGGCAGTGGCAGATGAGGGAATATCAACAGTTATCATCAACCTGGACTGGTAAAAAACATTTGACACTGTCCCACATATCATCCTTGTCTCTAAATTGGGGAGAGGTGTGTTTGATGGATGGACCTCTTGGTGGATAAGGAGCTGAATGGGCACAACCAGAGTTGTGATCAGGGGCTCAGTGTGCAAGTGGAGAGCAGTGGTGAGGGGCATTCCTCAGGGGTCAGGACTGGGACCAGCACTTTTTATCACCTTTGTTAGCAACATGGTCAGTGGGATTGAGTGCACCTTAGCAGGTATGCAATGACACCAGGGTGTGTGGTGGAATTGACACACTGGACTGTGGGGATGACATCCAGAGAGATCTTGACAGGCTTGAGAGTTGGGCCCATGGGAATCTCATGGAGCTCAATAAGGCCAAGTGTGGGGTCCTGCACCTGAGTCAGGGCTGCACAAACACAGGCTGGTGAAGAATGGATTGGAATCAGCCCTGGAGAGAAAGATTTGAGGGTGTTTGTGGACAGAAGGGTCAATTGGCTCAGCAATGTGCACTGACAGCCCAGAAAGCCAAATGTGTCCTGGGCTGCATCCAGAGCAGGGTGGCCAGCAGGGCAATGGAAGTGGTTCTGTCCCTCTACTCTGCTCTCATGAGATCCCACCTGGAGTGCTGCTGCATCCAGCTCAGGAAAGACATGGACAATGTGGAATGAGTCCACAGAAGGCTACAAAGATGATCAGAGGGCTGCAGCACCTCTCTGATGAAGACAGGCTGAGACAGTTGAGACTGTTCTGCCTTGAGAAGGCTCTGGGGAGGCTTTAGAACAACTTTTCAGTGCTAAAGAGGCTGGAGAGGGACTTTTTGTAAGGGTGAAATGCTTTAGGATGAAATAGGGTGGATTTAGATTAGATATTGGGAAGAAAGTCTTTACTGTGAGGGTAGTGAGGCCCTGGAACAGGTTGCCCAGGGAAGTTGTTGATGCCACATCCTCAGGGTGGATGAGGCTCTGAGAAATCTGGTCTCTCAGAAGGTGTCACTGTACATGAAAAGGGAGTGATAACTAGATGATCTTTATTGCCCCTTCCCACTCAAACCATTCTATGATCTATGATTTGGCTCTTTGTATGTGAAAATAAATTCAGAAATAGCATTATTTTAAAAAACAGTATGTTTTTTGTTTCTTGTATTTCTTAGTTTATTCCTGTATGGACTTAGAGTGCCTCAAAATCACAGTTTTGCTCCACTACTCAAAGGGATTTTTTTTTTATCCCCAGTCATTTGGAGCAAATCAAATGTTGTTTAAGTTTATTTTACATGTCAGCACACCTAGAAGCTGAAAATCTGCCTCTGGGAAGATGACCAGGGAACATCTTAGGCATTGAAAGCTTAGGAAGGCATTTTTTGTAAGAGTTGCTGTGTCAGCTCTCTGCTGCCTACTTGACAATTCCCTTGTGTAAGAACATTCTCAAAAGACTGGTTAAGCTAGTTTATAGATGTTTTGTGGCACTGGAGAGAGCCTAAGGATTTCTGAGATTAGTTTAAAGTGGACTTGAATAAAAATACAGGCAATGATCTTCCATGTCTTCCCAGTTTCTAAGTATGTTTATGAAGATTGAATATGTTTTAAAAAGCAAAATAATATTTTAGCATTACATAAATATAAAAGGATGTCTCTGAATGCTTTCCAGAACCCTAAAATGGATGAAATAAATACTAAATCCATTTCCAGGGCTTAAATTCCCAATAAGCTGTAGAGGATAGCACTGCAATCTATGATGTCACCTACTTTGCCAACTGATTTCAAACAAATGACTGTACAGCCATTGTTATTGCAGTACTTAATAAACAAAGTTGAGAGGTCATCAGGATGGATTTGATATTTCTCAATCCATAAAAGTTGGACACTAACAGTAGTGCAGATGTTGTCTTATGCAGCTGCTGTCCAGGTCTAATGGTTTCTTATTGTCTCCTGGTGTTTTTCCACCCTAGCAATTAAGTTTTCTCCTTAATATTTAGCCTAAATCCTCTTTCCTGATAATTAAGCCACATTTTTTGGTTTGGTATGGTTTTTTTGGTTTTTTTTTCCTTGTTGGTTTTTTTGTTTTGTTTTGGTTTTTTTTTCGTTTTGTGGGATTTTTTTTTTTTTTTTTGTTGTTGGTTGTTTTTTTTTTTTTTGGTTTTGGGTTTTTTTTTTTGGTTTTGGTGTTTATGTTTTGTTTTGGTTTGTTTTGTTTTTGCTTTGTTTTTTTCCTGGTTTGGTTTGGTTTGGTTTGGTTTTTTGTGTTAGTCACAATGAATAAGGCAAAATTTTCCCCAATGCTGACATAAGGCTTTACAGAATAACCTACTTGCCACACCCACAGGACTCCAAGCTCCTTCCCGTTTACATCCATGAAGAAATTAAATCTGTCCTGGCTTTGGATGGAGATCTGTGCTTCAACAGCAAGGCAAAGGCTTGGTAACATTACAGCACATCCTAACATAACATAACACAGCACCGGCTAATCCATTTCCATCTCTGTTGCATGAATGAAACAGATTGTATTCCTCACTAGAAGCAATAAATGCCAGAAGATGAAGCATTTTGCAGTGTTCAGCAATGGTGGATGGCTCAAGACAGGTGCTCTGACAGCTTCTTGTCCTACCAAGACCATGGCAGCAAAAAGAGCTGCACTATCTGCTGTGTAGTCCATCAGCATGGACCTCAAAGGAGGAGGAGCTGCAGAAATGTTTCTAATAAATGAGTAAAGGAGACAGATTTGCAGAGGATTAGAAAAAGCAGCAAAAGCATTCAGTGCCTTCAGTGCTCCAGCTAAATCTGCCTGACTTCTGTCAAGCATTTTTACCAATCATGTGAGTTATTCCCCTTGTGGACTGAGTCTGAGATCTCCAGGATTTTTCTGCTTTGACACAGAAGAATGAGTGATGTGGGTTGGCCATGCATCACCAGTTTTGTCACAGCAGCAGATCCATGGGTTCCAGGGGAATTACCTCGAGTTGGGATCAGAGCAGAGCAGCAGGGAGTGATCCTGGATTGCAGGAGCAATATGCAGCCTGCCACTTCTGGATTTGGTAGCCACAATATTGAGGTGATTGTGCTGCATACGATCATATTTAGTGTTTTAATTTCTATATTAGAATGTAATAGGAAATCATAGGCTATAGAAAGCCAACATAGAATCCCAGAGTCACGTAAGTTTATTGCTGTAGAAAAGTTGCCATTTTAAATAAGAACTTGCTTATCTTAAAAGATAACTAGACAGTTAGTAACATTTTGTACTCTTAGCAATACAAAATATTCTTCTAGCTGAGTGTGGCTTGGTGAGTAAATCTCATCCAATTTTGTTCTTCACTGTTAATAGCACCCACACTCTCTTGGGACATTTTCAGACAGGTGCAGACATGGATTCTGTCTGTTTACCTGCCCATTTCATAAACAAGTCCTTTTATTTATCATGCACATCAGTCAGCTCACTCCTCAGAACAGTTAGGAGCCCTCATGCATTTTCTTCTGTATGCTCTTCTCTTAAAATGATTTATTTTGTGCCTTTTTGTAAACATCTAGACTTGCACACTGAGTATATGAAGAAACTTGTGTGACTGATGATGAAGGTGAAGTGAGTGTGGGGTGAAATTAAGCTTGCCAAGATGTTGTATTTAATAAATACAAACTTTTTACTGCTTTAAAGTGTTTTCATGGCTACTTGCACACAACACTGAAGGAGACAATTGAGAAGAAGTGGAGTTTTTCAGTCTGCATTGCTGCCCCATTTTTAACAGAGCTGTCTGAAGTAGGCATCTTGAAACACTCCCTCACATATCCATTTCTTAGGTATATTTACTTGTACCTCAACTCTGAGAAAAGACCCAGAGGCAGAAGTCTAGTCAAAAATCACAAAATTTTAATTAGTTGGAATGTCTGTAAAGTCTTAAAAATTTAACAATACATACATATAACAGAATGGTGTTATTCCTTGAACAAACTATACAGAAAATCTAAACATGAATAAAAATTCTTAGTCTGGGTAAAAATTCAGATACTGCATGCTCTGAGTCAGTGAATTGAATAGGAATTTCTTGTTTTACAGCAGCTGAAATGTGGGAGGATTTTTTTATTGTTTTTATTTTTGTGTTCAAGAATAGTTGCAGCACAAAGACTGAAGTTACTAAACAATATTTCCTTATTACATTTGCTAACTTAAAGGTCAACTGGTACATGCCATTGATTTCTTTTTTTTCAAATACTGTAGTTAAACAAGTTCTGCAATCAAATTTATTACAGGTGATTCAGTGAATGCTTGAACAGCACAGCAGGATTTAATTTTGAATGCAATCAATATTTCCAAAGCAATGCACAACTAAAATAAATTTGAAACATACAAAGCAGGACTCATGGTCATTGACGTTTTCAGTCAATAATGTTATTGAAAAACAGCAAACAATATGTTTAAATCAACTACAAATTCATTGTTCTTGTGGTACAAAGGTAACTACTTCAGAGAAAAAACATGCAGGAAAACAAACACTTCTACCTCAAGGCCCTAAAAACCAGAGCTATTATAATAATAATATATATTTCTCATGGCAGAAGTAATAATCAGCAGTAAAAAGCAGCAAAGGATGGTGGCCAAGGTCTTTTAATGGTAACAGCTTGAAAGTACTCTAATCTTTTCCTGGTTTTCTCCAACTAAGTGAATTTTTTTCCCTAGCAACAAAAGGTATTCAATAGTCAAGCAAGTGAGTAAATTTCAAAACGATTTGTGTAGAAAATAGCACATAGGTTTAAGAAATTTATTGTCTACTTGAATGAATTTGATATAATATGGGTATTTTAGCTTCTATTTTGGTTTTTTTTTTTTTTTTTTTTTTTTTTTTTTTTGGTTGGTTTTTTTTGTTTTTTTGCAAGGCAGCAAAACAGAGTTGCCTTTTGATAGATATCAGTTTAAATGGAAAAAATTTGAATATACTGTTGAAAATATTTCAGGGATTCCCTGAAGATAGATATGACTTCAAAATTGGCTCTGCTTCAAGTCAGAGGTTGGACCAGATGATCTCCAAAGCTTCCATCCAGGCTAAATTAACACAAGATCCTAAGTTTTGCTCTTCAGTCTTTAAGACTCTGCATAAAAGGCCATATTGAAGAAAGACCAGGAGTATAGTGTTTTAATCTTATTTCTCCAGATGCTCTTTAAAAGACGGTAGCAGCACATTAATTTTAAAAAAAGCATATAATGTCAAATTCCTCTAGCTCCTGTATAACTGAAGAAAGGGAAGTTGGCTTCAGCTTAATAAAACTATTGAAAAATTCCAGTTTTGATTTAATACTGTGGAATGTCCTTGTCATATAGATTTTAATATGTGAGATATCAACAATTTCCACTGTTTGTTAATCTCAGGGGAAACACTATGGAGGGTTTTCTTCCAGATCTCATCACCTACAGCAAGTTTGCAACTTTGAATATGGAATGTTTCTTGTCATAAATTGACAGTTCTTGTTCCACCCTAATCCCATAAGGCTCTTCTAAAGAAAAAGGAAATGTAGCAGTCAAATTGTATGATAGGAAGTGACAGCTGGATTTGTAGCATTTAAAAGATGGCTGCTATTATTATTAGACAATTTGATAGAGTGGAAAAATGTAATTTTCTCTTCTACACACACTTCAGTGCAGTTTCAGTAACTGAGTTGTATTTTACTTGCATTTTATTCATTGGGAAATTTGTCCCTATTTCTGTGAAAATAGAAAATTTCTTATGTCAGAACATTTTTATAGCCCTTCCTTACAACTCTACATTTTCACACCATTTGCCATTCAGGCAAATTCATGGGGAAGCCCAGTTTTAGATTAAATATTGAATGGTGTATACTTAGCTACTGTCCTCTCAAAGCCATTCTCCTTTGTCACAGCTCATTCAGTTCCAGCCACCACCATCTAACCCCCTTCCCATGAGATACCTGGTCCCTGAGTACAGGTGAGTAGCTGAACAGTGGGTCACCTTGACATATTCTGGGTGAAGAATTTCAGGAGTAAATGACTCATCCTTTTGATATTTTCCTTTTTTCCCCTCACCAAATTCAAAGGAAACCCTTCTTCAGTTTTTGGTACTTAGTGACAACAGATGCCATAGGAACAATTCCTGAATTTCCATGATTTGGGGAACTGAGCAGCTACCAGGTATGAGATAAGACACATCAAAAAAGAACATATGCACCATTCACTACTTGGAATATCTTTCAAAATGCCTTCCCTGAATAGATCAAACTGAATACATTTAAAATCTAACATAAGATGCATGCGATATGTGAGTCAGTCCAAACCATCACAGCAGCTGCCTCCACTGCACTAAAGTCAATCCAGAAAACTAATCAGGAAAAGAGAACCACCTGCTCCATGTGCTGTGCATCTCTTTCCTCAGAAATTAGTGTTATTAAAATATAATAAAATTAATTGATGGCTGAAGTCTGATTATGTTTTTTATAGTTTACTTCCATTTTTATTTCACTGATTTCATTAGAGCTACACTGAGCTATTCTTGAATTCATTTTTCATTAAAATGTATCAGTTTTGCCTTCATTGATGAAGTACAGATAAATGAGCAAAGGTCACAAAAATGCATGGCTGATTCTCCAGTTTCTCTGCTGATCTACATCTGCCTCACTCTAATCCTTTTGGAGTAAATTGAACTGCATAAAAGCAGTGTGGACAGTCAATTCTCAGGCTTCAATTTCACTTAAAATATAAATAAAACCCAACAAATACCAAAGGATCTGACAAATAGAGAGAACAACCTTTAGCCATTTTTAATTCAATAGAGGACTTTGGATCACTGAATAACTAAAAGAGTAAAGGATGACTGAAGTTTCATTTTTCAAATCAATCATTTTCCTTTATACTTTTAAGAAAGACAATCTTTTGTCTCACTGATAAATGGCAAAATATTGCCCAGAACTTATAACATTTCCCAATGTTCCATTTATCTTCTTGTACTGAATGTATTTGCTCTAATAGACAGCAAAAGAGAAAGAAACAAGACCTGTGAACAGAAAAATATAAGATCATTTGAAGAAAGGGCACATTTCTGCAAAACACAACATTCATCAAAAGTAACATTGACACATTTTTATAACATGAAAAACAGCAATCAAAAGGGCGTTGCCAAAATGTTTTTCATGTTTTCTCATATGAATTAAACTCATATTCCTTATCATAAATAAGGAAAAAAATGTAATACTTAACAATTCTCAGTCTGTAGAAACAGCTGCTACCAATCACTGCACAAAAATGACCAAGAACCGAGGCTCAAAATGCATGTACAATGTGTATGTATGTATATGCACATTATCTCTTGGCTCAGGACTAGAGAGACACCACACCCTGAGAAAAAAGTCCCCTAAGAGAAGGAATCTGTTGTGAGCCAACCACTGCCAGCAGCTGACTGAGGTGTCATAACTACCTCTGTTTGACAGTACAGTGTGTCTGGGAACCCTGGAGAGTAGGTGTCTTGAATTCCTCATTAATCTGTGCATAGAACAAGAGTTAGAGCTAAGCCACAGCTAGATGAATGTGGCACTTCACCTCTTCCTGCCATCCACAGGAATGCCTTCCCTGCAAGGAAGCTGGGAACTGCATTCACTTCTCCTGAGTGCTAATTACATTTCTCAGTTGCAAGGCAAATGTCTTGCAAAATCCAAATAAACACCAAATGTGTTGTATAAATGTCTAATAAATCAGGGAACTTTTTCTGCAAAGTTTGACTATGAAAAAGTAGCCCATTATTCAGAAGCTGTGGCTGTAAGCTCTGCAGTCATTTTATTATCACACATAATTCTCTAAATACTAATAGGAGTGGTGCAGCCACAATAAGAGTATATGGTCAGACATGAAAGAAACAGCACAACAAGTCCAGTTCAAAGTGAACACAGATATTTTGGAACATTGTCTGTTTGAATTTTTTTTTTTTTTAATTAGACTAATAGTATAGGTATCATGAAAATAGACTTTGTTTGAAAACAGCCACAATCTGTAAGAAAATGTGCTTATTCTTGACCAGATGTGTGCATAGGTGTTATTGATCTTTTTGTTCTGGTCTATGTGGCCTTGGGATAATTTAATCTGATCTCTAGAGCTGATACCAGATAAGCGAGGTCTGTTGACATGTATATTCTGTTTGTGAACTACAATTTTTTCAGAAGTAATTTTTTTATGAAGAAAAGGGGATAAAAATGAATGTGTGGGAACTTAGTAAAGGATGAACAAAATAAATATTTGCCTGGCAAAAAAAAAAAAAAAAAAAAATTCTATACTTTTTCTACCCTGAATAGGATAATTTTGAATGTCATATGTTAATCTTAAATTCCTTAGTCTCCACTGCAGAAGTGGATATACCCTATACCCAAAATATACATTTTGCTGTGAGCAATGAAGAAAATGCTGTGAAGAATGAAGCTTTAAAAGAAAAGATTTCCATGAGTGCTCTCTCTGGCTTGTGGACTCTGGACATTAAAATGCTGTTTTAAGATCTCTAAGTCTCTACCAGCTGTGTGACTGGCCCATTTTGTGAGAAACAGCATTTAACTGCATAACACATCTCTCATCTCTTTGTGTGCTGATACTCAGCTGTGCTACAGTGCAGTTACTGCTGCATTACCCTCTTACATGGAGGAGCAGGATTACCTTTACTCAGGTAATTAGTGCAGTAAGTAAAGGCAGACTGCAAAGCAGAAATCAGACTGGATCATCACAGTGTTACCCCTAAGTCCTCCTGGGCCTGAATTTGGTGTCATTTCAAGATGGTAAAGTACTGCCCCAGATCCTTGGGGGCAAAGCATAGCTAAAGCATTCAAACACAAATAATGAAACTGTTCAGCATCTGGGTATAAAATAGTCTGGAAAGACAGAAAACAAAATCAACTGTAATTCCATGGTAGCCCACAGTCAGTAAAATTCTGAGAACTCTAAAAGTAGTACTATAATTTCAGCTACTGTTTCCAAGACAAAGTGTCATTTGCAGTGTTAAAACATGAGCCACCTGAGAAACATGAAATTGTTGCACAAGAATATGCTCTAACTTGAAATGAAATACAGCAAACTACCTGATTATATTCAGATCAGGCACTCTCAACAGATGTTACACACAGGATCAATATTGAATTGTAGTTACCCTGATACCCCACAACTGTAATTATGATCTAAATAAGTAAAGAATGAAATAAAGCAGGGGAGCAGATGGGTATTTCTTTATGAAAGCTATTTCAGATACTGCAAGGTGGCAATGATGATGAGCCCACCACACTTAAATAGGTTTTGCCAATAAGTTGGGCACCCAGAGCATATGTTTGAAATAGCAATCAGAAATAGTAATTATTGTTTGAAAGGCACAGCACTGTGACAAAGAACATCCAGCATTTTTCATTACTGTGAAAATTAAGTCGTTAAATTGTTTAAACCCAAGAAGTTAAGGGATTAAAGATGTGAAACTCATAACCTGCTCTCACATCACTCTTTTGCAGCCAAATGTCTGTCTGTAGCAGATTTTAAACCACATATGACAAAATATCTACTGAAACCAATCTTTGCTAAAAAGTCCTAAAATTCATAAGAGAAATTTCTTTTGTGTTAGTGGCAATTGTATGAGTGAGTGAAGACAGGCATATGGAGGCAGAGGAATGTTACAAATGGTAAATATTAGACAAAATTTAGAAAAACATTTTTTAGAGTAAAGAAATGTAATCATATGATTTTAACATTGTCTACAAATTGTATCTAAAATTAGCATCTATTAATATTCTGGGTTTTTATGCAATGTAGCTCAATGTTCTCCTGGGTAGGCTGCATTAACATGCCTAGGTGAATTGCAAAGGAAATTCCTTATTGCTAGATATTTTGTCAGATTCCAGAGGAGGATGTGTCTCAAAGTTTCTTCTCCTCAAGGCATTTGTCCATGGTATTATTAACCCACTATGACTTTCCTTAATACATTCTCTTTAGTCTGCAGATTGCTTACAGGATATGTTTTTCATAACCAGCTTATTATTTTTATTCTGAAACATTGCTCTACATCACTTCTTACATAATTGTAAGAAAGTAAGATTTTGAAAGTAACAGCAGTAACATAAAAGCTAAATCTACCCTTATTTAGGGTGAGATAATCCTTGATTCAGGAATGTGATCTGACTTCAGAGTAGACTAAAAGACCTTCCAGTTGTTTACAGTCCCTTCTTGCACACAGGGAAAGCCAGGCACCTGCCCATGAGCATCTTCTGGACTTCAAGTGAATGGGAAATTTCTTTATGTCAGATGATTCAAAGTGCTCCAAGGGAGTACCTGCCTAAAACCACACCAACTTTTCAAGGTAGCCAGCTGTTTTAGGAAACCTCAAATCAATGTGCAAGTTTGCTTATGATAACAGTGCCCAGAGTTTCCATGATTTAGAGAAGAGTTTAGTGCTTAAAGCATTTTTCTTCAGGGATCAGGGAAATTAGAGTGCTGTTACCACCCTGTGTGTTGTCTGTATCCCCACCTAGAAGTGCTCACCAGAGAACTACTAAACCAACTTTTCAAAGGCCAAAAGAATTACTCCACACTAGAAAACAGCAAGCAGTAAAGTTGGACAAACCCATGTAAACAGCTTTTTGAAGGTGTGCTTGGGACACTGCTTTCTCAATAGCTGCTGTTGATACAAGTATGCTGCATTTTCTGGTGTTATGCACAGACCTGAGCTAGCTGTAAACAAACTCTTCTACCACCAGCAGTCTGATCACAACAGAATGGAGCTCTTAGGTTGTCATGCCTTTGCAACATGAAAATAATTTTTCTGAAACATGAAATTGTTCTTTTTCATAAGAAGGATAGTTTTGTCTCTAGAAACCTGACAAAAACAGTGATAATGCTTTTACTTTAGTGTTTGATTTACCCCTGGTGCAATCAAATCTACAGTCAAGGGAGATGTAGGCCCTGGCAGTTCCTAACATGGGGTTTGAGGCAAAGAGATGTCAGTTCTGGTCCTGGCTATTCATACATCACAGATAGGAGGGCAAAATCTTGTGATGTTGGTCAGAAAAAACCAAGTAGGAATAGCAAGTATGAAATCTTCATGTTAATGTTGCTACTTAAACTCTTATGATGTGACAGTCTCCAGAGAGTTAAGGCTAATTTAAACCAAGGAGTAACATTTTTGGACATTTCAGGATGGAGCACAGCAGTTTCAAACTCACATATTCAAGCTCAACTGCAGGGAGCTGGAACCTCTTCCCTTTTAAGAGAGAGCCTTCACACAGTGGTCTGCTGTGTATTAACTGAGCATTTCTGACTGTTCTAATGTCAACAATCTCTCAGCTAGACACAGGACTTCATGCAGAGAGCAATGTCACTGGGATGGGGAAGGAAGGCAGAGCCATGCCTAGCACAGCACAAAGTCTGCTGACACTGTGCAGGCATGGAGCACTTCACATCTGATTACACTGCAGCATTCCTGCTGTTTTAATAAGACTTTTCCTCTTAGAAGAAATAACTAATGGTGGCACATTATGGGGTGGCTTTTTCACAACTCTCAACAGTTGACAGTGCTAAATGACTTTCACCAGTGACCTGAATTTAACTAATTGAGAATCTAATAGCTACAATGTCAGAGGCCCTCTCTGTGCATGTACAGCTTCACCTGTATCAGCTGAGGCAAGTCATATAACTCACCTGAACACAGAACTGACAGAACTGAATTAATTCACCAAATTGACATTTATATGGATGCCACATTTCAAATGTTGGATTTTTGTCCACCCTCACTACTTTGTTGCTGTTATCCCTGAATAGCACACAAAATGGAACTGCACATCTGTGGTGTCAAAGCCATTTATGTGAAACAGCATATTTATTTAAAAGCAAAATCATTTATTTGAATAAAGCACAGAATTTCATGGTCTAGAAAACATCATGAAAGCATGTAAGTGTTTACTATTCTATAGTCAGATTCATTGAAGAAAATTAAATTCCAGGTTTTGCCTTCCCCTGTTCCCATCCTAGAATAATTTTGATACCATTTGAAACTCCTCTCAAACTTCTCTTTTCAGTTCCATTTTCCCTCTTCTGCTTTTCTCATGCCTGTGTACCACCTGTACATCTCTCTACTGTTCTTCAACTTTTCTTTCCTCTCTTTTCACTTCTTTTGCTCTACTGTATTTCCCAGAGTTTCCTGCCTTGTGTCACTGCCAATCTGTCTCCTAAGGCACTAAACCAGCCCTTTGGAAGGCATCCTGCCCTGACTGATGCTGCCTCTGGAAATGCCAGCTCGGCTCAGTGGGTGGCCAGTGGCCAGATGGCAGCAGCAGGACACTTCTACAAACTGTGACTCTTCACCATCCCTGTGGAAAGGGTGAGCTTGCAACACCCAGAGCAGTCAGTTCTGTTTATGAATTTGTATTAAAAATTAACGTTAGAATGATTTGTTCAGCTGTACTGTTTTCAGTGTGCTTTGCCCAAGTCCTGAGTTTGTTGATTTATGATATGTTTATTAAAGTTAAAAGAATGTTCTCAGTAGAAAATGATACCATGATACCATGATTTTTTTTTTTTTTTTTTTTTTCTGTAAGCTCAAGCCACATTTTTCCGGTGTTTGCCTGGGGATGGAAGGCAATGAAGCAATCTGTGACAGCAGACTTGTTCAGACTCAGGACACCAAACAGAAACTGGAGGTGGAGCTGCAGGCAGGGAGTAGGCAAATCCCAGTGGAGAATGATCCATGAACAGAGCTCTGTGCAGAAGCCACATGCAGAATTAGAGATCTCAAATCTTGGAGTCTCAGCATACCCTGCAGAGTGAAAGCACAGCTGTTCTGCTGGGAGAGACTTTCATGAATTGTGCTTATGGGGGAAACTGCTCCACGTCATGTAAAAATGGACACTCGAAATCTGCAGCTTGTTAGCTTATTCATAGATAAATATTTTAATATGGACAAAAATATGCACTAATTAAGTGTAAATTGTTGGTCCTTCAGTAAGTTCTTTCTAGATTTAAAAAAAGTGTACTCTGAAAAGTTGTTAGTTTAAATACTGTGAGAAGGAAATTTTTGATCTCAGGTGTACAAAATTAAAAACTTAGATAAGACTTGTACTGTGCTGTAGTGACAGTCATCTCTGTTTTATTTCCTGCATGGAAAATACTGGAAGGTCCTGCAGCACAGAAATGAACAGTGTATCTTAGACTTCAATAATGGATGAAATTAATCTCCCTTTATCTACATTTTGCATAGTTTTTATTGTTAGAGCTTTCAACAGGGGTGATGATTAAGCATTCAAAACAGTGTACTACACTCCAGGCGTATTTCAGCCAAGAGCTCTTGTGTGTTGATACTTGGAATTACTCTTTATTCTATTTCCTGACCACACAATTTCCCTGATCCATTGCTCAATCTGCCTTTCCTGCCTTTTGTTCACAATCATTTTTCTATTGTAAAAAGTTCCCTTTGACTAAGACACTACCTCCGTTTTTTTAAATCCTCTTTTGAATACTGAATGCACTTTGGCTTCAGGTTTCAGATGATTAGGTAAAATCCTTCTTGCCTCTTTGGGTTCTTGTAGACTCATTTCAGCATCAAAGGATATGAAATTCTTACTGGAGGTAAGTCTGAGGAACTCTGTGGTTAGAAAAAAACTGGTGGAAACAGTGAGAAGAGGACACAGCAGTGTTGCAAGGCTTTGATTCACCAGGCCAGCACTTCACCCCTTCCTAATCTATGCTGTGGTAAAACTGAAGTCCTTTATCTTCACTCACACACAGAGAAACACTCATATTTCAGCCCAAAGGACAAAGAAAAATATATGTAGTTTTAGGTCAGTGAAGACAAGATGCAAAGCAGTTTGCCTAACCTTTCTGGAATTTAAATTGTTTTGATACTAAAAGGAAACATTTTGAAAGATAATCAAGTACATTTTGACCTTACTTTGAAAATTCAAGATGCTCCTACCTCTGACTAGCCATCAATTGAAAATGAAATTCAATTTATTATTTAATAAACTCCATTCTCCTGTGACTATTTTGAAGGACAATTACCTTAATTCTTTGAGCAGCAGGCCTTTTTGTAGCACTGTGGTTACTTCTGTGTTCTGGATCCCTTGATGTCCATTGAACATTACTTTTCCCCTTCTCAAGCTGACTACACTTTTGTTCAAACTACCTGAAAAACAAAGTTTCCTGGTTCAAATTCTTTGAAGACCTCAGCAGCAGACTCAACTGCAAGTTAAATAGCTGCCCTCCAGTAACCAAGGTCAGACCTTTTAGAGCCACCTGAATTTTTATCAGTGGATGCATAATATCAAGAGAAGTCATAGCTATACCCTTCAAAATCTGTTTCTGTTCTCATCTAAAGATTTTAAAATGCATTTCCCCTGTGTTCATTGAAGTCAGCTCTTGGTAAAGAAAGTTTTAATATTTTGTGGGAATTATAAGCTCAAGGCAGATTTTCTGTAAGGAATGGATACAGGCTGGTCCAACAACAAGTCAGTATTTGAAGCTTTTCCATCTCCTTCTCCCTAGATAATTCTAACGCTCTTATCACTTTTATATCAAAGTGCTTTATAGTAAGTCCTTCATCATCTTCTAGTTTGATCAAAACAAACCGGATTTTGATCTTTCCCACATGATAGCAGAAGTTAAGAAGTCTCTGTAAAAGGATTTAAATATTTAATCCATGGGAAAATGATTGTTTCTGTCAGTGTCCCTTCCACACCTGGGCAGTGCGTGAATTTACATTGATTCTTTTCAAAAGAATTCAAAAGAATCAAAAGAATTCAAAAGAATCAAAAACATAGTTCCTGCTTTCAACAACTAAAATTTTGCAAAGCGGTTTCTAGCTGAGGCAAACTTCCAACTCCTTTTCTGGCTTGGAATTTCATTTGGCAATATTAGCCTATGCACACAAAAAAGGTATGTAATGCAGAGGCAGGATTGAGCAAGTAAACACTTTATATATGTAGTGAGTTGTATCCCAAGCTGCTGGTTGAGGGAATGGATATTATTCCTATTAAATTTGCTGGAAAAAAAGTCAGTGTATCACTCCTTACAAACATCTAAATTTTTTAAAATTTAATTTAAATACAGGAAAGTCATGCTATTTATGCTGACACTGGAGTAGCCAGAAAAAGAATAGAAATTTTATCACATACAGCAGGAAATGAAAACAGCAAAGCATCACTTTTGATTCAACACTAAACTTTTTTCTACAGTTCAGTTGTGTGACTGGACTGAAATTTCATCTAAAGATGTTGGAGTGTAGACATATTAGGTGTTCTATATGGCCACAGTTACTAATCTAACAATCATATGCATTTCTGTTTTCATTAGTGTTTCATCTGAATATTTCCACTTGTTGTCAACAAATTAAGTTTTCAAGCAAAACATTTTAATGGGGAAAAAAAAATAAAAATTAAAGAGGAGATTCTATGAAACGAAGCCAATCTCTCCACGGAAAAGTGCTTCATCATAAAGCTGGTATTATACTGTAAAAGAATTTTGAGTAAGTTTTTGGAAGAGCCCTTTTTTATTATTCATGAGTTGGAGACATTAAGTAATAAATAGAAATAAGTAGAAAATGATAACCACCCTATTGCCACTTTAAACCAACCTTTACATTTTATAGCAGGGGTGCAATTAAGTTGCACAGAATTACTTAAAACCTCCATAACAAGGGTATTTTTGTCTATTGCACTCTGAAGGGTTGTAGAGTCATTTCTTTGCCATATGTTTCAGCTTTGTTAGAACATTCTTGGTTTCATTCTCTCTTGTACTTGGCTTGCATTATATTGAACGTTTTTCAGAAGTTAATGCATCTATTTTCCATTGTGTTATCAGAATGCCAGCTATTGAAGTAAATTACTTTTCAGGTCATCTTGCCTTCAAATAAAATAATGAAAAAAAATTAAATCACTGGATCTTTTAAAATTAATTGTGTGTAGGCTTTAGGTACCCATATTCAAAATCCAGAAATTCCCCTACAGTGTGGCTACATTTTGAGGAGGCAAACTTTGGTGTGAAAATTCCTCAACTACCTGCATGCACATGGACATCTCTGTCTGAACATCCTGGAGCCTCACTTATGCTGGGCTCCAGTACTGAGTCAAGTTTTCACCTGTGCCAGGCATGGAAAACTAAGCTCCTATTCACATCATCAAGAGCTGTGAATCCAGGAATCAAAATCCCATGGTTTGAAAACAAACAATCCTTCACAAAACCAGCATATGATTGTTCTGCAAGGAGCAGAGCAGATAGTGGATTTTTGTCTTGTCAGTGGATTTCCAGGTCCAACTTGCTCATGATCCTTCCCCCTTACTCCAAGGTCCTGATGAGCTCTTGCATCCCTGGGTTCTCCAGTGAGGGATGAGCTCAGCCCTGGAGGGAAGTTCATAGACACTCTAAGTTCTCTGCTTAACTTCCTGTTTAAATGTGCTGGTAGGAATTAATGTCTTTAAAATCTTCACCTCTGACAGGTTTGGTTGAAAACTGTTGGTGTGTAATTTGTTGGAAAATTCACATACATCTATACACATGTGCACAGATAGGGGCTGTGGTTTCCACTGTGAATCACTTTGCAGATATATATTACATAGTGAATATGCTTGTTTTCTATGATGACTTCAATGGAAGTTCTTTTTATGTAAAATAACAGGCAGTTTGGTACTGTAATGCTGCAAATTTCTCATACTGCTTTGATCATATCTCCACTTTCATTTTTGCTGTTTATATTTTTAAAATATAAAAAGTCAGTTACCTTGTCAGCTCCAGTTAAATGCAACTTCTTGCTAAACTCTGTTTACAGTAGAGACCAGCATCTTTAAATGTTTCAGAAAGTGCAGAGAAATATTGGGGGAAAAATTGTTTGATGTTTATTGACAGATGTTTATTAAAACGTATTTGTCATCTTCTCAAACAACAATCATAAATACAATTTGCAATCTCCAGTGGTTTGAGCCAGCAGAATAATTTCTCTTTTTTCTTTCTTCCAAGTGTCATAGTATGATTAATTCAGTATTGAGGTTTTGTATCCCTGTGGGATGTGATAAGATAATGGTAGTACAGACAGACCTAGTTAGACAGAATCAGTTTGCAGACTGTTTTCATAAATATTAACAAGAATCCCCTCCAGACTACCAAAGCAGTGGCTTGTCATTTGCACTGCCTGCCAGTGAAATGTTTTGGTGGCTTAGGCACAAGCAGGCACAAATTAATCAGGTTTGACTGAGCTGTATCCTAGCTAAATCCTTATCTTCTGCAACATTGATTTCAAAGCCTACAGTAGTTATTTCATATATCTTATCATTATTCAAGGCCCTTTGGGGGAGTACCCTAATTTCGTAAACATATGCTTTTTTGGAAGGAAAAAGTGAAACATATGCTGCAGGGGAAACCTTTATAATTTGCTTTGCTTACAGATATGCTGAGTTACTAGTACTTCATAAGTTAAAAAAAAAAAAAATCCCAATGTGCACAATTATTTTCTGGCAAGAAAATATTATTTTTATTCAAATAGATAGCTGAGATCTAGAGCTGATCCTCACAAACTGCAGGCCACTTTCCCAAAGTTTATTATCACAGAGAGACCTGGGCTGTCTCCCATCCTCTACCCAAGTTCCACACATGATAGTCAAGGCAAAGGGAAGAGGTGGTGTTGGAAAGTTGCTGTTTTCATTAAAGAAAGACAGGGAGTTCTTTGAGAACTGATAATCATAATGAAACATGGTGGTACATGGGTTTATGTGTCAGGGCTGATTGACTGGGAGTTAAGGGAAGCACCAGTTTTAATGTCAGTATCTCTACAGCTCCTGTTTATTAAATCTTCTCCAGTGTGGAAAATCCAGTAACAACAGGCAGGGTTACACTGAAGGATTTCTTTCAGTTTAAGCATCTGTTTCTTTAGCTTCCAAAATTCCCTGTTGGTAAACTCGGAAAAATGTAAGTTTTTAAGAAATACATGTACCTTGTGTAAGATTTGATTGAAGCAAGCAATTTGATTGAAATAGGCCTACTGATTGGAAAGGTGGGGTAAGGGATGGCTCTGACAGAGGCAGACAACATAATAACATAAAACCTGCTCCCTTAGGAAGAAAAGCCAAATAAAAAATGCTGTTCTTTCCCAAACCAAAGAGGGAACTGTCATTTCTTCTATTGAGGTCAGAAACCACAAGCCTGGGATGGGCTGGGAGATAAGCACAGTGGGCAAGAGGGAAGGACCCAGGCACAAAATATCACCCCTTAACCAGGAGAATATTTTCAAAACTGAAGAGATGAAAGATGCAGGGAAGCAGGGAGAAGGAAATCACTCAAAAACTTTGAGATTAGAGGAGACAGCAGGTAGGAATTTGGGTAGGGTATAGTCAGATATTGAAAAGATAATGAGTTGTGGACAGGGTAAAAATGTTATGTCTGAAAGAACAGAATAAACTGAAGATCACAGCAACATTTATAAGTAATTATTGAATTTATATGGTGCAGAATTCTTGTAATAGCCCAAAGTTTCTGACAGAGAAATAGAAAATACCAGCAGGGCTAGATGGAGAAGACTGGGACATTACTGAAACACTGTCTGCATTAAGGAATGTTACTTGTTTCAAACTGAAGATTATTTTTTTATTTTGTGGCTAGGGAACCTGTTGCATGAATTTTTTCATTGAAGAGAAAGGGTGATGACTTTCCTGCCATGTCCTCTCTATAAAACCTTGTAATATCTGTTTGTTTCATTTCTTATTTATAGATTTTTACTTTCTGCCTTTTCAAATCTATTCCACTGTTGTGTTTCTCTTGATTGTGCTTGTTTTTCAATGTTGACTGCAGCCTGTTACCCAGTCTCTCAGCTCATTTCATGGACAGCCAATCTGAAATGTCACTGAAAATAAAAAAAAAAAAAAAAATAGGGAAATTTTGTTTGAGCTGATCTTTACTTTTCAGATGCATTTTTCCTTGCATTGTGATTATCATTTCATTGATTACCATTTCCTGTCTTGCCTGCATTGTCTGAGGTGGATCTGATCATGGCTATTCATGTGATTAATATTTTGAATAAATGAGACAGCCCAAGTATTTTGACCAGATTTCAAAAATGTTGTTACAGTGTGACTCAGAAGTACCACTTTGATGGTCTTGATGGTCAGGCATTTCTTTACACACAGGCCAGTAAAAATGAAATATTACCAAAATGTTACTGCTCATTTAAGTATTCATAGTCAAAGACCCTACAACAGGATTACAAAGAAAAACAAAAACAAAAGAGGATAAAATGAAAAATAAAACCAAACCAACCAAACACAAAAATCAGGAGAAAAAGACAAAAAAAATTAGAAAAAGAAAAAGATAAAGAAGAAAAGAAAGCCAAACCCAACAACAAACCAGAACTTCTGTCTCCCATATTTCTTAATAATGTCTCTCCCATATTCCTTATTGAATTCTGACCATTGTTATTTTACATACTCTATGGAACATGCTGAAAATGGGTTCTACTTTTAAAATAAGATTGTGACAGGTGTCTTGATCTAGGTTTGAACTTGTAACTCTCCCTTTCTTTATTTACTGATTACTTGAATAAATAATCTGGATGTTCTTACAGCACTCTCCTGGGTGGCTGCTGTTTGCACTGTTCATTAAACCTAAATAGCACACATCCACCAAAATCTCAAACAAAAGCAGAGCTACAAATTCTTGTACCAATGCAAACTCCCCTCATTAAAGGGCAGATTTACCTGAGAGAAGAAAGCAAGCATTAAAAGGGCTGATGGCTGACACTAGGACAGGGACACAGCAATTCAAAGTCCTGTGCAGTCACAGTCCAGAAACAGCAGGAGAGCCCATGTGAGTACTATGGTGGTTTTGGTTTTGTGGATTTTTTTTTTTCTTTTGTCTAGCCTGTTCCCTGGGTACTGGAAAAAGACACTGGACATTATTTTGGGTTAACAATCTGCTATTCTGAACAGAGGCATTTGTTTGGGTGAAGAAATTTGAGTTTTAAGACATCCAGCAAATGCACAGTCATAATTTATTTTCCACACTCCCTTGAGAAATCACCTATCCCATCTGTGCAGACATCTTTCAGAAAAGAGCTCTTCTTATATTAAAAAAAAGAGGAAATGTTAAAAATGCAATGGAAATAAAGGCATAGGGCTTAAAATATTAATTGCAGAATAATTTCCTCTTGTTTTATTTTCATAGATCAGCCTCTGTTCCTGAGGAAACAGAAGAAAGGCAGCAGGTAGCCAGAAGCAGAGTCAGTGCTCTCACTTGTCACTGTCAGTGCCTGCTGTGCAGGGAAAATACCAGTCTGCCAAGAGCCAGCAAAAGCCTCAAGGGGGCAAAGTATTCCTAATGGCTATGAAACTTTGGAAGCAAACAAAAATATGAAAGGGCAAGAGCCCTGCATTTTCCTTGCACATTCAGGCAGACTTTTCTCAAATGTTTTCATGTATTTTTGGTTACAAAATCATTTTCAGTGCATGTTGTAAAATTGCTGTGAACTCTGGGAGATGCAGAATGTGCCTACATGGGTTTTGCTTGGAATTTGTTGGTTAAAGAAAAGGTAGTACATAAGTTTGTTAAAGAAAAGGTGAAAGTTTCTAAAGAAAAGATGGAGAGAATCTCTTAGTAAATATTAGAGATATAGGGCATGGTTGAATTTGCTCTAAAGTTAAATTCAAAGATGATTGTGTGGAGGGAGACCTCCAGGAAGAAAAAAAAATATGAGAAGGAATGAGATACGTACCACATAAAATACTCTGGCAGAATCTGGATTTCCCCCAAGGACTTTCACTAGGACTTTTTGCCATGGTAGTATGAATCAATCTAGCTGCACTAGATCCAAATTTTCCCTAGCATGGGAACAAAATATATGCTTCATCTCTGAAAACAAATGAGAAAGCAGTAGGCAGAAAATCTCTCTGAAGCACTGATGTTTAATTAAGTTGAGGCACACTTGTCTTTTTTGGGTGTACTGAGATTTGAGTAATTTCCTCATTTTCCCAACACTGTGGCTCATATAAAGTTCTCATAAAAATTTTCCTCTTAATTTCAATATATGTTTTTACTATTCTAGTCTCATAGTTTTCTTGGAAGAGTGACTCACTTTTCTCTTCTTAACCAAGCAAACACTGCAAATTCTAGCTTATTCAGAGAAAGATAATTCCATATTTTTTGTCATTATTCTTCTCAAACAGCTACCTATTAAATCTGATCCCCTTGAGAATTTTGTAAAACAGATGTGATATGCCTCCAAGACACATTCTTTTGTGCTCATTTTTAAAATAATATATTTCATTCTTACCTCCACTGACTACCAGGGATTTTATTCAGCTCCTGTGATAGACCAGGAAAGCCTAATTCTGTCTTCAGTGAATGTCTGGAGCTCTGAGCATCTGCACCCAGCAGCACAGTGGCAGACTGGGAAGCTCCCTAGGTGCAAATTTGACACAACATTCCAAGTCCTGCAGAGATTCAGTTTAATACATGATTTGATAAGACATAAGAAATGACTGGAATCATGAGGAAAGAGAGAAAAGTCATGTGAGGCTATGATGAGGACCCTAAATGAGTTGGAAATCTTGTGTCTGAGAGTGGAATGCTTGATACAGCCTTTATTTTTGATATCCAGCATGCTCTGCAAAGAATGGTAACAGCCAACATTTGCATTACAAACAAAAACCCAAGACAAGCAAAAAACTGCCTAGAGTTTGAGAGTTTGAAAGAGCATTTTCACTATGAAAATATCTTCTTGATTTTCTGTACTAAAAGCTTGTTTCAATAAAATTTTCCCACACAGCTCTAACAGCATGCAACAAAGCCAAGTGTATTGGACTAGAACAGTGGAATTGTTTTTATGATACATATTGTCTAAGAATGAAGGAAAAGTACTGGGGTGCACTTGCAAACTGGCAATGACAGCAGAACTAATAATGTCACTGAGAAATATTTAGATTGATGGAGCTGATTAACAAAGCCAGACAGGACAATGAAAAGAACCAAAACTTGCTAGAGCAGAGACAGATAGAGAAGGTACAAGGCAAGTCTTTGTTTTTAGGACAAAGAAACAAATTCTAACCTTATTTTTGTCTTAAGGCTATTTCTTCATGTATATTCAGAGCTCTGGAAGTGACAGCTGCTCATCAGATGCAACAAGTTCCTTCACTAAAGGCCTCACTGTGGCAGAAAATTGAAGTACTGATTTTCCTTACTGTTAAGACTATATGATTTATCTTTTTATTTATTTTTTTTTCACATAGCTCAGAGGAAACTCACCATTTTGTCACACTTCAAACAGCCAGAGCAATCTTCAATTTTCTAAACAGGTTTGTGAGAGACTGTCAGCATAAATTTAAGGATATACTGACTAGAAAGTGGGAAGTATACAGCATGTGCAGCCCACACTTCATCTTAGAAATTATTATATGCCAATTACCTAAATTAATTCATATCCATGTCATATTTCAAGTGTAATCAAGGAAAATTATTTTTTATTAAAAAGTGAAAAGAATAATATTTGTTTGTTCTGAAGCAATATGAAGAGTAGACGAATATGCAGTTAGATTGTATTTCCAAGCAGCAAATATATATAAAAACTATAATATTCAGATTAGAGACTATGAATAAAAAATTAATTCTATAGGGTGAACTTTTGAGGAATATTTGAGTTTGATTTTCAAAAGGTAATTGATGCCTTTTGCATTGGCTATTATATTTACCCATCAAAATAGCTATGTAATTTTCAAACTTGGCATTTAAATCACCCAGTTGTTTTTAGTATACTTCCAGTCTAGCTGTTCAATCAAAAAGATAACAAGAAAGGAAACACCTTTATTCCACTTTAAAAAAGGGAATGTTTCACATTGCTGCTCTTCTACAGTTATTGATATAAAAAGTAAGACTAATATTCTATAAATAAAACAACACATCTGGTATAATACTTGCATTACTTAAAAATGTTGATATGTGATGTTAACACTGACAGAAATTTATTTATTTGTTGAGATTGACATTTGATCTTGATTGCACATGAAAGGATGGGGAAATAAATAAGAGTTGCTAGCAATTCTGTTTTGAAGGACAGAAAAAGAGTTTTGTGTGCTGGAAAAGGACCAATTGATGCTTATTAGGATCAATAGCAATCACAAAAAATGTTTCTCATGAAATTATTTACTCTCTCAATGAGAATGTCAGTGAAAATCAAACTTTGATTAATTTGGTACTACTGCATAAATATCCAAATGTATTTTTAGTCTGTAAAGACAAGAAAAAGCAATTCTGCAAAATTTTAAACTGTCTTTAGGTACAAGCAGTTCATAATAGTTTTAATAAATAAATTATAATGGCTTCAAACTTCAAATGCCCTTTTTCTTATGCCATTTACAGATTGTCATGCTGACCATCTCTCTGATGTTCATCCAGTGAACATCTTGAAATATTGTGGGTATAATCCAAGTAACAGGAGAATCTGAAGAACACATTTGGTTAAAGATTTTCAAATCATAGAAAGTCTCAAAGAAAGTACCACATTACAATACTACCAGAAAGCAAATGATTTGTTGAAAATACTTCAAAAAAAATTTAATTTGTGATTGTGAAAAGACAGAAGCTGAAAAAATAACCTCAAACCCCTTGTTTTTAACCTCTGAGCACTTCTGAAAGGTTTCCATGAGATCAAATGCCCTTTAGTCCTTGCTCCTGCAGTAGCAGTGGCTCACTGGTTCTCTTCCTGTGAAAGTTGAGCTTAAGGAACATGACCACAAGAATAAGCTGGATTCATCCTCATACTCTGACTTCGCCCTTTGAGAGGCATTTTCAACAATTCAGCTCTCATAACATTGCAGACACTTTACCCACACACATACAATTTCTGTTTGCTTTTTGATATTTGTAGTATTTCTGAAAACAGATAATACTTTCTGAGATACCACCATTATTTCAATTGTTTTTTCTTTACAGATATAGGATGAACTAATTCAACTCCTCTTTTCTCTAAACAGTTTTCAGGCTGTTTATTTCAAGGAAAGTCAATGACTTTTTTTTTTTTTTTTTCTTTTCTCCCCACCAAATTTAACCTTGATTTCCCAATTTCCCTTTTAAAATATTTCCACCAGAGCAGCAGTTTTTTTTTATATTATATAACTTAAGCACTTTTTTGCAAACCAGTACAATGCACTGCTTGAGGTTCACTGTAAGCAATGTTTGTGCTTTGAAGAAGTAACTGTTCCTCAGAAGTTCAGTCCTTACTATTTTTTACAATTGCAAAGAATGTTTTTTTGGCTTTTTTTTTTCCCAGTGACATCAGTAATATCATAATTCATAAACTTATTTGTCATTTTACAGGACCTGCACCTGTTTCAACATTGCTTTTTGCCCTTGATCAATTACCTTGGTAAGTCTTTGGAAGCATGCATGATGTCATTTTCCTGGCCTGTTTAAAAAATCAAAGCTCCTGATCTATTTCCTTCAGACTTTGTCCTAAAAAAGGAAAATATTACTTTGTTTTCTGAAGTCATTATCCAGATTCCTTCCTTTCTCTTTTTGCTGAGTGGGAAAAGCACTTTACTCTCCTGCTTTTCTCATTCTTTTATTACAGTGCAGTATGCACTAAAGTATGTGCTAGCAGAACTGATTCTTTAATTCTAATATTGAAATTACCTGCCTTAAGTATGACTTTTTTGGTTTTGATTTTTTTTTTGGGGGGGGAGGGGTGTGTTTCTCTTTTCTTTTTTCTTTTCTTTTTTAATATGTGGCTTTCTGAAATTTGATTTCAGCTTCTGCCTGCTGTCTGGCAGTGCATTACAGCATGGTAAAATTTGTGAGGCTTCCAGCCACCTTTTCACACTCTACAGCTGTCCATCAAATGAGAAATTAACTTTGTTTTCATAAAATTCATAATACTTTAAGAAGATAGGTGTCATGGTTTAATCCCAGGTGGAAACTAAGCACAGTCAGTCAGTCAGTCATTCAGGCACTCACTCACTCACTCACTCACTCACTCACTCACTCACTCACTCACTCACTCACTCACTCTACACCATTGTGATGGGGGAGAGAATGGGATGAGTAAAAGTGAAAAAAAAATTGTGGTTGGAGAAAATACCAGCTTAATAATGGAAATAAAATATCAATTGTAATGAAGGACAAATAACAAGGAGGGAGAAATAAAACCCAAGAAAGACAAAGGATGCAAATGAAAACAGTTGCTCAACACCAACCAAGTGATTTCCAGCCAGTCCTGAGCAGTAATTCCTCTGCCAACCTTCCCCAGAGTTTTATTGCTGACCATGGCACCTTGTGGTATAGAATATGTCTGTGGTCACTCAGGAGGAGCTGTTCTGGCTATGACCTCTCCCAGATCCCTTTGCAACTCCAGCTTCCAACTGGTGGTGTGAAGTGAGGAGCAGAAAAGGCTCTTGACTCTGCCCAGCAGTAGCTAGAACATCCCTGAGTTTCCAATACTCATTCCATCACAAATCCAAAACACAGCCCCATACCTGCTACTGTGAAGAAAGTGAACTCTATCCCAGCCAAAACCAGCACAATGGGTAACAATAAATTTCTCAAAACAAGGAAAGAAGGATGGGATAAGAACTATTGATCCCTGCTTAAAATGGCCCAGACAGGAAAATTCCTGCCTAGAAATGAGCAATTGTCTACCAACTTCTGTTTCTGTGAGTAGTGTTATGATTTTTACAGATTTTTATTGATTTTGTACAGGTTAGATTCAACTCATAAGTTCAACTTTCATGACTTTCCTCTTTTGGAATTAAGAAGTACCTATGTTTATTCCCTGAAGTTAAAGCTTCATATAGTAATTCATAATAAATGCTATCAAATCAATATGGTGAATTTTAAGGTTGTAACCAGCTGGTGAAAATTTTATAAGATATTATGGCATGATGAATATATAAAATTATCTAGCTGTAAATATATAAATTATCTAGTTGGAAACTTGTTTTATTTATTAATATTACTATTACTATTATTATTATTAATTGTTGCATTATTATTTTAGATCATGTTTTCAAGTCACAACTAATATCAGGTGTTTGGTGCTGTGATTCTAATTGTATTGCCACTAGACTACATAAAAATAAAAGAGAAAGTGTTCTCTCCTAATGGGGTGAAATACATTAGGATTACATGTTCACATGTGAGAAGTGTTTTTGGAGTAGGTTCAGATATTGCAGGTGTTAGATATGTGTCAGTGCCTGAGTTTTGGCCAGGATAGGGTCAATTATTTTTACAGTAGTGGGAGGGGAGCATGGCCACGGCCCAGATGTGGTCCTGTATCCATCATGCCATTGCCAGGGGTGGGTAGTGTCATCTCCTGAGGAGAAGGGTGTTCCCTCTGGGAGGAGACAGCAGCCTGGGGTCAGTGTTTGTCGGGGCTTTCCTGTGTCTGATGCTCTTGCTCCTAGAATTGCTGCTGCTATTGACTGTTTTCTTATCTCATTGCTGTTTCTAGTCAATTGTTCTTCTCTCAACTCATGGTTTTGCTCTTTTGTGTCTCCAATCTCAACTCCACCGTACCAGAGCAGAAAGGAGAGGGTAAGGGGAGAGGGAGGGAGTGACAATCTGGTGTGAAGTCTTGGTGGGGGAACTACATTATGGAGCACCATTCCTAAATCCCAACAGTAGATAACAACAAAACTGTATTTAATTTATAATTCTTAACCCTTGTTTCATGTGGATTGGATTAGTTTAGTCCTTTGAAGTGATTATAAGCTAATTAAGAAGCATTTTCGTTTGTAGGAAATATATTTAAAACCCAGTCCTAACTTTTACATTCTGAATAATTCTAATTTATTCTAATAATGGTTTCAGTTTCACTTAACGACCTCAAAAAGAATTGAATGTGATCAGTCATCGTGTTTAAGAGGATCTAATAAAAAATTATGTTAGTAACTGAATA
This sequence comes from Erithacus rubecula, assembly GCF_903797595.1. Taxonomy (NCBI): domain Eukaryota; kingdom Metazoa; phylum Chordata; class Aves; order Passeriformes; family Muscicapidae; genus Erithacus; species Erithacus rubecula. The sequence goes on along the minus strand of NC_136687.1, from coordinate 12,325,865 downwards.
CTGCAAAAAACCATGAAAATGTTTTGAATAGTAAACACCTATAAATTACTGATAATTTACACAATGATTCCTCTATTTGATTGCTTAATTGGCTTTGTGAGATGTATCTTGCCTTACAAATGGAGGTGTGTGACTCAGAAATAATACACATTCTCACATATAAACTTTTCTGCTTGTTGAAAGCAACAAAGGATGAGTCTACAAGCAGAAATTATTTTATACTATGTCATGTAGTGAGGCATCCCACAGCAGTTTTTAAATTACTGTTTTTCAGGTGGCTCATTGAGTGAATGAATATCAGCAGAGTGGAAGCAGCAGCCCTGGGTCAGACATTTATAATGAGACTTTGAATTACACTTAACATGAAATACACAATGGAGAGGCCCTTATAAGCTATTTTTTCTTAGTTTCGTGTTTTTATACACAAGAAAACAGTAATTTTCTTTTCTTAACTTAAAAGGAAACTTCAGCCATCTTTTATCCTTGATTCCACTGAAAATGGAATAACTTTCCTGAAAGAATTCTAGAGATGGTTTACTTATTTGTACAAAGTAGCTTAAATAACTTGAAAGTGATTTCATGGTGAAATTTACTTACTTCAATATACCATTTAATCACAGGGTGTAACATCCATGAATTATTTCAAATGTGCACAACTCAGGATTGTTTATATTCTGCTTATAAATACTTTCTACATTACAACATTATTTTACTTGTCCACTATATATATATATATACATGTATATATAATCTTTACATATCCTTATTTTTTGTGTAATAAAATTAAGAAACCCTATAAATCAAATCAAAATGATAAATACATCCTAAATCTAGCTTAGAAGCCTTCCCTGTTTACTGGATTACTTCTATTTCATGATGATTCTTCAGAGCTCTATAAAAGCTAATAGACTAGCAAATGGGCTGTGCCATCTGTTTCAGTTGTGATGAGTTCATTAGTCCCTACCTGAAAATTTCAGTGTAGTTCTTAAACAGTTTACTGTTTGTGAAAAGTCAGGCCCATCTCTGTTAAAACTGTTTTCAGTTGTGAACCAGTCTAACCAGTATTCCACCTTCTTGTAGAAAGACAAATATCAACATTTTCATGATGCTGAAAATAACCAAGGACATAACAAAGCAGGAAGAGCACCTGCAGTAAACCAGACTCACTGAGTTCAGTCATCTGTATTTCAAACAGGCTTTGAACACTCACCTAGGGAGATGAGCTACTCAGACTTCTCCTTGAAAGTAAATCTCCAGGGTAAAAAATGCTGCTCTACAGATATAGTGATATAGCTTTTTTTCTTACAATTTGGAAAAAATCAGCCATAACCAGAAAGGACACAGTACTATGAGTTTTAATTGGGCAATGACTTTCAGAGAAGAGAGATATTCTTTTGTGAAGTAGATTAATTACTTGGAGGCACAAGAGACAATTTTCAAAAATTTCTCAATAGCTTCCTTTTAAAAATCATTGTCCATTCATGAAAGAAAAGTTCTGAATTTTTAAAGTCATCTCAACTTCAAAAAGTATACCACAAATAATTACTTTATTTTATGAAGAGAGAATAAATTATGCCTGTGAACTTGTAGTTCTTGTCTTGTTAATTCATTTTTAGTAATTTTTTGTGCACCTAATGAGGACAATCCTCTCTCTCTGGTGAAGAAATTTTAGCATATAAATATTTTTGAATAATTTCTCTTCTGCAGTGTTGGCATGCCTTACCCTGTTACAGTAAGAATAAAGATTATCACTTCCAGACTCAAGTCTCACATGTTGAGATTGCAGTAAAGTGTCAGTTCTACAGGTGCTGTAGGCTTTTGATTTAATCATGTGTGAGGGATGTCATGACAGCTGCCCTATTTTTTCTAAACATTAGAATAAAAGTTTTTATTTACAGCAGCAGATGGTGAATTTGATCCACTCCTTAAGTCTCTGTAAGTTATATAAACTGTTAGAACTGGTAAAATATCTTCAACTGAAATACAGTTCACTAAAATTTGGGTTTTGTCCAAACTGAACTATTTGATTTTTATGCAATCTTCTTTTGGAAAATTAAAACCGTGATTCTGGATTTCAGGTCTTCATCACATGTACTTCTAGTTGCACTCCAACTTTATGTTTCTATGAAGCTATATCATAAAGCTCTAAATTGTCTTCCTCACAGCTCTGTGGTCTACTATCCTCTCATCCTATGATCTCCTCAGACCTGGCTCCTGGCACAGTCTCCCAGCCTTTCTCTTGTGCTCTTGCCTATTTGCCACCAAAGGCACGAGTGTGCTTTTTCCAGAGGCTGCTAATGCAAAGATGCCTGAGCTGGGATGGAAAGGAGGTGGCCCTCAGTGAAATCACAGGCAGAAGGGTCAGCTGTGTCCTTGGAGCACTTTAATCACTCAGTAGGGAACAGCCTGTCCAAACACTGCACCATACCAGCCCTTCCTCTGGGACTTATTCTAAGCTGATTTCCCTGCATGATGTGGATATATCCTGGGAATCAAAGCCTGTAGAATAAAGACTAAAGGGACAGTGCTTTTAGGATAATTTTTGTGTGTGTGTGTGCCTTGTTAATGGAAAATCTCTATTAAAACACACAAAATGGACTTTCAATTGATTTCACATAAACTAACACAAGAAGTGAACATAAATAGTTTGTTTTACTTGAGATAAACTTTGTTACTCCCTTTACATAATTTGAAGAAACCCTATGTTATTTTGCATGTTTCCTTATTTTTTTTTCTCTTATTGTATACATATTTTAGGAAACTAGATTTTCTTCATTATTTTTCAATGTTTAGTATTAAGGAGGACAGCTTAAAGACTTTCAGCAAGCATGGAAATCAAAACACCACACCTAATTATATCTCTGAATGATCACAAGGTTTTTTACTATAGGAGAAGAAAATGCCCCCTCTCATAGCTCTCCTCTCTTCATATCAAGGGACAGTAGTGAGAGAACAACTACTGAGGGAAGTCTGAAAAAAAAAAAAAAAAATATTTCAAATCATAACCTTCTTCTATGTCAGTATGTCCTGATTTTCAGTGGCAATAAGGGTGGTATGTAACATACTGTGAGCAACATCAAGATTTTTTCCCTGTTAAACTGGGACAACGTTGCCTACGGGGCCAGAAAAGAGGATGACAAAGAAAAAGTAATACCAAGCTTTTGCCTTCCCATGCACCCACCTTATTAACTTATTTTAGGGTCATGCTTTTATTTTCTGTGTTAGACATCACATTGAAGCTTTAAACAGGCTCTTAGCTTCCTGCATGGACAAAGAACTCTTCAAGGTGCAGGCTGATGCCTTCAATCTGCAGAATGAAGAGCCAGACCCTTGGGGAACATCATTATTCCTGGGCCAGAGCTCCTGGGGACGTGGGACTTGAAAGGAAGTTCCTTTGAGGTTTGAATCTGAGTCAAAACACCCCCAACTATAGATATATAAAAATGCCTAGAATGTTTTAAAGTCAATTTTAGTTGGCTGAACTCAGACTGTATTTAAAAGTCCTAATTTAGGATTTGAGCTAAAATGACAAAACTAAAGGAAATGTTGGCATGAGGAGATGGCAGAGCTAGGTTATGAACATGGAAGCTAATAAAGTATTTAAAACATTTGTGAAGAAGGAACATGGATATAGGTATGGCCTTTTTTTATATTAGACCAATATATTTAGATTATGCTTATTTCTTTTGTGTTTTGCCTTTTGGAACTCTGGTACCAGCTAAGGACCCATCAAGATGAGGTGTGGATTAAGCATAAGCTCAGAAGATCCAGTCAACTTTTTAGAAAATGACTTTGAGCAAACACTCTTCCCATTGGGCTTGAATACGGTTTCTTATCAAGAAAACAAAAATTATAAACAAATACCACTTCATCATCACTTAGTTATCAGCTTTGTCATGTTTTATAAAATAATGCCTGATTTTCATGAAGTGGGTCATCTGTAATTCTTCTGAAACTCACAAAAATCCCTTGCCATTGCTGTATTTTTAGCAAAGAATAATGAATAACTGATAGGATGAAATATAGTGCTACATAATTGGCAAACGAAGAACATTTTGCAGAAATCACTCAAAGTATTTTGAATTTCATTCTAGTCATGGTTTGTTTAACACTAGCAGAGTGCTGGAAGAGTTTCACAAAAGATTGATGACCCTCTAGAGCAATTCCTAAGTGTAATATTATGTCTTAAAGAATTATGCCACTTTCTTTAAGGGTGCTGAGAAAGATATTACCATGCATCAATAAAAATTCAAGTTTTACCAACCATCTGTATTGCATAAATCAAATAGAGGGTAAGGGCTTCCCCAGAAAACAATTATGGAATGGAATGAGATGGCCCAAAAGGCATTTACTGTACTAAAGCATGTTGGTAAATGCATTATGCTGCAGCTACAATGAACTTCAGAATAAATTTTAAGGACAACATTTTCAAGGATTTGTGCCCAGGGCCCTGTATACATGGAAAATGGTGTTTCTTATCCTTTGAGTTGGAAATTCTGTGCAAGGAAGAGGTTCACCTCTTTAGTTTGAAGTGCAATTTATATACAGCTTTAAAGCTGGTTGGAAACATTTTTCAGCTCAGTTTGGTAATTTTATTTCAGATGAATTCAAACTGATTAGAAATCTTTCAGATGAAGTGAAACAAATTACCTTGAAAGACTGTGTGCATGTGTGTCGTTACATTATGCATCCATAGGAAATTGCCAAAACTAAATAAAGGGGAAAGCTTAATTAAAATATTTTTTAATTTTAATGTAGAAAGACTGCAGACAAATTAGCTCAAATGTTAATTTAATATTTACCACCTTACTAAGAATCTAGGCCACTGTAAAACCACTTCACATATTTTGAAAATATTCGAGGAGATTCGACAATGGAAACACGTCAAAACGGATCAAACGTATGCTGTCTTCAATTTCCTGCACTGAAGATGCCAGAACATCCATGTGCAAGTCAAATCATGTCTAAAATATACAACATAACTGATCATATACATATCTATTACTTTTCTTTTGTAAGGAGATGTTCTGCTTGTCAGTTCCTGAACTAAGGTGCAATGGAGTGCACTATTCGTAGAGAATTTGAGTCAGATCTCTATTTGTTGTTTAGGAAATACATAAACTTTTGATTCATAAATAAAATATAATAATCTTGAAACTTTGTCAAATTTGAACACTTTTCAGAAGTACTTATCTTGACACCAAATAAAAAACATTTAATATAAGGATTTTTAACAGAAATTACCTCTGAATGTTATAAATACAGTGAAGAAGGAATAACATGGGATTATTGTCTAAATTTTGGTGTAGCTTGCATTTGGAAATGTATATTTTGAATAGAATTTATTTAGTAATATCCAAAGAGCAAGGTGTTAGACTGTGCAATAAACTAAACTGCATGTTTTGGAAGGAGAGGGCTTTCCTTAAAGTACATATCACTTGGATTGGTTAAGAGAACTGGTATGACATCTCTTGAAGGATTGCTAAAATACCATCAAATGAAAAACTGACAAAGACTGTGAAAGATAATAAGACATGCATTATCTTCTCAGCCAAGTAGCCCTTGGGACCTGCTCCCCCTGAGGAGCTGTGGCTCACCAAGGCAGTGCCACCCCTGCCTGGAGCAAGGTTTGCTCTCTGACCACCACAGTGACACTGGCAGCTCAACCAAGATCACCATCTAATTTCATGGACATTTGTTGCTATTAATTTTCCATCACTAACGAGCTGAGATCAGCTCAGTTGGTTAGAGTAGTAATAATGGTGCTGATAACACCAATTTCATGGGCTCAATCCCTGTATTTGTCATCTACATAAGAGCTGGACTCAGTGACACTTGTGGGTCCCTTTCAACTCAGAATATTCTGTGGATCTGTGAGATGCAACTGGAACAGATTGCAAGTGGCAATGAGGTCAGTTTTATCTATTACCCTAAATATGTAAATCTCTTCTGCTTTATTTTTACAGTGTTTGTCAAGCTGTGAAGGCTGTACCACACTCTTATCAAAAGTGCTGTGACATATCAGTCTTTCTCACAGTTATCTACCAAAAAAAGCCTATCAGTTTCATTTAATTTCCTGAAAACTCAAGGCCATTCTACAGTCTGTTGATGCACTCAGTGATATTTAGCAATGTTTATTAAGAAAGATTAAAATGCTGATCACCCAAGGAAGTCCGTTTTATAAATTCAGAGGGCAGCTGTTGTCAATAAAACTAATTTTCAAGTGTTGGGCTTTTTAAATGAAAATGGTCACCAAAAGCATGCCTTTCTCAAAGTGGTGCTTCATTGCTGATGTTAATGACTCCAAGTTCTGCTTTGCAGTCTCAGCCTCATCCCTGCTGTCAGATCTAGAATAATACCCAACTGTTCAAAAACATGCTTCTTGGTTTTCATTCTTTGTATGTGGGCTTGGCTTGTGCAAAAGTTTACAGATGCTTCTTCCAAGAATGTGTGGTTTAGATAAGAGAGGCATGAGTGTGATAAGCCCTTGATGGGATAGCTCCTTAACTAGATATAAATATTCAGTGCATTAAAATACAGGCAGTTTGCAACTTCCCATAGTGATTGGAAACCCTTTTATTGTTAGCAAATTGGAAATTATTTTATGGTTAGCAAATGTCCTGTCTCAGAAACTACAGTTGCTAAAAGTCTGAGAAGTTAATGCTGATATTTTCTGATGTAATGGTGATATTCTTTACTGGAAAAGGACCTGGGCTTCATCATATTAGTAAATATATTATTAATAACTTTCATTTAAAAGCCAAAATAAAAATGTAATTCTCAAAACTATTATGATGTATGATGAACTACAGATCCATTTTCAAAATAAGATTCTCTTTTTACTTTGACATTTATTTCAAAATTTCAAATATTTTAAAAATCAAGTAACAGTATTTTCACCTCACGTTTTTATTATAAATTTGCTAGCTCAGCCTCTCTTACCAAGGATCTGTACTATGCCTGTCATTCCTCTCTTACCAAGGATCTGTACTATGCCTGTCATTAAGGACCCTGTCATGGTCCTTCTTCAGGAAAAAAAAAAAAAGTTTCCTTGCACAAGAGGTTCTGACTCAGAAAACTTCAAAAATTGTTATGGAAAGGGGTGTAATGTCTTGCAGGTATAGAGCTTAGTGCTCTGTGATTTAGGAGTCTAATTCTATAGCCTAAAGCTCTCAGCTAGGTTAGCAAAAATCAATGATCCTTGTACTTTAGACTGCCAGTGTGTTTTAGGTAGCTCTCAAAATAAAAAATCCAGGAATGATGTGGTGATATAGACTGAGTTCTCTAGTGAATGTTGTAAAAGATAGATTAAAGCACTGTGCTGTGCTGAGCTGTCTTTGCTTCAGCCTCTTTCACGCCTGACTTTGCATTACCCAGATTCAGCTGGAAGATGTTCTTTGTCTCCCTGGATCTCAGTCATTAAATAATAGCACTAAAAATCTTGTGAGTCAGAAGCCCCAGTTTTCAGCAGCTCTAACATTATTCCCAGACAACATGATACATACTCTCCATTATTCATTTAAAATTAATCCAAAATCAGTCCAAATGTAGCTGTAATCTTAACCATGAAGGCCTCCCTCTGCTTTGACATTTTGAAAAGATGAATATTGAAAATAGGTCGTAATATCAAAGTCTGTCTGTACAGCACATTTAGAAAAATAACTGTAAATTTATGCAAACATGGCAGTCTTCCTTGGAACTGTAACTTCAGCTAATACATTTCACCCAGGACACATTGCAACCCTCGAGCTAAAAAACTGCAGTGCACTCAGAGTGGGGAGTGCCACAGTTTCTGTCCTACAAAATAACTGCAAGCAAGTACATAAAACAGAGCTTGGTTTGGTTTACATCCTGAAGGAGACTACAGTTTTTCCTGAGGCAAGCAGAAATCACAATGGCCTGGGTGAACCAGAGCAATTAATAATTATCCAGCCCCCTAAGACAGCCTTGTATGGATGCAAGAAGTTCCTTTCTCTTATTTCTGATCTCACCTTGATGTATTCAAGGTACACTTTTGAATTCCAGTTGCTGTGTTGTTTCCCTCAGTCCACACTGAATTTTCCTATGATAGGACCCTAAAGATTAGGTGAATCACACACTGGTTGTGAGCTTGGTGATGACCTTTATTTTGGAAGGAAACATGTAGATATTCCTGCTATCAGACAGAATTGATTTGGGTTTTTAATTTTCTAGATAAATATCAAGCCACCAGCTACTGACAAAGAGAAGAGGGTACAGAGTACTGCCAAGATCAGTGCAAGGAATTTTGGTATCTGTAGATCACTGGGAGAAGAACATCTGCTATATGCATCCTGCTGGATTTTGGCAACTACCTGCCTAGCATCATCATGCCCAGGAGCTTCCATTCTTCCATTCAGGCACACATGCAGAGTTTCACTGAGGGGAAACTGATTCCCTCTAAAGCATGCATGTGTCCATAGAGCCAGGCAGAAGCTGAGGATCCAAATTTTGGATTAGAGATTGGTGTCTTAGACAGACAATAGTGACTTACAGAGTTTGTGTCTGTTGAAGAGTCTGGAACTGAACCAGTATGGTCAGCTGTTTAGTTCTGGACTTAATTCTTGTTCCAACAGACAGGCTGAGGTGATTCTAACTTGTGAGTTGCAGACTGCCCCACTGTTGTACTTTAGAGGTTATTCCCTTGATGGGAGAATTAGCAGAAAAAGTTACTTCAGCAGTAGCAGATAATGGTAACCTATCAGCTGGGGTGGTTAAGAATTAGATACCACAGGTATCTAACTGTCCAGAAAGCCAATCATGAATGGATTCAAGCTGAAAGAGAGTAGGTTTAGGTTAGATATTAGGAAAAAATTCTTTACCTTGAGGGTGGTGAGACACTGGAACATGTTGCCCAGAGAAATTTTGAATGATCCATCCCTGGAAGTGTTCAAAGCCATATTGGACAGGGTTCAGGGTTCTGAGAAGCCTTGTCTAGTGAGAGGTGACCCTGCCCTTGGCGGGGTGGTTGGAATTATTTGATTTTTAAGGTCCACTTGCAACCCAAACCCTTCTATGATTCCATGAATTCTGCAACCTAGCTACTGTTGCACTGACCTTATTTTCCAAAGTACTTCTGGAGAGATAACCCAAAGACCTCCACTCTCTTTGACAGCACTCCATTAAAACAAAAAGAATCTGATTTAAATAGTCACTGTTGAAGGATAAAAAAGGAATGCTAATGAGGCCATTAAAAAGTAACCGAATGCAAATCAGATTAATATAGAATCCTTAGCTTTCAGAGGCATTAAAATGCATATATGCTAAGTGACATAATATGAACTCCAGAAGAGTTACCAAAAGGAATAGCACCAGAGTAGAATGGGTCTAACAACTAGCAAAACCTGTGGGAATTTTTTTTTAATGTATGGGACAAGTGATCAGCTCTGGGAGCACGATGGATCACCTACCAGTGATGATGGACAGACTTGGAATTATTATGAACCTTGAATTCACACTTTGCTTTACTGATCTGTATCTTTAATTTACACAATTCCATTGTGAATGCATGGACTTTTGAGCCACTGTTAAAATACAATTCCTTCACTGTTAGAGCAAGTGTTAGAATAAAACATATGTAAGTAGAGGTTGTTTTGTATCAAAACCATGGTTAAAAACATCTTAAGTTTCTTTAGTCTTTCCCAATTTGTATGTAGCTTACAGAGGATAGATTTAACACCATGAGGAAAACAGTGTTACTACTTCTGAAGGAGATGGCTTATTGTTATAAGAGGAAGGAGATTTCAGTATTTCTTTTTTGCTGTCATACATGCCTTGTTTCACAAAATATTAAAATCATATCACTATGTTATTTAAAATGCTACATTTTCAGGCCAAAACTGTGGTCTGAGGTCTTTACAAAATTCTTTTCTTCCTAGGAGTGTGTGATAATTTATATAAAGGGAAAGTATAATTAATGCCAGATTATGCCCTAAAAGAAAGTCAGAACTTTTGCAATGCAAAATTAAGGCAAAATCTTTGGGTAGGACATTATAACTGTGTTTATATACATGGACAGTAGAGAGGTGTGCTGTATCTCTCCTCTGGCAATGAATTCTGAGGAGATGGGAATGTAGGATGTGCTCAGAGTAGCCATTACCAATTTCTGACATTTACCACCACATCTTTCATAAAAAGTTCCCATTCTTCTGCCAAGGTCCTAGTCTGCTCATACAGAACTCTTTGGATCTTGACATCTCAGGGACTAGATCTTGACATCTGAGTTTACACTTCAAAGGAATTCTGAGAAAAAATATTTCATTGTGTATGAACAATATTCTGAAATTTGGTTTTATTCTGACTGAGACACACACACTCTCCATGTGTGCACCTATGCAGAAAGTTCTCCACAAGAATAAAAATCCAATTGCTGCAGAGACAGCCTGCCTCAGATTTAGACTGCCCCATAGCAAAGCAATCAGAAAGTGTTTCACTGGATTCTTACTCCTTTCTAGAGACATTTGTTCCAACCAGACTTGTAACTGTGGGCTATGACACACATAACTGACAGTTATGAGTAATTCTGATAGAAAACTGCTTTACTGGCAATACTTTCAATCTTGCCTTCCAAAGTTCAGTTTTTATAGGCTGTTTAAAGTCTAGAGATCCTACATCTTGAAATTAAATCCTGATGTATCACGAGGTTTGACTTCCCAGATTGGCACTCTCATCTATGGATTATTTTCTGCAATTGCCTCCTAACAACAAATTTAACAGCTTATTACACAATATCCTCTTTGGTGATAAAGGCAGAATAACAGACTGGAAACCAATGAAAAATATCTTGTTTTTAATCTTGAGTTGGCTCTCATTGCTGAGCCATTAATGCACGATACAAATCCAGTATTGTACAGTGCAGCTGAAGGACAGTTATTTGTGATGGACACTCAAGAATGAGCTAGCTGGACCAGAAGGACAGGCTGGGTAGGAAATTCCTGGGTTTATGTACTCTTAGACACTGTGCTTCCCCTGAGAGCTGAGGAGACTGTAGCTCCTGGTATTCTTTGTCTCTTCCTGTTCTAACCCCTTCCAGAGTAATTTTCTTTCTAGGATTGCCATCTGGTTCACCTGCCTGATTGCTTTCTAACCTATGTTAGGGACAAAAAAGACTGGAAATATGCTTCATGTGTTATTTCAAACCATTTAAGAAAACTCATTTTAACTGAAGTGAGTTAGCCATCAATCACAACAGCAGCTGTTAAAGATGTCAGGGAGCAGTGAGATCTAAAGGGGAAGGAGGGAGAGCCTGAATGCAACATGTCTTCACAACCAAAGACACAGCAGGATTGAGCAGTGCAGGTTCAGATTGAGCAGGGCAAGGTGGGGTTTGGAGTCCCATCTTTTCCTGCACAAGGGACCACCTTGGAGATTGTCATTAGCAAATATTTTTGACAGTAGTTTTCCCAGCAGTTTGTTGTGTTCCTCTCAAAACATAAGAGATGTGCTTTTCAAATGTTTCCGGCCTTCCATGTTTTGATTATTCAGATTTCTCTGTCCCCTGTGCAACTTTCCTCCAGGAGTACCACTGAACCCACAAAAGCATCATTTTTTATCAACAGGATATGAAATCATATGTAGTGATGAATGAGCAGAATAAAACTGGCATTCTGCTGCAGTATATTAATTTTGGCACATTTGTATTCTTTCTCCTGCCAGGTTGTGCCTAAAATATGCTAGGATTTTTTGCCTGTGCCCGACTGGATTATTCTTTGTTCTTTCTTTCTGTGTCCCCATTAATTACAGTATTTCATTTTATAGCATTTTTTTCTCTGTAAAAAACTACCCCTAGTCTCCCTCTTCAGCATCCCTTCTCTCCAGTCTTTAAGACACTCAGTTGTTTCCTGCAGGGAGTAAATACTTGTCTTATGGCCTTTTATCAGTTTTTGCATTTGTGATTGAAAGCTCAGTCTCTGACAAACTTAATTGGCAAAGAATATTTGTAGGCTCCTACAGATTAGTAACACATTGAAGCAGCATATTATATTGTTAAAGTATTTATTTCTGAGGTGGTTCAATAGTACAGAAGAGAAACACTTTTAGGGGGGCTTCCCTGATCTTCCAACTTTTGGATGGTTGACTATGCTGAGAATTGGAATGTAGCTACAAAGCAAAACAAAAGTAAGGGAAGACTTTATTACCCAGTATTACTGACTTTAAACACTGAGATTTACAATGTCCTGTTGGATGTTATATTGTATTGCTTCTACCACTATCTACTCACTTGAGATTGCATGGGAAACCTCTTATGATATTTCTTCTAATGGGGAAGAAAAAAGCTTGTTACATAAATTTGGAAAGTTGAATTTGTAGAATACTAACAATGATGTGTTAAGAGTTATTCTATAGGTTATGGATGTTAATATTTGTTTGACACAAAGACATCTAAAAGGCTGTGGTGGATTGAGCATTTCAAGCTCCCTTTAAATCAGAGATCTCTCAGAACATATTCACTTTATGTCAGGAAGCATGAAGAAGAAACCTTCCAGCAAGACCCAAAGTGATCAGTGCTGTGCCATTCATGAGTATCAACAGCTCAGCCTTGCCCCAGAAACAGAGGTGTGCAGCCCAGGGCTGACCCCAAGCCCAGAAACTCCTCCTCAGGAGGTCTAATTAGGAGTTTGCTAGTGAAAGTGGTGTGCTCTTACTGCCTCTTGGTCTGCAGCCAGCTCAGTAAACACCACCCTCAGGAACTCTGCACAATCTTCTCTCCCAGTGCTGGTGGGAGTCTGAGGAGGTATTGCACAGTCTAGGAATTGCAGCAAGGCCACCACTGAACTCACATGTTCACTTATGCTGCCTGCAGTCTTCAGTTTGCAAAACCCCAAATATGTTTTGTAAAATGTTCAAAAAAGGTAGTTTATGAGTCTCAGGATGAGAGCTTCCTTTAGCAGTTATATAGAAGTTTCCTAAAATGATTAAAACAATTAAAAACATTTTATCACTTTACTGTGTAAATTTATAAAGCAAAAAGGTCACACTTCTGCTTCTAATTACTCATTTGTTTGTAGTGAAGTCTTTCACAGTTTTTTCCCCTCCCATACTTTTAGTACTGTGTAGAAATTATTAGTGATGAAGATAGTTGGTATGCTATTCCTTTTCTACAGCAGTTTTGGAGTAGAGAGTACTGACAGCTCAAATGCAAGATGTTCCCAACAGGCTGTGAGCCTTCTCAGCACAGTTTCTAACCCAGGAGCAATAACAGCATTGCCCTCACAGCATAACTATTCCAAGGAGATCCAATATCTCTGTTCCTCTACAGCAGTTTTGAAATTGAAAGTTAATTCCTTCAAGAGAGCTTTGAAGGAGTTCACTCCAAAGTCAACATTATATAATGGAAGACTGCCAGCTTAAAATTAATGTGAGAAAACAGGTTACTCATGAACTACTGTCACGGTATACTAAAGCTGGAGACTTTATTTCTAGCTGTGTTTTAGAAAGAAAAACATGTATTGCATCATCCATCAAAGCTTGTTAACTGTATCCACTAACTTACATCCTTATCCTCAATACCACTCTTAATCAGAGTCAATCCATTTTCAATACTGGAAGATAAGGCAGGAAATATAATAGCTTAAGATTTCAGTAACATTGTCTTGCTTCATAAATACAAAGACAAGTGTTACTTGGGTTTTTTTCTTTTTGTTTGTTTGTTGTTGTTGCTGTTTTTAATGTCACCTAGCTAACTAAAAAAGTATTTCGAGCATTAATTTTATTCCAGAACACACACACACACACACACACACACACACACACACACACATATGTCTGTATAAATTCATGTGTTTTTCTATTACATCAGGAAAAAAAAAACAAACCTCAATAGACGAAATGTAAAATTTTAACAGTAACAGCTCCAAGCTTCTTAATTTTGGAAGGAGTAAAAAGTAAATACAAGTCTTGGTTCTTTCTATGTGTTGGAGATAAAGACTGCCAAAAATTAACAATGAGCAGGTGTTCTCTAACTAATGATGAAGCCAAATATGATGAAACCTGGTGCTCACAAGACAAGTTACTATGGAGTCCTCTTTTGGTTAAGTCAGTTCTGTGATGTTAAAAAGTCAAGGCAGGTACACCTGTATATTTTCAGATTACACTGGGACTTTTGGGTTGGGCTTTGGCACAGTCTGGTGTAGTCTGTCTTCAGAGGGGTAATCAGGAGGTCATTCAAGACTGAAATACATAGAAAACATCCACATGTTGTTCAGTTATTTACTCTGCACACAGCTGGAGCTTTCACCCTAATCTCACTGAATGCAGAATTCAGGTTGATGTGTGACTGAGCAGATCACAGAGTTATTGCCTCTGGCAATGGAAATGTCAACACCCACTGAAAGAAACTGAGACTTTCCTGTGGATGTTAATGAGGGGAACTTGAAAACTGAAGGAAGAGCAATAGTCTCCCAGTGTAAATATCTCATTGTATTGATGAGATAAAAAAGGTCCCAGGTGATAGAAAGCCCTTTCTGGAGGTCACATTGCTGTTAGAACGTTGCTTCTTTACTCATTTTGTGATTGTCTCCACGTTTGCTAAGAAAACATGCAGAAGTGCACACTGTTTACATGTCACTGTAGGAGAACTGGGTTAAAGAGCTCTCCAAGAAATAAGGATAGCTGCTCTTCCTTCTTGCTGTCAATTCCTCCTCCAGGGTTTTTAACTGACCAAGGGGTCACATAAATATTTTAATAAATATATTAACTAGGATAAATATACAGATCTATCAACTTTCCTGCATGCAGAAGAATCATTTGAGATAGGATCTGTAACTTAATTTGCTTTGCTGATCCTGGTCTTTAAAATGTGACCCTTCCTTTCTGTGTTGTCCAACAGAAACTCCTTTCTGATGCTTTTCCAAGTCCCAAGATGGACTCCAATTATTAACAATATTGTATCTCTGCAACATGTCTGGAGCTGTGAAGGTGCTGAAATGGCCAGCTGAGGTTGATTCTGAATAGTATGAGATAGTAAATGGGGTGCCTAAAAACAGTCATCTCATTGTTATGAAACCATATCTTAACTTAGAAAGAAAACCAAAGCATGAAGCTGTGCTTGGAGTGTGGTCAAGTGCATGGGGAGATGTTAAAACCCAAATTTTCTAAGCTAAGCTATGGTTTCAACTCTGTCTATATTGTGGGGGGAGGGGGCTAAAACCAAATATCTGCTGGCTGTTAACCAGTTGAAATTTCATCCCAAGGAGTGTGTGTAGCATAAGATCAAGTCTCTTTTTTGATGATTAATAGGCTTTCATTTTCATGGCTGTCAATACAGTACATGTACAGTAAACACATTAACAAAAACTAAAGCAGTGGAGAAATGAAAGAGAAACATGGGTGACATCTGGCTGTCTCCTATTCATCTCTTCACATTGGGTTTTTGTTTTAGCTTTGGTATTTAGAAACTGTTTTGTAGTGTCAAAGGATATGCAGGATGCAGCAGTATTTGAAGAGTAACAGTAAACCTGATTCATTCCTATGTTAAACAAAAAATTCAAGAAAACTACTCACCTCCCTGTGAAGGTTCCATATGGATGTACAGTAAAAATTTTGGTATTTTCTTCATGGAACCAGCTTTTTACCTTGGACATTATCACTACCCTCCATTTGTATGCTAATCATATTTTTGAAAAGAAATTTCCTATTCCACTCCTGAAATACATCTTGCTAACTACAGCTTTAGCTTTGCAGGGCTTGCCCTTGTATAGAGGCTGATTCTTCACAGTTTAACTCACATTTATCCACACCAAAGAACTGTGCCACTGTGGCACTTAGGAATGAAGTCAGAATAAGCATTTTCTATAAAGTCAAGGAAGAGAGCAAAACTAGTGCTGGGACAAGATTGAGCATAAGTGAAATAGAAATGTGTTGTACACACTATTTTGTATTAAGGAGTACAAAAAAATGCGTATAAATAGGTGTGATTGGAGAAGTAGATGAATAGAAATTGCAAGAAGACACCAAGAGAGCACATATCTAAAGAACAGATGCTGGAAAAAATATTTTAAAAAAATTGATAAGTAATAAAGTAATTTAGTTTTTTTAGATCTGCCTATCTGTTTAATAGGGTTGTGTGAATAATTAATTCTGCAGTTCAACAGCCTAAATTGGTCTAGATGAAAATGCTTTTAAAATATGTTGACTTCCTTTACAGCACAGAGAGCAAAGTCATGGAGCTCACCATGGCAGAACTGTTCCTTCTTCAGAATTTACAGTCAAATAAAACAATGGGACAAGTGAAAAACCCAAGAGATGCTTTCCTGCTATCTCAGGGCTGAACCATGAGATCACTCACTCAAGAGAAACAAAATCTGTTATTCAGTACCTCCCACCCCTGAGGGGCACTCCCTGCCAAGAGAAAACACAGCCTTATGCTTTTTTCAAGCTAAACATCCTGGAATTGCACCATGACACTGCAGGTCAGGCTGTTTGGGAAAGGCAGCCTGGCAGGGAGTTCTCATCCACCTTTGGTGATAATTCCAACCACAAAGCTCTTCAACCTCACTTCTATACTGACAATGGTTTATGTTTTATGCAAACTGGGTCAAAGTTGTCAAAATGTTTTAAAGGACCCCAAATGCTCTAAAGCATGAGGTTTAGGTATATGGCTGGAAGATGAATGTTGAGATGCTGGGAATTCAGGATACAGAAGTGAACACACATTCCTCATCTCCTCAGGAAACTCTACACCCGAGTATCTATGAGTACTCCCAACAGTGGTATCCCCATCTGAGAACAGAGAACAGCCTCTTGTGTGAATTCAATTTCTCCCCCAACTAGCTGTACAAAACAAAACTATACTGTGAAGACTTCACAACATTTGAAACAACACTAAAATGCAGGAAAGTTATTGTTTTGCAAGGAAAATAATATAGAACAGATTTATTAGTTACCTTCATCTTTCATCATCAGAAACACATCATGAAGGGATTTTGCAAGAGAAGAAATCTGATTGATAAAGGAACATTCCTTTTGAGATTACCTGAAAACTCAACTTTCAGAATAGGTTGCTCTAATGGGAAAAAGTGAAATTAGATTTTCTCACTCATGTGGGCAGTGAAGAATCCCTCCTTGCAAAACAGGGTTAGATGGATTCACCTTGCTGCTAACAACAGGGAAATGCAAAGACAAGAACTTTAGCATGTTAACATAAAATGGTTTTCTGGAATAGTGTGTTTAAAATGAATCATTTATTCAATAAGAATCATAGTTCTTATTTATTTTTTTCAAGGTGGTGATGGAAACAATTTACAGATTTATTACATTTATAGTGTTAGCTTAATAGTTATTTACTGTATGCAATAACAGTATAAAACAACTGTGGTATTTTTCATCTGTTCAGTAAGAAAGTGGACTGATTCAACTTTTTTTAAAACATTAATATTGGTTATTTTACACAGAAAGCTGAGTTTTGAGCTGTGAGAAGCTGTTTCCCCAGAAGAAATCACTCTTTTGAGTGTGGATTTGCTCTATGTTGTTTCCACCATATGAACACACACTTGTTCATTCTCTTCTACAAGATACTGACCCAAAGGAGGAAGAGGTGAAGAAGTGGAGGCTGTGGAGTAGCTGGTGTGTGTCTCTGGAAGACCAGTGATACCTTTGTTCACAGCTATGAGTACAGATGAAAGCTGAGTTAAATTTCTAGAAAAAAATTTCTTCTAGTGATTCAAATGGCAAAAACACATTTCTTACCTCTTAAATTATAATTCAATTTTTTCCTCAAATTTAATTTGTGTTATGAAGCAAGTTCCTAGGAAACCTATGAAGTTTTCTATATAAAGGACTATCAAACTTACCCCTATTTTGCTAGAGAAGGAGATTCCTGCTGGGCAACTCAGTGGTTTTTTTGACCTTAACCCTTCCTATCTTATCAGAGCAGAAAAGAGCTTTGGCCAGGGGCCCATCATAATTCAGCTAGAAGATCTGGTGTACTTGATGCCCTATAGTTTTACAGCAAGGTAGATCTGCTTCCATGCAGTACTTATATCTTATTCCATGCTTTCTTTTGGCAGTGTTCTCACTTACTTAACTCATTGTACTTTTTTTTTTCCCAAGTCGGGACCCTATTCAGTAATTTTTGGAGATTCACAATTTTTGACTCTTTATGAGGGTGTTTCTACACCAGCACACCTAAACTTCATTTATTCTAGCAAAGTGTCAGTACCACCACTGTCCTGTTGAGGATAAACAGCATGGTGTGACAACAGTGTATGGATAAAAATGATGTGGTGTGAGATCTGTAGACGAGGTTTCTTGCTAATTTACTTTGATTCTGCTACAGACTTATTGTGCACACAAAGCTGTTTCTACTCTCTGCCACAGCTGATCTACTACAGGTCTTTCTAAAGCTGGCTCAAATTTCAAAATTTCAAAAAGAAAAGTCTGTCATGCAGATCTCTGATCCTGAAGGCTACAGAAAGGATGGACAGTTTAGTTAACGGGAGTTAATATTGACAGCTAATTTTAGCACTTCTTGAAGACTACTTCCATGATATTCCTTTCACTGATGTGCCTCTTTATTTTTTTTCTACTTGCTATGTTCAATATAATAATGATTATTAGACATTTCACACATCCTTTCCCAATAAATAGATAAATATGATAAATACACAGCTGGCAAAAGGCTGTAAAGCAATACCAAAATGATATATTGTGCCTCAGTCAAACCTAGGGACTACTGTGAAACATATTGCAAAGGCTGAACCCTTGATGGATAGTATCACTAAACCATTTGAACAGAAATCTGTGCCTTAAGAAAGACTGGAAGAATTGTAGAATCAGCATAAAAATTCATTTTGTGTACCTCTCACCTTGAAAATAAACAGTTTTAGGCCAGTCTCACACACTATAAAAGCTGTTTTGGAGGGTGTAACACTCTTGGCTTCTGCCTCATGTCACATCCTCACTGCTGAGAGTGCAAGGCCTTCTGACACCAAAGCCCAAAGGTGTGACTGTCCCCCTGCTGTCCCCTGGCAGCTGCCAGCTAGTTCAGGCTGGAGCCTGTGCAGCTGCTGGCAGTACAGAGCTCAGCACGGAGTGTGCAAAACCTGCCAGTGGCACTGAGAGAGCATTTAGGGCAGGCAGGGATGGAAATGTTGAGACTCACAGGTCTCTGGCTGTAAGAAGCAAGCTTTGAACTGAAAACTGGATGGCTCTTTTAGTCATGCATGGGACATCAGCACAGGACTGATCCTGCACTAATTACAGTGCTTCTCAGGAGAGTTTTGGATTTAGGTACAGTACACTGCTAACAATGACATTGTTAAAATGTCAAAGGTGACCAGACTCCAGCTGGAGAGTGAGAGAGGAAGAACTGTCCTGCAGCATGGCCACCTCATTCAAAAAGGTTCTCTGAAAAATGACTTGGGGACATGCAGGCTCGTTGCAGTCACACATCCCACTGCAGTGTGGACACTTCCTTTACACATAAATATTGTCCATGCTGTTTGGAGCCCCAGAAATCTGGTACCTATGGGAAGAAATCTGTGTCAGTTAAGTGTGCTAAGCAAATGAAAGAAATGTGGTTATTGAAATAACCCCTCCAGATTTTGACAAGCCTGTATAAATGTGCTGGGTGGTATCTAGAATTACTTACTGAGCAGTTGTATTGCAGCATCAGCTGGGGGCTCTGACAAGGGTTGCTGACTTACTGTGGAAGAAGTTTGCTAAATAACTGAATGTCTGCTGCTGAAGAGAGTCCAATTCAACAAATGTTTGAAAGAAATGGCATTTGGTCTGTGTTGACATGGCCTTCATGTGAAGCATGTACAGTCTCCCTTACATATAGTAAGCAGTCACTGTTTCTTGTGTTTGCTTTTCTTATTCTGGCTCCAATGTATCTAAGTTTTAACCTGGAGGATAATGTTAAAGCTCACCTTGAAAAAATGAAAATCTGCCTGAAAGTAGCAAGGACACAGAAACTAGAAAAAGTCCAATTCTGAGGCAGAACAAAATGAAAAATTCAAAAGGAAAATGGAAGGAAGGAAGGAAGGAAGGAAGGAAGGAAGGAAGGAAGGAAGGAAGGAAGGAAGGAAGGAAGGAAGGAAGGAAGGAAGGAAGGAAGGAAGGAAGGAAGGAAGGAAGGAAGAAGGAAGGAAGGAAGGAAGGAAGGAAGGAAGGAAGGAAGGAAGGAAGGAAGGAAGGAAGGAAGGAAGGAAGGAAGGAAGGAAGGAAGGAAGGAAGGAACGGAAGGAAGGAAGGAAGGAAGGAAGGAAGGAAGGAAGGAAGGAAGGAAGGAAGGAAGGAAGGAAGGAAGGAAGGAAGGAAGGAAGGAAGGAAGGAAGGAAGGAAGGAAGGAAGGAAGGAAGGAAGGAAGGAAGGAAGGAAGGAAGGAAGGAAGGAAGGAAGGAGGAAGGAAGGAAGGAAGGAAGGAAGGAAGGAAGGAAGGAAGGAAGGAAGGAAGGAAGGAAGGAAGGAAGGAAGGAAGGAAGGAAGGAAGGAAGGAAGGAAGGAAGGAAGGAAGGAAGGGAAGACTGAGGTAAAAAAGGACACCTGGCATCTTTGGAGCCATGGGATACCTCCAGGGATGCTTTGTTTGGTGACCTGGCACAACAGAAAGTAGAAAGAGATTCCACAGTTCTCAGGACCTCCTTCCATTTCCCATTAGAGCAATGTACATAGAAGGATTGCAAATTGTGTTTTTAAGATTTAGTGTGCCTGACCTTGTTCCTCCTACAGCACAGAGGTTGCTTGTGGGGAAGAGGGAGAATTGAATAAGCAAGGTGACATAATGAATTTATTTGTACCAAAGTTATCTATTTTTTTATTCACATAAATGAATGCACACATTTGACCTCAGTAAGATTGGAAAAGCAGCATTAATCATTTTGATAAAATAATTTAAAATACTTCTCCCGTTGCTAATGAGCTTGTGTTCTTCTAGTTATAAGTATCCATAAAAATGTGTGTAATGTTGTGTTAGGCAATAATTGAATATCTGTGAATTATTATTATTGTTTTCATTCTACTGCATTCTTCCTAGGTAGGATCTGCAATGTATTCAGCTCTCCTCAGGCTACATACAAATGCAGGAATTTCCCACAACATGCTGATCAGTATAATCAAAATGTTCGTGGCAAATCTGATCTGTGAACCTAAATCCACTGATAAAACAAAAAGTTATTCTGTGTGTACGAGTATTGTGTGCAAACTACACTTTCCAGATGTTTTTATTTGTTTGTTTTTAGAAAATGAAGTAGATAAAAAAATTACTGTCAAATGCAGACCTGTGAGCAAATGGAATTATACTGTCAGAAAAATCATCTTAATCTTATGTCCTCAAGTCAAGACCTCTATTCAGCATTGCTCTAAAAACCTGCCTAACCCAGACTTTAAATCCTACTAAAGTCAAGATTTTTTTATCTAAATGGTTAAGAGTGCTCCTGAACTGGTGCATAGGTTGACAGCAATATCCATGTATTTTAATATATTTTAAAATATGTATATATATATATATATATTCAACATAAACATATTCAATAGATTTGCAAACTCCTTTCCATTAGTGTGAAACAATATACCAAAGTAAACTTATGTGATACATGTAAGAGATAAGCTTTCCCTCCTCTTTCAGGATGGATTTTTGAGATTAATCACATCCATTAGTTAATTAAATCATCCATAGTTCTGCTGTAAGGATACTCAAACTCTTCCACTCCAGCCACTCAATGTCTGTCTATTAAGCACATGATACACAGCACAATGAAAATATGTTTCGAAGTAACTGATCTAAATAAATCCTGAGTACAAAGCCTTACCATTAGTCTGAAGCATGTACTGTAGTAAGAAAGAAATTTTTTTTCAGACATATCCTGCAAAGCTCACAGATATTTAAAATATCAAATAAGCTGTCTGGCTTTTACCATGCTGAGCATTTTATGCACTTTCATAGCAGATCAAAATGCATTAGTGCAATTATTATAGAGATTAAGACTAGAAACACTCTGAAATGTATGTTATGTTTCTTTAGAAGTAACCTTTCTCTTCTTGTTAAAATGGTTATTGGTAAAACCATTTTCCTCCCCCTGGAACTCACAGAGTAAAGCTAGTAAAAGAAACTAAGTACCATTCATTATTGCCAGCATCTGTAATTGTTTGTATAATACTTTATGGAAAAAATATATAAAATGCCACATTTGAACTCCAGACTATTAAAAGTGTCAGCATTATTATATCATTTCTGAAGACCAATTTGCCTTTTTTTTCAAGGGTTGTAATGAGCTAAGTTTATTTTGCTTTCTACCATTTATCTTTTCAGCATAATGGAAAATTTCTCCCTCAGGCACAGCGAGCTATTCTTATCTTAGACAATTAGGCAGAAATGAAAGGGATCATAAAGGTGAGATTTATTCACAAACAATGTGATGTACTTTATACCATTTACCACTGCAGAATGTCTCAAAAATAAATTCAGAGTGGTATATGAATGCAGTGTGGCTAATAGCCAACTCTGAATAATGTTTCAGCTTCTTAACACATAAGAAAGAGGGTAGGCAACCAGGGTCACTTAAAGATGTACTTAGTCTCCAGTTCTACCGTTGGTGATATTTCATTTTTAACAGAGCTTGGAAAACTTACACTGAACTTTGAAAATAAACAGAAACAAGCCTGTGCAAAGCGATTAATTCATTACAAGATAAGAGGAAAAACACAGGTTTGTACAGCTTCCTCTGGCTGTAAGCCTTACTTGAGAGGTTTGCAGACATCAAGGTTTTAGCAGAATATTGGCATTGTGCCCAACAGGCACCAAGGGGCAGCAGCTGGATGTGGATTCCTGTGGTGGATGCTGTTGGTGCCTGCATGTCCCTGGGTTGGTGCTGGTGACAGGAAATGCCACAAAACTCTTTCAGGTCTCCTCTACAGAAATCACCTTCTAGTGTTTGATCTGCAAACTATTCTACACCTGGCAGTTAATTGACTAATTAGGTTCAGTTGTGGATTTTGTAGTGCTGATGTTTTAGGCCTGATCCTCTCTGTTCCATCCTCTAGAGGATCACTAAGGTGTTTTAAGGCCAGAGCCCTATGGTGCGGCCAGTATCCAATTCAGGACAGAATACTCCATAGCTTATTTTAATTTTTGTGAAGTGACATTGCCATGTGATGTTACCAGGCAGTACCAGTGTAGCTGGCTGTAGCTAATCCCAAATAATTTAGGTCTATACACCTACTGTAATTAGCCTCCTCCTCAAATGCAGAGAATGACAATAATGATAGGAGTCCAGGAGAAAGTTCACAGAGAAGCACTGTGCAATAGCTTCTTGCTGTTTCCTGAGAACAGTGTAATTCCTCAGGAAGCACAAAAATTCGAGAGAAAGAGAAAACTCCTATTTTATGTGTATACCACAGGATTAACATGGTATGCATATAATAAGAAATAATTTACTTACCCTTTTCCTTCTTTCTTTTTGGACAGTAGAATTTTTAATTTAATTATGACCTATAAATCCAAAAAAGCTATTTATTTCTCTGTAAGAGAGAAAAGTTACTCCTGAAATTCCTGCACTGCAGTGCAGAAAGTGGAAGGTAAAGCACTGCAAACAGGTTGCATAGCACAAATTTACAGTACATCCATATTACAATGGAGTAACACAAAACCATAGCATTCTAGATACTACATATGCAAATAATAGAATGCATGGTAGGTGTTTAAGGCATTAAGTGTGTTAAAGTGTGAGCACTGTTACACCAAGGAGAAGACTCAAATAAAAAGTAAAAAGTGGCAAAGCTTCAATAGGAAATGAACTGTACCCAAGCTCATTTTTGCATTGCAGGAAAATGCCAAGTCTTCTCAGAGGAAGGAAAATTGTTGGCACTGTACTTAGAGCAAATAGCTGCAATTAAATTAATTAATTAGAAAAAATTTCTTAACCTTTCATAGAGAAAATTCTACTTTTGAAATGTTCTAGCTGAAATTATAGAATTAGAAAAAAAAAATGCTCCTCAGTATTAGTATTAGTAAATACTGCCCTTCAGATTTTCTGTGAAACTGCTTAGATAAGCACTCCATAACTTAGTTCCTTCAACCCAAACTAAAATAGTTCAGATAGATATTTGATAATCTGTCCCACATTGACCAAAAAAGAGCAGAAAGTGTCCATCTCAGCTTGAACTTGGAGAACCCAAAGGGCAGCATTACCCTTTGCACTACCCAGCCAAGGGGTCAGGAAAGGTTCCAGATGAGGGACCAGCTCCCATGACAAGGGGATTTTTCAACCATAGGAGCCACAGCCATGTGGTGATGGGTGTTTCCCCCACACGTGTTCTGGTGTTTCCCCCACACGTGTTCCACCCCATTTTCATTCTGGCTCCATGGCCTCCCCAGTCACTTTCAGTCCTACTAGTGAGAATGCCCCTGGTCTCAGAGGTGATGCTGTGTGATGAAATCATCTCAGAGGCTGTGACAGTTCTAGGCTGGCTCATGCAGCACAATCCATGCTACAGCACAGTCAGTGTGTAAATGCATTAATGCACTACCCTAGGCAACCTCCCAGACATTGTTTAGTAGCATTTTGCTAATTAGAAAACTACTGCTGGATGATGAACTCTGTTCCATGTATAGAGGCATCTTTTTCTTTATGAGAATTGCTGAACTGGGAGATGGTTTTAGTTTTACTACAGACTCCATATTTTCTGAGTTATAAATTTTTTATATTGGTATATTCCTCACTTTTGTCAAGAGCACCAATTAAGAAATGGGAACTCATGACTCAGGTTTCTTGAAATAGAAATTCTTCCACTCTTAGATGAATCACAAGTCTACATGTACATTATTTGACATACCTAATTTACAGGATTATTTCTGTTGCCAGTTTGACATTTTACACTTCAAATAAATTCACCCATAGGCACAAAGCCACTTTATACAGATTTTCTTATTTAAACAAAATGTCACCATGAGAAAGAGACAAGCTTAGTAAAAAAAATACCATTATCCTGTAACAAAAGGGTGCTGAAATTTGTAATATAAAGAGTAAGTTTTGACATGAATAATACTGACTGTCATATGTAGAAGTAAGTATATTTAAGAAAACTTATAGAGGAACAAACTTAGGTAGAATTAAATATGTCCTCAAATTTTTCTGCATGAATCTGGCATCCATAATATTGCAATGAATTAATAGTAAAAAAAAAAAAAGAAGTGAGAGAAAAAATTAAGATAGCATGTAGTAAGGAACTTCTTAATTGTGCTGGAGACTTCTGTTGTAATGAATGTGCTCCCCATTCCTTCTAAAATTAAAACTATAAGCATAGAACAGATTTCTACTAACATATCTGCAAAAATTTTTGTTCCTGTGTACAATGGTCCACAGCTGCTTGATCACGGGTTTATGATGATTCTTAGAAAGCAAAGGATAATCAGAGAGCAGGAAAGGTGTGGAAGGTAAAAGAAATCGGGTTTGATCTGGTGTAAGTAATGAGCCTTCTCTGGGAGAGATTCAGATAATAAAAATGATTCAACAGAGACAGAGTTTTGGTACAGAGAGTAATGGGACTGTGACAAGAAAATTATGTCTCCTTAGCACCTGCTTCAGGTCACACACTGCAATGGTCCAGAAGTTGCTCTCTGGATTGCTGCCTGCTAATTATATGACAAAAAAATGCAGTAATTTGTTTAGAAAACTTTCTGTGGGTTCTTCAAGAACTCCTAACAAATGATCTTTGCACGTTTTCAGAAAACCTAAAGATCATCAGATGTGCTGACATTATATAATAAT
Organism: Erithacus rubecula; assembly: GCF_903797595.1. Classification (NCBI taxonomy): domain Eukaryota; kingdom Metazoa; phylum Chordata; class Aves; order Passeriformes; family Muscicapidae; genus Erithacus; species Erithacus rubecula. The sequence continues at coordinate 12,300,141 of NC_136687.1, read as the reverse complement.
TGAAAAACAATTGTGAAGATAAACATTATCTGAGCTCATATACAGAAATATTTCTTCATATGAAATTTCTTCAAGACTGTGTCACAAAACACCCAGCAAGTAACCCTCCTAAAAATTGTTTTCTTTTATTCCTGTAATTATTAATTGCCTATCAGAAGAAAGAAGGTGACTTACAAGACTTCAGTCACCATGAAAACCAATGTTATCCTCAATCTCCCTCTAAAAATAACAAGCTATCATCAGGCAAGATAACTGAACTGATAAAATACCTTGGAAATAAAGTGAACCTTGGCTCATGATGTGATCTTTCTGATGCTCTTATTGAACTTCTTGATATATATCAATACTTTATGGCCAGACATCAATATGACTTTCAAAGACTTTGCATCACCAAGATTATCCTCTACATCAGTGAACAGTTTAAAATGTGTTGAGACTTGATATGGTGTTCACTGTTCATATGGAAGATGCCTTCAGAGGCACTTCCAGGACACACCACGCTCTCAGGGCAGAGATCTTGAAATTACAGGAAGGATATTCATAATATACCAAGTTACTACTAGCAAGCTCCTTTTTTACTAACAAACTTTTCAACCTAAGAACTTTTAATCACCAGAAATTCTAGCAATTTTCTAACAGTGAAAGCACTTTGCAAAAACCCCTACAACAGTGGAAAAGGACGAGGACATTTCCAAATGGAAAAAAATAGAATATCTTAGTCATAATGGTACACAGACTTCTAGTTTGCTTGCAACAATCTGGGGCATTGCAGTATTTATTTGGCAAATATGGGAATTTCCAGTCTGGAAATTAAATCTGAAAAACATTCGCACATATCACTGAATCTCCAAATAGTGCAGAGGCCATGTCTCTTTTTTTTTTTTTTTTTTTTTTAAAGGGATGAAGAAGGTTCTTTATAGGTGCAACATGTACCTTACAATATTATTTGAAATATTTGCAAAGAATGAACAATACATGTTTCTACAGCTGCAGTATCAGTGTTGTGCTGCTGGCTGTGCATATTCTTCCAGCATGGCTCACCTGGAAGGAGATTCCAGCTTGACTTGATGCAACAGCTGTAGTAGAAACTGTTGTCTTTAAACCCACAGCTCTTAGCTCTATCAGAACAATATTAACAGAAAAATGTGCACAGAGACCTACAGATAGAAAAAGTATTTCCCAACTGGGATGCAGAAGAGGACTAGAACCTGCAGGTGACAGAAATGTACCATTGTAGAAATAAACAGCTTAGCTGATGAATGTAGAGGCTGAATATCAATATCAACACACAAATATGGGACTGGAACATCCCAAAGTCAAAAAATTCATTTGTATGCAGTAATTACTCCTTAAATGTGCACTTTGGCTGAAGACCTTGTGGTATACCTTACAAGATTTAAAGTAAAATCCATATCAACTGATGCATAAAACTGCACACAGAATGAAAGTTTTGAGAGCAAACATTAAAAGTTTGTGATGGTGATAAAGAGTTGTAGCACTTATTGATTCTTTACATTGCTTTTCCAGTTAATATGACAGTCATTTGAGTCAAGCCAGATGTAAACAAGATGCTGCAGAGACTGTAGAGTCCACTAAGAATAAAGTTATATAAACTCTAAGCAACAAAGAAGCTCTGAGACTGATGTCCTTGCAACCCTCTGAATCATTTAAATTAGCCCCACATCTCAAATCAATCATGACACGAGTGTTTTGACAACTTTTGTGCTTCCAACAGCACAGTTTGACATATATTGACTTAAACATTGTGACTGAGCTAAAACAAACCTTTCCTTAGCCCAGTACACATCAGAGCTACTCTGAAGATACTCTTGGTTGTTCCAAAGGTCCTAGTAAGTCTTAATCCTTAGAAAGCACATGCAAGGGAGAGTTCAGCAGAATCAGGAAGCTAACCTGTGATGCTATGGTATCTTTATTTGTTTTCTTTTAGGCAAAACAGTGCCCACTATAGAGTTTTTTTTGTCTTTCTTTCCTTCACATATGTGGTGGTAAAATATCTCCTAAAGCATAATTTTCTTCATAACTTTTTAAGGACAACTCACAATTATACTATAATTAAAATGTTAACAGCTAATTGACCATGGATCAGTTCCCTGTCAGTCAAAATAACAAATAGAATTATTAAATAAAAGTCAGTCTTCAATCAGCAGATGCAGGACTGTGGTGCAGGGTAGCTAAGACAGTCCTTCCAGGGGCAGAACTGCTATGGACTGTGGAAGCCTTCTGATCTTCTCTTGCTAATCAGCAGCTTTCCATATTGAGCTGTCAGAGCCAGAAGGGCAACCACTCAAGTCAGAGGAGGGGGTCACTTGGTTGAAATTAAAACATCATAAGGATTGGTCAAGGAATGATTAGTAATTGCTATTCTGCTTTTTCTGTTGCTTTGTGTTCTATGATTTTACATGTTTGACCTATTCAAATGGTAAATTAGTTCATGGCAGCAGCTATTCCTTAATAAAATGCACAATTTCACTGAAGGATACACACTGAATCACTAGCAATATATTTTTTTAATAAATATTATTGCAGAAATACTGTAGCTACAGAGAAATAGCCTTGGGTACCTGTAGTGAGATATATCTGAACACTTCTTTCTCATAATGTTATTGCTTCTTATTTTTAAGACTGCTATTTAGCAAGTGTTTAAACAACTCAAGATGACCTTAATGCTTTGACACTAAATCACAGGAAAGAGCTTCCAGTGTCAAAATATTAATAATAAATGCCAAGAAGTCTACGGATATGTCATTGTAAAATAGAGCTGTCGGCTCCTGTTAGAGAAACATCAGTTTTACACTTACTTCAACAAGCAGCAAACAGTCCTGACAAGTGAAATGTTTCTAGTGCCCCATCCCTTGGAGGATTTGGAGGAGCTGCTGTTGCTGAGGGGTTCAAACGCAGGTCACGGTGCCACCAGGAGGGCAGGGCTGTTCACAGGAGGGAGCTCAGTGCCCTCCCTCACTGTCTCCATGGCCCTGCTCAGACCATGGTTCTGTGCCCTCCCTCTGGCAGGAGCAGCCCCTGGCACAGGTGCCCCTGGATTGCTGGAGAAGCTGAGGAGGGTGCACAGCTGCAGCAGCACCATCCCTGCCACCAGCAAACCACTGCCTTTGCTTGCCTGAAGTTTTTCATCAGAGCATCTCTGTGGTCTATAGGATACATAGTTTGTGACTCCTCAGAGGCTGTTTTCCAGCAGAGCTGCAAACAGAATTTTGTACGTGTCACAAATACAAATATAAGAATCTTTAATCATGGGAAGGCTTTTTTTGTTTGTTTCTAGATAGAAGTTCCAGTAATGCCCTTTTGTATTAATTTTGTTTAAACAAACCCAGATTTCAAGAGGTTGTGAAATCCTTGGAAGAAAATAATTACTTAAATAGAACATGCATGAACAATACAATAAATAAATTAAAGCTTAACCTTTAAAGACTACCATTAGGTTGGTTGGATCTACTTAGGTCAGTAGGAAGGTTAAACTTTAAAGGCTTAGTCTGTGCTTTGGTCAGTGAAACTGCCCTGCTAACGGTGTAGAGGAAGAGGTCACAGTTTACAATTCATATTGTAATTATTTATTTGGAAATTTAGAGTAAGAACGGTCCCAGCTCTTTAAAATCTGTTCTACCTCTTGATGGCATGATTTTAATTATACTGAGTTATTCTCTAGAAGATATCCTATTATTCTTAGTTTAACTTCATAACTAAATGAAGTTACATTTGTAGCTAAATCATTCTAAATGTGTCTGGCTGAATATATTTGCACGTCTCTTGAAGGCAGCAGCCTAAGCCTAGCATTACCATTGATGTCTAAGCAGCACAGAGGGTGCTGCAGAAAGCCAGAAACAACATCCCTACAAATGTTCAGTCTACTTGTACTCTCCCTCCTCTTTGAGCTACTGAACAGGCCTAGTTCCTTTTGGTTCTTATTTCCCTCAGCCTGCATTAACTAATTTTTAATTTTTTTTTCTTCAACTTAAGGCATACTCTTTTAATTGTTACTGAAATGAATTCTCTGCTGTAAACCCAACATTTATAGATCAAGACTATGAAGTACACAAGTTTAAATTGATTATAAACATGAACTACTCTTTCTGGTCAGACTTTATGCCCAGTAGTTGTAAAAGTAGCTCTAGAAATGTTGACAGTCAAAGGATGTTTGTGCAGACAGGATGGCATCAACTGAAGTTATCTTTCTTTTTTCTCATCAAATACAAACCCCTTGGGTCAGGTAGTCTTGACTTATGAAGAATCTTAACACTACATAGAATTGTGGCATTCATAATATCATTCTTTATAAAGAAAATTACTTGTATGTTCAGCTTTCTAGGCATTTGCTTTTCTTAGTGAATAACATTAAAGGAACATAGATATCAGATGTTCTGAGCTTTCTCTGCAAATGCTCAGGAGTACATATTTGTTTTTCCTTCCTTGTTTACAAAATGCCTGCAAAAATGCAACAAAATGTTCAGATTTGCATATATGTACAGAACTTTTTTCTCCTTGTAGTCAAGAAGTTTTCAAGGAGTTTTTTAACTCATGAAATACTCTATTTAGTGAATTTTGCCTGCTGCATACGTACAAACAAATCCCTAGAGGTTACTTTTGTGTTTCTTGGAAACACAACTGCATGGAGCTACAGAGATTTATATTGTTTTGTCTAAAAATCAAACTTGAAAAATACTCTTACAGAGAGCAAACCAATTTTGCTGAAAAGTTTATTCAGAAACTAGTCCAATTTTTCAAGTAGAAATTTGGAAAAAGTAACTCTGTGCCTCAGATTACATTTCAAACAGGTAAGGCATTTAAAATAGATACAGATCATGAAGTTATATAAGAGACAAGAATACAGATGTGTAGTTATACAGTTTAATCATTGACATGGCTGTCTGTATAAGACCTCCTTAAAATATCACAAATACCAGGTGAAAACTTAGAGATATAAAATATAGTTGTGATAAATGAACCAGTTTAAATCCAATTTAAATCCTGATTTCTGGTAAAAAATGTCAGTGATAACAAGTCCAATCATAACATTATCACTGAAATTCATAAGCCTCACAGAAGAGCATGGGAAGAAAACAGTGATTCTTCTACAGAAATGAGTGGTCATTCTAGTTTTCACTAATATCCTTTGGCTGTATTTCATTATCTGAGACTGGTTTAAAAAACATTTAATAAACTTTTTTTTAAAGCTTGTAAACTTGATGCTGCCTCTGGTTTGTAGTTTTTTTTCAGTTGTGCACAACCCTGAGCACATTGATAAGCTGTGATATTTGCAGGGGTTCCTTGTAGTTTTATTTGCTTGCCTCAACACTCTGCTATCAAGCTGTTGAAAGAAAAAACACCTCAGTTTCAGATACACAGAAAATGAGTCTTCTTTCCACACAGCTGCATGTCATCATGATCCTGGCACTGTGAACTCAAATTATTTCTGTAAACTTACCCAGGAGACCTGATGAATTTGGACCTCAGTGATGGGACAGTTATGTTTTTTAAGAATAGAGCAAGCCATGAAACAGCATCACAGAAAAGATGAGGAGGGAGGGCAGTTCTGGGAAACCTGTCCTTGGCTAAAAGCAAGATCAGCAAGAGCTGATTACTCAGAGATGTTTCCAGTAATATTTTTAATATCTCCACAACATCTCAGCACAACCTGTTCAACCACTCTTACAATAAAAAGGTGCTTTGCTATCATTAAACAGAATTTCCTGTTTCAATTTGTGCCCTTTGCTTCTTGCCACTGGACAGCACTCAAAACCACCTCTCCCCCTTTTCTTTACTCTCCCTTTCAGTTGTTTTTATGCACAGACAAGGTCCCTCTGAGCCTTCTTATTTCTGTGCTGAACAGTATCAGCTCTCTGAGGCTCCCCTTGAATGGTGTTTCACTCCTTTAAGCATCTTTGTGGCCCTCCACTGGACTCACTCCATTTTCCCTTCCAAAGCTCCACAAGCCAGGTGTGGCCTCACCAGTGTGGGAAGAGGACAGTTGTCATCTCCTTGGACCTGCTGGTAGCTGTGCCCCTAACACAGCCCAAGGTGCATCTGGCCATCCTTGCTGCACAGGCACACTGCTGCCTCACAGCCACCCCTGTCCTCACCAGCACATCCAAGTCCTCCTCTGCCAGCATTCCTGCCCCCATGAAAGCCTGTGCCTGTGATTGTCCCTGCCCTGCTGGGTTCCCTGAGGTTCCTCCAGCTCATCAAGGTGTCTGTGGGTGGCAGCACACTCAGAGGTGCATCAGCCCCTGCTCCTGTTTTGTACCAGTAGCAAACTGGCTGGTGGAGCACCCTGTGCCAGAGCCCATGTCCCTTATGAAGATGCTGAACAGTATCAGCACCAGCACTGTGCCCAGCCCAGCACTGGGGATTGCCTCCAGCTGGAATCACCTTGCTGATTACAAACCAATGGTCTGCCTCTTCAACCAGTTTTAAATCCACCCCACTGTCCACTTAACTATTTTGTACCTCATTTATCTCATCAGCTTTTCAAAGAAGTTATAATGTAAGAAAGTGTCCAAAGTCTTCCTTTTTATTTCAGTTTTAAATTGTCTTGTCGAGGAGCCCCTTAGACATATCCATGAATTTTTTAATCCTTCTTTCTTATTGAGTAATTTTTCAAAGAGAAAAATTTTGAGAAGTTTTCTGAATATCTTGCTTATTTTAAGGAAACATATGGCATTTTAAAGTTTGACATTTAGAGAAATATGGTGTGCTTAGATCAGCATGCTCTTTAATTTCAGTGTTTCAGCTAGTTTGTCAGCAATAACAATTTTGAATTAGTGTTTAAAAAGTATTTTGGCAGGCCTAGGGTTTTGGGGTTTTTTTTCAAATATTTTATTCATGAGAATTTTTTGAGATTTTTTACTGTCTTGATTTGTACTGTATTTTTCTGAAAATCAAGAAAAATGCAGAGATGGAAGAAGTTCAGCTTCTGTAGCTGTCTATGACAGCCTTTGTCTTCCCAGAAACACAGATACAATCTATCATGTGTATGATTACATAAAGGATTACCATTCTGCATTTATTCTTCTCATCTGGCTTGGAAGCTGTGCTGTGTACTCAGTTTATACCATCCAATTAAAATGCCTTCATGCTTTAAAGTAGCACTACTCATAATATTTAAAAGAGTAGTTCATTATTGAAAAATCATGTTACAATATTTCTAATTTAGCTGTAAATTCTTACTACAGTTGAAGAACTTTAAAACAAAAGAATGTAAGTCAGAAAGAAATCATGGCATTTTGTTGCTGATGAATATAATTGATGAAATCCTGGACCCACTGAAGTTTAAGAGAGAAGTTCTTATTGACTCTGGGAGAGCCAGGATATTATCCAACAATCTGATACTGTCTTTCACATGCATTCCAAAGAATCAATTATGCCCTTGCTTCATATTAGCATTTGGTAGTGTCAGGAAGCCTCAGTGAAAACTGCATTCTGATAGGCATTAGTCTTTCATGTGTCTTATTAGTCTTATAGATGTCACTCCACAGGGTACAGGAGGAGCACAACTGCCTTGTAGAGTTATATATTAGCACAGAATCAGCACCTTTCTCCTGTTTTGATTCTGAAATTGAGTTTAAGGCTCAAACTGAAAAGTAAACCCCTTCTTTAAAATGACATGCTGGCTTTCTTCCTTTCAAGGCAGCTGCATCAGTTCAAAAGCTGCTTTTGGAGATGTTCTAGCTTTTTCTGAGGCTGCCAGTTTTCACACTGGGTTTTGCTTCTGAATTGAGCACAGGTACACACATCTACCCATGCCAGAGAACATGGGAAAGCAAATTTTTTTGCTTTAAAGTTCTTAATCACCATGAGCCCTTGCTATTTTCAAATGTGAGGGTTTAGTATAAGCTACAGTTTCTAAATTGCTTTAAAAATTACTTTGACCTGATTTCTACATAGACACTCCTTTCTCTCTCTAAATAACCTAAAAAAGCCCCCAACCCAGGTGGCCTCTTTCAGTACCTGAAGATATAAGATAAAGGCATGCAAAATTAAAGAATGGCTTCTGTATATTAGGAGCACAAGTGAGTGACAGAAGCCACAGCCCATTCCCAAGACCAATGCCACTGCAGCTTTGGGGTGTGTATCTATGAGCCTAGAACTGAAAACCATGCACTCAGACTTCTCCAAGTGCTGTGAAATTCTTGATCTGGAGATAGGCAATCTCACCCTAAAATCTAACCTTGCTTTTATTCGACTGTCACATTGCTCTATGCAGCCAAGGAGACTTCGGTGATTTCACAGTGTGATAACAAAAAGAAGTCTCCCAAACCAGTATTGTGATTAACATCACTTTTGTCAGCAAAATAGCTCTTTGTAAGCTTCTGAGTGAAACTCAGAATCAGGTGTCCTGGACCTTCAGGTTCTTGATTTTGCTCATGGAACGGTCCCATTATAAATAATACCAGCCTTTACTTTTTATTATTTAAATAAGGACATATCAATACCTGACATTTAATCAAGGTGAATTGGAAATTTAATATGGAAATGATATTCCTGAATAATCCTGTGCTGAGACATGCCTTTGTCACAAGAAAGAACTTCATGTCTTCTCAGGCTTTTACTTCCTTCTTAAGCAATGTGATTGCAAGGTTTGTGATCACTGGCCTGGAGTTTGGATATCAGTTGTTGAATGTTAGCTAAACTTATAAACTCCCTATGAATTTATAAAACCTTATAAAACCCTGTGTTAAATGTGAGCAGGTAAGAACATTAAATCACTGTTACCTTTCCCAGCTGGAACCTAAGCCAAGTGTACTATTCCATAAGTAGGTGGTGATGTTCTCTCTTAGATTCAGCTCTGTGCCCTTCACACACAGTACTTAGGCTGTCTGTATCATGTGAATTGTACAGATGATATATACCAGCAACACAGAACACATTTCTGCTTTGGATTCTACTTAGACTTACCCATATTAAAGACTCTTTTCAAGCAAATAAAATATAGTTTCAGAGCACAGAAAATTTAGTTACAATACATGAAGTCAATATTCATGTCTTTTGTGTCCAAATCACAGACTCTTATTGACAGGGCTATCACACCTGTATCACTAATCATTGAATCTCAGAGTGGTTTGGCTAAGAAGGGATCTTAAAGATCATTGAGTTTCAAGCCCCCAGCCATAGGCAGGAACAGCTTCCACTGCATCAGGCTGATCAATTCCCATCCATCCTGGCCTTGAACTCTTCCAGGGACAGGCATCTGTAGCTTATCTGGGCAACCCATTCCAGTGCCTCACCACACCCAAAATAAAGAATTTCTTCCTAATATCTAACCTAAAACTCTCATTTCTCATTTTAAACCCATATTCCCACATCCTATCACTATTAATACCACATGAAAGCAAGCCACAAATGTTAGCATATTATTCAAAATACTTTGAGGTTATGCAAATTTATTCTATGAGTTCATTTCTATGGATAGCTGTCTTGAAGGGAGTTGCTTGACACATTTGTTTTCTTCTTAAATTTCAAGTCAGTTCAAGTAGGTGTGCAAAAACAGAAGTCGAATCCCCCAAGAAGCAAAAATTCTTGCTCCAGTACACTAATAGTACAAAGTTGTGAGCACAGCAGAACTCCAACAAATCCATTCATTAACCTTAGACTGCCTACATAGTCTGCTAAATGTTAAATCATCTTCAGGCAGTCTGAAAGCAAATTGTTGTGTTATTCTTTAGGTTGCAGCTCACCTTCCTTGGCTTTGGTGTACAAAAAAGAATAAACAAGATAAGACTTTCAATGCTTCTGAATGCTTTAGACAAGTTTGATAGACTCTTATGGACCTTTACTCACTTTCCATCATGGGTCCTTGTCAAAATTGACAGAAACTACTTAGACAGCCAAGTTTTTTCCATACATCTCTAAATTACTCACCATGCCAAAGGTTTTTATTAAATTAATTAAAATTGCGTAAAGGTCAAGATTTTCTCTTGACAGCACTGATTTGTGAAGCATGAAAAGTGCTTCAAGTCTTTCAAAGCTTGCTTTGAACCCACAATTGTGATCCATATGAGCTACGAAATGTCACAAGAATCACTTGAGGAAAATCTGCGGAAAGATTTTACCCAACATGATCAGCATAAGTATGCTCTTTGAGTTGGTTTATAGTGAAATCTGTAACTACTTAATCAAAATGAAGAGTTACAAATGTGACCAGGGTGAGATAAAATCATAAGGCATATTATTTCATTAAATAGCAGAACCAAGAAGATTATTCTTTTTTAAAGAGCAACCTTTTCTCATTTACAGAGATTTAAATTCAGGAGTTGTTTTGCATAACCAGGGACTGCTAGTAGGTATACCATGGGCTGCATTTTAGAGGTTTGATTAGTAGCCTTTGCTTACCTTTTCCTAGCTGCACCAATTTTCAGAAATAATTTGAATTGCTCATTATTTTCCCCTTCTTTGGGAGAGGCCAAAAGGTTTGGGTAGGTTTGAAGGAAGTCAAAACTGCTTAAAATTTTTCCTGCAGCTGATTTGTCATGCATATATAACCTAGGGATTACCATTATAAAATTTGAGCATATGTAATATGACATATCAATTCCAAGCATTAACAATTTTTATATTCTTATATATATGTAATATATACATTAGAGGAAAGGAATATGAGGACCATGATAATAGTTTCTTATACAAAGGCAGATAGAACTTCAGATTAATAACAGTTGGGTAAATTGGTCTATAAATGAAATAATCATATCATTTCCTGGTTGTCTTAAGCATACATATCATTCTGTTGATTTGGAAGGTGTCTGAGAAATCAGTGAAAGATGCAAGAATTATTAACTTGTCCAAAGAGAAGTAGGGAGCATGGTGCCACAGTTGGTGTCATGGTGGGGCCTCTACTTTAGAGCAGAATATCTGTCCTGTGAGGAATGGCTAAGAGAACAGGGATTGTTTACCCTGGGGAAGAGAAGGTATCAGGGATACTAACTGTGGCCTTCCAGTACCTAAGAGGGCTATGAGAAAGATGGAAAGACACTTTTTACATAGGTATGCAATGACAGAACAAGGGGGAATGCCTTCTGACTGAAAGGGGTACATTAAGTTTAGGCATTAGGGAGAAATTCTTTCCTGTGAGGGTGGTGAGGCAGTGGTACAAGTTGCCCAGAGAAATTATGAATTCCCCATCCCTGGAAGTATTTAAGGCCAGGTTGGATGGAGCTGTGAGAAATCTGGTCTAGTGGAAGGTGTCGCTGCCTACACCAGGGGTCTTGGAGCCAGATGATCTTTATGATTCCTTTCAACCCAAAATCATAATAGATTGATTTTGTTATGTTTCTGTGGAAGTGGAGACTGAATTCCAGTCTGTGCTACCAGTGAGATATAGCTCAAAGGACTGAGCTGAAACTTGAGTGATACTCTTCTGCAATTTCTGTTCTTTGTGATTTGCCTGGAGTGACTTAATCAGCTCAGGCCCAAGAGATGACAGCAGACAGTGCTTCATTTCCATCTGATCACATGCTATGTAATATACATAAAAAAGGCTGAAGCCTCAAACCATACTTACTGGTCTGACCCTCACAGACCCCTCAGGGGGCCTATGAAGATGTGATGCCCTCAGCCACATTTCTTGTGTTTGAAGTGTTAACCTTTTATATCTAGGGGACATGGTATGTGAAAGTGCTCTATAAGGTATTATTTATGGGCAGTCTTGTATGAACTAAATTTGCAATCTGTTCTTTTAAACCATCAAATTCATTTTGATGCAATTTAAAAATTATGTAGTATTTCAGTCATGAATGATTTTATTTCAATAAAAGTAATAAAGGAACTTCAAGGGCTGTGATCATTACTGGATAACCACATCCTTAGGGAATTAGAAACATTTAGATACTTTTTCTGTACAATTAAAATATGACACCATGGGATTAAATGTTAGGACATACACCATAAGTAATGACTTCATGCCTTATTAGCTGCAAATAAATGTTAACAGGACAAGAAAAATAACAGGCCAAATTAACTCTTGGGACACATAGGACAAGGATCTGTTGAATTCTGCACACTTTCAGTGCCTGGCATGCCATGACAGGGTTCAGCCAAGTATGCTTTTATGGCTGTGGTATTTATGGTGCATACTGATAATGTTATAGATGTATATTACACCATAATTCAAGAAGATTCAGCTCACAGACCAAAGATTCATTTGGTGCTGAAAACATTATCTTGCTTGGCCTTGTTTTCACAGGAGTCAGCTGAGCAGCACAGTCAGGGCTAATAATCTCTTTACTGGGGTTATGAGGCTCAGCATCAGATGTACCTGTCTCTTAAAGGCCCAGTGACTAAGAGTTAAATCCACTGTGATTAGAACTGCAGCATTTCATTTTAGTCACCTTTCTTTCTAACAGCAATCAATCTTGGGGCTCCTTCTAAGGAAAGGGAAGAACTAAAACTGCATCAAGCATCACCGAGTGTAAAACTACCTGATTACCTGGTTGCCAGGGCTGAGAAGACACTGATCCTGCTGAGGCAGTTCAGCTCCAAAGTCTGGGCAGACCTGGGGAGATACAATGAGCCATCAACAGTCAGAAACTTGCCCCGAAAACCTGTGGTTGCCTGAACCTCACAGTGATGGCAGTGACTGCAGGGCTGCACCCTTCTCTGCTTTAAACAATGCACACAATATTCATATGTGTGCATTGGGTAACAGGGATTGATTGCCATCCCCTCTCAGAAGGATTTAAACTCACAAAGGATCCCAAATATTTCCTGGTCCATTCTGTGAATGAGCATATTTCAACACCTTTAATTGACATGGAAATGAAACAGCATTTGCCCTCATCTACAGGGCTTGAGCTGATTAAATTACTCCATGCAAACCAAAAAGAACAGAAATTGCAGAAGAGAAGCTATCACTCAGATTTCAACTTAGTCCTTTGAGTTACCCAGTCAAGGAAGCAGATCAGGACTTATTTTCTGAACTGGCTGGTAAGAGGAAAACACAGCTAAATGCACAGAGCTAAGTCCCTGCTCTCTAACCTGTACATGCTCAGACTGAGGAGACTAGTCCCTCAGTCCTTAGTCCCTCCTGGCTTGTGCTGTCCCCTGATCCATCCAGCCCAGTGCCTGAGCCACTCCTGCTTGCTGGGGCTGACATCCCTCAGACTGTGTGAGAGGGTACAGGCAGTTTGCTTGGCATTAGAAATGAAGTCAGCTCTGGTTTGAAGCCCACTTGCAAAAGCAAGAAAAACAAAGCTTTCAAAAGTGAAGTCTGACTGATATAATTGAAATAATGGAAATTGTTGAAGTAGATGGAATATAATGAACTTTGCTAGAATATTTGAGGACATCAACAGTAACTCATAATGGTCTCTTTGAGGTAAAGAAAAAACACCAGGAGACCTTTTAAGACCCCAGTGTTCCTGCTTTTTTATTTCAGTGAAGATGCTATGAGAGCATGATGCAAATGGAGCCCCAGAAGAGCCCAGCCAGCAGCAGCCCTCCCTTTCCCTCTGCCCACTCCCACCTCCTGGCAGCACATTGCCCCTTGGTGTTAATCATAGTGCACCAGCTCCTGACAGCCTTTTAATAGGCAAGGCAGGAGGGAAGGAGGCATTTTGTTATAGGTCTTTACAAAGTACTAAAAGGAAAATTTAAAATGCTCATCACACTCGAGTAGTTCCACTTAAATACCAGCTCCAGGTTTACTTCATTATCCTCTTACCAGTAATTAAGCTACCTAGAGACAATCAGCAAATAACAAAATTCTGTGGTGGAGGAAATTGGTTTAGACTACAAAGAACTGAATGAAATTATTGTACAAAATAGAAGTAAGCAATGGTGTAAAAAGGGTATTTAGCTATTTTTAAATACATCCTGAGGGCCACAATATTTCCTTTACATGAAATACATAAACTGAGGATTTGGAGAAGTCCCTATTCATTTCTCCTAAATGAAGTTTATTAGGTAAATATGGCATTTCATTCCCATAATGTCTGATCCACTGGACTGGTGATTTTCCTAGATTTTCAGCTGTTCAAATCCAAAGGCTAAAGGCAATGTTTAAATGAAGTCTTCTGCCCCTGTCTTCCACCCCATTGACTGAAGAAATCAAAGACATAAATGCATGGAAGAAGCAGTTTCTCCTACCCTAAGCTGTAAACAAAGTGTTGAAATCAGGTCATCCTGGAGCTGAGGCCAAGGGTTTAGCTAGGCAATGTCTTCACTCTCTATTTTCCATCTTCTGATCTCATTTTAGCTCATGCAAGCATTTTTTTTTCATATCCTAGAGAAACTTTCCTGACCCTGAGCTCAAGTCAGAGCAGGGAAGGACATGTTAACAACAGAAGAACTGAAATAGTCTCATTTATAATGATTTTATAGCAAACACCAAAAAAAAAAAAAAAAAAAAAAAAAAAGGATTGAGAGAAGAAAAAGCTGAAGTGGTGGAGAGATTTTACTTCATGCAGCAACAGTAAATCCTACTTAAATTATCTCAGTTAATTGTCTGAACTAGATTAGAAAAGTGACACACAAGGGACATAAACCTAGCACTTGACTGTTCCTTCTCATGCACCCTGCAAACACTGATGCAAAATCTGTGGGGGCTAATTAATTTCTACAGATGAGAAAAAAATCTGCCATTGGAAAGCAGGTAAATTTCCAGAGGTAAAAGCCTTACATGTATGGAGCTACATTAAAGGAATAACAACTTATTCCCTTTTAAAACTTTATGGGTGGCAAACCACAAAAGAAACTGAATATCTTCATGGTGCACTTTAAAGAAAATCATGCCCTGGACCTTAAATGCTGTCAGGTATTTGCATATATTCCTCAGTTACAGAAAGGGGTTCTGCAGCACTGGTGTGTGTAAACATGATGGACACCTTCACATCACAGGAGGAAAATACAGACTATTTTCTGTGTGACTTTGGAGCACTTAACATGTTAATACAATGGGGTTTTTTTCACAGAACACACCTTCCCCTCAAAAAGCTGCATTTGTTCAATTTCACACTGCAGTGGGCAAATTGAAGACAGCTGGCTTTATTACTCATCTGTGATTTTTTGGTTTTGATGGATTACTTGCTTTGTTTCAGGTATTAGTGGAAAGAGAAATAATTCTGCAAACAGAATAATTAAGATTTTGTTATTGTGCCAGTACAATGTAATCTTAAATTTTAAGGACACACTGAAGTGAGGGTTGGTGGAAACAAATAATTCATGGCAGGGGATGAAGATCCACCTGAGCCCAGTTGCTCTCTGATCTGATACATTAGAGCTCTAAAATAGAAATGAGGAAAATAGGAAGTCAGCTCATTCCTTGTATTTATATCCCTATTGATGTTCTCTGCTGTCCTGATGGCATTGCCACCAATCCAATTACACTGCAAAGTAAAGATATTTGGTGTATTTCTAAAATCCAAAGTCCCTGAAGTCATGTGATTATAACTTCCAGTTTGTGGCTGTACTAAGTTCTCTGTCCTCAGAGGTACAATGAAACTGTGACTTCTCAAAGGTCAAAATCCAAAAGGCAAATGCAAAGACTGATGTGTATGGGGGGTCTTTAAAATATATTTTTAGTCCATCCTTAAGATATTCACAGGGTCTGGCTCTAAATTTTTGAGTATGCACAGTAGGTAAGGCTGAATATTTAAGTTCCATTCACAGCCACAGGAAAAAGAAAATGTCTGTGACAGACACATATTCTCTTTTTAAAAGGTTTGTGTCCTGTGAACACCATCAGTGGGCTTAATTGCAAACCAGCTTTTCACTGGCTATTTCTAGAAAATAAAGATGTTCTTGTAAATCATAGAGAGACTGACTTGAACAGTTATTTCACTATCAGGACTTAAGAATAATGGCAACCTATTTTTAAGTTTTCCTTACCTGTTTTATCAGAGCTTTTTTTGTATGTCTAAAAAATTCTAGTCAATTTTGTTTATGTTTTGGGATTTTTTTTCTGAAAGTAATGGATTTTCATGATTTTAAGAAAAAAAAGAAATATTGGATTAATTGTTTTGTTTTGTTTGGTTTTTTTTTATGAGAGAAAACTAAGGTATTTTTCAATACTTGATAAAAAACACTCTGAGGTACATATCATGTATGATAACCATTTTGGAATACAAAAAGTAACATTTAATGTGGTGTATGAACTGCCAAATACATTTCAGTAATGATGTTATTTTTCTCCATTATTGTAAGTGGAAATTTACTAAAACTTGTAAATGCACTTTCAAAATTGATCTCTCATAAAAGTGCTAGAACATTACAAGCAGAATCCTTGTGGTTATTAACTGAATCCTGGTATTATACAAGTTGAAAGGCTGTTTCAGATAATGATGTAATAGTTAATATTTTCTCTGAGAACACACAGATAGCAAATGTGTTTTAAAGCAGAGGAGTCTAAATTATCCCAAGAAACGAAGTGTACTTTGAAAAGTTATACTTAAGAGCCATTTTCCAGCTGACTATATAAACAAGACTTCTTCTTCTGGGGGTAGAGGCCAATAAAGTTTGCTATTTTTTATTTTGCTAAGCTTGGGATAACTTTTTCTGGGATAAAAGATTAATGTTGCTTTGTCCAGTTAATACATCATAAATTATAATTCTATCAAAGTCTATTAGGTGGCTTACTGAAAGACTGCTATTCATAGCATGCAAAGTCACTTATTTTTCAGGAAGAACACAATTTCTTCACTAAAAGGTTTTTTATTTTTATTCCAGTGCACTGTGAAAATCTTTCATATTGAGTTTTTTCTCTAAATTTTTAATATGGAAAACACAGTGATAATCAAGCTATATTATAGCACTATATTTAGTTTAGAACTAATCAAAAAGATAAATACTGAATAGGCAGCAAAGTCTTATCTTCCTCCCCAGCCTGTTCCATGTGGTGTTTTGTTCCAAAATTATTGGCCATTTCTATAAAATTTATTAGTCTATTTAGTAAATTAAAACTTTACTGTGATTCAAGAGCAAGATTTATCCTACATGTAGAGCTCATGGGAACTGCACAACTTTGTTAATATTACAAACTCACGTTTCCTTAAAGGCTTCACATTAATAAGTATAAAGCACGTGGTTGTGGCTGCCATGCCAGGCATTTCCCTGCTGCAGGCTGCAGCTGTGGAGGGACAGCAGAGGGAATGGATTGCCCATGGAGAGCAGAAGGTGTGGCACCCTGCAGCCTGTGGCTTTTTGGGGACACTGCTGGGTGCCACTGGGCCATGGCAGTAATCACACCTGGGCTTGATTGCCAGTCACTTGCACTAGCTCAAACACACAGTAGCACCACAGAAATTATTGTGTTAGTGTTAGTCAGAAGGAGAAAGTCTAGTCCAAAGTGGACCTCACTCAGGGATCAGAAAATGGCTGATCTCCGACATGGCTGACCATAGTGAAGCTCTGTGCCCTCTGTCTTTTCTCCACACTGCACAGGAATGGTGCCTCATGGAGACCCAGGGATATCCCTGAGCTGGGGCAAGCCCAAGGAAAGCACACAGCCCCCTGTATGCTGAACGTGGAGCAGGGTGCCTGCTGGTGAGGAGTCAGCTCCTTGGCACTGGCAGAAGAGCCTGGGCTCAGCTCTCATGCCTCCTACTTTCCCACCAGGCCCTCCAGAATAAAGCCAATGACAGCTTGTAGGGCTTACACCACTGCTAGCTGTGCTCCAAAGGCTCTTGCACCCTCTTGTTGGCAACATTTTAAAGGAATTTCAAAAGGTCTCATTTTGGCAACTTCATCAAGCATATGCTTTATTAAAAGGAGCACTTCCTCTGCTCTAATTATGTAGATGCATGTCTGAACAGGGGTTTGCTTACCTAGTTACTGCTTAGGATATTGAAATCTGATTTTAGGTTCATTTGACACCTTTAAAAACTTTATTTCCTATTTAAACTTGAAGATGCCCAATGGCTTTTTGCATCTGCATTTTTGCTCCATGGTGCTTGTGAAGCAGTGGAAGAATTTATACCTTGCATATAGTTATGAATTGGGACAGATACTCTTGATAAATCCCCCAGGGATTCATTCAGTAAATATTCTCCAGACTCATTTGTGCCACACATAAGAAAAGGTCACATTTGTGCCCATGATTTTTTATCCTTCTCAAAGCACTCACCTGAATGTGTAATACCCAGTTTCAAATCTCTTTCTAATTTCTCTCTTCACTGCTGGGATTAATAAGCACCAACATATTCCTTGACTGGAAATATCACTCTAGGTTGAGTGCACATGTGCATGCATAAAGAAATTCAGACTCTAGTCCTGGAGCCACAAGAATTGCAGCTGGAGTGGTTGTGCAGGGCTCAGCTCCTGAGCTCATCACATCTCCTGGATCACAGGATGCTGAGCTCCTGCTGTCCCTGCACAGAACAGCCTCACTGCACTTTGTTTCTGGCAGTTCTCTGACACATCTCATCACATCACAGGGGCTGCAGTGGAGGTCCTTTGGTGAGTTGCAGCTGATCCTCACGGGGCACAGAAGGGTTAATGCCACAAAGCAAAACACCCTTTGTGTATTCCTAGGTTACTTACATCAGTGTTCGTAACAGTGCCTTCCCACAAGCCTTCATGCTTGCTGCTAGCAAATGAAAGTGAATTTCACTTATTTTTAACTTATTTTTCAGGCAGACACTGGAGGAAGGCTTTACCTGCAGGTGAAAGATCTCCATTCTAACCAAAGCAGCCTACTTATAAATAACCTCTCTCTTCCAGTAAAGTTGTTGGATTGTATATAAGTAATTCTTTGATGAAATAACTGTCATCTGGATCAGAAAAAATGAATTTTGTGTCTGACTTAAAAGCAGAAATAATGCTTCCAACAAATAGGTCTTGTAATAACTCACATTTTTCATGAGCTGCAGTTGTCTTAACATTCAACAAGGCTCAGATAAAAACTGGATGGAATAGGAAAAAGAGTGAATAAAGATATTTAGAAACCAATAATTTTTCCTGATGAATTAAGATACTTCTAGATATTGCTTATTGTCTTAATTTGAAATTTCTATGTTTTTTTTTTTTTTTTTTTGTCAACATTCTGACTCACAACAGTGTTCAGGGGCTTTCTCCACTAAATTTTACTTCTCTCCTACACATAGAGATGCTTTTCAGCCTATTGACATTTTTGATATTTCTGGTAGGTGAAAGTCATTCAAGGTGGAGGAACCTCTTTGGTTGAGGTTCGTGAGGAACTCCAGCAGAGAGGATAATTAATTGGGAGCTTCATTGATTTGCTTCTTACTCACCTTAGAGATCTCTTCCTTCCTTGCCTGCTTCCTCAGGGATGTCACAGAATCATTATTTATGTAAAATATGCATTTATAATGTTATGTGTAAACAACTATACTTTATATTTCCATGTTAGGGATTAAAAGTTGAAGGAACAAGAGCTATTGCCTTGTGTTCTGAATACAGGAAGCCTCTGCAATTCAAAATTTTTCTCTCTCTTTGGTGAAAATATCATTACTTATTTGTTTCCTTAAATTCTTTTCACCTCCATGAAAAAGAAATCCCTACATTTTTTGCAGAGCTTCTGCAGTCCAAGAAGAGGGAATTGACTGTATTTTATATTTTCCTATTCTGAGTATTACAAAGCAAATATGATCTTGTAAAGTACAGTGCATGTGTGCTGATTCTCTGCTGTGTAGCTTGAGAGTAGTTTCATTATATATTATTGAAGCTTGCTGGAAATCTTCATCTGCTCTAGAGTCTACCCTCAGTGCCTGAGATTTCACCTGAAATTGAAACACTGCCAATTTCATACAAATATTGGAACCCTGTGTGCAGTGGAGAGCTTTTTAATACAGCTACATGTGTCACAAGCCACATCTATATCAAGAACATACTGCAGTTCTCTTTTAGCAAAAATGACAGAGGTCTCCAATTGCATTGGAAGATTTGTCTTGCTGGCAACATCAGCTGGGGATTCTTCTCCTCTTTTTTAGTTCATAATGCAGCAGAAGTTTGGTTGTTGCAGATTTAACTATTTCTAGGAGCAATGAAGGCAAAAGACATGTACCTTCACACTACCCAGGTCTCTCCTTAAGTCCTTGATTTCTATTATTACTTTTTTTTTTTTTTTAATTAGTTTTGGCAAAGCACTTGTTCCATTTGTTTGATGGAACTAAAAAAAAAAAAAAAAAGGATTATTCTTCCAAGTATTGTCACTAATAATAAGTATTGGGTGCCATAGTGAGCTGGAGCCTGCAAGCAGGTGACAGGAAAGGGACTGAATGAAGCCAAGGATCCCCCCCAGGACTGCTAGGATGTACTATGAGGGAAAGGAGATGGCAGAGGGCTGGTCTTGGCCTCCATGAGAACTACAATACCATAGACATGGCACTGTTAACGCTTCATCCAGCTCCATGCCCTGATGTGCCTCAGACTGCTTTCCTGTGCTGCAGCTTCTGTCTGTCTGGTAGAAAGCTCTGAGCAGCTTCTAAGTACAGAGAAATAGAATCAGATCTCCAGTTAAGAGATCATAAACTGGGTTTGTATTAAATTATACTCTGATTCTGTATTTAGCCAGGAAAAAGCCTTTGACTTTGCTACACACCTTTTTCATTCTTGTGTGATTTGTGCCAACCTCTGCTCTCACTGGGAGAGGAGCACTATAGTTAATAGGGGACTGGTGTATACCTGTCTCCAGTCTGAACTCAATTTGCACATCCCTGGTACTGAATTTTCCACCTGTTGCTGCCTTTCCAAAACACCAATCAAGCAGCAGATGTTATTTTCTTTTTTTCACTATTTCTACTGTGTCACTTTTTTCTAAAGTATACTTTGCCAAGACTGATATCTAGAAAAAAAACACATCATTCACATTTCTTCCCTTTACCTTATGTAATTCTTTGTTGATAATGATACTCCACAGTCTCCATCTTGCTGCTTACCATATTTCTATGGTGAAACAAATCTTATGAGGAAATCAGAGGATTTTGTCTGAGGAAATGTCTGTTGGGGACTGTATGGGGAAGGAGAGATCTTGCTGTGAAGGCACATTGTCACTGAGCTGTCCCCAAAATTCTGCCACTACCAGAATAAGACAAATCCACTGAAAATTTGCTTAGCTCCAGTCACTGGTGGCCTACACCATAAAATCTGTGGAATATTCTGCTTGGATTTTTTTTTCCTGAGGAATCTTGACAGCAACAGGAAAGGGCATTATATGTCACCCCAGTAATTTTTTCTCCTTTTGCTGTCCTCCTGCTGGATAGTCGCTAGACAGAAAAAAACTGTTTCCATGGAGTCTTGGAAGAGGAATAGCACTGGAAGTGTAGCTATAAACCTCTTCTGTGCTCAAACACAGCAACTGCTGTTGGAAGGGCTTTGAACAGGTCTAGAAAAGAGAAAGTGCTATCACTAGAGGATGGCATGACTTATCACTGTGAAATAAAAATAATTTTTAAAAATTTAAAAAGGAACTTTTGGGGGAATTAAGAATATAAAATGTCTGAGCATAGATTCCTTCACAAAATAAATTGAAAATTCTATTATTCATAAGTATAAAATCTTAAATCAGATCAAACCACAACCAGAAGTTAGATACTAAAACTTAATCTACCCCTCTCCTCTACTGCTCCCGTACCTTGTAGAAATAACTTGTAACAACTTTATGTTAAAAGTGCCTTAAAAATTAAAATTATCAAAGTTCAGAAGAGAGAGCAAAATGATTACAAATTTTCTAAAGAAAAGAGTATATTCTCTTTTTCTCTTATGGATACTCTAAAAATTTACCATCACTAAGCCTTCTCTTTAAGGTACCAAAATCTTGAATCCTCCTGGGTTCTTCTGAAGATACATGGCGTGTTAGTCAGCTAGCAGTGATTTTTAAATGCATCTGTGTAGCCTCCAGCCCAGCCTGAAGCCACAGTAGACAATTCCTTTGACATGGTTTCTTGACAGTTTCCATTTTTTCACTATTTTTAAAGAAAATTCTTGATTCTGGTATATCCCTTACTGAATAATACAGGGTATGGGGGCTACTCCTTGATGCTCAGTTAGCCAGTTAATGAACTGAAAAAATGGTTGCATATGGATAAAAATTTGTTGCACAAAAAAGTCCTCTTTTATCTTTCTTATGAAATTATATTTAAGAAACCGAGAATATTAAGATTTCTGTTTCCATCAGAGTAGAAAAGCTTTTCACAATCTGAATTCTCTACTTCCATCCAGGACAATATTAGTGTTTATAAAAACCTTATAATTTTGTACTGTATACTAGGAATATTTCAGGAGAGTAATCACATGAGCTGTTCCACCATGGTCACCTCCCTGGCATGGCTTGCTGTGTGGTAACAGCTATATTATATATCTAGAACTGGTTATATTAGCAGGAGCTAAACATTGGTGCTGTACTGGTATTTTACAGAGGGGAAGGGTTTGGGACCCAATCTAAATCTTTTTAAGAGCTTGAGAAGACCTTGGCTACTCAGCCATAGACTGTGGATCAGGCCCCATGTTACAAGGTGTGCCTCTAACAAATGAGCACCAGTTAATGCTGTTTTCAAGGGTAAGCTTGAAACAGGTCATTAATGCAGTGACTGATGGAAATAAATTTCTGTGAAAAGAGGAGAGTGAATTATGGCAGGTCGCAGAAAGATCAAGAAGCAAAGTTCCCAGTAAGAATCTCCCTACTGGAAAGAGAAAAGAGATAGGAGAAAATAAACAATGTCTATTAATATTTAAGAGTTACTTATTTTGAAAGAGGAATATGATACTTGTCTGGAAGAATTTTAAAAATTGAATGATAAAATAGTACAAAGATATGGCAATTTCTATCAGTTGCTTCTTTTTCTTCCATGTCATTTACTAAGATGCATGACTGTCCTGATAGTCTGGTTGTATTGGATAAGATAATATTCATTATGCACTAATACTTATGTGCAAATGTTCAAGGAAAAAGACATTTGAGTCATTTCCTCCAGAGGAAACTTTAATGATGCAATATTTTGCTTTATGCAAATTTCTTACCACAGAAGATAGGGCCCTTAACATTGGTGCGGTTTCTTTGTTTTTTTTTCCTAGAACAGGTGAGTGAATGACACATTTCATTTTTGTTTTAGTGATAGTCTGAAGTGCTGTCATTTGTAGCTCATGACATTTGCTGAAGAGAAAAAGCATATGATTCAAATATTCCTGATTGGGCTGAAGCTATTCTTTGTATTATAATATTCCTGCAATCTGGAAGATGCACAAAGGCTTAGCTGATACTAGCAGTAATTTCAAGTGAATTCAAATTAGATATGCTTATTGCAGATCAAAGACAATGCTTAATAGCATCACGCTGTCATGGTTGAGAAAACAGAACTGTTTCAGAGAGCTCAAAGATTTTTGTTTTCAACGCTCTGAATTTCAGTGACTTTCCCAGCCAGAGTTTCTACATTTCCAAAGTCAAATCTGCAAGGAAAACTTGAATAAATTGAACTCCAAGGCCCTTTCAGTCAGCTGCCTACAATTCTCTAATGCAACAAATAACACACTTTAGAGAGAACCCCTAGCCTGAACATGGAACCAAGACAGATGATCTAATTTCTAATGTGTTCTTTAAATAGGCCAATCAAACTTAGTTTTCTTACAAAATTTATTTCCAGGAAGTTGAAAATTTAAGTATGTTTTCTTATCTGTTTATAAAGCAATTGAAAAGTTTCTCTAGCAATGCCTTATAATCAGCTGGTTATAAGGCATTGCTACCAAAAAGCAGAAGTCAGCAAAGCAAGATATGAAGGGCAAATAAATCCAGTGTTCTTTCCTGATGATGTATTTTGTGACATACATTAAAAAAGTAAACTGATTTTCCTTTTTTAAAAGTAAATTTAACATGTAGTGATCATATTCAAACTACTTGAAAATACTATTATGAAAATCATAATTAAAACCATGCACTAACTCAAAAATGAAATCTTGTAGGCACCCTTGTTGCTGCTCACATTTTAATGATCAGGTACTACATATTACCTTTGAGTCAATGAGAATTGTTTTCAGCACTGCCATTGATTTCACATACTTCAAACCAGAATAATTATATGTTGAAAAGTGTAGTTAAAATATGATGAAGTTTAGTTACATTTCTTACCAACAATAATGCACTGTTGAGACATTAAAGAAATTTCATGGCTGTTCAAGCTGACTAGGTTATTTTGGATGAAATTCATTTGACTAACATGTTTTTGCTAAGCCTGAAACTGGAAAGTTTCCAGTCAGCCAAGCACTAAGGCAGAAAAGAGTAAGCTGGGGACAGCATCCTGTGCATTACCTCTGTTCCTGGACATAAAGAGAAAAGGTTTAAGTTCTTCACATACATGACCATCAGTGACAGAATAGGAATGCTTCCAGTGTAACAACTGCAACATTTTAGGGCATTTCTTGTTTTGAAGAAGAATTTTGCTTTGAATACTTTCATCAGATTCTATGGGTTTTTTTTTTAATTTTGTTCAAAGGCCAGACAAAACCTGCATGCTGGTTTTGCATTCTTGCTGGTGTGTCCTTGGCCAGGGTCAATCCATATAAGCTGTCTATTAACCCAAATTTTATTTTGGGGTATTTGTAACTTGAACAAGTTATAAAAAGAGTACTCTGTATGGGGAACGAATCAGTTCTCCTTCACACAGCTCTGCACCTTCTACATTGGCTCATACTGAAAAGAGGAACCCTCACACCAGACATCTCCACACACTTCTGCTTTTGTGAAAACATTTTTAGAGCATTGCTCTCTGGTCCAACACAAAGCAAGAACACAGATCTTAAATACCTGATGCTGCTGCCCAGATCTGTGTTGCAATTTTTCATTGTGGATGTTGTGACTACTTGGAAGCTTTTGGGAAAATCACAAATGAACAGCACAGTTGGCTTCTTATACATTCACTTATCCAAAGTGCTGGTGGCAGACCTCTCCCCAGCCAGCTCTCTCATAAACCAGCTCTACTGGCATGAGCTGGATGAGGAATCACTTAAGGGCAGAAATGTCCTTACAGACCTGACCTGGCATGCAGAGTGCCATTTGGATCTCCACCACCATTGACACTTCTGAGAAAGCAGGCTCTCTTCCCTGCTACCCTGTGGCAATCATGAGTGGTGGCACAGTTAAACTACTCATTCATCCAGGCAATACCTGAATAAAAAGTAATTTGTTAATAGTGCATATATTTGTAAAAATGTCTTTGCATCCCTCTGCGTCTCTGCTTAAGGACCCTTGTGATTCTTAAATATAGAAAAGCCACCAGAGTTTTTCTGAAAAAGACAATGCATTTGGTTTTGGGAAGATTTTCCCTTGTTCCAGTTACTAAGCATTTCTAAAAATAGTTATTCTGATTTCACTAAAACTACTCACTGAATTATGAACGTCTCAGTTCAACCACATGTTTTACAAGAAAGTGCTTAAAGACCAGGAGGTTCCTAAGATGATTAATGTGGTGAAAGGTTTTCTTCCTTTTTTTCTACTGAAGCTCTAACACAAACTCTGGTACACAGAAAATTTGACTTGTGTTTTTATAGCAGTGATTCAAATTCAAGTACTACCAGTTTTGAGCATCCTTCTGCTTAATTTATGAGCTTGATTTGCTCAGGACACGATGAAAGCAGACAGAAGACCTAGTTGTGCAAGAGTTATACAGTATCTCCTCAGTTTTTTCCTGTTCTACATTTGTCCTGTTTTGTTATGTTATTGTTTGGTGAGATTTTTTTTCATTGTTCTCCAGAGACCAGCTGCAAAATAAAAAAGAGTGCAGCATGCCCTTTTTGTAGCCAATAAAAGCTGCAAGAAGCTTAGCATCTTCCAAGATTTAACCTTGCCCAAGACTGGCCCTTTAAACAGAGCATTTTTAATGTGTGTAGCATTGTAGCATTCTTATTTTACACTGAATAAACGGTAGGAGAAAAGTAATGTTCCCTTTCCAATCCTCTCTCCCCCTATCACCCATCCCATTCTGGCCTCCACAAGCAATTTCAAGGTCATCTGAAGGAGGCTTTCCTTCCTCTATGGCAAAGTTCCTCTTATGGTTTCCCAGATATTAGTGTTTCCTGCTCAGACTAATTGCTTTTATTTTTCTTTTCAAGGTCTGTTTTCTCAAAAAGATGAAAGTGGTTTTTACTTTTATTCTGTTCTTATGCTAGGAAACGTAGCGAAGAAAAAATTAATCCAAGCCTGGCATTCCTTCAGTTCTTTCACAGCTCTCAAACATACTGCTCACCTTCTGCTCACCATTTACTTTCTTCATATTTTACCATTGTTTGCATATCTTACTCCAAAAATATTTTAATGTAAATAAGCTGTGAGTCTTTACAGCTTTCTCTGGTACTGCTGGAGCTGAACTCTCATGTGTTCTGGTGATACCTCTTTTCCTGACAAAATGCAAGTGCCAATCTTGCAACCAAGTGCAAGGCATTGGGCTCACTTTAGAAGTACAGAAAACCACGTGTCTTGTTCATAATGAGATTGCAATCAAGGTTTGGAATTCCCTAGCTCAGCATTTCTGGGGGTTCACACTTTCAGAGGTGATTACATTTCCTAGCAGTGAAGGACTTTCTAACATTATTTCTGTGGACTTGGATAGATTTAGCTCTGAAATGAGGCCTGTTGCTGCTCTAATATTATGCTTTTTGAGTAGACTGTGTGTGTTCAGCAGACAGCTCACTGCATCTTAGAAACATTATAATTTCCTGCTACAGAAAGCTTCTAAAACTGTAGCAAGCAAATCTCTTCTTTTACAGGTTTCGAGTTTAGTGTGGGGCTAAAATACATGTTGGAACAGGACTGAGATGAGAAGATATCAATTCTATGGGAAATTTTTCAGGAGGGATGTGTCAATGTCTGTGCTCCAGGCAACTTGTGTAATGAAAGTTAAGCTTGTAGAGGTCTTGATTATTAGTTACACATCTGCAATGCACCAGCAGTGGAAATGGTATACACACACACACACACAAACCCTACAAAAATCTCAACCCCCCCCCAAAATGACAAATTTTCTCACAGTCTGAGAAGGACAGCATCACTGGAAAACTCTTTAAAGTGAATGGTATTGACATATAAACATTAACCTGGGAACTTCCTCTTAATTTTGGACTTTTATTTATCTATGGCACATTTTATCACTGGACATATTTGTGTTTTTTACAGAAAAGAGAATTTTTCTCCTTTCCACCTATGCAGGGTTCTCTGAAAAGAAGTTATTTTTATAGTAACTCTAATCATGATAAGTCTTACTTTCCAAATAGATCCAGAGTTCATGGAAACCTTTGTGAAGCAGTAAATGTCAAGAGTCAGTATGTAGCCTTTTCACAAAGGCTCACATTACACCTAACAAAAGAGTGACTGATAAACACATGCCCTTAAAGGCCATTACAGAAAATTTCTCAGCTAAGTAGAAAGTGTAAATATGAGCCTATTCTGAGGTCAATCCAGGCCTTTCTTGAGAAAGGTCCAGATCATCCAGAGCTAGATCATCTCTAACAAGTTAGTTTTTTCCTCATACAGTGGAATTACCATTTGAGTAGATTCCTGGTATGTGCCAAGCCACACTTCTTCAGTTCTTCTGAGAAAAGGGTGTTTCTCAGTGTGCTGACAGCACTGCACTGCTGTGAAAGAGGAAAGCCCTCAGCCAGCTCTGCCCATTGGTACAGTGCCTGTGAGGTTGCCCACAAGCAGCTTCATCTGCTGTCCTGGGAGTCTGGCTCTCTCTAAAGCTCCTCTGGGGCTGCTGGCTCAGGGCTGCCCATGCAGGACACTCCAACCTCTGCTGCTGGCCATTCCCTCACATTCCTGATGGGAATTGGATCAGTTCTCAGCACAGCCATGCAGGCGGACACAGACTGGGGTGCAAAATCTTCCTCTCTTCTGAGATGTGATATGACTGATGCCCAGACACCAAAGAAGCATCCCAGAATCCCAACTAGCAGCTGTTTGGGTGGAAAAGGAAAGAGGGGAGCACAGCTCTTAACTCCTTTCACTGAAGTGTCTGTTTGACATAGAAATTTAAATGAGAACTTAATTTGGTCAGCAGTAGTAAATTGGCCAGCAAAAAAAAATAGAACCATGTCCTAGTCCTTGTTCTACTGGGTCTTTGCTTATCACAACACCTATATTCCTTACAAAAAAACTGTAAATAGCCAGTGGGACAGAAATCCACCCTGGGATCCTTTTCTACTGAGGGCTATGCCGAGAGTGGCTTAAGTGATTGGTACAGGAGAGGTCATCCAATCAGGTGGAAATGGCAAAGTGATTTGGGTGGAAATTTCCATCAAGAGGTGCAAAGCATGCCAAAGCAGGGACTGAGGGTATTGACGTGCTCAGGTGAACATGCTGTGGTTTCTCAAATACATAATATAGAGCAAACATGCCTTTTTAGAAGGAACAGAGCAAAGAAAAACCCATGGATTTTCCCCAGGTAAAAGTTAATATTTATTCTGTTACAAATTTATTTTCTTTGTAATCAAGGTTCAGTTTCAAGTCTTCTCTACTGACCTGAGCACTGTCCCTTGACTGAAGTCATGATAAAATAGATAAAGAAAAGTTTGCACTGACCTTACTGGAATACAATGACTCTTGTGTGAGCTGTCATATTTTATGAGTCAATAAACAAAATATGACCACAGCAGGATACAGAATTCATTCATCACAAAGGGATTAAAACCTTTTTTTGTTAAAAGACACATCTGCTGTATGTCAAGCAAAGACTTGCTGCTGCCATGCAAATTAAATTCCAATGTAAACCCAAAATGACTTTGTTACCCTGTTTGGACCTGGGACCATGGAAACCATCAATAACTGGGGTTTGGCCAGGTCCCAGAATGAGCAGAGTTTAACTCTTCCCTCTCTTGGATGTCAGGAAACACCACTTACCAAAAAGTGTTCATTCATCATAGGAATTTTTCTGAGCAGCTTTCTTCTTGTGGCCATTGAGATTGTCCCATCTTTGACACATACTCCACATCACAGAGGGACAGGAAGGATAATTTCAGTAGTGCATGAGACACAGAGGTATAAGTGACCATCTTGTTCTATTCCTGAAAAAATGAAGCAATTAATTAATAAATGGTTCAGAAACCAACTGATGCTATCTAATAATGCTGACAATGGATGCAGTGTGGTCAATTTCTTCCATGAAAGAAACTTGGCCATCCTTTTAGCTTGTTAAATCACAGTGTGGTTTCATGCTCTTTTGGCTGTAACCCAATTGAATCTCACCTGCAAAGATGTTTGTTACAGCTCGACTCCACAGAATTATAGTCAATCTTGTTTTCCTAGTTAAAACCCTAATTAATGTTAAATTGCCTTAAATTATTCAGACAAATGTTGGTATTCCAAAATTTATTGGAATACAAAATTTATTTAAATAAAAACAAATTAGATTTCAGCTTTTTATAATTTTAAGTAGGTTTCAAAATTACATAATATACAAGCAATAGGTAATGACTTTGAGAATAATTCTTATGCTTTTATTGTAAATCTGCAAATGAATTTTATTTTATCCCTTGAGTACTTCGACCTATTATGTGACACCACAAATTTCCCCATAGAAAATGCAATATATTTTAACTTTTATTTTTCATAGGCTTTGTAAGACTTTTCAATGTATTCCCTTGACAAAACATTTTTCTCTTCAATATGTCTTAAAACTCGCATTGGTCTCTTAAAAAAACCCTCAGCAGACACAAAAGGAGGAACTTAAACCACACAAAAATGTGTTGGAATTTGTAGCTACTGTAACTGTGAAAATAAGGAATGTGTACATCGGATAGAACCAATACTCTGGGAAAGTGAGTTTTGATTTATTATATATTTCACAAAATATATGTTAGCTTAATTATTTTATTTGCTCTGTAAAACCAGGAAAAGTATAAACCAATCATTTTTCATTTTATCTGAACCATTCAAATCCATTCTTGGTGCAGCACACACTTCATACTTTTAGATATTATTCACTTTATTTCTCCCTTCTCCAATCAAGTGAACCTCAGAGAAGCAAATGTGAAAGCAACAAGTTTTTAACTAAATGTGGTCCTTGAGAAAAAGAAAAAGTGAATAATATTAATTTTAAAAAGCAACCATCCTCTGAAAATGTTGACATAAAGTATTTAAAGTTTTTTTTTTTTTTTTTTTTTGGTGGGGTTTTTTTCTTTTTCTTTTTTTTTTTTTTTTTTTTTGTTTTGTTTTGGGTTTTTTGTTGTTGTTTTTTGGTGGGGTTTTGTTTGTTTGTTTGTTTTTTGTTTGTTTTTTTTTTTCCTTTCCTAAATAACGTTAGTCTTCCCAAAATGCCAGGTTTCCGTAAATTGTCTCCTCATCAAAATATATTTAGTCAGCCTTGCTGTAAATAGAAAACACTGTAAAAACACATAATATATGCGAGTTTAGCAATGTAAGGAAAATCTGAATAAAACATCCTTTTGGTAACCAAGGGAGCAGAGGTGCCCTTTCCATTGGAGGCGATGTGGAAAGCAGGAGAGGCAGAGAACATCCGAACATCTCGGGATTTTCCTTTTCCGGATTTTCCGTTTTCCGGATTTTCCCTTTCCCGGATTTTCCCTTTTCCCGATTTTCCCTTTTCCCGGCTCCCTCCGGCCACAGCGGGGCCCCTCTGTGCGGGCTACAGCGCCACCTAGCACCGCACCCGGGTACTGCAGGGACAGGAGTGAGTGCAGGGACAGGAGTGAGAGCAGGGACAGGAGAGTGCAGGGACAGGAGAGTGCAGGGACAGGAGTGAGAGCAGGGACAGGAGAGTGCAGGGACAGGAGTGAGTGCAGGGACAGGAGAGTGCAGGGACAGGAGTGAGAGCAGGGACAGGAGAGTGCAGGGACAGGAGTGAGTGCAGGGACAGGAGAGTGCAGGGACAGGAGTGAGTGCAGGGACAGGAGAGTGCAGGGACAGGAGTGAGAGCAGGGACAGGAGAGTGCAGGGACAGGAGAGTGCAGGGACAGGAGTGAGTGCAGGGACAGGAGTGAGTGTGCAGGGACAGGAGAGTGCAGGGACAGGAGTGAGTGTGCAGGGACAGGAGTGAGTGCAGGGACAGGAGTGAGTGCAGGGACAGGAGAGTGCAGGGACAGGAGCGAGTGTGCAGGGACAGGAGTGAGTGCAGGGACAGGAGCGAGTGTGCAGGGACAGGAGTGAGTGCAGGGACAGGAGCGAGTGTGCAGGGACAGGAGTGAGTGCAGGGACAGGAGTGAGTGCAGGGACAGGAGTGAGTGCAGGGACAGGAGTGAGTGCAGGGACAGGAGAGTGCAGGGACAGGAGTGAGAGCAGGGACAGGAGAGTGCAGGGACAGGAGAGTGCAGGGACAGGAGTGAGTGCAGGGACAGGAGTGAGTGTGCAGGGACAGGAGAGTGCAGGGACAGGAGTGAGTGTGCAGGGACAGGAGTGAGTGCAGGGACAGGAGTGAGTGCAGGGACAGGAGAGTGCAGGGACAGGAGCGAGTGTGCAGGGACAGGAGTGAGTGCAGGGACAGGAGCGAGTGTGCAGGGACAGGAGTGAGTGCAGGGACAGGAGCGAGTGTGCAGGGACAGGAGTGAGTGCAGGGACAGGAGTGAGTGCAGGGACAGGAGAGTGCAGGGACAGGAGTGAGTGCAGGGACAGGAGTGAGTGTGCAGGGACAGGAGTGAGTGCAGGGATAGGAGTGAGTGCAGGGACAGGAGAGTGCAGGGACAGGTGCGAGTGTGCAGGGACAGGAGTGAGTACAGGGACAGGAGAGTGCAGGGACAGGAGTGAGAGCAGGGACAGGAGTGAGTGCAGGGACAGGTGCGAGTGTGCAGGGACAGGAGTGAGTGCAGGGACAGGAGTGAGTGCAGGGACAGGAGAGTGCAGGGACAGGAGTGAGAGCAGGGACAGGAGAGTGCAGGGACAGGTGCGAGTGTGCAGGGACAGGAGTGAGTGCAGGGACAGGAGTGAGAGCAGGGACAGGAGAGTGCAGGGACCAGAGTGAGTGCAGGGACAGGAGTGAGTGCAGGGACAGGAGTGAGAGCAGGGACAGGAGAGTGCAGGGACCAGAGTGAGTGCAGGGACAGGAGTGAGTGCAGGGACTGGAGAATGCAGGGACCGGAGTGAGTGCAGGGACAGGAGTGAGAGCAGGGACAGGAGTGAGTGCAGGGACAGGAGAGTGCAGGGACAGGAGTGAGTGCAGGGACAGGAGCGAGTGTGCAGGGACAGGAGCGAGTGCAGGGACAGAAGTGAGTGCAGGGACAGGAGTGAGAGCAGGGACAGGAGAGTGCAGGGACAGGAGAGTGCAGGGACAGGAGTGAGTGCAGGGACAGGAGCGATTGTGCAGGGACAGGAGCGAGTGTGCAGGGACAGGAGCGAGTGTGCAGGGACAGGAGAGAGTGCAGGGACAGGACTGAGTGCAGGGACAGGAGAGTGCAGGGACCGGAGTGAGTGCAGGGACAGGAGTGAGTGCAGGGACAGGAGAGTGCAGGGACAGGAGTGAGTGCAGGGACAGGAGTGAGTGCAGGTACAGGAGCGAGTGTGCAGGGACAGGAGTGAGTGCAGGTACAGGAGAGTGCAGGGACGGGAGTGAGTGCAGGGACAGGAGCGAGTGCAGGGACAGGAATGAGTGCAGGGACAGGAGTGAGAGCAGGGACAGGAGTGAGTGCAGGGACAGGAGAGTGCAGGGACAGGAGTGAGTGCAGGGACAGGAGCGAGTGTGCAGGGACAGGAGCGAGTGCAGGGACAGAAGTGAGTGCAGGGACAGGAGTGAGAGCAGGGACAGGAGAGTGCAGGGACAGGAGAGTGCAGGGACAGGAGTGAGTGCAGGGACAGGAGCGATTGTGCAGGGACAGGAGCGAGTGTGCAGGGACAGGAGCGAGTGTGCAGGGACAGGAGAGAGTGCAGGGACAGGACTGAGTGCAGGGACAGGAGAGTGCAGGGACCGGAGTGAGTGCAGGGACAGGAGTGAGTGCAGGGACAGGAGAGTGCAGGGACAGGAGTGAGTGCAGGGACAGGAGTGAGTGCAGGTACAGGAGCGAGTGTGCAGGGACAGGAGTGAGTGCAGGTACAGGAGAGTGCAGGGACGGGAGTGAGTGCAGGGACAGGAGCGAGTGCAGGGACAGGAATGAGTGCAGGGACAGGAGCGAGTGCAGGGACCGGGATTGACTGCAGAAACTCGGAGTGAATGCCAGAACCCAGAGTGAGTGCAGGAACCCGGAGTGACTGCAGGAATCCGACGGACTGACTGCAGGAACCGGAGTGGCTGCAGGAACAGGGAGTGGCTCTGCAGGATCCCAGACTGCTGCCCTTAGCTCACCCAAATACAGCCAGCAATGCTGCCAAGCTATAGGCTCCAGGATGTTGTAATGCCATGAGTTGTGGGGTAAACCAGTGTAGGGTTTGAGCTGCACCACGGTGTGTCTGGCACTGCTGACCCTCTGCACTGATTGGTAATGCCAAACCCCATAGTGATGATCAAAGTGGTTTGGACCCTTTCAAAGACAAAACTCTTTAGCTGGTGACAAGGATTATTCTGAACAAAACCAACAATAACAAAACCAAAACCAAGCAAACAAAACAAAAAGCAAACCAAAAACAAAACAAAAAACAAGAAAACAAAACAAAAAGGAAATAAGCAAACAAAAACAAAACAAAAAGCAAAGTAAGCAAACAAAACAAACAAAAAATCAAAACAAAAACAAACAAAAAAACTGAAAACAACCCAACCAACCAAACCACCCAAACCCAAAGAAAACCTAATAACATTATGCCCCCTCCCCAAACCTAAGAAAACACCCCCAAAGTGACAAAAAAGGAAACATTCTACTAGAATCAGACCTGGTGTGATTAAATTTTCATTGGAAAAGTCTATTTAAGTTCCCAGGTGGATTTCCTCCATAAATGTCTTGCAAAAGAAGCTCGAGAATAGAGCTTGATGAAGCCACATCCCTCAAGGCAAGAGCTATTATGTCTAAGTTACCTCTGAGAAATGATAGTTCAAATTGCACTAGACAACCTTCATTCCTATGCATTAATTTGACTGCTGTTTTTATTTGGTGGGGTTTTTTTATTGTTTGGGGTTTTTTTGTTTCGTTTGAGTTTTTTTAGAAATATTTTCCTTATTTCTGAGCAGAACCTTGTTTTATGTAATGTGATCCCATTATTTCTTGTCTATCTACCCTGGACATAGAGAGGTAGCTCCCTCCAGGGATATCTTTGTATCTAGCAAAGTTGCTACTGTACCACTTCTTCAATCTTCTTTTCTTTAGGCTACAAGTCCTAATTCCTTCAATATTTTCTCGTAGGTTTTCAGACTCCTGATTGCTCCTGACGTGCTCTTGTCACCTGGGGCTTAGGGCACTCATGGAGAGCATGACCCCCTTGCTTTGCCAAAATCAGACAGAATGAAAGCAAAAGCTTTACCTGACAGCATTGCAAAGCAATACTCTGACCCAGCTTTTATAGGTAGTCTCATTAGTGGATGACTTTGAAAGTACACAGTGATGTTGGCCTAGTTTGAGCATAGATGTTCAAATCTTTTAAGAGTTTTATTTTACATCACTTTATGTTCTGATAGGAAGCAATGAAATATGCATAATATTTTGATGTCTCTTACTTGCCTTCTCTTTAGCAGGCTACCAAAAATTTTCTCAGTCTGGGTATGTTTAAAAAACAAATGCAATTAACTCAGGGTTTTTAATGCATCCTGATTGTAAATAAAAGAAACAAGAAATCCGTTCTTTCTGAGATCTATGGTCTCCATATCAACTTAAATAATTAACAGCTCTTACCATGCCAGCAATTATTGGGAGACATTTCCTGGAGATGGCCTCTTGCCCTCAAGAAACACATTGACTAATTTTGACAAATATCATTGGTCTCAGAGAAATGCTTATTCCTGGTAGCATATTTAATGATGTGTAGAGTGTGTCCCTTTCTAATACTTAGCAGTTATAAAAAATACCACCTACACCCTGCAATTAAAACAGTCTGAAAAATAATTAGTCACAGGGAAAGAATGTCAGACACGAATAAGGGCTCCTAAGATCACAACCATTTCAGTAATAATTGTTAACAAACTAGAGAACTACTCAGAAAGCTGCTGAAAGACATAACTTTAATGCTAATATTATTTTTAGAGAGAGTTTATAAGAAATATTCAAAATAAGTAGATTTCATGAAAATAAAATATGCTGTTTGGATATTTATCACAATGAAAAAAACCACAACCAAACAAATATTGCTAAATTAGGGTTCCAGACCTTTTCCAAAGTATCTCAGAATACTGTAAGAATCAATTAGCTAATATGAATCTCACTAATATAGTTTAATTTCACAGGCTATTTCAACAACAACATTCCTACACTCCTTCTATGAGAAAATAAAGAGGAGAAAATAAACATCAATGGAACAATAATGTATTTTAGTAGGAGGAGAAATGATGTTATAAGATCCTGAGACAGATTCTGGAGACAAGTTCAAGCCCTGCACCAAGCTCATGGCAAAGGCAGTGCCTATCCAGTGCCTGTGCAAAGGGGTGACTGCCCATCAGAGCTGCCCAGAGTGCTGGTCTCACCCCTTCTCTGCACATCACTGGCCACGGGGACCACCCAAACCAGGCTAGCCCGTGGGGCTGGGGACAGGGAATGGACAGGAATGGAGCTCTTTGGCTCCCTTTTATCAGCAGTCAAGTTTTATTTTCCTGAGTCTTCGGTAGGTAATGCCAAACACTGTCTGACACTTTAGTCCACACTGAGTTTCAGTGAGCTGCATGAAGGTGCAGCAAAGTTTTTTCCAATAAGAAGGGTACAACATATTCACTTCACAATGGAAATCAACTTTGTATCAAGTCCATCTTTCATTACAGACTGCTTCCTTTAACATTGGAGTCCTTGTTTTGATGTAACAGGCTTTTCTGTGTCTTTTCAGTGGCTGATGTTTAAAATGGCATTGGACTTGTCTACCTCACTAGTTTTTGGCTTGTAGTTCACAGATGATCATTGCTATTATAATCTTATTTTCCTTTGACTAAGAGGGATTTTCCATTTTCGGAAGTGTTTCATCTAATGGAAGGCAAGCAGCAGATGTTTCATACACATCCTCATTAGTCTCTCTGAAAGATTACTGTGTGGGTAGAAACATCTTCTTTTTTCAAAGTAATTGTCATATAGCAACTTAATATGGTGCCAAGATAACCTGAGTTTTATGTAATTGCCTTAGATAAGAAGAGAAAGAGGTCTCTGTTTCTCTTGAAGTCTACAGGAACATTTTTGACCTTGGGTATGTCACTTTTAGTTCCTTTTTACTTACTGTTTCCCTCCTAGTTTATGGTACAAGTTCTTTGACACAGAGATTATCTTTCATATATGGTTTTATGACAGGTGCCTTTGTGTAGTCAAGGC
Organism: Erithacus rubecula; assembly: GCF_903797595.1. NCBI lineage: Eukaryota > Metazoa > Chordata > Aves > Passeriformes > Muscicapidae > Erithacus > Erithacus rubecula. The sequence goes on along the minus strand of NC_136687.1, from coordinate 12,263,868 downwards.
TTCTGTGCTCAGTGTAGTAAAAATAAACAACAGTAACAAGAAATGAAATACTGTAGGTTTTATTCTGCTGTGGTAATAAAGTGAACAGAAAGGAGTTTGAGGGTGTTGTCATCTGAGGATCAATCTATGACTCATGAGTGGAGAGATTAAATTCAAGGCATGAAATCAGAGAAATTCTCACCACATGCAGATAAGTAGACTTTAACTTTATCCACATCTGTTCATCACAGAAAACTGAAGCAGAAGAGAAATGGGGAAATATCTGATGGCAATAATAGCATGAAACAAATTAACTATTCACAATTAGGAAATTTGCTGGCTTGTTTGAGCAGTTCATGCCAGTCTGAGATATAGACTCCAAGTGACTTTTATTCAAAAGTGACTCAGTTTGAAGACTGAGAGAATTTTTATTCAAAACTCTCAATCTGAAGACCCAAGAAAGACAGAACAGTGAAAATTTTCACTGAGAAATGTATTGTTACAATGCATCAGTTACAGGAAGTACAATTTTGTGTCTCTGTTTCCTTAGTGGCAACCTGTGTAAAAAAGGTTAAATTAGAATAATAAATTAGAAACTGTTCTTTCAAATCAACTATTAAAAATGTTATACATAATGAACTGTAAAATTTTCCTGTTCTGAGTAGGGATACTAGGTTGAACACTTCAATACTCATGAAAAGAGTAGTCAGAGCATCACAACTGACCAAAAAAATACATTTTGTCCCATTACTACTTCAGTTCCAATTTTGAGCTTGACTGTACAATCACAGCCATACAGAGATGGTGGCTGTAAAGGCTGACCTGGTGCAACCATTCCTGCACAATCACACTCAGGGCAGCCACACTCCTCATTTGCCATGGTTAAGCACTGCTTTTCTGCCATTGTTACTGACACTACAAAAACTGTCTGTTGGTGTAAAAAAAATCTTCTCTTTCCAGCAGAATTCTTTTCTGTGACTCCTGGGGTTAGTTTAGAGTAGTTCTAATAAATATCAAATTGATTCTGAGTTGTAATACATGTATAATGTGGTTTTCCACTAATATTTTCAATATGTCAGAAAAAGAGAATGTTCTTTCTGATTTATTCTAATTTACTTTCTTCTAGAAAGAAAGCTGAATACATTTAGGCTGCAGAGTCAAAAGCATTAAAAATATAATAATTTTCAGAAATTACCTCCATAAACTTGCATGTAAACAAGAACCAAATACCATTATCTGTGACAGGTGGAGGGAGGTAAGTAGCTACCCTCAGACTGCTGAAATGGCAGAACATGTTCACAAGAGGGGCTGGGCAGACACACAGCCACATTCCTGGCTGTGTGGGCTGTTAGTGCCTCTACATTTATCATTTACTAAATAAACTTGGACAGAAAGAGAAAAGGATGGAAAAATATTAAGATGTCCACATTTAATTGCATATTATTTCTAAACAGCTCTTTATGCCCTGTCAGTGTTATTTTTAATAGGTATGTTTATGGTCTATTATGAGTATGAGGATATTCCTCCTGCACATTTTTTATTAACACTGCTTAATAGCCAATCAAATATATTTTCTAATGAGTTGTGTGGATGGGAGTGAAAAATGTATATTAAAACAGTCTAAAATTTTAAAATTAAAAAAATAATCACTATGCAGTAGTATGAAAAAGTTAAAATTTCTGAAGAGATAAAGTTGATTTCATTGTAAATTTTAATGAAATTGTAATGACTATCCTGGTCTAGAACTCGATGTTTATTCTTCCCACTACACATTTAGATCTTGATGTCTGACACCCTGAGATGGGATTTCATTTAGTCATTTTCTGTCCTTCTCCACCAAAAAGCCACACCATTGCCTCTCTCACCCTGGGTTAAACACAACCAGCTGACCATATCTTGGTGACAGACCTTTTTTCCCTTGGGAAGGCATTCACATACCAGAGGAGAACTGGTCACCATTATGCCAGGAGTTTTATTATCCTGTAACAGGGAAGCTTCAAGCAACTTGAGTGGAAAACATTAGTGCTAGGGCATTGTGTTAAATTAAAAAAAAAAAAAAAAATTGGTCAAAATATCTAAAGACAACATTGTTTCTTGTCTGACCTCCTTGTTCTTAGCCTGTGAATCTTTAGCACAGAAATTTGGGATTAATTATTCTCCCGTGCTTGAACAATTTTAGGGTTTCTTTGCAATACCTGAAGTTTACTAGAAGGATATGATTTAAGGAGCAAAAGAGCATAATGTTAAGTCTACATACTAGAAATTTAGTTTGATCCTATCCAATGCATTGGAACAGTCTGTTACTCCTTTCTCAGCCAGGCAAAATCTATTCACTTGTGCATTTTCAGCAGTAATGTGTTTTGAAGGAAAGCTGCTATTGTTTGGTGCCTTGTATCATAACAGACTTTAACTCTTTTATATATGTTCCACACTGGACACTTCCAGGTATTAGTTTCAGTGGTAGTTCACTAAACATTTTCAGCAACATCTACAAATTTTATTCAAGACAAGACTTCTAAGTGAATAAGGCTCAGAATTTCAAAGTAACTAAGGCGGGCAAAATTTCTTAGAGAACTACATTAATGTAAAATAAATTTAAAAACAACCTTTTACTAAAGCAAAACAAAAAACCTCACCAGTCATTCATCCAGTTTTAGTTTCCAGCACAATTAAGAAATGAGTGTGAGGAGAAGAACAGTCTAGGAATTAACATGTAGTTAAGATATGGAGCTTTCTGCATTGTCTGATTGTATCCACAGTCATTACAATGAGAACTAACCCTTTAAATTAAAATAGTCTAGACAAGTGTGGACAGCCTCATATTTGCTGTACTCAGATAACAATTTAAAATAAAATAACTTGTGTTAGGATGAATTCTGAGCATGTTCAAGAATTCTGATTGACAAGCCAAAAATGTCTAATGGCAGGAGACAGTCAGGCTTATCTTTCGACTTTGCTAAAAGTGTAAAATATAGATATATGGAAAATATAGATATATGCAAATAGCGTAAAATATACAACATAGTTACAGATAGAAAACCTTTATCACCCACCAAATAATTGTTCTTTGTCTTCTTACAATATTGTCCAGGACTCTAACTGCAAGCACTTAAGTTTTGAAGGAAATCAAACCCTGCTCTCCTAAAAAAACTTAAAAGTGGAGAATTTTAAATTATTATTTCATAATTTTCATGATTTCACATTTCAGAGTAGGATTAAAGGTGACAAAATTAATGTAGAATTAAGGAAAAATTGGGAAAGAAATTGTAATCCAAGTGAGAAGGTGTCTTGCACTGTGCATCTCAAAGCAGCCCATCAGCTCCAAGGCACTGTAATGTACTGATAAACAAACTGAAGCTCTTCACTGTGCTCTCTCCCTAGGAAAAGAAGGGAGCTTGTTTCCTCTCCTAGCACATGAAATATTTAATCAGCCACTGGAACACAAGGCACTGTGGATTGCATTGTTCCTCACAGTCTGCTGCTCTGCAGAGGGGCCATGGCTCTGGGTGACAGCAGGGACTTACAGCAAGCATCTGTGTTCCATCCCATCCTCTCACCCTCCTTTTCCTCCCTTGGATTGGAACAACACACTCATTTCAGATAACACCAAAACTCGTGATGAATGCTATTGAGTCAATATCTTATCCTTTGTTTTAATGTTCTGCAAAAAAATCCAATGAACATTTTGATTTTTCTGAGGGAGAATAAATCATTAATATAATGGTGTTAGAGTACACAATAGGCATATTTAGAGGTTCTCCACTCATAGAAGCATTTCAGATATCCAATATTTGAATTCCTTTGGATAAACAAATATGTGGAAAAATAAAATACTTATATAATGAAATGTCATTCATCATTCAGTGTTACAAATGGTGTTAGACAAAATGCCAACTACAGAAATCTGTGTACTGAAACCAACATTCATCTTAAAAAAATCAATGTGCTAAGTAATAATATCTAACCTGAAAGAAAATATATTTGCAAAAGCTAAGTTACGCATGAAGAAAATGGATGCAAGTAAAGAATAAATGCTCAACAAGAAATAATACAGCAATTTTTATCTACTTAAGATTTATCTATAGAAAATTTTAGCATTTTTTTTCCAAAGCATGTAAGTTATGCAAAATTCACACAAGATGTGTTTTACATTCCAGAGGAAGTTCACTTTTCTGTTAGAAAAAAGACTATAAGGATCCCATGAGGTTATAAACAAAAAGAGCCACTCAAATTAGGTAGTGCACACACACACACACACACACACACAAAAATTAAAAAACCAAAAAACCCAAAAAAACCAAAAAAACAAAACAAAAAATAAAACAACAAAAAACCCCAACAAAACAGAAAAAGAAGAAATGGTTAAAGCAGTCACATAGTCCATCTGCTGGGGAAGGTTAATTTAAATAAGACCTTGTCCAACAGTATTTTGTTATTCAGTATTCAGATTTTAACAGGGAATAAAAAAAGTGAGGCAAACCCTTCACACTTTTAACTGTGACAAATGCTTCCTTCATATTCGTATCTAAAGTGAAAAAGAATATGGTAGAGTATTTTAATTACTGTGAGTTAGGGTATTTACACCAACAAACTTAGAAGAGCTCCATTGCTCAAGGCAGTGCTCTGAACTAATGCTTGTGTGCAAAGGAAGATTGAATGCCTTGTAGTATTCACACAGTTATCAAAATCCCAGAAAACTGAAAAGAAAAACAGCTCTTCACTCGTGAACAAGTCCAGAGGTAGATAACCTACAGCTGTGGGTGAAGTTGGGTTCAAGGAAACTCCCATAATTAAAGAGATTACAATACCAAAGCACTGAGCCAAAAGAATTATCTGACATTCCCCTGTATTGTTTTGCAGTATACATAAATGAGCTCCTACTATAAGGACCTGACACTTAGCAGTGCTTTTTCTGTGGGGAAAACTGAATCATACATCAGAGACATCATACATGCAGAGACCTCAAGTCCTGCACAGGAATACCTGAATGAAATTGAATTCATGCAGGTCTGTATCTACCAGACTTGAAACAATAAGCTTAATTTGGCCATGACAGAGGGCAAGTAAAATACACAGCAGAGTTCTGTATGATTAATTCTTAGCCTGACTTCACAGTTTGACTGTTGAAATTCTGAGGAAACATAGTTACCAAAAGATGGCCCAGTGCAAAATCCTCAACAAAATAAACATAATTATTTCGTCAGACATTCATAGTGATGGAAATACAATCAAAAACCCAAAATTGTGTTTGAGCCAAAACCAATATGAGGCATTATAACACAGTGGTATTTTTCAGTATCTGGCATCTGTTTGAAGCTCAGTACAGCATGTATAAGTGCCTGGTGGACTACTGAGAGTCTGCTATAAAACATCTTACCTCAAAAAATACACAACAGCCTCATTATAGAGCAGCTTTGAGATGAATTATAGCTGAATCTAATAAAAGATACAAACCATTATTATAATGTCTTTCCAATTTGTTTACTGAATAGCTGAATATCTGCTTCTGGATTAGGAGCTATGAGCTATGCATCCCAAGGGCAGCTGCTATTATTTAAATGGTTTATAAAATGGGATACCTTTTTTGCCATCTTAAATTATTTACATCTAGAGAGCTCAGCAAGCACTCCTTTCTCACACAGAATTCCCTTCAAAGTCACTGAAATTAACAGACAATGCTTTTCTGATAAAAGTTTTTGTCCCACAGTTATATGAATAACAAGTCCACTCCTAAACTTTTTAATTTACAAATCCAGTCAAGAATGCCTCTCATCCTCTTCTAATGTCATTCAATCACAGAAAGTTAGAATACAAAAAAATATTTTCTTTATCCCCAAAGACATTTTCAAAAGCAAGATGTTAATTTTTACTTTGTTCAGATCATTGTGTTGTTCCTTCCATAGAACAATGCATAACTCAAATAAATTTTTTCTCTTGATATCCAAGAAGCAAGCTGCTTTCTAGTTTCATTTTATGACAAATTATCTTTTCATCCCCAGCATGGGTTTCACTGTCTCTCCACATATGTGATCCTGAGTTGTCTGTGCAAAGTCAGGAACAAATTTGGGCACACACATTGGTATCTAAATGAGGTCTGCTGAGAATGACCAGATCTTAAGAGAAGTCAATAATCAACAATCTTCAGAAATGCAGTCTAAGCACCATGTCAATGATGATTCTCTCTATGAAAATAACACTATTTGTAACACTTGCTGTAAGCAAGCTTGAAATTGGAGGCAGTTTTGAAAGAATAAATCCACAGTGCTGTATATAGAAGTACTTCATTCTAGGAAATAGATTTTAATTAGAACATCACTGGTGTCAAATTTCTAATAAAATGTTTAAAGACAAATGGAGATAGCAGAACCTTGGGAGCTCTGCTAATGTAGAAACAGCTGTTAATTGCTGGGGATTTACATTTTTACATTAGCACAAAGTCTGAGGCACAGAACTGATAAAGAGACACAAAGGCTTTGTATTCATCCAAGCTCTTTTCAGATTGCCAACAAAAGGTGTGTTCAGCCAGTGTGCAGCACCCAGAATCTCACAGAGGAAGGAGCCCATAAGAATCATCAGGTCCAACTCCTGGCCCTGTACCATCCTCAAGAGCCACCCATGTGCCTGAGAACAGTGTTTAAATATGAGCTCTCTCATATTAGTGCCTTGACCAGTTCCCTGGGGATCCTGTCCCAGTGCTCAGCCACACTCTGGGTGAAGAATCTTTGTCTAATACCCAACCTAAACCTCCCCAGAAAAACTTTAATGCCATTCCCTTGAGTCCTGCCATTGGTCTTCAAAGAGAAGAGATTGGCATCAGCTCCTACACTTCACCTCATGAGGAAGCTGTAGATTGTGATGGGGTTTTTCCTCAGTCTTATTTTCTTCAGGCTGAACAAGTCAGGAAACCTCATTTGTTCCTCATGTCTTCACTATTTTTGTGGTCCTTCTTTATATCTTCCCTAAGAACTGTGTGTTCTTTGTGACACCCAAGACTGCACACAGTAGGTGCATAGGTGCATAAAGGTCTCTCATTTCTGGGTAGGATATCTGGTCATTGGGGCAACACTGCCAAAGGAAATAAGCTCCACATTAAGGGACAAACCAGCACAGCTTGGACATAAGGTGGTGAACTCGGAGAGGAGGATGTGGAGGCTGTTCCTGAGCTCCTCTGTCCATGTCAGATGACACTGTATGCAGGTACAGCTTCACACCAAAGGCAGGGCTCTTCAGTATTGCTTATACCAGACACCTCTCTTGCCCATTTCACCCTGCTCCTGCAATTATCAGGCTCCAGCTGTCATTTTTCCAGGGAAATGCCGTGAATGTCTGTGAGAAATAGAAACAGTCTAAGAAGCAGTCTTGCCATGCTGTCACTGGTGTTAGGTTGGCTCTGTTTAGGAGGAGATACTGAGGACTTGAATGGACAAGGTTCTGAGCAACTGAAGTCTGTCTGTCCCTGTTTGGGGTTGGGTTGAAATCTTGGACTGGTGGTACTGTAGGGAAATTTATCCTGCATATCTCTCACCACCCTACACCTTCTTACCTGTTAAGGACAGTAGTAACACCAGAGGTCTTAGCACTAGGATTTGTACCTGCTAGAAAAAAACAACCAACAGAACAAACAAAACCCCTGAACAATTCCTGGTTTTCATGCAGTCATTGAAAGTAGTTGTTTTACACAACATTCAGGATGTTTACATTTGGAGAGAGGAAAACTGAAGTTCTGCTAGAGGAGGAGTGACTCTAACCCACATTTTGCTAGAACTGCATGAGGAGAACAGTTTTATATTAGGCAGATACATTGGGACTGGAGGTTTTCTCATCTGCTGTGGTGGTCTTTCACTTTTGTTGGCTGGGGAAAATCATCTGGACAGAATATCAAAGCATTCACTTCTATATTCAAACACCCGTAAGGGACTAATAGTTGTAAATCTTCAGTTCACCTTGAAATGGACTATAGTACCAAGATAAATGTGCTTAGGAGTCCAGATACTCCACTCTGTTCTAAAAAACAATCAAACATTTTTAACAAGTTCTGCTAATTCAGAAAGAAATAATTAAAACTTGCACATTAAACTGCAAGAAACACTTCTGAGATGAAGTTCATTTTATTAAGCTATTTTAAATACTAAAGTTTATTACAACATAGAGTTTGTGCTCCTTTCATTGAATTTCTGGCACTAAAACCTTGGTAATTTGAGTATCTAAATGATCTGGAAGGGAATAAGTGGAGTTATAACTGCTTTCATTTAAAAATATATATATCACACATCTATGGGCTGGGTTGTGATATTATCCAGGTCTAGCATAAAGAGACTCATGTAAGGATGCTGTCTCAGATGAGGCCAGGACTAAACTGGGGTTCATTAAGTTGTACTTCCATTTCTGACAGTGCTTGTTGAGGGGCACAGGGAGTGGGGAAAGCTGTAGCCCTGATGCACAGTTCCTGAGTTATTCCTGTCTGATGTCTGTGTCCACAGGAATCCTTTCCCACCATCTGTCCCATGGAAGTGGCTGGCTGCCTTTGCTCTAGGAACATAACTCTTAATGTAGATGGCCTAACCAGGGAAGCAAAATCTTTGCAGTTTATCACAAGATTCAGCAAGGGTAGATAAATTGGGGTGGACAGGGAGGTGGCTTCACTTGCAGAGAACTTCAGCTTCAAACCCTGGGAAACATCTAGCCAGGAGAAAAGATGTCCTTTATGTCATGGCAAGAGAATAGACAGAAGGGTTGTCTCTTGGGAACTGATATGTTAACCAGTTTGTTACAATTAAAGTGTTGTTCTTAGTTTTGATATATGGTTGGCTGGCTGTCAGCTGCATATATGGTTTTGTTCTTTTTCCTCGTTATTGATTGGATCCTGTACCCTCCACCCCACCTACACACCTCTCTGCTTTCTGGGTTTCAAGGTCTTTGGAGGTTGCCCATAGTACCATGCAGTTTTTCTATGTTTGTTATTTTATACATTAAAATTCTTTGTTTTTCACCAACCCCATCATTCCTGTCTCTATGTATTTACACCATGGATTCCCTGACTGGCCTGATCCTGTCATAACCACCCTCAGCAACCATAGGTAGAAGAGTTATTTTAATCCTTAAAATCATTAAAAATAAATTGGAAACCCTTTTAAATCACATGTAAACACAAGCCATGTCCTTGTTATCATGCATTATCTGCTATGTCAACACCTGAGTAAAACTGTAAGGACATATTTTCATGCACACTTTGATTAAGTAAATGAGAAAGAGCTTTCTTGCTCTGAGGATTCTTTGCTGAATGTATTATTAGGTATTACATAAATACTGAGATTAACCCCTCTGTACTTTGTTTATCCAGTATTAAAACCTACTGCACTGACAGATAAAGTGATCATGCTGTAATAAACTGGAAAGATAAAATCCAATTCACTTATATTTGCTATGCAAGAGCAGTCAACAGTCAAGACAGTAACATTTTTGACAATCTTTTTTAGGTGTGAACTAAAAGTAGCTAGAGAAGGATGGTCTTTCTTTTCTGTACTGCTTACCATTTGATAAGAAAACATTTACAGATTTAATAGTTACTGAGAAAGAAGTAATCTAAGTACCAAAGTCTGGGGTTCTAAAAGAGCTCAGTCTTTTAAGAGAGCTTTTCTGCATTAAGGACAACAAAATTTGGTTCTGTGCTTTTAAATGAACAAACTAATAAATAGTTTTGAAGATGCAAAGTCAAAAAAAATAGTAAATAAAGGTTTTTGATGGATTAACTGTAGAAAGGATTCAACTAATCACTACTTATGAAGGGGTGACCTTCAACATAAATAGAGCTGTTTTGTCAAACTGAAGTTGATTTGAAGGAAACAGAACTAATGGGGAATAAAATCACAAATTGTCTGCAGTCAAAATGCTTTGTGCAAGGTTATAAAAACATTCAGTACATCTATCAGTAGTAGGGCACTGACATATTTTAGATCTATGATTGTGAAGAGGGTGATATAACAGACTCATAAAGGCAAAGGCTGGAAGGAACTTTAGATCATTTATCTGACCAACATCACAAGACTTCATAGGCCCCCATGCACCAGCACACTGAGCCCAACAGCTCTGGACAAAACTGTGGTTTGCTAATAAATTCTAGGAAATGCATATTCTTGCCTGTTCTGTGGAATAAAGTTGTAGATACAGGAATTATCAAGCCATCTTCATTCCCACGTGGTTTGTAGGCCACTGCAAGGGAGTGGTTTGGCTCTTCCCTGTACTGAGGAGGCAGGATGTGAAGTTTATGGTGATGAATTGTATTCCCATTCATCTGTTTAGCCCAGCAATAAGTTTTGCACCTTTAAAACTAGGTCTGAGGGTGGAGGGGGAGAGAAGAAGTGGTGGAATGCCTGAGGTGGCTGTATTCAGAACACAGAGACAAGAGCTTCAGCTTTTCTGCTCCTGGATGTGTTTGCAGCACAGACAGACAGTGGGACAGAGCTCTCCTTTGCTTTAGTTGGTTTTAGCTGGCTGAGGCAATGAAGTTCCCTGGACTGTGATCTTTGTTTTGCTTGAAACTGCTCAAACTGCTCTGGACTGGAAACCAGGAGGAACACCAGGAGCTCCCACCTGTGTCCCACCAGGTCTGGGACGTGGCATTTTCCAGCAGGAGGGACTGATGGAGTCTGAGAGAGCTGAGATACAGCCACAACAGGGACTTTCTGGGTTTGACTCTCTTCAGAATTGAGAGAGACTTTATTGTTTAATAGAATTCACTTTTCATGCTTGTGAATACTTTGCTTGTCAAATAAACAGGTTTTTTTCCACTTTTCCCCAAGGAAATATTTTCCCAAACCAGTAGGGGGAGGGCCCACTTGAATCTGCTTTCTAGAGGGGCTCCACCTTTAGAAGTTTCCTCCCAAAATTTCCCTAAACCAGACACCCCTCTACACAAGAGACCAGCTAGCTTTATTGCTCAACAAGAGCTTAGACTCATGGTGGTCAATCCTAAAGGGTGGAGAGAGCCCCTTACAGGCTCAACCATGGCCCTCACAAAGAAATTACTGGCCTGGCTTCATCATGTGTCCTCAGATTTTTCCTCAATCTCCTTTGGTCTGTGATAGGAATGAAACCTTCAGTCCCTGCCTTGAGGGAGAGGGACAGGTGAAATTCTGTTGATCTGTGATGAAGAGAAGCTTTGGGAGAGCTCCAGGGTCTGACAGGCTATTAACTGCCTGGTGCATTGAGAGAAGAGTGGAAGGGATGGTGCAATTAAAATACAAAGAGAAGTCCACAGGCAGTCAGAAATTACTACAGGGCCTGGGAAAATTTGTAAAGGGATCAAGAGCACATGAAGTGAATTTCTAGATTCTTCTGGTAACAACAAATAATCAACAAATAATATTGATAGGAATAGGCAGATCAATCAGGTCAATGTATGGCTCTGAGATTGGTGCCAGCTGAAAAATTTGCTTTGTCAGCCATGGGAGGATCTACTCATTACCCGGTCTACTGACACCAGACAGGACCTAATTCAGAGGGGCAAAAGAATTCCAGCACAGGAGTTAGCAGGACTCATTGCACTGCTTGTCAACAGAGAGGATCTCGTGAGTGGAGATTGGTGGTCCTCTTGGCCACAAAATGATTGAGTTTAAACTCTGTTGACAGGAGGAAAAGTGTCAGCAGAACCTCAGCTCTGGACATGAGGAGAGCTGACTTCAGGCTGCTCAGAGAATTAGTAAAGAAGGACCACTGGGAAAAATGTTTTTGCAGGTGCTGGGGTCCATCAACCATACCAAGTTCAGCAGGGAAAAGTGCTGGATTCTGCACCTGGGATGAGGCAACCCTGGATGTATGGACAGATTGGGGAACGAGATGCTGGGAAGCAATGCCATGGTAAGGGACCTGGGGAGTCCTGGTCAGCACAAAGTTGAATGTGAGTCAGCAGTGCCCTGCTAACCCAGGAGCTGGACTTGATTATCCTTGTAGGTCCCTTCCAACTCAGCATGTTCTGTGATTCTGCAAATACCAGAGCCCCTTCAGAACACAGATCAGTACCTTACAGCAAATCACTGTTCATTATGACTGCCTTTCCTTACAAAGATTGTTGGACATGCTTGGAGTCTGCAGTCTTCATTTCAGCCATCAACCTGCTTGCACAGTGGTTTTATTCTAGCTGCCTTTTATTTCCATGGGTGATTCCATTTGATTTATTGATTTTTTATTGGCAAATGCCTGAATGGTTTAGTACACTATTTAAAGGGAAAGTGCTTGTTATTAGCAATTTAACTGTAAAGCTGATGAAGCATAAAGAACATAAAACTAGTTGAGAAAAAAAAAAGGAAGAGACAGATGAAAAGGAAACACAATATATAGGCCACACCCCCTGAATATTCTGAGTTGCAAATTAATTAATCTATCATTAGTAAGGACTAATTTTCTTCCTTTCCCTTCTTCAAAAGAAAGAAGAATGAGATTTATAAGTTCACTTAAACTTTGACTTTGTTGAGGTTTGGACCAAACCTGAAAATTTAGTGAGTTAGGAAAGTGAAAGTGATGAGCAGGAAGAATCTGACTGCAATAGCCAGACTAGAGGATATAGTTCTCTATGGTAAGCAAAACAGCAGAGAAAAAAAAAAAAAAGTTTCTTACTTGTGACTCGAGTAAAGACCAGTTCAAATGACAATATACCAAAGTTTCCACATACGTGATCACAAAAAGGAGGAAATAATTAGGAAATCCTATTTGGAATGGGCAGGAAATGTCTTGCTGGACAGAGCATGAGCATACCAGAGCATGTTCATCCTAGTGTTCAAGCAATCTAATGATAAAGGGGATTATTGAACATTTAGACTCAAAATAAAAGAGAGACACTGTTAGATCTGCTGGAAAATAAAGAGGCACTACTCATGCTCAGAGCTCAACTGGGATGGTGGAGTTTGTAAAATTTTTGTATCTTTGCATGCAACGAGAGGAACGATCCTGAAGTGGGAAAAAGACAGCTACACAATGACAACCCAAAACCTACAACCTGTTGACCCATTATATCATTCAAAGTACTAGTTCTTTTTGCTCCACAAATTACAGTATTAGAGGTGACAGGATATGGGAAAAGACAAAGAAATTTTAAGATTTTTGACTGGAGATAAGAAAGAAATGGAGCAAGCGATTATGGAGATAACAGTATAACAGTTCTCTTGGATAAATAAAGGTCTTTTAGGCCAAAATATGAAAATGGTCTTTCTATACAGAGTTTTTAGCAGCTCATATTCCAATCTGTCAGTAGATGAGTATTGCTGAAATAATTTATACCTTCAAAAGAGTACTCTACCAAATTTCAGTACTCATTCAGAAGTTCTTTTTTTATATATTCTCCCATTTATCGCTGTTGTCTGTTGTTGCCTCTGAACCATCCAGAGATAAGCTTCCCTTAATTCTTTTCTTCCCAGGCAGCCCCATGGTTATGACTCAGAATTGGCTTATTCAATCCAAATATTTCCTATTGATCTGAGAGAGATAACAATGCAATTCATCCAGGTGCTTATGCTCCCTGAGACACTTTACATATCAAGGGAGTGCACGTCATCACAGCAAAATTGTGGAGTAAGTGGACATCTTGTAAATGGGAGCTTGTAAGGCTTTTTATTTAATTCTAGTTTGACATTTTAAAGGAAATGGGGCAGATCTCTTCAAATTAATGGAAGGGCAGAGAAACCTTTACAAAGACTATTGTTAGGCCTGTGAAAGATAAGTGTTACTCTTCATACCCAGTGAGCAGGAAATTTTTATGTCTCAAAAAGCAGGGAGAAAAAAAGCAGTAATTAGACTCTTTAATGGTGAAATACAAGTATATGAATAGTTTGAGAGAATTGTATGTCCACAAGGTCAGTTCAACATTCCTACCAATTTAGACCTGAGATTGTTTCCATTATGCACATCTAATACTGCCTTTCCAGATTCTCCTGAGTTGTAAATAAAGTGACAGACTTTTATGTCAGTAATTGGGTGGTATTGAGTTATTGAGAAGTGGGCTCAAGGGGCATGATAATGTTAATGAAAGCTCTTGCACAATACACATTCTTGAAAGGAGTACAAAGGTATAACTTGTCTAGGATGGCCTATTTCAGTAGTCAGTAGGAAGATTAATACCATGGTGTCAAACAGAGATAATTGATACCAATTTTATGTATTTAAGTTTCTATCAGGGAAGTGCACTGAAATCCATCATTCCATTTAGAGTGACAAGCTGGTGTAATAGCAGCAGAATTTTTAGGTTTAATCCTTTCATAACTTGTGATAAGCTGTTATTCTGAATTATCAAGATTATGAACTGGCAGATTTGAAGATCACACTTGGGGACCAGTAATGCATTCCATATGAAAAAGATATTGAAAAAGATTGGAAAATATTTTCTAAGAACCAAGCTGCCAGAAGACACTGATATTGTATAAAAAGCTTTTCAAGTGGAAGGCTGCCACATATCTCTCATCTTTCTGTTAGGTCCCAGTGTTTAAGTAGTCATCCAGCATAATTTTGTATATTTTTTTGCACCTTCTGCAGAATTATCAAAACTTTCATCAGTACCCCCTTATACCCAGTAAATCCTCACTCTCCCCAATGTGTCACCAAGGACTTGGGACATTTGGCTAAACAAGAACTGTGTGGTGAATTTGTGTAAACAAACAGCAAACAGCTTGGAGTTATCAGTCAACAATGGATGAATATCACATTCTTCACATGCACAGGGAATCCATCTCTTCCAAGGAACATCATCTTCTTGGGAAAGCCAGAGGTCCACTGAAGGACTCCAGAAAGGTTTATGTGCAGACAGCAATCATGGGAAGGGAAAACCAGCTGGAAAAGGCCCTGCCTTGATGTTGGGCAGAAGCAGGTGGGATCAACAGTGCAGGGGGGATCACCAGTGCAGGGGGGATCACCAGTGCCTCACTGTAGTCAGTCCTGGTGCCATGCACCTACAGCCTCCTGTAAATGTGTAAATTCTTCAGTAGTTGATTTATTAGGTAGGCAGTAAAGTTCCAGAAGAGTTTCTTCTTCATTCTGAGGTGTGTCGATAGAATATTTAATTTCCATTCAAATTTAAAGCACTGCATTATAATTTTAGTTAGATTTATTACAGTTCATTTAGCCACAACCAGCTTTGTACACACATGAAAATTTAAAAAATAAAGAAACTTTTAATACAAACATGAAAGACCCTGCCCTCCTGCAGACAGATGTTTAAATGAATACTTTGGCAGTTGTTTCGTTTTTCAGCATTTTTATTTTCTTTTCTATTCTGTTGTACAAAAAACGGCATATAAATACATCACCAATCTCCATATGTTTTCAATATTTAATTGACTGGAAATTTATTAAAACATTTTACAAAAATCTCTTCTAAATTAAAGCATATACATGTCACTGTTGCAAATTTAATGTTTTGTTTGCTTATACATGAAACTGAGTATGCTACACAGCAACTTCAACTTTGCAATGATTTGTGTTTGTTTTGTCTTAATTTTTCAAAGTTGACAATGCACTTACAGGGCCTATTGATAGGGGTGAATTTTTATTTACTCTGTGATATTCCAGCATACAAAGGGATGTGCTTTATTATCCAAACAGATGAGGAATAACCCTGTATATTTCCATATTATTTTTATTTAAAGAAACATAGAACTTACACTTCTGTTTGGTTGGGATAGAGGACTCTTATTTTCTTGTTGTTGATGATGTTTCATCACTGGTAGTTTACAAAAGAGATGTTTAACACTAACAATCTGTCTCATTTGAAGTGGACATGGGGCTTTTGACAAGAATTACTCATCCAAAAGACCCACATGCAGAAACACTTCAAGTAAGAGCCTTTCCATAAGACAATCAGTATTCCTCAAGATGCTTTACAAATGCCCAGTCCAATGAAAGTTCTCCTCCTTCTTCTGTTCTCTGTGTTTTCCACAACTGATTACAAAATGGAACACCAAAAACAGAGACTCATTCTCTCCCAGCAAGACTGCACCACCCCATATGTTCTGATCCATTGGGAACACTTTGCAATTTGTCATTTGACCTGATTTTCAGAGGGAAGTCTGAAATGTTCTAAGCAGCTTCATGCAACAGTTTCCTATTTATCACAGAACAGAGAGTGTGATGGTAAGGAGCTTGTAAAAAAAGAAATCTCCATATAAAATGTTTACTTAGAAAATGAAAATATTTCAATTCTGATCAGCTACTGCTGTTTATCACTGGAGTCATATTTTGACTGTGTTTCATCTCTGTTCCCTGTGGGCCTATCTTCTTGTTTGAATTTTTCTTAACTCAAAAATATTTTTATGACAAAAAGTCTGATTTTCTAACCAGTAAATAGATTTATGTTTGTCTGCTTTATGCAGTGAATAGATTTGTATTGATTATTTCATACTAATGCTATAGATCCTTATTAATAATATAATTGATATTAAAATTTAGATGATGGATTTCAGAAAAGCATAGATAATACATGTATCCTTTTTATGTCTATAATGTAGCAGCCATATTATGTAACATGTTCAATAATATATTATTTTTACATTAATGTAATTAATATGAATATTATGTATTTATGCAGCTTAATTTGCATGTTCTAGGGTGACTTTATGATGCTGAATTGCATTCCCATCCATCTGTTTAGCCCAGAAAAATTTGGCCTTCTTCTGAGAGAGCTGAAGACCATCAGTCTTTTATAAACTGAGATATGATTTTCAGAAAATTCATGGAAGCAAAGGGAAGTGTCTTCTTATCATCTTCCTTCTCTAGATGTCTATTAGCTATCTAAAACTATCAAACATGCAAAAAAAATTCATCATCCAATTTAAAGATTTGATAAGTCATAACAATTATAAAAGTTTAAAAACCACTTATTTGTTAAAAATCCCCAAAGACAAACAAATTTCCTGTTAATATTTGCATAGTTTCAGAGCTATTTGCAATGCATGAACACATTTCTCCTGTATAAAAAACAGAGCATACTGGCACAGTTTTCCAAGGCTTTTGTTGGACTGATTTTGTATGAAAGCTCTCAAGACCCTCACAGGGGAACAGGCCATATTAGCATCATTTTCCAGTGTTCCTGTTTTCTTCCCCCAGCAGCAGACCTGGAAGAGGGACTGGTGCTTTGGGCTCCAGTGCCATCCTCACCCAAAGCCTGTCTGGAAAACTCCTCCAAACCCCACGCTCAGGCTGGCAGCTGTGGGGCTGGGCACTGTGAGGTAAGAGTATGTTAAATTTATCTGATGGTCAAGGTCCCTGGGCTCTTTTTGGGCACATATTTAAAAGATCCTTTTGGCAAACATACAGAAATCCTCTGCAGAACCTTGCTGTGAGGTATCACAAAGAAGGAATGTTTCTCCCTGTGCAACTCAAAAGTTCTGTCAGAAGTTTTCTTGGGCCATTCTTTGAACTTTTCAGAGGATATTCTTTTGAAGGTGCATTTGCCATGGCAATCCCACAGGAGATAAAGCAGTGCTGCTGCAGCAGGGCTGTGTTTAGCCAAATCTTCTGCCTCAGCCTCCAAATGGGTGCCTGCAGCAGCAGCTCTGCCAGAACCAGCTCTCTACAAATGAGGCTGGGCTGTGAATGATCCTCATTTAGATCAGTGTATGCTGATCTGTTAATCATCAACCATCTTGACCAAGGTTTTAATTTTTATTATGCCATATGTCATTTCTATTAAAATTATATCAGTTACAGTGAAGTGCAAGCAGCTCTATATATTTGTTTTTTTCTTTTTTTTTCCTGGTTATATTTACGCTAAGGCTGAAATTCAAAACCAGGGAATCTTAGAATATGTTAGCATATTCATTATCACTCTAAAGCTAGTTAAAAATAAGCCCCAACTGGATAACTATATTTCTAGTCACAGATTCTTATGAAATAAATATAAAAATGGCAGAATGCCAGTGCTTGAAATAATATGGAATTAATTTGTCACTCTGTAAAAGAAACCAAAGCATGATTAGATATAGTTAGGTAAAGAACAATACTGAAAGAACGTGCTTGAAATAATATGGAATTAATTTGTCACTCTGTAAAAGAAACCAAAGCATGATTAGATATAGTTAGGTAAAGAACAATACTGAAAGAACTTTCATTTTGCTTCTTTTATGACTATGTGTTTCCCTTTCCTGCCCAGATACAGGCTGTATTTGTACTTCAGGCTGTTTGTTTCACATTTTTTTAGCAACTGCTTAGCTACACTCTCAGTTCTTTGCCACCATATATATCTGGGCATTTTTCCTTTTTTATCTACTACAAAAATACAAGAAAGTAAGAAGATATTTCACCTACACTGGGATAGAATATTTGCTTTTACTGAGAAAAGAATGCACAGTTAAAATATGAAGCTGAAAAGCTGAAAAGGTTCACAGCTTAACATCTAATCTATACATTTCAACCAAATGCTGCCAAGACCTGCTTTGCTTCACAGTCCTTGGGTCAGGGGCAATGGACAATGTGGAATCAATGTTGACTGGGTTCCTACAGGACCCAGTGCATGTGGTTCTTTGGAGAACTGTAAAGCAAAACAGAATGACCCACATCATGCCATCTGAAATATGTATCAGTTAGATGACATTAATAGGAGAGATAGAATCCCTGGAAATCTCAGTACACCTGATCGTTTCATCTTCTAAATTCCCAAAAAAGTACCTTTCAAGTATTTCACAAACATTAAATATTCAAGTTCCCAAACTTGCACAAGAAAGGAAGTTGCTGATTAAGAGGAACATTTTTTCCCATTAGTCCAAAGAAGCTGAAGCTAAAATCCTGCTTGTCATAGACTATGAATGTTCTAGATTTCACATTAAGGAATGCATCCTAGCTTCTATCAGGCTTTCATTTCAAGCTTTTTTGTTAGAAGGCAAGCCTGTCCACTTTCCAACTACTGGGGTTTAGATCCAAATTTCTAATATCTCTAAGAATTGGCAAAGTGTGGACAATTTCCCAGAAGTTATTCTTAGAATGAAATCACAAACACAATTTAGCAGTTTACAGTTGTCTGTCCTGGGTATTAGCAAAGGTTGACAGTACAGTCCTTCAAAATAAAATAAAACAGAACTAAGCTAAGACCTAACTTACTCTTTTTTTGGAGTGATGTGATATTTACTGCCACTGTTGTCCTCCTGCCAGATGATCCTGCTTGCCCTGTACTTTGAAAACGTGTGTGTATGCTTAAATTACTAAAATCTTTGTTATGATAGTTAGGAAATGAAATACCAGTGATATCAGCTGCCCTAATTAATGCAATAGCCAGATATATTACCCTCAGAGGTGTGGTCTTTGCATTGTACTTATGTTTGTACCAGAGGCAGAACTAGACCAGACATCTTAAGTGTAATCAGGCTTAAAGATATGGCATTTAGAACAGGAAGGCAAAAAGATATGTGCTCTGGTGTTACATATGGCATATAAATGAGGGCAGTTAAAGACAGAAATGGATCAATTGTGATCCAATAATTCCAAGTGAAACACCACACCAGCATAGCCCCTTGGCTTTAGTGAGACTGTGAAGATGTATGTGTCAGTCTACATATCTTGGATTTTAAAATAAAATAAGGAAATGGCTAAAGGTGAATCCTGCCTGGCAATGAAATACCATTTGAATTTGAATAGAAGGAAAACATTTAAGTTCTCCATGGGGGTGAGCATCAGTAAAGCTTTCAGACTCTTGGCAGCTACAGGGATCTTCAAATGTTTAAGTTGAAAGTACTTACAGAAATCCTGAATAATCAGGAAAGCAGCTTTAATGAGGTTAACCTCAGGGAGCAAGGAGTTTTTTCCTCTCTTAATGGTTATGTATTCTCCTTTAGGAGGACAATTGTAACTGTTAGGGTAATTTATTGAGATGACTTTTACCACTTTTCTGCATTCAGTTATATCCAGAGGTGAGTCAATATGGAAAATAATCATAAATTGCCACCAAATTTTGCTCCTGCTTTTGTTACTCAAAGCCAGTCAGGAACTTGGCTGCACCAATTAGAAAGATTTGTTTAAAAAGTGAACTATACCATGATGCAAAAGCTAAATTTGTAGTGGTATAATGTCTAAGCTTTTGTTCCTGCTTTTTTTTTTTTTTTTTTTTTTTTTTTTCCCCAGAGGTAATCACATTCGAAGAAAAGCTAAGGAGATAATATTTTCAGATGGGAAGAAGGTCATTGTGCTCATGTTTTAATCAGAATAGAAGAAATGTGTGAAATGTTGATAAACTGTCAAAAGTACTTGTAAAGTTACAACAGTGTTTGACAATGCAAGCAAAACTGGCTAGATAATGCAAGTTTCTTACTTTGTAAGGTAATGTGAAGGGAATCAACTCTTCCCACAGGATCACAGAGTCATTTAGATTGGAAAAGACCTTCACCATCATGGAGTCTAACCATAAAACAGTCAATATCTTAGGACTGTGGAACACAGTTCCTGTATGGAGCAGGAGGCAGTTAACTGAACAGGTGATTTAGTACAGTCGAGAATGCTGGCTCCTTCCTTTGCTATTACAAAGGAGCAACTCCAAGGGGTAATTTGAACTCTGCATAGGATGAATCCCTTTCCTCTCTCCTTACTAAAATTTGAAAGGGTGCAAACCATTGAAAGTTGGATTGTCAGCCTAACAGTACACACATTGCAAAGAGCTGTGTACACTAGTCAGAAGCAGGCACAAAAACACTTGGAAAAGTCCAGCCAAACAGCTGGTGAAGAAAGATTCTGGGTATGATGACTATCATTAAAGAAAAAATTCCTGCCTTGATTGCTGTTGCAAATCTACCGTTGCCATAATTCAATATACAACACACTGCAATAAAGTAATAAACCAAAGTACAATTCCCCTTTCTAAAAACCAGAGCTGAAAGAAGACCTGATGCAAAGCCAACCAATGTTTTTCTACTGATTTCAGTGGACTTTAGATTATGGCCATAAAATCAATTCTAAATTCTCATCTAACCAGCAATGCGGCACAGCAAAGACATGACTGATTTTATTGCACACATAAATGTGAGCAGGAACTCTTCTCCCCCAGAATTTGACTTGTTTACCTGATCAGTCTTTAATACCAGGCCTTGCTCATGTGCTTTTTAATCGTACCCAGCTATAAAATCATGACTGACACTTTTCTGCAAGAGAGGTGTTAGGTCTGGTACCTCAGCTGGCTCCAAATTTGGGTAATTACCTTCTGCCCCTGCAGTTTAAACAAGATACACCATTTGTCTTCATTACCTGCCCTAAAATTGCTGTTCCAATTTGCTGTGCTTTACTGCAATAGCTGCTGCATTTCACTGCACTGCTTTAAGTGGTAGGTGAGCTGATTTCAGAAAGATAGATAGTTTGTATAAAATATTTTGTTATCCTTTGAAGTGAGCAGTGCTCAGAATTATTTTTGATTTTTACAGTCCTTATGGGTATGCCAGGATAGTCACATTAAATATGCTACTTGGCAGGTTTTATTTTTAAAGACTACCATATGGTATATGTTCATCACCCAAGCTATTTCCTAGAACAATTCCATATGAGTGTTTGATGTTAATTTTATTTGGGACTGTACTGAGATCATCATGCCAGGTTAATTAAAACATGGCAAAAAATTCTCACAATGAACTGATGTTAAAACAGAAGGAAGTGTCAGTTTTCAGTGAATAAAATAGCAATGCTAGAAGGTAATTATTTCTTTTTTGTTAGAAGAAAGAAAATAAGAATATTTCAGAGCTCTGGTTGAAAAACAAACAATCAAAATCCCCAAAACAAAAACCAACCAAACAAAAACCCCAAAAAAACCCAAAAAAATCCCCCAAAACCAAATCAAACTAAACACAAAAAAACCCCAAAAACCAAAACAAAACAAAACCCACAAAAAAAAACCCAAAACCCAAAACCCCCACAAAAACAAAAACAAAAGAAAAAAGACAAACCCACCAACAAGAGGCTATCCAAAACTTGCAGAAAAGATTAACAACTGTTGAATTTATTCCTTACTTGCCAGCATTGAAGGTAATATTCAGAACATTGTCATATAACATGTCATAAGGAACAGTGTATGTGAGTCAACAGGGATGGAACTATATTTAAGTCTGAGTCTTTAATTTATGAGTATTGCCACTGATAACTTGAAATGCAAAGTGTTTTATTCTCTGTGGGTGTGACACACTCAATTCAAATAGGCACCTATTTGATGAAACCTATCTTTCCTTTAAATGTGTTTCTGCCAGTATTCCTGAACTAAAGTCCTTTCCAGAGTCCTGGATTTGGCTTTCATTGTAATTCAGTGGGTTTAATTAATCACTAGAGTGATTCAGTATTATACCTGTGCAATTCCATAAATTTGAATTCAGGCACTTCCATGCTAGCTGTAGTTACGCAGTATTGAATAAAATGTCATGCCAGGAGACCATCAAAGCTGCAGGACTACAGGAGACATTTTTTGGTTGCCTCATATTTTCCTTAAAGTCAAATACACTTTGTTGTGAATCAAAAATAAACATAATATCTTAAAATTTTCTAGCAAAGCAAAATGTTTTAAAATCAAGAAGCAAACAAAATCAGAGTAAGCAACTATGAATCAGTACACTGGCATTTTTCATTTAGTAGAAGACTAATCTTCTACAGATACTGACATCAATGTCATGCTTCCACCCAGAGTGATGTGCTGCTGCTCTGTTGCATTTGTTACAAATGAAAAGCACAAAATTCCAGAAAACTGAAACCCCCATCTCATAGGAGAACAGGGCAAACTGAAAAGGCAGTGCAATTAACCTGCACTGTGACATTTCATGTTGCTTGTGGAAGAGCCAGCCATCCCTGCAGAAGGTGGAACTCACTAAATGCTGTCTACTGCTATGGCATCCCCTACACTGGAGAGGCCAGTTCCTAACCTTGAGAGTACCAGTGGAAGAGGAAAATTGGAGAACAATTAGCTCTTATAGTGCCCTTTTCCTTTCACCCTTCAATTACCAATTTTGATGATTTGGACCACAGAGTTCACACCTCACATTGATCTACACCATAAAGCAATATCACTCTTATGTAATCCTTGTAGTGTAGGCAGTCCTCTGCCTTCCATGCCATGTCAAAAGCTTCAAGGCAGAGGCAGAGCAGTGCTATCACATCTAGACATCCCACACAGCAAGCCAAGCCTGCCAAGAGGGCTATCCTGCCTGAAATCCTTGTTGGCATCCAGGGATCAGGACAGGCCTGCAGACATCAGGGAACCTTCAATTACGGGGTTCTGGGGGGCAGCTTGAGGCCCCATGATCAATAATATTCCAGAGAGGACAATATCCATGAGGAAAATATCTTCATTCTTAAGCTTCCTTTAAACAATAAAGTATATTGCTGTGCACTTTTACATCTTGATTCCGGCAGCCCAAGAGATCCAGGTAAAAAATGGTGAGTCTGACATGGCCATGTGAAGGGACACAACCAGCAAGAAGAAAATACCTTCTTTTTTCTCTAAATACGAATTCCTTTTGGATGTGTAATAGATTTTAAAAATATATATTACAGCAATGCAGTGATATTTTGTATTATTGCTTTCTAAAACCCATTACTTTAGAGGAAGCTAGAAAATGTTTCTGTTGCTTTTCTTACCAATACAGTATGATCTTGCTGAAAGTATGTATGGGGTACAAACTCTTATGAAATCCAGATGAGGTTTTGGAAGCTGAAAATTTGATCTTAAATTTTTAGAGTTAATAAAGATATTTTATATTAATAAAAGAGACAGGCTGCTGAAGCTTTTTGAAGCTAAGCCTGACCTTTTCTGTAATGCAAAACGATTGTACACACCTTTAGTGTGTACAATTTTCATTCTTGGCCTTAAAAGATTAGTGTAATTGTATTTAACTTTGTTCTCTCAAGAGGAAAGGCAACATTTTCAATTTAGTTTAACATTGTCTTTACTGTTAAATAAAGGTTTAAATGAACTACACGCAGCACAAAAAACAGTGAATGATATTTCCTGGGAAGTTTTCTAATCTCACACTATGATCTGTTCACTCAAATGCTTATAAAAATTAATGTCAAGTCATCAGACTTCTTTCCACTTTTTAATTTGTCATTTTAGATCCTTTCAAAATCACATCTAGATATTCACTCTGTAACAGCACTCCCATGAAAAAATTGCCAAGCAAAGAGAAATAACTGCCTCTCTCATAACACAGTCACAAATCTCAGCTGAACAGTGTCATTCATAATCTGGGTGGAGGTCTGCTAAATAGTTTCTGTAGTGATTTAGACCTGTGTGTGCTGCAAGCCTGGGGCTCACTTTGGAAATGTACATTCAGTGTCAGCTGGCATGTTTATTTTGGGCCCATATTGGGCCACATCATTGCGTGCTCACTTGGCACCAGATTTGGCAGGCATTGTTTGCAGAGGTCTGACACTGTTCCCACTGGCTTCTCCTGGGCATGCTGTGTGCTACTGGTCAAGGTTCCTGGTTTGAATGTACACTGTACACAGTATGCAATGCAGCCAGCCACAAGTATTCCACCTAAATATTTGCCTTTACATTACTGGGGTGCCTTATATCAAATCAAGGTAATGCATCAACCAATTGAACCAATGGCATGAAATTTAACCAGAACAAATGTCAGATTCTGTATCTGGAATGGACAGAGTAACACCAGGCACAAGGATAAATGGGGAGAGGAGCAGCTGGAGCTGAGCCCTGCAGGAAGGTCTGGGGTGCTGTGTGCCCAGGAGCATCTCAGGGAGAGCCAGCAGGGTGCCCTGGCAGCCCCAGGGCAAACCCACCCTGGAGCATCCAGCCCAGCCCAGCAGCCAGGCAGGGCAGGTGACTGTCCTGCTGTGCCCAGCACTGCCCTGCCTCACCTGGAGCTGCCTGGGAGCCAGACAAGGATGCTCAGGGCTCTGAATGCATCCAGAGGGTGACAAAGCTGGGAAAGGGCTGGAAGGAATGTCCTGTGAGGAGTGCCTGAGGACTCAGAGCTTCTCTGGTTTGAGAAAAGGACACTGAGGGGTGACCTCATTGCTCTCTGCAGCTTCCTGAGGAGGGGACATGGGGAGGGAAATGACAATCTCTTCTCTTCCAGTGATTCCCATGTAGGTATGGTTTAAAGCTGTGCCAGAGGATGTGGCCTAAGCCTAAGCCAGACATCAGGAAACACGTTACTGAGAGGATGGTCAAACTCTGGGGCAGGCTTCCTCTAGAGTGATCAATGCCTGAAGTTGTCAGTGTTTAGGAAGCATTTGGACAATGTCCTTGATTACAGGTTTTAAGTTTTGCTCAGCCTTGAACTGGTTGGGCAGTTGGACTAGAAGATCTTGGTAGGCCCTTCCACCTGAAATATTCTAGCCTAGTTTAGTCTAGTCTATGCAAAAGTAGATAAAAGAGGTGAGGTGAAGCTTCATGATACTATGGTAAGTGCCAAAAGCCAAGAAACTTATGAGCTAGCTCTTGTATGTCATTAGTATATTTTGAAAGCAGAGTATCTTATTTCACTCAGGATACTTCTAATAATTAGCTAATGTCTACTGTGTTGTTTAGCATGGAATACTTCATGTGCCCCACTGTAAATTCTACTTGCCTTTGAAAAGCCATCTACATGCATACATGACTTTCTGGAATATTTTGAAAAATGATAGAACATAATGTAATACAAATGTTTATGTATATACATTATTCTTCATACTCTTACTTGCTCTCTTTTAAGTGGCAGGTATCCAGTCACTGATTTCCTCGTAGCTTTAATGACACTAAAAGAAAACTAGGAGAATTGTATGAATTATACTTTTATTTTCTACCTCCCAAAGAGTTCTAAGCTGTTAAAAACCAGCTATTATATATTTTCAGGGTTGTTTGTTCAATCACCAATCTTATTAGATTAAACTATGTACAATAATTGGGGACTGTATAACGAGTATAAGCTTGGCCAGAAAAACAGGCATGAATGAACGCAGTGACACAACTGACTGAATATATCTTCTGTGTCTTGAGAATTGGCTGTCATTCATGTCTACTATTTAACTAGGACAAAGAATTTTAATTGAGAGACTGACTGCAATCTTGCTCAGTAAAAGCACTTTCCTTGAAAAAATTGTGTCAAATGTCATTGCTCTTCACTGATATATCCTAATTACTACAGCTTCAGTCTAACAAACTTATCTCAGCAACCAGTTTTCCTCCAGCTCCTCACTTTTTAAATGCATTTTGTTCTGGCTTTATATATGACACATTAATTCATATGAAAATATTGATAGAGAGTTTTACACGCTGAGGACTGAAGAGTAAAGATTTTTGTAGCACCTGTATATAAAACCACCAGAAGTTAAAATTTACTTATTTGATAACTCTTTGTTTTAGGATGAAATTACAAAACATAAGAAAAAATTCCAGCTTTAAGCCAATGGCAGAAAATCATGTTTAGGGTCGAAAAAATGGAAAACAAGGTTTATTTCCTTAAAGAAATCTTTCATTGAAGCTCAGCTGGTAGCTACTGAAGCAGAAAAATCCCATCTTACAAACCAGAAATTTTTTGATGGTAAGATTTTGCAATTTCCCCACCTATTTTTAATAGCATCTTTTATACACACATCAGCAGAAGTTCTGTTTTCTCTTAGCATCAGCAAGTTTGTCAAAAATCTTTGTTAGACTGCAGCTAGGTTTTGTTTCCTTTGAAAATCCTAGTTCAAATAAGCTAATTTGGATAATGTTCATCAGACAGCTTCAGGCACAAACCACTCCTGACACATTTCAATTCGAAGCATTGATACTTTATACCTCAAAGCAGTTAAAGTTTTCAGAGACTTTAGCTAATTTTATCTCAAAGGAATAAAACCAGCCCAAAGTAAATTAAAATAGTATATTAAATAAATTAAATTTGATCAGAAAATGAAGCAAATAATTTGAACTCCAAATCAATGAATTTTTTTTCCTAGCTTGGTCTGTTGAAAATGCTTCAGCTACACATATACTTGTGTTTGTGTGAATCATCAAATTTCCCACATGTTTGTATATACATTTAGTGATGAGTAGCTGTGCTGCTGCCAAGACTGTCTAAGTGCATAAATGAGCTATATTTGTAGGGAACTGCAATAATCTTTATTAGACCAACTGATACAGCTGGTAGGAAACAAACAAGCTTGCAGGCTTACAAAGCCTGCTCCAGATCTGGAACAGATGCAACCACCTCAGGCTAAATACTCACTGCAGACAACTGCTCCAAGTTTCTCTTGATTATGTTAAATTTGAGGAAATATGAGACAATTAAAAAAAAAAAAAAAGATATTTAGCACGAGAAGAGCAGAAGGGCAGGTTAGCAAAAGGGGAGATGAGAGTGTTGCTTACTCCCATGGGACAAGCAGAAATTGGGAGAGGGAATAATTATCAGCTTGAGCTGTGAGATGCAAGTGCCACTGCTTGCTTCAGTTGAATAATGAGGAAATTAAATATCTTCTTGTTTTGTGATAGCTAAGAACAATGGAATGCACTGTTACAGGCAGCAATCAGCATGGAAAAACCTGGTGTGGATCTGAGGAATAAGTTGATATATATTCTTTGGGGAAATTTTTCTTGTAATCAATTTCTGATTTCCTCTGTCTTGAGACCCAAATCCCAGTGCCTTACTTGTGCCAACCACTATCTGCAGGGATTTCACAGAAGCACTGAAATATGTTAGGCTTGTTCAGCAGGCTGGTTTGCTTTTGTCCTGGTCCTGTTTATTGATCCCTTTCGTGGTATTTTCCCCTGCCTCCACAAATAGTCCCATTGCACCATGGGTACATCATGTCTGGTGACATATATAACAATGAAATGTTAAATGAAATAATATTTAATTTAAAATATCTTAGCACTTTAAGAGATTTCATTTGTACTATAACTAGATTAGGTACAAAAGAATGGCCTTTTTTGCACTGAAACATTCTGAGATATTTCAGCATTAGAATCTAGAGATGGTTTTCATCCTCTGAAGGACAAGGTGCCAACATGTTCAATAATTTTGTTATTATCCGCTGCATCAAGCATCAGATGTATTTGCTTCAGAAAATGTAGTCGCCAGCAATTCACTCACTCTTGGCTGTGTAAAAAACAATAGAGAATGAAATGAGAATAATGCTTCTCCTATAATACAGAAAGTACAGTTTAGACATGATTTTGAAACACTATTCCAGGGAAACATTTCTTTGTTCCAGCATACTTAAAATATTTAATACTAAATTACTATGAAGTTGAAATTGGATAAGGAAATACACTCTGTTTCAGAAAGTGCCTTCTTTCAGGTCTGAGCACAAAAAAGGTAACCCTCACTTAGGGGAGTATGTGCAGCAATGGAGAGAGGGCAGTGCCTGTCTACTGCCCAGCAGCCTGCATGAGATTGCAAGGAAATGTCTGTGGAAATGGAGATGAGGAAGAGACACAGGATGAAAAGAGTCGACTCAGTTCCCTCATTTGTTAAAGACTTTGTGTGGGATCTTGCTTAGGACTGATTCACAAACATCACAGTATCACATTTTAGATGCAATTCTGCTCATTTCAGGAGTAACTCTAGTCCAAGCCTCCATATACCATGCAAGCAAGAATTATTCACCTAAAATAATGGAATTCATTGATGCCAGAATGTTAGGCAAAGGGCTTAAAAATATGCACAACAATAACCCTGTCCCATGAGGCTGATATAGCAAAGTATGATCAATGGCACTGTGAAGTGAAAGGAGTAGGAAAAGCTAAGATAAATCATCAACAAGCTCAGTCTTAATTATTAGTGTGCTTCTCACTTCTGAGTAGAAAATGTAAAGGTGTCAGAGCATGAGAACACAGCATCAGTCAGGATTCATTTGCCTTCTTGTGAAATTTATATTGGACACAGATATATGCACTGATGCAATACATGTATGGATGTGTATATATGTATGTATGTACATATGTATATATGTGTATATGTATATATGTATATATGTATGTATGCACATATGTATATATGTATGACATTGTCATGAAATAAAGTTCAGAACATGACTCAATCCAAAGATGGTCCCTCCATTCAGTCATCTGACTAATAAAAATTAGTTGTTCAATTAAAATTAAATGCTTGAAAGAATTTTTGACTGTAAACATAAGCCTCTTCCCTGTTCCAGTGATATTCTTTTCCATTGAAAAGATAAGTTTGCCCAGTAATCCTATATATAGGACTATATATATATATTTTAAACATAATAGGATAAAAAAATGATGCCATTTTTCCCAAGGACTTCTGTTTATTCTCTATAGTAGTTTTCAGTATCCCTTTACTCTGCATGCTCATCTGTAATGTTCTGCCTCTGTTCTTCTTATTTTCATGGCTTAGATTTTTATCAGCAAACCAGAAAATATTTGTTTTATTGTGTGATTTAACTTATCATTTCAGTGAACTTTTTCTGACAATGTTCATACTGTAGTTAGTGTGTGTACAGATGATACATTTGCATTGGTTACTTTACTGACAAGTAACAATAAAAGGAAAGAAACTAATTGCAATGGCTTCTCAAGGAATGAGAAATTTTTCTGTATTATAAAGGGAAAGGCAGAATGATATAAGCTGTAGCAATAAAGATGAAAATTAATTCCAAGCTTTTACAGATGACTGCAGCTGTATTGCTTAGTATGCATGTCAGCTGCAGGAGAATGCTTAAGAAAGGAGATTCAGTTCTACAGTAAAAAACCATAAAGCTTCTTAAATGGGCCAAATTCAGCAGTAGAGTAAAACACTAAAGTCAGAGGAATTACAAACCAGGTAAATTTTACACCCTATGTTCTGCATCTTTTAATAATTTAAACAAAATTAGAGGAGAAATATTTGGTGTCTGCTAATTTGCTGTCACACACAGGTTACCAATACCGTATTAAAGAGAATGCTAAAGCAAGATAAAGTGCTTTCCTTTCATTTTTTATGCATTTCTCTAGATAGAAGAGTATTCTACAACCTTTCATGGTAAAATTAATAGACTTTGTTAGTGATATTCATTGCAATACTTCTTTATTTCCATCTATAGGGAATGCAGATTATGCTATTAGATTGAGGACAAGTTTTAAAATAGAAGCACAATCTTTATTAAAGCAAAAGTCACCATTAGAGCCTTCACCTCAAAAAGTCCACTGCTGAAAAGCCACACTGTGCTCCAATGGGTAAAGACAGAACTCAATGAGAGTTCAGTACATTACCCTGCTTTGAGTAGATACCATAAAAAAAGCATCTGTAAGCTGCAGTAACAATTAACCTCCAGATTTATAATAGTTACAATATTTCTCAAAATCTGTTTTTTCATACCTGATACAGCATATTTGCCAATAAATAAGTTTAAATGCTTTAAAGGCATAATGAATGAATACATTTTTCTTGTTTTAGAAGATTGATTGTTATTATGTTTCACATTGATTTTTTTTCACTTATTCAAATTCTAAATACAGGAGAGCATTCAAGACCTTACTGACAAAATTACAAGCGAGTTTTACTTTGAATATTTCACTTTACAAGAAAAGCAGAAAGAAGGAAGAGTGGTTTACTATCATTTTCTTAAATCTATGATGACATTTTTGGAAATTTCTAGGTGATTTGGGCTTTAAAGTCCTCTTCTCTAAGAAGAGTTTTACAATTCCAAAAAGGCATTTTACAGAGCGTATGTTTCAAGAGTTGCATCTGTACTGCAAGATAACTGCTCTCTGTGGAACTGAGAATCTCAGCAATGAGATTCTTTGATCACCAAGCCCAGGGTGCTGCTGGATGATCTGTGTGGACCCCTGCCGTGTTTCCATCAAAGGAAAACAGCCTGCAGGAAGGTTAGTGACAAAGCAGGTTTCATCCTCAAATTACTGTCATGAGGAAGGCATATCATAACAGAATAAGGGGTGAACAGAGATGGCATTTCATTTGCCAGAAATTTTATTTTAGTTTGAATTTTCATCAGCCTCACTGGGACAATCAATATATTGAAATTAAGCCTGTCACTCAGTTTTTGAGGATTGGAACCTAAAAGAGAAGTGAACAGAAGAGAGAATGCCTGTAGTGCAGAACTGAAGTTAGGGTGGTCTCCTCCCCAATTCCACTTGCTCTGGAGGGTGTCTCCTGATTTAGGGGACACTGACCCAGCTGGTCTCTTTTGTTCAAGACAGAGGAGTTCCCTCATTACTAATGCCCAAGTGCAGCTGCTTGGGTGCTTCCTGTGGCCTTGATAACTGCATGCAGCTCTAGCTCTCCCATGGGATCCAGCACTTGCACATTCATCTCAGTAAATGCTGGAGCATTGCCACTTCACTACAGAATCAATTGGGTTGGAAAAGTCCTCTAAAATTATCAAGTTCAACCTGAGTGAGCACCACTTTTTCAACTAGGCCATGGCACTGAGATCCATGTCCAGGCTTTCCTTAAAAGCTCCAGGGGTGGTGATTCCAGCACCACCCTGGAAAGCTCCTTTTAATGTCTAATCACCATTTCTGTGAAGAAATTCTTCCAAATATCCAACATAACTTCCCATGGATTATGGTGTCTCAGTTCTTGCTACCTAGGCCGACTGCCACCTGGCTAAACCTCCTTTCCTTTCATGTAGCTGTGGAGAGCAATAGGGTCTCTTTCCAGCCCCCTTTTCTCCAGGCTAAACACCCCCAGCTTTTTCAGAAACTTCACATCAAACTTGTGTTCCAGCTCTGTTGCCCTTCTGTCTGGAGTTTCTCCAGCATCTCAATGTCTTTCTTGCAGTGAGGGGCCAAAAACTGGACACAGTAGCCAAGGTGTGTCATCAGCAGCACTGAATACAGGGGACAATCTCTGCACTGGTCTGCTGGCCACACCACTGATGACACAGGCCAGGTGGCATTGGCTTTCTTGGCCACCTGGGCACACACTGGCTCAAGTTCAACCACTGTCATCCAGTATCTCAAGGTCCTTTTTCACAAGGCAGATTTCCAGCCATTCTATCTTCAAACCTGTAGGATATCTTCAAACCTAAACCCCTGCAGTGTTGCATGGAGATCTTGTGTCCCAAGTGCAGGACCCAGCACTTGGCCCTGTATAACCTCAAACAGTTCAACAGACCTGGCCCAGTACAGAGCCCTGGGAGCAGCTCTGGCTGCCAGCTGGATGTAGAACCACTCATCCCACTCTGCACCTGGCCACCAGCCCCTCCATGACCCTCAGATGAGCAGGCCCACCCAAGCCATGAACAGCCAGGTGCAGTTTACAGCCTAATAAAGTCCTGGAAAACATAGACATGCTGACCTTTCGAACTCTGCTGTGAAAGGGAATCAGCAGAAAGAGAGAACAAGAATGAATAAAAAAGGAAATTTTGTCACTTCTATTTATTGTTTCCACCTCTTCAGCAGAACTGCACAGTTCAAAACACTGGGCTGTCAGTGCAGGACATGTGCTGATTTTAATAATTAAGCACTGTTGGATTGCTGACACTATTAGTCAGGGGTCAGTAGACATTTTCATTACAGTTGCCATTTTCCAAGACTTCATAAATGTCATTTTGATTCACGCTGGGTTGAGACTTAGAGTGTAGGTTATCAACTTCCTGGCACTTTTGCCTCACCATAATGATCTATTTTTAAAGTTTTTGAACCACAGCAGCTAAGATTTTTTTTCAGTCAGCTTCCATTAGCACTCTGTAAGCTGTGGGAACTCAAAAAGCAGAGATTTTTAAAAACTCATTTCTTCTCACTTTATAAAAACAACACTGAGACTTTGGGTCTGGAGATGGAGTAGCAGAGAACAGTATAATTCAGGGGAGGACTGTGGAGACAGGGTTCTTAAGGTCTTGAGAGAGAAGTCTGAGATAGGGGTAACTTTTTGAATGTAGTACCACCCTCCAAGGCACGAGTTTTGGGTAAGGAAATGTCCTTTAGAGCTCATCAAGTAGATGGAGAACATTGGATAGCTGAGCTAATACAAGGCTTGAGGATGTTGGAATACCTTTACTGTTGCCCCACTATTCCTTCTCCTCCTCTCCTACCATACAGAAATTATGTTATTTACTGAGCTCTGTTTCACTGTCAGCTAATGGATGTTCTATATGCATCTATGCTATAAGAAACTATACATAAACAGTCTGCCAGCTAAACCTCCCTGCACACTAATCCCAAATTTAAGAAAGTTTTCCCTCAGGAAGAATGCTAAGTGTATTTGTTGTGACAGAAAAAGGATGCAGTCCTTGCCACTATATATAGATGTCCTTGCAACTCAGAATATTCTATTTTGATTACCCAGATGAATTTGTCTGTTTGGACTTCTGCAACTTGTTTTGCTTTGTGATATTTAGAAAACCTGCAGCAATTTGCTTTTTATAGTGATTTATTTTCCTTTTTTTTTTTCCTAATCCAGGTTTGCATTAAGAGGGCATAAGATCTCAGGAACAGCAGAAAACCCTTCCATACAGGCTTGAGTCCTGATGCTAGTGAATACATTTGCCTGTTAGGAATAGATAACATGGGCTGTAACACAGTGCTCAGGTCATGGACAGACCTTCTCTGCTCACCCAGGAGAGATGGCACTTGAAGTGGAGGGCCAGTTAAAATAAAAGAGTCTTATGGTTCTGCATTCTGTATTCTTGCTAATCCAGTCCTTACCAATCAGCAGTGCCAAACAAAACTTCAGCAGGACAAGATTTAAAGAAACTTGCTGCTCTGTTTTAGATGAATTATATGTCACATTAGATAAATACAGAATAAGGAAGACAATTGTCTTGTTATTCTCTCTATCAAAGTCCAGTGAATGGTATTGGAAATGGACCCTACTATTCCATATTTCTCCTATTTATTAATAATTTTTATAATATGATTAAAAGGATAGTATGCTACAGGCTAACATGGGGAGCTTTGGTTCAGCTGTTCAGCTGTTGGGGATCTCTTGATGTTCTTGAATTGTATTAGGCTGAAGCACATAATTCCAAGAGAAAAACATATGCTTGTGGTCACCTGAAGAATTCCAATTACTTGGAAAATCATTCTCACCCCTTCCCAAAAAGAAGCTTCAGTGTTGACTAGAGCCTAAATTCTGAGACAAACTGGTAAAATATTTTTCTTATCTATTAATTGCTTAAAAAACACTACCTTGAGCAAAGAGTTGATAGACATCAGAAAGTTAAATGAATTTATTTCAAATGCATAATTACTGGAGAAATTATATTGCTTGTTGAATTTTGATTGGTTTAAAAATATATTGAATTTGCATGACACAAACAAAAAATATTTTACTGTAGTCATTTACCTTAGATACTGCTCTTCAAATTTAGTTGTATACAGCTGTTATCAGAAAGGGAACATCAAAATTAGGTAAATTTAAATGGGAACAGAAATATTTCTTTATTATATGTGAACCAGTAAATAACCTATCAATTTCATTCTCTGAGTTTCACATTTAAACAAAATGTCATCAAAGTAGTAAAGATGTATTTATTCAAGTATACATGAAAATGAAGACAAAGTCAAAAGATTCAAATCCACAAAAGTAAGATTTTATGTTTTAAATATGTAATAAACTAAGGCATCAGAATTCAATTTTGATCATATTTCTTAGTATTCTCTTTGTGGTATGAAAATAAAAGCAAAATACAGAAAACTTTTCACAGTTTTCATTTGATGAAAATTCTTTTAATTCACCTGGAAAAAATAAGAAATAAATAAATAAATAAATAAATACACAGAGAAGAAAACTACAGCTTCCAAACACCTTTATATCTTTGGCTGTAAGTGTTACTGTTTTACATATTTGTCTATGGAGGCTTTGAAACTGCACTGAAAAATCATGTTTAAAGAGAAGAAACATCCCTCTGCAGTTATTACATCCACAAAGGAGCAGTAGGTGAGAAGCAGTTCATAACTATATTACCCACTCCACAATTATAAGTGTGGCAATTAACTGAAAGCCAGAGTCAGCATTCCAGTTCATTTTACTCACAGCAAAGCTACCTGTAAAATTTTACAGAAATTCATTGAAAAAGCTCGTATCAGCTGTTAGGAAAAAAGAAATTCTATAAAAATATTCTATTTAGAATTTTCTATGTAATTATACTGATGAAATAAAAATATACATATGGTTAGCAGGAGTTTGGTAGAGAGCAAAAGAAAAAAACCCAAACACAAAACCCCACACCAAAAGAGTACCCATATTGACTACAAAAGAAAATTCGAAATCTTGAAAAAGTTAATTAAAAATTCAAGACATAACATTCAAGCAAGTAAAACGAATTTTCTTCTTTAATTTCTTGTGTCTAAACATGATTTTACATTTTCTAGCTTCATGTTTGATTATATTTCGAAAGAGTAGTCATTTCAGTCAAAGATTGAAGCTGTGTTTTATCTCTTTGCTGTCTTGGGCACACCAACAAGATCCAATTGCCTTCATCAGCTGTAACCATCACTGTCTGTAATGAGCTTCCCAAGAGTGCCTCCCCACCAAGGCTTTCTGTGCTGGTCAGGAGGTCAGCTCTGACTGTGTGTGACCTTGGGTCAGGTTGCTGTGAAAGCACTGAGGGGGCTCCCCCCAGTCTCAGCCCATCTGGGGCTGAATGCAAGCTCAGGACCTGCAACTTGCTGTAGGGACTGGTCTTGCACCATCCTCACACTGATCTTGACCCTGTGTTTGTATCCCTTGTCCTTGGTCCTGAACTGGTCATAGAATGGTTTGGGCTGTAAAGGGCATTAAAGATCCTCTTGTTCCAATATTCTTCCATGGGCAGAGACACCTTCCACTGGAGCAGCTTGGTCAGGGCTCCATCCAGCTTGACCTTGGACACTTCTTGAGATGGAGCATCCTCAGCTTCTCAGAGCAGCCTCTTCCAGTGTCTCACCACCCTCACAGTAAAGAATTTCTTTATAACAGCAAACCTAAACTTTATCACCTGCCGTGCTGATGCCTGGCTATCCCTGCCCTGCTGGATGGCCCTGGTTTCCACCCTGGACCTTCTCTGCTGAGGCATAGGGGGCTGCATCCATGCCACTAACTTACCCCCCCATCTGTGACTCACAATTCCTGGCTCCCACAGC
The DNA here is from genome assembly GCF_903797595.1 of Erithacus rubecula. Classification (NCBI taxonomy): domain Eukaryota; kingdom Metazoa; phylum Chordata; class Aves; order Passeriformes; family Muscicapidae; genus Erithacus; species Erithacus rubecula. The sequence continues at coordinate 12,227,936 of NC_136687.1, read as the reverse complement.
CCCATGGGACCGTCTCATGATTGCAATGTCCTGGCAATAATGAGCCAAAGGGCACCGTGCCAGCAATTTTGAAATGTGTAGGTATGAAAATAAGAAATAGGAACTCGTCATGATGGACACTCCTAGCAGTAAACATTGTCTCATTAAAAAAGATACTGGAGGAGAAAAAAATCCTAAATCCCAAACTGTTCATGTGTTGCTTTGCATTTGCCCTATTTGACTGTATACATGTGGTACCTGGGAGGAATTGTGAGATGAACTTGATTGATGTTTCTAAAAAACAAAGTTGTGAAACATGTGCTGAAGACTTTCCCATAGAGAAGTGCAAGTAACTTAGTCATCATGCTTGTCAAACATTCTCCAAAAAGACCATGAATTTAGCAAATTCTCTTTAACTGCTTTCTGTCTTATGTTTTGATTATTTTAAATCAAGCATGAATATCTGGACAACTCATTAATTTCCTTCATTAAGAAACATTTTGATGGTCTGCACATTTTAGAGTGTGACATTTGGTTGGATTAAATGTAAACTTTACAATTTAACTTTTTGTGAGGAATTACATTAGATCTAGGTTACAGTCTGAGCATTGAGGTATCATCTATTTCATCTTGTTCCATTCAATAAACTTTTTTTTCAGATACTGGCACTGATTAACTATATGTAATTACAAATGATAATGGGACTATAGAGGTAGGTAAACAGTAACAGAGATTTGCTTAATGATCGGTTCTTTCTCCCTCCTTAATTTCGAGGTAGTAAACAATGGTAGCAGCAGGTTCATTAAGGGAATCAGTATTTTTATGGACAGTTAAATACTAATTGTAAAGGTTGCTGCATTCAAGTGAATTGTAACTTCTTTTTTTTTTCCTTCTTTTTTAATTAGAAGAAAAGCTAAGGATGTCAAGGGGAACCACATCCTTCAGACAGGAACATCAATTTTAGAGGAACCACAAAGTTTTATATAACCAGAAATTTAAGACCCAGAATACTTGCCATACTGAATTTTTTATATGCAAAAACAAAAACAAACAAACAACCCCCCCCCAAAAAAACCCCAAAAAACCCACAAAAAAACAAACTTCATTATCTTTTATGGTTTTGCTTTGTTTTTCAGTTGCAGTTTCTAGCCATGTTTTTTCCTATGTATTTTTTGGATTTAAAGCATCATTGTAATTCTGTCTGTAAGACAAAGGAAGAAATGAGGCTCCTGATTTTTCATTCCAAAGCTGTATATTCATAAAGAAGAAACAAGTGTGTGGTGTGGGTGAACTGATGCTTGCCACTGTCCTTACTCATGTTCTAAATATCAAAATTAAGAGAAAGACCCATTTTTCACTTTGTTTTTTTGAGTTTTTTCCTCATTATCTCTAACTTTCTAGCCATACAAATAAGCTTAAGGCAAAGGACTTGGGGAATATTAGTGCTGAGCAGAAAAGAGCAAGTGAATTACATAAACAATATTTTTTTGATTACTAAAGATGAATACAAATTACGATTTAAACCCCCTCACACATTCCAGTATTTTTTTGCTTTTTCACAGACAGAAATTAATTGCAAATATATTCAGATTTTCACGGAAGGGATTTTTTTTTTAATTCATCCTTTTAATTGATAACATTCCTCTGATTAGGGAAAAAAAAAGAGCTAAAGTCCATGAAAAGTTTGATCCTTTTTTCCAAACACCAAAATATTTTTTCTTCAGTGTGTTTACTTCAATACAAATATAATGTGGCAATAAAATAAAATAACTAACTAGTAACAAAGCCAAAACAAAGCACTGCATGTACAGTTCTTTGCCTAAGGAGAGAATGACAGTAAGAATGGATAAGACATGACTAAAATTACTTAGAGTGTTTAATGCATTTCTGGAATCTGCTCGCACATGATATCAGTGGGGGCCCTGCAAAAACCTATAAAGTAGAGAAGTTGTTGCTTTTTATTCTTGCACCAAATTGAAACATTGTGTTTGTTTTCCATGTGTTATTTAGATTTCCCTGTGGCTATGTCTGTATAAGTAAATAGCTTGATGCAGAAAGAAGAGATCAGTAGATCAAAGTTGGTACTCAGAATCTCACACCCACACTGCCTGTGGCTGGAGAGTTTTACTGAATTTCACCAGGCCCCACATATCCCAAATGTCTCCATGCTCATCTGACAGCATGTGTCAGATGAAGATGCCTTCAGGTTGTTAGCTGGAGTGCATGTCCTCATGAACTCACTTTTAGCAGAGCACCACAAGCCTGAGTTATGCACGACAGAATTTTGAGTAGGGGAGGCCACAGTGAATCATGGGTGACACATCCTAATCTGGAGAGCACAGCTAGATAACACAGGAGCTGACTGATCACATGGAAACCACTAAGCTTCAGCAGATTGTAATGTTTCAGATGGCATCTATCATGGGATTCTTTTATTGGGAAATTAAAGACCTCAAAATTTAACACTTTCAAAAGTTTTAGGAGAACTAGTGGGCATAAGCTCTAAAATTATCACCTTTAAATTACCTCTTATTATTTCTGAAAAATATCTTGGATCTTGGCAACAGTAAGATAAGCAATATAGCAGAGGACCAACAGATGTTTATCTAAGATCAGATACTAACATTTTTAGAGGCCAAAATGTACTATGATTAATGCTATTTGTGATAAAATGCATTGAAATTGAAATCCAGAAGTATGCTTAGCTGTCAAATAGACCTGCAGTACTAAACACGTGCTGGTTTCAACCAGAAAGTTTGCCATGCTTGTATTTATTGTGCAAAGTTGTTATTATGAGCCATAGAGAACTTTTAGAAACCAAATGAAGGTTACAAAGACTCGGTTACAAAGAGAGTCTAGAGCCGTGTGAGAAGCAGCTCAGGTCTCTTGGTCTGCTCAGCCCAGAGGAGAGGAGTCTGAGGGCACATCCCATTGCAGACTGCAGCCTCCCCTCATGAGGAACCTTTCCCTGTCTGTGAGACCAGTGACAGGACAAGAGGGAATGTCAGGAAACTGTGTCTGGGTGTTAGGAACACTGGAACAGCCTTCCCAGGGCAGTGTTCACAGCTCCCAGCCTGAGTTCCAGAGTGTTTGGACAATTCTCTCAGGCACACGGTGTCGTTCTTGGTCCTATGCAGGATCAGGAGATGGAGTTTAATGATCCTTGTGGGTCATTCCCATTTCTGGATATTCTATGATTCTATGCTATGATTATTTTTTGAAACATAAAGAAAGGAGAATTATACTAATAGTACTAAATGTACAACTACCAAAGGATAAGGGCAATCACCTATGAAATGGAAGAACCAAAATGCTCAGCTAACTCAGAAGGGTTTCCAGTGCCCGTATGTTCCCAGAAGGATAGTTTAGCCTACATGAAGTCTGAAAGTCACAGCAAAGAATGCAGCAGAAAGAAAAAAAAAAAGGAAAAGGTAGTATTTTGTAGCTTAATACTATGAAGACATTTGGCTGGAAAAGTGGGGCTTACGATTTCTTGTGTTATATGAAACAAGTACTGGAAAAAATTAATATGAAATAAGTAAAAATTGAAAAAAATCCTGCTCAATTCTTTGAAAAAAATAGACAGAAAATGAAAATTCAGACCCAGATTCAGAGTGAACAGAGTTGCTGCTGCCATGAGTAACATGAGCTTATCTGAGGGACAGGAACTGGGTTTAATTTGTGTCCCTATGTGCCCTGGTAACTAAGCCACTCTCCCAATGAAAAGATTGCTGGATAGAGATTCACTTAACCACGTACACTCTTCCCAAAAGAGATTAAATGAGTTGCATCCCATAACAATCTTGACTAGAGATGGACACTAGATCAGATAAAGGTATCTCAAATAATATGAGAGAAGTTACTTTGGTAACTAGGTGTCCCTAGGAAATTGTGGTGGCAGTAGGGGCCTAAATCTGGGACTTACAATTGTCACTTGGGTGCTTAGATAAGATACTCTACTACATTAGGCACCTCAGCCTTTTATTAGATATAGGTCTTTCTGATGATACAGGCATGAAGTAAATTCAATTTCTTCTGACAATTTTCTTCCTTAGTTAGCCCAGCCTGGAAGGAACACTTGTAGCACTTAGAAGCTCAACAAAGGAAATAAAACATAGTTTAAGTGCAGGGATGTTTTAAAAATGTAAGTGATTCAGTACTGTGAGTTGTACAATTGTTAGAATTTAGCCACAAAATAAGATAGCAGTTCTGATTATGTGGATCAGCTACCTCTCTGTATTGCAAATCTGGAAACAGGTTAGAAATGACATTTTATTTAAAAGATGTTTCTATTTAAGTTAATGGTATGGGAAAATAAAAATAATTGTTCCATCAAAGGAATCATCTTAGTTTAATAGACACGAGAAATTTTTTTTTTGCAAAAGGCTTTGAACATATCCCTTATAGTTTTAGATATATTTATGCTTATGGCAGCTGATTCAGAAGTAGAAAACAGAATATTGTAAAGTTTTATTTGTCCTACACTTTCAAATTTACTAAATAGAGATAAACAGAATGGGCAGGCTAAGATTTTTTTTTCTGATTAATTTTATGGTAATTCAAAGTGTTTCAGTTTTAAATTAATTGTTTGAATACTAAATTATGCAGCTTTATGATCCAGGAGATAAGCAGAGCTCTAAAGATGCCTCTGAGACTTGAAAGAGACAGCATTAGAAGCTCATTATTGCCGGCACATTTAACATGGTTAAAGTAGGGGAAAATAGCCATTAAGTTAATGTAATAGTTAAACTGAATTAATTTGAAAAACTGCCCAGTGAAATGCTTACATGATGGTATTGGGGTTTTGTTTGGCTTTTTGGCTGGTTTGTTGGGTTTTTTTACTCTGTAGCATCTTCAAATATTAAGGAGTCAAAACCATTTGAAGAGTAGTTATTTACAAGCAACTTAACATAATGTTTATACTTGAAGAAATATTCAGTTTATCACTCAAATATGTGCCAGAGTATCAACATTTTGTAAAGAGAGAAGATCAGATGTTAATATGCATAATGAATGAATTCAGAACTACTGGGTGATAACAAACAATCAAAATAAGCTCCAACTCTGCTTCCCATTAGTCCCTTCATCCTCTGGGTCCTTTCTTTCAAACTTTGGAAAGCAGTAGAACTTAATGAAAGTAAGTAGGTAAGAACTTAATGAAAATAATATCTGTCTTCTAATTGCTTGAAATACCAAAGTAAACACTGCAAAATGTTGAAAAGGGGAGCAAAAAGGTAACACCAAAGTCCTAAGAAAGTTAAAATTGAAGAAACATAACAATTGATATCATAGGATTAGATTTAATACACTTTGTGTCTCCTTAAATGAAGTAATCAGCTACACAAAAGTAACTTGCAGAGTAACCTCAAGACACATATATGTCTTACCACTTGCTTCAGAGTAGTTGCAGAGTACAGTGCTAAGTTTAACATCCCCTCAATATTTTATTTCATATTAATTATAAAAACTTCAGATTTTTTTAATTCCTGTTCCAGTTTTGCCACTTTTTTGTTATCTTGTCACATGTTTGGTCTCAATAATTTCCTTAGTAACAGAACTCACTGTTCAACCACTTTGGGAAAAAATACAGATGTTATTCCCTAAATTTTCACTTCAAATTACTTCTTGTGTTTTAGATTTGAGACAATGATCTACTGAGGTTCTACTACTCAAACTTAGTAAGGATCATTATAGATCCCAAGGATTGTGGCTGCAGGTGGTGGCATTAGGTAGAAGTGAGGCAATACCTTTCAGACCATCAAGCTGAGGAATGCAATGTGGAGTACAACAGTCTCTAGACACAACATACAGAAAGAGTAGCATTCACAAAATTTCATTGTCAATGAAATTCTGGGTGCCAAAACCCGACTACTTCAAATTTGACATTTGACTACTTCAAATTGACAAATGATGGAGAAAGACATCAGGAATATTTTCCATCTCTACTTTTGGAAGTAAAATAATCCTTAGACTTCCTGAATCCCAGAGGGATTATGGTATGCTTTAGCTCCAAACCCACCCTCGAAAAATAAACTCACTGGGAATTTTTTCTAAAACTGGTGCAGTTGCCTCAACTATAACTTGTCAGAGATCATAAATGAGTAGAAAATAAAGTGAAGTTAGTAACTCAATACCTTTAGATTTCATTTGAAGGATAACTTTTCTGCTACTAAATCAACTGGAAATCGATTGAGGCAAGAGCATCCTATAATTTACTGTTCCCAATATCTGCACTGTAAATTGCCTTTCTTCTTTTCTTGGTTAGCTTAAACTCTACTGAATTTTCCTGACTTACTAAGGCTTTCTTAAAGAAAGAAAATCAGTGAAGAAATAAATACAAAAAAAAAAAAAAAGGGTTTTTCTCTGACATTTTTTATTCTTCTTTCTTATTTTCTTTTCTGTCCATTGTCTTCAATATTGGTTGAAGAATGCCTATCATGCTACTTACCATAGAGAAAAACAGCTGGAAGACCAAGCATTAGAATCTTTATGATCACCAGGCCTCCCCTGAGTTTATCTCATGAAATATAAGTAACCTTCCATTTAATACAAAAATAGAGCTTCAATTTCTGTAACCTCAAGGGACCTTAGACTGGAATTTTGGATTATGAAATTCAGAATATTGGATTCCATATTTCTTTGTTCCATACTTCCATAATGCTTCTGTACTAATTAATTCTTTGCATACAATAGAATAACCACATAAACCAAAGAAAAAGTTCCTTTGCAGATTGCTCTACAAGAGTTCATTTGGTTAACTCCCTCTTTGCCCAAAGTGATGGCTTAACCATTCTCTTTATCAATAGCTAGCAACAGTGAAATGATGTCACTATGTGAAAACACATTCCATATTTTCAAATCTCACAGCATGCATAGTTCAGCTGCAAGGTGAAGTTACACAGATCAGATCACATTCTATCAAAGAAGATGGCTGATCTTTCGAAGGAGGCTCATAATTATAAATTGCAATTAATGATGAGAATTAAAAATCCATTACATAACTTAAACATACTGAAGACTGCTTCTTACCTTACAAAGGTTATATTCTTTTCTCTTCAATTAATGCCATTTTTATTATCAGAGAATATAAGACTTTTAATATCAGAGAATATAAGATTTTTATTATCAGAGAATATAAGAGTTGGCCAGAGCAAAACAAATGTGGATCTGTTTAAACTTAAGTACCTGTAAAATACCATTAACTGATGTAAATTTGACTGCCAATTAGCCTCTCTGATGTTATAAGTGTTTTTAATATTTGGAAGAAAGCATCTCAGTCACTAATTTGAATTGAAAATAGGCTTAATTTAATTGGTTCTAAACTTTTGTTGCCAGAGTAGAAAGTTTTTTAATAATGAACAACAGGGATTCTGAGAACAGTTACCATAAGTCAGACTGGAGCTATGCCACGTTTTCTTAAGCATGCTTAACACTCTTATTATAAAAAAACTGATTTTTCACTTTCATATAATTTTGTCATATTTCAACAATTTCTCATGAAAGATTTTACTCCAGGTGTGTGTCTATGGCTCATCATTTCCTTATCCCTGAAAAAGTCAGTGAAGTAGTTCAATCCATGGCTTCACAGTGTTAAAAATGCAATTCAGCTTAGAATTATAGAGCGATTCATGTGTCCACAGAACAGCTTTCATTGACTTCACTTACAGCTGTGTGTACTCTGCACCTGTGCAAATCAGACTCCAGAGTGTGCCCAGAAAATTGAGGAAAACATGCAATTCAACCACCTGTGAAAAATTTAACAGCTTGATACCCAAATAAAAGTAAAAAATACATAGCATTTTCTATGCCTTCTTGTTGAAGTATCTCTTTTAATGTAAATTAGAAGTGAGAGATGGGCATGTGTACTTTAAAGGATTTGAGTGTTATTCTGGAGGGATATGTAGGTTCTGTGATTGGAGCAAGAAATGTGTTAATTCTGCATTTAGACTATCTTTGAAGGTGACTTATTTCCTCTGTGATACATCTGTATTTCCACCATAGCTGTCATGGAAGAACACTGCACTGGGACACAGCAGATATGTTTATACTCTACTACAAAACCTAAGTTACATGAAATTATCAGCATTTTCAGCATTTGCTTGATGCAGGGAAGACAAATCACTAAACCTCACTGCCTAAAGCAGTTTTACTTGCCATGACTGCCTCTTTCTGAGACTTTACAGGCATTGCTGCTGGATATCTGACTCATTAAGAACAAAGAAAGTTGTGCCAACAGAACTTTATAACAGACAAAGCCTTTGAAAGACTTGGTCTCACTTGTGCAGTCATTTAAATGAGACTTGTTTTCTTCAAAGCTGCAAGCTTTTCCTTTTGTGATACACAATTTCAAGGGATCGTGAAGTGTTTGCTTTTATGAAGAGAGGCACTTCCTTTTTTTCTGATATTTCAATTTAAACTATTTCATCCCTTGCTGTGATTACTCCTTATAAGGCATCAGAACAAACCAGATCTTTACTTGTCTTGTAAACGACTTTCAGTTCTCATAACTATTTTGCCACAAGAATACATTCATTTGGTGCAATTTTCCACTTTTCTTGAGTTTATTATTTTGACCCAGAGAGTAACAAGGACACAAGATTACCTATTGAAATTGCAAGACATTGATGATAATGCACATAATTTTCCAGAACTCCCAATAATGTATTTTCAAAAGACTAACCCTCAGCTTCTGTTTCTAGGTTTGTTTTTTTTTTCCCCAAGACACCTGGTGCTACGAGGTTTTACCACTGTACCATGGGGACCTGTACCATGTACAGGCAAAATGCAGTATTGCTTCACAGAAATGTATTTTTCTACTTGTTCATAAAGCAGGCTTTGTTCCTTGGTGGAAAATTCATTGCTAATGTGCCAGTTTAACAGCATCATTCATATATTCTATCTCAGTGGGACAATATGATATTCACTCCTCCTTTTGTTTCCATTTTGGTTTTCTTTTTTTCTGGAACTTAGACTTGGTCAATAGCCACATGAAGTAATATGTGATGACCCCAGAGACATTGAAGTTCTTAGAGCCAAGCTCTTTTGGGCTGCTTGTTAAATTAAGACATGAGGACTTGCCAAATCCAGCAACCCCACAGTGGCAGAGCTGCTGTACTGGTGTGTCCCCATGCCCAGCCATGGTGAGGCTCAGCATGCAGCTGCACACACATGGGCACCCTTGCATGGAGTACATGCACATGTGCACACAGCCAGCCAGGCAGGGCAGCATGGAGAGGAAAACCCACACCCATGCAAATGCCAACAGCAGCAGAGCATAGAGTTCCTCACCAGGAAAATGGCTGGAAATGGAGTTTGATGGGAACATAGGACAGACTGCAATGATTAGGCACAGGGCATGACTGGACAAGTGCCAGCTAACGTGCCACTGGCCCCTTTAATTCCTATCCCTCTGTTTCCATGCCTATTCCTTTGCAGAGCATGCTGATTTCTCCATTCCATGACTTTGGTTCCTCCCCTAAGCATCTCATAAGGAGATCTTGTATAATGCCAATATGCCCTTCCACAGCATCCCACAATGACCCCAAACTTGGTAGCAGTAACATCCTCATGGACACTGCTGAAGGTCCAGGCAAATTTCAGTCAGGGCTTTTTTCAAGTTCTGAGCTTCCTTCCCAGGCTGTGAGGCTTTCCCAGCTCCAGCCAGCATTCTTTCTCAGGGTGATAGCTTCCTTACAGATAGAAAGGAATTAATAAACATAGATTAGCACCTGGTGTTGACCGTGGAACAGTGTGTGATGTATGTGACATAGGATGTTTTCTCCTATTGCCCAATGAACTGCTGTCCTGTCTAAGATTCACAAACTGTCCTATAAATAGGGGTCAGTTGTTCAATAAAGTGCTTTTGCCCAGGAAGAAGTGTGTTTCTGTTATTCACAGCTCCTAGATGGATAGCAACACCTCCTCACCTTATCTCCTCTCTACAACCCGTGAAGAGATCAGAAATCTCTCTCAGGCACCAATGGGGATGGCTGCCATGCCCAAAGCACTGATGGCTGTCCTCTGACAGCCCTGGCAGGAACCAGGGCAGAGGCTCATTTTTCTAATAAGTTTATTATGACTCCCTCACTTCCCAATGTGACTCTCTGCATCATAGTGTTTGTGGATATGAGCTTTTAATAATATAACCACACACACAGGTACATTCTTCAGGAAAAATGGATGACTTCTGGTCTGTTTGAAAGTTCAAAGTGGCTTAAATGCAATTTTGACAATACTGACATGTTATAGTGCCTTTGTGTTCAGCCACCTCTTTGATGACTGGAAGTATTACAGTAACTCATATATATTCCTAAAACTGAATAAGAATTTATCCTCTTCAGACAGGATATATAGCAATATCTGAACAGTCTGTTTACAATGTACCACGTTAAAATACAATTTCATTTTGCTTGATATAGTGGTGTCTAAGCTCAGTATAAGGGAATGTATTTATGTCCTATTTCCTTGCCCATGCCAAAAGGGCACAAAGCTTTGGAGGTGAAAAGACCAGATATTTGAAGGCATTAAATATTTCACCATTCTCAGTTTGATTTGCCATGAAGTAGGATTCAAAGTACTTAAATCTGTAATATATTCCTCTGCAGGTGTGTGTGTACATATATATATATAAATAAATATATGAAAATACTATTTTTTCTTATTATTCCATTGGTTTCACTTACTTGAAATGAGTTGTGCAAACAGCAATGCTACGTCAGTGGAGGAAGAATCTGTGTCAAGTGGGAAGAGCTTTCAGCCTGGCATTAGGATTTCAGAGGAGCACCAGCAGAAGGTGCTGGTGTTGCTTAGCATGTCCCAGCCACTAGACCATCAAGGCTGTTGTCCCTTTTCTCAGTGCTCTTGATAATGTGCTAAGTTCAGCTTCTTTCCTCACTGTCCTGCCATGCTTGACTGAAAGATGAATTCCTGAGGCTGACCCCTCTGATTGATAAGCATGGGATTGATCTTAAGAGGCAAAGGTCAAATATCCAAATATCAGTCATTACCATACACTCTCATTCAACATAATTCAACAACACTTTAAAAATAAAATAGAAAAACAAACTCAGAATTCTTGAACAAGTACCTGACTATATTTGGAAACAGGTACAGATAAACAAAAAAAAAAGTGTCATGATGTCATATTAAATTATCTTCTGTCATGCTTTCTCTAAGTGAACCCCAGTCACTGACATATCCTGTCCTTTGCTTCCCCTCTGTGAAGTAAATACAGACTGAAATGACTGTATTGATTTTACATTTTCTTTCTTAGCTAGAATTACTCCAGTAAGTGCATGCTCTCTCCCAAAGTTTTCTACAATCTCCAGTCCTGATGATTTAATTAAGCAAACTGCTCATTTCTTACCTAGAGAAATATAGTTTTATTTCACAGAAATTGTCTTTTTTTCATTCAATTTAAAGATGCCTTTGAAATTCTCTATTCTACCAGTGAAACACAGGAATGTGTTTTTGATTGTAAATCTGCCTAGTTACAGATGCAGTGCAGCATATCCTGGCAGACAAATGGGTCTTTCCAGACTGCATCTTCTCATCACAGATTTAAGCACCTAAGTTTTTCAGAAAGCTGCGTGTTTATCATGCAAATTCATAAATGAGGAGAAAGAATACATCCCTTTACCAGGCCTTGCCATAAAGTAGATATGATGTCATAGAAAAAAAATACTTTGTGTATTTGACTTAGATGACCCTTGGAGGGAGCTTGCTGAGATTTGGAGAAATGCTGATAACAATCTGAGTTATCCTGCAAGGCAAAACCAGGTTCTGCTATCTGTACAATTGTTGGGCTGTTCATTACTAGATATTTGCTGACTTTAGGAATGTACTGCAGGCACAAGAGACTTGCAGAAGAAATCAGGCACACAGGTGAAGCCTGGCTAGGTAGCTTACTTCTTTTAATCCTCGATAAGATTAGAAAATCCTGCTTTACAATTTTAGAATACTGTGCATTCCTTTAAAAAGACAGGTTTGTGTGTCAGGGCCAAAGTAATTTAAAAAAAAAAAAATTAATTACAAGTGTTTATGCAAGGTCATGTATTTAAATTATGGAGAAAGATGTCCCAGAGGGAATATAGCAGCATCTACCAGCAAAAAGTATTTTGGTACTTTATTCCAGACTTGGTTTGCTATTGCACTGGTAAAGCAACATTTTGATGTCCAGCATGAGTGAGAATGATTCAAATTTTCCCCCTGCTGGGGAAATAAGGAGGAAATGAGAAAGAATAAATGTTTCTGTACTGCTTCTGCCAGGTCACTTCTGCTCTTTCTTGCTGGCACAGCCAGCAGTATACAGGTGTGATGGTTTCTGTTTGGTTTGCAGTGGAGATCCCAGTCTAATCAGTACTAAAATGAAAATATCAATTCCTTCAGAACTGATGCAGAATGCTGCATTACCTTCAGGGATATTCTGAGAGAGTCAAGGATGCACTTTGTAATCCTTTGCCTCTAGTCTAGCATTATGTATCATTATAGTAATCTTTCAATTGCCTTGACAAAGGAAGAAGATGCTTTGCACACAAATCTTACAACCTTTGTCTGTGGAGAGAAGTGTCTCTTTTTCTACTAATATCAGAAAATCTGATCCATCCATCAATTTTCAGGCACTACCTACATGGCAGATTAACAGATTTTGTTCAAATGAGCTTTAGAGAAGATGAATAAATGCTTTTAAAAAAAGATAGTGACACCTGCCCACAGTACCATTTGGTCCAATTCCAAATCTGATATAGCTATTTGAAGTTCTTCCTAGGTTGTCTGGAGCAATATGGAGAGTTGAATTTGACCCTATCTATAGAAAATGACTTGCTACTTTACTATGACAATTTGGGGAGAGTGCATATTGATCCTCCTACTGTAAGTGGTACAGGCTCCATTTTAACTAGATTATTCTGGTAGCAGTACACCCAGTATTACAGTTTTTACAATAAATTCATGTTTAAATTATTAATTATTGCATTATTACCTTAATAAATGCTGAAGGTACAATAAAACTGTGATTAAAGGTGCATTATGAGGAGAATATTACAGAATATTTTAGGTTCTGTTGTTTACTGCTAGGCAATGATATTACTGTGCTATGACACACTTACAGCATTTTCAACCATCAGCATTAAGGAACCATTTAGCCACTTACCAGTTCATTTTGAGATAGTTCTCAGTTGTTAAGCAGAAAACAGAATCAATGTACTGAATGTAGTTCTTTGTAGGTGGGGAAACTTTAGACTTAAGCTTCTCAAATGTCATAACAAATAGCAAATATCAGGAATGTTTCTGATGTAATGGTCAAAACAATGACCAAAAGGAATGACTTTTTCACAGGTGAAGAGAGATCTGATGTCAGAGGATTCTGCCCCATGATGAAGAGCCTCAAGGTGATGGACAGCACTGGCTGAAGTGTTCCTATTTTAACAGTTCACTATTACAAGAAATACACAAACTTTTAGTACTCTACTTACCTAGAGCTCCCACTATGAAAGATATTTTTCATGTGTTGTTTCCTAATGTGTTTTCATCACATGTATTCCTGATTAGAATATAGTGAAGAATTCTATTGAATTTCCATTGAAACACAATGATGAGTCCCATTACCAATGTAACTGAGCTAGTACAGCTTTGATAATTAGTCTGCAACACCTTGAAAATTTTTTGCAAAATTTTTTTAGTTAAAAAAAAAAAAAGACCTTCTATATCCACATAAAAACAAAGAAACATTGCAATTTATTCTTCACTTCATTAATATTCTATCTTAATGGATCAGCTCTGACGCTTATATAATTCCTGGCAATTCTGTTAAGCACTGCTGAAAGAGGTTTAAACATCATGTTTACTGTTTGTTGAAAGTTCATAATTTTGAGAAGAAAAAAATTATTACAGTTCCACTAGTGGTTTTTATTAAGAGGATATTCACATCTGACCTGACAGTGCAGAACACAGTGTAGTGCACAGAGGCTTTTGTGAGCTCTCAGCAAGATAAAACAACCCTGTGAAGTGAGCAGTCCAACTCTGCTACCTTAGAGCTCTAAACACCAATTAACCCTGCAGTTTAGCTCATATTTCTTCCTTCTATATTGTCATTTATATTGCAGTTACAAATCTAATTAGAAAATCTATCTGGATGTTTCATGTTTCTATTTAAAATGACATATTCTCTTAGATAAGGTGATAAAAAAGTCATATATGTGGGAGCTGCAATGACAACGGAGTGGAACTTCTTTTAGCTTTGAGTGATGGTGAAAATTTATCATTTAAGACACAGATATAATTTTCTAGCCACAGTTTGTTTTCTGTGTTGCACATCAATGTTTGCAGCTGCCTTGCATTTCTCTTCACCATATGCCAAGTATAAGGTCCTTTTGCATCAACATGTCACACTTGCTTAGTTGAGAATTAATTGAGCTTGATGTATGTTGCCACATTTTTTCTTTTCTGCTTCTAATATTTCTTGAATGCATAAAGTAGACAGGTTTGATGGGAGTTAAGAAGTTACTCCAGGTTAGGGTGGAAACAATGCCTCCCAAGCAAGATAAGAAAAAGAAAAAATGTAGAATTTCAGTCATGTCTTACATGCACAGAAAGTGCAAGGTCTGTCAGGTAGTAGAGTTACACAGCTGATATTACACTGCAGAACTGTTCTTCACTTTCCCCAAATCTATCCTCTATCCACTAAGGAAGGATCCACTCTTGCCTTATGGTTTGAAGAATGCTTTGGTCATCTAAAGATTGCATCTTTGAATTTGCTCAAGATGTTTGATTTATCCTCCTACTGGACCCAATATCTATCCACAAAGAGACACGTCCTCTAACAATGACAAGGACAGATAGTGCCACAAGAAGAATAAATCATGCAGATAAACTGCCATAACTTGAATATTGAATTGCCAAAAAAACCCTGAAAATTAACTAATGCTTTTATATACATAATATCATAGAATAGAATCATAGAATACCCTGAGCTGGAAGGGTCCCACAAGGATCATTGAATCCAACTCCTGGCCCTGCACAGGGCAGCCCCAAGAATAACAGCATGGGCCTGAGATCAGTGCCAAAACACTTCTTGAACTATGAGTTAACTGTGAAGTGTTACACACACACCTCAGTTACATGCTGCTCACAGGAAGAAAAGTATGCTGTAAGCCAGGAACAACATAATATATTTTCATTTCTTGACACCTGGTCTACAAATGTGTATTTAGTCAGATTCCTTTAAGACAGAGAAGTCCTTGAATATAAGCATTCAGGAACCTATGAGATTTTAATGGCTATAATCTGCAATGCATAAATTATCTGAATATATGAAATTCCCTTCCCTTCCCTTCCCTTCCCTTCCCTTCCCTTCCCTTCCCTTCCCTTCCCTTCCCTTCCCTTCCCTTCCCTTCCCTTCCCTTCCCTTCCCTTCCCTTCCCTTCCCTTCCCTTCCCTTCCCTTCCCTTCCCTTCCCTTCCCTTCCCTTCCCTTCCCTTCCCTTCCCTTCCCTTCCCTTCCCTTCCCTTCCCTTCCCTTCCCTTCCCTTCCCTTCCCTTCCCTTCCCTTCCCTTCCCTTCCCTTCCCTTCCCTTCCCTTCCCTTCCCTTCCCTTCCCTTCCCTTCCCTTCCCTTCCCTTCCCTTCCCTTCCCTTCCCTTCCCTTCCCTTCCCTTCCCTTCCCTTCCCTTCCCTTCCCTTCCCTCCTAAACCAGGTTTCCTTTCATAGCCCAGACCCCCTGCTCTGGGTGAGGATAATAAAAGGTCAATTGCTGCAAGGAGTGCAAAATTTTTAGCTTGTTACACACAAATTGCAGGTGCACATGAATATATAGAAGGAGAAATTGGACAAATGTGTGTGTGTGTATATATATATATATATATATATATATATATATATATTTATATTTATAATGCTGACTTTAGCCAAATTTGTCTGAGTGTGACCTCTTTACTGGGCTGCTTGATGCTTCCAGCTTCAGAAGGGTTAAAAATCACCATAATTTCTCTATTTTCTTACATTTACTCAGAGCCCAGGCTTAGCTGAGCTACCAGAACCTTCCTAAAAAAAATGAAAATACGCCAACATATTCATTAGAGACAAAATAACAACCTACAACTGCAGTTATGACTGTATTCTGAGCAAGACAACAAAAGCAAAGGCTTATTCTGCCTTCTCCAGAGAAATGCCAGATCAAAATTTAAGGAGTTAAACACAACAGATGGCTTCTATGACTAAGGCCAGCTCACCAAGCAACATGGGTTATAAATACACTTATTAAACAGAATTGCTTGCATTTTGAAACCA
Source organism: Erithacus rubecula (assembly GCF_903797595.1). Taxonomy (NCBI): domain Eukaryota; kingdom Metazoa; phylum Chordata; class Aves; order Passeriformes; family Muscicapidae; genus Erithacus; species Erithacus rubecula. The sequence goes on along the minus strand of NC_136687.1, from coordinate 12,211,674 downwards.
AAGCCAGATACTTTGATAAATTTCCCTTCCTATTTAAGTGTCTGAAAGATTTTATTTTTGTTACAGAACAGAACAAAAATACAATTTTAAAGTTCTTTTGATACAAAATTTTCATCCTCCTCAGTCTAGTGCCAGATACTTCTTGAGAATACGTGCTTTTAAGCTCTCTACATCAGTCGAATTAACTTTGACACATAACAATCTGTGGCTTTCAGAAATAACACCTAAAGAATAAATCTTTTACACTGGTCCAAATGTTTAGGAATTTAGAAGGAAGTAATTGCTAGGCTATTTCACAAAGCAACTAAAGAGGCTGAAGTGCAGAAATTTTCTCTTCACATCCTCAGAGAACAGTCAAGGTATGCAGAATGTGAAGAAACACCTCTTCTGTTCTCACTGCTGCATAGAATGAAGATGCAATTGAAAGGGGTAATTTTAGTAAATCCTGGAAGATTTAATGAAGGCAATCATAGAATGAGTACTGCTCCTTTGTATATAAAACACTAACAACAATCTGCTGTCAATGATGTAAAGTTTTCTTATGAACATACTTCTTTGTCCCCAAGAGCTGAATAGTTTTTTACAAGCCTGCAGATCAGCATGTCTGTAGTCCACCAACAGCTGTATCATTGAAATACATCTAAAAAAGGATCAGATGTAAATAACGAAACAGGACTTACCCATGACCTTCTACAGCTATTGAAAAGTGTAAGGAAATATTACTTTAAGCCATAAATGTACAGTAGAGATAATGCCAAGAGAATTAAACAACCATCTGGTGTAATTATTCATGTTCTCTAAAAATAGTTTGCATGTGAATGTGGCACCATATTTCCCTATATAATTTAGAGGTTTGAATCTAAAGGAAAATTACAGAAAATCACAGGAAATAAAGACTACTTTTTTTTTTTTTTTTTTTTTTTTTTTTTTTTTTTTTTTTTTTTTTTTTTTAATGCGGATTAACACTTTCTCTTCTAAACAAGAAGCCACAGGGAAAAATACAGGGTGTGGGGGTGAATGGAGAGACAGGAGTGTAGTATTGATATTTCTAAAGCAGATCTACATGTGACAACACATCTTAATTAATAACAATCTTCCCTTAATGTGCTGGTGTTTTCATGATACTTTGTAATACAGATATTTTTGGATTGTACCGTTATCAGGTGAAGAATTGCATGAAGATTTTGATGGCTGTTATTCTAAATATATGATGTAAAAATGGGTTTGAAGTTATAAAAATGTTAATAAAAGAGCTTTTTGTCATAGAAATAAATCATTCATCTCTGAGGAGAGGCAATTTTTGCATAAAAGACCATTTCCCATCCCTGCTGCAAGAACCTACCAATGTTTCTAGGAGCATGAGGCATTATAGAGAGCTTCAGCAGCCCCCAAACACTGGCCAAAATTCTTTAGTAAGCCAGAGACTGAGCTGCATTTGAATACTGTATTCCAACAACTCAAAACCAAATTAAATTAGTAGCAACCTGTCTAAGGACAAACTGTAGAAGTTGTTTTCCTCACTCTTAATTACACATTTGTGTTCCGTTACAATAGGAAATAAAATACCCATTTATAACACAGGCAATGCTGTGAAAATGTAAATTCTGTTGGGCAACTTGAGAAAAATTCAGCAGAAGTATTTTTCAGTGATAATATGAGACTAATGCACTTCAGTAATGCGTTTACAAAGAATGTGAAATTGCTGCTGTTCACTAAGATAAGATGACCAGAATTACCACAAATGAGGATATGAAAACGTGTGGTGAGAACTAATGGATGCTGATTGCAAAATAAATACCTGCAATAGGTGTTGTTTGATGCATCATTTCCAAAAACTGCATATGTGGAGGAGATCATACATACCATTGTGTACTCTGGGAGCCAAGTTTCCTGTACAAGTATGGGCAACAGAGAGGTGAGCTTAGCTATAACTCTCCCATATCAGAAGGAGGTACCACCTCTGTGTGTAAAAAAACTCAGTAAAATATTATCTCAAAAAGTTTTGGAATGAAAACTACCACAGCAGGCAAGAGTGGACAGGAAAACCACAAGCAGACATTCTCCTGCTTTTTATTTTATGAAAGCACTGTTTTCTTCAGTCAGGCTTCAGGAGACACAAGTGCACTTGATGTCAATTCTCAATTCCTTCTTCTAACTTTCAGTGTTCATATAAAGTTTAGCAGTTTGGTTTCAATAGTCTCAGAATCCTATTCAGTAGAGAAACAGCACATTCCTTCTTAAATCAACTAATCAGAAATTAAGAGCAAGTAGGCAGCAAGACAGCAGAGTTAGGAGAAGGAAGAGCTGAGCTTGTCAAAGTCATGTTCCTAGGAATTTGTTAAATTGTCAATACAGACTTTACATACTTCTAGAAAGAGAAGAATAAGATTGACACAAAAATGGATAGTAACAGTACTTTCATGATTTATTCTCACAAAGTCAACTTGTTATGAATATTTTTGTACCAAGATGGTCTCTTGGTTTGTTTGGTTTTGTTTGCTTGTTTTTATTTTTTGGTGTGTGTGTTTTTTTGTTTCTTTTTAAATTTTTTTTAAATAACTGAGTAATTAATTCAAACTAATTAACCAACTAATTAAACTAATTAAAGAAATTCCACCATGTCTTTGCTTTCTGTCAAGTGCTCGACTAAGACCAGTGCTCAGGATGCTGCCTTTTTGTGGGTTAATACAAAGGCTGTGCACACATGTAAAATGAATAAAAGGTGAGTAATTCCTATCTAGTCTTCACTTCTTACAATGTCTTTTATTATGTTCTTATAAATATATTCATTAGCTGCTAAGAATTGCTTTTTTTAACATATGCAGTGTATAAAGTAGGAATCTCTAAATAAAAAAGTAGAAGACCATTACAGAAGTCTTGCATACGTTTCACTAACATTTTAAACAGCTTCTTTTGCCACCAGAATTTCTCCCTCTAGTATCAAAAGTTTGCTTTTAAAACATTATTGCTACCTCAGAAAAAGAAAATTGTTTGAAAGCAATGTTTTTCTTACAAAGATAGAGTGCTTTATCAAAAGTAATGTCTAGGCATTATGTCTGAAGAATAAAGAGGTCTATTATAAGAACAGGAAAATAAAGTAGTAGTAAAAGTAAATATCACCCTGTCCACATCCTTCTTTTCAAGGTAAAATTTCTGCACACTCTTGGGTTATCTTACAAAAAAAAATGTATACTAAATATGTACATATACATATAATAATTGTCTAGAGACTTGGAAATCAGGAATGGTGCGAAAATATTTTCCATACATAACCTGGTTCTTGCTTTCAACTAACTCTTGTTACAATTCAAGACATTAATCATGTCTTTCTCTTGAAATGCTAAAGATAAAAAATCGTTTTTCAGAACTGTACTTGCCAATACTCTTTATATTATTAATCAGAAAATAACAACTTCCAGATAACCATATTGGATGACTAGTGAAATGTTTAATGTATCCAAAAAATCAAACTTCAGTTGGTTCCTTACTAGGAACAAAAGCCATTTGAGCATATGCTATTTATGTTAATTGGGAAAGTTGTTATCTGACAATACTTGCATCAGGTCTGTGCCAAATTCAGAAAGACAAAAGTTGTCTCTCCAAGAGCTATTAAAACACTACTGTACCTTTTGGGATGGCTGTTTAAATTTAAAGACACTTTTTTAAAAAGTTATGGTTAGAGAGGTTATTTTGAAAACAGAGAAGCTTCATAATAAGTGATATTTAAATCAGAAGAGAAATTCTTGTTGCTTCCTGAAACCAAAGAAATATGCCCTAAGGTAGGTCAAGCAGAGGACAGTTTAAACCTCAGATGTAGAGAACTTTTTAACCTCAAAGGCAGTATAATCACCAAGTTGACAAAACATACAACCCTGGATATGTAATACCAGGCCCCTTTCATGATGTGGAACTGAAACAAGAGAGAGATGAAATGATGAAGGAATAACACCAGCTAATTTTGAATCCAGCCAAGCCTGAAGGAAGTATATTTTCCTTTTTCCATGAAACTCTTGAAATGGTGGGTGCTGTAAAAATTCTCTGCAGTGAACAGGCAATAACAGATGCCACTCCTTTCCTGAGCTTTAGAGAGCTTTTCAGAGCTCCTCACAATAGAAAAGCCACCTACAAACACAACATGCAGAAGAATAAAATTCAGCTTGGAAGCAATGCCCAGGTCACACAGCATCTGCACTATGGTGACTTCATGGGGATTAATTTAATATTGATAAGGCAAAGTTATTAATTATCACAAAAGTCCAAATTTTACTTTCTCTTGAACAAATGGAAGTAGACATTAAACTAATTTGAAAATTTGAAATAATAAGTTCTCCTGTAAAAAAATTTGAATGCTTAATTCTTCCAATCTTGAATAAGTACTGGAAGTAACTCTTGTAAACAGAAGAGAAGAGACATAAGTGAAATAGAAGAATTCTCTATAGGCATAGAATTTTCTACTGGTAAAATATTATCTTTGAACAGTTTTCCTGAAAGGGAATATATTATATCAAGTACTTAGGAAACCATTTTTATCAATATCTGGCAAATAACTGGAAAGCACCCTCTCATTGGTATGCAGGTTCATTGCACTCTATGCCTGACCTGTTAGGAGTGCAACACACTCAAAATGGTATCTAAAAGGTACAATATGCTCATAAATGTGTCATTATGCCCAGGTAAAAATGGTGAGCACACAGAGGTCTTCATTCCCCATCTTAATTGTCCTGATGTTTCTTCCCATAGCCATTTTTTCATATATTTTATTTTGGTGGTCACATCATTATAGGTTTTTGGCACAATTATTGAGGGAGCAGGAGGTTTGAAATTTTTAAGTCAAAATTAGAACCTAGCCCTGCCATTCACAGAGACTAATATTTTAGTTAATTATTGCTTACTTGTAGCATGAGGCATAGTTTCATTATTTGGATAGATTTTTAATTAATTTTTCCACTTTATTTTTGGAGCTGATTAAAATTACAACCCATTTCAGTGCTCAGTGGTGTTTAGCTGTAGCTCACCATGGAAATGCACCTGTGAAATCACCTGTTCTCATTTGGCTTGAACAGACACCTTCTCCTATGGTTTCATAAACCATTTTGAAGGCTGGGGATTTTTTTGTTTTGCTTTGGGGTTTTTTTTTGGTTTTTTTTGTTTTGGTTTTTTGTTAGTTTGTTTTTTTCTGTAAAAAAGGGATGTACCATATCAGGAGAATCCCAAGCTCCCTGTCTCATGGAAAACCAGAAGGTGCACTCAGACCATTTTGCCAAGGCTGTGATGAGCTGCATTCTTGATGACAGCAATCAAGTAGCATGCTTTATTATACATAAGCCACCAAAAAAATGACAATTTTTGAAGAACAACACAAGTCAGGCATGCTTTAATTATAATTTTGTATGCAAAGGTCATGCTGTTTTTTAGTGTGCCATGGGTAAGTCTCTTAAAATGCACAAAATACAAGAAATATGGTACTATTGTTTTTTCTCTGAGATCATAGTAAATCACAACTTTGTTGCATTCAAAAAAATTATGTCTTATCAGTTAATTTCAAAAGCTCATTTAGTGTTTTCTTGCATAACGTCTGTGTGTGATTACAGATGCAATCTTTCAAACCATCAATACTGCCAATTATATTACCTAAACAGCTGAAAATATAGTATGGAGAAAATCTACAAATGTCCATAAAAGCACAAAACAGAGTTGTTATCATGTTTTAAATACTGTAATTTTTGTGTGCAAATGAATTAGATATCTCAACTACATGTCACTGAGCTAGTAATTGAGACATTGTAAAGAACTGCTTGGTGGATAGCAGTTAGTAGTGATTAACTGATTAACTACTAATCTAATTCAAAATTCACTTGGGCCTGGATTCATCCATTGTAACTTTAATTGCAGAAATGAGATACTGAAGTTAGAAAATTGGATGTAAGAAGTAATCTCTACAGTTGCTGCAAAGACCTCAGCCATAATGAGCTTTATGTGGTTTTTCACCATTAAGAGGAGTCAATCTTCTTCTGCAGCCAGTCCTTGGGTTCTGAAAAGCTTTGGAGAAACAAGTAATGCTTAAGTTCATGCAGAAGCCTGAGTATGGCTTAGTATGTACTGATGGGAAGTGCACAAGCACATTGTCTTGGTCCCATATCTTTTGTTTGGCTCATGCTGTACTCAGGCCATTACTGATTTCAGCATACAGAGTACCTTGTAGATGTAACAGCTGTAGAAAGAGCACAAGGCACAGAAGGAAAGAAACAGTAAGCAAAAGGAACACAGAGATCAGTGTTGTGATCTTCACCTTCAGTGATCTGATGTGATCCCTTCCCTAGGTTCTGCTCCCTGCCCCAAGTATTGTTTACACCTTTTGGCATTGAAGAATCCACAAATAAAATACAGAAGCAGTAAATGAGCCTGGCCTCATCCTGGGACAGACTGCATGTTATGAGTAAGTTACATTCCCAGTTGTTTACTCTCTTCTCCTTTCTGGCCCTCTCAGTCTTGTTTTTATTTATGCACAGTGGTACAACTTCAACAGAAGAGCAGTGAAGAAACTTCCATAAGTCTTGTCTTAAATCAAGAAATGAAGACACAGCTTCTGGGATATGCAAGATGATTTGAACTGCCTCTGAAAGTCCTCTGTTAAAGAAAAGGTGGACAGAAACCAACACCTTCCTTTTCAGCTGAATTTTCAAAGAGAACTGGAAGACAGCATCCAAAAATAAAGTGGCAGCTAAGGCACTGAAGCCCTTCAGGCTGTAAATGCCAGTCTTTCACAAACACCAGCTTTAGAAGTTTTCTGAACTGCTGAAAGCTGGAACAGAAATATGAATTTCTCTCTGCCTCCAACCTTTCCTCCTAGCTCTCTGGCTGGCTGAGGCACCCTCAGTTCAGCTGAAATTTCACAAGGCCAGCTCATGATTGCAAATCCCAGCCAGCAGTCTCTTTCCACTTGTGATGCCCAGAAGAGGTAGTTTCTGGAATATGTCAAACCCAGTCATAGCTGACTAAGATCTCAGTGTGGAGTTGTTTGCTCTCCCTTTTCCCTATAAAGCATAAAGAATCACAGCTCTAGTCCAGTGGTAGTGTGATTTTATGGGGTTTCTATAGCTCCTCATCAGTGGCTGAAGCTAACATACTGAGATATGAACTGCAGCAATGAGGTGCAAATCTAAGTTCTGTCCCACTGCCTCTGCTCTAGAGGGCAGTGACCATAACAGAGAGGGAGGACAGCCAATTGCAGAATTATTTAAATTTACTACTCTGCTGCTGTCACAATCAAAAATTCAGCTTGCTACAGTGAATTTATGGCTTAGAGGACTTTGCTTTAGCTGACTTTTAAGTAAGAGAAACATATTTCATCCACTACCAAAATGTTCAGGAGTTTGCCAAATGTCAGGTGCTAGATAACCAAACTTGTTATCATAGAGAAGTATTTTATTTCTCTGGTGGTATAGTCAGCACATACAATGTGTGTCACCAGAAGTGATCATTCTCTGCCATTTTCACAGCTTTTGGCCTGAGCTGCTGTTACCAGTCAGGGAAGGAAAATTCCACAATATGAGATAAAGCAGAGCTCTGTTACAGGATAAGAAAATAACATCTTTGATTGCTTTTATTGAGGATAAATTGTAGAGCTGGCACACCCTGCTGCTTTCCACAAAGTCAGATTAAAAGAGAGATCATCTGGCAAAAAAGTACTAGACTGGCAACTCTTGAGTAGACGGTGTTGATTTAATGCTGTTAAAGTCACTCAAGAGAATAGAAACTTCAGATAAGACAGAAGAGTGACAAGTGCTTGTAATGAGTTGCTACTTCATTTCTGAGTGGTTTGAAGCTTAGAAGTCACAAAACAGTAAACTCCAGGTGCTTCAAAGACAACTGCTTTCCCCAGACTTCAGCATAAATTGTGCAAGAAAAGGAGTTCTCAGTAATACATATGTGAAGAGAATAAACGGATTATGCTGTACTTGTATACATAAGGACTATTAAAAATATAACAGACTTCTCTTAAAACAAAAAGCATATCCTTCTGATTTATAATATATAACCTCTCCACTGGCCTTGTATCTCATTCTTCCCAATGTAATTTTGCTTTAGAAGGGTTATTCAGGAAATAACAGCACTGAAAAAGAAAGTGATGGATTGGTCTGTGAGTTACATAAAATGTAATTTTGGCTTCAAGATCTGAAACTTTATGGTGGAATTAGATCTGGCATAGGAACCTGAACAGGGGGCTTTCTGTGATACTATTTCTCTAAACAGGCTAAAGATTTTGTGAGTGATAAAGGAAATATTAATAATGGCTCATGTTTTCAGTGGTATGTAGGTGTCAAATCACCATTAAATAAGATTTGAGTAAAAGACCTAAGTACTTTTAAAGATCTGAGATCATATTTTTATACTGTGAACCTCAACTTAATGCTATCTGCTTCTGCTCAAATTTTGAATCATAGTACAATGTTCTTCTCTGCATGAGCATGCATTTAACAATCAGTTTGGTCTGCTTAGCATGACACCAATTTTGCCATTTTATTTATTTATGTGTGTGCTTGCAGGGCTTTTTTAATCCATGCCAAATACCTGAGCTGTTATAGATGTGTTGGTCAGAACAAGAAAACCATAAGAGCCTTGGTCCATGGTTCCCAGCTCAGCAGTCTGGCATCTCCCATAGCCGGAGATGGAAATTTGCATTTTCTGGGCTCTGGGCTGGTGCTGTGGTGTCTCTCTGTGTCTGTGGGACCCAAGACAGTTCAGGCTAATTTCTCCCTCAGCCCCACTGAGCAAAATTTTCTCCCCAGGAAAACTGCCACTGAGCAAATTTGGGAGTGCATTGTACTTGTGAGTGCATTGCACCTTTGAACCAAGGATTAAACTACTGGTTTTAATCCAGTAATGTACTGCTTTTGTCACTAATAGGGATAATTTTAATTAGTTGTAATATTTTAATCCTCTGATATTTATACAGATTTAAGAAAAATGTGGGAACAGGGCAGACAGAACACAGGAAAAGGAAGAAAGAAAAACCACAGTGTTGCATAAAGCTTAGAGGAGCAGCAGAATAATGCTCTGAAGCTGATTCAGCAGGTATTTTGACTTCAGAATGAGTTTTGGCAGGCAGATTGGGCTGATACTAATCCTGAAACAATATGTTCTCTTCCTTTAAGGGATTTTTCATGCCACCAGAGGCAGGGAACTTACAAAACTGAGTGCTGGAGGAACTGAACTTTCTCTGGGGAAACAGAACATGGTCTGAAAAGCAGAAATTTTACTTCTAAGTTATACAAAGCCACAGAACCAGTTCCTGCAGGTGTGGGCTACAAATCTTTGCTTACTCAGGAAACATCTCATCCTGCTTGGTATATTCACCCAGAAACTCATGAAATATTATTTCCCTTTCTAAATCTTTGGAACAGCCAACAAACATAATCACCAGCTCTTTTCATCCTTATCTCAGAACATTAACAATAGCTTTTCAAAAATAAAATGTTAGTGGAAATGGCAACTAAAAATAGCATCCAAAACCATGTTCAGTTAAATTTTGACTTTAAACTACATGATATCTGTCTTTCTCATTTAGTTACAGATGTGAATATCTCTGCTAATAAAAGAAAAAAATTATTTCCCTGTGATGCAATACAGATTTTTTTTTCAGGTGTACAAAATTTCACTTGTCATTTTTTGGCCATATTATATCTGCACCCTTTACCATTTTTGTTTGAATTATCATGCATTTAATTATATATATTTTTTTAAAAAACTATTGGTAAGTATGGACTCTTGTCAATAAGAACTGTTTATAAAAAATGGCAGTAAAAGAAGACAGAAAATATCAGGGCAAAAATTTCTACTATAAGATTATGAAAATTGAAATTGTTGGCAATTTTAAAATGTTTTGGGATGTTATAAAAGCTTGGCTTTTCAATGTCTGACCATCTTCATAACATTTCTAATGAAACAGCTATATGTTGATCTGACATTCTTAAAGAAATGTTTTGTGTGCCACAAAGCATTTCCAGACAATTTATCCCCAAACGAAACAAATCACCTGTTGGCACAGCAACAGTGAGATGAGTTCAGTAAATGTGCAAGCTTCTTAATTAACACAAAAATAGCATTATGCCTATATAACAGCTTTAAATTAAAGTTTTGTAGAGAGGTATAAAGCCATTTATTCAACTAATTGAGAAATAATAGCAATGGTTTACGAGCCCTTCTTCAAGTCTGCATAAGAACTGGGAAAATCCTTAGTTAAGTTAATCCTGAAGAATGTCTGTGTGTGTCTTTTTTCTCTAAAAATATATTCGACAAACTTCAACCAAAGCTTCTTAAACTCTCTCATGCACTGTCACACTTGTAGAAAAAGAAAAGTATTACTGCTGAAAATCCTGTACTATAATAACACAAAAAAGAGAGGACATACTATTTTGACATAAATGAGAACAGAGTGGTGTTAGTTGTAAGTTAAAACAAAAACAAAAACAAAACCCACAAAAAAACAAACAACAACAACAACAACAACAACAAAACAAAACCAAAAACAAATAAACAAAAAAAACCAAACCCATAAACACCACATCCATAGGAGTAGTTTCATAAGGGAATTGTAAAGGATTAAGTCTGTAAATCTTTCTAAAAAAACCTCTGTTGAAACCATGACTGAACTTTTTTAGGTACCAGAAGCAGCATCAGTGAAATCACAAAGTCTAGAAAAGGGAAAGCTGGTAGACCTGAATGTGTTTGTGGAGCTAGTGTGGATTGAGGTGGGGAAGAGCATGAATTCAAATGTCAAAGTAGAAAATGTCACAGAATCCACAGGAGCAAGTGGGAAGCTGAGTATGCAGAATGTCAGGTGAGGCTACAACTTAGGAAAGAACTTTATTCAGGGAAGCAGGTGAGTATTAGCATAAATTTATGCACTAAGTGTAGCAAGTGATGGATATTTGCATTGAACTGAATGACATATATTCCAATGCCATATACTCTTCTGAATAGAGTTCAACTTAGACAAATGTTAAGGACCAGCTAAGGCTTTGTTTGTCCCTATGTCTGTGGATGCACTTCAGTCCTTAGATGTAACTACACCAGATGACCTCTGTTCCCAACACACATCCAGTGTTACCTAACCTGAGTCAGCCAAAAGTGGCTGCCAAAAGAGGGTTGCTCTACTCTAGCAGTTCAGCAGCCCAGGCACAAAGAGGGTTCAGAGTGCAGGTGTGAATCTCCAGGCAGAAGAAGAGACAAGAGCACCATGGTGTAGGAGCCAGGAGGCAGACAAATAATTTGCTGGCCAGAAGAAACACTGAGATCACAAAATGCAAAAAATAGTTAAGTATACTTTGCTATAGTAACCATAAAACAACCAGACTGATTACTGAAGTGATTGTGTTTTTATAGATATAGGGATGGTGAGAGAGGGAAACAAGGGAAGATCTAGGAGACACTGGGCAGTGGAGGGTGCTGTAAGACTCTGTGTGCATCTTTACCCAGTGATGTTTAACAGCATTTGGTCACAGCCCCCCACTGCCTCTGTGATGCCTCAGTGCCATGCTGCTTTCTGGACATCACATTGGTTTCTGCTCTTCTGGTGTTCTATGGATTTATTTGATTTATTTGATATTTATTTGATTTATTTGATATTCTGTGGTAATATTTGATTTTTCTCTTCACCTCTTGGCTTCATGTTTACAAAGAAAAAAAAAAAAAACAAGCTCATTCTCACCAAATTCTCTAATTATTTATGGAATGAACACACCACTACATTTCTTTTCCAATGTTACAAGCAGAACAAATAACATGAAAATGAACAACCTAAAGTCTCTGTTCTTCAAGGGATACAAAAAGCAATGAGAACAGGACCCAAATCAAACTATCATCTGGAGGAGAATAATAAATATATTCATAAAGTCTACGCACTAAGTGACTGAACACATAGCTCAGTCTTAACAACAGAAGTACAAAACACAATAAAAGTAAAACCTATCCTCATAACACATTAAAAGAGAAGACCAAAGAGACAGAACAAGCACACTCTTCTTCGCTATTAGATGTTGGGTACCTTGGGAATGATGTTTAGAGAAACATATTTGCGGAAAAAGATTTGAATAGGAAAATATTTCTCACAGCAATGAAAAACATTACAATTTGAATTCACTAACAGCAAACAAAACAACCAAGCAGTCTGGGCAGGATTTCAAATGTGAACTGTGTTAATGTTAAATGCACATTATTTCTTTGATGTTTTACTCCTGAATATTTTGGAAATCAAGAAACTCATCATGACTATTTTTCAGGGTAAGGAGACCACTTGTATGCATAATATTGTCTTTACCTGAACAAATAGAAGTGTTTTCATTTGTCTGTCCATTTTTTCAGCAGTGTCTATGATATACAAAGAAGTAAAAATGTTAAATTACTGTGTCCTAGACTATCTATAACCTGCTGTTTACAGGTGAATTTCTCAAAAACAGTAATCATTGAAAGCAGATAGCTCATATAACTGCTAATAAAAAATAGATTATATCATCAGAAGCATTAAAGCATATTACTAAATAATGAAAGTTAAAAAACCCACCAAATGAAACAATTTTGTTTATTTTCCATTTATTCTTGTAATAATTGCAACTATCACTGCTGGGTAGATTGTTGCTGTCTGTTTTTCACTTGGGGAATTCAGTTAGCTATTTAAATAAGCCAGCACCACATTTCATAGCCCTGTATTCTCTCTTTCTCTCCAGTCTACTATTTAATTTTTCTCACAATTTTCTATCCTTGGTATACGTACTTGTATTTGTCATTTCAATAAGGAAACCCTTATTGATTCTTCAAATGCTCAAAATAAAACAAAACTGTTCACTAGACAAACAAAACAGTATTTTCATTTTGTAGAAACACCCTCTATGATCACAGGGACAGATATAATATGGGTATAATTTTGTAGAAACACCCTCTATGATGACAGGGACAGATATTATATGGATATGATAAACAGTGTCTGGTTAAAGTATTATTAATTTCCTTGTATAACTTCTGTACAGAAGTTTTTTTGTAGAAAATATTGTTATTCTGTAATACAACACAGCCTGATATTTCTTCACTCATCAAATAGATACAGTTGCATTATGCTTTCACTAAATCCCTACATTACGAATTATGTGAATGACATTGATTTAGCTATTAATTCCCTGAAATCTGCCCCCATTCCTTCCCATCAAGCCTTTGTAACATTCTGCAGTGGCATCTTTATTTTTTTAGGTTTTCGGTTTCTTAAAAATGGAAAAAAATATTTCTAAAGCACTTGTTGATCTCTTCTGTGGCTTATTGACCTTCTGGGTATTGATGACTTAGGAGGGAAAATGACAATAAACAAAAATAAAGCTAACAAAAAAATGTCTCAGAGTAAAATGAATCAAATGAATCAGAGTAAAAAGAGAAATGGATAGCCTTAGATGTTGGCAATAAGAATATCCACTCCTTTGAGCTTGGGATTGACTCCTTCTCACTGAGTAAAGAGCCAGAAGACCCTTGATTTAAAGTAAATCAGTTTTATAGTCCACCTAAAAATAAGAAAAAAAAAATAATAGCAGAAAAATGAAAAACAAGAGAACAAAAATAAAACAATTTATCTAGCACTGCAGCATGACTTTTGTTTCCAGAGGAAAAAGGAAAGTGTTCTTGTAAACTTTTCTCTTATCTTTGCCTTTGCACATTGAGAACCTCTGGGGCAAGTGGGCACAAAGAGCCAGGGAAAGCAGCAGGGAATCGTATACAGGAGCCTGCTTAAGTCAGCACAGAGCACTCCATCATCAATTCAGCCTCCTCAGCCTGAGACGAGAGGAAAGCACTCATGCACTTTCCTTCTGGCATCTCCTTGGAGAGAAGATCGAAACAAATGGACACAGATGTATCTGAGAGAGAAAAATAAATACACTTCTGCCTCTTGTAAGGTGTTTTTACAGAAAACAGAAATCTGAAGTACAAGTTAGATGAATTCAGCCCTTAACACAGAAAACCAAATTTACTGAATAGTGTAAACAAGAAATCCAAAACCCTGAAAATTAAAGCCAGTGGTAGCAATGCACTGAGTGAATGCTGGGTTTCTCTGCTGGTATAATTCTTACATATTTTGCTTTTCCTTGCTATTATATAGCAGTGGATGAAACCACTAGGGAAGTGCTCCATCACCATGAAAAATGGCATGGAAAACAAAGGATAAAACAAAACTGCAGGTTGTGGAGCTAAAACCCTTCTGATCATCTACAAAGCTTGATGGATTAGAGAGATGACAAACATCAACCATATGAAGTTTAACAAGTGCCAAATTCTGAACCTTGGATGGGGCAACCCTGGTTGTGTATAAAGACTGGAGAGAATGGCTGGAGAGAAGCACCACAGAAAGGGACCTGGGGGTCCTGGTTGGTGACAAGTTGAACATGAGCCAGCAGTGCCCTGGCAGCCAGGAGGGCCAGCTCTGTCCTGGGGGCATCAGGCACAGCATGGCCAGCTGGGCAAGGGAGGGATTGTCCTGCTCTGCTCTGAGCTGGGGAGGCCTCACCTCGAGTGCTGGGGGCAGTTTGGGTGCCAAAATATTAAAAAAAAAAAAAAAAAAAAAAAAAAATTAAACCATTAGAGAGCATCCAAAGGAGGGCCACAAGGATGGTGAAGGGTCTGGAGGGAAAGGTATATGAAGAGTGGCTGAAGGCACTTGGTCAGTGCCCTGGTGAAGAGGAGACCTCATCACAGTCTGCAAATCCCTCATGAGAGGGAAAAAGGGGCAGGCACTGATCTCTGCTCTCTAGCGACAAGTACCCAAGGGAATGTCTTGAAGTTGAGTCATGGGAGATTCAGGTTGGATATTAGAAAAATGTTCTTTACCCAGAGGGTGGTTGGGCACTGGAACAGCTCCCCAGGGCAGTTGGGGACAGCTCAAATCCTGACAGAGTTCAATAAGTGTTTGGATACTGCTCTCAGGCACATGATGTGACTCCTGAGGATGGTGATGTACAGAGCCAGGGCTGGACTTTGATGATCCTTGTGGAACCTTTCCAACTCAATATATTCTATGATTTTATGATTCCATGATTGCAATTGCTAGCAATTGTTCTCAGTCTGTTACCCTAAATAATTGTTTTTATGCAAGAGTATTTAGTTCCATAACATTACATCATGTTGCAAACACCACCCTTTCCATACAACAAACAGCAAAAGATGAGAGCTAAGTCACAAGCCTTTTCCCCAGCCAGCAAAACTTGCATTACCAATGTGGAGATTATGTTTTCATACTGCTGACCTATGAACAAATTGAATTTTCAATGCTCAGATTGAAAGTGACCATTAGGGCTCAGATAGTCTTATATTAGAAAAAAGTGTTGCTCCTGAATTTGGTCTCTACTTCACAAAATCCTCAATTGCTTGCTCATTTTATTCTGTGGAAGGAATATTTCTAGTCATGTGGAACTGAGGAAGAATTGACATATAATTATTAAGTAAATCACAAAAACCAAAGGCAAATGAAAGATTGCCTTCTTAAATAAGAGGCACTCAAATATGACTTGCACATCACCTCAAGACACTGTTCTCTGTCGGGAGATAATCAGTCTTTAGCCTTTGAGACTGAGATATGCACTCTCTTTTGATTTAGAGTTGAATAAAGGCACGAGAATATAAAACAGGATTTAGGAGGATGCTAGGAATTCTAAATCCAAAATGATGACCTAAAAAGGTTTGTTTTCACTCAACTAGACAGGGATGGTGATGGGCTGTCCTTGGAAGGGCAGGGAGAGGTGGCTGAGGAACAGCAGTGCAGTGCAAACTGAGAGCAGAGAGACCTGAGAAACCAGGGTGCCCAAAGTCTCACAGAAACCAAAAAGAGAAGTTTGAGCTCACCAGCTACAGAACTCCTGGCCTAAGCTCCCTCTGTCTCTGGCCTGAATGAAACTTTCCTACACACCCAGATCACAGTACTGCAGCCAAGAAAATTGCTTGCTGAAAGATCTGCTCAGCCTGATTCTTCCTGCCCTGTCCCTGGAGAGGGTATCAGAGAAGCCTGGAGTGCCAGCAGTGCTGTGGACATGCTCTGTGGATTCCTCCTGAGGAATGATACCCAGGCTCAGAATCCTCAGAAATAGTTATTTTTTGGCACAAAACCTATAAAATGGGTGTTGCTGCTGAATCTATCTATGACTTAATGTCAAGTTAGAAAAGAGTAAACAAGAAATCAGGGCTGGCTGCCTTTGTCTGGAGCCCAGCAGAGCTATTCAAACCCACAGTTATCACCTCTGAACAGCAGCAAGACACTTCTCTTCAAAAACCTTTCTCCATATACATAAACAAGATCCAAGAGGTGAAAAAGCAGGAGCACTGTGGTTAAAGTATCCTTGTAGATGCAGAATCCTGAGATTCCTGTCTTTAGCACTGAAGCAGCTCTGCCATAGAAATAAATCTTACAAATTTATGGGAAAGGTGCTTCGGAGAACATGTAACATCAATCAATACCATCTCAATTTTCGCTTCTTCCATTCTTGAAACTCTGCAAGATCACACTGAAAGATGTTACAAGTGTGTCTCTGCATCAGGATCTTGCTTCAAGTATCTACAGGTAGGACTAAATGCAGGAAAATGCAGTTTAATAAAGTCAGGATCATGTTGCGGTTCTTTTTAATTAGAGATTTTATTTCTGATAAATTTACCAGGTACAGTGAGGTCATCTAAAAACATGCATTAAACATAACACCACAGTACTTACTAGCACTATCCATAGTAATATTTCTTTTGTTTCACTGATTTCTCATCAAATGTGTTCACAGTAGTTCCTGACATTTTCTGACACTTGTCCTGTGTTGTACACTGACACAGGTCAGCAGATTTTCTTGTAATCCTGATGAAACTTCAGCCAAAGCCTGGGGTTTCTGGTGCACTCTGGGCACACAAACAGCTTCAGAACTGGAAGACTTCAGAAACAACACAGTGCAAAGGTCAATTTCTATCAGCAACAACAGTAGTGTATTTGCACTTATTTTACTGTTTGATTAAAAAAAGGCAGGTCCTCCAGCTCAACAAATGCTGGCACAGCTAATTAATAACACACACAGCAAAACTGTCATGACTTAGTGGTGATATTAGTCCAGTTCCACAAATTCCAAATTGTGAAGGTGTAACAATGAAATTTAAGCTGCAAAAGCAATATACCAAGAGATAATATAGTGATAAGAAAGCAATATCCTGGGATCTTGCCAGCTGGCTAAACATATTAAAAGAATATTTTAAAAAGACATGAAAAAACCATCAGTTCTTAACCTGCATCACTGCCATCAGATTAATTTACAATTTGGCTTTCTGAGTATAAGTTTGAATTATGTTTTTTGATGGGTCTACATCTATTCTAATAGAAAGAAAGGATTAGTTTTCTGTTTTCTTAATATTGGCTTCTTTTGATGATTAAGGGCTTTATTTCTTTACTGAAATCCTGCTTTTCTTCACTATCCTGTTGGAACAGGAGGTGAAACCAGCCACAAGGGACCAGCAGAGATCAGTCCTCTGCTCTGTGGACTGGTTGTCCAGGCTTGGACCTCACCCCTTGAGTCTCATTCTTTTAAGTTCCTTTGGAGAACAAGCTAGAAATTGATAACAGCCAAGAATATTAAGGACATCACTCTGAGACAAAGTTTAGGATAACTGGAGCACAGAGTGCCTTCTCTATCCTTGCTGAGGTTCAGAGCTAGCATGCAAGGAAGTCCATACTCAGAGTCTGCCTGAGTCCTAGGGTGATTAAATGCCGACCACTAAGAAGTTTAAGTATTTTCCCCACAATCCTGCAGGAAGAACCACAGCTCACCTCATGGGATGCACCTTTTCTCCCTATCTGTGGGACATCTGTGTTTGGTACCAGAACCTCTGATCTGTACTGCTGAGATGTGGAGAAGGCCCTCTTTAATCTCTGCCCTAGTCATTCCTGGCTCGATAGGCCCACAATGTCTCAGGTCATCAAGGTAGAGATGCCACCTGTAAGTGGGCATGAAACCAAAGAGTAAATCTAACCATGACCAGTATTTCCCAGGTTATCCATGACTGTGACACTTGTGCTGCCATCAAACAGGCCAAGCGGGTGAAGCCCCTCTGGTATGGGGGGCGATGGTCCAAATATAAGTATGGAGAGGCCTGGCAGATTGATTATATCACACGGCCTCAAACCCGCCAAGACCTACCCTGTGCCCCACGCCACTGCTCGGAGCACCATCCTGGGCCTGGAAAAACAAGTCCTCTGGAGGCATGGTACCCCTGAAAGAACTGAGTCAGACAATGGGACTCATTTCAATACTTGGGCTAGGGAACATGGCATCGAGTGGATGTACCACATCCCCTACCATGCACCAGCTGCAGATAAAGAGAAAAGACACAATAGACTCTTAAAAACCACCTTGAAAGCATTGGGTGGGGGACCTTTCAAAAATTAAGAGCGACATCTAGCAAAAGCCACCTTGTTAGTCAACACCCAACATTTCACCAACCAAGCAGGCCCTGCCCAATCTAAGCCCCCGAATATAATAGATGGAGACAAAGTCTCAATGGTACATGTCAGAGACTTGTTAAGAAAAGCTATTTGGATCAATTCTGCCTTAAGTACAAACAAACCCATCCATGAGGTTGTCTTTGCTCAAAGACCAAGTTTCATATGGTAGATAATGCATAAAGATGGAACACAATGTGTACCTCAGAAAAATCTGATTGTTGAGTGAAAATCGTGTATAAATACCACTGTTTGCTGCATGTTGCTACCAGTATCTGCATATAGCTAGATATGATATATACATACATATATATATATATGCATAAATGTGTGTGTAAAGTTAGTAAGCTGACTATATGGGAATAAGGGGTGGAATGTCCCAGGGTGACTTTGATGATTGTAAGCCCAGCTGTCTGCTCTGTTTTTATTAAGTTCTACACCTTTAAGACTGGTTCTGAGAGTGAAGGGAGGGAAATATGCATGCAGTTTGCTTGCAGAAGCTGCACTTGCTCCCCCACTTTCCTTCTCCTGGACTATGCTGTGTGCAGCACAGACAGCAGGAGAGAGCTCTCTTTTGTTTTTAGTTGTTTGTTTAGATTTTTTTATTTAGCTGAGGCCAGAAGTTTTTTGGAATTGTTCAGCTATGGTTCAGTATGGGAGTACCAGGACTATCACCCAGGGCTCCCCAAGCTGCACTGCACTGGGACACTGAACTGAGCCCCAGAGAGAGACCTGAGCCCTGGAGAGTCTGAGAGAAAGTCAAACACACACACCCCAAAAAAACTGACCTACAAAAACAATCTCTAAATTTGACATCTCTTCAGAATGATGAGAAGTTCCATTGCGTAATATTGTTCATATTTTCATGATTGTGACTACTTTGTTTGCTAAATAAACATTTTTTTTCACTTTTCCCCCAAAAAATTTTCCCAAACCGATAGAAAAAGAAAGACCACCTAAATTTACTTTCTAAAAAGACCCCACTTTATAGTTTCCTCCCAAATTTGCCCTAAACCAAGACAACCTGGATCAATAAGCAGCAATAAACTCAATGTGCTCCCAGCTGCAGCCAAGCTTTCTAAGAACACTGCAAAGGACAGGAAATGTTTGGGGTCATTTATAAACATCCAGCTTTATGCACGCATCCTCTAAATAACTCAGAATAACTCTGAAAGACTTTCCATGTAGGAACTCAGTTAAAGTTTCAAATATGCTGGTTTCACTGCCATAAATACTAATATCAGTAAGATCTCGAGCTTTTTTGTATCTAGGCTGAAATGAAGATTTTTGCTGGTCTTTCAGAATGTCTTATCATCCCACACTTGCTGTATGAATGCCTGAATTTTCAGATTCTTAGAAAAAAATGCAACTAAAACTTCATAAGCTGTCCAAAAAAATAAAACACAAACAAACAAACAAAAACCCCTCCACAAACAAAAAAATCCTGATTATTCCACCCTAACTGAAACATTTCAGCTTCATTGACTTCTAAAGAAATATCTATAAACTTTTGAGATATATAGATATATATTTAGTTTTAGAATGATTCATTGATTCAATACAAAAAATCAAAATACCTAGTTTATAAACTGTCAAAATGAACTATTTCCTATTAGAAAATAGTGTTTATGGTGGGGTGGAGCTATTTGCCAAACTTGGCATAACATCACAAATAGCTGCAGTCAGTCAAAATATGTGGTTTTGGATAAATTAGATATTTGTGTTTTTATAAAAAATTACACACTGATTTTCTCTACTGATTGCTTAAACCTAAGGTTTATATATTTTTTCATTTACATTTTTGTGATATTGTTCCAGTGCTCTTGGAATTACTTTGAAGTCTGATGATCTGCATTGTGAGCAAATTTGGCTTTAGCTTTGTACCTTGTTTGTACTTCAGAATGCAACAATAAAGGCATGTCTAAATTAAAGATTTTTTTTCTCCAATACTTTTTTAAAAGTTTAAACATAAAGATCAAGAGTTTTAGGTATGATTTTATACACTATATTTGTTCTCAGGAAGCACTTTCCCCATCTTATATGAATCACCTGCTCCTCATTCAGGCAGGCATTTGGTGCCCTCAGGGTTTAAGACCCAGTATCCTGAACAGTTGCTGCCCACAAACTAACATGTATTATAATTACTGTAGATGGAACCCAAAATAACCCCCCTTTAAGCAGATCAACTATTAATGACTTCCTGGAGATTCCGAACCCACTCCCATTAAATATTAATTGTAAAATAACCTATTACCCTACTGACAGCAAGCATAATACCTCCTTAGTGACCTCATGGATTCTGATGATAGGTAATTCAAGACTGATGGAAAGCTGTGGAGGTCAGTGGAGAGCAAAGGTACACAGTGAGTCTTTATGATACTGGTGGCACCACACAGGAACCTATATGGCTGCAGTGTACTTTGCTGTTATCCACTGATATCGACCTTCACCTCTATATGTAAAGTCCCTTGGATGCAAAGTAAGATTCATATGTAAAGTTAAGGACACCTAAAGATCTCCAAAGGACTGAATACAGAATTTCTGCATATTCATTCAGTTATCAAGTATTCAACTGTCTCCTCTTTCTCTGCTCTCCAACTTTTACCAAGTCCCTGATTTTTCATGTAAAGGAGACAAATGAATCTTCATGCAGCTCATGAAGTACAGCTGGATTTTGCTGTGAAATTTGCTTCTTTATGGAAAGGTAGAAAAAGAATCAATTGCTGAAAAAATGGCTGTCTATAATCTTGGTCTGCTCTCTGTCCTGGAAGAAGTCTGTGTAGCCCCAGGCACAGCCTCACACACCACCCATCATCCCCAGGTGGGGATGGAGCCCTGAGCCCCTGTTCAGGGCCAGTCAGCCCTTCATCCTCTCACATCTGCTGCTGTTCCTCCTGGCAGTCCAGTCAAGCCTCCCTCAGCATCAGTGGGTTTGATACTGCAAGAATCTCAGACTGTGATTGACATCTGGATGCCCCACTGCTTTTGTTTGATGCACTGTTGATGCCTCTGGTATGTGTGTCCTAGAGAGAGCAGAGGGTTCTGTAAGGTTGTGTTTGCCATGCTGAGGAAAAGCTTCCATCCAGGTGGGAGACCAGGGTGCCATGATGTCTGCTTGGCAAAAAAACAGACAAAGAGGAAACAAAAAATAGAGGAGAGATGATAAGTAAGCTTCAGGCCTGAAGCCATTGTAGTAGAAAGAAAATACAAATCACAGCAGCACATACACACAGGGGTAGTCCTTTACAGAATATGTGAAAGTTGAAGGTAAGGGTTTGAGAAAGGCAAAAATCAGTCAGCAACAGAAAAGTGGTCTGCTATGACAAAAAGATCTCTTCTCCAAACTAGCAGAATTAACCCCATAATAAATCCACTGTGATGAGCTTAAGGGCTGCAGCACTACAGCTGAGAAACTGTGTACTTGGATATTTTAAGTTCGTAAGATTTTTTGGCACCTGGAACTGACTCCTCAGCAGTGATGCCAAATGCAGCAGCACTTAACAGTGGGTGCCTCCGACCCACTGGCACCAAGAGTCTATGGTTAAAAATTTTATTGTGTGTTTTCCAAGCCTGCTACTTGATTAATGCACTGGTCTTGCAGTATTGAATGAAGCTTTAAGTGAATTTAAGATCCACTATCTCAAAGGACAATAGAGTCAAGCTATTTCAAAGCTATTTCATACAAATAAATAAATAAATAAAACCAAACACATTTCCTTATGTTTGAAAGTCTCAGGACCAAGTTTTCCTTATAGATTCTGAACACAATTAGCTCTTTTTTAAAATCTGTCATTCTAGTTAGAACTAGAATAGAAATTTCCCAAATATTAGCTGTAAGATCTAGACACCAGGTTTATATAAGGCATAAGGAATGTAGGATTGACCACTAGAATAAGTATTTAGATGTTTTAAAAGGCAGTCTTAAAGCATTGCCAAGTTAATTGCTGGTAAACCAAATGGGATGTGTTAAACAAGAAATTTATAGTGGTTTGGTTGCATAAACAACAGAAATTAATTAAACCAAAATTCTTTGCTTGACAAAAAAACATTCACACTATATCTGGATAGGATCAGGTTTGTCACAGCTTCACCAAGATGTATCATTTCCTCTTCTGGTATAACATATCTCCCAGGTGTATCAATCTGCAATGGTTTTTGCAGGAGATTATGCCCAAATGAAGAAAACTAATCTGGTCCTGGTGTTTTAAAAGACATACAGAAGCAGCAATATAATATCATCTATGTTAAACTCCATGTAACAAGATAATGAGGAATAAAGAAGTAACAAATTAAGAAACCTCAGTTAGGAAATGTAGAGGAATAGCAATGACTGATAAATTTTCTTACCAACAAGCAAGGAAAATCTATCCCTTACTCAGCTGTGAAGAGCACAAAAACATTTAACTCTATTTTCAACGAAAAAAATGGAAGACATCTGCAGAAAAATGAAAGATTTGCCAATCAAACAGCAGGAGAGAATAAACAAAATCCAATTGTTGTAGAAGAAGCTGCTGAGAAACTTTTTTAGCATATCTATTACTTTTCATAATTAACAGGCACTTGAAAGTTATAGAAATATAAAAGTACTGGAGAAGTGCCAGTATTAAAAACTGAATACAAGCAGTGGTCTTGGGCTCAGGGCTGTGGGAATTCGAGTGCACTTAGATAGCAACTCCTGGAAGAAAATATGGACAAAAGACTGCCAATTAAATGTAGAGACTATGGAACTGTTCACCATCAGTCAGCATGAATTCATGGAGAGTATCAACCATTCAAATCAACTATTCCTTTCTTGTGTCAGGATTTCAGGTCTAAGGGATATAATCAAGTTATATTTTTACACATTTGACATTCTATACATAGAATTATGAAAATTCTGTTCCTGATTTTTACTCTCAAGACCTTGGAACTAAAAGACTGCAAAATTAATCAAAACTTGAGATCCCTGATGGATCTCAAAATACAAATCATTCTGAGAGTGTAATAAGGAATGGAGCTGTAACTATAAGGCCAAAAGGAATTTTTCTTGTCCCCTATTTTTATCCAAGCTAAAGCTACCAAAAATTTTGCTAAGATGGTAACTGATAGGATCAAAGAGTATAGTTAATAGTGCTGTTACTCTTATAGGGAGATTTGAATCACTTGATAGATGATCACAAAGTAATATAAATACATTTTGTATGATCAAATGTAACACAAGATAGCTAGAAACCCAGAGTGCAGGTTGTACAAATTTCCATCTTGGAAATAAATAATTCAGAAAGGTACTTAGAGGTCATCATAGGCAATTGTCTCAACATGAGTTCACAGCACAAAGCTGTGGCAAGAAGTTCTTGTACATTAAAAAAAAAAAATAACTTCAAGGGGGTAACAGAAAGGTGGGGTGGGTTTATCTTTCTGCACAGCACAGGTCATGAGTTTCCTGCTATGATCATCTGGGCACATCTCTCCTAATCAGTCTCCTGCCATTGCAGAGCCTCAAGCTCACACCATGGCCTCTCCTGTCTCTTTGCCAGTGGCACACACCACCTAACCCTCCTGGTGTCCAAATTTATTATTAGTTAGGCCAGCCATACAGCAGCTTTCGAGTCAGTATTGAAGATACTAGATGAAAATTTGATGAAATAGTGGTGTGGGTAAGAGGCATCAAACTTCATCAGCAGAAGCCAACCCTTCAGCCTTCCCAAGTGGAGTGATAAGAGGCCAACTGTGCTAATACACACAGGGTATTTCTCTTACCAAGGGCAGAAAGGGCTCCTGTATACACTTTTCCCTGTGATGTGGGACAGTTCATACATGGATCTTCAGAGTATTTGCACCTCAGAGCTTTTCCATGGGGTATTATCCTCCTTGAGAAGACAAATGCAAACAGGGTTTGGATGCAGTAAAAGGGTTACACATTGGCACCCCTTTAGTCAGATGCATCTCAACAGTTTTAAACTCTAGAATTTGATTATATATATTGTTCCAGTATTTATTTAATAAAATTATCCTTCTGCCAGAGACAGAAAACATCAGGCTGACAGTTCTACACTCAGCTTTACCAAATGGATGCATGGATTTTTATACTTGACAGTAAGTTGAAATATGTGGGCAAACTCTTTAGATCAGCACTTATTTGTGCTACCCCAGATTTTTCTCATATTAACAATTAGATATAAGATTACTGTTCATGTCCCTATGAGCTTTCATTCAGAATTTGGTGTTGCATATACTGAAAAGGCATAGAAACAGCATTTTTCAGAACAATGCTCTATTTAGGTGTCTCTTCTCACAAGTATTTGAAAAGGTGTGTTTATAGAACAAAAGACACAGAGTCATAGCTTTGTGACCAAATCTGAATTCAATTAATGACTACCAGCTCTTTCTGGGAGAGGATGTCACCTGTTTGCTCACAGCATATCACAACTGCTCTTCATTTCTGATGATTCAGAACCCATCCCACTCCTTCCTAGAGACTCCATTCAGCCTCATTCTAAAACTTGGGAAGAGTAAACTTCCAGTTTGATGGAGATAGAGAATACTTCCCCACAGGGAGACTTCCTGTCATTTTAAACTGGTGTCTGCTCCCCACCTCTTTGGTTTATCCCTTAGCAGTTTATTTTGATACAACTCCTAAAGTTAGATAGTATAAAAGAGTGAATTTAAAATTATGTAATTAAAAAAAATTCTGCAGTTCTTTCATTCTTTTGTTTTCCCTTAAAGGATTGCATGAAGTGGTTAATACTTGATGTTTGTAGAAAGATCACAAGGTCACTTTTTTCTTTTAATAAATCACAAATTAAGAGAACACAGGAAGCTAAGAGAGATAACTTGGTTAAATCATTAGCACAGTCCTCTAAAAATGTGGTTCAATGCATAATCAATCATTTTGTCTGATCTTTATTACTCTCCTAGGGCCTGAGCAAAGTAGAGATGATAAAACACCTGCAGTATTATTAGGAGGAATTAACTGATCTTCATGAAGGTCCTATGCACTGCAGAGATGAGGGTCTTAAAAGTCATGCCAGATGGATATTTCTGGAGTTGGTACAAAAGAATCACAGTCATGATTCTGCCCCATTTCACAGAAAAGGGGACTGCTTTCCTCTTAGAGATAGCATAGACTAATTTTGTTAGAGGACAGAACCATTCAGACAGTCTGGAGTATTCAAAAATTTAGTGTTAGTGCCAGGGACTGTGAAAAGAATAATCTGGCATTGCTTCAATCCATGGAAAATATTTCCAAGATTATCATCTTCAGGCTATTTTGAAAACAAAACAAAACAAAACACTTGTTCTTTCAAAAATTTTTCTTCCTGGATGTTAGCTCTTGACTAGTCGAGTTTCAAGGCATAAATATTTATGTTTATTGAATATGAAATGCTCAGTTCAGTTCTTTAGCAGCAAGATCAATGCCTCTATTGTAAAGACTTTGAAGCAGGAATCACTATGGATTTAGGGGGATGTTGCCCACTTTAGGAAAAATACATTGGGAGCAATGACCTGGTATCTGATAAAGAAAGTCTCCTGCTGATCCCTCTTCATGCGTGATGCCCTTGCTTCTGTTCATGGATAATTTGGTACAGGTCCATAGACTTCACCTGAACACCTTCACCATATCAAGCATCACAGATAAACATCAAAAAGAACTAATGTTTATTTAATATTCCATAGGTAAAATTACCATCCACTTCAGTCAGGCCAGTCCAGAAACTAAGTGTAATGGATTGACCTGGTCAGGAAGCCAGGTGCTCATCAAATCTACTCTATTGTTCCCTTTCTCATCTGCACAGGGCAGAGAAAATATAGCAGAAGATTCATGAGTTGAGATAAGGGCAGGGAGAGGTTACTCACTGATTACTGCCATGGACAAAACTGACTCCACTTAAGAAAATTAGTTGAATTTATTACCTATCAGAGTAATAAAAAATCAGACTACGATAATTAGAAATAAAAGAGGTCTTAAAACTACCTTCCCTCCTTCATGGGCTAAACTTTATTCCTGATTGACTACCTCCTCCCCCTCAGTGGCTCAGGGAGATGAGGAACAGGGGATGTGGTCAATTCATCACACATTTCTGTCCTTGCTTCCTCCTCAGGGGAGAACTCCTCACACCCTTCACCTGCTCCACTGTGTGGTACCTCCCAGGAGAGACAGTCCTCCACAAGCTTATCCCATGAGAGTCCTTCCCACAGGTCCCTGAAGTTCTTCATGGTCTGCTCCAGTGCACCCCTCCAACAGGATGCAGTCCTTCAGGAAGAGGCTGTGCTAGGAGTTTCCCATGAAGTCACAAGTCCTGCCAGCAAACATGCTCCATCATGGGCTCCCCTCTCCAAGGATTCACAGGTCCTGTCAGGAGGCTGCTCCAGCGTGACCTGGGCTCCCCACAGGCCACAGCCTCCTTCAGGCCCCAGCCTGCTCTGGGGTGGGGTTCTCCATGGAGCATCTCTGCTCCACCATGGACCTGCATGGGGACAGACTCACCTTGGGCTGCAGGAGCATCTCTGCTCCACCATGGACCTGCATGGGGACAGACTCACCTTGGGCTGCAGGAGCATCTCTGCTCCACCATGGACCTGCATGGGGACAGACTCTCTTTGGGCTGCAGGGGGTTCCCTGCTCCACCATGGACCTGCAAGGGCTGCAGGGGGTTCCCTGCTCCACCATGGTTCTCCATGGGGACAGACTCACCTTGGGCTGCAGGTGGTTCTCTGCTTCCATGAAACCCCATGGGCTGCAGGTGTTTCCCTGCTCCACCATGGTCTCCATGGGGACAGACTCACCTTGGGCTGCAGGGGTATCTCTGACCCAGCTCCTGGAGCACCCCCTCCCTCACATCTTCACTGCTTTTGGGCCTGCAGGGCTGTTCCTCTCACATATTCTCACTCCTCTCTTTATCTACAATTACTTCTAATAATTTTTTCCACCTTCTTAACTGTCTTACCCCTGAAGTGCTGCTGATAAGCTCAGCCTTGGCCAGTGGCAGGTCCATCTTAGAGTCAGCTGGCCTTGGCTCTGCTGGACATAGAAAACCTTCTGGCAGCTTCTCAGAGCTGTATTCCTGTATTCCTCCCACTTCCAAAACCTTGCCAATACTCTAAGCAATCTATTTCTCACCCATAGAATATTTTGAAGCAGGGAATTATTGTGACTCCTCCCTCTCTTCTGTGTTCTCCATTTGTGGTGCAGCTCTGGCTTGTCTTTTGGGAAACACTGTTAGTTACACTCAAGAAAGCATCTCTGTTTAGTCTGTGCAGACTTATGAAGCTGACAACATTAAGCAATATTAAGATCCACGGGACTTCAAACAGGGCTACTTCAGAAACTATGACAAATTTGAAGACTACAGGCTATCGATAAATTAGCAAGATGACTCAAAATGAGCAATAAATAGATATTAATTTAAATCATGATGTCCCTAAGTTTGAAGACAGAAGAATGCATGGAAGTTTAGAAAATTATAATATTCTATAACATATACAACCCAAAAGATGGCAATTATATTCTATGATTTTATTAAATTGCATAGTAATTTAAAAATACAATTACATTTTAAATGAACAATTAAAAAGAATAATTATATTTCATTATGTCAGCTGGGTTGCTCAGACGAACACTGTGTACTGCTGGATAGGTGCAGTGGCATAATGTGATCAGTTTAAGAAAATCATGATTAGTAGCCCCATATTCTGGAAGATAATTTATTACTGCTGCTGGCAACAGACATATTTAAAACTCATTAGTTGGAAATGGAATAGAAACTGGAGAAAAACATAGATCAAAAGGTAACACTCATACCTTAAAACACCCTTTTTCAACTTCAATCCACAATGCAATGGAATTTTTTTAGCATTTGATTACACAAAGATAAACCCTGCTTCTTTAGAATATCATGATTTGTTAAAGCACCTATTCTGCAGCCCTTTGATCATTTCAGGGGCTCTAATTCAGATTGTCTTCCATCTCTCTGTGCCTTCCTTAAATTCTGGGGACATAGAACCATGGAATCATAGTTGATTCCTGGGTTGGGGTTGGAAGGGACCCATAAAGATCATCAGGTCCAACTCCTGGCCCTGCACAGCAACATCCCCAAGAGTCACACTGTGTGCCTGAGACTTTTGTCTGAAAGGTGCTTAGGCTCTGCCAGGCTTGGTGTTGTGACCACTGCCCTGGGGAGCTGTTCCAGTGCCCAGCCACCCTCTGGTTGAAGAATCTTTTCCTAATATCCAGCCTAAGCCTCCCCTGACACAGCTCTGTAGCATTCCTTTGGTCCTGTCACTGGTCACCACCACAAAGACACCTGTGCCTGTGCCTCCACTTCCCCTCATGAGAAAGTTGTAGACAATCATGAGGTCTCCTGACAAGGGTTGAATAGAGTAGGATGGTAATTTCTCTAGTCTGACAGTAATGCCCCAATGGATGGAGCTCAGGATCTAATTTGCATTCCTCTTTACATCAGTGCACTGCTGACTCACCTAGCTTGCTGTCACTAGGTGCCCCACGTCCTTTCAGCCACACAAATTCTGATCTTTGCTGTTCTCTCCAGTTTGCAGGTGCAGGACTTTGAATTTGCCATAAACTCCATCAGTACCTTCACTCTGTACCTGAGAGTGAGGGCAGAGTGTTCCAGCCTGTCCAGGTCTCTCAACTCTCAGTAAGGTGTCTCTCCCTTCTGACTCATTTGCCTCACCAATCATTCTGAGTCAGCAGCAAACTCCACCTTTTCATAAAAAAAAATATTCTTATATCTGATGTAATACTAATGAAAAGACCTTCAAATGTGTTCTACAGAGATGACCCGGTAGAAGACAATTATCTCCTTTGCACATTACCTCCTTTGCACACTTTTAAAATATCTCAAGAAAGAGGAATTGAACAAATAGATCAGAAATTCATGTGGTAATATTTAAAATATTATTCAAAACAATTTAGCCTCTAAATCACCACTTGTAGAATCATTCACATTACTATAAATATCCACCTTGTTGAAAACAGACTGTGTGATGAAAGAAGAAAATTTCTCTTCCAAACATGCAATTAGAGCTAATGTCAACCTGCAGGTATTTGAGTCTCATTAATGGACATAAAGTGCATAAGTTGTTTTTTAGCTTCTTAAATACATTGATAGAACTTAGAAAAAGATCTTTTGGTTGTATAAATACCTGCATTTACCACATGTAGCAAAATGTGGATGAGTCTAGCTGCACCTTACAAGTCTGAATAGTACCCATCATCTCCTCATGATCTCTTCTGCCTGATTGATTTACTTTTCAGTCTCATAGTGATTTTTCCTTGTGGGGATAAAGGTGTTGCCCAAGACAAAGTTTAAGCATAATACTTCTGATAAATAACATTCACCTTTATGGAAATGCTAGTAGTCATTAAAACTTGCATAACTTTTTAAGAGTTCTGAAGGAGTTTAAAATAAATACTTTTTATTTACCATCCTAAAAGTTCTAAAACAGGAAGAAACTTCTCCTGGAGACATCTTTCAAACTTGAATTGTTGGGCTCAGATATGTTCTCAGTAATCTCAGAAAAAATCCCTGAGGCTAATGTACTTCAAGTTTGCACCATTAAAAACCAGAGTTGTTTGATGGAAAGAAACGTGTAATCCATTCTGTGGAGTTGCATTCAAAGCAATTCAGAACATACTTGATCCATAGAGCTGCAGACCAATTGTGTGTGTCATGATAAAACCAGAATCCACTGAAATGAACTCATTCTTTGTGACATTTAACTTGTGCCATGTGGATGTCAGCTCAGAATAATCACTCAGAGTGATCTCATCACATTTTCAAGTGGTTTTTGTTTCTAGTAGCTCTAGGATGACACTGTTCCCAATCTCAGTAAATTTTTTTAGTTCAGAATTTCACTTAGGCTGAATTTTCCTTTTAATCTATTGTTACAACTTACATGCCATTTTAACATTTTGTATAATTCTTCATACTCCTTGATATTAATGCATTTGTAGTTGAATTCTAAATTCTTCTATGTTATTTAAAAATTCATGGACATAATTTTCAATCTTAAGCAAAAAAAAAAAAAAAAAAAGGCATACTTCTGGCCCCCCAGATCAGATTTTGTTCTTACAGTGGACAGTAGCTGGTGCTCGTAGAAGAGTAAAGTACATATAGTTATGACCCTTTTCTTGACAGATGACAGTAATCAGTAGCTTCAAGGCTCTTCAAGCTGGAGGTTACCTCTGGGCCACTGTATTTCATGCTGCTATTATTCATGAATTTGCCTAATACCTTTTTGAACCAGTTCATAATTTTGACCTCCTCACAAATTGAAAGTCATCATTTAAATTACATACAGAGGGGGAAAAAGTGCTTCGTGCCTTTTAAGTGTTGCATTTATTATTTCACTAAGTCTCCTTATTCCTGACTGTGGCACAAAACAACCATTTCTTTACACTGTTAATGTGTTACTGACCTTTATCATGCACGGCAACTTTTCTTTTCTTTTTTTTTTTTTTTCAATTAGAAAGTTCCCTACAACTGTAGGGAGGCTTTTCAGACTTTGATACTTTTTTTCATCTGAATCTTTTTAAGATTTAAGGACCAGTAAATCAGTTCTGTTTTCCAAACTCTTTCCCACTTCTAATAAATCTGTTTTTTCAGGACTTCAGTCCTGACTGTAACAATGCATTAGTAGTTACACATCCTGGAATTAAAATGCATCATGCAACTGACAGACAAGAAAACTTCAAGCTGGAGAAAATACAGGAAAGTTGTCAAAACATTGTGAGCCTCTCAGTGCCAGGGACAGGAAAGTGACAACACCATGAAAATTACAATTACTCAGGGCCAGAGTTCCCCTCAGCAGCATTAGGGATGTGTTACAGCTGTGAAGAGAGCAGATATTGTTTCTCAAAAACAGAGAGACAGAGTAAAGGAATTAATAAAGAGTTTTCACTCTCAGCTAGAATAGAAGTGTTCCAAGTTAACACTGAACACCATGGATCATGTGATCTTACAAAAATTACTAAAATCCTAAACCTGCAAGTCTAAGGAAACTCATTGACAGCAAACTGCCTCATAATTTCCAATAGCCCTGCTCACAGTACCATGGCTAATCACAAACACACATGTTTGCAGTTACAGGACACAAATTCTAGATTACTGACCAATTTCCAGCAGTGAGATAAAACCAGGATTTATTCTACTGCTGCAAGGTGCTGTACCACTCCTTGATTCAGCACAGTGAAATCAGCACCAGAAGAACCTTGATTTTACCCCATATTGAGTAAGATAAAAGTTTATATATTCAGTTTAATGTGTTGGCCAGGACATATATATTTGATGGCATCTCGTTTTACTAATGTCAAATTATGGGATTATGGCTTGTGATTTATGGTTTGTGTTTGACTGAGGAATATGCACCTCTGCAAAGCAATCCCCTAGAGAGGAGCCCACAAGGGTGTCCTGCCTCACCTCCTTCCCTGACCCCCATCAGAGGAAAGGTGTAGATCTGTTGGAAATCTATTTCTGCACAAGTTGTCTTAAGAAAGAAAAGACTGTAAAAATGTAGAAAAAACTAGAACTGGCTGAAAAGGTGAATGTGAAATCATCCACTACATCTATCACAGAAGCATGTAATTCTGTACCACTGACCAGAAGAAAATAATGACTCATAAGATATATTCTTATTATGATATTTTAGAGGAATAAAACCCTAAGAGAAATAATCTTAAATAATGGAATTAGACCACAATATCATTATTCTCACTGCTGTTAGGACAACATTCTACATTTTTTAAAAATAATCTCATAATCTCAGAAAAATTTCTAAAAATCCTATTTTATGTTGTATTGGAAAGAAAATAATTTCCTTTTTTCTGAGCCTTTCTGTCCAAAATACTTTAAAATCTGGTCCCTGTATTTGCAAGGTGCAGGAGGGCTAGGCAGTGAGAGAGATACAAGCAAACCAGCACATATTTCTTTAAGTGATATTTTTAAGCCCCCTTCTTCCCAATTCTTTTTTTCTCCATATTCCTTGTCTTGTGACATTTGGCAAGGCAAAGCCTGAAAACTATTATTAGTCAGTGAGAAAATGCAGCAAATGGCTTGGATGGCTTAGCTTCCCTTCTCTTACATACAGTGTTATCTTTCACCTCACCTCTGAAAGGCGGGAGAAGAAATTCTGTGTTTTGAAACCACTGGTGAGATTGCAGTCAGGGTGAGATTGAGGCAGGGAGGGAGTGCAAGTCCATGTGAGGAAGGACAGAAAAAGTAGAGAAATATAAAGGGTGCTCTGGAAGAAGCTTAATTTACTTGCAATTGGTTGGCCTGAGGGTTTGCAAGCATCACAAGATTTCGGAGCAATAGCAGCTGATATATACTTAGAGAATGCCTACTAAAATTGCATTTCTAGTGCTACTTTTGTCTGATTCACTCCTGAAGGGGCAATTGCATTTTCTCTGACATGCCACTACCAGTGAGTCCTTCAGGGCTCACAAACTGACAGGTAAAGGAAAGATAAAGGCAGAAATACCTCTTTCTCAATACTTCAGTAATCCTTATTTGTCTATTTCTCATCAGGCCATCTCCTTTTTTTCCTCTTTCATATTTGCTGATATTGGTTTTAAAGGTTAAAAAGGAAACTGTGGCAGGAAAT
Organism: Erithacus rubecula; assembly: GCF_903797595.1. Lineage (NCBI taxonomy): Eukaryota > Metazoa > Chordata > Aves > Passeriformes > Muscicapidae > Erithacus > Erithacus rubecula. The sequence continues at coordinate 12,178,577 of NC_136687.1, read as the reverse complement.
CCACCCTATTTAAGAAAATGCAGTGTAACATAAAATACTGTTTGAAGCAAATACCACTACATAGAAGAAAAACACTTCTATGAGTAGTATAAAAAAAGAAAATATTTCTAAAACAGCAGTCAAGTAATAGGACATTTTCATTCACAGTCATTGTAGTTTATTGGAGAGACACATAAGCATCTCCAAAAAATAAAAATTAAAGAAAAACAAACTATAAAACCACCAAAGCAGTCAACTTTCAGAAAATTGGTTCTTTTTAGTTGTTAGGCTAAAATCCATCAGAAAAGTTCTGCAGCAAAGATTTGTCTCCTCTGAAATAAATGAAGAAGTTGCTGTTGTCCCAGTGGAGTTTAATTTTTCATATTTATGATTTTCTGCAAATGCTGGGAAAACCTTGGTGTTATTGTTTTGCTCCACAGAAGTGACATGTATAAGATCTTGCTCTGTGCCATTTCCCCACTTTGTCCAGGAGAGCTCTACCTTTCCCACATGAGGCTGCCCAGAGCTGTGGATGACACAGTGTTTAAAGCCAGGTTGGATATGGGGTGTAGCATATTCCTGGTCTAGTGGAATGTGTCCCTGCATGTAGCAGGAGGTTGGAACTAGATGAGTGTTAAGGTTCCTTTCCAAACCAGACTATTAGAAGACTTTATGATTTAATATTAATCACGTGAGTAATTGCATTTTATCAAACAGAGTACTTTCTTGTGTACCAGGTGAGCACTGATATTAATGTTTTATAGTTTAGAGGACATTTTCACATCAGAGTTGAGTATGAAAAACACCTTTCATTGTTAACACATTTGTATCAATGCAATATTGGATGAAAATTCTATACAGGCACCATTTTCATGCAGCTTGTTAATGAGAAATTTCACTTCAGAATGATAAATGAGCCATCTCTTTATGCAAAGATTTTGGTTTTTATGCTACCAAAATCCAATGTCCACTTACGTTTTACTTACCTTTAGAAGGTAAGTAAAAGCCTTTAAAAGAACTCTGAATTATTGGAGCTGCTCTCTGCATTGAATTTCTATTGAATATCTATGAGTTTAGCCTCTTACGGATAGGTCTCACAAGGAATGTGCTGATTGTCATTATTCCAGAAGAGGAAGACAGGTAATTGTAGGTGACATACCTGTCACAGGAATGACATTTAAGCTACAGGGTTTTCTTCTACAGGAAATCACTGTTATGATTACTGCCACTTTCAGATTTAAATGCAGGCATCACCCATGACTTTCCTGTAGTTCATCAGAAAAAAAGACAAACAAATATAATCCCATAAACCTCTTTGCCTCAAATTAGGAAAGAAGAGTCCCATTATTTCTATTCTAAGCAGTAAAAGTACATTAAGATTCTATATACCTGAGACATTATTACTAAAAGACATTTGTGAGAGGTGGAATAAAAGGGTGCCTTTTACAGAAACACAAGTGAAAGTTTAACAGGTCCTTTTCCTTTTTGAATCCAAGTATTGGTTTTAAAATCAAGCACAAAAGTAACACAGAAGAGGCAAATGCTTTTCTGTTTGCCTGAGCATAAGCTAACATGAGGATTTATGATTTTTCTGTTATTTTCTATCAACATTTTTTGTCAGTTTCCCGTTCTTCTCTTGGCAAAATATACTAACAGTTTGTAACATTTCCAAAACACTGAAATATTGCCCAGGAATATGACTTTTTCCATCTCCTTGCTCATTGCCAGTGATTATTTATCCCAAAAGAGAAATCTTTTTAAAAATATTGTCCTTTGAAAACTTATTTGCCAGACTGAAGACTGTTAAACAACACATTCTTCTCCTTTCCCTGAATTGTCCAGATTTAAAACTGTAAATGTTCAGGAGTAATGACTTAAACTATTATATCTCATCACTGCTTCATTAGTAGAATAAGGAATGATATGCATGACATTGCTGTTTTTTTTTTTTAATCCCTGCATTTTTAAATTTTAAATTCTAAAAGCACAGCAAAACAAATGAAATCTCAGTGCCAGTATAAAGCTGAGTGTCTCAAAACTGTTCCTGTAGACCTCAGCAAACCAAATAGGCATTACCACAGATAAAAGAATCATCCTAAAGATGAGTTTGCAAAGTAATAAAAAGGAAACAGGACATGATATTATCTTTGAATTACCCATGATTCGCTAACGTTTTACCACAGCGGATATCCTCACAAACTTAATTTCCCATCATACTACTTCAACAGCAACTGCTGTGCATACACTGTTCATAAATCACAGTGAAAATGCACTGTTAAAGCAAGCAAGACTTTGCCTTGTAAAGATAATTCTGCAGTAGGAATCTCTATTCAGAATTGTTTCCTTTTATTTTCATAAATACCCCTACAATTTCAAGTGGTTACTACAGAGCATGCACTCATAAATAAGCTAAAAAATTATTGAAAAAGCATCAACATTAGGGCAAATGCAAGCAAAAGATAATGAAGTCAAGATATTGAATACACTTTAGAATTAACTTTCTACAGAAGAAAGAAAACTTTAACTGAATTCTCAGTAAAAAAGATTTCAATAGAATTTGGAGGAGTATCTTCATCTTGAAAATGCTAGTTTTTTCCACTTCATTGATATACAGACATTTCAGTGGTTTTGTTCTTGATTTAGAAAAAAACCACATTTATATAATTTGTCCTAAAATGTAAATTTTAAATATCTCATTTTCAAAATGTGTATATGCAAAATATGTTATGAACATTTTCTTTGGAAACCTTATCCTCCAAATGAGAAAAATCCCATGTGGAAATGTCATGAACATCTTAGCCAAGCTCCAAAGAATTGCTAATTTTGTCAAAACAGCATTTTCTGTACCAAATGGCACCTTCTGCACCTGCATAGATTTTATTTTTGCTACATCATGTGTTAGGACTTTCATTTACTCAAGGTCAATGCAGGACACACACATGCAAGTGTCCTTCAGTGAGTGTGCTTATAAACTGAAGAATGTTTTAGAGGAAATTGTGTCATCCCAGTTTTGCAGTAAAAAAACAAAGACTAAGTTTTCAAAGATAATACAGGAAGTCTGAGGCAGGATCAGGACTGAAACACACATTTCCTAAGTGTCAGTGCAACTCTTGTTATCACAAGGATGAATTTCTGCCCCACAGACATACAGAGATTCTTATCTTGATGCATAAACTTGTTTATAAATTCAGTCATTTTTCAATATAGAATAAGGTTTGCAATATAGAATAACCAATTACTGCCCACTGTCTCACATTAAAGCTCATCCCAAGTCTCTATTTTCTTTAATATAAATTTAGATTTTAGTTTCAACAAAAATAATTTCCCATAAGATGACACTGTGTTTGTACCTGAATGACCTTTCTCTAGGAATATGAAGAAAGGTTCACACCACACTTGAGCACCTGCATGCTATTCCATCTTTAACTCTCCTTCATGCCCAACACAGAAAGTACTGAGTTTTGTCTTGTCTGTGATACGCTGACATTTCCAACCCAATGAAACTGTAGGTGTTGTTTTCACACTGTGTTCTTCCAAACTTTCAAATTTCACTACAGGCAAACCTGTTTCAAGATGTTGCCTGCAGCACTATGTGAACTTGCTGTCAGATCGATTTATTTATGGATGACTGCTGAGTTTTATTCTCTTGAGGTCAATATTTGCTACATGTACACGTATGGATAAAGAGCTGACATATTACAAACATTTTACATAACTTCCATACTTCTGACAATTATTTGCTTTAGAATTACAAAGCAAATAGATTACTGACTTTTAAAAACATGCACTTGAAAATGGGGAGAAATAGTAGTAAATCATAAAATAGTAGAATATCAGAGAAGAGCTGGAAGGTATTCACAAACATCATTGAGTCTAACACAAAAAATCCCAAAATCACATTGTGGGTCTTAGAGTATTGTACAAATGCTTCTTGAACTCTGTCAGGATTGGTGCTGTGATCACTTCCCTGGGGAACCTGTCCCAGTGCCCAACCACCCTCTGGGTGAAGAAAATTTTTCTAATATCCAACCTAAATCTCCTCTGATACAGCTTCAGGCCGTTCCCTTGGATTCTCTCATTGGTCACCAGACAGAAGAGATCAGCACCTGCCCCTTTTCATCTCCTCCTACAATAAGGAAGTTGTAGATTGTGATCATCTCCCAGTCTCCTCTTTCCCGAGCTGAACAAGCCAGGTGATCTCAGACCCTCCTTATACAAATTCCTCTCCAGACCCTTCACCATCTTACTAGCCCTCCTTTGGACATTCTCTAACAGTTTTATATCCCTCTTAGCTTGTGAGACACAGAGCTGCACACAGTGCTTGAGGTGAAGCAGCCCCAGAGCAGAGCAGAGGGGACAATCCCCTCCCTCAGCTGTCTGGCCATGCTGTGCCTGATGCTCCCCAGGACACAGAGACCCCTGATGCTCCCCTGTCCTCCTGGCTGCCTGGGCACTGCTGGCTCATATTCAACTTACCAGTAAACAGCAGCTCTCAGGGCACTTCCTGCAGCACTGCTTTCCAGCCTCTCACTCCCCATCCTGCACCTCCAGGGCTGCCCCATCCCAGGTGCAGAATCTGGCCCCTGCTGCCCAGTCCTCTCATTCATCGAGGTGTCTCAGTAGGGCCTTTCTGCCTTCGTGGAGTCACCAGCTCCAGCTTTGTACCTTCGATAAACTTCCTCAGTACAGAGTCAAGTCCTGTGTCCAAGTCATGGAGCTGGTGAAGAGCACAGGGCTGAGGATGAGCCCTGTGGAACCCCACCAGTGACAGGTCTCCAGTCTGCTGCCACCCCAGTCACTGTAACCCTTTGTGCCTGACCTGTGAGCCAGCTGCTCACCCATCCCATGATGTGTTTATCCAGCTGTGAGCTGGACATTTTCTCCACAAAGATCCTGTGAGACACAGCACCAAAAAACTTGACATCCTTAAAGATTATATCAATTGGCTTCCCAAGTAGGTGGGTAATGGTGCCATGAAAGGAGAATAAGTTTGTGATTTGCAGGACTTTCCCCTCATGAACCCATATAGTCTGTGACCAATGACAGTGACTGACAGGCCTGTATTTACCTGAAGGTACAGAAGACCATCCTATCCCTTAGTGACAACTGGGAAAATATTTGCCACCCTAAATACTGCCTCAGCACAAAAACTGCACAGCATTTACAGGGGCTTTACAAGAATACCCCCATTTCTTATGGCTGTGTAATAAGTGCCCAGAGGGCCACATGATAGAGCACTAAATGACATCACTCTACAGCATGCAGCATTTTGACCTCCAGTATGAGTCACTGTAATTTAGGCAGTTTGCTGTGCTAAAGGAAGAAGCTATGAAAGCAATAATGGATGCAGACACAGCCACAGCCCAAGTGCTAGTGCCCTGCCATGCCTCTCTCTCTGGCCACACTGGCATCTGTCAGCCTGTTTCAAGTGCCTGTATCTTCCTGTATCAGTCTGCAAGTTTTGAAGCACCTGTTCCTTTGCTTTGCTATTCTTTGCTATGCTTATTTTGTTTTTCTCTGCCTTTCACCTTCAGTTGAGGTTTAGTTATAGACTGTGTTACCAGGAGGGTATTCACAGTTGTATGAGTCACCACAGTTATTTCAGTGACAACTTCTTCACTGCAAAACCTGAACTAGGGGCTGATCCCCTACCTTGGGAAATAATACCAAATTCAGAAGATCATGTTTATTCACATTCAATACATAAAACATTTCTAAGACTCAACTATATGACAATATTCCATGTACAGACCCTTATGCACTACCAGAGAGTGTTCTGAATTTGGCTTCATGGGATCAGCACACTCACAATTATACATCCTCTGCTCAAAGGGATTCCAATGCAGTCACCATCTCTGACAAACTATCTACAAAACAATGAATACAAAATTATCAAGAAGGTGCTGAGATTTTACAGTGTGCTGGCCTTCTCTGTAGACATCAGAGCTGAACTTTTTTTTACATGTAACCAGCATGTCAATTTGAAATACTGAATTAATTCATCTACTGTATTCTTCACAGCAGTTTGCATCCCTTCAGACTTGTATTTAATACCATGTCTAAGCCTGGAACAAAGCAACAGTCCTGTTGAATGCCATGCTTTAAATTTTTTCACTGCTTGGGCTTCAAAAATGAAGCATCTGTGAATTAAATCCTGGTGGGATTAGTGGATGTAGGGCAACGTTCTCCATAAATTTGAAACCTATAGCAAGTTTGAATTTTCAGTACTTGCAGATAAATTTACAAAGCACAATTCAAAGAAAGCCTGTAATTTATTTAAACACTATGTATGAGCACTAGAGATGACAGAAAATACTGTGTATGTTATAGTAGTTGTCTTTTACTCTACGATTCTGCAGTCTGGTAAAAGAACTCATAAATGTTGCCAAATAGAAAGATTAATCAATAAGGAAATTTGAAGCTAAGCCTTTGCATAATATTGCATAGACTTATGTAAGAGTCTCTTTCTGTATTCTTCAATCATTAGGACTAAACAGAACCCAGAAACTCCCAGAAATGCTTGTATTCCACAGGGCTGTAGACTAGTTACAACTACATTAGGTCATTTTTCCCTTTAGAGAAATGTTTCAATGTTTCAAAAAAAAAAATTTGACTTTTTAAGCCTTAGGACAAAGCAAAAGTCCTCAGACTTCGAAAAAAAACTCCTGACAAAAAACAAACAAACAAATGAAAATATTAAAAAACCAAGAAAAACCAAACAAACAAAGAATAAAACAAAACAAATAAACTAAAGAAATGAAAAAAAAAAAACATACATAATCAAAAATGAGCCAACTCAGAGCCTTGAGTTTTGCTATCTCAAAAAGCTGATTGAGCTACCACCACACTAACATGGACCTCAGGAAAGATAATTTCCTGTTTTCCAGAGAAAGATATTTCACCATAAACTCCTAAGCAATTACAGTAAAATATTTATATATTTCTCTGATACAAAACAAAAACACTTGGATTGCTGTGTTCTGTGCTTTGCTTGGGTTTTGTTTTGCTTAAATGAGGCCCTTGCTCTGCCCTGAATTAGCTCCACAGAAACTTTTATACAGGACAAAGCTTTCTGCTGATCAGGACTCACACTGAAAGAAGAAATATCCATGCAGGAAACCAGCTGGGGGAAATCATCTTTCTGGGGGATGTTTGTCTTGGTTTTTTTTTGTGTGTTCTGCTTGGACTGCAGAACAGGGTTCAAGGAGAAGTAGGTCAAAGGTTTTTCCCCCTGAGAGGTTTGAGAATCCCCAAATACAGAGAGAGGTTAGATAAAGGCACCTATTCTCAATTTATCTGCATTAAAATATGTTCCTTACTTGAAAACTGAACTTGGTGGAGAGGCATAAACTTCAAAGCAGTTTGTGCAGAAATACAGTGAGAGGTATCTACAGACTAAAATCCTGTAATTCTTGTTAGCATTGATTTCATTGAGCACAGAATCATGCAAAGGGATCTAATGCTCCAGTGAAGTCCACTCAGTAAGGAAAGAGAATTTAGTGGTAAAGTTGAGTGTAACCCTAGTCTCTGCAGAGACATATGAACAATTCATTTATGCAATGCCAGCAGAGAGTGCACTGAGCAGGAGGATAGCTGGCACAAGAAAACAAGACATCAGCAGGAAACCTGGAGAGGGCTGTCAGAGATGAGAAAATTTGGGTGCAGGAGAGGAGAATGAGGCTTTAGGGGGGTGAAAGACTTGATATTCATGGAGAAAGAGAGGTAAAGGAACAGCACAGTCTGTACTATTAGACCAAAAGTCCATCCAGCCTAGTATCCTGCTTTCAAAATTGTCTAAAAAAACCAGGTCTAGGATATTCCTCTAGAACAGAGAAGGGAACACAGCTACAAAGACACACTTTAGGCTGAGGGAGCTGCATTGAGACAGATTGTCTTATTTGAACTGCTCCCTTTGGGAAAGGATCCTCATTTAAGGTTCTAGGATTTCTTCATACCCCTGCTTACAGCCACCATCTCCCCATCTCCCTTGTCTGTGCTTAAAGCTGTTCTTTTCCTTTATAATTTTGCTGAGAAACTGGATTTATGTGTAAAACTGGCCAAAGACACTGCCAAGAAAACCCAACTCTGGCCTTTCTTTACTAGGCATGTGAAAATATAATCACTTGCTTTGTTTGACATGAACTGCTAAAGAAACATAAACAAAACGAATATCAAAATACCAAAAATCTCAGGATATTAGTGAGACCAACAGTCAGGATGTCAGCCATGCAACCCCCCAGTTCCCTTGAGGCACTGACAGATTATCAGGGCTGAGCTGAACAAGCTGGGCCTTCATTTCAACCAGAAGTCAGAAATGTCTGCCCAAACAAAGTTAGGTTGCAAAGATGCAATTTTCAATACCAGCAACCATCTTGTGAAGACCTCTACATAAACCTTGTAATTCATTGCTATTGCAAACATCATCTCTTTTAGAAGATTTCATATCTCTGTCTCTTTTCTCAGCATCCTGGACAGCTTCTGAAAAATTATATTTAAAAGAAATTTTTGTCAATACAATTGTTATAGCTTTCTTCCTAAGAGATAAGAATAATGATTTTATGAAATGGCTCAGTAAGTGATATCATCTCAAGTTTTAATCGGTTTATTGATAAGTTACTTTCAATAGGAAAAGTTTCTCCTTTCAATATTCTTCAAAGTTTTTTAATAGAAAAACAATTTAATGGGTAAAATTTCTTATGAAATGACAGCTTTACCCCTATTCTTATTCTCTCTCTTTTTTTCCCCCATGACTTTTGAATCTCATCTCTTCTATGAAGGTCTTTTCTCTTGCAATCCAGTAATACTCCTCTAAATTCTAAAAGGGTGTTTAGGAATTTCAAAGACATTGGGTTTGTTTTGTTCACCTAGAACCAGTCACTGCATTTCCACTTGTCCCTGATATGCTGTGGGAGGTTCAGATATAAGAACGACTTAATAAATGCCCCTCTGAAAAAGAACAGGTGTACAGTCCCAGAAAAATAAGTCCTGTCACCTTGTTACAGTCTTTTGTCCTCTTGCTGCTTCTCTCCATGTCAGCATAACCCCACAGGGTTTCAGCAACTTTGTCCTTCCTCTTTTGCACAAATGTGCAGTGACCAGGTAGGGAGTAGCACAAGACCAGTATTGTACTGGCAACAGAATGAAAAGGTTATGTCAAACAGGAATTGATAGCAGAACTATGAGAAATGTCACCTGCAGAGACTGAGATTAATTTCTTGAACCCTAATCACCTCTTCCCCAGTGATAAAATAAGCACGTTATGAGCAAACTTCAAGTCTTGTCTTGCAGTTTGTACTTCATCTAAAAAAACAAAGATATGATAATGATAAAGTTTCTGTCTTAAAATTACTTACAAGTTATCAACCCCAAAGAACCTCCTTTTAATAAGAGTGCCATTACAATTATCATTATATATACACTATGCAGAATCAATTTAATTGTAGCAAAAGCCTTTGGAAACACTTTGACCACTGAAATCTCTACATTGCTGAATACACTTACAGCAATGCAATTGGTTATATGGCAAAATATATAGTTTCATAAAAGCCAACTGCTACATTACTGAACAAATAAGTGTTGCTCAAAATCTCTATAAAAGTCCTTGGGATACTCTTTATGTTGCTGGCTGTAAAATTTGCTTTTGTATGAAATAGGTTGGACAAAAAAAAAAAAAAAGCAGTGCTACTGAAATTCCTAGAGGAATTTTGCACAAAGGGGTAAATTGGTACATTGTATTCAAGAAAAATCAAGGATCTTTAGTGGGTTTTTAAGTCAACTTCCTTTTGACATTGTTAAATTACGATGATGGCAAATAACAAAAATATTTTAGTCTTATTTCTAGTCTTTCTGTATAATTATGATCAGTACACAGCATTTTATATGATAACAATCTTTCAGTTCTCAATGATGAATAGAGCCATGCAATAAAATTCCTTGCTTGAAGAACACAATGGAAATTATTTCAGAAAAAAATAATGGTGCTATTAAATTCATCATGTATATAGACACAATGAAAATTACGGGTTCAGCTCCCTCCTCCATCTTTGATCTACTTTGTGCCTTTGGAAAGAAATACTTGAGGCTGTATTCAATAAGGGCTTGAAAGCACAGGATTTTGTCCACAAGGCAGATCCCCAGCCCTGGAGAAGTCTTGAACCCACAGTAAGAAATAGAGGCTCCTAATTGCAGGTTTGCACCCACGAGCCTCACATTCCCAATGTTGTACTGAATATACTGCCTACAGCAGTCAGCAGGATGTGCCAGGCGTAGGACAGAAATGCAAATGGTTCTTACTATTTCCTAAATACCATGCACACTGTAGACTGATTTTGAAAATATGGCATGCTGGGAAGTTAGAACCAATAAATACTGAGAACAGAATACATAGCCTGAATTACTATGTCTTTCCAGAGGATGACTGCTGGCATCATCCAACCAAAAGGTCAGAATCTGCCTTTTAAGAAAACAACAGCTATTTTTTTAAAGAAATTAAGATAGCTTTCCTTTTCCCCTTCTTTTAAAGTGCAGATTGCACTTACAAATACACTTCTTTAGTTCCTATCATGCTTTTTTTTTTTTTTTTTTTTTAATTATCTAGTAGCTGGTATGCTCATCCAGGAAGTATGAAAGCCTAGCTCTAGTCAATACCAGCACAAGTCTGAGGAGTGGAACTATTCTGCTCTTCCTCCTGCAAGACCGCCACTGTTAGGCACTCTACACTGAATCAAGAAGAAAGACTCACTGAGAGCTCACAGCTCTGGTACACTAGTTCTCACTTTGGAGATGGGTCCTATATTTCCCTCTTATCATGAGCTTCCTGCACACGATGGATAAGCATATGTGTGTGTGAGAACAGAGCTCAATTTTCTTCTTCTGAGATTAATTTTTTAACATCTGGTACACAAACAAGCTTTTTATTGCACTCCCAAATCCAGTATTACTTCCTGCAAACTCACCCAGAAAGACAAATAAGTTTTGCCTCTTCCCACACTCCAGTGCCAGCCTCAGAGGAAAACACTCTGAAAAGGTGGGTGTTGTGTTCTTGGGCAGAGCCAAGGCTGGGGAGGGACCTTTTCCTGGCTGAACCACTTGAGGGGTACCTCTGTGGCAACAGGAAAACTTTAAAAAAACCAAAAAGCAGGCCAAAAAGTTCCATTGTGGGGGTGGTTATGGAGCCACTGCTGGCACATATTAGGTATGCTCACAGGATAATCCTCAGAGCGTCAGGAACACATTGGTCTACAGTCAAGCAAGTCAGGTAACTACTGGAGTTTCCCATCAAACCAGGAGTCACAGCTAGGAAAGCTACAGTCAGAGTTTGCTTGCTTAATCACCATGTTGGGATTTGACATTCAATTCCTGTTCTGCTCTCCTCAGGACATTTTTAATGGAGCAGTTTGTGGTGTCTTCACACGGCTCTGAAAATTTAGACAATGTTTCTGGAGACTTTTTCAGTCACCTCACCTATAAATGAAACTGTAGCTATACAGGCTGAGGAATCAGAAGAAAACCAACTGCTTCAGCAGCAGCCAACCTTCTAAAATCAAATATACCTTGTTTTTGTAATTGGAAGGGACCTAGCAGCTTAGAGAAACATTACTTACAGAGATTCAGACTTTAATATGAGTGAAGGTGAGATGAAGATGGTTTAAAGAAGATGGTTTAATCAAATTTAATCAAGATGACTTAAGAGGAAGGAAGATGAAAAACAGAGTCCATAGCAAATTATTAACTAGGGACAGATTGGGTGTTTCTCACAAAACCAGACTTAAATCCTTGCAAGATGTGTGGCATGAGAGATCCTTATGAAATGGAGAAAAAGCTTTCCAAAGGTCTTTATATAATAAATACATATATTCAGAAATTAAAAATAGCCCCAACCATTCTTTTCCAAGGGAAAAAAAAAAAAAAAAATAAAGAAAATAATAGATCCTTGCATTGTTTCCTTGTTTTTCCTGATGCTACCATCTGTACTAGAAGAGGTGGCTTTGCAGGTATGACATTCACTATTATTACATTCTTCCAGTAACTTCTTTGGCAATTACAGGTCACATCTGGGCTCATTTTAATTATAGAGATGGCCCATTAAAAAGTTCATGTGTCATCTGTTATTTCTCAGAATTTCTTAACAATATTTCCAACAACAATATCTGCTAGTTGCCTATCAGTATAAAAACTTTTTTTCCATAAGACCTAAGGGATGAAGAGAAACTTCAGTGCAAAGAACAGATTTTAAAACAGTGAATTTAAATATCCAGAAATTACATGCAGATACTTTGAAAAATTCTGATAAATACATATTTTTTTACTTCCTGCATGAATATGTCCAAGCATGTTACAGAAATATATGCATATTTTTAATATTAATTTCAATTTCTGTCCATGGATGATGGATATCTACCTATAAATGTAAATCCTGTTTTTGGATGACAAGTTTGTACTGGGATGAAGAACATAAATGTTTGATTACCTGGTCAACAAAGAAGTTTAGGGATGCACTAGAAAAATAAGTCAAGCAGATAGATTGAAATGATTTTGGCTGCCCTAATATTTTCTGATTTAATATCTGCCTCTTCATATGAAAATCAACATTTTGATCTTCATCCCCTTCAAGCTGGATAATCACTTGTTCAAAATTTGCTGTCCTCTGCAGTCCTCCAAATAGTAAGGAAAAGCTGTGATATTGTAATCACTTTGATGGTGGCAGCAATTCTGGCTTTTTGCATGATATTTAGTTAATCCAGAGCCAGTCTTCCTGTAATACACAAGATGGACTTGTACTCCCAGTACTGCAGCATGACAGGCCCATAATATGAATGTTTTATTGAAAAATCTGATTCTCAGTTTGTATGTTTGCTCATGCATCACTCACATTTATTCCTTTCATTCTGAGGTGAAGTTTTCTTTCTAAGCACTTTTACAGTCCCTTCCCTTTTGTGTGGAACTGAGGCTCTCTGGGAGCTGGCTAGAACTGTGGGGGAAAAGAAAAATATTTTTTTCAAATACCTTAATGGCAATAGGAAGAGTAAAAATAACATTGTCACATTTCAGGATGAGGATGGTCACCTCACAAACAGGGATAATGACAAGACAGAGGTGTTTAATGCATTCTTTGCCTCTGACCCCAGTATGGATGATGGACCAAGGGGGTGTCAGTGCCCTGAGCTGGAGGATCACAACTGTGAGAATGATCAACTCCCAATTGACCCTGAAATTGTGTGGGATACAGCTGGATCCCTACAAATCTGATGGCTCTGATGGAATTATTTCAAAAATCTTCAAAAATCTGGCTGATGTCATCACAAAAGCTCTCTCAATTTTTGAGCAGTCTTGGGAACCCAGAGAGGTCCCAGCTGACTGGAAGCTTAGAAATGTTGTTCCAGGTTTCAAGAAGGGAAAAAGAGAGGATGCTGGAAACTACAGGACTCTCAGCCTCACTGCAGTGCCTGGTGAGATTTGGAGAAGATTACTCTGGGAGGTATTGAAAAACACCTGAAAGACAACTCAGTCATTGGTATTTCCAACAGTATTACTCCAACTTAGACACATTTTTCTAAAATGTAAACAAATAATACTTCTTTAAGCCGTGCCATTACCCAAATTTCAAATACCTTAATCTTGAGATGAATGGTTGGAGTGAAGCCAGTCAGGAATTCATAAGGAAAACAAAACCTACACATTGCTCTGATTGTAAATACAGCTTTCCCTTAGTGCTGAAAAAGAAAACAAAGGAAGGAAGATGACACACTGGAGACCAGAGCTGAGTTTTCTGAGAAGGGTAAAATGCACTAAGATTTTATTATTACAAGATAGTATAAAGTCTGGCAACTAGATGCAATAAAAGATGACAAGCCAGCAGATCTAGAAGAATAATATCCCATCATTATGAAGTAAGTAGCAGAGGAAGCAGGAAAGCCTTTGGCAAATCTTACAAATATCTCACTGCAGACAGAGGAAGCACTAGAGGAATGGTGGATGCCTAATACTGTTCCAAAGTTTAAGAGGGATCAAAAGTGTAAGTGTGATTCCCAACTATTGTAGAAAGCACTTATGTGGGATGCATACCACATGAAATTTACAAATGTATCATTTGACAAAGGATAGTTTTTGATTCTGACTTAGAGAATATCATCTTCTACTGACCTTTCCCAAGCTGAACCAAAATAGCAAAATAGTGAAGGGTGAGACAAAGACAGAGTTCCTTTCTGAACAAAAGGAAGAAGTAGCTTGCACTGCAGTGCTTATTGTATTCAGCTCTACAGTTTTTCAGTTGGTTTCAGCAAAATTTTACATGTATACTTTTGAAATATTTTTGTAATGGCATAAAATTGAAGAAATTTATAAAAGCCACTGCAAGAGAAAACAGATTAAAACTGACAAAAGATTCAGAATTCAGAAGGAAAGAGACATTTTTATTATTCAGAGAAAGCCAGGTAGAATTTAATGGAACTACTGATAACTTTGCAGTTTTAAATAGCCTGTAAAGCTGAACACAATGGAAAACACTTTGAAAAAGTTCTGAGGGTTAAACACATAAGGAATCCAGACATGACTCAAAATTTTCCATTTTATTGGAGAGATAGCAGCATAAGGAGAAAAATCATCCTTTTCCTACTTTTCAATACACCTAAAAGTAGTGCTCAATCTGATATTGTCATACACAAAAAATTACCCAAATGCTACCAAAATGTAGGTGTGCAGGAGATAAATGCAAGAAGGCATTCATTCGGGCAGATATGTTCTTCTAACATTCTCATAACAAAGTATGTAAAGCAGAAACTTCAATCAAATCTCAGTGGTATCTGAAGGAACAGAATTTCAAAAGCAGTAATACATCTCCATTAATAATTTCTTCTTGCTAGAAAACCTAGATATTGGCTACCAGCATATATGTTCTCCAGTCATGAGGGTTGACAGTAAATCCCACATTAAACATCTCTGACCACTCGGAAAAATGTATCACATTTACATTCTTTGAGCCTGTTATGGGTTGATGAGCTATCACTCCCTGTGTCCTAACTGGTGCCAGTACCATTTCTTCCATGGTATATTTCCTAATATATACCATTTCCTAATATTATGTTTCCTAATATAAAATGGGAGCTGTTCATTAAATTTGATAACACAATTTAGGTCTCTAGACCTTATTGTATTGTTACTTTCCTTTCTGAAATACTCTGAAGGTGTAAAATCACTTTTCCTACAACTCATTACAGAAAGCTGGAGCTTCAGGTTAATAATATCTTTCTTTCTTTCTTTCTTTTTTTTTTTAATAGTATGTGTTGGTACAAATTGTTAACTCCACACAGGATTCTATTGTATATAACTTCCGAGCACAAAGAAATCTCTAAGTTCCTTTTCAATACTTCCTTCACACCACATAGGATGTGGCTCATGGCATCCAATGATCTTCCCTCCACAGCCTTTACAGCTGACCTAACTTTCTTGTATCTATCTTGCAACAAAGCCAAACCAGGCTTCTACTTCTGTCTCGTGTCAGAGCATTGCACTAGGGTACAAGAAATTATCTTTTTTTCACCTGCAAACACACATGCCCCTTAATCATCTCAATCACCTAAGGGTCATCTCTTTCAAAATATTAAATTCTTTCTCATCATACCTAAAGCAATTCAAAATTGAAAAATAAAAAATTTTTGTCATTCCACATTCTTAAATCTTGACATTCCCACTAAATAGTATGTAATTTCCTATATATGTGTAATCACCTTGACAGTTCTGATGTGCTGCAGGTACAAGATCTGTACTTTTAATATGGGAAGATATTTTGAGTATATGCACAGAATTATGGCTTGAGAAAGTAAAGGCTGGAAATACTGCTTCTACAGACACACAAGTCTGGAGTAATCATCTGAATGTGGCTCTGAATGCTGATCAGCCCCCACTTATAAGACTTACCATAACTTAAGTCTTCAGCAGCTTGGGGCCTGTCTTCAAAGTAGCCATATGTGGGGTGGGTTTTAACTTGCAGATTTAAAGTCATAGAAATTACCTGCTTGTTTCAAGCCAAAGGAAACCTGAGTGCTTAGACATTCACTCAGATCTGCAAGGAGAACTTTCTTGTGCTGAATGTTTCATTTTGCTTTTGGGGAGGACTCTGTAACAGTAGAGTTTCACATATAATGTGCCAAAATAGGAGATAACAACTTGCACAAAACAAAACTGGAGAACTAAACTCAAATGCTAAGACTTAAACTTGCTCTATCATGCTGTGTAAAGTTAAGATTCACCAATGACATCAGGCTTTACTGTATTGGAGGGAATATTAGTAGAAATACAGTAGTTGCAAAAGCTCTCTGGATACATCTCTGAAATCCCATGTCATTCTTTGTTGCTGATGTCCCTGACAATTTGAGCCATCAGAGAACATAACTCTTACTATTGCAGTTGAATTGGAATCTACAGCTCAAACTTGCTCCAGTTTTGCTCATCACACCCAATGTCATAGCACTTGAAATTGCTTAATATCTGTCCAAATTAAAATCTGTCCCAGAACATCCAATTCTTCATCATGACACTGTCCAGCTATTCAATGTGCAGGTGAGAGAAATTGTTTCCATGGTAGGTCAAATAGTTCTTTAAAAAGTCTTTTAGCAATGGTAAATCAACAAATTGGAATGGAATCTTAATAAAAATGAAGAAAATACATATATATGGTAATGACAATCAAACCTGTTAACAGCCTCTGGCCAAAAACTCTATGATGTGAACATAAGAAAAAAAAGTGGGCTCCAAAGAAAGAGAACAGCAAACATTTACTGTGACTCTCAGGAAGGAGATGCCCATACCACTCACAAGAAAACAACTTGACATCATTCCAGGCTGCAGTTGATCCAGCCCAGGAAGCCAGGAAAGCATTTCAGTCTGTTGTCTCACACATTTTAAGCTTACATAGAGACAAAACAAGGTGCTGTGGTTAGAAGATGAACTGCAAATTGAGGTTAGAGGGACCCATGCTCTAATTCTGGCATTGTTCTGGCACCATTTCATTGCTTTCAGCTCACATCTCTGCACCGTCAGTAAAATATAGACATTGACTACCTTTGAAATCTACTGATTAAAAGTGTTTTTTTTTAAACAACAGAATTATTTTGATAAGTAAAACCTTTGCCTTGCATTTATCTTACGGCTTCCCTTGACTGACAGCTTCTTTGCTCTCAGCTGCCAGGAAATTTTGACCCTTCTCATTGTAGCACACCCATTCTCTTGAGGACACTCCAAGTGCCTGCCAGCCCCCTTCCCTTGCAGCTCAGAAGAGTGAAGAGACTCAAATGTTCAATAATTGCATGAAAACAAGGGCACAAGACATGATGCAGCCAATTCCACATGGGGAAAAAAGGCACATTTTGGGAGGGGCCCTTCCAGCAATAGCATTCAGAGGTTGTTAGTAATATGCCTTGGGTTGAAAACAAAACATTTCTTGAATTATTAAAGAGACCAGATACTTCTAAGCAGTGAGATGGGTGCAGAAAAGCAATATGGACTACAACTTACTGACACCTGTTTGGAAATAGCATCTTTATTCCACTGGAGTCCAGATTTTCTTGTAATTACTTTCCTGATAGTCATTCATCAAATAGCAAATGACATTGGAAGTTTAGCACCTCACTTTCCATTGATTTGTATTGCAATGGGCACAGATTAGACAAAGTAGGAAGGTCTTGGACTCCTCTCTCTTTCATTCAAAGGCAAGTGGCAATGCATCTGAAAAAGGGTTGATATTGCAATGTCATAACTCTTAACATAAAGAGGACAAATGAGTGAGAGCAGAAACTTAGCTTGACAGCTCCAGAAAAATATAACAGTCTTTTTTTTTCAAGCACAACAATTCCAGAAAAGTCTTGTCACAAATCTATTAGCCAGGCTCTACTAAGTTGTCTGGGCATCATAATTATAACACTGTCTCCATCCTTATTCCTCGAGCTCAAAAATAAAAGTAATTGAAAATAATCTACGACTGAAAGCCTCCAGTCTATAGAAAATACACAATGTTTTAATTAAACACTTCTGAATTCTGAACACATTCATTTTTTTTAGTTTTGGTGACTTTATTTCAAAATAAATAGTGGACTTCAATGCAGAGCCAGATAGCCAGCTCTCACTGGTTTCTACATGCTATTTCAGTAGCCTCTCTGGATCTGATATGTGCACTTCTGAAATGTTTATTCATGAGAGTAACCCTTAACCCTCACCCCAAGGCATTAATTTAATGAAATTAAGCATCTGACTAGGACCATAGTCTAGCCAACTAAGCAGAATTAAGTCTAAGCAAAGTTTGTTACCCAGCTGATAAGGCCTGACTTCCTTTTGTATTAAGAAGCTGAATTGCTCTTAACTCAGAAACTGACTTAAATTTAGATAAAACATGTTGGCAATCTATTGGCTGAATCAGATACTTTCCTGCTTCCTGTTTCAATCTCATCTACATCTCTTCTTCTAAAACAGAACCCTGCCAAATCCCTTCAACCATATGTTCCTTGAGCATTTCTTTACTTTAGGAAGTAACAGATGCCTGCCCTGGGGGGAAAAATCAATTTATTTCTGTAACTTGGTTCCAGTAATGCAACAGAGTTA
Source organism: Erithacus rubecula (assembly GCF_903797595.1). Lineage (NCBI taxonomy): Eukaryota > Metazoa > Chordata > Aves > Passeriformes > Muscicapidae > Erithacus > Erithacus rubecula. Next base: position 12,160,007 of record NC_136687.1, on the reverse strand, counting down.
TTTTGTTTTAAGGAAAGGGCAACCAACCCTGAAAGGATGCTTCTTTTACCTTTAAGAAATATTGCATAAGTGGTTTGTACTGAATAATTTATGAGCTTATAAAGAAGAGTTATTCAAAATAGCTCAAACTGTACATTCATCATAACCTTTTTCTTCAGCTTTCCACTAATTAATGCTTCTGAAAATTCCTAATTTTAAGTTTCAGAAAACATGCATGTTTGGAAAAGTATCTCATTTTATGTTTGCAATGAAATATACATGAACCATTTTATGAATTTTAATGACTCTTTATTAACTTTGGTCAGTTAACATTATTCATTAACAATTCATAAATACTTCAACCTACCCCTATTATGCAGCATTATGAACTCTTATGAGAGTGTTTGATACAAAACAGTCGTGATAACAATTTTGAAATAGAGGGGAAAAAAATCAAAAAGCTTCTTCATATGCCAACAACGTACTTTTCTCAAATTAAAATTTCAACAGGTTCATAGATACCATTCAAGTGGGTCTGTGAGGATCTAGCCATGTCTGACTTCAGATCCGACAGTGCTACTGTCTCAACCTGGAACATATCCTCTCTAAAAGTTACTGAATTCACCTAAACTCGGCCCTCTGTAAAATGCAATATGAACTTATGGTTCAAGCATGTTCATTTGCTATATTGGAAAAAGTAATTTTCTGCATATCAATTAATGGCATTGAATTTTTCTTGGTAAGAGTGTTGTGATTTGACTTCTAAAAGTATTTACAAAAGGAGTAAAGGTTAAAAAAAGGGGGAATTCTTTCTTCTTTTATATTAATTGTGCCTAAATTTTGCAGTCACAACCAATTTAGCCTTTGGAAGCTCTTGGTTTGCTGGAAAACTGGCTGTATCCATGCCATTTTTATGCTTTTGTTATAGTCACTTCCCCAATACCTGAAGAAGTCAAACATGACTACTTTTTCTCTAGAGGAAAAGCTCCTAAATTACTCATACAGCAGGTACACAGGCTGTGCATATGAACCAAATTTTCCTACAGGTAGATGTTAAAGACTTGAGCTGCCAGACTGGCATTTCCCAAGGAGGAAAGGGCCAGCCTGACACAGGATGGAGCTGGGGAATTATCCTGAGCAGCAGCAAACTCAGTTCTGTGGCTGGGAGCTGGTCCCAGCCTCCAAGTGCTCTCATTATGCTCTAGATAACTTCCCTCTTTTCTCAGCACCTGGGATTTTCTGAACACCATTACTAAGTGTCTAATTAACATCAGGTGTTTTAGGGATATGAATTTCACTGCTCCCCTGTGTCAGGCATTTGAAATGAAACACTGGCCTTGATGGGTTTCTACCTGTAAATTACTCACCCACTTTGATGGATGAATCTGCAGCAGATGGATTTGCAGCCAAATGCCCGGCTGCCCAAACTCTCTGTGATTCTTCTCTAGGCCAGAAAAGCATGTACCAAACAGGAGCAGCTGAGCTATGCACTGCCTGTGAAATCTGTCACAGCAAGGAATTTCACCAAACTAAAAATTCTGACAATTTTTTATTGTCAGAAGTGTAAGAAATTGGGAGAAAATGGCATTGTGCTGATAAGAGCACATGAAGTATACAAGAAAATACAATTTGTTGAGGATGCAGGTAGGTGAAAAACATCCCCATTGACAGAATGAGTTCTGTGGGCACTTATTACTTTTTGTCAGACCTCTCAATCTGATTGATCAATAATGTGCATGTTTTAAACTACTCCAATCCATTCTATACTCAACATTTTAAAATCAATTCTTCGGTGTTTTCCTTTGACAACACGCCACAATTCACTCTCCTGTGCCTAATTCATCCACAAAATGCATTTTGTCAAACTAGTCAATTCTCTCCCTTGAATGAAGTACATTCCATCAAAGCAAGCCTGTTCTTACAACAGAATGAATTCTAACATAATAAGCAGTGTATGAAGAGAGGCATTTAATCTAACATATATGTTTAACAAAAGAAATCATTCCTTATTTGGCAAGACATAGTTAAATTCTCTATGAATTTTAAAATATTGCACCACTGTAAATCAACAAATGAATCCTATAAAGCTTTTGAACAGAGCAACTGTTGTATACAAAATCTTTTTAAAGCACTTTCTATTTAGAAAATTCATAAACAGGAATGGCTGATATTAACTAGCTTCATGCTTTGTAAACTTGAATTAAACTACTGAAAAATTGATCTGGTTTTTAGTCTTAAAAGGTTTGTAGTGATTAACTCTTACAGAGGGAACTGAGTAGAGGCAGCTACTCAGCTATCACAGCTACTATACTGAGAATTCCTTTAAATATGCTTCTCACATTCACACTGGTTATTATTGGGTAATGAAAATCTCTTTATTCCTTCCTAAAAGCCCAGAAACTATACCAAATTTTTTTCAAAAGAATGAAAATGAAATACGACCTTAAAGACACACATTAACATTCCTGACATCTGGTCCAGTTGTCTGATTTTGCTTTATGCCAGGGATGTTCCAGGGATTGCAATGAACATTGAAATTGCAACTGACATGTCATTTGTACTCTTTCTCCTTCTGCCATGTGAATAATTCTTACCAGAGATTTTCTATGTGAAAAGTCTGGACAGGAAATATATGTACATGTACTGCTTGGGTTAAAGGTTTTAGCAGTAAAAGCTTCATCTGACTACATTACTCCACCATTACTATCACAAGTTATTGTAAAAAGGGGTACAGAAAATGTTTATCCTAACACTCTATATTACTTACTTCATGATATATGTCACATTTTAAATTACCATAACTATTTCAAGTATTACAGTTTAGGTTGAACTTCTATTTCTTGTAATGTTTTTCTGAAGCATTATAGTTAGGCTATTATTTGGACTTACACTTGCCCAAAAATATTAAAAAAAACCCCACAGACTCCCTTATAAGACCTAAGAGATTGAAGGCTTATAACCTTTACCAGAACAAAGGCTCATATGTGGTCTTGGAGGTGACTCACTAAAATCTCTGATTGGTGATAAAAACCTAACACCTCAGAAAGGAGACAAACAAGTGCAATGTTGAGGGGGAAGCAGCAGAAAATTATCTGATCAAGCACTGGAAAATGACCTTGAGAAAAACTGTGGGGAAATTCCAGAGATGAGCAGTGCCTGAAAAGGAGGTGGCAACTATAGAAAAATAAACTTTCCTGTGAGAAATCTGAGTAGAAAAACAGATTTCTGCAGTCTTCATAAATATGAATATTTGTTTTCTCCTCTTATTCAACTATATGGCTCTGAATTTTTACTAAATCCTCAACACAAAAATGTGATTGACTTTTATAAATACATTTTTCTTGAGAAAAAAACCAAAAAAATATTCTCCCACATACCACCTGCAAACCCAGCTGATTTAATTACTCTGACTAACTACACATCTGGCAAAACCCAGCATGCTTTCCCTAGTCAAAGCCAAGATATTTTTCTAAAATACCATATTGAGCACCTTTTCACAGCAAACTGCAAAACAGACCACATATGCATATTTATGTATATACATGTATATGGTTGCAGGGGAATATACTTGATGTTATGTTATAACATGAATGATGTTATAATAATGTTATAACATCATTCATGCCTTAAAACAAACTTTATGATACAGGGAGAAATCTTGCCTATATTTTAAGGTGGGAGAAGAACAGTCAAGGAGCAGGTAAGGCACAGGAGGTGTGAGAGGCACGGTGGGAGCAGCAGAACATCCTTGTGAGCAGATGCAGGCACCAGGAGCCTGATGTTGCATTTGGAAGAGCAGGAGATGCTGTGCAATGCTGGGATTGCAGTCCCTGCCTTCAGTAGCACCTCTGTCTGCAGGAGCCTGGGGTGACCAAGCTCCATGCATCCCACAGAGCACCATTTACCTCTCTGCACAAATGAATTTGAATTGCTGACAAATGAATGAAAATTAGTGCTTCATCAATTGTATTTGCCGTGTTTTCAGCTTGCAGAATTTTGTATGCCAAAGGCCCTTCAACATAAATACAGAAAGGGAACAGAAGATAACAAAAAAATGGGAGTTCTCTGATTTTCCTCAATAGAGGAAATAGAGTTTTACAAAGAAATACTTAAAAAAAAAAATAATATAAGGATACGCTCACTCTAGTCAAAAAGATGTTTTCCTTCAAAAGGATTTTAAAGAAATAGTAATTTTCAATTATTGTATCTAAGTGTTATGCTGAGAAATTGAAGGCTCATGATTTAGGCTGTATGTGCCCAGTAGAGTGGATTAGGACTATCCAATATAACCAGTTTCATAGAAATTTACAATACAACCCTGGCTGGTAGGATTTTATGAGTCATATGTTTTTTTAATCTCAGCACAACCTCCTCTCCAGTTCATAAATACATAATCACTCTTTACACATGTCTCCATTTACTCAAAGATACTGCACTAATGTATTGGATCTATAATGTCATCACTGGTTTGTAATGCAATTTTTGAAACAAAATTTAGCTGGAAGCCAGGAAGTGAACCCACATGCCTAACCAGTCTTCAGTGAGAAATTGTTCAAGGCATTCAGAGTCAAAGGTTTCTGATTTTGTTAAAGCAAAAGCAGATTTGTGCTGAAAGACTCCCAAACAAGGGCAGTGTCTCAGATCTGACAGAGCTTACAGGAGGGAACATAACCTGTGCTCTGATACGCTCTTGACTCTGGTCAAAGGCAGAACTCCCACCGGCTCCAGGCTGTAAAATCTGTCAGAAATACAGTTTGTTAAAAGAGGCACCTCCACCACGCCAAAGCAAGATTTATCCATGTGTAAAAGCAGTGTGATGTTGTCCAAAGAAAAAGCTGCTCTGCTAGTTTCTGGCCTCTTTATTTGTTAAACTCAAGGCAGATGTTACTGCTGTGAAAGAAAGCCAGATAGACACTTTCAATTTTAAGCAGTAAAGTTAAGAAATTGAGATATCTGCAGTTGAGCAGAATATTCCAGCAGGTAAGGCTTGCATGAAAATTTAACAACAGAGTTTTTGATCTATTAGTGACAATTATTTTCAATAGATTGCTTTGGGCTTCAGAATTTGACTGAAGTAGGAATTGATTCTTGTGACTCCAAGGGGGATATTTTGAATATTTTTATCACATACTTTGGATTCTGACCCAATAAAACCCTTCTTCTTTTTCAGTCAAAATTTTAGTCAATGGTCTCAAAAATTCCAACCAGCACAAATTTTTTACGTGGCAATTAGTGTAAAATGGAAGTTAGGATACCAGATCTAGAAGTGTATACTCAGTTTCCTTTCTGCATTTGTATTTAGGAAACTTATAAGCTTGCTAGGTGGTTGTCATTCACTGAATGAAAAAAAGAATCTGTATTTTCTTCAGTTAAAAACCATTTTTCTTTCCAAAAAAATTATTTCAGAAATACCAGGGATTACTTGTTCTTTGAGAATTGTCCTGCAGAAATGTGGTAAGGCCTGTCTTTCATTTCTCCCTGCTTAGGGAGTCACAGGATAGTGGTCAAATAATTATGCTGAATACAGTTTGAGGAAAGCACTGCAGTGTCAAAAATATTTAAATATTATAATATTATTTTAAACCAAATTTTCACAACCCTTCTCTGAGTTGCCAGACTCATGTTTGTTCATATTTACATTTACTTTATCTTAAGAAGCACTTAATTCAGTGAGAATTTTCATCAGCCGAGGATCTGGAGGTGGTCAACTCACAAATCTTTATCATAACAATTTTCTGAGAACTGAACTGAGATCTTATATCTGTACTAAATTAGACAAAGAGTAGATTTTAACTTAGATCCGTAGCTTCCTGTTGGATATTCTAACCACCAGACTATGAGAAAGAAAATCACATTAAAACAAAAGTATAGATGATAATTCAGCTCACATTTGCAAATATCTCCAAATTGTCTATCCTGAGACATAAAACTGGCACAAAAAATATTCAAATATATATTTTACAGATATGCCAATACTCAACAACACAATTCTCAAATAAAGACATTGGTGGGATTCTTTTTGCAGCTTCTGAGGGCTTGAGTATTTTTCTGTTGTAATTTCTTTTCTCTTGAATTATTTTTATAATTAAATCTGGAAGAGAATGTAAGGGATAGATGCAAACTATTAAAAATATTAATTAGTGGTCACTGTCCTTTTTGAAACAATGTCTGTGAATACACACAACACTGCACAGAATGTTTTCAAGATATAACTGTTGTTCAGTTTCTGTGTGGACACAATTAATTGACAAGTACAAAAATCTTTTCTCCAACCAGGAACTCTACTAACTTTGATTTCCTAAACAGTGTTTAGCTGAAATTATTTCTATTTCTGTGTACAGGAGACAGTAATAGACAATGTGTTGACACAAAGGAAGCCATGACTCTTTTCCACAGGTAGCCTGAAGGATGATAAAGTGGGAGCACATTGGGAGCATCAGGATCAGCAGCAGAAATAATCTGGGTACCCCACCAGTACACCAAGCACAGGAAGAGCCCCTGATGCACCCAAAATGCCCAATCTGTGCAGAGCTGCTCCAGTGACAGCTGATGACTAAGCAGATATCATGACTACAGGCAGCCTTGCAGGCTGACTAATGTGTTATCTAAACACATAGAAGGAAGAGGAAAATTGAGATGTTCTTACAAAAGGGCTTCCTGTCAGGAAGTCTTATTTTTAACTAAAAAGAGTCACCTCACCAGAACGTCACACTACAATTCAGTAATTTCATGTCCTCTCACCATAAACATGAAAAACAACAAAATTCAAAGTCATAAGTATTACTGAGTCAAGGTGAGCCCACATAAAGGTTTGATTTTCTTAAAAAGAAGAAAAAGAATATCAAATGTTAATAACACTTATGAACTAGCAGAAGATATACAGAAAGTAAAAGTTAGCTGTAAAATTGCTACTTCAGGGCTGTAGCATTTATATTGTGTAAAATATAAAGGACAATTGTCAAACCTTCCTGGAAAAAAGTAGTGTGAATAACTCAGGATTGAAGGGTAAGTATATAACAGGCAATTATGGGGAGATGGTGAGGATGAAATAGTTTTGTCATACAAGATTCTGCTAGATTTTATTTCTGAATTTATCCACAGAAAATTCTGTGTCAGTAATTTTCCCCTTCTTCAGTATATTTTTAATGCATTTTATAAAAAGCAATTCTGAAAAGCTCTCCTCCCAATTCAATCATTTTATAATGTCAAAATACAGACTTTATTGCACAGTATCAAACCTATCAAATTTATTTCAGCTTATTTTTCTAATAAGGTTGTGGATGATATGGTTTACACAAAAAATTATGGATTTAAATTTGTTCGTCCACCTCATTTGTACATACAAAGAATTTTCCAAATGTGAAGATTACTGCATTACATTTCACTATGTATATTGCAAAAGTACTTACTAGACTTCCTGCTGAAGTAATCCAAAAAATTCATGTTCAAGAGTAACACACAATAAATGATGCTCCCCTATAGGAATTTAGTACACAGAAAGATGTCAGATGGAGGAAATCTCTTACTCCCATTTAAGAGAGCATTAACACAGAAGAAAACTTACTTTCATTATATATCAATTACTGCCTATGTTTGTAGATTATATGTTTGCAAAAATGGTCCTTTAACACACACACAAAAAAAAAAAAAAAAATAATACTGCAGCACTACTTTGTAAGGCATTAACTTTTCTTGTAAGTTCCTCTGTGTAGATTCTTCGAGATGAATCTGGGTCAAATCACACCAAAATTACTGTCATCTTTTCTCAAGCTATCAACTGTGTGAAATAAAAAAGACTAGCACTATGTCACTCAAAACCATTTCAAAAAGTTAGTGGGATAAAGTCAACATGTCTGTAACCTGTTACAGCTAGGTTCAAGGTAATAAGTTTTATGTCCATTGACTTGAAATAGGGTATTCCAGAACCAGATTTGAACCTTCATTTCCTTCTATCTTTAATAATTGATTGTTGGTTTTGCCCTCACAAGTACAGTACTATCTAGTGACTCCTTTATGCTCGACACCATAAAGATGATAACAACCTTTACTACAAATAACAACCCCTCCTTTTTTCCAGCCTACAGGAGACACAGTTTGTTTACACCGTGTAGATTTTTTCAGTTGTTTCTCTGTGTGTAGAAGTGAAAATTGTGTGTAAAAAGTGATTACTGAGGAAATTAACTGGAAGACAGGCTACATAATTACTTCTCAAATATTTAAGCCAGTAATTAATAATTCACATTCTGTGGTTCAGAAAGGTCCATTGACTAATGCAGATTCTGGTGAAACCACGAGCCTGAAGTTCCTCATGACAATCTGGCAGCAACCTTTCCTACAAACTTTATCAGAAAAACAAAAATAAACCTATGATGGAATTAATACCTTTTCTCAGTAACTGCTTACCATTCAACAAAAAGTATTTTTCAGAATACTCTGAAATATTGGGGAAGTCTTTCTCAAGAAGCTGATGATCTCTATAGGAATTGGTGATAGCTGTGTTCAGGAACTGGTGTCTAGCAAAGATTCCCTTTTAAATGAATCAAAGATCAAGTTAGGAATTTGTATTATTTGTCTTATGAAAATTGTTCCCTTATTTTTACTGTGTATTTATAAAAAATCAGTCTGCACATTTCTTATATATAATATTATATCACTCAGCATGTTTAGTCAAAGCAGATACTGTGATAATATCCTTACATAGAAGAAATGGAGTGAATAATTGCATCCCATCAGACAGAATATAAGCGTTCAAGTATCTGGTGTCAGAAAGTGGGATTAAAATTTCATGTGATAAAAGCAAATTGGATTAAACATGTTTTAGAAAGAGACACATTTTTTTTCCAACTGGAACTTTATAGCTTGTATATTAATATACATGCACCAACAAAGAAAAGAAAAGCTAAAATAGCTCATAGAAGAAATAACTGTGGGAAGACATGGGAGAAGAGTCCAGACACAGATGGTTGCAGTCTGTATTTATTCTCAAGGAAATATCACAAAACAGCCCATATGATGCTGAGGAAATAAATAGTGTATTTGGATGCTAGCATATACTGTGTTTAAAAAGATCATCCATCCTGTCAGAAACAGAAATTTAATATAGAGGAAATATGGAGGCTGCAATTTGTGTGCAGCCCCTGCTCCCTCCCTTCCTTTTGCTGAAATGCCAGGCAAAGATAACAGCAGCCGTGCTGGCTGAGCATGGATAGATGCAGCAAGGCCTGCCAATGTTAAAGAGGATAAAATTCCTTTTTGTGCTGTTCCAGCTACATAATCTTCCTCCTGGCCCTGTCATTGGCATCTATTTGTTTTGGTACCAGGTTCAGCCACTCAGTCCCTGCTGTCAGACTGATGCCACTGCAGAGACCTTTGCAGGTTTCTGCCTGAGCTGCCCCCAGGAACACCCTCCAGAGCCACCACACCCTGCAGGGAGTTCAGATCCTTTCCTGCTTTCTGACCTCCTTTTGTTCCAAACTGAGACTTCCCCCTCTGAATAATTCCTCTTACTTTTGTTTAAACTGACATAGTGCATGTGCTCCCATTAAAAAGCGGAAAAAGTCTTGAATACTAGACTTCTAATCTTTAAGAGTCTTCTTTTTCTACAGTAAAAAAAAAAAAAAAATTCCTGGCCTTTTTCATTAAATATTATAAATTTCTACTTTTATTTCTTTGTTTTAAAAACATTAAATAATTATTCGAAGTTAAAAAGTTGCTGATATGCACAAATCCACTATTAACAGCTATATAGCTATATGTAATTGGTATCATAATGGATCTACTCCATAATATATATTTTGTACAATTTTAGGGATGAGGAGATTGGTTTTTTGTTCCTGAAAAAAGCAAAAAACCCCACTACCTAATAAACAAGAAAAATCACCAACCTTCCAAAAAAACCATCACAAAAAAACACAAACCAAAAAACAACCACACCAAACAAAAACCACCAACCAACAAAAAAACCCCAACAAAATACAAAAAAAAGCACCCAAAAAACAAACATGGCAAACAAACAAACAAACAAAAAACCAAACAAACAATCAAAACCACAAAAAGCCCAAAATCAACCCAAAAAATCCCAACCACAAGGAATGAACAGTGTGATTTTAGTCCTGATCAGTTATCTAAGGTGCAGCAGAACACAGCTTCAACATGAAAATGAAGGTATAGTTTAAATTATTGCTTCCTTTCTCTTCCTGTATTAAAATCAACATAAAGGTGATTTTTTTCAATTTTTCAGAGCATATGTTAGCCAAAGAACCTTATCACAGCTGCAAAGCACATAATGCTAACAATGTTCCAAGGAAAATATTAGGCTTTTTGAACACTTAAAATTTTATAATAAGGTTATATTATGGAACATGCCTCTCCTATTTGTGCATTTTAATAATTACCTTCTCAGCTGTCTAGATTGTTTAAATTCCTTAATACTCTATCATAAAAGTTAGCAAAGTGAAGCAGTCTATTTTTGCCACCAAAAAATATTGAAAAAAACCGGAAAATTTCTTGGGAAACTACACATAAAAAGTCTTTAAGTGGTTTTGTGTTGAAGAAAATCCACACTTACCCTGAGACACTAAACACACAGACAAAGGTTATATTGGAGTATTCGTCTAAGAAAGCTCATTGGAGCTGGCCCAAAACATTTTTGCAAGTGACAGAGTACTTAGAAATTCAAATTTTATGGATCTTATAATGAAGAATAAGCTTGAACTATAAAGTATCATACACTAACCTTCCAAAATGATAGACATTGTGTTTAGAGGTTGATGTCTCTGTTAACAGCATGGCAATGAGAAGCATGACTTTTAACTTACGAGGAGAGGGCTTTGCATTAGCAACTATAAATATTAACTTCAATTTTAGTGCTGTCATAATATCACTCAAATTTTATATATATGCATTTTTATACACATCATCTTTCCTAAAAGTGTAATGGAAGGCTAGTTCATGATACAGATTATGTTTACTAGTTGCACAATTTCAAATGTCTACTATCATTCTAGCTGGATAAATAGGAAGTACCTGACCTCAAAATGGCCATGCTGAAAAATTTCAACCCTCTTGCTGAGGAGAGGAGCTGGAAGAGAGGCTAGGCAGATTTAAGGGGAATAAAGTGGATATTTATTGAAAGGCTGACTTTTCAGTCACTATTTGTGTACTTAAGGACCAGCATATTCTTAATTTCTCAGTGTCAGGAAGCACCAAACACCATGCTGCACTATGAGATCACTTGCAGCAGACCCACTCCCCCTCCCTGACTGCAGAGTAAGTCCTTGCAGCAAGTTTTTCTGATGTTTACAGCCACAGATCTCTCTGTCTTTGTTTATTCTGTTAATCAAGTTTATTTGGCTTAGGAAGTTGTAAAAGCTGTTCTCAAATAACTGAAGCTTGCCAATCTCTTTTCAGACACAAAACAATAAATTTTGTGTTTTCTTTTTTTTTTTATTGTGAGGATAAATTTAATATTTTATATCAATAATTTAAAACTACCTTCAAACTAGATGCATAATCCAAACTCTGCTTAAACTTTTGAAGAAACGTCTACCTTTTTTTTCTTTTTTTAACAGGAACAAGATCATTGTGTTCAAAGCTGTAATAATGAAAGGCATAATAGCCTGGTTTATTCAGCTTTATAATCCTCTAAGGCAGTGCTGACTGAAGGTTGAATAAACATTGGGTTTATGATATTGGTAAATGCTTAGGAGATAAAAAATTTGGGATAAGGTCTTCCCAAAACTAATAAGATATTAATATGCAATAAAATCAAGCAAATATTTTTAATCCTTCAAAATCAAATTAGATTGCTGACTTAAACCATTAACCTGTTAAATACTGCAAAACACAGAAATTACCAAATAGGTACTCCTGCTTTCTAGGGAGCCACTGATTAACCAGTTCAAGATAGTCTTGATAGTCACACAGGAGTGACTTAAGACAGGACTGTGCTATGTTATTATGGTGTATCTCTGCAAGATGCCAACTTTTAGAGCACCTTGACAATTGCTTTTCCATAGTGATTATGCAGAGGATATTGCAATATAAATTATTGGGTTCAATCATCTAAACTAAAGCATAGCTTTGAGTAATTGTTTTACACATAGCTGTGTGACACCAGCTGAGCCTCACAGCCTTGTCACCACTTTTAACATTAGCACTTAAGCCATCTTAAAGAAGCTTAGACATTCAGAAAATAAACTCTATCTGAACCCTCTGTTGCTCCCAGGAAAATGCCATTTGAATTTTAATGCTCTCATTCACAGACTGTCTAGATCCACCCAGTTTTATTTCACAGTTCTGTGGTCTGTATCAGACCTTTCTAGCAGCCACTATTTACTGCAAAAATAGAGCTTCAAAGCACCATTCATGTATCTTAATCAAATTACTGCTAAGTGAAAAGAAATAATCAGTTTTTCACAATCTCAAAAACTAGCAAAAAGTTTCTGCCATGCCTTTTGTTATTATTGAGAGACATATTTCTTTTGTTATTGAGAGGTGTGGCCAATACATTGGCACAGGGCACCTTATCAAAGCAGCTTCAGTCTCCTTGCATTTTTCCATGCTTGAATACATCAAACAATCCTGTGTTTATCCTTGCTTCTGAAAAAGACTGAATTGGAGCTCTGCTTAAAACCACTCTTGGCCCAGAATTTAGCATCTTGGATGTAAATATTGAAATTTTCCATACAGCTCTTTCAATACACAATCATCAACAGGTAATCTTTCTTTTTTGGACTTATTAAGTTAGCTTAAACCTTGGAAAATAATTCCATTATCATTAGTACCACACCTGTGCACCAGCTTTGCCACCCAGAAGTACAAATCTGGTACATTTGTTTTACGTTATTCATAGAAAATGAGTTTACATCAGCTTGATGCCTTTGTCATGTTTTTTATAGTTCAATCTGCATGAACAAAGGTAACTCAAAAACATTTAAAAAGTGTTTGTGCATGAACACTTATCCTTGCCAAGTTGAATGTCAACAGATTTGATTTTATATTAAAATCTAAATATTTAAAAATTGTTGAACAATTAGCAGAAATATGCTTAAGCTCAAGTTTACCTTCTAGTAAGTGTGTCAAGCATCTGCAAGGTATAAAATTAAGAATCGTTCTGAGAATTTCACCGGAATAGATCTGATTCTAGAGTTTCCAATCAACACCAGTTCAGTACAGTAAAGATTAAAGAAGAAAATAGAAAGAAGAAAACCCTGTAAGAAGCCATAGGATGGAGGAACCACGACTTCACAGGGCTCCAGCTTGCAATGTGGGGTAAGGACTATCTGGGAAAAAAGTCCTCTTCACATCTTCAAATTCCTGAGAGGAAAATTTCAGACCTGGATGCCTAATTCTTCAAGATCACCTTGAATTATTCAGCCTCCATCTTTAATGTTTTCTCTCATTTCCTGTAATGAAATTCATCTTCAAAAGACTACAAAATCTCCTAAAGACCCACCTTTAAACACACTGTCCTCTTTCAAATCTGGAAGCTGTGGGCAGTTTGCTTTCCACCTGTAGGCTCTGCAATGGATCAGCTGTAGATGATTTCCCCCTCTGCTAGAATAGGAACCATCTCTTCTTCCACAACCAATGCAATTTATGCATTCTGTTCTTGGGGATTTTGACAATACCAAAATACTGTGATGAAGCCTGAATCCTAATCTGCAATGCCAAATGTCACAGCACTGCACAGATCCAGGCATAACCAGAGATATTAAGACACCTGTGATCACACAAATGTAACTGAGCAATCCTTACTACACCATTTACTAATAAAGTGTAAAACTTCTGTTCTTACATTGTTTGCATTTTGTGCACCTTAATTTTTAATGGTAAATAATTGCCTTGGAGCACACTTAGTGTGCTTCTGACACTAGTGGTCAGCCCAGAGAGAGGTGAAAGTTTCTTTGAGAGAGTAGAATTATTAAAATGTAGCAGAAAACAACACCGTTTCTCTATGCTTCCCCTTTTTTGCTTGCTCAGGAATAAATATTCTAAAAAGATTCAACCTAAAACTGTTGAAGTCAACAGGCATCTTTCCATTAACTTTAGAAAGTTACAGAAAGACTTCAGAAGTTTAGAAAGACTAACAGGGGTCAGATTGTACTGATAAATTTTCTTTTAGTCTTTTTAATGAGTGACAGAAAAAATGTCAGAAATGTTACAGAGGTTAGCTGATACTCACTTTGATTGTTACGGAAGGCAAATCACACAGCAGTAATTCTAGATTCTGCATATGAAATATATGAATACTAAATGCCCAAGAGAACATCTTTTTTTTCTGTCTCTGGTGTTTTTACTCCTATGGCTGGTCAGTACCATAGGATCAAAAAGCACACAAACTTTTAAGGTTTTTGTATATATACAAAGGGGATTTTTGAAAAATATACATTCTTAATGATGCTGGAATTAGCAAGAAAGCAATCCTTTTAAAACTTCATTTTGCATGCCTTTCTAGAAACAGACCTGAAATCAGTCCATGATTTTTATAAGAAAAAACACCGACATTTATCACTGGATCTCTCTGTTTAAAATAATGGTAACATGTAACTCAAGGAGAGTAAGTATGTAAATGTGAAACCAGAAATTTTCAATATCTTCTTCTATTAAATATTTTACTCATGTATACTTTGGTTTTTCCAGTATGCTTTTAGAATGAAAATTAAGTCCCCAGGGATATAAATAGTGTATTTTTCTCTGTGAGAAATAATCTGCAGATCCATTGCAGCAGTGCTATTTGAAGTATCCCTCAGCACAAACAGATGATGTGGCACCTATCAGAAGAGTTCAGGAGATATTTGTGAGAAGGGATTATTTATCTGTGTCTATACATACAGTAATAGTAAAGAAACAGGATTTGATCTGGATTTCAGTGTTTATTGTGAATCTTCTGTTGACATTAATGTGTTCTGGAAGTGGTCCATGATAGCTTAACAGACCAGCTTTCAGTGCAAAGGATGCTGGAGCATACTGCAAACTGTAAGTGTATGCACCCTTCAGATGTATTCTGGAAGTGTATGGCACTTTACAGGAACTGTGGAAAATGGATTACCTACTTGAAAATGTGGAGGGAAACAAGGTAGAGCGGGTACTCAAAGTGGAGCTGTCCAATGGAGTTAAGGCAGTTTCAATCTATTTAATGCCAAAACTTTAAAGAATTTTAGTGTCTGGTATTGGGCTCATCCACTGTGTCAGCTGGAGAAGCAGCAGCAGCAGTGTTGGGGCAGCAGTGGTGACTGAGGCAAGTGCAAGGGTGAGGGCTGGAGTCAGCTGCACAGGGGCATTCTGAGCTCAGGGACACCTGAGCAGCAGCTCTGACACCCACCTGGATCAGGAAGACCCGGGCAGACAATCAGGCATGAAGGGGGCATTTCCAGGAGCAGATGGGAAATTTAAATGGATCTAGGGAGCATGAATGATCTACAGTGTGACAAGCAGGGGTGTGGCATGGAGGGGAAGGTGTGGAGTGGTAAATTGTATGGCAGTTCAGGCAGGGGGGGTGAGCAGGAAGGGTCCTCTACAACCACCCAGGAGAGCCAGCAGGCAGATAAACACTCGGTGTCTGGTGAAGGAGAGCACAAAAATACCCTTCAGCCTTATTAGTGCAGCAGTGAAATCTTCAGTTGTGGTGTTGACACAGAGCTCATTCCCTTCCAGCTGCTGAACTCTCAGAACCAGCTGTGCCAGAGAATTCCAGCCAGAGCTGCCACCAGCAGATGGACCTGCCCAGGTCACAGGGTACAGGAGTGACTGAAGCCTCTCCTCAAGACTGGGACTGACAAAGAGTTTTGTTGCAGGGGTGCTGTGGTGGAGAAGCTGTGTCACCAGGGAGGGAGGGAGCTACAGCAAGAAGTGAATAATCTGCATTGTATTTGAGTGAATGGGCAAGAGATTGGTTATTTTCAGAGAAGCTATGGGCTCAAGACACAAACCTTCATTGTAGTGGAGAAGCAAGTGGACTCAGACTCCTGCAAGGTAATTAGTCAAGGGTCTGTTGAAGATGAAGGCTGGAAGCAGGTCACTGCACATACTAGGAGGAAGGATCCTCTTAATTCTGAAAATCTAACAGCACTGGTACCTTCTACAAAATGTACAAGGCCCTGGAACTAGAAGGGCAGACAAGAGATGAGGTGGGTGAAGGTCCACATGGAATAAGAGAAACCTGGAGGGAGGAGTCCTGTGACTGCAGTGCCCTGTTGGGTGGTTACAGGCTCTCCAGGAGGGCAGAAGAGACAGGGGGTGGCACTGTGTGTAATAGAAGGGTTAAAATGTGTGTTGCCCACAGTTGGCAATGGCACAGTTGAAAACCTCTGGATAAGAATCAAGGGATGTCCCTGTGGAGTCCACTACAGACCTCCCAGCCAGGACAATGACACCAATGAATTATTCTTTGAGGAGCTAAGGGATGCCTCCAAGTCAAGTGCCCTTGTCATTCTGGGCAACTTCAACTTCACAGAAATAACTGGAAGCATCACAGAGGTTGTGCAACCTGGGCCAGAAGATTCTCAAAAAACCTGGATGACAACTTTATGGAACAGGTCCTTAGAGAGACACACCTTAGAAAGAAGCCCTCCTTGGTCTACTGCCTGTCAACAGAGAGGACCTCGTCAGTGGAGATTGATGGCTGTCTTGGCCACAACGACCACAAAGTGATTGAGTTTAAAATCTGTTCACATGAGGAAAAGTGCCAGCAAAACCTCAGCTCTGGACATGAGGACAGCTGACTTCAGGCTGCTCAGGGAATTAGTAAATAAGGACCATTAGGAAAAATGTTTTTACAAGTGCTGGGGTCCATCAGTACTGGTCACTTTTTAATCATCACCTC
The DNA here is from genome assembly GCF_903797595.1 of Erithacus rubecula. Classification (NCBI taxonomy): domain Eukaryota; kingdom Metazoa; phylum Chordata; class Aves; order Passeriformes; family Muscicapidae; genus Erithacus; species Erithacus rubecula. The sequence continues at coordinate 12,143,203 of NC_136687.1, read as the reverse complement.
CTGAGAGCACAGGAGCAGCCAGTCCCAAATGTTGCAAGTCAAGGAGGCAAGCCAGAAGGCTGGCTTGGCTGAATAGGGATCTTGTCTTGGATATACGGAAAAAAAAGAAAGGTGTATGCCCAGTGGAAGCAGGGTTAGGTGATATGGGAAGAATAGAGAAGTGTTGCTTATCACTGTAGAGACAAAAGTCAGTCGGCCAAAGCTCAGCAGTAGCTGAATCTGGAAAGAACCATGGGGGACAATAAAAAGATGTTTTTTCCCAGTAAGAGTTTTTTCCCAATAAAAGAGGTTTTTCCCAATTAATGGAAATAGGCTGGAGAGCAGCACTGTGGAAAGGGACCTGGCAAGTTGAACATGAGCCAGCAGTGCCCTGGCAGTCAGGAGGAGCAATCCTGTCCTGGGGGCATCAGGCACAGCACCCCGGGCAGGGGAGGGGACTGTCCTGCTCTGCTCCACACTGGTGTGGCCTCCCCTTGAATCCTGTGTGCAGTCTGGGGTGTCACAGTGTGAAGAAGACATAAAGCTGTTAGAGATTGTCCAGAGGGCCATGGAGATGGTGAAGGGTCTGGAGGTGAGGCTGTGTGAGATGTGGCTGAGGGCACTCAGTCTGCTCAGCCTGGAGGTGACTGAGGGGACACCTCATTGTGGATTACAGCTTCCTTGTGAGGGGAATCAGGGCAGGTGCTGACCTCTTCCCTCTATGATAACTGACTGGACTCAAAGGAATGGCATGAAGCTGACTCAGGGGAGGTTTAGGTTGGATATCAGGAAAAGGTTTCTCACCCAACAGAGTTCAAGAAACTTTTGGACAACACTCTCAGACACATGGTGTGACTCTTGGGGACAGGCCTGTGAAGGGCCAGGAGTTGAACTCCATGATATTGATGGGTCCCTTCAACTCCCTGTATTCTATGATTTCCATGACCTCTTGTGAACAGCAAGTAGAGTCAGAGCAGATTTTTAAGAAACAGAGTGGAACAAGTTTAACTCCAGGTCTCAAACCTTTTCCAGAAATGATATGATACATAAGAAGGAAAATATTCAGTGTGAGGTTTGGGTTTTTATTTTTTTGTAGGTTGATAAAAAAATTCTATATGTTTCATGAGTGTTCCACTAAAAAAACCAAACCAGAATTTGGTGAAAATTTTCAACGTACTTGCATGAGGATTCCAGCACAAGAGATGACAGTTTTCATACTCACTGCATAGTATTCTCCCCTAACAGAAATGATGCCTGGGCAGAAAAAGCTGAGTGTAAACTACATTTAGTCTTACACATTTCTTGCCTGCTCAACTGCACATGGCCTGTTTTATTCTAAGCTGTGCGTGGGGGAATTTCATCCTGCAGATTTCAAAAGATAGGAGACATGAACCTGCTGGTGAGTCCTACTGACAGAAATTAGGGACTTGAAAGTAATGGGAAAGGATGTTAGAAGCTAATGAATTCCCTCAGGCATTTCCCACTCTCCCTCTGAGGATGTCTGTACCTGGCATTGTTATCCACATATTGATTCATAATCACAGTATTTCCATGGGCTCCCATTGGTGTTGTCAATTAAATACAGATATAGCTAAGAGAACTACACCATATGGTGGCATTGCTACATTGGGTACAGTTAAATACAAAAGTGATGTGAGTTGGATGTCTGAAGCTGTATTTTTAGTATTCAGAATGACAGCACAGGTCCAATTTTTCCAAAACTCTTACCCTCTCATCAGGGTATTGAAACAGGGGACAGATTTTCAACTTTTCAACTTACAGCTCCTTGTACTGGGACACAAATTGTTAGATTTTTCAGAAGAGTTTTCAATCAAAAGTACTATGATCTTTTGATTAGGTTAATCAGCTATGAAAGAGACACTGCAGTTTCCCTATGGACTGGAGATTTTTATTTCATGTAAATGTAAATCTAGCTATTCATGAAGTCAGCTGGACTTGTTCTGCCTCTGCTCACTTACAGACATGTAACTCCATGGCACAACTCCTGCATACACTGATCTAAGAGGACAATCAATTACATATGCAGAAAATCTAGAGGGAGCAGAAAGACCAGTATGATCCTTCTGTGAATGTCATTACAAATTCCTGGCTACTGGAAACATTATTAGAAGTGGAATTCAGTTTTCTTCTATACATGTGATAATAGGAGATTATGAAGAAGGTGAGAAAAGGAGACTCAAGGGTGATGTTGCTCTCTACAAGTTCCTGTAAGAAGGTTGTAGCCAGGAGGGAATTGCCCTGTTCTCCCAGGCAACCAGAGGCAAAATGACACAGAGTTAAGCTGTATCAGGGCAGGTGTAGGTGATTAGATATTGGAATGGACTCCCTCTACCAGGGCAGTGGTGGAGTCACCATCCCTGGCAGGACTGAACCTGGCACTCAGTCCATGGTCTGGCAGACAAGGTGGTGCTCAGTCACAGGTTGGACTTTATGATCTCAGAGGAATTTTCCAACCTAATAAATTCTGTGATTACTACATGCCATTCTATCTCAACAGGAGAAAAAAGATAAACATGAAATAAAATATTTGCCTAGTTAGTACCTTGAAAGTATGTGATTGTTCTTACAAATGTACATGTAAACTTTATTCCTCACTGAATTATTAAAATAAAATGTGACCAGTGCAGATATTGTAATATTTAGGATAAACTTATTATCCTTAATTAGAAAGATAATTTCAGAATCTGATACTATTTTCAGATCTGATTTCTTTTCTCATTAAATCAATAACAGGTTATACTGCCCACAGTATTTGATCATAGTATGACTGATGCTTGTGCAACACCATGTTACTGGCTTGTGATGAAAACTTTCTAACAGACAGAAATACTTCCATATGTAATTCTCTGTGACATTTTACACTATTTTCTAGTAATTTTTCTCATGCTGACTGCTGTGACTCCTGTTTCTCTTGTGCCCTCACCATTTTTAAATGGATAGTCGTGGCATGTGACTTGGAATATCATAGAACAGTACAGAATGGTTTGGGTTGAATGGAATCTATAAATATCTACAATTCCACACCCCCAGCTGTGAGCAGGGACATCTTCCACTAGATTAGGTGTTCAAAGCTCCACCCAACCTGACTCTGAACACTATCCTCCTCCTTCTTCACTATCCACCCTGTCACTGGTGCTTGCATTATACCAGAGTTTTTATCTTGATTGAGCTATTTCATCCTCAAGTACCATCTGTTTTGTCTCCTCCCCTGTAAAACACTGGGCTGGGTAATAATACCTACTTTCCACATTTCTTGGCTTTCCCTAAAAACAAATATGATTTCTTTATATAGATATATTTAGTTTTGCATTCACTTTTGTGGTATTTCATTAAGAGATTTCCAGGAATGTAGCCCAGAATGGAAGCCATCTTGTGTAACAGTAATTGAAAAATGTAATAAATTATTTTTTATCTTTAAATGTCTCTCATTTTAATTACAAGTTATCTGAGTCCTACTCAAATATGCTTATATCCCTCATTTTTTACCCTAATTTATACACTCTCTCAAGGCAGTACTTATGAAAAATAGAATTCATTTTCAAAATGTGATTGAGGAAAGTGTAACACTCAGGTAATGTTATACAAAAATAAGATGTTATCAGCTATTTACAACAATCAGCACTGAAAGAAAAGTGTATATATCCCAAGCATGAGGTTGAATTTTTGAGCATGTGTAATTGTCACTGACTTCAACGGGACTCTTAAGATTCAGTATCTGTTAGTCCAGTCTGTAGATTGTATCTATCAAGTGGCAATGTTTGCAATCAGTATTTAAAAGATGTTTATATAAAAAATCAAGTGCAGCTCCAACTTCTACCTTACAGAATGTGAAGACAAAAACTGTAATTCTCCTCCTACTTTAGGTGTTTCACAGCAGTGACAATCCTTTAATGTCCAAGCATCAGAAAATAAAGAAAAGGACACCTTGCATGTTTTAATTTTTACAATTTGAATGAAAATTTATGCAATATTAAGCAATTTAATGATTCCATTAATTTCTTCCAATGATTCCTGAAAGCATTTTTCATAAACACTAGACACTGATTTGTCTTCCTGAACCCACTGTTAGAGGCAAACACTATTCATTTTGGTGTTAATCTTTAATTTGTTCAGGAAACTTCAGGTTTCACAGAAATGGCACTTAGTCACTATGGAATAATAAGGTACACTTCCAGGCAACATTCTTCCCTTTAATCTGCAGATTGTGAGGTTAAAGGCAAAAAAGGTAGTAAATAATTCCCTATGGATATTTTATGCATGCATAAACATGTCTGGAGGAGTGGAATGCAGTTGCTTTAAGAAATAAGGCTTTCTTTGTTTAAATCCTATTCTGGGGTTTGGTGCAATAAAAAGAATAAGTAAAAGTCATGATTGTTTTCCATTAAGACATGAGTTACTTCATTGGCATCCCCGTGAAATCAGTGAGGTGAAAAGAAAATTGCAACATTTCATTTGCTAATATATTTGTGAAAGGTGGTAATTGTACCTGTGCTGCTGAAGGTCATACCAATCTGCTCTATTTCAAAACTTATTTCCTGCTCTTTTTTTGCCTACAGATGATTCAAAATCGCTAAGATGTAAGAAAACTGTACATGGGAACTGAGCATATGTGTGCATATAAGGAAACAAAAAATAAAGCTAAGAGCTTAAAGGTTTGCATATGCAATTATGCATGGGCTGTGAGGAGTCTGTGCAGGTTTGCATTAAAGCATGAAGTATTAGCATGTTATCCTCTGCCAAAGGCTAACTAGAGATATACTTGGACTTGCTAGTAGACAGTTTACTTGCATTTTTTGAGTTTTCTATTTTTAATCTGGCGACAAAACCTACCTACACTAGTCAAACACAAAGACACTCATAATGTGAAGAGACTGGATGAAAACCTGTTAGCAGGAAGTGAGGATAGTTAATAAGTAAAGCACTCTTGGTGCCACCATTTTACTGAGCCTATTGAAAATATTGTGTTAAATTGCACAATATTTACAGCATGATCAAATAACAGTGAAACTTGACTAATGCTTCCAAAATAGGATAGGTCCTTCCTTCCTTCCTTCCTTCCTTCCTTCCTTCCTTCTCCTTCCTTCCTTCCTTCCTTCCTTCCTTCCTTCCTTCCTTCCTTCCTTCCTTCTCCTTCCTTCCTTCCTTCCTTCCTTCCTCCTTCCTTCCTCTCCTTCCTTCCTTCCTTCCTTCCTTCCTTCCCTTCCTCCTCCTCCTTACCTTCCTTCCTTCACTCTCCTTCCTCCTTTTCCTTCCTCCTTCCTTCCTTTCCTTCCTCCTTCCTTCCTTCCTTCCTTCCTTCCTTCTTCCTTCCTTCCTTCCTTCTTCCTTCCTCCGTCCTTCCTTTCCTTCCTTCTTCTTCCTTCCTTCCTTCCTCCTTCCTTCCTTCCTTCCTTCCTTCTTCTCCTTCCTTCCTTCCTTCCCTTCCTTCCTTCCTTCCTTCCTTCCTTCCTTCCTTCCTTCCTTCCTTCCTTCCTTCCTTCCTTTTCTGTTTTCTGTCTGCTTCTCCCACACTGGATTTCCACAACTTTCCCAATGATTCTGCTGATATTATTTGTCTTTCTAACCTCTTGTAAAAGTTTCAAGAGGTCCTGTGTCCACCATGTGAAAAACTACTTTTCATTGTCTGCTTTGAGCCTTCCCCTCTGTTGGCTTCACTTACTGCTCAACCAGCTGCTACAGTGGGGCTGGTGAATAACAGCTCACATATACCTTGTTCATCACCTTGTAGATATTGAAAACCTTTGTCATACTCTGCTGTCTTCTCTTGAAACTGAAGAATTGCAGACTCCTTAGTGTCTCCTTGTAATGCAGTGGCTTTACCTCCTTTTACCTCCTTACTCATTTTAGTTGCTCTTCCCTGTACTTTCTGAAACTCCACAGACTTTTCTGAGATGCAGAAACGAAACAAACACACAATATTCAAGATGCAGGTGTATCTATGGTTCAAATAGAAAAACACTTTTTTTTTTCTACAATACCTTTTTGGTTTTTCTTAGTACTGTTCCAGATGATGCCACTTCTTGTAATTCAGGTAATTCCACTCAGCTGAGTATAATGAATTAAATCACTCCTCTGAGTGGTACCTCCCATTTCTGAGTACAGCATTATGTAAACATGATTTGGGTATTTTTTTCTACCTTCATGTTATCTAGTCTCAAGCTTATCTGTTGTGTTTTTCCCTATTTACTTGTTGTGGTTCCTTTGAAGATCCTTCCTAAAATAACTTACTACCATCTGTGAAATTGGAAATTTCACAATTCACTCCCTTTTCCAGATTACTGGTGAAGATCTTGAACCAAACTGGTCTGAATACAAATTCATTTATGACCCCTCTCCCAACTTGACCTGTTCAAAAGTGACTATTGAACTCTTCCAGTTGCTGCTTATCTAACAATCTTTCAATCCACAAGAAGACTTTTTATTCAACTTTAAAGCAGTTTTATTTCCTCAGGAGTCTTTGATTAAAAAAACTGTGAAAAGGTTTTAGAAAGTAAATGTGTGTGCTTTAGCCCCTTTGTCCAAACATTCACTGGCACACCTGGTAAACCAAAATGATGAAAACTCCACCAGTGAAGCAGGAATAACCCTTACTAAGCCCTCCCAATAAATCCCCTTACTATGCTCAGGGACCTTTTACTCATCACAATGAGCAAATTGACTCAATGGGGGAGAGCAGATTCATCAGACTAGGCCCCAGGACCTGCCTGTCCACACCTCCCTTAAGGATGGGATTGCATAAACACCACTCCTCTGGTACAATTTTTTTAATAATAGACTACAATTTTTTTTATACACTCTTCATATTCTCTTTTTCCTCTTAATTTTTTATGTGTCATGCATTACAGGCTTTTCTTTCTTTTCCTTTGTGCACACCTCCCATTTTTAATTGCCTTTTTTTCCCCTAAGATAGTAACTTCTTCCATTTCCCATAATTTGCCATGATAGCTTTTCCCCCGAGCCTTGAAGAGATTGCATTTGATGACTTCATTTTCTCCTGGAGCTGCAGTACACAGTTTAACTGGGCTTGCAATACATACTCCAGGCTCCTGCTTATAGAACTATTCCTTACAGGACATTTTTGTTGACCAGTTGAACTTTTCATTTTGTTTTATTTTCTTTTAATGCCTCTTTTTTCATTTAGTCCTGTTTCTTGAACCTGGTTATCTCTCTGCAGGATTTCTCTTTTTCTCTCATGATACAAAATTTATTTCAACTATATTGTGATCACAGTTACAGAGTGGTTCCCCCACTAGTAACTTCTGAGTGAGATCCTGTGCCCTCACTGTAATGTCTGGCCTCCTGTTTTTCCTCTCATTCTGAAACAGGCTAATGTAGGAAGGAAATTTATATTGCATTAAAAAAAAAGATTCTTCATCACATCCTTATGAGGCACTAAACTATATCTAGACAGTTAAAATTTACTATTATTTTATCTATCTTAACTACAGCTTCTTCAGTTTTGCTGAAGAAAATTCTATAATTTTACTATCAGAGTGCTGGATTTCACCAACAGATACCTCAGTGCTCTTCTTTTCCCACAATATTATACTTGAACTTCCCAAAATATTATATTTGAACTTAGCATTATACCTCCTGCATTGTGCCTCTCTCACACCCTCTTACCCCCTCTTTACATTTTATGAAATTGATATCCTAGCACCATAATAATCTTGTTTACCACGCTTCAACAGTCTCTGTGATGTGTTTTCTGTCAGGTTTGCTGCTGGTGCCAACCATTTTAATTTTTCTATCATTTTTAGACTTCTACTATTGCTGCAGAATCATCTGTAATTTTTGGTCTTGCTCAGTGTTGCAAATGCTACTAAACTAGCACTCTAAGCAGACTGATTACCTTTCTCCTTTCATCACAGTTCTCTGTTTACATCCCTCCTGACCTTTCTGGAGGTGCTTTGGACAGGAGCCACATCCTCTTTGAGGATTGCATCAGGCTGAACCAGATGTTCCTCAATGCCTGTCAGCTTTCTCTTGTTCCAGTGCAGACAATCCTCTATGATTATTTTAACTTCCAGTGCCATTAGCTTAGGTTAAAGAAAAGTCTATGTTTCTAGTATACAGCATTCCCCAAGTATTTATCAGTTCTTAGCACAAACCAACCCCTCTGTTCTACACCTTTGAATCAACCCTGCCCTGAGGCTCTAGACCTCTTCATGGGCCTTACCCTGGAACTGGCTGCATTTCAGAGCAAAGGGGTCACAGAGGACAGTGTCCTTGCATTTTCATAAAAGCTGTTTCTCCTGTACTCCACAGGTTGGTGGTAGCAACATGGACCAAAATCAGCAGCTCTTTCCCTGCTCCTCAAACCACACTAATCAAAGTAAACTAAGACCTGAGGTCTACTGCTTTTGTACCCCACTGCAAAATTCTGTGATCCTTCCCAGTGCCACAAGCTCAGCTATCCACATACCTATAAAACAAGAATACCACTCCCACCACCTGCTTCTCCCAGCCCTGAAGACCTCAAGTCACACAGTTGTGCAGGAAGCAGGGATGTGTCCCTGGACATCACTGGTGAACCCCTCTGCCTCTCCTGGCTGCTCCTGTTCTTCTCTCGCTGGGAGAGCAGCCCTGTCCTCCCAGGCTAGGGCTGTGCATCCTATCCATTTGTAATCCCCACTCCTTGGGAAGACACTCCTACCTGCTGTACCCCAGGCAATGGGTGAGGGACTATTGCTGGACTCCCACCTTGAGCTTGAGGCATGGTTTTGAAAGCATAAAGTTATCTATTTTCCCTTCTGTAAATAAAGAAGATTATATTAGCCTCTTAATCTATTTTACCCTTTTTAAGCCAGTTAGCAACAAAGTCAAATCTGGCCTGAGACCTCCCATCCTGACAAGCTGTCAGAATTTCTGAAGGCATTGCCATTGTTCTCTTCATTTCACTGTCATTTATGGAGGCAAGATTGATGCAAAATGCTTCTCATCTTGATGTGAAAAGATTTTATTTCCATATATACATATGGGTGTCTACAATTGCATAACATGTAAAGAATTACTGAATTAGACCTAGGGTGTTCACATCCCTTTTTTTACTGCTTTTGCTCTAATCTTATTTCCTGCATTAATTTATTTTCAAAGAAGAAAAAAATCTGATTTTGTTTTAATAAATATTTAAAGTATGGATCAGAAGAATATTATTTGTTTTCATTCAATTTAATTAATTTAGTGTTTCATATTATGTGATTTCTAGGAATTTCCATTGATCTACCTTGACTGTAACAGATTACTTTTTAAAACTCCATGAACAGCTTATACATTTTTTTTTATGGCTGTATCCTCAACTGCAACAAACTGATATCTTGTCATTACATGATTGCAGCTCACTGAGGATTTGACTGTGTAATTTCAGATGAAAGGTCTCTTCATCAATGACAGTAAGACACTTTGAGACTACACATAAACCAGCTGCTGGTGAAGTATTTTACTAGCCAAGGGAACACAGCTTGGGGCCTTCACTTTCAGTTATACACAATGGCTCAGATATCTAAAAGCTAGTTGCCTAGATAAAACCAGGAATCTAATGGTGAGAAATAGTCAGGAAATGTGTTTAGATTCCTATCCCAGAAAAGAAAGGAAAAGGAAGCTGGTAATATCACCAGACCTACTGGAGTAATATAAGAAATGAAGAGAACTATCAGTGATGTGCTATCTGTAAATAGAGAGTACTGCTGTGGTGAATTCAGAGAATGAAAAAGAATAAGAAAGGACAGGCAGCTAAAGAGAAGTTTCGGATCATCAGGTCATGGCTATAACAATTTTCTTTGTCAAAGAACCATGACAATCTATAGCAAACATGACTAGAGAAAAAAAGAAAAAAGAAAAAAAAAGGGGGATTATGTGGATGCAGGAAGAGAACACACACAAGGAAATTATAGAATTTTGTAATTATATTGGACATTTACAAATTTTCAAGTGCCACTCCCTGGGTGATGGCTGTTCTGGATAAGTGCAGCCTGAGGCACAACCTATTTAACTCAGTTCCTAACTCAGATCAACACTTTGAACAAAATAATGATTATATCTACTGTTCTTCAGCAAGCTGTGATTGTGGCTCTGCAATATCTCTTTAAAAACTCTTCAGAAATGAGAGCCACAATTACAAATCAGTTACTCAGGCACTTTTTTAGTAGCTGTGTTACCTTTCTCTGATGCTTCACATTCTGACTTAAAAGCTCAACACACTCAGAAACAAATTGGGAATATATTTCAAGACAGCACTGTGTGGCTTTGAGTAGATGCAATTTCAGGCATGTAAGCATGGAAACAAAGCAGCACCATTTTTCAAGACTAGCTGTTAGTAACTTACAGCAGCTCCATAGGGATCAAGGACAGTAATAAAGACAGTCACTGGGGGTGGCCAGCCCTCTGGAGATGGCACTAACCTCACCCTGCACTGCCCCATGTCACTGCATTGCAGACCAGCAAAGCTCTGAGAGCTGGGGACAATACACTTAGGAACCATGCACTGAAATTCAGGGGAAGAAAACCGACATGAGGAAGAAAAATGAAATGAAAAGAACATGGCTAAATATCTCCAGAGAGCAAAATCATCCCCTGACACAGGCCACAATGGCCCTTGGCATTTGTAGAACTGTGCCTGCATTCTGCTGACATTTCTTATTCATTATGTGCAGTTTCCTTCAAGAGAAGCTTGGATAAAGGCTTTAGAAACTTCCATGTTCCTGAAATGTGGAATTACTTGATCTCACTGATAGTCATTGCAAAGAGATCCATGAGAGAGAGAACAGTCATTAAAAGAGGATACTTAAGAGTGCATTTCTCAGTAGGGACAAAATAAATATTTCTACATTCATTACAGCCACATTACAGTGTGGTTTTGTTGTTGTTGCAATGTAAAAATGCAGTCATAACAATTTACCATGATTTCATGAGGATATATTTTCAAATATATGTATTTTAACTACATACTTTTCATATTTTAAAGCAGTATAAAGACATCTTAGGTTATATTAAAAGTGTTGCAGATTTCCAGAATGAGGTTAAGAAGTTGGACAAAGTACTCATTAATATAATCAAAACAGAGTGAGAATCAAAATAAACTCACATCTGAGCATTCCATGTAAAGGTAAATAAAACCAATTAAACATTCCATTCCTTTCCCTATAAATTCCTGAGAGTTATAGAAAAAATCCTTGAAGTCTCCAGCTAAAGATTCAGTTAAGGACTAATGCAGTGTTAGGGCAGGTGCTCTCCTGCTCATTTACAAATAATCTCTTTTACTGACACTTGTACTACCAGAGAACGGGGGAGGAAAGGTTTTCCTTCTACCTCACCTTTCTCCCTGAGAAAATCAGGTACAGAGGGGGACAAGGTGAGACCCCTGAATGGTAGGCACTGACCACCAGAAAAACCTTCCCTCAGCACTACAGGAAAGCTGAAGGAACAGGAGCAAAGTGCAAATTCCCCCACCCCAAGATCATGGAAAGGGAACTGCCCTTTACACAGAGCAGGAGCAGAAGTGTCACAGTTTTGCCTGGGAGGGGTGTTTCCAAGAGGAACTGCATAAATCTCCAGTCTTAAGAGCTCTTTACAATAAACAGCTGAACTGCTTTGGGAGGAAAGAGTTTTAACAAAAAAAGCTGTCTAACAATTAATTGGAAACTACAACCACTTTTTAAAAATTATTTATTTTAATAATAAATCCCATGCAGATATGATTGAGACAGGAGAGCAACAGTTTGACCAAAGTCAGACCACCAGTTTGTCCAGTGGGGTAGAGCAAGGAGCTGGGAGAGAGAAACCCATTTTTCCTCAATCAAAAATTGACACTTGGGATTGGTTTCCCTAATTACACATTACTATTTTATTTTCTTCTTAAAAAAGAAGTCACAAAGGTGAAAGGAATAATATTCTCTGTAGAAAAGAGGCTTTTTCCCTTCTTTCTCTTCAAATATGTGAGTAAATGGATTTGCATTTTCAAATAATGGGGTAATAGAATGAGCATTTTCTAGGAGAAAGACTATATCATTGAAAGCTCACCATCCAAAAGCAAAAAAAGATTCAGTGAATGAGGGGTGGTAGTTAAGGATGGAAAGAAGTTTTTTATTTGAATTTTCAACCAAAATGGCCAGAATCTGGCATCCATCCAAACACTGAATGCTTCCCTAAATGAACAGTCCTACACTGAAATAAAGGGAAACCAGGCAGCCTCAGCTACTGAAATGGAGACTGCATAATGAAATTTGCTTAATTCTTAAGAAAACTTCTTTTTGTGAGGAGAGGGGATGGAGTGTTTCTAGAATTTCGAGAATTATTTTTTTTATAATGAGAAAAACTTAAGAGATGCATTTTCGCTTTTAGAAAACTTTGCACGTAACTCAAGTATTTATGTGACTCATATGTTATAGCAGAAAAGTAAGGTGGTTTTTTCCCTAGTTTTAGTGAAAAAACCTTAGCTGAATGACACAGTATTTTTTTTTTAATTCCGTGCAATTTTTTTGTGATCTCTAAGAGGGAAATTACAAGAACAGTGAGTCTGGAATGATGTATAATGAGATAGTCATGTATTATCTTGACATAACTCTGACATTGCACTGTTAATAGAATGGGATTCTTTGGCCTGTTATGCTAAAACAAACAAGAAGGTAATCAGGTAAAGTTGTGAATACAAATAGCAAATTTTTGGTTAAGTATAAAAAGCAATTTTATTCATACATAAAGTTGCATCTAAGAATATTTAGGCTGCTGAAGAAAACTAAAAGCAAAAACTGAGGCTAAGCCACTTTTATGCTAAGACAGACTGAGAGCAAAAATTCTCTTTGCAAATTCTCATTAATTCAAATCAGGATGAACTGGTGCCCTTTGATGGATAATGATCAGAAGAGAAATCTGCAAGAACAGAACAAAAGGAAATAAGTAAAATATCAATCTTTGAAAAATAAAATACACATTAAAGACAAACATACTACTGAAACCAGAAGATACTGATCTGGTGGAAAATAAAACCAAAATTATAGGGAAATAACTCCTAGGATATCTGGTTTTACTTTGAAGATGATTTTGTCTGAACAAGAATGGAAAAACTTTGTAGGCAGGAGATAAAACATGCTAGAATCATGAGTTAAAATAGATCATGAAATAAAATGGATTAGAATTTGAGACAAAGTAGTCATCAGCCTGGGAAACTACAGTAAAAATGCTTAGACCCACAAGCTTTTGAAACAGCATTCTTAACTCTAAAATTTGTTTTCATCTCACATGAAGCAGGTCCACTGAATTCCAAGAACCTAATTTTCCTAAGGAGTATTGTCATTTTGATTTATTCTTCAAGCACCGTGGAAGAAAAAAAAAAAAAATCTGTCTTTTTACCATGAAAATTGTAAATGGATCTGGCTTGTGGTTCTCATCCAAGTTTATCTGCATTCTTTTCCCAGCATAAATCACTTATTTTACATTTGGATTGTGGAATGGAGAATAGTGTATTAATTCATAACATTAGATTTCCACTTCTGAATTATGTAAAAATTTACTTCTAAACTGCAGCTGTTCTCAACTATTTTTCTATATAATTTTTCTTGGTCAGATTTGTAGTTTGAAGCATCCTCTCTTATTGATTTAATTAAATTGGAATAAACTCTAAAACCAGAGTCCTTCCATCAGTGACATAGCCCTTCTTGGCCATATTAAACTAAATCCAGTAGACTGGCAAAAATGTAAAAACATATTTACACAGTAGAGAATAAATATTTTTAATTAAAACAAGACTTTGGAACATATAGTGCTAACAATGAATCACTGTCTATTTAAATGTTTAGCAAAAAGGAAAGCAGAATTTTATCACGAGGTGGTGGTAACTAATTTGTACATATTTTCAGGGACTTAGAAAAAAATCAACCCAACAAAAATGAAAAGTTACCTTTAATGTACACTAACATGTCCATGTTATATCTTCACCTATTTTAATCACCTTGTGATATTTTGAGCTTCACAAGTACTGCTGCCAAGATTTTGGTCCTATATTCAGACCAATTCAGGAGCAGTTCAGTGCAGAGGTGCACAATTTCTTAGTGAGCCCAGTAAAAGAGTGTTCCAGACCTGTAGCTGAGTGTAAAGACACTCTCCTCAAAGCCTCTGCTCTCCAGCTCTGCCCACTGTGTTCTCTAGGAATACCAGAGGTTTGGTGTTTCATCTGCCACACAACTTTTGCCATATGAACAATTCTGCTTTCATACATGAAATTTAAGGGAGCAAAAATCCAATTCAGACTCCCTCCTGAGTTATTTTTCCTTGTATGCCATGACTAGTAAGTCTCAACAGCAGCAAACTTGGATAGATTTGAGTGCAGACACTGAGTCCAGTCCTGAGTCCTGCTCACAGGAGTGTTAAATCTCATAAAAACTCTTCATTTGCAAATGCATTTGTGTATGCAATTGCTATGTCTGTATATACATGTATTCTGAAAACATTTAAGAAAACATGCTGCAACCAGGTTCACACAATTATACCACATTATATATAAATTGTTTGTGGTAATTAATTTTAAATGTACATGATATTAGGATAATGACTTTGTAAATTAAAAGAATAAAACACTAGATAGAAGAAAAAAACACAGAAAATAACCCAAGTATTCCTGCATTTTAGGTCAGAGTTTTAGGGTACTTTATTCATGAGAGGGAGGAATTCAGTGACAGGCCAAAGTCTTCAGGCCTTAATTAATGTCATGGTGATGATAGATCTGCACTGCACTCATTGCATTTCATACAAATGACTGCACAAGTCACCTTTGTTATCTACTAACAGCTCTGTGGGAAGAAAAAAAATCACATACATGAAATTATAATCCAAAAGACCATAATTTTCAAAGTGATAAATTTAAAGTATTTAGGATTCCAATATTCTATGTATCTACATCTTGAAGTTGTACTGAAAACCTCAGCTGCAATACCTGTTTTCTTCTAGGCTACACCCCATCAGTTTATAAAATACAGGGTAATATTAATGGTGTCAAATTCCACTCCTATTTCTAACAGTTTTTTTTAAAATCACACTGGTATTTATTTTAAGAAATAGCAGGTAATACATGATCCTTTGCTAGCTTTGCTTTGCTAGCTGACAGACATCTTACTCTTTCCATCACCCATCTGAACACTTAGCTGACAAACTACATCTCACTTTAGCTTTCATGCTTGTAAATTATCTTTATTGGCAACACTTTTTTTTGCAGAGATGAGTGATTTTTTAATATTTATTTATTTATTTATTTGTGAATAGTGTTCCATGGAGCATAACTGGCGTTTTCAAAATATTTCAAATATAAATTTTAAAAACATATGAAAGCCGTGTGATATCAGGACAGACTGATTATAAACTCAAGCTCATCTTGAGACCAAAAGTGGTATGACAAGACCTCCACAGATCTGCATCTAGGAGTCTTTAATCATCTGGGATAAGTGTATCATGTCCTGACATGCTCTGCTCTCAGGGAAAAAAAACCAAAAAAAAAGCCAAAAAAACCCAAAACAAACCTAAACCAAGGGCTATCCCATTTTTCCAACTGGGTAACATGTTTCAGATATTTGTTTGTTTTTCTGTCTAGATCTGAATGCAGACTAAAATGAAGCAGAGGTACATTGCTCAGTGCAGAGCTGCCACAGTGGAGCCAAGCAGCACAGCTGGGCTAGGGCTGAGGATACCCAGCTGTGCATGAGCTTCAGGAGAGAAGCTGGACAGGGTCTCAGGAACAGCTGAACTGCCTCAGTCGATGCAGTGCTGGGTGAAAACTGTGGTGGTTCAGGAGCTGCTTCCCAGCTCCACTCATCAAGGGTGCTGTGGGAGCAGCTCCCTCCAGGAAAAGGGCAGGGCTGCAGCTGTCCCCTCTCCTGGGACATACAATCACCCATGTTAGGAGCTTCAGAAAATAAACTCTGTACCCTATTTGATCAACCTGTTCAATTACAGAGGTCTTTTGTTTAATTCTTTGCTCAATATATTCATCCACAACTACATCTGACTCAAAAATCAGTAACTGATCACACTACTCATGGAAATGTATTTCATAGATGCAATATAGTTCAACATCAGTGATAAACATTTAAAATTATCTGCTTTCACTTTGAAAACAGAACACCTTGGAATAGCAAAATTGGAAGGAAAATTCATATCAAATATCAGACCAAATCTCTCTGGAGGGTAGTCAAAGAGGGAAGGTAGTGGTTACAGCATCAGCCAGGAGTTTCAGAGGCTCAGAATCAGTACTTCCCCACACTTTGCATTTTTCAAGGGGTCTGAGCATTAACAGACTACTCCATAACCCTTTGTTGTCTTGGTTTTACTATATGTTAATCTCACTGGAGGAGGAGATTTTAGTACCATTAATGTTCAGGATCTAAATCTAAGTTGGAAATATCAAAAGTTTGCTATTATAATGCAAATATGTAGTAATAGTATTTAAATGAGGATCACAAATGTTTCATTCCTTTGTGTACATGCCACAGGATGAGAAAATATTACTTCTTTGAGTATATAATGGAAGGTCTCCCTGTAAATTACACTGAAATATCAGAGCCACAGGTTTGTCCTGCACATGAGTTTGGGAAGGAAATTCACATTTTGCACACTTGATCAACTTCTCCAGCCCATTTTTATGCCCTTTGTCTCTAAAAAAATCTCCCAATCACTTGAAATCTTGACTCAGCATTCATTGACTCATATAAAATATGGACTAAAAGAAGTAAGGTCATTCTTGTACGTATTACTTTAAAAATCATAATCTAGTGTAGGCCCAGTCCTGCAACATTTCTTCTGAGCTCTTTTTCACCCTGCACAAAAACAGAACAGTGTGTCCTGTCTATAGGGGCTGACAGTCACAAGCAAATAAAGCAGATAAGATGGGGCTGGATGACCCAGTCCCAGGAAGCACAGAGATAATGGTGGTTAAATTGATAAGCAGTCCATGTTTAGCCAATTGCTCACAAGCTTTTAAGCATCACAGTTTTCCTTGATGAACACAGAGTGCTGAATGAGTGATCTGAGAGATGATAAGGAGGCATTTTGTCAATGCTCAAGAAGAGGGGAGGAGGTGTCCTAGAATATGTTCATGCTTGAAAATATAACAAGTGGGCAAAGGAAACTGGCACAGAGGTGGATTGCAATCTGGGAGTGAGGGGCTTAACATGACCTGAGAACAACAGGAAAGGAGGAAAGCAGGGAAATGAAAAACAGCCCCTTCTGTGCAATGCAGTGGAAGAGAGTGCCCTGCACAGGGGCTGAGAACTGCTGTTATTATGGTACTTGGGGATGGTGGAACTTAAAAACTGAGGAGGATGGGACAGATTATAGAATGACAGCCTGACATCAACTGTTGTTCCAAAATGACAGGAGGTGTCTATTTGTGGCCACAACCCCAGTGCTTTATAACACAGGAGTGTGACAATATATTCCCCAGTCTCTTATATCTTCAAAAATTAACATTTTCATTGTAGACTTGCTGCTGACACTTCAGTTTAGTTTTCTCCTTTTACTGGAGAAAGATTTTATTTCTAAAGCAAGACAAAACCTCTTAAGGATGTGATACTCAGCATGGAAAGTTGCTCAACAAACAAACCCTGAAAGCTACAACTGCAAACACAGATTCAGTTTTTGCAGAGCATCTCAGAGCCACAACTGATCGTGGCTGTAACATCTTCACCTTGCTACATGCAAGAACTCTGGCTGTAACACCAGTGGGATTACCAGACTTGAAGCAGGTGTCAAGAGAGGTCTAAAATAGATTTTTGTTACTTTGCCCCTTGGGTGGAACTAAGGTATGGAATACAAGAGACACAGACTGTCCATTTTACAAATGAGCTAGACTTGATCTGAAAACTTTTACAGACCTACAGCTTTACTACTGACTTCAACAAAAGTTGTCACCACCTAAAGAGTGATGAAGGTGTAGGCGACTAAAGCTGTTTGCAGCCCACACAGTCTCTTCACACCTAGGTTGCCACAGACACCCAGACCTGTTCTGAGATGGGCTAACATGCCCCAAAAGCACTCACCTGCCAGACACAGCCAACACAGGGCTGAAGGAGAGAGAAGTGGGTCTCTTGTCGTGCATGATTTCTTACTGCTGGAAAAGTTACAGTGCTGTGCTCAGAGCCCTGTGCACTCAGAGGCCACCCAAATCTATTTAGCCTCTGCTAGCAGGTTACAAACTTCTGAACAAAGGTCAGAGATGCTTTCAGAACCACAAAATAGTAGAAGAGTGAGAAAATCACTCTCCATTGTTTGACTTGGCAGAAATATTTGATCAGCTGCTAGTCACAAGTAAAGAAGCTCAAAACAGACTTTGATGAAAATACTGATTTTTTAGCATGTAAATTCTGCTTCAGAAAAAAAAAAAAGCAAACCAAAAACATAAACATCAACACGGCAAATTGGATATCTAGGATGCCAGGCAAGAAAAATGTATCGAATTCTCAAAGATATATTGTAGACAGAATAGACTCACATAAAACTTCTGATATGTCCTACCCAGAAATATTTTCTTTTGATAAGAAGAAGAGAAATAGAAACAGAATGGAGAATAGAAAAAGAAATAATATAAATATTATTAAACTTATAAAAATATTTTATAAAAGAGGGAAAATTCTGAAGTGGGAAAAGAACTTTTATACACAGACAGAGATAGAGGGACAAGAATGTGTGGATGTGTGTGGGTGTGTGTTTGTGTCTCTGTGTGTATGTACAGATGTGATCAGAAAATTTTACTCATCTCTGCCTGTGAAGGAAAAGCAGAGGCAGTTGTGGAACTCAAGTCCATTGCTCCTTGAATCCTGTTTCACATCACTTGTACTGTAGCTGAACCAAGTGCCATACATAATAGGGAACACACTACTTTAACAAGTTAATCTAGCAGCACTAAAAACTCAGTCTCTCTCAAATGCAGCTGATTTGTTTTACTTCTGTTTACTTCTATTCAGTTCCACAGTTATCTGCTTTCTGACTGTAATTCTCTAAAATTGTGCCAAATGTGTTCCAGATTTTTATCACAGCATATCACAATAGGATCTTTCCAGCCCATGAGAACATACAGTCAACAAAGCCCTTTTCCCTTCATTTCCTGAGCTACTGGCAAAAGCAATTTCATTTTCAGGATGTTAACATTATTATTTCTGGCTAAGAAAATAAGAATCCATCATTAAAATGCTGATAAGGCATCAGAAAAGAATGTTTTGATTGTGGTTGCCATCTACAATACACATTTATATGTAGCTTTTTGAAAATAAAGACACACTTTCAAGGTGAATAATAAACCAGTTGCTGAGGAAGACTGTTAATAATGACACAAAATGCAATTCATACTAATGAAAAACCTATATTTGATGTAAACGCATCATATAACATGAAGAGGTCTCAATTTTTTGCACCTAACTGTTGGATTTGGGTTACATGCTGGAGTTTCCTTATATACAAGCAATATATAAAAGTTGTGCTGTCTGTGGGGCACAGTGGAATTGTCTGGTGCTCTACAGAATGAGCATCTGTGTGGAGAGACACCTACCCCAGACTCTTTTAATACTTCAGGTCAGACACCTGTTGGAGGATACACGTGAAGCATGCACCCAATTTTCCTTCTACAGAAACCACAAAACAAAAAGTTTGCAGAAGGGCTTGTGCAGGTTTCATCTCCTGGAGTGAAGATACAGGTGAACATCACTCCAGGGCTAAGGGTGAGTTTTCACCATTCTGGAACAACTTGAAAATGCTTTTAAACTCTCAAACACAGCACTCCTGGGAAAACCTCAATACCTGTGAAAAGCAAGAAAACTAAATCAAGGTATTTTTCAAGCAATGATATTTGTTTTTCCTTTTTTTTTTTTTTTTTTTTTTTTTTTTAATTTTGGGGTTATCACAATAATACAATTATTATCCAGCATCTCTAACTACAATAGAAAAAAAATATCACTACACATTCTTTAAATTAAATTAAATAAAGTCATTGATAGTGTGAATATAAACTGAATATTTTTTCTTATTGTTTTTAAGCACCTCAAATGGATGTTGCTTTTGCAATAGCATCTATTCTTATTTCTCACAAATGTTAAAAAAGCCTTTTCAGTATTACAGCCCTCTCAGTCCTGCTAGATAACTTCCTACACAAATATTAGTGAGTTTTAATTACAGCAAGAAACGTTGTGAAGCATCTGAAAGCTTATATATAATGTAGACACAGAGTTTAAAAACTGTGTTTTCTTTAGCAGCTTATCAAACCTTAACTTTCCTTTCCATTCCTTTGTCTTAAGGTTCTGTGTGTTTTTTTTCCATTCATTGTAGAATTCAAAACACAACTGATTTAATGGGTTTCCTGTTTCTAGACCACTTCATGTTATATATAATAAAGAATGCATTTGTATTCTAGGGTGTTCTTGGTTTGTTTTGACCTGAGGCAAACAAAGAAAGATCTTTCTTAACCTGAATCTAATATTATCCAACCCTTCCATTGACTGGCAGACTTTACCTTCATGCTTTAAAGTTTTTGACTGCAAAGTTTCTGTTCTCCTCTTCCATACCATCTTCCCTTTATTTTTCTTTTGACCCCAGCACTTAGGTAACTTTGTTCATTCCTTACTCTTTCAGCAAATTCTCAAAAATCACTGGTAGTTCCTACAGTTATTGTAGCAACAAATCAATAAGGAACTGACCAGATTTTTACATGGAATAACATCAACCTGAAGAGTCTCCAGTTAAAACAAGTACTAGAGGAGATCCAAAGAAACATTTCTGCACCTAAAAGGTAGATATTTTCAGCACTGAAAGGCAGACAATGAACTGGAGTCACATGAAGTGGACATCTCAGAAAGAGGCACAAAAGTCACCATCCCTGTTGCTGAGATGGGCAGTGACAGCACAATGTAGCAATGCATAGAACTGCCCAACTAAGCATCTGTGTCTAAACAGCCTCATTTTAAAATTCTCTGCTCTTTGACCTTGCATTCAGAGGTTTTTCCCCTTACCTGAGTGCAGCATCTATATATTTTATTTCAAAAAACAGAGCTTTGCTAGACAAAATATCTTTAAACACAAAATAATAGATTAAAATATCCTTTTGCTGCAGTTATAGCTAGCTGGTAGACTATGGAAGATTATTCCAGTTCTTCACTAGATAAATTATTTCACATGACCAAAAGCTCAATTCAAGTCAATAATTTTCACTCTCTCAAAGACTGCACAAAATACCAAGACAGTTTCTTTAAGATAAAATGCAGCAATGCAGAAAAACATCCAAAGCCATTTTGTAATTCTTCCTCATACCAAGTTGTGAAGTACTTTGGAAGCAGTTTCAATGAGTGCTTCCAAGCTTTCAAAAAATCAGAGTGAATTATTTTTGTTTCTCTTTTTGAAAGGAGAAAAAAGACTAACAGTAAGTGTGATTCTATTACAGAGGCCAACTTCAAAAGGTGACAGAAATAGCAAACTGAGCTGTAGGAACAGTGACTGACTGGACACATTTAATTCTTAGACAACTCAGATTTATCAAAATGAAACTAATATGAGTGAATAAATGCATAAAATCTATTAAAAGAATAAACATAACAACTGTTCTTCTCAAACACCCTTTGCTTTTGCTTCTATTCAAGTGCTTATTGTATTGGTTCTTTTAGACCAGTGTTTATACCAATATTTATGCAAATAAATGTAGAAATTTATGTTTCCAGGAAGGTGATATTGACTCCAAAGTAGTGAGGATTTTTGGATGAAAGCAACAGAAGTGTGGATGGCCAGAGGTGGAGACCTCCACTAGAAAAAATTACTGGCTGTTTATTTTAAGTTTGGACTGATGCTACTGTGCATTTTTTTTATAAAAAAAAAGCAAAATATAAAGAGATCTATAGTTACAGATATTTTTTACATCCAATCTATGAAAATAAAATAAGAGGAACCCAAGTGGTTGCATTACTATTTAAAGCTTTACTGTAAATATTAGGATAAACAAATAATGTTATTGATAGTAAAATACCTTAATATTACCCAATCTATGTCTCCTAGAGATGTAAAAATACTGAAAAGCAAACACTTAAAAAGAGTCCATTTAATAGTTTGGAAAATGCTATAAAGTCGAGAAACTTGAAAATGCCATAATAGTATGAGCTGATGAGGTCAGCAGAAAGGATATACTGAGGTTTTGTACCACTATGAATATGTGAAAGAGGAAGAATAAAAACCCTCAAACTCAGCCAGTGAGGTCAGGAAGACAAAATAAATTCAAAGGTTCAGTGACACTGCAGCCTTGCAGACAGAAGCCATTCTAGGAAAAGCACTTGTGACTTGACATGAAGCAGAAGTTGGGTAACATGCTGGGTAAATAGCAGTCAGCTAATGGAACAGCAAGCCCAGGAAAGATGGAATAATGCAGTGTAAGTTTAATTAAGGCATTAAAGTTTTAAACATAAACAATTACAAATTCAGATCAGAGTCATGGAGTGTTTAACTCTCCTTGATTAATTGCCAGGTACGAGATCTAGAACACCAACTCACAGCCAAATCAGGGAGAAAACCAAAGCCAGGACATTGCTGTAACCTGCTGTAGGTGTCATGCTTGCCCTACCTGAAGAGCAAGAGTGTCCAGTGAAGGAACTGCAAACTAAGCCAAAACCAAAATATACAGCAAAAGTGGGTGTCTCAGTGGCAACAGCCATGACTAGAAAGGATTAGCAGAGACCACTTAAAAGGAAAAGAACAAGAAGGTGAAACACAATCTAATTCATCAGTTTAACACAGTGTGGGAGGCATGACAGCACAGTGAACCATGACGAGTAAAAATGC
The DNA here is from genome assembly GCF_903797595.1 of Erithacus rubecula. Lineage (NCBI taxonomy): Eukaryota > Metazoa > Chordata > Aves > Passeriformes > Muscicapidae > Erithacus > Erithacus rubecula. Next base: position 12,120,415 of record NC_136687.1, on the reverse strand, counting down.
AATAGACAAAAATGAGAAACCTGACAAAATGCACAGTTTTTGTCAAAAGCTGGTATCTGAGGGAGGACAAAAAAATTATTGTGAGAAAGCAGTCTAAGTTTGTCATTATAAAAAGCTGCATAAATCCATTGTAAAACTATTGTAAAGCTATTGTAAAACAGTCCACGTTCAGAGAGCTCTTCATTTACTTAGACCAGATGAGATTTACTTAAACTAAGATGATGATCAGATGGGATTTTGGAAGAGTTTTAATCCTCTATTTCAACTGTACCATGTAGAACATTTTTCTATAAAGTTCATACTATAGAAACTGAACCTAAGGCACTGGTGTTTAAGTAAAAGAATAGTGAAATGTTTTTGGTTTTTTTTACAGAGTTCATTTCACGAGAACTCTTGCATTTAAACCATTTTTTCTATTTAAATCCTCAGAAGGATCTCAGTAAACTGTTGATCTCACATTGTCCTGGTAGGAGAAGCTGACAATGATAGAATAGTGTCCTTGGTGATGCTAGGCACCACTATATGTTTCAAAATGAGATCCTTATCCCCAGCTATCCAGATTAGGAGCTGACTGGGTCATGGTCCTTCCTGGAGTCTACATACAGATTTCCTTTCTATGGAAACAGATTCACCCCACATCCCTGTTTGTGGGTGGAATGAGATCAGAAGGTATGTGCATGCCCTAACCAGCCCTTCAGAAACACTTTAAACAGTGACCAATTTATCACAGATTTGCACTAAAGCAAGAGAAACCTGAATTTTTATTTTGTTCAGTATCTTTTTCCATGATTAGCACAAAACCTAAATTTACTACCTGCAAACAAGAGAATACAGCCACTCTATTTCTATTTCTGCATAATTGCCTGCCCAGCCTCACTTTACTGAGAGCTGAGTCTTTCAGCTCTGCCCTCACACAGCACCTGGAACAGTGGATCCCTTCTCTTTGTAAGACTTCCTGTAAGAGAAAGTGTGTTACATTTATACATCTGCAGCCCTCCGTGTGGTTGAAAGGCACATTTGCATCTTTCCACTATAACTGCCAGCACTGCCTGCCCAGCACAGCCATTTCCTTGTGCCAGGGGTCAACATCTGATTGCCATGTGATTTTTACTTGGCCACATTCCTGAAGTAGTGGCATGAGTCCAGTAATCTGCTTCTCCAATCATTCATCCACTTTGTCAGTAAAGTGCTTTGGAAATTTCTCTACGTTTTCCTAAGGCATAACTTCCCTCTTCACCTGAATTCTTTAAGCATGACTAAAGCCACAATTATTACTTATTTACCTGGCTTTATTCACAGAGAACAATAGAATTTGTATTATCCACTTCCTGCTCAGATTCAGGGAAACACATCACAAGCATGTGTAACTCTCCCCCTTCAATGAAATTAATAGAAGAAAGATAATTTATTCTGTACAAATTGTGCTGATGTGCAAATCTGAACCCATCAGAACAATGATGTGTGTGAACATGCTTTTTGGTATTAAAAGTGCAGCAAATGTACTTGCTAAATTTCATGCTTGCATTGTTTTCCTCTGGTAGAATGGAGAATAGAACAAAGAATAGTGGTAGGTGATTAATTTTGCTGTATTCCAATGAATTATAATGTGGAACAGCTCAACTCTCAAATTAGTCCCTCTCAGATAACTGATACAGAGGCTCACAGCCCCATGACAATCTCTCCTACAGAGATAATAACACTTGTTTATAAAGATGACCACTACAGTCAGAGGGAGCAGAAGACAAAGATGCAGACCAGCTGCTGTTGTCTCTTTGTGACTTCTAACTTTCATCTTTAACTGATTAAACAGAAATCTGAAACCAAGCAACTACAATTCAGGGAAGTATGGGCCATGGGTTTTTTCCATCTAAAAAAATGCATTTGCAACTTCTGCATACTAATTTCAAAAGCATGGCCTGTACTTAATCATCCTATTTAGAGTGCTTTGTAAATTAACTGTTGGAGTAATTTACATCTAAGTCTGTCTATGCCAATGAGTTCCTGAGGCATTGCTATGGCATTATTGCAGTTCTACTTCTTTATTATGGCTGGGCCTGCAGGCTGGACTAATTCTACACCTTAAAACAAGCCTATTTTCTGTAGCAGTTAGCATAGATCAATTGTATGTCATATGGTGAATTGCTTATCTGCATACAGATCTGTGTTACATAAACCTGCATGAAGGCTCCACAAAGCCTGCATTTGGTAAGTCTCATGACAGATTTTGGGTTGCTTTTGTGGCAAATGTAGGGGTTTATTTTTACCTCTGTTACCAGGAAAAAAAAATGCTCTAAAATTGTAAAGTATGTGAACCATAGCATTTCTGTATATTAAATTTCCTACAGCAAGTCTGAGAAACAGAGGCAGAATCTGATTTAGGCACAAGAAGCTGTTCCATTTTCTGCTTCAGCCTATGGGTACAAAAAATAAGTAAGACTATCATGGGACAATGAAAGAAGACTTTGAAAGATTTTCAGTCAGTGCTGCCACATTCACACTTGGCCTCAATAATATGTGTCTTTTTTCACTTTTTCCTCCAAAGACAAGGAGCCTGCCTTGTCCTGAGTGTGTCATCCAGGCTCCAGTTGGTGCCTTTTTCTCTGATCTCACAGCCAGGGAATGAGACCTCAGACCACATCAGCATGAACATGGAGCAACCTCACTAAAAGCAATGGAAGAGTCTGGAGTGCCTGTGGAAACAAATCAACTTTTGGCACTCTGGGATCAAATCATAAAATTTCAGTCTTCTCAAAAAGTTCTGAAACACCACAATTGCTTTCATTTTCAGTAATAGAAGCACTTGCAGAGAGCTTTGCAGAGGTGTCTTCACACCTACCATCATCCAATTTTCTGAGGTTTTATTTCAACTTTGAGCTGCAAAGTACTTGTGCAGTGTTTATCAACATAAATAACCTGAGGGTTTATCCATTCTTATCTCTTAAAAAGTTTCTTTCTTCTTATGTAACAAAATGACTTTTTTCTCTGTCATAAAGACTTTCAGAGTTACAGAGAAAACTCAACTCTTGGAAACTGATAAAGACCTAAATATAAAGGAAACAAATATGTGTTATCAGAAAAAGAAAAAAAAAATATTCTTTGATTTTCCTGAGAAATGATGACTCATGCAAATTAAAAATGGTGGCATGTAATATTTCAATGTATCAAAAAAATTGAACATTTTTCTATTTACATTACACTCACACAGAAACAATGGCAAAAAAAATAATCAATGCTGTAAGGCTGCAAAGGTAAAGCTGTATTCAAGAAAAGCAGCAAAAGGCAATTTGAGCACTTTGCTAACCTATTCACACACATTAAAATAGTGTTGAGTGACATGGTCAAAGACTGTGATCTTCTGAAATATCTGCTCCACACAAACAGCACAGGAATGGATGCTGGGGCTTCCCCACATGGGTTGTGCCTGTTTGCACAGCAATGGTCTGTCTGCCCTTCTCTTCTGGTGTTCATCATTGGGTAGGTGAACATTGCTGATCTCAAATGCACTGACTGACAATTACTATTTTCTTCTACAGCTGTTCCCACAATATTTTAGAACTTTTTTCTAAATATAATAATTAAAAAAAAATCTGCTATGCCCTAGAGATGCCACACATCCCATCCAGGTGTTATATGAGCTTAAAGTATGCTCAATCCAAAGGGAGTATTCAAAACAGCCCCCTGGCCTGTTGTCCTCTTCTTGCCATGTTAGAAATCATCCTTAGAATCTTGGAAACCAGCAAAACCAAGATGATTTTTTTCAAAAACTGTAAACACATCTGTCTACTACAATAACAAATACCCTGGATAGTTAAAATGCTCTATATAATTCAAACTTTTGAAGAAAGTCCAGTGATCTTTTTGTCAGATGCAAAGAAGAAACAGCAATATTTTTCCTTAACTTCATTTTTAGAAACGGCCAAACCATTAAAAAAATAATTTCCCGAGTCAAACATTCAACATGACAAATGTGTGCCCAAACACATTAAATTTAGCAAAGTTATACACTGCTATAAACATGGCCTTGCAGCATAAATGCATTTATTTTGATAAATATGTTTACACTGCAGGATATAAAAGAGCTAAGATATGAATTGGATTTGGAATTATCTGCAAACTAGTAAACAGCACTGAAAAGGAATATTTTTATGTATGTTTATTATATAATACTTAATCTCTTCCTATAATTTTATTTAGGGAAAATGGCCTACTTTATGTCTATTATATGAATAGATACACCTGTGTAGTTTAAAGACTAATTTGACTCTAGGAGGTTGCCCAATATCACCTATGCCACATTCTGCAGCCCCCATTACCTCTGTTATCCATGACCAGGAAAGGAAAGGGACACAATTGTATTTGTCCTCAGGTGGTGATGCTTCCATCTGCTGTGACAGGTAAATTGCCTCGTTCTTTCTAAAGAGAATACCTTCTGATGGACTGTGATGAAGCAGCAGGAGAGAAGAGCTGTTCAAAGCAAAGGAAGGGATGTGTAAAAGGAGAGCAGATGCTAGCAGTGGATAACCATTTCTTTCACTTATACCCTTCTTTTTCTTCAGGCTATACATCAAAATATCTATTCAGGACAAATCTCTTATTAGATATTAAAAATTCAACACGAAGTACTAATTTTGGAATTTGTGAATTTGTAGATAAATGTCACCTCTCCACATTCCTTGAAGAGAAAACACTTTTCAATTATTTTGCTGTTTTATAATTCTGCATGGATTATTTTCTCACTCATATATTAGTTGGTTTTAAACTTAAAAAAAAATTGCTTACAGTAGAAAAGAAGTCAAGCTCCTGTAATTGCTTGATGGTACCATCATGTCCTTTTGAGGTTAAAGCAAGACAGTATGGAATTTTTTTCCTTAGCCTCTTTCAACAGATGAATCAGGAGCAGACAGTCAGTTGAAACAGTGATGATTACAAATGACAACTTGTAGTATGTGTTATCACAGCCACAGTATACAGTAATTCTGCTAACAATGTATTTTGCTAACCATATGGATTCAGGGAAAATTGTTTTTTCTGTAGGAAATCAACTGCAGATGAATTATCACAGTATGTCTTTCCCAGGATCTGTATGGGACAGGCTGGCTTGTCCCAGCAATGCTTGGGACAAATGCAATGTTGGTTTAAAAGGTTGGCAGACATTGGGTGAAAACCAGGCCCCTTTACAGTTAGTGACTAAATATGCATAGGTATTAGAATGGCTAAGACTGTTCTATTTACTCAAATAACTGTTGGACTGTCAAATATTTTAGGTTCAATTCAGCCTGTTCACAATATAAGAAAAGCCTTTTCTCTCAATGGCTTTTCTCTTGGTTACGTTAATCAAATAAATCACATCACAGGCTCACAGCCAGGCAGGGATGTGGCAGGTTCTTGAAGGTGTCAGATGTGACCCTTGCTGAGCTCAAAGTTTTCCTGAGATAACTGTGAATTTTAAATTCATCCCTTGAAGGACACAGTTCTCATGTATATCACTTCAAACCTCATTAGAGAACAGCTGTGCTTGATGGGCACACAGGAATTAAGAGATAAAATTGAGTTATCCAGTTTAAAGCATGCCTGGACAAAAGATTTAGATATGTCTGGAAGAAGGCATGGCACCACCCCAGAAATGGAAATATAAGGGATTGCAATTGGGTAAAACCAACATTTCCATACAGAAAGCTAAAGGAGGAGGGAATGTGAGCTATGGGGCATCTGCTCCTATCTTTAGTGGCAGCTTTCTCCTGACAGTGGCAGACAGCACAGCAAGGACCCTCCCTCAGCTTTCAGCACTGACAGCACAGCAGTGCCAATTCCTGTCCTACATCCACTCTGAAACCTTAACAACAACTTCAGCCAACTTTCTGTCCAGCAAAACAGCCTAGGTTCACAGGTTAAGTGTGCTGGTGTCATTAAGCTAAGTACAAAGAATAAACATGATCAATCTCCATAAATAACAAAGACTGGGTGGGGAACACCCTTTGAAAAGAGAAAATAGCAACACAGCAGAAAAAAAACAAAGAGGGGAATTATTTATGCTACTGTGAAAGCTGAGGAGATAGCTCAGAAGGAAATATATACATTTATAGCTTGCAGATTTAAACAATATTTTAAAACTTTTTTTTTTTTTTTAATTAGAGAAGCATTTTAAAAGCTTGGGTCAGATTCTTCAGGTTCACTGATGCAAATCATTTTGAAGCAGTTTAATCCTCCATTTTTCATTATAATTGTGTTCTGTGGTTATTTGAAAACTGTTCCATTTCCCAGCATTGTGGGCACCTGTCAACCTCAGAGAAGCAATGGCAAAGGCAAAACACACCAAAATCTTCAAAGGCACTCACTACTTCTTCACCTCCAGTTGCTATTTTTGGTAAATATTTTCTAGTTTACTAAGCTATGTTATATTAGCTCAGCTGGAGACTTCACAAAAGATGAAGTTACAGAAGCCCCCTCAAGCCTCAGTTTGTGAAATAAAACCAACTTTTAGCAAGTGACAGGAGAAAAAAATCTATATTATTCTAATGTCCAGAAGAATGTTTATCTTAATGCACTTAAGCCCATAGACACATGTCAGTGGGATGTCCAACAGAATGCAAGAAAGTGACAAATGAAATCTGCTGCTTTTGGATAACCACATTAGCTGCAGATATTCATATATAATATATTACTGCAATGAAATGTTCTAATGCAATTAGTCAGCAGTCCCAATTATAAAATTTATAAAAGAAAATTCACTTATTTCATCATCTTGGAGACCAGGGAGTGTGTTTGAACTGTCAGAATAATGGGAACCACCAGGGAGCCCAGAGAGACTCTTGCTGACTCAGTCTCTCTCACTTTCTCTGGATGTACAGAGAGTTGTGAGGTCATGAGAAGAAAATCATGAAGTTACAAGGTGTTCTGAGATCATGACTCCTTTTAACTTCACATGTTTCTACTGCCCAGACAGTTCTCTCAGAATATTTCTAATGTTATATGTCTGGGAAAATGGTATCTTCCAGTATCATTCATTGAGACAGTGAGAATGTAAAATATCCTGAGAACTGTCATTTGTATTTTCCAGTTCATAAGCGGTTTTCCTTGCAAATATTTCAAACAATCTCTGAAAATCCAGTTCTCCATCATGCAACACTTGTCAGCTGTGAAATTGTGGTCAGTTTGCCACTGGTTGCTCCCTTGTCTCTCCTAAAATGGGGATTCTAAAATAAATCTAAAGCCAGAGAGGTCAGAACTGGAGTCTGTTATGTTGACCTGGGGCATGGGGCTCACACCAGGGAAGTCAGGGCAAGAGTGGTAGCCTTAAGAAATCTAAATGATAGCACTTCACATCCCTTTGAAAATGTGGTACTGACTGTTCAAGACTGCAAAAGGAGAGGATAATCAGGTCTAAAATTGGACATTCTCTTCCTCACATTCAACTTTTTCCCTGATTCCCAGAGGAAGGCCATTCTCATTTCCCTTCAATCCAAAAAGGCATTTCTTATTTTTAACCTACCCATTGTCATCTAGGTCATTATATAGTGATGATTATTCAAAAATTTCCTCTTACTCCAGTAACTTGAAATGAAATTTGCTCTCTGTGCTGCACACAAACTCAGAGCAGTGCACCCAGTGACAGGACATTTTCAAGCAACCTTCAGTTGTATGATTCATTTCCCTACGGCTGTTTCACACGAGTTCTAGTACTGGGAACTTCCCTGCCAACAAGGATTGGCCTCTTGACTTACTTGTTTGGTGAGGGCAGCTTCCCTTAGGCACTTACCTCATAACATCCAATTAGTAGTTACCATTGGGTACATCAGAGTTCATGCTTAACTGGGACTTGCCAGGTGATGTGCTCTCTCTCTCCTTTACAGATATTACTGGCTTTTTCTGGCACAGCATCACAAATTTGGTCTTTGTATCAGGATTATATGTACTTGGCTTGGTATATGCACAGCAATACAAAGCAATAGTTAATAAGCTTCATCACGTGAACAGCACAGAGAAACTCTGGATTCCACAGTGATTGTGTCCAAAATCAGCTTAGTTCTGATGCCAAATATTTAAATGTCTGTCATAGTCCTCCTGGCAGTAGAAAGAAGACAATTCAAGAAACAACAAAGTGAGTAAATACTCCCCACTTACTGTGCAAGTTGACAAGTATGTACACAAGAATGCATGTCCTCAGGGAGAAGAGAGCAGACCCTGACCAGAGAGATTGTTTTTGGATGAGGGATTTAGCAGTTATCCTGCTCTTTGCAACTCCTGAGACTGAAAGAGTGACACCACTATTGGAGTTGAGAAATGAGTAGCACTGCTCCATATGTGCATCAGCAGAGCTGGGAAATGACTTTGCAGGTCAGCTGTTTTCCTCTGAACAGGTGGGTACAAGTAAGAGCAAGATGATATCATCACAAAGCATCTGCTATGTGTCACTGATTAACACTGACCATAACTTGCCAGAAATAATTAGTGCTGTGGAATAAGTCATTTTACATTCATGTAGTCCAAAGATAAAGAAACCACATTTTATCTAAAGGTGCCTACATCAGATCTAATGGAGTTAGTTCAAGCTGCAAAGGTAGCCATGTTAGCACAGTGTGACACTTTCTTCTCCACAGAGCTAATTAATCTGTACAGAGTGCAGCAGTAATGTGTCTATATTGTTTCTGGCAGCAGCCCAGAGTGGGCCTGCCCACAGCTCTGTTGTTCTTTCTGTCAGGAACGTCAGTTCCACATCAGCCAACACTTCCTAGCTCAATGAGAACTAAGATTTAAAGCAGTGGTAAACTCTGATGGCAATTGCGACATATAATAGATTTTTGAAATTTGAAATGCAGGAATATATCACTCAAGCACACTTCCCACATAAAACTCCCTCAAAAAACTCCTCTTCATGTCACAGGCCAAGTATTGGAGGTCAAAGTGATGGGTGAAGAGGAAATGCTCATAGAAAGATGTATTAGACTGAAGATTGTTTGGTGTCATCCATGGCAGGGTAAGAAGAAGATTCTTTGCAGCCTATATCTTCTTGTGAACATTGAGACATTGACCTGATATCCATGGTGGCATATGAGTGGATTTCCATGGAAATACTTAATTTTACATCAAACAACTTTTCTTAACATGGGCAAAATAAGTGTAAATTCTAACAGTAAAATATCTGATGTGTTTTAGAACCTGCTGCTTGATAAGCTCAGTGTCTGCTGATTTCATCAGTTTATTTGCTAAGTGACAGGCCTCAATTAAGATTTTGTTTCTGTTATCAACTTTCTCTTATGCCTATTATGGTCTCTAAATTTCTGTTGTTACTTCTAAAAGTCTTCTGTAAATTCTATTTGATCAGAACTAATTCTGAATGAATTCCTGCAAGAGGTTTCTATTCTCCAGAATAATTATTAATTACCCTAGAATAAAACCAAAAAGCCCATGTGTGACTTCACATCAGGGTATGTGCACAATTGCTTACACACATATATACATCTCTTTTTTAACAAAGGTATTGAGGTATTAAAATATTTTACAAGTATTTAAAATCACATTTCCCATCCATCCTTTGAGCAATAAGGCCAAGGGCAGACCTTGTGCAATCATCCTGCTGTGCTTCAGGCCTGAAGATACAGGAAGTTTTCCTTCAGCTGTCACAGTGCTGGACGGAGACTTTGGAAATGAGAGCTAGAAGTTCAAACAGCTGAAGACTCATTTGTGGCATACTGCCAGCCTCCTGTGTCCCCTCCCTTTTATTATGGCTTGTCCATATGCAGCCAATTCATCTTAAGGTTTGACACAACATTTGCAAAATATATAGAGGTTCTTTGATAAAAAGCCATCCATGAGTTCTATCATCATCATTATTTGCATTTATCCTAGTACTGAGCACTGTAATAGACTTTACTGTCATACACCACCAGCAACCCATGAATCACTGCCACCTAACTCAGCAGGGTATGAACTGGCTGTGGAAAAATTTGACTTGAACATGATTTCTTTTTCCTCAGAAATATTTGGACAGAATCCACCTTTCAGCCAAGAAGGAACACCAGCTCCATGGAAATTCTTGATGAACCGGGTCTTTTAATGCCTGTTACTTGTACAACCCAATAATTCTGTGTAAAAAAAATGTTTACAGCCTGTTCCAGACACTTTGTCCAAACTTGGACACAGTGAGAATAGCATGGACAAGGTCATTATGAAAAACTTAACAGCGGGTGGCTTCACATGTCTCAGATACTGCAATATTATCAGAAAATGCCTTGTGGAAGAAAAACTAAAAACAATTTTCTGCCTCTTCTTAAGGATCAAGTGTGCTTATAGATACTTGTAGCAGGCTCTACTGAAGTAAAGTTACATATATTCAGTAGATTAAATGCAGTCATGTCTACACATACAAGTTGAAGATTTTTAGCTGAACGTTTGGCATCATGACCACGAACCACTTAATACAATCAGGTGTTGATATAGACTAGGAGGGATAAAATTATTTTGCTTAATCATTTCTACAATTATACTGACCTGCAGAGCCTTTGTGCTATAGAAGGATTTTGTGTCCAGGTGAAAAAACATGCCAGTAGCACTGGAATGTTCATATGAAAGCTGCCTTTCCTACACATCTTCTCTCTTAATGCCCTTCATTCCTGAGAAGAGTTTCAAAATGTTTTAAATTTACATGAAAACCTAAGGTATTGAGTAAGGCACTGCAATTGCATATGACTCATAATAAATCACAAAAGCAATGATTTCTCAGTCATACTTTACATCCAGATGCAATCAGGTCTAGACTTAGTAACAAAGCTAAAGCATCCATTCAAGGGAGGACACCTAAACTAAGTTGCTTTTAAAAAACCCAAAAACAAATAAAAATAACAACTCCAAGTGTCCATGAAGGAAATCTAGCAAATGATATCTTTTCATGGTGTCCCATTCTGACTGGACATGCAACAGCCTTAATATGTGGATAAGATGCCACACACACACTCCTCTTTTGGGAGGCTTGGCACACTGCTTTCTAGGCATGGCATTCAGAGAGCATTTTCTACTGAATTAAAACAAATCAGAAAAATGATTATTGCTCTGTTTCTTCTTCACAGTGAGACTTCTTGAGCTGACAGACTTTCTTGCTTCTTTCCAATGCCACTCACTCAAAATATGACAATTACACTAACACAGGCAGTGCAGTCTCCTCTCATTTAAATAAACTTTTCTGACAGCAAAGGAATTAATTCAACTCCAGAAACTCATGAAGAAAAAAGTCATAGATCCCATGTAATAATACTGCTAACACTGTCAAATAAAATTAGATTTAACCATATCTTGAACAAACACTAGGGTTTATTGCTTTTATTAGTTAATGTCTGAAAATATCCCTGTGTTCATATTTTCTTAGAAAATTAATTGTTCACCTCAACACTTTTCACTTAGTCTCCACTTTGAAGTCTCCTACAATTATTTTTAGAAGAGTTAAACCTTCAAAAACACAGGAAAAGAAAAAGCAGCTCTGGACCCAAAGACACTCTTCACTTAGTTGCAATTTTGATGCAGTTTTTCTGACAAAGCAGTAAAAAGAAATGGAGCAGATACTCACATAGTCACTAGAGAATTGAGGATATAAACCTGGATCATACCTGCTATCTTTGTTATGTCCATTTTTCAAAGGCTGAAAGCAAAAAAATATTGTGATGGCATTTACACCTAATTTAAGATTAATAATGTGACTGAGAAAAAAAATAGCATAGTCTGACACCTAGAAGATAAATTTCAAAACACAGATTCCTTGGACAGTCTCTAGTGTGGACCACAGCCACTGAGAATTAATTCCACTGAGAAAACTAATAAGAACATTTCCTTTTCAATTATGCGTTTAAGAAGAAGAAGTTGAAAAAAAATCTCAGCTTTCTCAATGCACACCAGAAATGAGAAACAATTTTATTTTAAGATGTTAAAAATGTTTCATGTTGTTTTCATTCTTAATTTATATTAGGCTGCATTCTATTCTATTAAAAGTCAGAGATAAGCAAAGGAAAACATTAAATTGAAGTACTTTTTCTATATTAAAATAATAATAAATAACAATTTATTGAAATGAAAGCAGAGGGTAAACAAATATTAAATCCTGCAGTTGTCCCAAATGACAGTAATTTTTTTTTAATGTAGAATTTCACTGAAAGATACTATGCTATCATCATATCCTCTCTCACACAAACACAAATCCAGTTTCTGACCTGCTTTACTCTATTAACTGCTTGTAAAGATTATTTTATTACCTCCCTATGAAGCAAATTGTTCCTGTTTGGCACAGACTACTGGAAAAATCAATGCAGACCCATACTAGCATGGAAGGAGTAACAGGAAACACTGGGGTTTCTCAGAACTCCCTGGCTGTCCTGGGAGATGTGTCAATTTAAGGCATCCTTTTAGTGAGGTTCAGTATATCCACCTCTTATTAATCTCACTGTGCTGATAACAATAAAGCTTAATAGCTACTTTCATGGCTGATTATTTTTAGAGTTGCAATGGAGGAAGAAATGGGATGAGCACTGCAATACCCTGCATGAAAACAGAGGAAGGCACAAGGCTTACTGTAAGAAAGATCAACAAGATGTAAGAATCTCATTACACAAACACATGCACAAAGGAAAAAGAACCTGCAGTAAGAGCAGCTATGTGAGTACTTCAAGAGGGAAAAACAAGTTTGATACAAATGCAGTCTGTGTGTTATTTTGCACAGTATGTGAGCCCACAGGATGGCATACAGGGTGAACTGCCTTTGTAAGGAAGTAGAGAATAGGCCAGACACATAAAAGCAGAGTGAAGAAGGCAGGAAAAGAATAACCGTGCCTCAATTAACTAGAGTAGAGAAACTCTCCAAGCATCACACATCTCATGTGTATACAACTCTAGGGTCTCATGAATCATCGCCATGAAGCAAACAGTATTCATCTTTACAATAGCAATTGACATGCAAGCTACAGTTTACTTTTTCCTTCTCACACACTGCTCAAAAATGTAGGTTGGCATATTCACTTGATGTTACTGTTAGGTGTTAGATTTCATTATTTCATAAGTAGCTGAAACTACGTAGTTTATAAAGCAAACAGCTCTTTGTTCATGTGATGGTTATTCATTCTGTCATTATGTGAGATACCAGAAAATAAATACTGATGGTTTGGTTTTGAATGCTGTATTGCACAAAATCTGTAAAGTACCTCTTGGGAGAAGTTTGAGGGAATGCTGTTTGCCCTGTGATTAATCATTCTTTACTATTGCACATTTTTCATGAGAAGGATGATATAATACATATGACTGCATAAAAACATTCATACTTCTCAATTAAAAAAATTAAGTTATCCTCTCTTTGCTCATGTCCTACCTTGGCCTTTTGACAAAATTTTTATGAAGTCTATAGAAGAAAAATTAAATAAACAACCAATAAAATTTGTACTTAAAAAGATCTCAAAGCTAAATGTGTGTTTCTCTAATACTGTGTAATTTGCAGCACTTACTAGTTCAACAGCCCTGACAGAGACATTTTGGACCAAGTGACTACCAGATGACCCTGATTGCCTTGCATGCTGCTGCAGCTAAACTGCTTTACATTGTCATGATAAGAGGAGATGAAGTTCCAAAGCTGATTTAGTAAGAAATGGACAGTTTTAGTGACAGAGACCATTACCCAGCTAGTGAATGAAAATGGTGAAGCCATGATAGCTGCTGCTGTCCTATGGGTGTGAAAGGACCATGCCCATGACACAGGTCCTCAAAGTCCATCTGACTCCAGTACTGATCTAAATATTATACAAAACTGGACAGAATATTTAATGCCTTCCATTTAGTCCTCTGCTAAGAGTCTAAAATGTTGTCAGTGTAGGTAATGATTCAAAAAGACAAGGTTGAGCATAAAGCTCACCCTTAACCCTTGAGTTGAGGGAAAGCAAGGAGTCTGCACTGGGAAGTTTTCTTCCTGTTCTCCATGCCTTCATGATCTGTAAGAGATGTTACTTTGCAGTGCTCACAGTGGGAGTCACAGCATAAAACTCTGGTTTTGTCAAAGGCAAGAATCAATAGAACTCAGTTTGGCAACTCTTCATATTTTTCCCCTCCCCCAAAACATTGATTGAAATGTAAATATTAACACTACCTTCCTTTTTGCATTCTAAATTGGTTCAAGTCTGTAGACCCAAGTTTTTCCTGGACTACAGACTTTGACTTTTTTACATGATATCACACAAAAAGACAAAAGCAAAATTAAAGAATGAAACCATGCAGTAACTCATATATTATAAAATCTTTCCCATGCAATCACAGTGAAATGCCAACATTTTCTGCATACAATGCATACACATACAAATCCCAGGTGTTTATCCCTGCAATGCTATATTTTAATATTTGGATGCATCTCTATAATGCAAGAAGGCAAAGCAAAATATCATGGCAATTCCATTAAGATTAATCTGGAAAATAGTGATAGACCACGTTGAACAAACCAAATTCTTCTGCAGTGTGAGCCTGGCAATGTCAGTGGAATTAAATCAAAAATTAGTTTGGGCATACACAGATACACCACTGGATTAATTCATTGAGCTTTTTTTTTTCTCATTATGCAAGAAAACCAGTTTGAAATCTAGCAAAACTGTATAGGCTAATCTGACTCAGTGCAAGCTGGAATGTTTGCTGTATAATCAACACTCCTTAGCAATATTGCATTATCTTTGCTTAAGGTGCACAGGAAATGACAAATGCTTGTGACTCCTGACGTGCTCTGGCTCTGGAAGTTTAGATGAATGACAAGCTGAACAAATCTCCTCCTGGGATATGTATGCACTACCAGTGAAAAGTTTAAAGCAAGATACCACAGAGTCTCTAATTCACTCATACCCTGAATCAGCCACCTTATTTGTTAGATACTTGATTGTTGCATTATGTTGACTGGGGAAAAAATGCAAAAAAAATAGAACAGGAATGAGCAAGTTGTGCTGTGGTAGCTGAGTAACAGCAGGTGATCTATCATATAGCTCTTAAAAAGAAGAAATTTTACTTCATAAATACACTGATAATTGTTAGTAATTTGGTGCTAAACATTTAAAGCGAAATAAAATAACATCTGAACACTTCAAAATTAGATTATTTTGGGACTACAGTTTAAATGTGTTTTTGACACTTTATTCCATAAAGAAACAGGTTTGTACAATGATTTTCAGTACACACTGATAATAGCAAGGAAAATGTCTACAGAAGACCAGTAATTTCAAAAATGGTGCAGTTCTGTAACAGACTTTTGTAATGTATCAGAATTCTTCACAGACCATAGCAAATTTTTCACAGATCACTGTGAGGCTGAAATATTAAATTTTAACCAAAACAGACTAAGCAACACAGCTGAGGTTGAGATATCTATAGCTGATTCAACGTTCAAGCATGACTGAGCCACCTTAGCTTAGGAACCTCTGAGCTTTGACGTGATGTGTTGGTAATTATCTTCCTAACTTGCAATCTCCCTCTCCCCTTTCTACTGACATCCTTTCTTGTTCATGCATGAGAAAAAAGCAAACTTCTGAGCCAAACCCTTACCCTTGCTCTATTCTGACTCACACAGGAATGCAAACAAACATCTTCAACAGATTAACAATACTGAAGTTTGCAGCCAGTACTAGAAGAGGAACTGGTAGTTATCACGAGATGATTTTTATCATAATTTTGCCGTATTTACTGTCCCTAGCAATATTTAGCCAGCATTTTAATAACATGAATGATTGATTGCACAGAGGCTACATTATTTTATCTCTAGTTTACAACCAGGTCAGAGCTCAAGCAGGATGCCAAAGTGCTCTTGGATCACACTAAAAGACATTGGCAGGACAGTGTTACCGCTGGCAGGCTGGACTGCAGCACTGCACGACCCAGGGTAGGGTTTAAGTGCTGCCCAAAATAGCAGGCCTGCTTTGGATGGACAAACACTTTTTTCCTGATAGAACCAGCACGTTAAAAGGAGGCTGTGACTTGCAGCACAGCGACAAGGCTGTGCCTGGCTCGTGCCTGCATCTCTGCAAGGAGTCGTGCAAATTCGCCTCCTGCCTAAAGAACTCTCTGTGCCATGTGATGAGCCATGCACTCCTGCTTAATGATTTCTCAAGAAAAATGAATCCTTATTTCTACCTAGGTCTCATTCTCATTAAAAATGCTTTTACAACCTGCTTCAAATACTGATGTAGAAGGTGCCCCTTCACTTTCTTTTTCTTCTCAATGAGTAAGTTAATAATTTTCCACAGTAATGCAAACTGCTTTACCCTTGCCCTTCACTTTTGTGTTGTTAGTGAGAAAAGCTCTAGAGCATTTTGCCTTTTCATTTACTTTGATTATTTATAGCCCCACTCTTACCTTCACTGCTATAATTGCTTATGAGTTACACAAAATCAGTCACTTGCCTTTACTCATAGTGAATAGCCCCATAGACTACAGTGAAAGCATGCTGAGTGCAGCATACTTCAGTTTATGACACCCATGAATCTCACCAGACTGAAGAACTTTAACAGGGGAAGTAATTCAGAGAGTAACTTCCACTGTCTCTGCAAAACAGGACATGGCTTCTGCCTCACCCTTCCGCAGACTCTGTGTCTCTAAAGTTAATCCAAGATCTGAGTCCACCCCCTAGATCAACTTCTGGCATAGCTGCAAAAACTGGGCAAACTGTGCAGTAAAATTTAATGTTCAAGTAAAATTAAAAAAAAAAAAATCAAATTTAAAAACAAACTATTTCCCACCCTCTGAACCCCACACTCTCCCCCCAAAAAAATGTAGAGAAGTATTCAGAAAAACCATCAGAAACAAATCAACTTGAACTTGAGGCTTTAACTTCAGCCTCAGTTCAGGCTTCTATTAAAGCCTGTCCACAAGTCATCTTAAAAGTAAACTGAGGCCAAGGAAATCTGCATCCCAAAGCCCTCAAGTTTTGAATTTAACAATATTTTCTGTCCCTTCATATCTTCTACTGCAAAGGTGACCAAGGAAGGGTCATTTGAAGGGTATATTTGAAGACAGAGGCATTTACATTGAGAATGCAAACTACAGTGAACCACAGCCAATAAAACCAGTGAAAATTATGGCATGAAATTGTAGTTACCTTATAGCAGCCAAAAAAAGTCCTCTTCAGATTCTAAACTTTTCTTAGAAGAGCTTGTAAAATATCTACCTACAAAAATTATGTTGTGAAAGCTGTTAGATATGGAAGTAGCCAAACAACTGTAATTCAGCATGGTCATGACAGAGAAGGAAGGTTCTTCCTGGACTTCTGATACCCTGATCTACTATCCCAAGTATCAAGACAGAAGAAAAGGTCACATGGCAGTGACAACAGCAGCACTTTTAGGAGCATAACCTGCTAAAACACTGTTCAGCAACAGGCACAACCCACCTGCACCCATCCTAACTTGGATTGTATCTTGATGTACAATTTGCTTCTATTTTCAGCTCTGCTGCACAGTCAACAAAAAAGGCATATTGCCTGTGTTGTTAACAAGACTGAAAATAAATCCTGAAGCTTAGGAAATTGTATTAATTCTTTGGATGAGCACTTATTGACACCCTAATGTGTTGGCTGTCTCCTCTATTTCAGGAGCTTTATTATCAGGGAGTTACCTTATTCTCTCAGAGCAAAAAGAAATCTAGGTGTGGGTTAAATTGTTCCTTAACATACTGTGGGCAAATCATGCTTATATTGTCTTCTGGCTTTGCTGCCCAAGGAATTTCTCCCCATAAATACAAGTACTCAGAATTTTCCCCATTACTCATTTAATCTTTGCTCAGCTGCCACCATGACATCTGGGACTTCTCAATACAGTTTTCAAAGCACTGCATCTGATATTTATGAACCTATAAACTGGTGCTGTTTATTTGAAGCAACTCAGGCTGTTGACAGGGCTTGTGTCTGGATTTGATGGTAAACAAATTTTGACTGCATTTCAGGTTCATTCAGAGTGAAACCTTGAAATATCCAGTGAGAGACACCAAATAACTTCAGGCATGTCTATATTCTTATCAGCCTTGATTTTCTGAAACACCTTCTGAGGACGGGACAGATATGAACTTGTCCTCATTGTCCTTCTCCTTACATGTATCCCTTTCTTCCAGTATTGTTAAACAGCCACCATGGTTTCAAAATTATTTCCCCAAGAAAACCCTATTCCCCAGTCCTACATTTCTTGATTTATGCATGTGCTGGGAAAGAACAAAGACTGTAAGGTATATATTTCACATTAGCTCAGCTGTGTCTGTGAAATGCAGATGAGAAATTTTCAGTAATGGCTTGAGCAGCTATATATTGTTTTAGCAACATCACTGCAACCATTGTATAATGGCTGTAGTCCAGTTGTTGCTCACTCCAAGGATTTTCAAAGCTAAAGAGAGGAAGAAGTCTGGAAAATCCTAAAATTTTCTACCTGATTTCCTACTGTTTCTTCTTTCTCCATCATCCATGCATCGTTATCCTGAAGTGATGGAAAAAGTAACACTGTTAATCTTTCTGCTTTATTTTCCACTTTTCACAGTGCACAATGGAAAAGCTCCCAGAGTGTAAAGCACTACAAGCCATACTTAATGATTCCTAGTGTCAAAGAAAAGACTGAACAAAGTTTTATCAATATCTCATCATTTACATGTTGCTCCTCAGAGCTTTATTTTTCAAATAAGAAGTTCCCATAGCTCTCTTGCCAACATGAGTATAAACAAGCTCCTCTTCTTTTAAGGACTTAAAGGTTCTCCATCACCACAAGCAATTGTTTGAACAAAAAAAAGGAACACCAATGTGCTGGTTTTGGCTGGGGTAGAGTTAATTTTCTTCACAGTAGCTAGTATGCAGTTATGATGTGGATTTGTGTTGAAAAGTGTTGATAAAACAGGGATATTTAGTTATTGCTGGGCTTACACAAAGTTGAGGTCTTCTCTGCTTTTCACCCACCTCACCAGTGAGGAGGGTGTGGTGAACAAGGAGCTGGGAGGGGGCACAGCTGACCTCACTGGACCACAGGGACATCCCACACCATCATGCTCAGTATATAAACTGAGGGAAGAAGAGAAAGGGGAAAATATTGGGAGTGATGGTGTTTGCCTTCCCAAATCACTGCTAAATGTGATGGGGCTCTGCTTTCCTGGTGATGGCTGAACACCTACCTGCCCATGGAAAGTGACATGAATGCTAATAATATTCCCTGACATTGTTTAATTTTCTAGCAAATATCAGTAATGGTGTCTAGGTAATTCTCAATACTCATCTACCAAACTTCAGTTTAAGGTGGGAGGAAATGAATAAATATTGTTAAAATTTGCACTTGGCAAAGGCACAAGGACAATAATGCTTGATTCCCAAATAGACTTGGGTAAGTAATCCTCATTACTTCAAAGATTGAGGTAGGTCTAACTTCACCAAGGATTTCCACAGGCAGAAAGGGACTTGAACCCACCATAGCTCAGAATCCAAGCAAATGGAGACATTTCTTCCTGTGGACAAAGCCTGTAGCTAGGTAGGAATAATGCCAAAACTGATTAATGGTTGTGCCAGCACTAAGCCACAGCAAATGCTATACTTACACAACTCCAGATATGACTAATCCCATGCTAAGACAGGTCTCTAAAGTACATAAAGTTTTTTCCTTTAGATTTTCTCTACGAATTATGAAGACAGCCTTGATGATTATTTTAGTAAATATATCTTAATTTTAGAGAGTTAAAATTAGAGAAGAATCCCACACTGAATCCATCTGTAAAACAAAACCCAAAACTAAATAAAGAGTGTACAAGGGGCAGTACTTAGGAATAACTTAGGAAGTTTAGATTTAGATCTTTATCTTAATAAGTTATAAGAAATTTTAGCAAGAACTTCTATAATTCAAAATATAAGATGCAATCATTTCACTAACAGTTTGCAGTTTCTAACCTTTTTTGCCTCCTAATGGTAAGATTTAGGGGCAATTATTTTTCATTATCTTAGACTCAGTGACCTCCAGATAAATTACACTCATTTTGTGAAATTCTTTTCAGTTTCTTTTATTTCTCACAATCAAATGTAAGTGTGCAACTGTAGTTAAAGGTTAAGAAGTCAGAAGGATTTATCATTGAAATGACACAGATAAAATCTGCCTAGGAACATCTGCTCTAAGAAATTTATTATCTCAATACTTTCTAAGCACTCTCTTGATTATCTTGCAAAGATCTGCATACTAACAAATCTGCTGAATATCAGTTTGGAGTGCATATAGACTTACTTCTTAGCATATCAGAAAAGCGTAAATGCGTGAAAATTTCAGGCACTGCCTATCATGGGGCAAACTCAATTCTAAAAGATTATCTTGCAGTGCCACATGCTTTGTCATATTCTCCATCCCAATTCTATATTTCCTGTTCTCAATCTTGAAGCAAACAGTGAGGGAGATTGTTTGCTCAGATACATCTTGGATGCCCAAACAAATGAGAATGAATGTCTTGTTTTCTTTTGGTGAAAACTGCCATTTCTTGCAGTTTTGGAGGGATATAAATAAATATATATCAAATTATATAACATGTCACACAGCAGACAGTCACAAGATGAATTTGTCTTTTTTAAAGGCATAGCTGAGTTTAGATGCAGAGAAAATGAAAACAGTACCTCTGTAATAATGTACAGAATGACTCCTTTGACCTGGAGATAAAGGAAGAAAAAGCAACAAAGCCATGTCATATCCAAAGGATATAAAACCAGAGAAACCAGTGTAACCTGGTTTTGTGTACAAGTTTTCTCTAAAGGAAAAAATATTTCCTTTTCCCAGAAAGCAGTACTATAGGTCACTTAGAGAGAAATCACTCATTGCTAATGGAAAAACAAATCAACAGTATATTTACTCAGCTAATGCACTTCTCTAGGTCACATTATACAGGGAAGCTTTTAAAAATCTTTTGTTTGACTGATCATATTATAACCTGAACTATTAGCTCCTCTGAGTAGGAGACCTTGTTTTAATGCAAAGGCTTTAAAGGTACAGTTCAGATGTGCCCACTGATGGAAGGAAGGAAGGAACCACTATGCTACAAAACATCTGCATTTCTGGGAGATGAAAGGTGCCTCAGGAGAACAAAAACACTCTCAACACCACCTCGCAGAGTTTCTGCTGCAAACTCTGCTCATGACCCTGGTCTAAGAGGGGACAGTCCCAGCCAGAGACAGTCCCAGTGTGCAGAGCTCCTGGTGGCCTTTCTGGGATGGTGTGACAGAAAGCTGAGCTTTTTCTTGGGCATTTGAATTGACTTTAAAAATCACCATTTTGTGGAAAAGTGAAGGGAGTATTTCATGCTATGCAGTCTGTTAAAGCTCAATTTATCACTGGAAAAAAGCCACAGAGCATATGAGCACAAGAAAGCATATCCTGACACTGAGAGTGACCAGACTCCCACAGCTGTGCCTGATGTTTGTGGAGACTTCAGCCTTGTACTGCACTGCACCTGTGCACACATTCCTGCATTTGCTGTACCTGCAGTGTATATGCAGTGATGGTTTACCAAGGAAGAACTGTCATCTTTCCTTAGACAAAGCCTTATAGATCCTCACTTAAAATCAAAGACACAAACTGAAATCTCTTCAGAGGAAATCCATCCAGGCAGAACTACCTGCAACTAGTATGAGTCCATCTAAATGCAATATTATTTGTATTTCTACATATATTTAGATGTAATCTGGGTTTTAGCAGGTTTTTTTTATTTCTGGTTTTAATCTAAATACCAGTTTCTAAATGTCAGAGAATCATATAATATGCTCAGTTGGAAGAGACCCATCAGGATAATCAAGTCCAACTCCTCATCCTGCACACCACCACCAAGAGTCACTTTGTGTGCATGAGAGTATTGTCCAAAGGTTCCTTGAACTCTGTCAGGCTTGGTGCCTGAAGAGCCTATTCCAGTACTCAATCATCCTCTGGGTGAAAAACATTTTCCTGATATCCAAACTAAACGTCCCTCAACTCAGTCTCATGCCATTTCCTTGAGTCCTGTCACAGGTCATGAGGATGAAGAGATCAGTAGCTGTCCCTCCTCTTCCTCACATGAGGATGTTGCAGACTGCAATGAGGTCGTCCCTCAGTCTTCTCTCCAGCCTGAACAGATCAAGTGGTCTGAGCTGCCTTCACACAGCTTCAAGGTCCTTCACCATCCTCATTGCTTTTCCCAAAATGCCTAAAAGAGAATTAACTTCTCAAGGAAGCTGGAGGCAGTACAAAGGAACAAACTTTGTCATAGAATCTTTTGAACTGGAAGAAACCTCAAAGATCATCTAGTTCAATCCCCCTGCTCTGGACAGACCTTCCAACCTTATTCTATTCCAGGTTGCTCAGAGCTCCAGCCTACCTGGCCTTGAACATTTCCAGGGATGAGGCATCCACAGCTTCTCTGGGCAGCCCATTCCAGCACCTCACCATCCTCACAGCAAAGAATATCTTCCTAATAACTAATCTAAACCTACTTTTACAGTTTAAAGCCATTCTCCCTTGTGCTATGTTACATGCTCTTGTGAAATCTTCCTCACCAGCTCTTTTGTGACCCCTTTAAGATACTGGAACATGCTATAAAGTCTCCACAAAACCCTCTCTTTTCCAGGCTGAACAGCTTCAACTCTCTCAGCCTGTCAAGACACTTCTATGGTTTCTACTAGACAAATATTTCCTTTCTACAACATTTTTCTACTTCTGAAACTGAATTTTCATTAACAGCTCAGTACCAGGAGCTCACTAAGAGAGATAATTCATTATTTGTGAGAAATGTAAAACACAAAAGAAAGGTCTTCAATGCAAAAAAATTGATGGGCATGACAGAGGACTATATATTACCCAAAGGAATTATGCATGGTCCAGCCTATTGATGTATTCTTTCTCTGTCAGTCTAGCTCACGTTCATCGTTTCAGTCTTCAGGATTTTTTTAAGGGATGCTATTACTCTAATTATTTTACAGCAATCAGAAGAAATGGTATTAACAAGAGGAGTGTAAGAGAGTAAGTAATTTATGTCATCAAATGAAATATTTTCTGTCTCAAACGTGAAACAAGCCCTTTTTGACTGCAAGTGTCAAGGTCAGAATTACATTTTGTTTAGTTATTTATTTTCATCCTTTACACTGACAAGTACAAAAGACAACCTTCTAAATCAAAATTAATGCAACACTATTTATGTTCCAAAACAAAATGGAAGATAATAATTCTGTCTCCCAGAATTTTCTCTGATTTGAAAAAATAAATCCTAATTCTGTATTAATTTACAAGCTCTAAAGCAATTTTTTGTTAATGCTTTGTGCTGTGCATTACTGCTAAAATATTTTAAAATCTATTCTGAGCAGCTAATAAATTATAATCCATGTAAATTCATCATGATTATTGCTGTTCCACTTCCTGGAAATCCTCTAGAATTTTTGTTTTGAAAAGATTTCAAGAGGTGAAGTTTATCACCTATAGTTTGTTTGCCCCATTCATGTCTCTAGCATCCTAAATTGGCCACTAGCATACATTCACAGCAGTCCAAACAGACCTTTAGTTTGACTCATTACAGATGTTCTTATGTTCTCAGCATTTAAGATAATTGTTTTAGAGAAGAGAGTACATGGCTTTCCTAATAAGTTTGTGTTTAGTTTCAAAAACTTAGTGGCAGGCAGTGCCATTCTCTTTTTTAATCTGTTTTGCATTGCTTAGTGCAATATTTTGCACTTGCAATGTAAACAGATTGCCCTTTGATGTCAGGCCTAATTCCTTGCATGTTGATGGAGCAGAATATCAGAGATGAAATCAATCATATGGCTCTGAGACAAAAATCCATCTGTACCATCATGTTAATTTGAGAACATATTTGGAGCCAAGATAAAACATAACACTGCATGGAGCTAAACATCAAGCTGATCAGCAGAGGCACAACTAAATGCTATTGAAGTCCAAGGAAAATAAAATCAGTAAGCAAATTGAATCGAGTTGTCCAGCAGTATTTCTGTATAACACTACAAATATGTGTGGTGAATGCATAAGCTCATATATTAGAAAAATAATAAACTGGGAAACATTTGCAGACATATCAGAGTTGAGTTTCAGTGCAAGTATTAAAGGGCATTCGATTTTGGCAGTGTTTTTTTGGATCTCACCAACCTCAGCATAAAATAAGTCAAGTTCCTTCTGGCTATTGGAATAGGGTACTTTGTTGAAAAGAACTGTTGGCATAAGAACTTTAGTTAATCCTATAGGATAAGGGAGTAACTGAGTCCTAGAAATAGATGAGTGCATTAAGTGTAAAATACATGTCAAGGACTGTGAGCATGTCTTTGTGGAAAGCCTTTGAGATGGGCTGATTGTGAGCACCAGCACCAGAGACTTGTAGGTTGTTGAGGAAAGTTGACCAAAACTTCCTCTACCCACTGGACAGAGAAACTTTATGAAGTCCAAAGGTAATGAAGAATGGAAAAGGACCTCACAGCCCTGCTCCATGTCCATGTACCCACACCTGGAACCACTACTTTGACTCTCCCCTAGCTCCTCCATTGCTTTGTCTTTCCCATGGGACAGGCAAGTCACATAATTTGTAAAATTACTTACATCTGTAATAAAAGTGTTTTAGCATCCAATAAATTTACTTTCTGAATAGTCATTTTAGTCTTAAATCACAATATTTCTTCTTCATCAATTACATCTATAGTTTCAGACAACACTTCAGGGAAAGAATTATTACCACATAAATGTCCTGATATGGAGACTGTACATAAATGACCTAGAACACAGGTAACAAACTTTTCATGTTAATAGAGCTCTGATGAAGGTGTGTGAGTCCTGTACACTATGGCTCATCCCTGTGCACCCACTCTGTCATAAACTGCAGGTGCCTGCCACCACCCCCATCAATCTGCAGGCATGTGCACAGTCCCATGAACAGTGCACACTTTATGCACCTCTTATTTCTTTGCGAAGCATGGGCTCCACTGTCATGAGACAGACCTGACCCATTCATGGACCAGGACATGCAAACACCCTTGGGGCACCAGCCTTACATGTCTGAACGTGTAGAATGCCCCTGTCAAGGAGACAGCATAACATTCTGGCCATGTTATGGATACACCGCTGGGCATACAGGGGAAGGTTACACAGGGAAAGATGACAGCTCTCTGGAGGGAGAGGGTTACATGGAAGAGACCAGGGAGAAAAAAACTACCTGGACTGGCACATATAGCCTGTGGTGCCCCATCCTGTTGGTATACACCCAACAGCCCTTCCTAAGGCTGAATGAGCCTTGTTAAGTCTAATTAAAAACATGCACTATCCCATTATGCTCAAATCTCCCCATTAATGTGGGGAATGCTGAGGATGAAAACACATTTCTACAACACCTGAATGGACATGGCCTATCTCCTTCCTCATGCAACAGCATCATGTCTCCTCCATCAACAGCAGCACTGAGCACAGCAGGAGCACAATTTAAGCTCCTTCTGCAGTCTTCTTATTTCTCTGCTGAAGAGAGGGTGGTTCAGACATCAGCTGGTGGACAAGTGAGAGGACTCCCTCAGTCCCCTACTTAGATTAGGATCAGCCTGGCCTAGGCAGACAAGATCTGAGAAAAATCACACCATGGTGAATCTTAACAGAATCTAACTTTTAATGAATTGTTCAAATCCATAAAAGTGATGTCCTCCATCTGTTTTTAAAAACGTGTAATATTCTTCATGTCACTTCACTTGTTCTGAACACTGTGTGGGAGAACACAGAAAAAAATATTAAACTAAGCTAGGAGTATTTAATAACATTTAGTGGCAGCTCCTCTCAGTAAATTGCACTGTCTACTGTAGTTCTTCACATACTTGCATCTTAGGCTGCATTCCTAAAAAGCCACATGACACTTGCCTTTAGGTCAAATTCATAATCACTCAACAGTAGCACACATTCATACATCTACTAGCAGAAACAAAAGAATGTTTTTCCACTAGCATTCTAGTGGAAGTAATTTACAGGAACTGGGAACTGGGGAAATAGGCATGGATAGCTCTAAGTCAAATATAGAATCAAATACAGACAGCTGAAAAAGACAGACCTATGTCCCTTCACCGAAGAATCACCAATTTCAGAAACACAAATGTAAATGTTAGCTGGTTGTTATGACTCCTTGATTGCAATTAAGGAGGTAAAGAAAAATAATCAGATCATTGAAATGTGTTTCACATTCACAGCAGTTTTGCTCTGCTTTGGGCACTATGGCTGAACTACTCCTTTTCCTCTTGCAGCACATGCCCAAAGCTTTATTACTTGGATCTTGCAGGTAGCTGAGAATATCACTTTGGTACAGGTAAAATCCACTTTGCAATTTTTTGCATGGCCTGCCTAAAACCCCAAGTGGGTGGAGCACACTTCATCCTCTGGCATGCAATCAGTTCAACTTGTCCAACATAAGAAATCATAAGAGTGGAAAAAAAGTGACATCTTCTGTTAGGATCCAGTCTACCTAAGCACTATTCCTGAAGGAATTCTAATATGGTATATGCAATTGTTTGATTTCATTTAGTCATGAACTTGCATAATTGTATGGGTGTATAGAAGCCTGGAGTTGAAGGAGAACCACACAAAAGTGAAGATCACAGTTTATGTCTCTCCTCATAGTGTGGGTATAATATGGAAAATGGGCCCATTGGCAGGTACTTGAAGAAAAAAGAGATTCCATTATTCCACTGTGTCATTGTTTCCATTTTTCAGAAAGTTATTAGAAATTGCTTCCTTTGCTTTTCCTTAGATGTGGGATGACTCAACAAAACCTGAAACTCTGCTACCTTCAGCATTGTTTAAAGATGTGACACAGAAGGAACATGAAGACAATAGATGCAGAACATAAACTGAGCACAAAAGGGCTGAAAATATTTTTCTATGCTTCTTTCCAAAAGTAAGCAAGGAAGTGTTTACAAGGTACCTATTATGGGGTGCCAGCAGGTCAAAGTATTATACCTGAAAAGAGGGTGAAAAAAAGACAGAACCAGGCTCTTTCCAGTGGTGCCCAATGATAAATTAACACACAGGAGGTTCCCTCTGAACATCAGGAAATGCTTTTTTTACTGTCAGGGTGACTGAGCACTGAACAGAGAGCTTGTGGAGTCCCCAGCCTTGCAGACACCCAAAAGCTCTCTGCACATGGTCCTGGCAACTGTCTGTAAGTGACTCTGATTGAAAATAGGATGTGGGCCAGATGACCTCCAGAGGTTCCTTCCAAATTCAAGCATTCTATGATTCTGTGGCCAAAAAAAGGAAGGAAATTTATTTCTTAAACTTGCATTTGAAAATCTTGGCTTAGCTGAGCAATTTAGAAATAATTTCCCTGCAGTCAATGAACTACGTGGGAAAAAAGATCAGAACCAGGCTGTATGTAGTTGTTCCATTGTATTAGACTGGTAGCCAAGTTTAAAAAAATTGTAAAGCAATTGCTTGAATAAATGATCAGTGCTATTTGCAAGATATTTGCATGTGTTAAAGTTTACAGATATCACTAATGCATAAAATTAGTTTCTTCCCCTAGTATCAATGGCAGTGTTGAAAGGTATGTTGTGGGAGACTATTCACCCCAACAAGAAAAATACAGAAACTTCTCTGGTGCTGTTTATCTCCTATGCTATTTAATTTTAAAAGGCGCCTATTTCTATCTGAAGGAGCTGAATTCCATTAGAACTAGAAATGGCACACACCTGAGCTAACAGATCAACCTTTTCTGCACAGCAGCTGGGTAGTCACCACAGATTATTTCTGCACCACTCCAGGACTGACTGAGCAATGCAGCCCAGAGACCACTGACATCCCAAGAGGACAGGGGGGGTATTTAACCTATGCACTGAGACAAGGATTTAGTCCCAAATGCTGATTTCATTTTCTTGAGTTTTAACTAGG
The DNA here is from genome assembly GCF_903797595.1 of Erithacus rubecula. NCBI lineage: Eukaryota > Metazoa > Chordata > Aves > Passeriformes > Muscicapidae > Erithacus > Erithacus rubecula. The sequence goes on along the minus strand of NC_136687.1, from coordinate 12,092,549 downwards.
CTTGTTTGACCTTCTGTGTCTAAAGAATTTGAATAAACATCTTCTCTGCAGGAACTATATACCCTCTGCACATCTGACAGCACAGTTTTACTGCATGTTTCCATCTCCTTTTAAAAGCAGGTCATTTGTCTAGTTGAATCAGACTTATATAAGACACAGCTTACCGGGGTAGCAAATGTGCATTAGCCCTCTTTTATTAATGAGTTCTACACAATGGTACTCAACAATTCCTTCTGCTGTTCTCCCAGAGAACTGAACACAGACAACAGGTTTAAAGCAATTTTCTAACCAAGTTGCACCTCATTATTAGTTGGGGTTTTTTTTAGCTTTTATAGTGAGAATCCTTAAAAGTACATTTTAATTAACTCCAAGTAATTTCTGCTTACTCTTCTCTTAATTTGATTTAGAAAAAAGATCATGTGAGCTGATGCTCACAAAACAGGAAGTTTATTTTCTTACAACTTTTTAAACAAATATACAAACAAAAAAGTAGATTTTGTATTTTAAAAAATCCATGTATTTCTAATAATATTTTCATTATGTGGGAATTTACATAAAATATAAATATTTATACATACAATTATTTATGTATGGATATATTAGCCAGGCACATTTTGGTGATGAAATATACTACAGTACACACCAGTACCTATGGACAGAAACAGCTAGAAATTGCAAATAATAGAAAATATTCTCATCAGAAATATGTAATTAGATCAATTTAAAAAAAATCTCATACTTTGAGTGAAAAATTAAAATAGGTTTTATCTCTGTGGGTAAAAATGTACTTGCCTTAATAATGAATATTTTAAGTATAGAATAGCTTTCTGCTGAAAAAAAATTTGAGCAGGGGTTTAAGAAAGAAATGTGGCAGGCTAATATGACCTACAATACAATACAATACAATTCCTACAATAAAGGAAGAAAGGAAAGGAGGTTCCTATAGTAAAACAATTGGTCAAGCTGAGAACTGACTGTACCTGAAAAAATGTCAATGGAAAGGAAATCACAGAAATAAGGGAGAATATAGAACGCCAAACAAGTTAAGGTAGACATAGAAGAATCTGCCCAAGAGATTTGCACTGAATAAATAGTTTATATGCAAACAGCTAAAATCACAATAATTAGTGGAAGAATACAGCAGTTGACCAGTCTCTGACTTTGGGCAGGCTGCACTAGATTATACAAGATTCCTCTCAGCCTGAGCTACTATTGATCTAGATAGGAATTCACATTAATGATGGTGTCCCAAATCCACAGTACTTGTATAAAAGTTACTGATAAATAAAATAATTATAATTGTTTTTATTACACAGTCACCTTTGTCCACCTATTTGGTGATTAGCAGGATGAATTATGAAGAGGTTGAATCTCAAAAGTACAATTTGGATCACAGTAAGATTTGGATACCCCAAGGCTACCTCTGCTGAAAGTATTGGTCCTTCAGCACCCCTGATGCCCAAGCACTTCTTGTGCTTTCTCCTTCCAGCACCTCTGAGATGTCTCCTGCTCATTCCACAGCACTGAAATTCAGCCCCTCCTCTTCAGAGGAAATTGTAACAGAAGCAGCAATTGGGTGTATTCACCTCATTTTTCACCCTTCCCTTACTATGGCTCTGCTGCAACATAAGGACAAAAATTCAAAAATTCTTTGAATTGCGAAATTGGAGAAAAAGACAAATTAAACAAGTATTCTAGCATAGATTTTTTCAAACAGTAGGTCTATAACTGTGTTAAGAGATGTAAAATTTATATCAGTCAGACACAGATATCTTTATTTGCTGGTAGCTCATGATGAATCTGTGCCACTGGTCACTTCTTTTTCTGAACTGTGTGAACTGAGGTGCTTCTATCTTGTCTGTAATGGAAGAACAGTAGGTGGAATGAGAGGTTTCAGGTGTTTGTTTACACAAAGACACAAGAGCCTAAAAAGGCAGCTGAATTTTAAATCTGCCATATCTTATCAAACACTGCCTTGGAGCAAGCTGGTTACTATTCATATACAAACAGCTATTTGAAAAGCCTATCTTACAATCAGTGCAATATATCTTACCCCTCTTCCACTGAGGGAGAGAAGTTGGAAGGAAAAACATACAGAGGGAGATAAAAAACAGTCTATTTTTTCTCTGGATTTTTTTTTTTTTGGTCTAAAAACCCCTCTGAATTACTTAAATTAAAATGTAGTTCCCCTTTTTTTCTGCACTATGCTCACAGAGAAGCAAGGAAAACAATGGCAGGGGAGAAAAAGACTTTTCAAGAAAAGCTGCAGTTTACTCTTGTTCTAAATTCTTTTATATATATAAATATATTTTTAATTCAATCATGTTAGATTTTGTTTTTAATTATGAATTTGGGATCAACCTTCTTTTCTGTCACTGAAAGAACTGAACTGGTCATATGATATGGCTTCTCTAGGAATACAGGGACATCCCCAATGAGGATGGAACAGCTTTCTTATACAGTAGTGCTAACCCAAGGGCCTACCACATCTGGATTCCTGCCTAATGAAGACTCTTGCAACCAGGGACCCAAGATAATTTAGGGACCCCACCAGTGCAGCCAGCCCCCAGGATGCCAAGGACCTGGGGAAAAAAAAAAAAATCAATCCCAGAAACCAGGAAGGTCTAGGCAGAATTTCACAAATAACTGTTTCTTACAATCTCCAGAAAGACCAGCTGTAATACTCTCATCTCACTACATGATTTGGGATAGTAGTTCAGCTGAATTTATCTTAACAGTTTTCATGTGTATCTTCTAAAAAGACCCATAAATAATTGGTGTCAGTCACATCCCTCAATGTCTAGGCAACCTGGATCCATCTCTGGAGAAGTCAAATAACCAGACTTAGAAATGCAGTGAGTTTCATTAAAGCTGTATTTTCTAGTAAACAGATAAAAGATTCACTTTTCATTGTTTCTAACAAGTGAAATAGGGAATAAATGTTCTTCCCCGAAGCTACAGAAATTTGAAACAAGTCCAAACAGCTTCTCTATTGAATTTACACAAACAGCAGCTCTAAGCTCATAAAAATATATCACTGTGAAACCTAAAAATATGGCTTTATTTTATTACTCTTACAATGATAATTTGGGACAATAAATATTTTACACTGAACTTGTATTCTGTCTGCAACACGGGTCATCTAATTTCCTCAGACTTCACTCTCTACTTGGAACTCAGGTTTCATAACCCAGTTGGTCTGTGCCTGGAAATTCTGATGGTGTTACTGGCAATTACATGCAAAAAGGCAAACACAGACCAGCCCACAATACATGAGTGGCATTCAATGAAAACGTGGACCACGCTTCCTTTTTTCCTGTTAAACTTTCTTTGCTCCACAAGGTCAGTTGATTTCCATGGAATTACTTGCAAACTTAGGCAACACTTTGAATCATAGTGCCACAGCTAAATGTGAAGGTTTAGAGGACACCACAGGAGAAATAAAAATAAACTAAAAACCAACAAATTCTTTCAAAATTAACAGTGGCCTTCAAGGAACACAGTCATGCTGGATATCATCTATTAGGGGAAAGGATTCAACCTTGAACTCCGTGTCTAATAAAGGCTACAAAGCATCTGTGTGTCTGGGTATGTTCTTTTTGTCTAAGGTAATCATATCCCTACTCAAGCTACCACAAGCACCTTGAACATTTTTTAGTGTTGGGAGCAATGACAGCTTTTTTTAGGCTTCTAGTACATTTAGTGGTGTTCCATTCTATTTTAAGTAAGAAAAGATCCTGCATTCATTTTTCCTGTAGCACAAACCAAGGGGACAGATGACCACACAGTGGGTCCCAGTCAGCCCTGAGCCAGTGAGCACTTCACACTGTGAATGGGAAGGATGGCTCCAGAGTGTCCCATCACTTCCTACTGCTCCTGAAAGCACATGGAAACATTCACCTCCTGCTCATTGTGTGAAAGAAAAGTGGGCCATGGCCTTACCTCTCTTTAATCCCTTTAAAGCCAGCAGACATCTCAGACAGCTGCAGTGCTATCTGTCTAGGAGTGAGCTGTGTACAGCACACATTTTGATTCCCCATTCCCTGCCCATGTCACACACTAAAGGCTGAGTAAAGGCTGGCCCTCAGCAATATACTGCAGTACTAGAAGAAATATGTTTGTATTTACTACCTCATGCAGGTTTTCATTTGAGATGCAGAGTGCAAATTCAACAGAAAGTTGTTTCTTCACCTAAGCACGAAAGCCAGTAGAATACAGTTCAAATAGAGCATGCAGATTAGTTCTGGCCTATTACTATTAAGTTCTCAGAAACCATGTAACTTTGGCACAACAGGGATGTGCTTCCAAAGAAAGCAATACACCTACAGACAAAAATATCAAACCCATTACAAACCAAACAAAAAACAAATCAAACAAACCAATCAAACAAACAAAAATTCCATCTGGTATAACATATTCCATCAGGTAGCAGGTACAGAAAAACAAAGGGGAGTAGAACAAATGCAGAACAGCTCTCTCAATCACAGCAATGCCCTCTAAAACCTGAGATGGAAAATGTCATTCTGAAGATCACAAATATCTATCATGAATATCTTTCTCTTGCAATAACCTGAGGCCAATCATTCCTAATTTAGAGTAGCCTGAAGACTGAGCAACAGTCTGAGTTTTCTTATAGAGACCTTCTACCTATTTCTTTACATTTGTACAAGGCTGTGAGTAGAAAAAAAAAAGTCTTTCAGCTCTCAGGCTGAAGGTATAATAAACCCAAATAATACAAAGAGGCTTTCTGACATTGAGAGATGTCTGAAATTGCAAGTCCGGAAACATAATAATGCTTGAATGGGAAGGAAACCTGTTGTTTACAATGCCTCCTCTCACCATCTTCAGCACTTTTTCTGGATTTGAAACTGCACAGCAGGCACAGATGCATGGATTGCTGTCACCTGCTCTGAGTGAAAGGGTCTGTGTGCTGCTAGCAATTTCCAATGGATACAATAGCGTTTGACTTTCCCCCTCGGATTTCAAGTGGCTAAATACCACTGAAAATACGGATCCTAACCTTTTCTCACCAGCTCCTGGCCACAAGGGAGTCTTCCCAGGGCAGCTTGCACAAAACCAACAGGAAACAATTCTCTGTGCTGGTGGTGTTCTCCTGCTTTAGCAAACTCAGCTGCCTAACAAATGAGTCCAGCAGCAGAAAGGTGAGGATGAGGAAAGTCATGTTCCTGCCTTTTCAGCACCTGAAAGCTCTGCTGCCTTTGCAAGGCCCTGCTAGACTTAGGATGGCACCCAGAAAAGAAAGGTGGGAAATCCTGTGCAGCTGCAGCTCCACTGGACTCACACAGCTGTTTGGGAAGATGACATTGCAAAAAATATCATTTTGTACCTTCCCCTTCTCTTCATATAGCAGCACTTTACTTGAAAGGGGTACCCTACGTTCCCAAAGAAAGAGTCTTAATTGCCTGCAAAACTATGACAAGTCTGACACAGAACTGGAATTCAGATCTCATCCATTGTCAACTTACTACTAATCTTTTTCTTTCTTTACTTTGTAAAACCAACATTCTTCAGATCATGCAAAAACCATCATTCAGAGTCTTCAATCACCACGTGATAATCTGTTTTTTATTGCAAACAAACTACAGTTAGGGAAAGAAAAAGTCTTAAAAGTCTATGCTGAACTGCAGAATTTTGAAAGGTTTCTTTCTTTCAGCAGTATAAACCTCCATGCTCAATATTCAACTCCTGGAGCTTAAAATACCAACCTGAAAATGTTTGACTAAAGAAAATGAATCAGAAGGCCATGGCACCACTGCATGCTTCACAGAGATCATTTTAAATAAAAGTCTAAACTGAGCTATGAGGCAGGGCTGCGAGGAATTTTCAGACTAATCCTTTATTTATTTCTCTGGAAAAGTTCAATATTATCACTTAATTATCATTTATCCTCTCTGCATGCTTCACTTCCACCTTGCTTTCATAAGCTCATCTATACTGCAAGCTCTCACTCATTCTCTGTAGTTAAATCATTCCTGAAAATATTTTTAAGAGATTAGGCTTTTTAGCTTTTCCTTGCACCTCCTTCAGTATAGTACCTAGACTAGCCTGGTCCTTCTCATGCAGTTCCTTTCCATCTGCAACATTTTAGCTCTTTTCCCTGAATTTTATTGCTTAATGTACTGGACCATAGAGAGGATATATGGTAGTGGTGGCTCCCAGCCTGGACTGCAATATTACATCTCCTTAATATTACTATATGCAGCATCACTGCTTCTGAGAAGTAGAGCTAGTTATCAGCACCACTGGACACCTGACAAGCAAATTCAGCTGTCAAAAAGTGTACAGATTAGCCTTTTGCATTTTTGTTCAAATCTTCTACCCATTCAGAATTAGTCTCATTTCCACAGTTTGTTTCCCTGTTTCAGCTGTGCCTTCTACTGTCAGCAGCCAACCTGCTTTTTCCACCTTGTGGACAGCTCTTCTCTTCAGATGTATTTTGAGTGTGCAAAAGCTGGCTTCTAACCTCACACCCCCAACCATAAATCTCTATCCATACTGCCCAACCCTTTTCACTTCCTTTGCTTTTCTGGTCAAAATGGTGCCTTAATGTCTTTACACTCTTGCCCTGTTAGACACATATTCTTTAAATTTTAGACCTGAATTAACACACTTTTTATTTCCTGAATTTAAAATAGCATTACAATATATACCTATTTATTATATTTTAAAATTCTACACCTGAATTCCATTAGCTGACTGGATAACACCACTAATTCCTCCCTGATTTCCCTAGAGTATTTCCTAGTGGCAAAAGAAAAATCTGTGATTCTGAATTCTTAAATCATATCTGCATTACTTCAACCTGACAAATGCAAATTTTGTTGGGTAACAGGCAGCTCCAACATAGACTGTACACAGAAAAGGATTTATCCAATTAATAAATTTTCATGTCTTTGCCCTTTCAGCTATTTTCCACCTCTGCATCTCCAAAACACCTACTGTGAGAAGCAGTGTTTGGAAGAAAGTTTTCAAGCCCCTCTGATGCTTGTGACAGCATGAAGCCAATGCTCTCCAGGCTGTACTGGGAGCACTTCAGCCAGCTCCAGAGCTGAGCCAGCAGTAAAATCACCTCCAGTGCTGGGTGAGAGGCACTGGGGTCTGTCCTGGCAGCCACACTGCTTCCAGTGAGCCATCACCTTCTCCTTCCCTGCTGTGCAGCATCTCACCTCTGCTGTCCTCCTGTCTCCAGCATGGGAACCTTCCCAACACGGGCCCAGTCCCAGGTCAATCCCCAAATTATCCAGTCTTGGCTCTGAACCATTTTACCATTTCCTTCAGCAGAGTATTTTTTCCTCTAAGCAGGCTCCCATTTTATTCACTCTTTGGGCAGAACACCCATTCTTTTGCTATATGGCACATGTCAGCCAGTCAGAATATGCTAGAACTGTGGTAATCCCATTTTTCACATCTTCATTTTTGGACTAATGAGGGAAGCATAAATGAGTATTTGCAATGTTGCATTGAAAATTTTTGTTTCCTTTTTCATTCTTTCGGCTTCAAGAAAGGCTTCATTGCCTTTTCTAAATTATTCATTACTCAATTAGCAAAATAAAAATATGGCACTGTTGACTCAGTGTCACTCTCTCATACCACTTTATCCACAGCTGAAGAGACATTACCACCATCATGTCAAACCTGCTTTGAGGAAATTACAAATTTGCTCCATAAAGAGAAGTATGAAGGCAGAATACTATCATAAGGCATCCAATTTAGTAGCTTGGAACATTTGCATTTAAAAAGTAAGGATTATATGACAATAAAAGGTACTTGAAATAGCTTAAGAACTTTGCACAACCAGCAGATCTTAAAACCTTATTGGCAATTGGGATTCATTATCAAAGCATTGTGAAAATGCTTCCATTGTCAATATTAAGCATCAGTATTGTACTCACTGATGAGACCCTGTGAAAAGTGAAGAAAAGTAATTAAATCTAAACTTTCTGGAGCCTTTATGTGAGACACTGCAAGACATCACTTTGTTTAGCTTATTAAAAAGAGAAAAAGAATACTGAGAAATGACCTAATTAGAATAAGAAAGTATGTTTTTGGACAAAACATATCTTTAATCTACCAGGGAAGGTGATAATATAAAGCAGTGGCTTGAAGTTACACTTAGATACCTTCAGATAAAAAGGTACACAGTTGCTTTCTGTTATTATTTTGACACCAAAGGTAGTTCATGATTGGAACAATAAAGAAATTATGAATTTTTCATATTTTTATTCTTTTATATCAAGACTGGGTATTAAACATGAAATTAGTATTATGATATCTGATCTATGTATCACGTGGAAGAAATAGGGATCCCTTATGAGTGAACTATGTGGGTCTATAGCAGCAGAATAACATTTAAGCTTTTTGGTTTTAACCTGTTTGCAAGACAATCAAAACTCCCAGTCATAACATATATATCAGGGATAAAGAGCAAGGCTAATCACAAATGAATGTATTTCTCTACTAAACTCTCAGATTTATAATAAGACATACAGAACAGTATACAAGCAAAAAGTAAAAAGACAGTGTTACTGTTTTGGTTTTTTTTAATAAACACTCTTGTGAAATGTTCCACTTCTATCTTAAAAAAATTAAAAGTATTTATATGTATCTATTGGTGCTACAGAAATTACACTGCAATGACATAGTACACTTAAATACAGAAAACATCTTAAATGTTAAATATGCAAAACCATAATATAAAATACATGTATAGTTATACCATCTTATTTTCCTTTAGTACTTAAATTTGTTTGTTGAAAGCCTTTGTCAAGATTCTACTTGGAGATACTCCTTTTAAAATATAATTGAGTACTCTTCATTCCTCAGATGTTCTACTACATATTTTACTAATTAATTTAGCCATAAAAAGTATGCTTATTCAAGGTTAGAGGTAAAAGGTTGTAAACAAAATAACTCCACAAACACAGCTACTTCCTCTAATCCATTTGAAATTGATGGTGATACTTTAATAAACATCTTTGTTCTGCTTCCCTCACCAGAAGTCATGGTCAGAAAACAGAGTTCTATAACTGGTAGCTTTGCCTCCTGTTATATTATCCGTGCAGGCCAAGGCTGAAGGTAAAGGAGTTAAGAAAATACACAACATTAATATTTGTGCATAGAATTAGTGCACTACGTTGGTTTTTGAAGCAGTGAGTAAAAGTGACCCAACATTCCCACAGCCCAGCACTGAAGGAGTGAAAGAGGTGTGAGCAGGGCACAGCCCAGGGTTCATGAAGATATTATCCCTGCTGAGAGGGTCAAGGAAGGTGCAACCACCTGATAAACAACACTGGTCAATGGATGAGGAGACTGAGGTACCAAACCACGTTTTTCCTCAGTCTACAATGCAACCACTCTTCCCACACTTCTGTCATGGATGGACAGCAGTACAACAAAATACCTGCCACTGGAAGTACAGATTAGGTTTGTGATCACTGGAAGAACCTGAGCATCCACACCTTTGTGGAACCTGATGAGATACATCTCAGAGTCCTGACAGAATTGTTGGAACAACATCACTTTAGGCAAAAAACCTACGACCTGTGTACAACCAGTGCTAATACACTTTCTTTTGGAACACCCTACCTCTGTCATACCTGTTAAACTACAAGGAACTAATAAAAACCAACTGAGAATTTATATGTTTTAAACAATTTATTTAGGCCTGCATTTTGCTTAGAAATAAATTTCAAGAGTTTGGCTGTTGAAATAATGGATGCAGTATGTTAATGCCAGTTTAAATTCATTTTGTCTTTAAAAAAAACACCAAACACAGTTCAGTTCACGTTATTTCAATAAATCAACCCTTGGATTTAAATTCTCAGGTCTTTTCCCCATTCCCCACTGCTCTTAAGGAGCATTACTTCAGTCATTCTAGACATCCATCCTGCTTCAAATTCATCTGGCTGAACAGAAAGCATCTCAGGGGAAAAAAAAAAAAAATCAAAGCCCTCTTGTAAAGTTCCAAGAACGTAAACAAGAAGTAGAAGAAGTAAATACAAGTACTAATAAGTCTGTTATTCACGCAACCTCGCATGGGTGGTATTTTTATAAGTACAGGAAGGAGGCAATCGAAGAATTTGGAGTCCTTGATGCTTGTGCGTCCCTTCTGGACTTCTTGATGCTTGAGCGTCCCTTTCCAACTCAAGATATTGTACGCTTTTACGGAGGCGGGGCAGGTGCGCTTGCTGCGCAGAGCCGTTCGTTTCGCAGACCTGTAGCACTATCCGTGCGAGCTCCGCCGCTCGCACACCCTGCCGTGTCCGCGGAGGGGCCGGACCCCGCACCGCGCACAGCGCTTCCCGCACAGCACTGCCTATACAGCACTGCCTATACAGCACTGCCCATACAGCCCTGCCCGCACCGCGCACAGCGCTGCCCGCACAGCGCTGCCCGCACCCCGCACAGCACTGCCCATACAGCCCTGCCCGCACCTCGCACAACACTGCCCGCACAGCGCTGCCCGCACCTCGCACAACACTGCCCATACAGCGCTTCCCGCACCCCGCACAGCACTGCCCATACAGCGCTTCCCGCGCCCCGCACGGCGCTGCCCGCGGCCCGGGCGGGGCCTGTCGGTGACGCGGCCCGGGCGGGGCCCTACAAACGAGCCGGCGCCAGGCTCGGGCTGCGGCGCTGCCGGCCGGGCGAGGCGGGCGACAGCGGGCGCTCGTAGCCCCCGCTCTCCGCCCCCGCTCGCCGCTGCCGGGCGCGCTGCCCCGGACGCCGCCGCCACCCTCGGGCGCCCATGGAAGAGCGGGGCGAGCGCTTCCCCCCGGCTCCGCGCCCCGGCGGTGAGTGAGGGACGCGGCGCGTCGGGTGCTGCTCTGGGCGGCGTGGGAAGTTGGGGCTGGACGAAGGTGCCGGGATCGCGGCTGGGCTGTGCCAGCCCCGCGGAGCGCTGGCGCTGCCGCCCGCCCGGCACCTGCAGCCGGCAGGTGCGAGCCCGCAGCCGCGGCGGGCGAGCGCCGCTGTGGGGCTGCGGAGCCTCTGCCCGGCCGGAGCTCAGACAGAGCTGTCCCCAGCCCGGGAGGGACACTGTGGGGCTGCGGAGCCTCTGCCCGGCCGGAGCTCAGACAGAGCTGTCCCCAGCCCGGGAGGGACACTGTGGGGCTGCGGAGCCTCTGCCCGGCCGGAGCTCAGACAGAGCTGTCCCCAGCCCGGGAGGGACACTGTGGGGCTGCGGAGCCTCTGCCCGGCCGGAGCTATACAGAGCTGTCCCCAGCCCGGGAGGGACCCGCGGCGCTGCCTCGGCTCTCCGCACTCTCCGGGTCGGGCTGTGGGAGGCAGCGCTGTCGCGGACGGTAGCAGTGAAAGGGGGAGGGGGAAGCAAAGTGTTCGGCAGCACCTGGCCAGGTGCGGCTTCTGGGCACTTTCCTCATCTTCTTTATCTTGTGGCAAAATGACAAGCACAAGTAAGGGTAGAGCGGTGGGGCTCTGGAAGCAGGGCTCCTGCCTGACGGGGGAACACTTGCGAAAGCTCTGCTGAGCATCTGCGATCCGCTCCCTCGCATAATGCTGGAGCCGGCGGGATGCAGCGTGCGGAGCAGGAGCCTGGCGAGCTGCAGAGGGCTGGGGGCTCAGTGATCTTTGGGGGCTGGCAGGAGGCACAAAGCCGTCATTCCAACTCGGTTCTGTTTTGAAGGACTGGCACCCTAGAGTAGTACACCAAAGCTTGGTTACTGCAGTTCTCGGTGTGCTTTTCAAGGATAAAGGTGTGTGCAGTTCAAATATTTTGGGGCTAAAAGGATGCTGAGAGGGACGGGTGGTAGCCTTCAGGTGGGAGAGTTTGGGTTTGTTCTCATCTTCCAGCCAGACATTTAAAAAATTAGGAAGGGGTACGCAGCTGAGTACAGACAGTTCAATCACCTCAGCTGACTGGGAATTAAAGTACATTATTCTCCTTCCTTTCTCTGTTAGTGCAGTGGGTTAAGGGCTTTCCCAGTTTCAAGTCTGTTCCTCTTTGGATTTCGGTGTGGAAAAAAGCAATACCTGTGAAGTTCTAGAAATGTCATGCTTGAATGGCACGGGGGTAGAATGTCTGCAGGGAGCATCTTTCTGGCATGAGAGATCCATGCAGTGCCCACTCCCACTGAGAGAGAGCCTCTGCAGTATGTGTGGCAAATGGAACATAGTAGAACAGGTTCAGTTTGGTGACTGGCTATATATCCTCTGGCTATCAAACTTAATTTGTAAGTATAAATATAACTGTTGCAATTTATATCTGCCAGCGTTTCTTACACTCTTGAATAAGTGCATTTCTCACATTGCTCAGAAAGGAGCAAATACATTGCTCAGAAACCTCTCAGTAAGAGCACAGTTATTGTCATCAACTTTAGCTCTCTCTTGCACATCCACCCTTTCAGGACCCACCCTGTTTTTTTTTCCTTTTTCTAAAATGCAGGGGGTTTTTACATAGCCAAAAAAAAAATACTCCAGGTATACTTCAGCAGGAAGGTTATGCATCTGAAGCAAGGCCAGCTATTGCAGTGGAGAGACCTTAATTTAACAGCAAATTCCAGTGTCAGGATTGCCAGGTTCCCATCTGTGTCTCTCCCCTTGTGAGGATACTATGGTTATTCTGAACTAGCCATATGCCTACACAGGCATTGCAGAAAAATAGAATAAGTGGAAAACACTTTCCAATACATACAGGTATGTGTAGATACATATAGTTCTTCTACATATAATTAGAGGAAATGAAAAATGTTTTATTAGTTTCACTAACCTGGAATATCTCCCTTCCCTCATCTGGAAAGGCCACTCACAATGCATAAGATATCAGAGCTCAAAAACATGTCAAAGCTGATGGATTTCCATGAAAACTTTTGAAAATGAGAAAAACAAAAGTGTAATGTGCTAAGGCAGACCAGAATGGGAGATCTTACTTGTCATCTCATTTGTCTGTCCAGAACATGAGGGTTCTCTCCAGGTCACTGTGTGGTGCTTTGCTTAGTAAATGGATTGGTTTAGCTAAATCTAATACAGTGATGACCTCACCAGTATTCACCCTGCTCCTATGTTATTCTGAAGGCAGGAGAGTGGAAGACACAGAAGACTACTTGGAATATGAACTAAATGACTATGTAAGGTGTGGAGGTTTTGTTGTTGTTTTGTTTGTTTGTTTTTATTTTTGTTTTAAATATTGGTACTTGAAACAGAGCCCACAGTCCTGTGTAAGTGGCAAGAAATTGCTTGGCAGAGGAAATGAGAATGGGATTGCTTAGTTTCCTGTGTTTCCTATTTTAATACATCCAGGTAAGGTGAGCTTTGTACTGAAAGGGGGCAAGACAGGACAGAGCCATCTTTTCACACACGCTGTTTTCTTGGGGACAGCTTTGATGAATTAGGCAGCAACTCCTAATTGCAGTCTAACTGTGCAATAGATTTCTGCTTCCTAATTAGAATGTGACCCATTTTGCTTGGAAAGTGGGGTGGGGAGTAATTTCTGGATTTTGAATTGAGCATTTAGCTTTATGGGGGGATAGAGAAGGCAGTGGTACAGTGTACCCTCTTTATGAAAAAAGTTGAATCCTGACCGGTATTAAAAAAAATTACTAAAAGGTGATAAGGGGATTCCATGTTGCTATTCAGTACAAAAAAAAAAAAAAAAAAAAAAAAAATTGAGCATCCTGAGCTTTTCAAGTTATTTTTATTCTGGTGTGATGTCCCATTTTATTTGTACCTGCATGAGGTTCTCTGAAATCTAGGGTATTTTCTCTTTTAACAGTTTTTATGATCTCTTGGCATGAAAGACTGGAATGGTCCCTTCTGACCTTAAGAAAGAGTGCATGTTATATATAACCACAGTCTATTGTAAATTTGCTACCTTACTGCTCACACTGGAGCTGAACTCCTTTAGAAGTCATGAACTGGTGGCCTATCTAATTTGCATAAACTGTATTTATCACAGCAGGTGCACAAATACAGCAGATTTCAGCCAAAAATACTTCCTACCAGGTCAACATTTCTCGACTTGTAAAGTTCCCTGTCCCAAAATTTAAAGTCCTTTTATAGTGTATTTCTGAAGTCTTAGTGCTGGTAGACAGTATCTCTTCTTAACAGCACTGAAATTATGATTAGATTTCTTAACATCTAACTATTAAAGTTAAAGCCATGGTTGAATATCTGCTGCTTGTGCAGCAGTTTTAATATAATTTCTGAAATGTACATACCATCTAGAAACTGTAAAGGCTCATACACTTACATAGTTTCACATCCCTTCTTGATGTGCAAATTACTTTTTTGATGTATCATGAGGTGATCCATAGTTTATGGTTCTAGAGACCTTCAGTAGTATGTAATTCTATTTCATTTATTATACTTATCTCTGTAGCCCTCACTAATGTAGGAAAGTATTTGTAGTTCAGTCCTGGAAACAAGAATTCAATAATTTCATTGGCAAGTGTTGTTTAAAACTTTTTACTTCTGTCAAAATGGAATTAAAACACAAGTGTATGTGGTGGGAAGAATTTCTTTATGGAGAGGGCATTGTGATACAGTTTAATAGATAAAAATAACAAAATGCAGAATATATTTTCAAGATGTTTCATAAATTGAATTAATTTTTAAACTTGTTCTCTTTCCTTTCCTGCTCTTGACTGAGCTTTAAGTGATAGGTGTACTGTGAAGTTTTATGTTATCAGGGTACCAAGTGGCACTTGAGCTAATATAAACAACTAAGGAGTATATCTTATGGTGGACAGAGCCTACCCTTAGAGAATAGGAATATACTGTTTATGTCAATGAGTTCTTGAAGGTCTCAAGTACACTGCAATTGCTCTAGTTCAGTTTTTTAAAGCACATCACTGAATGCAAATGTTCAGAGCACTGAGCCTTTATCAGTTTAGGAAGTTGGTTATCTCAGTTAGGGGAATTTTTTTCTCCAAGAGAAGAAGCCAGCATAGCAGATGTGTGGGTTGTACTGCACAGCAGCTGGGTTTAACCACCAATGTTGGACTTACATTTTGCAGTACTGTGTTCCCAAATATGTGCAAGGGAAAATACAGTCCACAAACTGTCCTGAGGTTCTATCACATCAGCAAAACTAAGTATTCTTTATAAGGACAGAATGTCTCACTCAGACTTTCAGCTCTAATCTCCCTCTACAGACAAACTTCAGCAAGTGAAGTATGGTTCTCCTTCAGTCCAGACTCTGGTTTTTTTTAGATGGCAGTACAGAGATCTCTCCAGTGAAGAGATTCAGTTCTGCAAGGAAATAAAGTGAGGCCACCTGAAACTTAAACCTGTTTGTCTCCAGTCCCTAAAGAACCAGGAAAACACAACTTCTCTTTAATGAAGGTGAAGTCACTCACCTGCTTATGGAAAGGATGTGGTCTTACCTATCCTAGTTACTGTCCTGGTCCTAATAACTGGGTGCAATTAGCTCTGCTGAGCCTGTCTGTGTGTTGCTGTGAGCTTTTTTGGTGAGGTATGTCCCTTTCAAATCTGCCAGCAGACTGCCTGATGCTTACTGACAGCCCTAAAGACACTTCCTACCCACTTGGGCAGCTAACTCAGAGGTTCTTGTCAAAGTTCAGAGCTAGATACAACCCCATCCAATTCCCAGCAAAAATGAAGTTACCAGTCCAGGAAGAAACTACCTAATTTTTTAGATGTATATTAAACTAAGAAGTGTATATAATCTAGGTAGTTTAGACAGTGCCACTGGCACACACATATGGAGGCATTAAAATACCTTTGTAAAATGGTAAAAAATAGGCAGAAATTACAGAATAGTGACACATGTTTCAAAGAGTACTGAAACATGCTTAAAAGTCATTGACATATGACCGCCTCTGGCCCTCATTCTGCATTTACTGATTAAATTTTCTATTTATTTCCCAGTTATTATTACTCTTGAAGAGGTTTTAATCATAAAGTCCACATTGAATCTGGTTAAATAAACAGGATGGCACATTGCACTAATTAATTGGAGAAAGCTGAAGGAAAGATTAAGTAAAAGTGATCAGACTTTTTGGAAAGTCTTGGTATAATCTTCAAAGCACCATTTAACATAAACTGTGTTTCTTTTACAACTTGCCTATTTACTTGTAGCAAATACAGTAGTAATGGCTGTCAGTTAAATTTTTTAACTAATCTGGAATAAAAAGTCATCAAGTTAAGTCATGTATGCTCTGCATGACGTGTGGGTGCAGTGAAGAGAATTCTTAAAGAAGAAAAGTAACTTGGCAAAGTGGCTGCTTTAAACTCCTCAGTGCATGCTTATTATTTAAAGATTTTTTCAGACCCACAAATTGTAAAGCTATGGAATACATGTTTGCATCATTTTATATAAGCCACTGTAGTTCTAGACACCAAACTAAGATCGACCTAAAGTATTAAAGAGAATATAAGAGATGAGAGCTGAATGACAACCAATTTATATGCTGCTTTATTCCTGAACACCACTCTTCTCACACATCATGTATTTTATGCTGAATTTCGAGGCACAGTTGTGTCCATTGTGTTGCATTAGTCTAACAGAACAAAATAATTGATCCAGATATCAGGCCTACACAGTTTGAGAGAAACAAGATAAAATGGGAAGAAAAGGCAGACAAGTTTTATTGCCTGCAAACAAAACAACAGTAGCACATAGGTACTCTGAATGACATAACTGCTGATATGGTTCTTTGGAAGTGCATATAATAAATGCTACTATACTGCTACTATTATAGCAGTGTTCTGCAGTGAAAGATGTGCACCTGAACAAATAGCTGAGGAGGAACAATGAAATTCTGTATGTCTGAAACAGAAGATATTCCCATGTTATTGTGAGATTCCATGTTAAAACAGGAAACCATTGCTTTTGTGTATTTAGAAAAAGCTGTGCCCCACAAAAGTCTTTGAGAATGGGAAGACACTGAGGCAGAGCTCCACAGAGAGTACCACACCTGTAATATTCCACAGGTCTGATTTCAAATATGCCAGCTAAAACAAGAGTAGAGCTAGAATGAAGAGACACCTTGCTGTCTTTTTCTCAGAAGTTCCTATGCTATATTCAGCCACAGGAAGGCTTGAATAAAAAAGTTCATAACTGATTAGTATGCAAACTATGAGTTACAAATTAAGAATTCCAATGAACTAATAGATAGCATTAATTTTCTTTAAAAAAAACACTAAAACCTTAAAAAAACCCCAACAACAAAAAATCAACAACCTCCCCTGCCCCAAATCCAGCAGTGTGCTGACTCTATGAGACCAGCAGCTAAAATTTAATCTTTCTGGAGACAGACTGGTACAGAACTTTTCTGTTAGCATAGAATATTTCAATCTGACTACTAAGAAATAAGTGTTCCTACCAGTAGGCTTTAAATTCACTTCTTTCCACACAGTTCAACCTGTTCCTCTCTGGAATCCTATTATGCTTTTCCAATAAGGTGTTAAGACACTCGAGCTTACTATTTATGGAGCCAGTGACTTAAAATATACTGTGAAGTAAGTGGCTCTTCCTTTAATCTGTGACCTTATAATTCAGCAGAGTTGATGTTTTGTTGCTCTTATGTACAGAGCTGCCCATTTGATCCAATTTGGCTGGTGCTGTATTCTGTGCTGCCATTGCTGCTGAATATTGTGGCAGCATAGCTCAGTGAAATCAGCTATATCAAATCTTCTGTCACCTGGTGTCTTCCTCCATCAACATCCACAGTGTGGGGCTATTAGGACTATTTCTTGTTAAAAATGATCTAGATTAAGCTGAGAATGATTATCAGGAATGGTGGGGACAGGGATTGAGAGGAGAAGATTAGTGATGACAGACAAAATGGAACTCTTCCAGACAGAGAAAACTTAACAGTGGTGAAAAATGGAAAAAAAACCAAATTCCTCAGCAAACTTGCCTCACATCAGACATCACAGAATAGCCTGAGATAAGGTATGCCCACAAGCTCAAAGCCTGTGGGCATACAAGGAGGCACTCTTAACTTCTCATCTATCATGGCACTTTGCTTCTCTTTCTTCCCAGCCTCGATTTCTGCTTCCTAACAATAATATTGCTGCCTTGTAGCCCATTAAGAAGGGAAAAAGGGAAAGCACGGAAGTGATAATCAGTAGAAAACATCAGGAAGCAGACCTGTTCCATTCAGGATGGAGTCATGACCTCTGTAAATGCAAAGCTATCAAACAGAACTTCACATTACTTAGAAACACATCATTAGTCTTTGTTGCACTGGGACTTAGGTTATTGTGGAAAAGTCATTAGTTTCTTTTCAGATTCTCTGGAGAATTTCCAAAACCTAGCCCTTGCATTTCCTCAGGTAGTTCGTATGCAATTTCATATTTCAGCCCTTGTTAGCTGGCACAGTATGTGCTGTTCCAGCCTTAAATTCATAATTACAGTATCCTACTAAGGCAAAGCCATCAGGTGCTCAGCTGTCATGGCTTCTAATTCTAAGTGGAGATAGACAATACTGAAATCACACCAGCCTTCACTGAGGGTATAAAGCCTTTGGAAGACACTGTAATTTAGGGAGCTGGTGTACCCAGCCTGCTCCTACTGCAACAATCTAACAGCTCTACTGTGTGTGAAAGCATTACAATTTCACTTCAAACATTGCATTAAAAATACCCTGACCTTTATAGGGTGTTCAGTGATGGTATTTAGTAGTCTTTTGATAAAACCTAAAGTTAGTTCTTTACATCACAGCAGCTTGCTGGCTAACTCTTGAAATGACCTTCAGAATATCCATTGTGTATTTTCTTTCCTGAGTATGGAGACAGGAACCACATGTCTTTTAGTGTTTTGTTGATTCTATCATACTGTAGTCTATGGTTTCATTATCTTACCTCTTAGCAGGGCCAGCGTGCAAGCCACCTATTTTATCCTTGGAAACAGTAAGCACAAAGCAAAAGCTAACTTCACTTAAAAATGACACAAAGTTCAGTTTTTCCTTGGTGTGCTATTTACCTGGAACTTTTCTAATTCCTTCCTTGGAGAATGTTGCCTTCTCATGTTGGACAGCTCTATCTATATTGCATCAGCCTTTTTCCCAGGAGGCTTGATTTCTAAGGTTGCTGTTACATGGTTCTTTGGGAGGTTATAATTCCCAGACATCCTACAACACCCTCAGTTTTTAGGCATACTCTTTTGGTCCCCTCCACACATTTTCCTTTTTGTGTTTTGTTTCAAAGACAAACCTATTCTTGTCAACTAAAAAAACAATTCTCTTGTGATTGTGATTCCAAGGAAACCAGATTTTTAAAAAATAGTAACTAGCAATACTCTGCGTGAAAAGGAAAATTTCATAATATTCATGTTTCCTGATGACTGAAAATAATTTTCTTATGACATTGTTGCATATGCCTGTCTTTTAAAACATTTAATTACACTAAAATATCTATGAGCCTGGAGTTGGGAAAGCTAAAGTTTGTTCTGTGTTGAAAAGAAAAAGATATTTGCATTGTGGCTGAATATAAGATAATGTGCTTTTTCTATTCCCTCTTTCAGTGAAGTTCTTGCTTGAGAAATACACGTTTGCTCAAGAAAACAAAAACCTCTTTTAAGGGTTATTCTTGGTGGAAATCACTCTATGCCCTATTACCCGCTTGACTGAAACCAGAATAAGAACTTCTGTCATGGCAGCTTTTCTGCTGGGAGCTGTGTTGCTTATTGTTCAACCTCAGATAGTGCCTTCCAGACCAGCTATAAATTCAAATGCTGAGACTTCTTCTCAGTCTGTTCAGAGAGAGCTTTTAAAGAAAACATCTCAGAAAAATGACTTCAAGGAAAACATTCATTCTAATGGATCATGTCAGCAGCTGCCACAGACTGTTATTATTGGAGTGAGAAAAGGTGGAACAAGAGCTTTGTTAGAGATGTTGAGTCTCCATCCAGATATTGCAGCAGCAGAGAGTGAAGTTCACTTCTTTGACTGGGAAGATCATTACAGGAATGGATTGCAGTGGTATATTAATCAAATGCCATTCTCATATCCCCATCAGATCACCGTGGAAAAAACTCCAGCATATTTCACATCACCTAAAGTGCCTGAAAGAGTTTATAACATGAACCAATCAATGAGACTGCTCCTTATTTTAAGGGACCCAAGTGAGAGAGTACTATCAGATTACACCCAAGTGTTCTACAACCACATGCAGAAGCACAAGCCGTACCCATCCATTGAGCAGTTCCTGATTAAAAATGGTGAGCTCAATCTGGACTACAAGGCAATAAACAGAAGCTTGTACTACATTCACATGCAGAACTGGCTGAAGTACTTCCCTCTTGATCATATCCACATTGTAGATGGGGATAAACTAATCAAAGATCCCTTTCCAGAAATAGAAAAGGTGGAGAGATTTCTGAAGCTATCACCGCAGATAAATGCTTCGAACTTTTATTTCAATAAAACCAAGGGCTTTTACTGCCTGAGGGACAGTGGCAGAGAGCGCTGTTTGCACGAGTCCAAAGGACGAGCGCACCCACAAGTAGATGCCTGGCTACTGGAGAAACTGCAGGAATATTTCCATGAACCCAACAAGAAGTTTTTCAAGCTTGTGGGCAGAACATTTGACTGGCACACGTTTGTGGCAAGTTAGTGGTAAGCTTCAGAACCCATGTTCCAGTGTACAGTTAGAAGATTTGAAAAGGGCATTTAAGCTATTATTTATTTGTAAAATCCATAAATACTGCTGTACAGTATTAGATTCACAATTGCCATATATACTGGTTATATTTTTCTACTTGTTAAATTTGAAAGCATTTTGTATTGTTTTTCATGGTTGTTAACATTGTGTATGATGTGTCTATATAAAGAAACTAAATTATTTCATTGCAGGAGGTGCTCTCTTGAGAATGTGTTGTCTTTTTAATAAATAAGAATTTCATTTCAACAGAACATTTTTGAATTATTTGAATACTTTGGCCTTCCTGGACTATTTTCTCTAATTGCTAATGAATATGCTGAACTTTACCTTTCCATTTTTCTTAGTTTAAAGTGTGGATTAATAATTTCTTCTCCATTTGAAAATATTATTGTAGTTAACAAATTGTTCAATCCTGCTTTATGAAATTATTTCCTGTCAAAGTGGTGGTACTTACATATGTTGGGAAATGCACACCCAAAGGACAATGGAAGTTTCTGTGTAATTTGATATATTAACTGCTATACTTAACCTTCATATTCACTGTTATAACAAGTGTTCCTCAATTCTTTGGCAGTACAGTGCAGGTTTCATGGCAGATTTTTAAAGATTCTGTGGGGACCAGTTCATAAAATACAGTTAGCTGTAGAAATATGGTCAACCTGAACACTTCCTACAGACTCTGAATGTATGCGTACTTCATGGAGAGGTATGGTTGAGAGAATTTAAGCAATATAGAGACTTTTTCAAGGCTGCTTTTGACTGTTCCTACATTTCATAGCACATTTATACTTTACCATCACTGAAAATAAACACACCAGAAAAATTAGTTGGTCTACATTCCAGTAAGCAGCAACTTCATTTACATAATTACCACATTTGTCCCCTACTTGAGGCTGTTTTTTATGAGCTTTCAGTTGCTTCATGCAACTGAAAATTGCCTATGGACTGCTATTTGTTTAATCTCCTTCCAAGACCCATGATGCCAGGTCTTGATTAGATGTGTGTTGTGGATTAACCCAAATTCCAGGAACTTTCCTTGTTTTCCATCTGCTTTCAATGGAAATTATATGTTAGTACATTGGAAAAAGCTGCAGTTGCCCTTACCTATACTGCAGTTGCCCGTATGTACATTTGTTTTGATGTCTTGTTAGCCATCAGTTTCTGGAGTTAGAGTTAATCCAGTTTCCACACAAGTCTTCTTAGAGTACTTTCAATCCAAGCAACTGATTTTTATTTCATGATCTTGAGTTTAGTTGTTGAATGTACAATGGCAACACCCAGTAAGTTTGAAGTTGTAGCTGATTGTTACAATCCTTTATAAAATTTAAATGTAGATTCATTCATTTTTTTCTGGTGAACTAGTGCAAACTTGGGCACTATGACAAGGTATTGTCTGGATGCAAATATCCCATATTATGCCTCTTGCATGAAAATTTGCAGATGCTGTCCCTCTCTCTCCTACTCCTTGTGCACCTGCCCAAGCTGTATTCAACCTCAGAGAGGTTGGTGGTGTTTTATAAAACCTACAATGAAATGGTATTGTACTCAATAAAATATTTTCTGAATTGCATTTTTCCTTTCTGTTTTTTTTCCTTTGGTTTCTAGTTTGGAAGACCAGAATTTAGGGTTCAACTCCAGCTTAGATTTCATCTAAATGTTACTTAAGAACTTAGCTGCAGCCTGTTGCTGTTGATATGAAAGCAGTTTTTTGCTGCTGGGTTGTGCCTGAATGTCCACTGCTGACCCAGAACAAGGAAGGAAAGTTTCTGGTGGCAATAATGTCAAATCTTACATGAGGAAGATGCCAAAAATAACAGAATCATAGTACCATCATGTTTCTATTAAAGTTTTCAAAAGAGAAGTTATGGGGATTTTGTGTAAGGTGGGGCAGTATTTTTTCCTACACTTACCCCATTTCCTTGGTAATGTTATCTCTGCAGGAGCCAGCTGGACCACAGTGATTTTGGCCCAGACAAAACCCTTCCATTAGTGCCTTCCTGCAGCTTCATATTCAGCTTGCCAAATTCACCAATGTTTTGCTGAGAAGGGAAAAACATGAGCAGGTGTGACCAGGAATTGGAGGAGCACATGAAGGGAGGGTTGGAACAAGTGCACCTGCAGCAGGTTGAGCAGGACAGTGTAGGGCATCAGCACTGATTTGGAAATGCCTGTGCAGTACTGACAGCTGATGGTGCTGCTGAGGATACTTTTAGTGTCTAGTGCTGCTTGATACCAGTATTTTGCCTGTCTCTAAACTGGGCACACGCACACATTTCCCCACACAATAGGGCATGAACCAGTAGGTCACTATTACTGTTACAGTGCCAGGATCTCACAGTGTTGTCTGCAGGATCCAGAGGTCAAGTGGCCACTTCAGGGGCATCTTCAAGCAGAATATCACATGCCTCAGGTCCCAGACACCAAGTTCAGAGGGTCCCACAGAGAGTATATCATACCCAATGCACCTTATGCAGGGATGGCATGGTTGTACAATACCTTATCCTGGAGTTGTGTGGCTAGCTCTCTGTTAGCTGTGATGGTGATGAACAATAAATCACACCCACATTAATAATAACAGTAGTGTTTACCTACCATAGGTTCAAGAGTTCAAGAGTTAAAATTCTCAAAACTATTCCGAGTGTAATGTTCTGTTTAATCAGAGCAACATTCATTTTCCACACTAGTTACTGTACTTAAATATATTTGCTAGGCTGTTTCTAGAGAAGTGTTAGACAGTAACAGCCATCAGAAAGTGAAGAGAGAATGAAAGACAAAGACTGAGGCATATTCCATTTGGGACTCTAGAAAAATCAATAATGACCTTAGAAGGCATGTCATATCTATTCATAGAAGAAAAAAAATCCCTGAAATACTTTACCAGTGTTATACAACACAGGTATTTATTTCAGTAAAGCCCTGCTATCTCAGGTTTAAAGTACAACCACTTGGGTGTAGCTCCAGAGACCTGTTTCCTCAGTGCACCTAGCCAAGCCTGTGATCACTCTTGCAAACATAAAATAAATACAAAACTTTTTGAAATTGAAAGCCTGGCACTCCCCTTGTGTACAAAAAGCAATGCCAACCAGATAATTATTCAAGGTGGCACTGCAGGACTAAGTCTTGTCTTTTGCGTCACAACACAGATTAGTGTGAGACTGAAAGCCAGACATTGTACCTGCAGAGGACAAAGATTAGACTACAACGATTATCCCAGAAACACTGCTAGAAGATTATGGAAAGGAAAAAGAATACCAAAGCTGTTATTTAATCAAGAGTATTGCTACATGTACTGCTGATGCTGCATGATCTTGTTACGTGTGCTTTGCTCTTCCTTGTGTATTTTTCCTCCTGTTACAGGTGAAAAAAAATCTATTGTGCTCGAATAAATCAACATTTCTTTGGAATGTATCAGAAAAAAAATCCATTTTTAATTCTTGGTACATTTATTGATGAGTGTGTGAAACTTAACACTAGAGAATATTTTAGGCAAAAACTTTTTTTAAGTTTGGATCTCAATGCTGATAATTTTGTTTCCTTGTCTACTGCCATTTTCAGAGTCAGGATTTCATTCCCTGTTGTCATTCAAACAGATTTCAAATGCCAAAGAGAAATATGGGTTATGGAATATGGCATATGGCATTTTTCCATGTATCTTCTGCTTTATCTAGCATGGCTGACCATATATTTCAAAAATATCACACATGCTCTATAAGTAAGAGGTGGTACATCAAAACTACTTCTCATAGGAATATTTGTTCTCCTTTCTTAAGTCCTAAGACCACATTGTGAATGAAATTTTGCAGGAATATATTAGTAGATGTTGTCTGATACAGTAACAAAATAATAACACTAAAATAAGGCAAAAGCATAAAACTAAACTAAGCCAACAATGTGTGTTGATACTACGTATATACCTGCTGAAATATTTGCAAGTATGTGCCTCTACAGCTGTAACAATATTTTTTCATTCTTTACCCAGCAACTTTTATTTAAATGACTCTGTCCAAATGCCCAGCTATGCTCAAAAGATTGTATATTCAATGTTAATTCTTTCACTTTTCAAAAGATTGGAAAGTCCAGTTATGAATGGAAGCCATGAAAATATCTTGTGAATGGAAAAAAAAAAATCATTAATAATTTAAAGATTTAAAAGCTCACAAAAATAAATGAAACTGCATTTATGTCTCCTAGAATTTTTGCAGAGAGCAATATTATTTTCCTTCAACAATAACCCATCCACAGTAAATTTTCTACTTAAATACCACACAACAGTTGATGCAGTTTTTAAGATAATAGTGCAATAAACTCAACAGTGATGCTGCAGATTTTAAATGCCTGCTGGGAAGTATAAAATATGCAAGTCAGGGTGGGGAGCAGCTGGATGCATAGGAACATCTGATCTCATTGGTTTGCATAACTTTTTTATTTTTCAAATAGTAAGGAACATGAAATGTTTGGCTTGGGAATAACTTTGTGTTGTCTATGAAAGCTATGTCTTCAGTTATCTTCCAAGTCAATAATCCTATCATAATTACATAATCTTTACACCTAATATGGATATAATTCTGTGCCAAAATACATTTTAAGAGTCAAACCCCAGATAGCAGGTGCATCCCTTAGCATAAGAAAAAAATTGTAATACAACTCTGACACATGGCTTCAATTACAAAGGCTCATTGCATTGCACAAAGGAGTATTCTGAAGCTGATGGCAAAATTCTTCTTTTCTTAATTTGGATGAAGATTACAGAAACAGGAACATTTATGCATTCACAGAAAACAGAACAACATGCCCTCTCCTCCTTGGTTTACAATCAGTTAATGAGCAGTATTTCATCAATAAAGATCAGGCCAGCTTCCAGGATCCAACACAGTTCAGTCCAGATAACACTCAAAAGGGGAGTTCTTGTAGTAATTCTTAACCAAACAGACTTTTCAGGCTATCTCCTATTACTGAAATTTTTGTAATTCTTGTTTCCTCCCCTGTATGGTGCAGTCCTGTCACATCTATGCTATTAATTATCATATTATCACCCTATAAGAAATTGATCCATTGTCTGATGTTGTTTTTATATTCTATGTATTGTATAATACATAGAATATATATTTGAATATAGACTTCAAATGAAAGAAATCACATCATTATGGAGCTCAAAAATATTTTATATGTGTTGGTATATGCTCTGATATATTTTAAACTTCAATTGAATAAAATTCAGCTCATTTGGTCTGTGTCACTGCATTACAAGATGACCTATTGTCACACTGTCAGCACATCTAATGGTAAATGATATTTTATAAATAGAAATGTATAATCAAAGTAACAAAACTTTCTTGTTGCTACAGTAGCAACTATATTATTGCCCATATTATGAGACTTTGACCCATAATGCAAATAGTAGCAGTGTTTCTTTGGAAGACAGAAGCATTTTGAGATCCATTATCTTAATACATGCAGGTGTAGGGTCTTTGTCCCCTCTGTGACCTTACATAAAGTACAAAGTGCAGGAATGCAAATTATGTTCTGTAGTCAATTGACAACAGTTGGTGAAGTCTTGCTAAACCAAAGTATCAAAAGTGTGCATGTTCTGAAACAAAAGGATTTAGAACCGTTCCAGGTGATTTTTTCTTTTAATGTCTTATAATTTTCCTGCCAAAATATGTGTGTTCCTGTGCAAAGGGAATAATAGAGGAGTGGGGGGAAAGGACACGTGCTGCAGAAACAGAGCACCTACTCTATTTTACTGTGACACTGGCTGGACCTCAGCTAGGCAGCTGCATGGAAAAAGGACACTGGAAGTGGATAGAAAGGGAGCACTGGATACAGGTGAACATCTTGTCATAACCTCATTATTTGTTCATATCCTTACATATGATGAACAAGCACTCTCAACTCTCAATTCTCAAAGCAACTTCTTTACCAGTTCTTGCCTGTGCCAGAGAAAAGACATCCAAATCCAACTGGGTGTCCATTGATTCCCATGCCTTAAGGCCTTTTTTGCAAGTTAGTGCACTAGAATGCAATTAGAGTTATTCACCTCAGTTTCTAATCTTCCCCTTTTTTGTCTTTATATTTGTACTGAGTTTTCCATCTGCTGCAAATAAAAAGGTTTGATGAATAAATTATTTACAGCCTGCAGGAGGAGAAGAGTTCATATGAAACATTTTGCAGACAGGAGACTTGCAAAAGAGGATATTTTCTCATAGAAAAAAGAGCATCTGTGTACCAGTTTGTTTCTTGCTGACTAAGCCAACTGGATATGATAGTATTTTGGCAGCTTCCTTATTCTTGTGTGGGCTTCAGTTATGTGAATTCCATAAGATATTTATTATTGAGTGTAACTATATATTGGATATTATGCATATGATGGTTTATGATGTTGGCATTAGTTTTCTAAGTTAATTATTTAACATCAAATGATATTAAAATCCTAGTGCCATTTTTTCATAATGAACTTGAGTCATTTAATTCTCAGACATTCATAAAGTGGAAAAAAAGGAGTAAAAGTTGAACTGCCTCTAATGCTTCTTTTTGTGACTCACAGAAAAACTTTCTACAGCCTTACGCAAGAAGTTAAATTTCAAGCATGGTAAGTAAAGGAAAGGATTTACTCTCCCTTAAAAAGATGGCAATGCATGAAAAATGGATTTTAGCAAGCGAATTAACTGTTCATGTCATTGAACAGAGATTGACAGCTCATGAAAGTGAAAAGGAAATTCTTTCTTGTTCTCAGAGCAAGGGTAAAATGGGTGTCAGAGCCTCTGTGGGGACTTGCAGAGTTCTGGTATGTTCCCTCCACCTTAGCAGAAACATGAGAGTTTTACTGCCTCTCACCTGTCACCTCAAAAAATGCCTTTTCTTTTCCTGTGCTCCAGATTACCAGCCTTACATTGGTCTGTTTAGCTGTGGTATACTGGAAATAACAGTGTAAACATAAGGGAGAAAGTGGCTTAGTAGAAGCAGCTCTCTACTCCACCCACATAACTGCTTGTCTTATAAACAGTCAGCTGAACCAGCTGGGGGGACAGTGTGCCCAGTGCAGACAGAAGGAACACATTTCACTGGTATTGCTGCTAAACTCTTCATTGCCTTATTCAGGAGACAGCTTTGTTGTTGTTCCTACCAAGTGAAGGACCTCAGCATTTAAAATTGCATCAATTTCTTTGGCACACAGGCCATTCTGTCTTCTGTTTGATTGTCTAGTAATAAATACTTGCTGGGAATGATGCCCCTGAATTTCCTATTCCCCAAACCAGTAATTCAGAATGTGATTTCAGCAGATACGACCATGGTTGAACACTCAGAGATATTGCTTATTCTGGCCAAAGCTGTTCAGAGCTGTGCCAGAACAGGAGTCAATTCAGCTGAAAAGAAACCCAAACAAAACCTGTTTTTTCAGCTGCATCAGGTCCCTGGTTCAGGTCATCACAGTTCTGGAAACAGAAGCATCCCTGAGCAGACCTGAGACAGTCTTTCATTCCAACACTGCCAGCAAAAATTGCCCATTAAATTACAAAAGTCTTCAGGTCTTACAGTACCTGGAGATATCCCTTCCCTCTATTTTCACTGTCTTAGGACTGGTACAGCTTTGTGGGCAGTTATTCTTTGAATTGGAGAAGGTAACTGATGTGTCTTTTTCTACATTTGCTTTAAAGCACTGGTCATGCAGAGAGTGGAGAAGTGGCATGCAGTGGCTGTTGTGGAGGTTGCTATGAATTGTCCCATGGAACAGTCTGTGCTGTGACACCACAGCCTTTGTGCATGTACATTTGTGCATGACCTTTCTCTTTATAGAGATAAACCCACTGACTCCTCTAGTTCAGACAATCCATGAACTGACAAATGCTTTTGATGAAAACATTCAAGTTGAATGGATGCCCAGGGCTCATTTTCTCCTCTTGACTGATGTTAGACATAATAGTGCTCAAACACTCTGGGTGAAGAGGAGGCTCTGGTAAATGATCCCCAAACCTCCCTGTGAGAACACTGCAACAGTGGAAGTGCAGAATTCCCCACATCTCTCCAAATGTTCATCTTTCAAGAGGTTGTGTTTTCCATTCAATTCTTGCCTTTCCATTAAATTATATATGTTTTGTCTGTCTGCTAACAAAGGGTAGAGTGTCCAAGATAATTCTGGTTATTGAAGGAGACACTTTTACTAAACTCTTAACCAATTTCACAAAGGAATTGTGCCACAATTTTGTATATTCATAACTGAATACTTGATGGGTGCAACTCACCAGAAAAAGAAAGACGAGAAAAAGTCTTTTCTTTTCTAAAAGAATATACAATTATTCATTACTTTTAAACAAAATACCACTAAGTGGGAAAATCTTTATTCTAATCATCAGGATTGTTACATTGATCTGCTCTCAGATGCACTAATTAAACATGCTGTCCTCCATACAATCATCTGAGGAAAGGGAGACAATTCTATAGCTCCATAGACATAAACTACAGTTTATGCAGAAAATGCAGAAAGGTAACCTTTGGCATTTTCAAAACTTCAATACTTCAAAAAGTACTGGATTATTTTATGGGCTGTGGCTCTGATAGCTTTTCTCCTGAAGGCTTTGTGAATATTGTCACAGGGAAATAGCCTCCACCTTCTAAAAAACCCTACCAACCCAAAACCACACACACACAAAAAAACCAGAAACCAATACAAAGAGTCCACAACCTAAGAAAAAATACTACATTTTAAATATCTACAAACTGAAGTGATGAAAATAAAATCTTATCTTTAAAGACACCTAAGATCATCCCAGTCATTTTTCTGTTTATGCCATCTCCAGTGATAAATCCCCCTTAGCTTAGCTAACCTTTTCTGAAGTTTTGCTTTCTTCATAGGCTAAGTTGAAAAGAACCAACCAGAAGGCAAGGGAGACCTACCTCAGCTCTACCTCTTATAGACCAGTTGCAAATGTATGACAGAAACTTAGCACTACAGCAAGTTAAATAATGGGAGAAACCCAAATAATCAAATAAAATACACAAACATTAGACATACACTAGGCTTTCCAGATGGTAAGACAAATTGTCATATTGTTTAATTTAACATAGGTTCATTAAACCCTACAGAATTTGATATCAAAAAATTTTTACTATTGGAAAAGAGGTGAAGAAAACAAAAAAAATCTGTAGTTATTCCATAGTGCCCCTTCATTTATGAAATAATGTAAAGGACTTTATTAAAATGAAACAAAATTCTTCCCTCTCTGGTCCCACAAAAGAATACCAAGGTTATCTAACTATCCTTCTTAAACTAGCCAAACAGCATGAGAGAAAAAAGGTAGCTTTCAAATTACAGAATTGTATAGACTTGGATATCTTTCAAGTATCAAAAAATCATGTAGAAATTATCTATAATCAAAGTGTTCCTGAAAACAACTCAATTTCTAATAAAATCCCCTCCGCCCAAATAAGAATAATTCATTTTTGAGTTACTGCCTATCAGTCCAATTCTTCCTAAGTAAACTTGCCTTGTACAGACTTGACTTGTTCACTCTTGTACAGTTAATTTAAAACTGTGCCTGCTCTACATATTTTCCAGCAGGACAGTCAATAAGCTGCTAACTTGATATGTTGCTTTACAATTTATCTCAAAACAGACAATTAAGTTAAATGCAGCAGAAGGATGCAGACAGTCCCAGAAGTTATGGTTCATTGATAGTATATTCTGCAGCTCAAACTAAAGATTTATGGTGGATCAAGCTATTTTTCTTTTATATCTCTAGAAAATTCTATTAAATTACCCTTATTTTGACACCTGTAATTCAAATATAAGGGACAGAATGAAAACAGATTTTTCTTCTGGTTTTCTTGGAGCTTGTATAGCAGTAAAGAAGTTACCAGGCTTCTCTGCCTTTTCTAGTATATTTAGTGAATGCCTCAGGAAAAGGAAATGCCAGTTTCTTGCTCTTCATTTAATACTTCAAAATAAAACCAAAAGAATATGCAGAAATGTTTACTGAGGCAGATGCCAACTTGCTCATGCAGGCAAGATAAGCAAACAACATAAAGCAGGAAAATGCAGATTGGTTTATCAGATGTGAACCATAAGGACAGTCATCATTCCCTGGAAATCATTAATCATTTTTTGTCTCCTAACAATTTTTAGCCTCCACAGAGAATCAAGAAAAAGCTGTACCTTGCAGTCTGAGTGTGCAGGCTAAAATGCTAGTTTGAAAAGCAGAAGAAGCCACAACCACTGCCCTCTATGTAATGAAGCATCTGCAGGATCACTCTGATTTGGTAAGAGAGGTCTCTCACACCATGGGCATGGTGAACAAGGATTTTCATGAACTGCAAAGTGAGGTCATGACTATGCTCAAATGTCAGCTGTAATTTAAATCAGGTGTCAAAGAAATGTGAAGTTGCTCAGCATTTTTCTTTCTTTTTTTAAATTATATAATACATGTACATGTTCACAGAAAAAAGACAACTAGCTCTGCCTACAACACACACAGAGGAATACTGTGGAATCTCTATTTTCCCTCAATTTGGTCTAGATCAAGAGGTGGCCTCAAAAGAGCACATCAAATTGAGGTTAGATTAGGAGGAAGCAGTGAAAACACGAGCTTCAGAACTGGTCATTAGTAGCTCTCTGACAACAAATTGACATTTTAATTAATATCTTTCTTGAGATGACATTTTTGAGTGCATAGCTCAATAGATATTATGCCTCAAAATCATTGGAATGCAGTCTTATTGAGACATAGTGGTGCTGCTTGTATGTTGTTCAGTGTTTGTGTAGTGTTTTGATGAGTGCCTGCTAAGGTCACTGGTCTTGATTGTTTATCTAGGAAAAAGTAAGATTCATGAAAACATGAAAAGGTGAACTTTGGTGTCACTGGAAAAGAGCTATATTGCCCTACTTCTGTAGAAATTATGAAAAGGAGAAGAAATAGCAAGCAGGAAGAAAAAAGGTGCTGCAGCAATGAGGTCAATAACTATTAAATTTATAGACTTACCTTAAGCTAAATATAGGACTACAATCTTTTCTAATAAACACAACAATGAAAGCAAAATAAATAAGCATAAAATAAGCATAAAACATAACTAATTTAAAATGTTTGTTAAAAATAATAAACTGCCAAAAGAATCAAGCTTTTCAATATTTTTGAAGTGCCCATACAGATATTTCATTTGCAGGAGGCAAAAATATTTCATTAAATCATTGAGAGTAATTGGATATATCTGGCTGTAGATTGTTTGCTGTTCTGCAGACTAAAACAAGAAATGCAAATTGCCATTCTATAGTTAATAGTCCTATAAAGTAAACAATGCCTTTTTCTGATTGACTTTTGTAGGTGAATATCTGAATGGAAGTTAATTTTTCACCTAAATAAACTGGCACCAAATTGTTTAAAAATTTGTACACCTGCTAGTAAGATGCACCTCATGTCTTCTTTCAAAGAGCATGCAATGCAATGTGTTATGCCATTTACAGTACTGTTTGCAAAAATTATGTTCTATTGTGCCTCTGCCTGATTGGCTGTAAAATTCATGAACAGGATTTAAACAACATCTGAATGTCTGTGAGAACATTACCTCAGATATCCAGATGATGTACAACAAAAACCTTTACAGCTGTACTTGCAAAATCAGTCACATAAAGCTGGTTTTTTTTTTTTTTTTTTTGTGCTATGTTTTCTGCTAAGTGTATTTTAGAACATCCATGCATGAATGTTGTCAGGCAAGATTCCAAAACAGAGTTTGAAAACCTTCAGGTACCTCACCACCATCCTTTAAAATTCTGCAAGTACTTGAAGTATGAAATGAGATTGGAATTCTGGAAAGGGAACGATAGAATTTCCCCTAAGGATGCCTATGGAGATATTATGGAGAAGCAAACAGCTTTTCTTCAGATCTTGGAAATTATACCCCTTAAATCACATAATTCTAACATTTATCATTGCTGCAATTTGCCCCTGACTCCCAGTGCCTTTCAAATCATGATACTTGAAGGAATGTAACTGAAGTTTAAGACCTCAGATGAGCTAGAGTTATAACAGAGACTCCACTCAAATGCTAAAACTTGTACTTAATGATTTATCTATTCAGATGTCCTCAAATATTATGCAGTTTTCATATAATCCCTACATTTTCAAGGACACTGAAATTGTTTTGAAGAACAAAGAGATCAGGCTGGCACGTTTTAAGCAAAACCAATATTTTCTTAGTCAAATTAATATAATGGAATCCTAGAATTACAGAATATATTGAGTTAGAAGGAATTCATCAGGACCATTGAGTCCAACTCCTGGATCTGCAAAGAACTCCCCAAAAATCACATCGTGGGCCTGAGAAAATTGTCCAAATGCTTCTGGAACTCTGCCAGGCTTGGTGCTGTGAGTCCTTTCCTGATATCCAACCCTGAAGCTCTCCTGACACAACCTCAGGCTATTTCCTCAAGTTTTGTCTCTGGCCATCAGAGTGAAGAGATCAGCGCGTGCCCCTCCTCTTCCTCTCAAAGGAAGTTTTAACTGCAGTGAGGTCTCCCCTCAGTCTCCTCCAGGCTGAGCAGAACAAGTGATCTCAGCTGCTCCTCATAAAGCTTTCCCTCCAAAACCTTCTACTCTGATTATATTTTCTGAATGCAGCAACCTGGTTCAACATTTATTGCCCCTTCAAATAATCTTCAACTAAAAACTAAGGAAATTAAAAAAAAAAAAAAATCCACAAGAGAACACCTAAAGGGATTTGCACCTGCTAGAAGCTGATCAGCAATATATATAATGCAATTCTATTAACACAATATTAAAAGAGTTAAAAGTAAATCCTTTTTGTATCTGTGAATAAAAATCAGCAAAGGATTAAGAAGAATAGTTCTGTAAGAAACATTTTTACTTAATGGAGAATAGATAAAAAAATAAAATTAACAGAGAGTTGATTACAAAGTTTAAATGATGTAACATTTTCATTTTCTACATTACCAACACAGATAACTTCTGTACAAGGTCACTCTGGACAAAACTGACATAATCTTAATGGTCTATGGTGATCTTTGCCATCCTCAGTCTGCCTTTATTGAGGAGGAGAAGAATCAGATTTATAGAATTATTTTAATGTAATGTTGGAGAAACAATTATGAACATCACTGTCACAGCTAATAGATATATTGAAGTCTCTTTCTTTTGGATGTCCAAGAATGTAAATCAGAGATGCTAGACCTTTTTTTCATCTCTCTTTAGTGGCATTTGCAGCTTAACCTCTCCTATAATTTATCTGAGTAACAGTAAAACATTGGACATAACTTTTCTTAAACATATGTATAGAGTAACAGCTATATGACTGCAGCTGGGAAACAAGAAATGAAACATGAATTCTGGAAAAGCAGGAACATACACTGAACTGTGTGAAACTTTTATTTTCTCAAGAGCTGAACTAACCTCATTTCAGGAAGTAAAGCAAAATGAAACAAAAAAAACTCAACACCCCTCAGCTCACCACACTCAATATTTTCCTGTGTCTCTTGCAATCTGACTGTCAGCCTTCCATTGATTCATCCCTTTCCTAATCTATTAATGCCCCCTCCCCTTCCCTGAAGTCTTTGAAGTTTCAGATCTCTGCTGAACCCAGGCATAGCCCTAGGAAGAGCACCCCATTGCAGCCTACACAGAGCCAGTTTGTATCCCAACAGCCCAGAAGCCACTCATATCTAAAATTCTTTGAAGTTCTACACCTTAGGCTGCCTTATCTGTGTCATTGTTCTACCTTCTAAGGCACTCCTTTAACAACCTTGTTGCCATTTCCCAGGATTTAACTCTTTGCGTTCAGATGGCAACTGAACAAAACTGAACCCTGAAAGAGTCAGAAATAGCCAATACTAAATTCATAACAAATTCTGAAAGTATATATTCCAAGCTTTATAGCTTGAATAGAAGAAAATTAATTCTCTAAATGCCAATTTGTTTTTTAAATTATAAGTTGTTACTTAAATTGCAATTAAATTAAAAAGAGCAAATTAATTTTCAGTACAAGATGCTTCGTGACTCGGCTTTACTGACACTTTTAGCCCTTAGAATATTTTTTGGAAGCTGTGAAAAAACAGGTCTGCTTAGAATCAAAAATGCTTCACTGTATAGAACTCACACCAGAATTTTGTCCCTTACCTTCCCTACCTTGTGCACGAGACATCCCACAGAAGGACTGTTGTAATCCAATACCAGAGGTATAAGAAATGCTTTAACCCTTCCCTCCTGTCCCTATCCTATTGGCAGAGAGCCAAATTCCCCTCCCTGACCCTTTCCTAGAAAAGACCATTATCTGAGATCCTCCCACTCTTTTGCCCTGGGACCACCATGAAATAAACTACAAACATTGAAAAAGGCAAGGAGCCTCTTTTGAGTCTTTGTTTATCTCATGCAATGCCTAGCTCCTTCTTACAGATAGATAGGAAGGAGTTACAGCATATTGCAGTTGGTGAAACTGTAATGCTGATATTTTCCATTGGGCCAAATCAAAAAGAATTGCTGTGTCCGTGTTTCTTCTGTGGATCACAGCAGCCAAAGCTCTAGGTGAATTAGGCCATCTGGAGTGTTGGGTGGTTAAACAGACAAACTTAATATCAACTGCCATCAGTTCCCTCCTAGAAGATGAGGAAGTTACCAGGCAGGCCACACTCCAAAATCGTGCTGCTATAGATTTTCTTCTGCTCCTGCATGGACATGAATGCCAGGAATTTGAAGAACTCTGCTGTATGAATCTGACCTCAAAAGCTCCTAATGTCCACGCTGCCCTCCAAAACATGGGCAGATTGAATGGACAAATGAAGCAAGAATCAGAAGATTGGTTCAATGAACTGTTCAAAGGCTGGGGGTTCTCGAGGTGGTGGACTTCTATAGTTACAACAATTTTGTTATTCTTTATTATTCTTTTCCTGTAATAATGGCATTCGGGATCCTACGTCACTTAGTTTTCAAAGCTATTCATGGTATCATTCCTTCTACCTCTGAAGTCAATCACATAGAAATTAAAAACAAAGAACAATCTAATTCTCCCACCAATTACAAATGGTGGGCAAAATCATAATCCCAATCAAAATAAATCTAATATCTTTCCCTCACTTAATAAACAGAAAATGGGGAGATGTTGTAATCCAATACCAGAGGTATAAGGAAGGTCTTACCTCTTCCTTCCTGTCCCTATCCTATTGGCAGAGAGCCAAATATCCCCTTCCTGACCCTTTCCTAGAAAAGACCATTATCTGAGATCCTCTTTTGCCCTGGGACCACCATGAAATAAACTACGAACATTGAAAAAGGCAAGGAGCCTCTTTTGAACCTTCGTTTATCTCATGCAATGCCTAGCTCCTTCTTACAGATAGATAGGAAGGAGTTACAGCATATTGCAAAGGACTGCTCTGCACTGCTGATAGAAAGTTTCTCTGAGTACCCATCAGAAAACACAGTGCTCACTTCTATGACTCTGGGGATGGTCCTTGCACTCTCCTGGAAGCAGGGTCTGGGAACTCCTCCCAAGGACAAGAGCATACCTTTCACACAACTGAGGAGGACTTGTTTTCTTTTAGAAAAAAGCTGTGCCTTGGCAGATTTCCTATGAATACAAAGGGGTAGCATTCCTTTCATACATCTTCAAATGTCTGTGTCTGTTCCTTTCCAGTTCATAGATAGAAGGAAACATTTAGAGGGTTGGCTTACCTGACATTCTGTAGACAGCTGCAATTCTATTAATCACACCCTGAAGGTGCTGCTTAAGTAGTTGATGCAGTTTCCACCTCAAAAGCAGGGACCCCTCACCTCCTCCAGTAACCTGAATATTTCATGAGGACTTTCTCTAGACTGAGTGGGCTCAGCACCATGCATTGCTCCTCCAGATGGAGAACCCCCATCAGGACTTTTAAAGACATGATTAACTATAAAAGTCTGTAGATCCTTTAGGGCATTTTTTCCTAGTATGTCTCTTCAGACCAGTGCTCTATATTAATTCACACAAAAGCGTCCTATGAAAACAGTGGGACTTGATGTGAATCAAACTATTAAACAGAAATATTTTCACCTCTTTGTTTTATTAATATTTTGATTATAGGATTGCAATATGAGATAAAAGGTACCTTGGTAAAACCAGAATTTGGGACATACTTTCAGCAAACTTCTTAAAGTGTGAGCATCAGGGAAATTTGGGTCATGAAGTAAATTTTGGCAGGAAAATATTCAGAGGTTTGCTGCACAGTTTCAATACAGCAAAATATGCTACTAAGACTCTAAGATTAAGTTGTTATTTAGCCTAACCAAATTTGGAGAGAAATATGTTCACAAAATGACTGAAAAAAAACCTCAATATACTTTAAGTCAAATTTCTGATCTCTAGAGGAAAAAAACCAAAATAAAACAAAAAAAACCAAGCCAAAAACCAGTCACGAATTGCCTAAGAAGTTATTTGGCATAATTGGTTTCAATTTAATTTTGATCCAAAATGAAAATACTACACAGAATTTGTTTATATTGGCCACACTTCACAAATAAATGCGGCTGGTGAAAATCTTATGCCTGCCAAGAAAGAACCCCGCTTTGATTATTGGCATTTCAATACAATTACATAATTCAGGTTTAAAAATTAGACTGACTGATAAAAAGCACATTCTTCATAAATATTTAACCTTCTTCAGTATGACAGTAATTATAGTGTGGAGCTCAGAAGCTGCATATTCCATTTAGAAGATCTGTCATGCCTTCCATTCGAAATGCTTCTTTTCAAAGGTTTGCAATGCCAAGATAAAAAGAAAACTCCCCCAAGGTGGAAACTTGGAATAAAATCTCATCTTCTTAAAATTATTATTAATGGTAGATTCGAAGGATGAGAGACTGTTTGAAATATAGTGAGATTTTACAACCACTGCTTTCTTTTCCTGGGCTAAATATTTGATAACATTGGGTAGTCATTCAAATTTTATATTCTAAAAATATATGGAAAAAACTTGCAAAATAATTTCAAAATAAAATCACTGATTTTCATGTTTTTGTATTGTAACATCCTCTGATCCTACTGATACCATTTCCTCATAAAAAAAATACTTGAAATAAAGTATTAGCTGTTCAATGCAATTGTTTCATAATAAGTGAAATGTTTCTTTTCCAGGGACTCTAGATAACCTAAGAAAATTGCTATTCAGCTTTGGAAAGGTATAAATACATTTTGATGACTAAAACCATATATTTTCCCGTTATGGAAATCTAGGGAATATCTTTGAAGAGGATTTCAATAATGCTTAACTCAAAACTGAGTTTTTTAACTTGGGGAAGCTAATTCAGCCATCTGAAGTCTGACAGTCTGAGTGTGGGGTAAAGAGGGAAGAGAGAAAGTGCTAAACCTCAGCTACATTCTTTAGCTAAGTAAAGATAACAGGTCTTGTCAGGAGAGGCTGATATTTGTGGCTGTGCTGGCACCCAGAGATTTGACCCAGGTTTTCACAGGAGTGGGATGTGTAATTCTCTTGCCAGGACAGTCTTGGTTTGTCACTGAGCAGCTGCAGTCAGAGCACCTTAGGAACACCTAGAGTTCCCTGTTTCCTGCAAGGAGAGAGCAGCAGCATCTTCCAGGAGCTATTTTCCCATTCTCTGCCCACACGGTGTGGATCAGAATCTAGGCTGGTTCGTGTGTAGGTTGTTATGGGGAGGAGCTAAATAAAGACACATGCTTTTATTTGGCACTTCATCTCTACTGCAAATCAGTGAATTTGGAGCCCAGCTTCTGCTTATGCAGCCTTGAAAAGTTTCTTGTCTGTCCTTGGAGTTGAACTTTTATTAAACAGAAAACTTCTCTCTGGCTTTATGTCTGTACAGGTGAAGAGTAACTGGATTAGCCAAAATATGAAGCAAAAATTTGAGTTTCACTTGAGATTCCCTTAAGCACTGAAAGTTTTAATGAGACATCTGTGCTTCACTTCATCCCTCTTCTAGGATTTTTTAAAAATATGAAGAATCTTTCTCTTTTTTTATTCATAATAGCTTTAGCCATAGTTACCTGGATACTATCAGAGACTATTATTATTCATTTACATTGCTTTGCATCTGTGACAGTTAATGACACTGCATTTTTGTCATGCCAATTTTTATTGGCAGCCACTCTAAATATTTCTGGTTGAAATATGATATCATAAAAATCATGTCCAAAGTCTCTTATTTCCCTATTAATACTTTTTCCAGATTTTTTTAAATTATGCTACATAGCACTGGATCTCAGTTCTGTCTTCTATTGTCACAACCAAGTAGATACTCTACCTTTTATTTCCTACCTTTTACACAGTTGCTGACCTATAAGGGGACTTTTCTTTATTTCCTGTGACAGCTTAATTTCTCCAGCAATATTGGTTTGATTATCCCTATTGATATGCTGTTGACTTCAGAAGACCCCTAGCAGGTGTGTGAATTAGGAGTTCCCCCTACAGAGCAACTCTTCCCTCAGCTAACCTCTCCCCATTTCTCCATTAACTAGCACACACGATTCTCATCACTCACTAGAAAGTGTGTTTACCTGACTGTGTAACAATTTCATGTTTCTACATATTCTCTGAGTGAAACCTTAATATATATTTAATATGCAAAAGGATATTGATCTTTAGAGGTTATTAAGCTAAGTAGGCAAAAAGGCTGCATGAATCTACACATCTGTCTAATAAAAAAGTCAGGTTAATTGTCCCTTGGTTTCTTCAGTTTCTTCAGAAAGTTTGGTATCACATTGGCCACCTTTTATTACTTCTGTATTAAAGAGTGTATGACATACCACAGTCACCCACTTCAAATTCACTTTATTAGGACCTATTTCCCTTGCTGTTACTCTAAATTTACTGAATTTCAGAGAGGGAAATATCAACAAAAACAAAGACTGAACAAGAAAAAATAATAAAGAAACAAGAATTCTAGCCACCACTCACATGAAAAGATGCATGAAATTTTAAAAATGGCAGGGGCAATTTAAATAGAGCAGAAGTATAACTTTTTAAAAAATAAACTTATTTTTTCTACTTCTGAAGACTGTCCCATTCTCAACATTGTGCAGCAGATAGAACTCACTTTCTCTACTTCTAGGATTACAAAACAGGAGGATTCATCTCTCATCCTATTGGGGATCCAGGACTAATTCTATGGATGTGCAGCTTTCCT
Source organism: Erithacus rubecula (assembly GCF_903797595.1). Classification (NCBI taxonomy): domain Eukaryota; kingdom Metazoa; phylum Chordata; class Aves; order Passeriformes; family Muscicapidae; genus Erithacus; species Erithacus rubecula. The sequence continues at coordinate 12,052,815 of NC_136687.1, read as the reverse complement.
GGATCAAAGCCTATGAAAAAAATAATAATAATAACTGGTAAAAGAAGTAATCTTCATTCACTGTTAAAAAATTTATTTTCCTCTAAAATTAGAAAATAAGCAACAAGGTGATGCTTCAAGCAGGAATCTGGGTGACAATTTCTTGGAAATAAACAAGCAGTTCATCCATTCATATATTTGAAAATATAAGGGGAAAACAAGCCTGATTTCCTCAGTAAGATGTGTTTATCTGAGGATGAGGCAGTCATTGCTGGGACTGGGCTGCCTCTCTTCCATGCACTGTGCTATTTCTTCACCATAACCTGTCACATTTTAACCTCTTCATGTAACCACATTCCAAAGATAATTCCCTCACATTTACCTCCAAAAGTATGTTTGCATTCACCTACATGCTTTTCAAATTCTTTGTACAACTTGAGACACACAAATAAAAATATTATGGACTAGTATTTGCTTTGAAGAAATTCTAGTTATTAGGAACAGATCATTTTTCTGGTTTGATTTCTAGGCAGAGATAATTTTTGATGTTTAGTTCATCTGGGTCAGCTATTATTTAAATGTTGTTAAAATGCAAGAAGCCACAATAAATGAAATTTATTTCACTGAAGTTGCTTAAGTTTATGTGATCATAATCATGTAAGTATCAGCATATACAAGTCCATATTTTAAATTTTCCTGTAGTTTTATAGTCTGGACTCCTCCATAACTCTTGCAGTGAATTCTATCTCTGAGTGTCCATTACAGGAAGGTATTGCAAGACTGTAAGTATTTGGTTGTCTTTGTACTTATCTTCATTCAGTAGTGAACACATTTTCAAAGGTGGGTATTACAAACAGCTGAGGCTCAAGCACCAAACAGAACTGAAATCTGTGGGTGTTGGTCCTCACTGCTGCCATGCAGTCTGATGTGCAGGCTGGTGTCCCAAGCAGGGCCTAAGCCTGCCAAGCACCCCATGCTCTAGAGGGTACAGACATGCATGGGAGTAGATCTAAGTGTTCAGGGTGTGTTTTTGTGTTGAAAATAATGTGTACTTAAGGAATTTCCATGCCTGTTCTGCCCTGTGCCACTTAAGCCTCTTGTCCCTACTCTGCACTGAAGTTTACTGTCCCTTCAGGGACCTTCTCCTTCATCCTTACATAGTATGTGCCAATAAAATTGGTTGCAGACCATTCCTATGAATTAGATCACAAAAGTTGTCTAAATTCTTTAATGTCCCCTTGGAAATATTTTTTCTATTATGTTTTTTTAAACACAGAATATTTCCATGAAGCAGGTGTCCCAGATAAGACAGCCCTAACCAAACTCTTTCAGAAATCCTGCTCTTTACTTCCTTCAGAAAATTGCTTGTATTAATACCATTATTATAATTAGACAGTTATTAATCTTCAAAGTAAACTCAAAGAACTTACAAGAATTTGGCAGACAAAATTGAATTTCAATTAAACCTCAGTTTAATGTCAGAAAAAATCCACATGTAAATGCTAAACAGAGTAATACATTCTTCATTAATTTATTGTCATATAATAAGTAAAAAGTATTGCTTCAATCATCAATTTTCAGTGAAATTCCTGACCTATATAATGCAAATAACTGGGTGTGTGAAAGTACAAGAAAGATTCAGTTCTTGTCAACAGATATTTCTTAATCTTTATGACAAAGGTGGACAGAGAGAGGGTAGAAGGGAAGGCACATAAATGGAAATATTTTAAATTACTAGATGCAATTCCAGATGATAGATATTTTCAGAAAATTCACATAGCAAGATAATAGCAAGAAATCAAACTCTAATCACAGAGGAGCAAGACAGAGTTGCTGGTTGCTGATAAGAGTCTAGAAACAAAATCAAAGAGGAAAATAAAGAAGATGGAAAATTCAAATAGGAGTACGAAAGATTGCACAGTAGAAATAGAGATGTGATGAGGAAAACCACATGTAAAGGATGGAGACAAAAGATGAGGGAAAGAGATACCCTTTCCTTTCTAAAATATTTGTTAAATTTCTTTTTCAAAAAATGGTGGGAGGCTGTAACAGAAATATGATGTTGTACTTTGCATTGAAAGCCACAGAAAAAGATTAAAGATAAGATCTCTAATGTTTGCATACAAAGTGTCTCAGCCCAGGCCTATATATAGCCTATAAAACTTCACAAATGACATTTCCACTCAGCAAAACCAATGCTTGTGTGTCAAAAGGAAAATGAAAGGCTGAGTCCTCTGTTATCAGGAAATAATTCAGTGCCATTGACTTCAAATAGAGATGGAGCAATTAACATCAGTGCCAAACCTGCCCTGACCCAGTAGTTCCCATACTAACAAGGGTTACACAATTCTCTGCTAATTTGTGACAAGCTTAAATAACTCTGACTGTTGCAGCTCAGAAAGTGTAAGATGAAACAAGAGCAGCTGAAGAAAATTTATTTTTATGGGGAAACAGCTCTTCATTCTCCTGCAAAAACAACATCAGTGCTAATAATCTCACTAGAGATTTCATATGCATACAGTGAGTATAAATACACTGACAAAGGACCAGTCCTGTCTGGAAACCTGAGGAACACAAACATATTCAGGAAGGATAAAATTTTATTTAAGCTCTTAACTTAACTATTAAATAAATTCCCCCAGTTTCATCTAACACCTGCTGGCTGAACCCATGGTGACAGGTGCTGTGTGTCCTTGAAAATTCAGGTGTGAGAGGCTTAATCTCTGCTTATACCTAAAAGGAGATGGCCCTTCTGTCCAGAAGATTTACTTCTTTGCTTCTGGCTTGGCCAAAGGAGAGGGAGCCTGACTTAGTGTCTATTCCTGCAAGTTGCTGGAAGAGTGAGCAGGGCTGAAGCTCCAACCATCCCCCTGACAATCCAGCTTTGGTGCTCTCCCCATTCCTGGTAGTCAGGAAGTCACTGGGCTGTTACATCAGTGGAGCAGTGTTCCAGGACAGGGTGTGGACAGAAGCAGGTAGGTTTCCTGCAGAGGAGAGCACATTTGCAGGCAGGTCACCCAGTTTCTCAGCAGTGTGTCAGAAAAGCTAAAAATAGCCACAATTCTGGCAACTGCAGAACAGCAACTGAAAAGCCACAAGTGGCAGCTCTTTACAGCTCCCTGAAAGAGAGTTGGGAACGATTTGGGCATGGAAATTGAGTGAAGCCAAGGTGGCTGGGCTGGCTCCACGTGCCCAGGGATTTGTAAACCACCACTGCTCTGGTGTCCAGAGAGATTAAGGTGTTCAGCAATATTTTGCTTTTCAGAAATTTATGTATGATACTTTGTGGTTTTATTTCATCAGAAACACAAGAGTTCAATTCATCCCTTTCTAAGAGAAATGAGTTTCATTTGTTCAAATGCAGAAAGATTTTTAAAATCTTCTGTCTCCTACTGAAGGTAATTATGCATTGCAATGAGCCTCAGTACATGGGCACCCAACCATAACATTAAATATCCAGAGAATCTGTGAAACTTCAATGCCTTTGCTAGTTTGGGAAAAATAATTACTTCAGAAAATTAGCTTTTTATTGGAGGAAGGTCTGTATGAAACATGGAAAGTGCAAGCAGGCAAATTATTAACCTGGAGAATTTAATATGTCTATTCAGCATTGCTGTTTCAAAAGGAACTTTTGTGCAACAAATACAATATTCTAGGACTGGGTCAAGGTGTTGGGACTGCAAAAGAGGCAGAACATCAACCTCTCTTGTTAATATCTGTGTGTCCTGCAGTCTATAGTTAGCTAGGAGTAGCAAGTCCTGGGAAAAAAATAATCTAGAAAAAAAAAAGACAAAAACCCCCCAACATCTATATACAATAAACTTATGAAATTGAACATGAATGTTTTAGAACTGCTTAGACCATTAAAGCCACAGGGCCTACACAGAACAGAAAACATTTCATTCCAAATATATGATCTTCTTATTCTTCCTGTCATACATGGAATTTCTGTCTCCTTCCAGCTCTCTGGGAACTGGAATTTCTAGACCTGCTATTTCTTTTTACCCCCACATGAAGATCTTCCACTTCATAAAAATAATTAAATATTTATTATACATTAGACTAAATAAATCAGCATGTAGGTCACACACCTGAGAGTACAGAAGCGAACACATATGACTTTTTAATACTTAATTTTATCTTGGAGAATAAAAATAGTTCTGGGGAATGGAGAAGCAAGGAGGTTGCTGGTTCACTTCCTTCAAGAACTGGATTTCTTTGAAGTAAATTGCCATTTTTCTAGAGAAAAACTTGTTACAGATGTTCAAGTCATTCCCCTACTAAGAACTCCATATCATTCCAGCTAGCACACAGCTCAGGAGTTTGCAGTGCTGTAATGTCACTTCCCCATTTCTTTGGTAACCCACCAAAAAACCAGAGCTGTCTTTAAGTATTGTTTTACCTGTACCCTTGACTGTGCTGCCAGACTCCCTTGCTGTGCTTCCCTGGCTCCAGTGGGAGCTGCCTGCACAGACCAGCCAGGCTACAGGGAAACACACAACAGGGCTGACAGAGAGTGCTCATACATTTTTTAAGAGCTCCATGTTGGAGTTTCCTAAATTACAACATTTCAAATACTTTCAGTGTACAGGAAATCTCATATTTCTTATTTTCTGCTCAAGTTAGGAAGAACATTAAAAAAAGAGAAAGGTCCTGGGGAGTAGACATACAATCTCCTTCACCAATTTTCATTTAAACTTCATTTTCAATTCTGAAACAGATACAACTAGCCAGCACAACAAACACATACTCAAGCTCTGCCATTACCTAAATTGGCCAAAAAAATCGATCCACTGATGTTTTCCATTATATAAAAATAAATACATAGTTAGAGGTGCTTGCTCCTCACAGCTTACTTTCTGTTATAGAATTCCCCTGGGGGTCTAGTTAGTGCAAATCTAAAATGACATTTCTAGAGTGTATTTGGTGACTGGTGACATTGATGACATTTTAAAAAATATTTTACCTCATTTGTTGTCTTCTGTCAACAATTTTTTTAAAAAGAGAAAAAAAGGCATACTGCAGAGCATAGACTTCAGGAATCCAGAAACTTAGTCTATGGAGAAATTACTAAATAAACTACATGGGAGTAAGAGACACTGAGTACAGCAAAAGTACCAACAACTAGGCAAGCTGAGAGAACCCAAAACCAAACAAGATGAGAAATCTTCACCACAGTATGAAGATGAAATGAGATTTAACATTCAGGTAGAAGAATACCTCTGATAATGATGCTGCATGGAGGGTTTGGATTTGGTTGGAAGTTTGAAGGCATAAACTCATTTTTCTTTACATTTTAACACTTCAAAGTATCAAAACAATGACAGTTTCATTCAAATTATGAAGAATTTATAAATAATTGCTCAGGATCTATGAAGTCATGAGATGTCCTTGGCCATAAAGGGAACACAGTCTTCAGGACTGATAGAGTTTTCTAAAACAGAGGAAGAAAAAAGTTCAGCAACACAAGTGGCTGTTCTTGGTTAGATAAAAGCCTTCAGAAGTCTTCTAGATCCAACGCTCTGCATGCTGCCATACTTTCTATGTTTAAATTCAATATGATCTCTGTCCATTGTGCAAACACAACATGCACATAGTACTGATATGTGGGGCCATTATATTCAGCAGCATTGCTGGATTCCCTTACAACAGCAGCATTTGAATTAGAAGGCCCCCACTACAACCACAGCATTCTCACTGTGCAAGATTCTAAATTCAACGTGCAGATACTCAGTGCCTTTGTAACTTACCCTCATTTTTATCACTGTATTTCCTGCTCGTCTCTTTTGAGTAGTTACATCTGCCTGGCAAATAATCTCACTGGGAAAGAATCCATGAGCAAGGAAGAAACTGGGCATATGTAAAACATTTAACATCCTTAGGATGAAAAATACTCACTGATGGAATTCCTCTCTGTAGCAAAATATGTCCCTTTAATAAAGAAAAAATGGAGAAGTGGTGTTTGCAACTTTTCCTTCCCCACAGTTTCAGAGGAAAATTCCACATATTTTGCTGTCGGGTCATAGTGCATCATGTGAGCTTTCTAAACCTCTGCTGTAATCTGATGTGGTGCTTCAGGTAACTGTTGATTTTTGTTGACCCCTGCTGATCCTCAACTAGGGGTCAGTAACCACAACAAAATAAATATCACAGTAATAACAACAGCAAGGCAGGTTTTGCTTACTGGTTCAATACCAGGGTGCAATCTCAGCTCACTCCTGACTGATGATGAAAAGTCTCTTCTGTTCCTACCATTTCCACAGCACTGAATGAAACCACCCTTTGCAAATACAAGGGAACTGACATAACATTTGTAATGAGATATTAATTGTAGTATAATGGAACAAGAACTTCAGAACTTCACAAAACTGCCCATGAATTTAATGATTGCATATCAAAGAATGTCAGGGTAGGGAGTGCAAATGAGACTACAATAACTAAACCAAAGACAGAAGAATAAAGAAATAAAGATAAAAAGAGTCAACAACACTGGTAGAGTTGTTAGGACATTAGTAGAAAAATAACAATTGCAATTAATCAAGTGATTAAACTCAGATACTATTCATTGGTATGACTCCAGCATTCTGAACAATAACATTTGCACTGGCAACAAGTTAAAATGTATTTTCTATAAAGAGTTACGTCAAGAATAAAGATATATCCTTTAGGGTTCACTAAATAAAACCCAAACTTCAGCACCTGAGTAACATGGATTGTCCCTTTTAGTGTCAATGAATATGTTTAAGGTTTCAAAGTTTAGCGTATACACAGTGAGCTTTTGTCAAGCTTGTTCACATTTTATACTAAAACATGGATATCAGAAATCATGCTTTACACACAGTTCATTCAGTTAATCCAATTTTAGTGTGTAATCAAAATACTGCATCTAGTTATAAGTATTACAGGATAATACTACTGGAAGTTAGATACTGTCTAAAAGGTACCTACCCTTTTTCTCTAATGTTAATTGCATTTTTATAATGCTCCTCTCGGTCCTAAAGTCAACAGTTAGAGGCTTCTGTAAGAAATGGGGCTGTATGAGGACCTTACTCAAAGGAGCTTGCAGGAAATTTTATTTTTTTTCCCAATGAATAGAAAAGTGTGGGGTTTATTACCAAATACATCTACAAGCTTCTGAAACAAGCTAAAATCAGATCAGGCTGAGACAAGCCCAGACAAGTTGTAAGATCCCACATTCCTAGACTTTTTACTAGTAATGAAAATAATTATTTTTACTGAGCTGCATCTGTGATTGAGACAAGTAGATGCTTGTGTACAGCACAAGAGGAGGGCAGTGCACAGACTGGGCAACCTATTGACTGCCACTGGGAATATATGAACCCTAAATGCAACAGAATCAAGGGATACACACAAACCTACTGTCAGAGCTGTTTTGAATACCTGTAACCACATCAGAGTGCCAAAGCATCTGTATAGTCACATTTCTCTTACTTCTGACATGTGGCTGATGTGTAGAGTAACAGAACTGTGTCTGTCACTTCAGAGTTGTATACATTTTTAAAACCATGTTTCTAAGTAATAAATATGTAGAATAAGATAACTTCTCCTGAAGTCAGATGGCTTTGCTAGTGGAAACTCATGTCCCTCTTAATTATTTAGAACTTTTGAAGAATTATCAGTTGAATGTACAAAAAGGAATGGAACAAAATCTACTTGAATATTTTAAAAGCCTAGGAGAAGATACTCAGAAAATTAAACTGATGGAATCATTTTTCCCGTGGGACTTTAATGACAAATTATGTGCAGAAAGGGTTAGTTGTTAGCACAGTAGGTTTTAACAGTTTGGAAAAGATTCAATGCTGCAGTTTATTTTAAAATAATGTAAAAAAAGGAATAAATAACAAAGCTTGCAGAAGACAAAAATTTGCGCTAATTGGATTTAGACAAGTTAAAGCTGAAGAAAATTTAAATGCACAAAAAGAAAATAGGGATCCAGAGACAAACTACCTCAAAAATGTGATGGTGTTTATGTAATCCTTGATACTATAAAAACATTCTCTTAGCTACCTTCCTGGATTTAGGATTAAAATTTGATCAGAACAATATCCTATATAATTTATTTTTACACCTCTTGATACAATATGTAATCAAGAGAAAATACACTTGACGAAATGTATTTCTGGTCTAATTTTATGAATACATTCCAGTATATACATTGATAATATAAGAAATAAAGAATTTTTTAGGGAAAATTTGCTGTTTCCTACTCAAATAAATTAATAACATTCAGGGGGTTATTGTGTTTGCATGATTAGGCCTTGGTAGCAGGAGGGACTTCAGTGAGGAGCTGACAGAAGTTTCCCCTGTGTGTGACAGGGCCAATGCCAGCTGGCTCTAGGATGGACCCAGCAGTGGCCAAGGCTGAGCCCATCAGGGATGGTGTTTACTCCCCTGGGATAGCACAGTTCAGAAAGGAGGAAAGCTGCACAGCTGGAACTGTGGAGAGGTGAGAATATGTGAGAGGAGCAGCCCTGACAATGCCCTGGAAGTGAAGCAAAGGGGCAGGAGGTGCTCTGAAGGCTGGAGCAGAGGAGATGCAGCCCATGGTGATAAGCTTGGTGGGGACCTGCAGCCCATGGAGCCACACTGGAGCAGGTGGGTGCCTGAAAAAAGCTGTGACCCCATGGGTAGCCTGTGCTGGAGAAAGCTCCTGACAGGACCTGTGGCCACATGGAAAGAGAAGCCCATGCTGGAGCAGGTTTTGTGGCTGGACTTGTGACCATGTGGGGACCCCCTGGAGCAGCCTGTTCCTGAAGGACTGATCCCAATAGAAGTGACCCTCACTGCAGCAGCTCCTCAGAACTGCAGCCCATGGAAAGGACTCATGCTGGAGGAAACCATGGTGGACTGTCTCCTGTGGAAAGGAGAGAAAGAAGGTAGAGAAGGAAGAGTGTGAGAAGTTCTGTCCCTGTGGAGGAAGAAGCAGCACAGGCAGCATATGATGAGGGGGCCACAGCCCCTATTCCCCATCCACCTGCACCACTGTGAAGATGAGCAGAGAGAGAGTTCAGGAGCACAGCTGAGCCCAGGAAGGAAGTATTTAGAATTGTTCTATTCTGATATTTTTAGCAAAAACTTAAATCATTTTTTTCCCCCAAGTCAAGCCTGTTTTGCCCACGACAGTAACTAGTGAGTGAAAACTCTCTGTCTTCACCTCGATCTCAAAAGAGATTTTTCTGTTGCATTTTCTCTCCTCTGTCCAGATGATGAAGGCAGTGATAGAGGGGCTTTGGTGAGCAACTGGAGCTCAGCCAAGAGCAACCTAACACATTGTGGTTGGGAAAATGAATGGGAAGTTGCCAAACAAGAACAGGGGAAATTACAGGTTTGTACTGTCTCTTGCACAAATTTTAAATAATAAACAAAAAAAGAGCAAGATATAATCAGAGAGACATTAGAGTTGTCTAGAGTTGTCATGTGAATCTGTGATAAAAAAGCTTGTGAGTTATGCTAAATGTTACTTGTACTGGAACTTGAGCAATAAATACCAAGGTCAGTAAAATACTGAATTTAAATAGATTAAGTACAGTTTGGCATTCTATAACCTAAATTTATTGCTGGTTGCCCAATTCCTTGAGTTATGTCAAGATCAACTCTCAGCTTCAGGCTTGACTTAAAAATTGACATTTTCATGTCGTAAGTGCTTGAGCAGTTCTGTAAAATCCAGGGCTAAAAATATTTGTGTGGTGTTGTAGCATCTCAGGTTTTCTGTTTCAGTTTGCATCTCGGGATTGAACTTGTCAGTGCTGTGGTCAGGAATAGAATACCATGTTGGACTGACTAACCCAGAGATTCTGATTCAGTTATTCTTGAGCAGCTGACATGAACAAACAGATGACATTTTATCCTGAGATTACCAATACATGAATCGTGAAACACAACCTCTCAGCTACTCCAAATTTCATCTGTTGGTTTAAAACACAGCATGTACTTCCCATTGATCTCAAAAGGTCTGCAAAGAGCGAGGTAACATGCAACACCCATACAGTAGCCACCCTGCAATCTAGAGCTTGCCAAAGGTTATTGTGTAGGGGTTTTTTGTCATGGAGTTGGTCTTGTTGTTTTTCTTAATGTTGAAATAAATCTGCAGTTCATGTGAGTTTGGCTCATTAAACTTCAGTTCTGTGATAAACAACACGAACATGAAAATGGAACAAAAATTTGCCCTTGCAGAGAAGATGCTCAGTTGCATACCAGATTGTGTTATCAAGTGTGGACAACAGGTCCTGGGAATTGACAGTTCTTGTTGAGCTGACACTTGTGAGACTGCATCTGTAGCACTGCAATTGAGTTTTGGGTTACTTGAGATAAGAAAGATGTTGTCATGCTGCAACCAGTACAGGAGATAAGACACTGAAACAGACAGGGAGTTGGAACACAGGATTTATGAGAAGCTGAAAAAGCTGTGTTTGTTCAGCATTAGAGAGAGAAAGCTTAGGGGACACCTCCTTGCTATGTACAACTACTGTCTAATGCAAGGATTTAGAGAAAATGGGGATGCAATGCCTTTGCAAAGGTATGCAAAGAGTCAAGAAACACTTTCTTACCTCAGTTAGAATCTTGTATTCTCAGACTGTCATAGCAGGACCAAGAAAGATCTCTAAAATTCTGAACTGCTTTTTAAAAAAAATATAGGAACTAGCTTATTTTTATTAGCATTCTTACTACACTCTTCTAGAAATCGCATTTTCATGCTGAGAGGCACATCATACTTTAGCACAAAAAATATACTTATGTGGAGCTGAGAGATTTTAAGTTACAAATGATTAATGATTGTTGAAGAGCATCAATTTTCAAATATCAACTGGACAAAAAAAGACTTAAGATCCAAAAGTGGAGAAGTTGCAAAGCCTCACGTTGAAGCAATATGCCTGTCCTAGGAGGGAATTTCCCTGCTGAAAGCTGCACAAATTGAGATCTGGAAAATCAGATGCCATATAGCAGTCTTCAGTCTAATGTTAATAACCAATTTGTATTGCTGAGATCTTGGGGAGGATTAAATCCCCCTGCTTTAAAAGTACCTTCTTACCAAGTGAGCATTGTTGTGCTTGTGATTTAAAAAAAAACAATTAAAAATTTAAAAATATTTTAAAATTCATGCAAAGATTCAATAAAAATACTAAGCCTCATGGATAGCTTGCTTTTCATATGGGTTCAGAGTACTTTAGGTACTGTATAAGATAAACAGTATTATTTCCCTCCTTGAAACAGAAGAAACTGAGCCAACAATGCTAAATAACTGGACATCAATTTTTCTTGGACTTAGACCTGGATTTTTTGAATATCAGTCCACTGACTGAGCCACTAATCAACACTGATTCCTGGCAGTGTGTTCTGAGCATGCCAGTATAACTTCATTTTGTATGTGAAGGAATGAGCCTTATGGGTTTTTTTACTTGGAGCAAAAAACCCCAACAAGTGTGGTCAGCTTGTGTTCTAAGGTGTTGGGAAATTGCCTGGTCATGACTCTATTTAATGTCTGCAAGCATTTATATAATCCTTTTATACCTGTATAAGCAGCCACTGCATTTCAGTTTGTCCTGTCAGCTTCCTTGAGTCCTGCTACATATCTTGGCATGATTTGCTGTTTCCCTAAAGGAATAAGTGATTACTTGTTCAAATGGAGCTGCTGCTATATTGGAGAGAGTCTTCATAACAACGGGCTGCTTTTCCTATAGATGGACTTCTTTTTCCCCTTTATAATTAATTTGAAACTAGAACATTTCACAAAACTGTAAATGCAGAGTATCAGTTTCAATGGGAAGGCATCTGCAGTAAGTGTACTCCATATGGAATTAGTTTCTCTATTCAAAATGTGAATGCAGTATGTGATGTCATTCGAGTAGGATTCAGATTCAGTATCATCTGCAGAAAGAAAATACATTGTATTAGCATTCAGTTTTTCAATCTTTTTATGAAAAATGTAATATCTTGTTACCACAGTTAAGATAATTAGATGCAGTTCAAAGGAATGCTATCATATGGAAGAAATTTTGTGATTCACTAGTGTTTTATGTTTATGACTGATGACATCAGCACTGACTGAAGTTACTGGAACAGTAATGTGCAAAACAGAGACTGACAGGTGTTACATTTGACTTCTGCTTGTATAATTGTGCTACAAGTCCAGATCTATTAAAATATAAATTTAATTAGTAAAGTGCCTCACATGCCTGGAATCACAATAATATCAGAATATTATTAATTTGGTGTATTTTTGTGGGAATTAAAATATCTGAGACAGATCTTCAAATTTCTTTCCTACAGGGAAAGACAGATGAGATGCAGAAGACATAAGGCTAATACCTACCTTCTAGAGATAGCATTACTATTAGCAACAATAATGAAGCAACATACAGTAGATCAAATAGCATCCCCTGTATGCACCCTAAAAGGATTAAATTCACCTTGTTGCAAAGGATAAGAACAAAGTTAATGTACTATATAATCCCCACATAAGTCCAGAAAGCTGTGTTATTTCAGTTGTTTTTCAGACAGGAAGGCAAAAGCAAGGATACTGCTTTTGGAAAAAAAATAATTTATCTCTTCAAATTGATTTAGCATGCTTAGAGTCAGAGTAAGCACCCAGCACTCACCCTGACAATTGCTTTGCAATGCATAACAGACCCAGATGAGACATTGAAGACCCCTTAAAGGATCAGCTTCTTCCACTGGCAGTGTTTGTTAAGTCCAAATAAAGAAACAGCATTTAGCCAGCTATGTAAGTGCATTGCACAGTAATGTGCATGTTTAAGATCTTGCCTGTTTAAAATCACTCATGAGTAAGCTTTTGCCATCAATACTGTATAATTTTGCTGGTTAGTTATGCTTTCTCTGATACATTGATCTTTTTCAGTAACTGGCAGAGAGAAATCCAAACAAATTCTTTCATTTTCTTTTTCCTTTTATTATTTTTTATAATACAGTGAGAAAAGATGTGATAAACTTTTATCTCGTATCTTTATTTTGGACTATATATTGATTGAATAAATGACCCTAGGTGATTGCAAAATTAGTGTTGATAGAGGTGCCATCTTTGCTATAAAAAACAGAAATGGAGACCCAAATGCATTAGTTGCTAAATTTTCATAAATATATGTGCAACAGAGGTAAAGAGAACTATAAGGCAGGTGCATACACACAAAGAGATGTACAATTGCACAGTTAGTTTATGCAAGCCATTATTATGATTGCAGATGCAAATGGTAAGTCAGCTGTTTAACTGTTCATTTACTCATGTAAGTACTGTTTTCCTAAGCAATGACATTGTATATATGTAAATTGAGAAGCAATCTGATTTGTTAGTGTTGTACTCACTTTGCACAGGGGTAAATAGCTACCAAAGATGAAAGAAAATAGAAAATCACGGCTGTAAAGTTGAATGGCATTAATTATTGGTGGTGCTACAGCTCGTTATATTGCAAAACCTCTTCCTGGTTAGATGCACATTCAATAGGAGAGATGATTATAAAGGAAAAAATGTGGGGGGAAAAACAAGATGACTGCAACAAGAAATATTTCAAAGCTTCTGCAAAGATAAAAAATGTCCATTGCCATGTTCTAGGATTTCTTAGACAGAGAGACCACTTCTGGGATATAAACTACTTCCATTACATTGACTATTTTTCTGTCAGGAGCATATGCATTGATATACACCCTGTTTGTTTTATTACAAGACTCCTACTGAGACAAGAATACCTGCCAGTCAAAAACAACATAAGCAGGAATGCCTCTTAAGATGCATCTTTCAGTCAAAATATTATGCATGTTCAGTTACACAAAAGGTCTTGCTAAACTCAAAAGCAAGCCCAAATAACTATAATGACATCAATAAAACTTCCATCTCCATGTTTTTCATACTGTTTCTGACTCCCTCCATGTGCCTGTCCCCTGGAAGGTCCCTCATACTGCCATTTGGTGTTGCTCTGGGCTTTCCTTCTCTCCAAATGCCAATCCTAATCCAAACCCTAACTTTAGCATGAATCCTAAATCTAGTGCAGGGGATGAGGCTTTGCCTTAGCTCAAGACACAATGCATGGCAAGAAGAAAGGGTTCTCAGGAGAGCCCTGAAATCCAGTACTTGCTTTGGCAGTCACTTCCCAGCCACACTCAAGTTACAGCTCTAGGCTTTTTCCACCACTCAGCAATAAATACTCAAGTTACTTTAACCTGTAATCTCAGGAGGTGTGATAGAGACAGAACCTAGAGGTGCAGCTGGAATGAGACAGGGATTTGGGACATGGGCTCAAAATAAAACAGCCTCCTAGATACAGTGTTAATGTGTAGTGCTAAAGTTGGGAAAGAGAACAGGAGCACAGATGCAGGTGGAGCAGGGAAAAACTGGAAGAAGCACTGGACTATAAATGTAATTCTTAATTGAGAATTTCTTCTTCTGTATGGCTGAAAACCTTTTCTCAGGGTCCAGGTGGCACCAGGGTAAGGATTAGGGTCAAGGTGAGGGTTGGGAGAAACTCACAGCATAAAGCAGCAGTTGGCATGGGGCTGGTAAGTGTCTCTGAGAGGAAAGAGAAGGCTCCAAAACATCTCTTTCCTGACAATTGCTCACATCAGACATTGGGCTGGCCTTTTGGAATGTCTCTACTCTCTTACCCATTGGTTGAGTTCTTTTGAACCCTCTTGGTGTTGTGTTAAGTAGACTTTGGGGGAGGCAGAATAGCACTATTATAATTTTTAATGACACAATCACAATTTTCAGTGTAGTTTAGGAAAGCATTTCAATATGAAAAGTATGTAATGAGGATGAACAGGAATTATTTAGCATAATAACATAGGAAATATGTAAAGAGATGGGCTTGGGGACATGAAAAGAGAGAGGAAACAGTAGAAAGAAAGTTTAGCTGGAGTCTCAAGGAAAACTCTCTCCCTTTAAGATTCATTAATCAACTACATAGGTGAAAGTGCTCCTATTTATGATATTGAGTAAAGCATGGCATGCTAAAGCTTAGGCATTTGAGAAGATATATTAGGCATGACTTAATAAAGCTTTCCAAAAATGATATCCCTTTAAAAATGCAGCTTTCACACACCATTTAACATTCTAAAGACAGTATCTTTGAATGCTTAGACTAAAAACACAGATACCATTTTGCATGGAATAAAATTCTTTGTTTTTCAGTGTTTTCCACTGCCTCTAATAAATGATGTAAACTGCTTTCCCTGTTTAATAATTCAATAATTTATTTTTCTTTGATTCCCTATCCACGTTTTTGAGCCTTTTGCAGTAGTAAGGATTTTATTTCTCACTAGCCAAACAAATTTAAAGTCTAAAAAGCTTAAAACATCAGAGACCAAAAGTTTTAAACAAATTTGGTTCTGAGAAGAGATCAATCTCAAGGGAAATTTAAGTAGAAAGTTAATGCCATCGAGACTATCAAAAGCATTATTTTCACAATTAATTTATAAATAAAATAAATAGTTCCTGCCTAATATATCACTATTTTGGGTAATTTATGGGTGCCTTTCTTTGCATTATTGGGGCTTAATGCTTGCATGTACCTTGTCCACCTACTGATTATTTAAACTCGTGTGGAAAGGTTTCAGTGGTATTTCTGCAAAACAGGCCTTGCATGACACACATGGAACAAGTTAATTTAACAAGGCCAAAAGGCCATGATTCCTTTAGATACTCCTAAATGTCAGCTTTGTCTATGTTCCAGTGACTCTTTGAGACAAATTTTCTACCACAGAGGCTTGCAGGTTTCTGGAGGCAGCAAGCTGGATGCCAACTCTGAAGCCTGGTGCTCAGATTCCTGGAACTGACAAAGGCTGAGATTCTGCCTCCCACTTTTCCTACCATTTTATTATAGCTTTTGGTTTGCATTACACTGCCTGCACAGCCCTGAGGTATTAAGCAGGGTGCAGCAGGTGCCCCTGTTGGAGCAGGCACTGCTGAAGGGGAGTCTGTGTTTCAGGACAGCACCACAATCACCATTGGGACAGTACTGTGGAGTACCTGCTGCACTGAGAAACCAGCACAGCGTGCACACCTGGGAACAGCTCTCTTTCCTTCTTTGTCTTATTCTAGATGCCTAGGAACTGATGGAAAGCTTTATTACCTCTCAGCCCTCTGTTTGCTTTTGGGGTTTTTGTTTTCTTTCACCACTTCAGTTTATGTTATGGATTCCACAAACAAATCCTTGTGCAAGCGGATCTATTACAACATCCTTTGTGCAAAAGATTCTTTTCTTGGCCAGGGCCAAGCACTGATTTATGAGTCCAAACATGACTCATAAACAATAGAACAGTACTATATGTCAGTCACAGAGTGTGGTATTGTTAAGTGTACCTTTCTTAAGTGTACCCAGCAAGTAGTTAAGTGTTCCTCAGCACATGAGCTGAGCTTCTCCTGACCTTCTCTAACATCAATGAACCTTGCTGCTTGGAGGATTGCTTGGAGTGTCCAATTCAGGAACACTGAATTTGAGGCAAAATCACAAAACACAATTACTCAAAAGACTCACTTTGTTCCTTTTGGACTCCTAATGTTGTTAAGAACTGATGACCACAGGTTAGGATCCATCTTCCTTATAAGGATCCATCCTCCTAATAATTTTAGATGCTGCATAGGCACTCTGATGCTTCACTCAGCCAAGACACTGTGAAACTCTAGACATCATCAGATGCTTAAATGCCAGCAGTGGATTACATACAGGGAAGGAAGAGGTTTTAGACAATTTTTTCTTAAAATGTTCAGAAGAACTTGTGCCTCTCATCCCTGCAAATAAATAGGGATAGTTCTTTTTCTTTTCATTCAAAACTTATTTATTTTAGCATTTTAGATTTTGCTAAAAATTTTTTCCTTCACTGCAGTGACTTATTGAGTGGTATCCTACTGAATTGAAGGACAGAGCAAGGGTCTTCTAAAAGCTATTGTACTAAGAATAGTAACCATAATTTACACCATCAACTAGTTCTTAAGGCTCATCATCTTCACTTATAGAAATGCATTTGTGTGCTACTGATCCTGAAGAGATTCAGTTTTAAAATTCTAGAAATTTGGTTTCTCAGATTACACTGCTAAGAAGGAATTACATTTAAATATACTGCAGATCCCACACATTCAGTTATTAAGTAATTCAGGAACTGCATTTCCTAGGCTAGACTACTCCAAGTTTTCTTCTCTTCCATCACCATGGCAGAATTATATCACTGAGAGTACACAAGAGTAGAGGTTTTTTCTTCTCTTGCTTTGAAACAATGAATGGGAAAGTGAGCTGAAAATTGAAGCAAAACTGCTGCCAAAGTTGTACATAAGTCTGCAGAGAATCCTTCTGCCAATTATTTTTTTATCCTGTCCATATGACTTCAGTTCCCAAAGTGTCCTGTTGCAGACTGTATCCTCCATTACAGAGTCACTAACATGACAGGGACTAGCTAACATCACAAAAATATTTACATTAATTTTCATCTTGTTTGGGAAAAGAGTTTGCTTTGGCTTTGGTTTACTTTCCAGTTGCAATTTATGCAAATTCTGTATGGAGACTAGGTTGAAGAAGGCTGTAGGTGTGCAAGGCAGCAAATTTCCTGTTAAGCCAAAGAGGTTCCATATTTCTGCCAGAAATAGCTGCAATTATTCAATTACAGGACAAAAAAAAATACCATCTGCTTGACATGACTAATCCAAATAAAGGCCCCTGATTATAAGGCAGAATTGGAGATTACACTTGTCATTGGAGTCTAAGGCATTGTAAGCTCCATGTATTGTTTGTAACTCAGGTAGATCAGCATCATAATTCAGTCCTATACTGACAGCCCTGTAGCTATGTTAGGTGGATTTCCATCAACAAATATTTCCCAGGGCTCTAAAGGGCTCATCAGACTGCCACCTATGTTGCCACCACAGATCTTTGCTGCCAGCTGAGCTGAGTGTTTCACTTCTGACACATCCATACAAGCTGCTGTCAGGTTCCCCAGCATAGAAAAACCTTTAAGCATATTTTGAATATTATCAATGTTTAAATTTATGTTTATTTTTTATGTTCATTTACATGAGGAAAAATGAAGCAAAGTCACTAATTAACTTATCACAGACAGACCATAGTAGAAAAAGGTTTTAAAGCTCTAATACTACAAACTATTGTTTTATGCCAATAAAATGGCATGAGTTAGTGAGGGCAATAACTTCTCCAATGCTGATGGAGAATAAGAAGAATCATGAACCAAATAGCCTAGCAGCTATGCTGTTTCTTTTGATATTATGTAAGGTACATCACATAAATGAACTAATTCTTTCCACAAGATCCTTTTAGAACTTACAGCTTTTGTTGTTTTCTCTTGATGCAGCCTTTTGCTCTCAGTGCTGGCAGCAAAGTGAAATTTACTCACATCCTGATGGCCGTGTGGAGCTGGTGCTTCAGTGAGCAGAATTTGAGTAAAGTCTTCTTTGCTGCCAGCAGTCAAAGCAGAACATACAGTATTTCCAGGAAGAATGCCACATTTGGGAATGCAAGAAAATACAGATGGCCAAAGGCAACTTAAAAGCTGGGTTATGCAGAGGAAGAAATGAAGCAAAAAGAAAATTGGAGCCCAGAGAAAGAAAGGAGAGGCAAAGCCAGACAGGACATTGAAGTGTAGTGAACTTCAGTCACTGTAAATAAGAGCAGTTCTGCATATTGCAGTCCAGTTACCTTTCCATCAACTCTAGATGAATAAACAACTTCCAAACACAAAATGGAAAAAATAATTATAAGTGAAGAATCAATTTTATGATGCCTTAGGTCATCACTGCATTTTATTTTCATTCTATTTCTCTTTGCAAATTTAGTTATTTTTCTCAAGTTCAGTCTCTGAAAAACACACAGCAGAAGTGAGGCCCCGCCTTTAAACTGAATTTTTGACTTCTTGAAGTCTCCTAGGAATATCCATGTAGAAAAGGTACATTTAACTAAACACCTACATAGTAGAGCTGCTAGAACATTTTAGGAATACGGAAAGCTGAAAAATATGTTTCAACAAAGTTGTGAGCTGTATGTTTCTGTGTTTCAAGTTCTGAGAAAATGAGAGAAAACCTGACCTGCCTTACTCCAAAAAAGCAGGTTTTAAATGCCATTTTAAGTGCCATTTCCTCCTCAAAAAATTGAAAGCTTTTTAGTTCTAACATGGAATAACAACAAATTTTGAAATCCAAGAAACTTCTATAAAACAACATTGCTATTCCCAGCCACTTCTCATATTCTTCAGACTAGTTGAAAAACCATTTTCACTTTAGCAGGTTCACTGTATAATTTTTTCAAGTATATTGAGAGGAACGACTCTTTCTTATTTTTTTAATACTGAGAGGTTTTCAGTTATCAAATTAATTGATTGCTTGCAAGCATATTGTGCATCTAAATCCAAATACTTGTGCAATTAAACGTAAATTCACCACTGCATCTTGCTGTGTCTCACTGAGTTCTGTAGTCCAATTTTAATGGAATACTTGATGAAGCTGATGTGCATATTTTCATCCCACACATACAAATTCATCATGAGAATGATCGCCTTCAGCAAACAAAATAGCACATGCAACATTACAAATTTAGATATACCATCCTGAAAATACAGAAAGAACAAAATGAAAGACATAATGGCCAGTGAAAAATCTGTCTGAAATGCAAGGCTCTGAAAAGTGTCTTATCTTTGTCAGAAGAGGAATGGAGAGTGAAGGGGAAAAAAATAAAATAATCATTATTAGAATTATACATAAAATAATTCAATCTGACAATCTGAAAGCAAAAAAAAAAAAAAAAAAACCCATGGCAATCATGAAATGATAGTTTTTGATCCTCAGAGAAGTAAGAAGAGGGAGTAGCAGAGCTCCCATCTTAGACTTCCTGAGGGCAGATTTTGACCCTCTGGCTGGTTGAGAGTCTCCATCAGGAGGGAGCCCTGTGGGTTGAAGTGGTCTAGGAATTCTGGACAGTCCTCAAGAAGGAAATCTTGAAGTTTCAGTATCAGTCCATCCCCTTGTGCCAAAAGATGAGCTTTGGGGAAGAAGATCAGCTGGAAGAAGATCTGATTGATCTTCTGGATCACAAGAAGAAACTCTAGTTGAACAGAGCTTTGGCTGGAACTCAGGGGGAAAAAATGTATATGACTTTTGGAAGAGGGGGCAGAAAACTCAGGAGAACTACAGGGATGTTGGGAGGATATGCAGGGAGAAAATTATAAGGACCAAAGCCCAAACAGAACTAAATCCAGCAACTGCTGTAAAAGGTAATACAAAGGTTCCTATAAATACACTGGCAGCTAAAGGAGAGCTAAAGACAATCTCCATCCTTTATTGGATGCATGGGAAAATATAATGACAAAGAATGAGGAAAACAGTGAGATATCTAATGCTTTCTTTGCCTCAGTCCCTAATAGCAAGGCCAGTTGTTCTCCTGTGTCCAGTCCTCTGAGCAGAATGGAATCCCCACAATCCAAGGGGAAATGTCAGTGACCTGCTTTGCCACTTAGGCTGGACCAGTCCATGGGGCTGGAAGCACACACCCACACCTTCTGCATGCAGTAGCTGTAGTGCTCACCAAGACACTCCCATCAATTACCAGAAGTCCTGGTTAACTGTGAGGGTACAAGATGACTGGAGGCCAGTAAAAGTGGTAAGAACAGAAAGAGGATCTGAGGACGTACAGCCCTGTCATCCTGACCTCAGTGCCAGGGAAGGGCAGGGAAGAGATCAGTGCCATAACAGGGCAAAAGAGATCAGGTCCAGCCATCACTGGTTTATGAAAGACATGTCCTTCTTGACCAACTTATCTCCTTCTGTGACCAGGTGACCCATTTAGTGGATGAGGGAAAGGCTGTGAATGTGTCTGCCAGGACTTTACTAAAGTCTTTGGCTCAGTTTTCCACAACATTCTAGAGTAGCAGGCTAGTTATGACTTGGACAGCCACGTTGTTTCCTGGGTAATAAATTGGCTGCATGTCCAAGCTCAGGAAGTGGTGGTGGATGGAGTTAAATCCAGCTGGGGCCAGTCACCAGTGGTGTTTCCCAGGGCTCAGCACTGAGCCAGGCCTGTTTAACACTGACAACCTGGGCAAGCATACTGAGTGCACCCTCTGTCAGTTTGCAGATGACAGTAAGTTGGGCAGTGTTGATCTGCTGAAGAGTGGAAAGACTCTGAAAAGTGATCTGAACAAGCTGGATTGATGGGCCAAGGCCAAGTTTATGAGGTTGAAACAGTCCAAATGCTGGGCCCTGCCCTTGGGTCACAACAACCCCAGGCAGTGCTACAGACTGGGGGCAGAGGGGATGGAAAGGTGCCCAGTGGAAAAGGACCTGGGGGTGCTGGTGGCAGCTGCTGAACATGAGCCAGGGTGTGCCCAGGTGAGCAGTAGCACCTGTTTTATATCAGCAATGGTGAGGCCAGCAGGACCAGGGCAGGGATTGCTACCCTGCACTCGGCATTGGTCAGGCCACACCTCAAATCCTGTGTCCAGCTCTGGGCCCCTCAATTCAGGAAGGACATTGAGGTGCTGGAGCATGGCCAGAGAAGGGATCAGAGCTGGGGAAGGGTCTGGAGCACAGGTCCTGTGGGAGCAGCTGAGGGAGCTGGGGGTGCTCAGCCAGGACAGAAGTAGGTTCAGGGAGACCTTGTCCCTCTCCAGCACTACCTGAAACTCGTACTGAGGTGGGGGTGGGTCTCTTCTCCCAGGTAGCAAGTAACTGGATGACAGAAAATAGCTGGTAGGTTTGGATTGGATATTAGGAAATATGTCCTCACAGAAAGGGTTGTCAAGTGTTGGAATTGGCTGCACAAAGTCATCCTCCCTCTAAGTGTTCAAAAAATGTGATGCTTTGGAACATGGCTTAGTGGTGGGCTTGGCAGGGCTGGGTTAATGGTTCGACTTAATAGTATTAAAGGTGGCTTTCAACCTAAGTGAGACCGATTCAACAAGCTATTTGAAAAGTTGAATCTAATTGGCAACCCTTTCCCTTTTCAGGTTGGTTAAGGATCTTTATTGTTTTTCAATACACTTTCACTGACTACATATATTCCCATGTGTTCCTGTAAGTTTCAGGCAGCAGTGTCCTGGATGAATGTTATCTAGAAAGACTACTGCTACTTTGTGGTCTTTCTCTTATTGATTTTAATTTATTCCCTGGATGTTTCATTAAGAGATTGCAAGTTCTGAAAATATTAATAGAGGTTTAAATAAGACTAGTTTCCTTCCATTGGTCTCTCATTTCTCAACCATTTAATCTTTTCACCTAACTTGATACACAGCTGTAAATGTACTTTTCATGCATGTTGCTTTTCCAAATTTTTTTTCTAGTAAGGCTGCACATCAGAGAAGCAAACACACACAAATAAAAAGGACAGTTCCTCATCTATGGTAAATTAGCAAAACTTACTTAAGGTGACAGATTTCCAACATCTACAAATTTTGTAGAGCTCTCAGCTGTGACATGAGCAGGCCCAACAAAAATGTCCTGTCACAGTAAACATCCCATTCTAGGAACAGTGCTGGATTTGGGGACAGGGTGTGGGGTAAGGGGGACATCTTCCTTCATTCTGAGGTATTTCTAGTGCCTTAGTGGATGTGCAAGAACATCTATCAAGGACAGATCCAGTGTTAATAGAACATAAATGATGGAGAAAATTAAGCTGCTCAGTGATTTATTATTCAGCCCGTTTAAAAAAAAGTCACATCATGTTTATAGTTTGAATTTATCTCACTTCAGTGTTCCAAAAGCTTTCTTCATCTGCTAAATTTAAAAAAGCATATGCTTCAGAGTTCTTCCTTATGTACATACCTTTACAGCAAAACTTGTCTTGAACCCTTTGTTCCCAAGTCAGTCAGAGTTTAAATCTCTTGTGATAAGTAGTATATTTCAGACTTTGACTAATTTTTATAGCTCCTTCCTGAACCCTTTCAGGTATGGTAACCTCCCTTTAAAGGTGCAAATATTAACTTTGAAGACAGTGTTCCATTAATTAGTGTAGCTGGCAATGTTCTGAATTAATGGTTTTCCTTTAGAGAATGCTAATTTGCTGAAACCAAACAACTCTAGTAATGCATCTGGTGAGCCAAATCTTTCAAAAAATCTAATTTTCCCTGTGAGATTGTTTGCTGGCTGCTGCAGAATCAGAACCTATGGGCTTCTGATATCACTACCTCAAACATTCATAATTTTTTAGTGGCAAAATTAATTGTAGCTTCAAATTCACTCGAAACTTCCTGCTCAGTGATAACAAATGAGAAAGCTCAGTCTTATTTCCTGGAAGGAAATGAGACTTTTCATTTTATCAGACTATTAGTTTCCAGCTGGACCTAACTACATGCCAGAAGTTTTCTGGGATGTGTACCTTGGTTTATTTACCTGCATAATCAGATTTGCTATCTCTCCTTCACTGGTTATGGGTGATTACTGAAAGATACTTCATTCTTGTCTAGCATCTGTGATATCAGCTTTTAAAACTGCACATGCAATTTCTTATGCAGCCTTATTTCTCCTGAGGACAAACTCGACCAATGTACTGAGAAGACAAGAAGCTTATTCAGTAGTTGAAATACTTTTTACTGATCTGAATCTATCTAATCAGAGGTTACACTTACCTCAGATTGAAACAGAAGATAGTTTTTTTTATTTCCCTCTTTTAAGTAAGGACTGTATTAACCCTTTGGATTGGAAAACTGATATATCCAGTCCTTCACCAGCCAGTAAATCCTCCTGATGGTTTTGATGACAAAAGACAGAATTCCACAGGAGTATATCCTGATAACATCTGTTCCAAAGCAGAGCATTCCTCTTCCTTCATTGCATGACCACACTGTGAGCCACCAGAATAAACTTATGCCACAAGCAGAATTACAGCTCTTCTCTCTTAAAAAAGACATTAGAACCAAGTAAGCTCTGCTTCAGACTGCTTTAAACTGCCATTGAACCACATTTCAGGCTGTCATTCTACCAGATTTTTTTGCTGTAACAGTAACTCTGCTTTAATGGCTTCACCTTTTCCCCCTCTGATGACATGCTCATACCTTATCTCAGCACTGCCCACTCAGTTATACCAGTATCTGTGCAGCTGAGCAGTGAATCAGAGAACTGGCCAGGGTAAGAATAACCCAGGATAAAGGTTTTAACTGATCATCATGTGATACAGTTCACTCCACCTGCAGAAATTGTGGTAGGTACAAAAGTAGGAAGAGAAGGAAGAATGTCAGGAATAATTAAGCTGAAGAAGGAAAGTGCTGTCAGCCTGCAGCCTCTGTGAGAAGAGCTTTGTGTGACACTCCTCCAGCCACTGAACTGTGTTTTATTTATTCCTGCAATCAATATATATTGCTGATTTAAATTACTATTTTTGACATGTATATTAACCAGAATATTTTGTATAGTTTTTCTGGGGTTCAGCTTTCTGCTGGTTTCAGCTGGGGTAGAATCAATTGTCTTCACAGTGGCTGGTATGGGGCTATGTGTGGATTTGAAATGAACACAGAGCTGATAATATAGAGATGTTTTGCTGGGCAGGGCTCACACAGAGCCAAGGCCTTTTCTGCTTTTCACACTCCACTGGTGAGGAGGCTGGGGGTGCATGGGAGGGTGGGGGGAGACAGAGCCAGGACAGGTGGCCCAAACTGACCAAGGGGGTGTTCCAGACCAGTGACATCATGCTCAGTATATAAAGTGGGAGGAAATCAAAGGAACTGGGGGATGTTTGGGGTGGTTGCCTTTGTAATCTCAAGTCAGGGCTATGTGTGATGTGGCCCTGCCCTTCTGGAGATGGCTGAGCACCTTCTTGCTCATGGGAAGCAGTGACATAATTCCTTGGTTTGCTTTGCTTGTTTGTGGCTTTTGTTTTCCCTATTAAACTGTCTTTATCTCAACTCGTGCCTTTTCCAGCTTTTACCCTTCCAGTTTTCTCCCTGATCCTGCTGGTAGGGGAGGGAGCGAGTGGCTGAGTGAGGCTTAGCCTGATGTGCATGGTTTTTCATAAAATCACACTGAAATGCAAAAACAACATAACCTAGTGGACAACGAATCAATTACAGGGAAAAAAGTTTGAGTTGAAAGGTGTAAATCCCCTGAAACATGAATTCTCTTAAATGTTTGGCTGTTTCTATCTTTCCTTTGCTTGCATCGTGCTCAGCTTAAAAGAGTTTTCTGGTGGAAAAAATGGACATTAAAAGAATCCTCAAGAAAGATTTATGTGCTTCTTTTCAAAGTATAGTTTCCTGGTATTGCCTATTCAATTTCACTCAACTCCCACATGCTCCAGTTCACTACCCTCTTTCAATGCCTTTTCAGCAGAGATGTCTTACACTGGGTTGAAGCTACCTTCAATTGCTCTAGCAGTGTCAAGAATTACAGCTCCATCCACAAATTATTTTTGTGGGGGACCATTCACTAGTCCTGTGGCCAGCTGGCATGGAGCAGCCCATGTTCCTGTCAAACACTGTTCCAAGATGTGTAATGATGTCTTGACTAGCTATTGATAATGGCTCCTGACCCAGGATAACTTCTGGTTCATGGCATATATTTGAGACTATAAAGGTTGATCTGGGCCTTCTAGGGAATGTTCTGGCAATATAACAATTCATGCATTTAGTGTTCTGGGGACAGACCTCAGTCATGTCTATATAATTAAATTAAACAGTGACAAGGAAATGTCATAACAGCAAGGAAAAGGGTGAAGTACTTCTTTTGAGCTTTGGCTGGAAATTAACTCTGTTACACTTAGGAAAAGTTGAATTCAGGACAAACCTGGCAGCTTGGGCTGCAGTGCACTTCTTCTTTGTCACACCTTATCTGTCCAAACTTCATGAACTTGGACAAAGACCTGCAATAATTATGAGGAGAGGCCAAGAGAACTGGGTTTGTTCAATCTTGAGAAGGATAAAGGGAGTTCTTAACCTCCATAAATATTGAATAGAAGGGTCCAGAAAGGACAGAGGCAAAATTTTTTGAAGTACCCAGTGACAGAAAAAGGCACAAAGGAAACAGGCTGGAAATTCTATTTACATGTAAGGAAAAACTCTTCCACCAGAAGAGTGGTCAAATACTAGACCAGGTTGTCCACAAAGGATTCATAATCTCCATCCTTGAAGATACTACTCAAAAAATAGATGAACAAAGCTAAAGTCTGACCAGGATTTGCTTCCAACAAAGCTAGGTGACTGCCAGGGATCCTTTGCAGCCCAGATTGTCCAATTCTTTTACAATTCTAACAAAAGAAACAAAACTTTTTAGGTCCACTCTTAATGAAGATCTGGAGCTTTGGAGAAATTAGCTTTTAGTATTTGCTTGAGAGTTTATAACACAAGAACAGGTGTATTGTTTTGAGAGTGAGCAAGCACTGTAAAGTAAATGAATTGGCTGGTAGGCCATTTTAGGGGGTTTAGTGTGGTCTTTGTCCTCCATGAAAACAGAATGAAGACAACAGCAAATTATACTGCAAAACTACTCACTATCTGTGAGACAACATACACATGAAAAAAAAATTAATTTGTCTCTAGTTCTTTTGTTTCATAAGATTGCACTTCTGTGTGCACAAGCTTACTCTTCTCTATTGTTTGGACTTAGAACTGTTTGATATCTCTTGTGGAATTATAGCTGTATTGTGTATATCACATTTCTAAGATAGCCTTCATATCTTTCCATCCCACCAACTCTCCAGCTATTTCTGAGTTTACTTAGAATTCACCACCTTTCCTTATTTAAATCTTCATTCTTCTCCCTGATGACATGTACATCTATTTGAGATACAGGTTTTTGATTGCTTATTTATCCCCCATGATAGTTTTCAACATAAATCATGGATCCTGTGGTTCATGAAATTGTCACAATAATAGCCCTGTAGGGCCACTTTCCCTAAGCCAAAGATCTACAGAGTGAGCACTGCTGTACACAATACCCAGCCTTCCTCCAGATCTCCCTCAAAATTCCTGATTTGGAACTCATTACATTTAGGAAATTCCTTAGTCCCACTGCCATGAAACTGACATCAAATTTGAAAGTAGTCTTTGAGATGGGAAGAAAGATGAACACTAACTCTGGACTCACTTTTTTCATGGGCATGCATTAAAACATTTTTAAGATGCCAGCACTGAAATGACTCTCCTCCTGCAGATGCTGCAGTAATGAAGCAGCATTCTGGTGCCAGTACACAAGAGAGGCCCTCCCCCAGGTCTATGTTGTGTGCCAGTTACCTGTAAATTTTTCATTATCTTTTATTTTTATTACCAAGCCTATCCCTGACTGCCAGTCAGTCAGCCTGCTTGTAGACACTGTGCTACTCCCACAGACGAGAAAGTCAGAAGAATTTTAAATAAGCTCTTTTTAAAGTGTTTACCATCTAAACCTAATTCCCAAAGTGCTACTGTGGATAGCTAGAGTGCATCCACCTACCCAATTCTGTACCCAGGAGGGAATTTCCATCATGACAAGTGTCTCTCCATAGGTGATGAACAGCCTTGCCATGTGTTTCCATGCATGTTTATTCATTCATATGTGTTTATTCATTCAGGTCCACACAATTGTTTTTTTGTCTCCAGTTGTGAATGTGATTTGGCTGAAAAAGCTTAGTTCACACAAATCTCTAAACATCTGTTCAAGATTTTCTTATTCCCAACCCCCATCTATTAGAAATTCTAGGTACACACTATGGAAAGTTTACTGCATCTTTATCAAACAGAAGAGAGAAATAAAAACACAAATAAACAAACAAAAACAACAAAAGGAATCCCACAACTAAACAAAAAAAATCCCACTATCTTTCTTCACATAAAAAAAAATTCAGCTCTATATAAAAGAAACAGCTACAGGCACCAGCAGTTGAATCAAATGCTATTTAAGTCTAGAAAGACAGAATTTAAGATGGATACAGGTGGTGTTAAGGCCTCAGTGCAAAAGTGAACATCATTCATTATGAAAATTTGTCTTGAATCATTATGAAGTTTGTGTATTAGTAGGCAGATCTAGGTCAAATGTTCCCAAGAGCTGGGCTACTAATGAAACAGGTTGAAATCTAGTTGTGTTTTCATTATAATTTCCATACATTTTTTATGAACACTGGTACATGACCAGTAAAAAAACCACTACAGTCTTTTTAATAGAAGTACTCATCAAAATGAGATTAAAATATAAGATTAAATTAGTTTACTGTATCAATGAACTTTTGGGGTTTGTTTATTTTTTCCCCATTTAAATAAAGCTTACAGCATGAGAACATATTGCATTATTTCAATTATACCTCTATTGAGGTCAACTCTCAGTTTCACCACAAATTTCAGCTACTTCAGAGGCAAATGTCCATCTGTCTTACTTGCTATTATCTTCTACTGCAGGATATTCCATCTCAAGGCATTGCAGAACTGTAGTCCAAGAAACCAAAAAGATTTCAGCCTCTTGTTTTGCCAAGGGGAAAAAAAAAAACCAAAAAAGACAAAACTGAAACCAACAAACCAGCCAGCTACTTATCTTTCACAGAGCACTGTTTGAGTGCCTCATGGTATCTAATGTATTTATACAATAGATGAGTAAAGGGGGCAGATGTGCTACTGCTATCCAAGCTGAGAGCTGAAGGACAGACTTATTTTTTGGTGCTGAGAAACTTATAAGAAAAAGAAAGTAATCAAAAAGAATTGTTTTACCACAGAATTCTACTACCATTCCCCTGAAGTTGTCGACATCACTAATGATGTTTTATACAGTACCTTATGTAACAGGAATCATCAAGTCTCTACACAATTATGATAGCTGAAATGTTCTGGAATATATTAAAATATCTTCATCCTAAAAGGATAAAACACATTCTAGTTGCCACATAATTCTCACTTTGCTTCTACTACCTTAGGTAATGAAAAAGAGAGAACAGATCTCAACTGTCAAAATGCTGCATGGAACAATGGTAACAGGGTGAAAGAGGCTCCTGCTCTAAGGACACCTGCACATCTGGCATAAACTGCTAGATACTTAAATACTGGGAGAAGAACTGAGCCAAGAGAAACTGCTGAACTTGCCCTTGGCATCCCCCAGGGCCCCCCACTACAAGATCTTCCAATTTCACAGTAAAGCTTGGATAGAAGTCAGGAGCTGTTACCTTGTTCTTCCCTCTGTTTTCCAAAGTATATAGTATCTGTTTTATGGTTTTAACAAAGTAATGATTTTGGTATTCATCTGTTGCTAATGTTTCAGTTATGACTGTTCCTATTCATGTATGGGATAGAGATTTCATAAACTGACTGCTGTAAAAGAGAACAATGTATGCAGCAGCAAAGTGACAGCCCACAATAAGAACAGCAAAATCTACTGGTGCAAGAAATCCATTAAACAGCCTCTTGCAAAAAGCATCCACAGTATGACATGTCTGAAGAAGGGGAAGTGTAGTAGGTACAGTTAGCCTATATGTGAAATCTGGTAGATACCATAGCACAGGACAAGATCAGCTACTGAGAGCAGATCACTAAGGTGAGACTTCACAAGAAGTAAAGAAGTGAAAATGCATTCTGCTACTGCCCCCTCATACTCATTTACTAAGTTTGGCCACTGTAGATCTCTTTCATATTCCATGAAAGCTTTCCCAGGGAAAAAATAAATTGAGGGATAATCCATTCTTTGTGGCACCTGACACTTCTTAAAAAAACATGGAATTCTCTCTTGGATGGAGTTAACACTGGCTTCAAAGTCACCTCAACACAACAAAAAAAATTAATTACAGAATCCTGTCTTACAGAATGCCATTCATTTAGTATGGTGTGCTTGCTTCATATTGCGCAAGGAATCAAGTGAAAGAATGTGAAACACTCAAGAGAAAGTCACTAATGTATTTTCAGTGTGTCAAAAATGTTGTTTGTCTGGTCCCCATAAAACATAAAAACTTCTAGACTACTTTCAGGGATATGACAAAAAGTCATCAAACACAGAAACAAAGTCACCAGGAACCCCCTACAGAATAATAACCCAAATGTCATTTCTATATTTTTTTTATTGAGTGCAACTTGTCTAACTTTTTTACTTTTTTCACCCATTAAACACATTAGGAGACTGGACTGCTAATCCCCTTTTCTTTTAAAGAAGACACAATAGCTTTTGATAATACAGTTTTGACCTTATCCAATTTTTTACAGCCTATTTGCTATTTCTAAAGTATTATTCATTGCCCATTATTATACTAATAAACTTTATTATCTTTTATAAAGCCAGCAATGGTTACATGCTTGAATGACCCTCACAAAAGAAAGCTATAATAACATAACATAACAAGGTAAACCTAATAAAACATTCTTTGTTCTCAAAGTGTATTTGTGATAATGGACCATTACCTTTTATTTATTATTCACATAAATGTATGATGGGATTTTTTGTACCCTCTCCAGAATTAGCTGTCTCAACTTGCAGAAACCATCCAAAAATTTTTTGTTGAATATTTGGTCTCTAGTACGAACATAAGGAATGTATTGAAAAAAAAATATTCAAAATTTTCCAATATTATCATTTTTATAGTCTCAGCAGCTACATGTAAGTACACTCATCTATGTGCCAAAGTCACTTTTCCTAGATTCATACTGAGCTAATACTACCAACTTAAGTCACTTAAATATGTAATGAACAAGCAGAACATTTTAGAAGGTGAAAAACAGTATTGTTTGGACCCTTGAAATTCTGTTGAAATGTAGTGGAATGTCACTATCCCTGTTGTTTTATATCAGAAACCATTAGTAGACCCTGTATGCATGCACCACAGGCAAAACAAAAGGCATAGCTAAAAAACTTACAATAAACATCCATGGTGCATATGAGTCTCATTATGTCAAATGATGTCTTGACAAATGCCTATATGCAACTTAGTAACTCCCTATAGATGTTTTTCCTATAGCTATATAACAGGAAACCTCTTTCTTTGTCATATAACTTCTTAAATTTGTTTATTTTAATTCAGTGTAAAATCTTTTCCACATAGGTCTGTTAAATAGACCTGTACTAGAAAGATCTAAATCTAAGGTGCCTCAGTTGTGTCAGAGATGAAATACTGGACTGGATGTCCATCCAAACCACAAGATTATTTGTCATCCAAGACCACTGGAGGAAGAAACAAAATCAAAACCAAGCTAAAAAACCCAAAACACAACAAAATCAACAAATACAGCTCAAAATACTATTCACAAAAGTCTCTTTCTCTGCAGTTCCAAAAAACAGAAATTAGATTTTTAACCAGAACTGTAGGTCAAACCTGGGAAAACAGTCAGATTTAGCAGACTAGACCTTGCTTGGCTGCACCTCTGCTAACCATGGTACTCCATAACTTCAACAGGCAGGGCAGACATTTCAGCAGACACCAGGAGACTTCCCAAATGCAATAAAACTGAACTCCAAGGTGTACATAACCACATTCCTGACCTCCTTTTGTCCTACACCTCATCATGCTTTCTCTGTCAAAATAGTGGTGTGGGATGAGCTTGTAAACAAAAAAGTAATGGCTCAGAACCACTCCATGTTGGGGACAATTTGCCATTGAGCTCACCATAACCAGTTTTATTTTTCTGACATGAGTCCCTGCATAACATTTCCATCTGAAAACCAGTGTTAAACAGGGATAAGACACATCCTAATTTGAACCAACACTTTTCAGCAGTATTGTGTACAACATATGTTCAGTCAGTGCTAAAGACCTCTGGTGTAAATTTAAGGGGAACACTCATTAAATGCAAGATAACCATTTTCTGCAATCAGAGTACTGATACAACAGGAGTAGGCTCAGATCATAGGTTCATATAATACGCATCAGTCATTTAAATTTAAAATTTACAACACATTCTAAATTATTCTTGGCCTAAGCTTATAAAAGTCTTCCTAATGTTCAGGCTGTCTTCCTTTTGAAAAGCACATGGTATTTCTCTGGTTAGCATCCACTAGCTGGATAGAACTTGGTGGGAGTTATGATGTTTTCTTACTCACGTTAGCTCAATGTATGCTTGTTCTCCCTTAGAGGTAGCTATGGAAAATACCTCACTGTAGAATTAATTTATAATGAACATTGCACTCGTACATTTCTTTTTCAAAAGTATTTTGATGTACAGTACAAAGGATAGAAAGCAAGAGGTTGCCTGTCTGATCCTGCAGAATCTCAGCCATTCTCTATTTGGACCATTTTAATGCATTCTGTGGTACAGCACTTTTCAGAATATCTTTTAATTTTGTAAGTCTTGGGATAACAGACAATCATTCTTCACACTCGTGTAAATTGTTCCATTAGTTAAGTGCCCTAGCTATCAAAAGTTCAGCCCCCAGACACACAAATCACAGCCAAATTCTCTCCTAAGTGGATAGAGAACCTAAATTGAACACTTTGTCTGTCACTATTATTTTTCTTTCAGATTCACATCATTGTTTCTCCTAATTATTATAAGGTATTCCTCTATATGCTAAGTAGCCTCTAATAGGATCTGAGATGCAAATATGCATGCTTATTATTATAGGAGAGCTGCATTATTTTTAAATTATTCAGGCTAGTAAGTACACAAAGAACTTTCCACTCTTCTGATCCACAGAATACAACATAGCAAAGAATATTATCAAATCAATATTCTTTGAAACTTCTGCTACTCACTCAATTCTAATCACAGGTAGACAGCAAGGAACTCATAGCTGCTCTGCCATTTATGTCAGCAGCTGTTTACCCAAATGATGGCACAGTGTTATGAGCTGCTCGTGCATTATTTGATTTTCTATTATTAAGCTCATTCTGAAAATATTCAGAAAGGGCTGCCAAATAGCAGTGTTCTGTGTCATAGGCAAAAAACCTGCCCACATTTATTAACAGAAATAACAATTTAAAGACACATATTTGTCAACATGTTAAAATTATTTGACATTAAGCTTCTAGTCATCATAATCAATCTCAACTCTAACATAATTTTTTAAAAATCAAGTGAGGCACCTTACCAAAGCTGTAAGTTCAGTGTTGGACTAGAGCTGCTTGTGTCCCCAGCTACTTAGGAAATCTGTTAGGAAATCACACTCAGTATCAGTTTCTCAGGCTGAATCATCTGAATCATCCTGAGAAGCAACTGCAAGAACTGTGTGAGACAAACAGCTCATGACACTGCTGATTTTCCTTTACAGAGCTATAATCAACATCCTTTTGGGAAAATGCCATTGGAACCCCAGAATCATTCGGGCTGCAGAGGACCGGGGATACTCTGGCAAAGCAAGATGATAATTGAATTCAGAACATACTTGGGGCTTTGTCTGGTTCTGGTTCTGAAAGGCAATTGGGCCCTCAAGCTTATGAATTGCACCTTCTGTTTTGGTGTCATCTGCAAATTTGATGGGGCTCCATTCTGTTTCCAGCTAATTTATAAAGATACTAAACAAACAAGGTCCCAGAATAGAGCCTGAGGAACTTCACAGCCTTCAGGTAGAGTAGCAGCTATTGACTAGTAACTTTTGAACCCAGTCTTTTTGGAACTTATTCATTCTTTGTAGCCATTTTGCAGAATGCTAACCAAGGTCAAATTTAACATTATTTAGCTCAACTCAACTGCAGGACTATCAATGAAGAGTTTATTTCCTCCAAGTGACCATATGCTGTGAAACTATTCTAATTTACAATGCAGACTGAACTGATGCCTGCTGCTCTGAGGACTGAGTAAGTATGAAAATGGCCCTATGAACAACTAAATTCATTCAATTAAATGTTTCGGAAAATTAAGAGTTTTGATCTTTCAGCAGCTTAATAGTTCAGGATATTTTTCCAGTGTATTCTGGTGGTCTGCTCAGTATGAACACTGCCCACAGACCAGGAGGGAGTTAAGAGCAGAAACTGACTCAGATTCTAATAGCTGTGTGGAGCTACTTCTTAGTGAGCAAAATTTGAGAAAATTCTTCTTTACTGCCAACACCCAGAGCAAAGCCCACAGATCATCCATAGAGACATTTGGGAATGCAGGAATGTTGGCTGGAGGTAACTTGGAAGATAGGTTGTGAGATGAAAGAGGGCAAGTGGAAAAAAAAATCAAAGAATTAGGATACAGAGAAAGAAGGAAAAGATAGAAGAATCATAGAATATGCTGAGTTAGAAGGGATTGATCAGGATCACTATGTCAAATTCCTGGGCCTGCACAGGACACCCCAAAAATACATTATGGGCCTGAGAGTATTGTCCAAATGCTCCTGGAACAGTGCCAGGCTTGGTGCTGTGACCACTTCCCTGAGGAATTTGTTCCAGTGTCCAGCCACCCTGTTGTGAAAAACCTGTTCCTGATATTGGACATTCACTAACAGTTTAATGTTTATTTTATATTGTGGCACCCCAAACTGCCCCCAGCACTCGAGGTGAGGCTGCCCTTGCCCTGCTGGCCATGCTGTGCCTGATGTCCCCAGGACAGGGCTGGCCCTCCTGCCTGCCAGGACACTGATGATTCACATTCAATTTTCTCTTGATCAGACCCCCAGGTTCCTTTCCACAGTGCTGCTCTCCAGCCTCTCATTCCCCAGTCTACACACACAACCAGGGTGGCCCCATCCCAGGTACAGAACCCATCACTTGCTTTTAAACTTCATACTGTTGATAAGACAGACACAAAGATTCAGGAAGGGCAAAGTGTGGTGAATTTCACAGACTTTTTCTTCTATCTGTAAGTGAATTGCACTATTTTCCATAGTTTCTTTCAATGGGAACTCTTTATTTTAGTTTTTATTGCCAGTTTGTAATTTCCAGTTTTGCTTGAGAGCTAACACAGATCCCACTGATATGGTTGACAAAATCCTTGGTTGGACTGAGGATATAGTTGATAAAGATTATTTTGCAGGGCAAAAATATTCCCTGTTATTTGCAGTATTTCACTCTTCCTTGTCTTGGAGGGCAGATCCAAGAAAGCTGATTCCATCAGCTTTATGCCCAGCACTTCCACACAGCAAAGTAATCAAGCTTTTGGAATAACAGCAGAGAAATTCTCTACTGCCCAGATTAGCAGAGCTATTTGGTTTCTTTATCTAGGTTCACATGCTAAATTCCTGGCAGATCAATTGAATTGACATTTGCTTTTACCTCCCATCAATACAGGCAGAATAATCAAAAATAGGGATAACAGTGAGGTATTGAAGGCCCTAAACATATCCCCACTCTTGGAGACTATGTAACTTCCATCTCATATTTAATAACCTATTAAAGAAAAGGAAGAAACAAAAACAAAAGCAAACAACCCCCCCCCCCAAAAAAAAACCAAAAAAACCCAAAAACAAAACAAAAAAAAAAAACCCCCCCCCCCCAAAAAAAAAAACAAAACAAAAAAAAAAACAAAAAAAAAACCAAAAAAAACAAACAGCTTTTCAATACCTCATCAGCAAGTCCAAAAAATCCTATCCCTCATCTGAGAAATACCAGAGACTCCACATCTACTTAGGAATTCACTTGTGTGGAAAGCAATGCCAATGCCTGTCCAAAAGAACAGTTTTCAGAGGGGCATCCAAGTGTACTCTTGTCCTTACTTGTCCCGGTAGTGTGGTGTTATCATGCCTGTTTGAGTGGTACAGTGCTGTTTGGCTCCTTATTCCTCAAAGCAGAGTTTGAAATCATTGGTGAGGGGTTTTAATGTTAGTTTTATTAACACCTCACAACCAAAATCCACTGGGCTCCACATTGACCCTAACATGCATCTTCCCTGGTGCCAGCCAGAACTTCAGCATTGCTTTATTCATAGCAGGACAGGGATGAGCTTCTCTGTTTCTGCATTAGACCAAGGACCAGCCTCCCAATGAAAATTCTAAGATCCAGAGACAGTATAAATCTTGACACACATATGCAGAATATCTGCCTTCTGTTGAACAGGTTTTTCACCAGAAGATGTGTAACAGTACTTTATCACTAAAACAGTGAGAGCAGGAATCTTGTCTATCTTCCACATGGGTTGCAGGATGAAGCACAGCCAAGTAGGGAATTTGTGATTTAGGCTTTCTTTTCTCTGTGGTTCTTGTCACAGCAGGACCATACCCACTCCTACACACCACAACTGGAGCAGTGGGACAGCAACAATGAAACATCATAAAAATGCACACAATTCTTTCAGTGCCTTCCAAAACCAGAAGAAACAACTGAAATCTTTACATACAGGAAAAGGCTCTGTCAATACTATTAGAATAAAAATTCTTCAGCTTTCTATTAAAGTAGGGAAAAGTGATACTTCAGTCTTTATTTATACTTTCATGTTATCTAACCATAAGATATCCTGAAGGAATATTTACTATTCCATATGCACAGTGTGTCTCCTCATTTTGTTTTAGTGCACTTATTATGAAAGAAAATAGATTTTATTCTTCCTTTTATTTTTCTACTCTCCATGAAGTGAAGAGGACGCAGAAGTCAGATTGTAAATATTTATGCAAACTCCTGAGTAAACTCAAGAGAAGGTAAGTCGACAAAGGGTGACCCTTCTTAAACTAGTAGATGTAAAACTTATGGTGGTCAAGGGAATTATATAAATTAATAATTTCTATGACTCCAAAACCTTTACCTGTCTCTGAAACACTCTTGCTTTTCAGTTACTTTTGAAGAAATATATAACTTGCTGGAAATGGAGGGTGAGTTACCCTTATGCCCTAAGTAACATGACACCAGATCCTCTCTCAGCTGCACACCCTTCCTACAGTTTCAGCCATCTGAGGGATGATTCTTAGCTCTATGATGTCTCCTTGGCCCGTCCTTAGTTCTCTGGTGAGCCCCATCCTTCTCGTGTCACCATATTTCATTGAGCATGATCATTTAAGCAGCATGGAGCAGCCAATAAAAGAAAGCTTTTAGATAGACAGTGTCTTTGAAAGGTCAGAGAGAAGCATCTGTTGGACAAGCAGCTAAGCTTACTCTTTTCTGCTTTCCATGGGACTTGTTTGACCTTAGGAAGGTCTCCAGTATTTGGAAGACATCACAAGCATAATACAGCAGCACAAAGAAATGTCAGCAAGGCAGGCTCAGCACCTACACGTGTTCCAGCACATATTTCACACACAGCCAAGGGAACAGGTCTTCTCCTCTGAGAAGTATTTTTCACTTGGCTACAAGGGAATTCTGTCTTAAAGTCCAGTCAAGTGAGACAACTGGTTTAATAATGTAGCACACATTGATGCTTGTGTCAGCAAGACGTGAAAGAGCAAGATGAATTATTTCTGCAACATAAAAACTGCACATGACAAAAGTCTTGTAATGCCAGGATGCAAGAAGAGAGGTGAGGAGATTGGAGTTTTTACTACCTTTTTTTTTCTAAATGACACAGAAAAATAAACAGAAAATGCAATGAACATTTTCTGAGTTGAGCTGGTTCTTGTTATGTTGTTTGCCTAGAGTTATAGTATTAAACAGCTATTCACAGCTCCTTCACATTCACACTGTGCTGTCATTTAGCTCTCTTACTGGGCTTCTGGGAACTCTTGGAGATAATGACACATGCTTCCATTTGAGATAGAATTATCTGCACGTTCTTAAAATTCACTAGAGAGTGCATCAATTAACATATCCCAGATATTAATCCATAAAGTTTGCTTGTATTTTTGGTGGTTGTGATTCATTGGTTTTAAGCAGTCCTATTCTTTTTGCTTTCATTAAATAGTTGTTTATTTAATCAGAGATCTGCAGGTTTATCTAAAATTTTAGAAATTAATTTAAAACCCTAAGCAAACAGGGAAAACATTCAAAAGTTGTGAGGAACTGAGGAGTTTTTATTGGGCAGAGACAGAAAAGTGAAAAGTGAGAGGTTTTTTACAGCTTCTATTTAATTATACTATAAAGTGTAGAGCTGTGAATTTTTTTCTTTAATCATCAGATAGTAAATACTTTGATATTAAATTTGTCAGATATTAATGTGTTGGGTTTGCATGGGCTGGATTCTGTGACAAGCTGTCAGGAAATTCCCCCATGTCTGAGAGAGTCAGAGCCAGCCAGCTCTGACAGACCTGCCATGGCCAAGGTTGAACCCACCAGAGACAGTGATGGCACCCTGAGATGAAGGTGGGGTGGAGAAGAATGATCTCCAACTGCAGCTGGAGGGAGTAGAGGGAATACCTGAGAGAAACACCCCAGCAGGCACTGATGAAGGAGAGCAGCAGAGCAGCCTGTGGCAGACTATGGTGGAGGGCCAAGCTGCATCTCTGTGATTAAGGGTAAAAAATTTCTGCACTTAAAAGTTCATTTTTTGACTATTGAACAGATGAATAGTATAAAAGTTC
Organism: Erithacus rubecula; assembly: GCF_903797595.1. Classification (NCBI taxonomy): domain Eukaryota; kingdom Metazoa; phylum Chordata; class Aves; order Passeriformes; family Muscicapidae; genus Erithacus; species Erithacus rubecula. The sequence goes on along the minus strand of NC_136687.1, from coordinate 12,014,651 downwards.
AGCTCATAAATTTGAACCTGGGTTTTTTCTCCTCCAATATCAATATAATATTGTAAGTGTAATGACTGGCTTTAAAAATGCTCACCAAGCATTTTAAAGAAAAGATCTTTCTATTTCATTTATGTCTTAAGATTGCCTAAAAATCTCTTGTGAGAAGTGAAATTTATGTACATTAGCCATTTAGAAATAATTTAAGGAAAAAACAACAATAACAAATAACCAACAAAAGTCTTCCTGCATTTCCTGGCAGCAGTTTGTCAGGTGTTATCTTCAGCACAATTAAGAGGGCTTTAAAAAGCAAGGATTGTTCACACAAAGATAGCTTGTCAGCACGTGAAATCTTGATTTTTATTTTTTTTTTATTCAGGGTCATTGATATGCAAGGTTCACTCAGATGAAAAATCTGAATAAAAACATTCAAAACGTCTCCATTCAATGCTTCTTTGTAACCATATCACTGGATTGTAAAGACTACACCTGAACATTCATGGAAGTTCTGTGAAATGAACTAGATAATCACAAGATAAGGGCCAAACAATCTCAGGACATTCTTTTCCAATAGCTGTGTCTCAGGGCCCTTTTCAGTAGGATTTTAGTTTTATTCTGCAGTTTCTGTGTGCCAAAGCAATGCAAATACTGCAGGCAGAGGTCTTCCAGTTTGCATGCCTCTAAGAATTCATGAGAAAAAGAGGAGTAAGGGTGTGTCCTGGCCTGCCAAAAACATCCTCCACCATCTGGGTAAGCCCAAATTGTCCTTCTATAAGAAATGATTTTACATGTACAATTAGTTATTGTAATTTTGACACAGAAAAGCATTTTAATCTTAAAAAATCCTACCCTATGAAGGTTTCTGAATGAATGTGCAAAATGAGTATATACGAGCAATAGTTATTTAAAGTGTAGTAATGGTGATATACTGAATGTTTTTGGGAAATAAATCAAAGAAACTTGCTTAAATCATACATACATATATACTTACATACTTACTACAGCATATTGTGATGTAGGGAGGAGAATTTTGATCTGCAAGATCATAGGTTTTTATGATTTTCCTACCAGGAAGATTTCTCTCATTGAACTAAATAAAGAAAAAGCAGAGAAAACCCATGGATTGAAAATGCTGATCAGAAGTCAATCTAAAAATATATACAATTTAATAGAAGGCAATACTTATGTCATTATTTTTGAAACTGTGATATAGAATTCTACTAAAGATATTAAAGGCTCTTAAAATTTTAATTATTAGCCCTATCCCAAAAAGTAGATGTGTTCCAGAAAGTACAGCAAGGACAGCAGCACAGCACTGGCTCTTGGACAGATTTTGTTGAACTAGACTTTTAGGTCATGTTCTTACAACATTTACATGTGTTCACATAAAAAAGGCCATGATATGGAAACGCATCTAAAGCTCAACTTGTACTACATTTTATTACCTTATTACTCTATTGTAGGTCAATATGCATAAAATGGGCTATATACCTTAAATAACCCATTTAATCATTCTGGATTTATTGTGACAGCCACCCATGAGACAGAAATATCCAGATATGGCACCTAGGCCAACCATGGCATTGCCTGAAATCAGAGGCAATAAGGCAATAATTTGTAATTCAACCAACCATATCCAGCAGTGAAATGGATTTATGATGGTGTTCTGTGAGAGAAATGAAGGTCAGTTTTCAGCAGTGAAGGTGCTGTTGACTGCAGAAGTATGTGATGAAATTATATATAAGTTTCTGTCATCCTTTAAAAAGAGAAGGAGCTGAATGAACTTCCATTCTGTGGTTTAAATGATTCCCTGTCCTTTCCCACAAGACAAGATGGAAGATCATAGCAAAAGAATGATACCTTGTTATTTATCTTCATCAGCTGAAAACAAAAGTAATATCATGTCTGCCTGAATCTAATATTAGGAAGATATTTCATAACTTTGGGGTTTTTTTAGTATTTTACCAATAAAATTTATAATAAGCATTTAAAAAAGAAAACAAATATTGCCATGGATATCTTCTGCACAGATGGACAGAATGTCTCCAATGGTTGTTTATCAGACTACTTCAAAAATTGGGGTGTTTGGGAAGAAATATTATCAAAGTTCTATGAGAGAGAGAAGATACTCCTGTCTAATATGACAAACTTTTACATTACTTATTACTATGTTAAATGTGTAACTGTTATACCAGCATCTCACCACCTTGTTTCATCCTGCTAGGATCTTATCTACAGATGCTCACCTGTGTAAATATTCCTAAAACTGTCTGTATAAATATAGGCAAATCTACAACAAATGCACTGGCACCCCTTGGGAAGAATTCTTCATGGACCTTCAACCAACAATTCTCCCTTTCCCACCACGATTTTTTCCTTTTGATCTGGAGGTGAACATCTGTGCCATCTTTACTGTAACACTGTGCTTCACCTTTATGCAAAGGTTCTTATCCTATCTGATCCTTTCCTTACAGTCCTAGCTGTGAAAATTCTTTTGCACAGTGTTTAAATTGTGCTTCTTTTTAAAAAGTAAGTGAAAAAATTACATGAAATTATAAGAGGAGGAGGGAAGCAAAAAAGTATATCTGTTAGTCAGCCAGATTAGTATGGAACACCTTTATTTAATTTTTTTTTAATTCCTGTGAACTAGGATGATAAGTTAAAATTGAAAGTCTCACCAATGCAGAAAATAAATTGAATTCCATAGAAAATCTTCTGGCAACTGAGCTTTTAATATAGCAAGACTTGAGAATTAATAATTACATTATTAATGACATTGAAGTTTGCCAAGATGTTGTCCACACACTAACTGTGAATTTAATCTGTTGTCCCACCAACTCAGCTTTTAAAGCACAAGCTATAATGAAGGCTGAGATCTGAAGTCTTTAAAGACTCAAGGATCGATTGTTATCAGAAGAAGAGAAGGTGCTCAGCAATTTGGAGGATTGTCAGAAAGAATTATGACATGTATTCATTTGATTATGGTACATAAAGGATGCAGGATAAACTGGATAAATAGTGACTTTGTATTTAGTCCTTGATTGACTACATTCCAGATATGCTGAAAGCATAAATTAATCAAAACTAGATCTACAGTGCAAAGGAAGGAGGTTTAATCCTTTCATTAATCTCCAACAAAGGAATAGGGTGCTGTATGATTCAGTAACAATTTTAATGTCCACTTGCATAATTGTGCTGCATTCTACAACATCATGCATTATATGCACACTCTTCTTAGTCTCTTTGAACAAATGTCTGTAGTTCAGGAGAATATTTTGCTTCTCCCAGAGAGGCTGCAGGAGCTGCAGTGAGCAGTGAGCAGCTGCCAGAAACTTCCTTTATGTCCAATTGACCAATGCAGTTAGCTCCAAGATAGAACTGCCACTGGCCCAGACTGAGCCCACCAGTGACAGTGGTAGAGCCTCTGGGTTGGGCATATATAAAAAGGAAAAAAGTTATTATTCTGGAGACACTGGAGCCAGAGAAAGAAGGAGGGAGAAGATAAGGGAGGAACATTCCTACAGACACCAAGGTCAATGCAGAAGGAAGGGCAGGAGCTGTTCCAGGAGCCAAAGTTGAGATTCCCTGGCAGCCTGGTTGAAGACCATGGTGAGGCAGCTGTGCTGCCCTTGAAAGCCCAGGGTGGAAAGGAGATCCATCTACACACATGGAGGGCCCTGTGTCAGGGCAGGTGCAAGCCCAAAGGAGGCTGTGATGCTGTGGGAGACCATGGTAGAACAGGCTCCCAGCAGAACCTGTGCCCTCATGGATTGTGACCCCATAGGGAACAGGTTCTGGCTCTTTGTTCCTGAAGGACTACACCCTCTGAAAATGGAAACACACTGGAGAAGTTTGTAAAGGAGTTCAGCCTGTGTAAGTACTCAGAGAAATTGTCTGATGTGGGAGGGAGTCCCATACTGGAGCTGGGGAAGGATGTGAGGAGTCCTCCCCCTAAGGAGGAAAGAGTGGAAGAGGCAGCACGATGAACTGAGCACAGACCCCACTCCCTGTCCTGCACCACTGGGGAAAGAAGGCAGAGAATTCAGGAGTGAAGATGAGCCCAGGAAGAAGGGAGATTGGGGGGGCTATTATTTCTTAATATCCTAACCTGATTTTAGGATTGTCGATACTTTCAAAGGTCTGATTGCAGCTGTGGGTCAGCAGTGGCCAGCAAAGAATTCTCATCCTCTCTGCCATGGTACAACAGATTCCTTGTGGGAAGTTGTTTGCTGATAGTCAGCCAAAGGGATCAAGAAGCAGCTAGTGCCATTGTTTCCTTCTGGGATCAGGAGAACAATCAGTTTCTCCTTGCCCAAGGTATATAAACAGTTATCAATATTATCAATGGTGATACAATCCTGAGTACTGCAGATTCATAATGCACTCATGTAGTTATGGATAGACATATATAAAGTGAAGCCTTGACTAGTCCCAGTGAGATGCACTGCTGGTTTTCATCATTTCTTTGAAGAAATATGCATTAACATAGCTAAGTTCTTGTGGCAGAAGGACTAATTACTGAAACCTGTTCCCAGTACTGAAACAAGAAAGGTGCAGGGGATAGGGAACTGGGCTGCAGGGTGCTGAGGAAGCCACCTCTCTGTTTTCCTTCTGATCAAACTAGAGTGGCATGGTTTCAGGGAAAATGCCTAAAAATGTTTTTATTTCTTAATGTAATTCATCAAATTCCTTCAGGTGAAAACATGCAGAGTACTGTTAAGAAAGAACAGAGGTCTCTATGTAAGTAGAATAGTTATGCTGACCTTGATAAATCAAATAAACAATGGAGCATTATGATCCACAGTAATCTTCTGTTTAGTTCAAAACAGAGTTTGAGAAAAACTCTAGAAAAATGTGCAAAATGACAAAGAAGGAGTGAGATCTCAGAATGACTGGAAGTTACTTTTCAGCCTATATTCTTCCTTTGATGCAGGCTTCTAAATCCAATTAACATTAATGAGAAATGTGTTGTTCCCATATGCAAACTATGAGCTGAGATTCCCTACTGCCCCTCCAAGATTCTTTTGTACAATTCAAATATTGAACTATTACATTTAAAGCGTATTTTGACTTGAAAAGTTTCAAAGTTTAATGTTTATTCTGCCTTAACAAAAATTAATAGCAACAGAGTATGATTGCTTCAGTAATGTTTTGCAAAAACATCAAAGACTTTTTTGTTTCCACAGTTTGAAAGAAACCTCAAAAATAACATTGATGTATTTTGCATAAATCATATAGCCTACATTGCATAAATCAGAAAGTTGGACAGTTCTGTAAATACTGCATTGTAAGGTGTTCAAGTCAGATTTCTAAACAGACAAACCAAATAGAAGGGGGCAGGATCCCTGATTTGGAGGAAAAAAATTAATCAGAGCTTAGAACTGCAGGAAAACTATTCTTGGTTTCAAGACAGCATTCTTCAAAGGAAAAAAAAAATCTTTAAAATAGAATGAAAGACTTCAATTGTTCCCTGAAACAGATTTTAAAATGAGGAAAGTAAGGCATCTGCATTATTAATCAGAAAAATACATCCTACGAATTTTAATACTGTATTTGTTATTTTCTACTGAACACAGTGTTCCTCATAACCTGACAAGGTGATGATCCCAAAATCAAAACAGATGGTCTTTAAAAGATCTAGAGATCCTCCCTTTTAATGAATCTCAAAAATCCTACAGGATTTATAATAAAACTACTCATACATATAAAAAGAAACGTGCTTCTTCAGTAGCTTGCTTAGCAATATTTCTATGAAATCAATTACCTATGTCTAGTGGTTTTATAACTAAGAGACATAAAGAGAGACAGTCTCCTTGCTGTTCCACACTGCTGCTGTAGTGCTATATTCTAATTATTCTCCTTCTCTTCTGGATTGGGGCATGTGCCTATGATTTTTGTTATTCCAAATTTTGTTCTGTCAGCTACTTCAAATTCAGTCAATTTTCCCATTCTGCCCTCTTGGCAGGGAAAAAGACCAGCAGCAGCTTCCCAGGCTGGGTTCCTTTACAATCCCTGTCACTGTCAGGAGTCAAGAGTTCACTCCTGTTTTGTATTAGACAATGCTGACCTGTGACTTCTACATTTCTGCAGCCTCTCCAACTTTTAAAATTATCTCCTCATCCCAGCCTGCTTCACATTATTTCTATCTTTTACATGCTGGAAACCAATTATATATTACATATATATATATATATATGTATATGTTTGTGTGTCTCTCCTTCTGTCAGTCACAGCAGTACAAGTTTTGGTGGAGTTACTGCTTCAGTGTAAAATGGAAGAGCTACACAGATCACATGTCTGGACTCAGCGTCCCACAACATTATTTTCTCTGAAGTGGAAAAGTATGGAATTGATGGGTGGACCATTCATTGGACCTGACATTTGTTGCATTTGTCCTATCCAGAATTTAGTGGTCAGTGTCTCAAGGTCCAGATGAAGATCAGTGATGAGTGGTAGCCCCCAGGAGTCCATAGTGGGACCAGTACAGTTTAATATCCTGATCAAAGACATAGACAGTAGGAATTAGTGGACCTCAGTAAATTGCAGATTGCACCAAGCTGAGTGGTGGGGTTGATACATGAGAGTTGGGATGTTATCCAGAGGGATCTGACAAGCTTGTAGGAGAAGTGGGACCATGTGGACTTCATGAGAGACAACAAAGCCAGGTTCAAGGTCCTGAACCTGGGTCAGGGCAGCCCCCAGTGTCCATATCAGCTGAAGGCTGAAGGCACTGGGAGCAGACCTGCTGAGGAAGACTTGAGGCTGCTGGTGGATGAGAAGCTGGACATGAGCTGGCAGTGTGTGTTTGCAGCCCAGAAAGACAAATGCCTCCTGGGCTACATCCAAAGCAGTATGGCCAGCAGGGTGAGAGAGGGGATTCTGCTCTGCTCTGCTCTGCTCTGGTGAGGCCCCACCTGCAGTGCTACATCCAGCTCTGGGCTCCCAGCACTGGAAAGACAAGGAAGTGTTAGTCTCATAGGAGGGATAGAGCATCTGTGCTAGGAGGAAAGGCTGGGAGAATTGGAGTTGCTCATTCTGAAGGAGAGAAGACTCCAAGGAAACCTTATTTTCATCTTTCAGTACTTAGAAGGGCTCACAAAGAGATGGGAATGAATTTTGTGTAGAGCCTGCTGCAATGGTTCAAGGAAGGAGTGATAGTTTTAAATGAAAATAAGGTAGGTAGATTTAGATTAGATATAGGAATTTTTTTTTTGTGATGAGGGTGGTGAAACACTGGGATAGGTTGCCTGGAGGGGTAGTGTGTGCTCCATCACTGGAGACATTCAACACTAAGTTGGATGGGGCTCTGGGAAACCTGATCTCATTGAAGATGCCCCTGCTCACTGCAGGGGAGTTTAACTGGATGACCTTAAGAGATCCTTTCCAACCCAAACCATTCTATAATGTTAGGCAGTAAAACACTTAAGGACACATATTTGTGTATTGTATAGACAATGAAAGAAAGTCCTTAAAAAAACACCATACAAACCATCCTATATTTTTATTTATAACACTCAATCAATGATTCAACAGTTTTCTACCAGTCATCTGGCTCCTGAGCACAGCTGCAGAAAGCTCAAACCTCCTGTGAAGTGCTCCTTCAAGAGTTAAGCACTCCCTGTCTTGGAGAGTTACTGGAACAATGTGACTTTTAATTGCTTCTGTTTCTTTTGACTGACCAGGAAGGAAAACGAGATGAAAAATGTACATTATATTTCACAGAATTTATCTAAGCCTCCCTGTGCTGTTATCATCAGAGTTTATTATTTGAATCCAAATACAGCCAAAAAAACCCTCAGAAAAAGCTCTAATTGCAAATTTCATCTGGGTTCCATTGAACTCATATGAGACTTCAAAACGACAAAACAACTCATATTCTGTGAGAATTCATAGCTCAATGGAAAAAAAATGTGGAATAGGTTTATTAATCATATAACCTAGTCCACTGACAGTATGCTATCTATCCCTACAATTTTTTGTGCTTTGTTCAAGTTTGTTTTCAAAGTCCTACATAACAATTGGGAATATGTTTAAATATTTCTTCAAAATTACTGAATAAAATGTAATTATGAGTAGAAAAACAGATGTTTCCTGAATTTTTTGCAGTGTATATAGCTCATTAGAGGCATTGTAGTGGATCTTTTCCTGAGAAAAAGTTTCCTGCTTGACAAAGCATTACAACCTTTGAACTCCATTTTGGTGGTGTTGTGGGGTTTGTTTTATTTTATCCAACTGTTCTCATATGTACTTCCACCTGTATTACACAGAAATAATTTTCTACTGCTGAAGCCCTTCAGATAAATGCAGAGAACAATCATGTGGTCCTGCAATCTCATGTATTGGGCTGTTTTAATCTTCCTTCAATCCTTCATCTTTAACTTCTATTGTTTGTTTCTGGTTTCATTGTATTCCATTCTTTGTAATAATGTCACAGTGTTTTGTAATTTTCCATAAGAATCTCTACCAATAATAAGATTTTTAATAACATTTTACAACAGGGTACTTTACATGGTTTGAGACATTATAGACATGATGTGGAGCTCTAGTTTGTGCCTTCTAATAGCCCTCAGCCAGTAAAAATTCTCTTGTTTAAGTGGAAGAGGCCTATGATTTCAGAGAAGAAAGTTGTAATTTCCTTTACATTCATCTATTCAGTTAGCTGGTAAATGTGATTTCTGAGTACACAAGCATCCATGAATGGCTTTATAATGATCCTGCAGTAAATTAATGTGATTTAATCTGAAGAAGCTTGAAGGCAGCAGCTGCATCAGATGATGTTGCCCCACTCCTGAAACACAAAAGTAGTTTAGTGGTATATCAGAAAAGCTATCTTTTGCAAAGGGGCAAACAGGACAAATCAAATAAAATCTAAGGCCACCATTCCAGCTACCTTAGTAACAGCAGAATTGTTAGAGAGTAGAGTTTTCAAAAGAAAAGAGGTGGGCATGTAGAACTGAAGGGAGATGAAATGCAGTCAAGAGGAAAATAAAGCTGTTGAGTTACAGCTTACACTGCGAAACATTAAGAAGCAGTGAGCCCTTGCAAAATGTAGCTGAATGAAACCTGTTGGTCATAGAGATCATCATGAATATAAAAAGCTGGACATTTGCTTATAAACACTGCAGATTTTCTTGAAGCTAGGATATGAGGGGCGGGGGGGTAGGGGAAAGGAGAAAGAAATCAAACTTCAGAGATAAGGATCTACCAGTAATGCAACCTTAGAAAAGCATAAATATATGTAGTATTTTCTCTCTGGGAAGATAGGAAACTATACACAAACCTAGTCAGATATTCCCTCCATTTCATTAACTATCTTATTTTACTTGGTCTTCCTCAGGGATTGGCTTCTTTGGTCTCCTGTCTTGACACAGATGACACAGCTCTTCATGAATCCTAGCTCACTGATCAGACCTGTGAAGATGCCATCTGGAAACAAAACATTGTCCCAAGCACTGTAAAAGGAATGAGGAGATTTGTTGCATTGCTTCCCATACCAGGTAGCAAAAAAAGAGATGTTAATTATGCATTTCTCATTGCCATTAGCCATCAGAGTGGGTGGGGATTCTGTTAAAGAGCTCAGGCTTCTGACTTAGCCTCCCTATGACCCTTAAGCACTCAAATTTCTGAGAGCTCATCTGTGTGAACCCATTTGACCAGAGCCTGCTTGTGCATATATAGATTTTGTTTTGCAAGTTATGAGTCATAAACGCCCACACATTTCTAAAAACTTAGCAGTGTATAGCAATGTCATATATTACAGTGTTTCTACATACAGAAATCAATACCTAGTGAAATCAACTATTAGAAAAATGAAGAATGGGAGGGAGTTAAGAATAGTATCTAATTAAAGCTGATGCAGCTTTAAGTAACAGATGTTTTTAGCAACACCTGTGAAAATGAATACACTTGTTTTTCATTCATTTGAGAGAAAAGTTTTCTTTCACAATTCACTGTCTCCATTAGAATATATTAAACCACTTAAAACACTTAGCACCTTTTGTGAAATTTATGTCTCCAGATATACACAGTATTTTGGAAAGTAGAGAATGCTTTTTTTTTAACCCTTCCAAAGTGTTTAGCCATTACTTCTATGCTGTGGTTGTTTCCACCTTCAGTCCATTCATCTTCTCTTAATTAATAGTGCTAATGAGTTGTTTTCCTGCACTTATAAACATGCAGACTAAATAAGGAATATCCATTTCACTCGTAAAAGTTTAATTTGATGAATTATCTCCATGCTCTGGCACCATACTGCTATGTAGTTTCTGACTTAATGTGCAGCATTTGAGAGAACTTCCACAAAAAAAGATGATGAAGATAACTCCCTATTTATTTACTTGTAATCAGAAGATAAATGAACTCATATTTCCTAGCCATGAAATCATGAGAAGCTCTAAATCTAAAAAACTCACTCTAAACAGTGATATACTAAGCCATGCAAGTATTATTTGCACATACTTTGTGTATGAGATCAGTTAAGAAATAGGCTTATCTCATGGATAATGGACCTACACCAGTCAGGATATTTTTAATTTGAAAGGATGTTCTGTTAAAACAAAGATAACAGATTTGGAAGATCGTGTATTACTGAATTTGTTTTGCTCTGCTCAAACATTCTTAATGACCAGATAGTAATTATATAAAAAAAAGAAATAGCCAACAGAAAGTACACCAATATAGAAGAGACTGGCATCAGCCACACGAAGGAAAAGTATTGCAACTGGATTGGAACCTCTGCCACTTCTTTTATATCATCAAATACATGTATGTTTCATAAGTCATGATAAGAGCTGGGACATAAATGTTTCACTTTGACTGGCAATTCAAATTAGAAAAACAAGAGGAAATATACATATGCTATAATTAAAAAAAAAAACACAGTAAAGGGAAAGTTTTCTATCTAGGAGTCATCAGGTTTATTCTGTGGTTTTATATCTATTTGGCTAAGCACTGTTTTAAAAATAAAAATATAATGGAAGATAACTGGAACTCAGGGTTATAACAAAGTATATTGATGAGGGGAAGATCTTGTGAGACTCAGAGAAAGAATATTTCAGAAGTTAAAAGTAGAAAACTCAAGCAGAATGAAAGTGTATGAGATAAAACTAAGTCTGCAGAAGCAGAAACCTTCCGGGCAAACATGGGATGAGGCAAAGTGGGATGGAGTGGGTTGGGATGTGATGGGAAAGCATAGAAAAGAAAAATCAGGAAAGAATAATTAAAGCAGAATCACCAAAATAGGTTTTTTATGTTCCAAGGAATAGCAATTAAGAGCACTGAGAAAGCTTGAATCCCCACCTGTGTGAGCCATCTGAAGAAACACTTTTTGGAGAATTACTTTAGCATATGTAATTTTCTAGTTGCATATGCACATGAGTGGCATATGCATCTTTTAAGGTATGACAGGAGGAAAGGGGTGTGAATTGATGCATTATGTTTACATGGCAAGTGAACACAATGGGAGTTGGATAGGCACTGCAGGGGTGACTTCTGTGACAAGAGACTTGGGGTCACCCCAGGTTGCAGCAGGGGGGAGGGTGAGGGGGAAGGAGTGACAGAGACAAGGAATGAGCTCCCCTCCCTATCCCCCCATCCCTTTGAGAGGGGCATGTAGAGGATTTGAGAGTGAAGAAGACAAGGAGCCTGAGCAGGATGGGGAGAAGGGTTGGAGGGAAAATACTTTCAGGGTTTTTTTTTATTTCTCACTATACTGCTCTATTTTAATTGTAAACAAATTAAATTAATCTTTTCAAAGTCAAGTTTTGCCCATGATGGTAACTGGTGAGTAATTACCCTAGTCTTATCTCACCCTGTGAGTTTTTTCTTCTTATTTTATCTTTATGTCCTTCTGAGTGAGGGGAGTGAGAGACCAGTTTGGTGGGCACCTGGCAGCCAGCCAAGGCTAATCTACTACAGTTGAACAGTAGTGTACTGTCTACAGTAGTAGACATTCAAGGTTTAAGGTAGAATAAAGTTTGCCATTCTAACACATGCACATTAAAGTACTAAACTGCTGGAAGTGGATTTCCTGTAAGAAGAACATGTCCAAAGGAACTGTCATCCCCCACTGCCTTAATCAGTAATGTTTCCACCAACAGTAAGAGATTAATGTGCAAATCAAGAAATTTTGAAGGTGAAATTAAATGAATTTCTAAAGGGAAATAAAAAAAAAACAAAACAAAACAGCTTTTTTGCTGGCTCCATGCCAGCTGTCAGGAAATTTCACAGGATGCACCCTTCAGGACACTTCCTGAAAGGAAAGTAACTTTGGGTGGAGTTTGGTAATGCAGAAAGCAGAAATTCCAGGCATATCCGTGAAAGGGCAGAGTGCTTGGATTAAAAGCAAATTTTCTCCCTCCAGGAAGTGAGTATCAGATCAGCAGCTCTGTGATTTGGCTCACAAATCAATAATGGACAAGAGAACAGAATGTTACCCAGTAACCCAAAGAAATGATTTCTTGTTAGGAACCAAGCTGAGAGGAAATATACACACATTGACATAGTGCAAATACATTTATCTGCTGCAGTAAGACCAACATTTTGGGAAAATAACTGCATGAACATCAAAACCAGAATATTACATTTCTCAAATCCTCAATGTGCCTAGATGAGTGCTACTCAGGACCAAAGTCTTGGTATTTTTTGTTGCAGTGGAATACTATCCTCTTTGAATATGAACACTAACAAGTAGCCAGAAGGGATGGAGCACCAAGTATTTCACCAAGTATTTACAGGGAATAATTTGGGTCTCAGATCATTATGCTCAGAGAGTAGAACATCAAAATATGTGCATAAGCATGTTGGCATAAAACAGACATAAAATATCTATGTGCAAAAAGTCCATGTGCAATTTTCTCTTACTGCAAGAACATCTTATTCTTATGAATTTTAGAAATATCTCTCTGATTTTAAAGACCTAACAGCAGGTTAAATAGCAACAAAAGTAACATTTTCTGTCTTTAACTACAAAGATTTTAGTTAATTTTAACTAAGCCATCACCATTTTAAAATCGTGTCACACAAGTGCTTCTGCATAAAGGAGATGACAGTAAGTGGGCTGAAATATATGATCAGGGGTTACACCCCATCTTTGATTTCAGGGATTCACAACCTGAATAAAGACTATAGGATAGAAATTTCAAGCTCATTAATATTTGCCAGGGAGATAGTGAATTACAAGAATTAACAACTTCCTTTATTCAATAGAACCTGTAAAGCTTAATCCAATTTTCACAGAAGGCAAAGCCAACCTACTTGTTGCCTTTTGGTCTTGCATCATTGATCATCTTGTAAGGAATACAAGGGTCTGTTTCTTTGATGTAAATGATACATTCAAAATAAACCCTCATTGTAAGACTAATTACACTTATGTGATAACGTAAATGCCAAGTTTATTTTATGATGTGTATTTTTCAAATGATAATCTGAATGCACTGTGCTAATGTTTTGCATGTAGGCAGACTGAATTACTGAAGGTCAATCCAGTCAAGTTATTTGGAAATGAGAGTACATAATGACGTTCACTAGGAACAAGAGGGGTGAGTAACTTTCTTTTTAGATGAAGTATAACAGAGTGCATTTTCTTATGCATGTATATTCAGTACATTGCTAGACTAAAAGACAGGAAGGTGTGTCCTGGATGTTGTTCAGTTGCTGTTTCCTTGATAGTAGTGAATTCTGAAGGTAGTAGTAGTGACTCCTCCATTCCTAGGCAAGAAGGTACTTTGAGCACTTGAGAATCTTAAACTCAACAAGAATTTTCTGCCAGCCTCATCTGAACTAAACCTTCAGTTCATTGGGGGCTTGTTTTTTCACATGAAGCTTAACTGTTGAGATTTTTCTGGACCTCATAATTTTCGTAGGGCAATTATCATTATCTGTCTTTTCAGCAGTTAGCATATAAATGCAGAAGCAAGAGAAAACCTGCTATGAATTAATTACTGCTTTTATTCCAAAGACCCAGGTTTTCTACAGTGCTCTTAGGGATAAAATCCAGTGTCAAATTATAATAAATACAATTTTTCAAGACCTGTTTTCTGGAGAGCTGACAGAATCTAGAGGGCCAGCTGATGAAGGACCTCCAACTCAGCTGCTTTTAATTTAGACAAATCAGAAAAAAAAAATATTATTATGGCAAAAAACTTTGCAGGAGAGTTGGCTGTGGATTTCTGCATTTAAGAAGAAAAAATTAACTACTTTCAAAGAGGTCTATTTGTTTGTTTTTTTTTTTTTTTTTTTGTTGAGCTTTTTTTTTCCCCAAAGAGAATGAGTTCAACATGTGATATATTCTCTGGGATCCTACAGACTAGTTTGTCCAGGACAGTGCAAAACCTAAACTCTTTAGCTTGGATCACTGCAGTGAACTCTGCAGCCTGAGAGGCCACTCTGGCCATGGGGCTCTTGATGACACACACTGGAGAGTTCCACTCTCATCACTGACTCCTGCATCATACTGGCTGCCTGCCTGTGCAACACATACCCATTGTGGGAGTCCAAGGTACCTCCCTGGCTCCTCTGGGGATTCAAAACCCCCCTGGCAGACCCCTCTGAGACCCCCAAGTGCTGTCCAGGAGCTGCAGGGGCTGAATTTGTCTCCTTGGAAGAATCTGCCCACACTGAGAGGAGACACAGAAAATAATGATGAGTAGAGTGTAAATTAGAATATTAGAATGTAGTATAAGTAGGTTTTTAGATTGTTTATATTAAGAGCCATATGGTCAAGGTGGAGGATCCTGGGTGTGGTGGGCTTCTTCCTCCTTCTTTTTCGTGTCATCCATGTTGAGCTTGCACCCTGGGAACCACAGATTGGATGGGGAAAGAACTGGACATTGTAAAGAGGTTGCATGGCACTGGGGAGAATTTGTAAATATTGTATACGTAGTTTAGAGTATAAAGGTCTTGGCACAGCCTGCCCAGGGGACCTTCTGCAATGGACTCTCTGCAGAGTGGACCTGTGTCAGGCTGGCAGAAACATTTTTAAAGATAAGATAAATAAACAGCCCTGAAACAACACAAGGTCGTCTCAAGCTGCTTTCTTGCCAGTGCCTCCGAGAGAAGCAGACTCCTGACCACCTGCATGTCCTCTCTGGGGAGGTCTCACACCTAAAGAGACCCTCAGAGATGGGACTACCCTTCTCTTCAGGCCCCACTTGGATAAAGTTTGGATGTGCTGATAAATTCACACCTTTCCTTGACTGATTGTACTGGTAGCCATAGAAAATGTTAAAGGAGGTGTGCTTCAGGTCATGCTAGAACTTTAGTCTTATTTCAACACAAAACTGACCAAAACAATGAATTTTGAAAAAAAATCTGTTTCATAATTCTTCCACTTCAAGTCTCACAAGAAGGACAGACTTTGCTTTAGCAGTGCTGCTAAGCAGCATTGATAATTATCCTGAGTATAAAAAGGCCTATCAAAGGCCTTGAGTTTGAGGGAACCTTTTCCATTCTCTCTGTTGAAAATGAAGACAAACTCTTTAAAACTGATCTATGGAGTAAGAAAACTATAACATGTAGAAATAATATAAAATGCAAGGTTTTTTGTTAATAAGTCAATGCTTTTTTTTTTTTTTTTCTTCTCTTTAGGGATCATCACAAATTATAAATTGAAATACAAGCCTCTGCAAATTCAGATCCAGGTTATTAAAAATTATGTTTAATCCCACATCATAAATTTTTGGAGTTTAAGTCCCAAATCTTAATTTCAGCTCCAATTCAGAAAGAGTAGAAATCTCACATCACAAGAAACATCACTAAATATTTCAGTGTGACATGGCCTCTCTCTCATGATAACATTAAGATTAGTCAAGATTGTGTAGAGACAGTTCATAATGAAAAATATATCTAGGATTTTGTATAGCAGGAGGAAGTTTTTTGCTTCACTTTCACAAACTATTATATTAAACATAGACACTGGTATTTCTTGAAAATATGGTAACATTAATCTCACCTGATTTTATTTCTTTTCTGAGCTTCTGAGGGTTTCTACTGCAAGATTGGAAATATGTTTGATACCCTCTAGTGGACAAAGTAATTTATAACTTCTTATGTTATCCAAAAATGACTTCAAGTTCAGAAAAAAATACATTTTTCTCAGGCAGTTCTGATCCACAAATATATAATATAGATTAAATCATGTGACAAAGCCATATAACAGACTTCTTTTCTCTCTCACTGTCTGGAATGGCCTAGTGGAATTTCATGTCATTGATCTGACTGTTTAGCCCCAAAGTATTGGTTTGGGTTTTCAGAGTCCTATCTGAAAATAAAAATTTAAAAATGGAGGTTGCTAATGTGGGATATATAAAAAAAAGCACAAAAGTCCCTTTAAAATGCAAGATCAGTAAAAAAACACCTCAACCTAGGAAACTGGCATGTACCGTTTGTAATATATTTCTTAAGGAAGTGCAAAGTGAGGTTACCATATAAAAATCCTATTTTTTTTTTCTTTCAGCTTCTGCTCAACTCAGATTTAAACATACATATTTTTTATATCACTTCAGCTACTCACTACACATTCAATGCAAGCAGATACAGATCAGACAGTGTAGATTTTATTGGAGTTCTCTAAGGAAGAGCTGTGAAAGCTTCACAAGCTGAATTTAGGATTACTGTGGTACATAGATGCTGCAAATGTTTTTTTCTTAGACATTAAAAGGCTTTGCTGGGTGAACCATTGCTGGCTACCTGGAGCAGTGAATCAGATAAGGTGTATTTCCCATTTTTCTATTTTTTCAGTTTGTTCTTATGTCTTATGTCAAGTTTTTTACATTGGGCATGTTTTGATGGTCACTACGCAATTTACACTGACTAATTTCTCATCTTCCATGCAACTGACTGACATTACTGGCTTGACATATCAATTAACACTTTGTCAGTCTTTCCTTCCCACATTATTCATTGGTAGGTCACCTTCACTTATATACCATCATTGTATCATTTGATTGCATAGCTATTTCCATCACTGATTTGACACATATATTATTAGTGCTTCTGTTTTCTTGATGCAAATGAGATAAAATGTAATTTGACTTGGAATTCAACAATGTTCCTCTCCTCATATATTAGAAAATTTAATGATACATATTTAATATTCTCTTTGTCTCGGTACTTCCATTTTTATCACCAGGCACTTAGGTCTGAATACAATAAAGGATTTATGTGTTTAAAAACAGCAGCAACAAAGTTACATTCATGAAAAAGGAACAGAATTTTCAAAGGCATAGACTTGACTATCCCAGAATAAAAACAAACCAGTTGTTAGCCCATAGAGATTCCTAGACAAGAGGGTAACCAAAACCATTTCTTTTGGGAACACTGATTCAGGGACTCTCTCTGTTCACAGACTGACTCATAGACTAAAACCCTCCTGTCCATTTTTCCACATAATTCTTTTCTTTCAGAGACATGAGCCAGGCTCACTTCTGGAGCCTGGCTGGACACAGTTGTAATGCTGCCCAGCTAAGCAGCATGGCAGACAGTTCTTACCCAGGACATGAAAAGACAGAGTTTCAACTTTTTTTCAGATTCAGATGTTTAAAATTGTATTTTTTTGCCTCTCCCTCCTGGGAGACTGCCCTAACCAAAAAGCAAATATGCTTATCTGAGTGGAGCATATGCCTTTCTTTAAGCTACACCAGCACTCACTGAAGGGCACACAGGGGTGGTGAGCAGAGCAGGGTGCTGCAGCTCACTGTGAGGACCTGTCTTCCCTGCCTCTGGCAGCTTCTGTTCCTACATGGAGATTGGATTAAACAGTTTCTGCTTACAATGAACAGAAAACTGGCACAAGATATGCTGTTACTATGCTTAATATGATGGTCTCTGATTTTAGAAAAAAATAAACAATCCTGCTTATCTGAAGGAAAGAGTAAAATTATCCACATGCCACATTAAAATATTCCAGGGAGCAGTCTGCTTTGTTTCTTTTTGCCTTCCCCTTTCTGGTCCATATGGACAGCTTTCGTGTGAGAGGAGAGAAAAACAATTTCCATCACCTTGAAAAGAAAAGCCCTTGTGAAGGGACAGGGAAGTTTTAGGACAATTATCTTTCAGCCACTAACAGGTAGGTGTAACCTGCTAGGTTAGATTAAGGAAACACTTTCCAAGGTTTAGGAAACCTCCATGTTTCCAGCAAAATCTTTTGTTCATTTTCCTATTTGAAGAAAAAAAAAAATAAAATGTCCCTACCTCAGGTAGCTTTTTTTTTTCAGATGTTATGATATTCATATTTATAGGGGAGTTTACATGTATTCTATACACCTGGGAGTTTCTCTCCAGTCTAAGGACTGATTAGTATTTCTTTCATGCCTGAATAGAGTTCAAAATGATCTCAACTGGAGGCAAGGGAGGGGAATCCAAATCCTTTTCTCTAACAAATCCCTTGAGCCTTACAAGGGCTCTGAAGGCAAGGTGAAGTAAGGATTTCCATGTAGAGAAATTGTGCCACTATTTTTCTAAAAGAAATAGCACCAACTGTTCTTGAAATCAAAATCAAACTTGTACTAAACCAGGGAAATAATTAAATTTTTAAAACCAGTTTAATTTTGTTATTTCTATGGCTAATCCTTAAGCATAATGTGGTTTATAACTATCCCATCTTTATGTAGAGAGTCAGTTATTCTTACTATATAGATATTTTTAACATATGTTTAGGAGATTGGGATAAATGAAGGCTGCTTAGTGTAGAAGGTAGTGTTAATTGCATTTTTCTGAAGAGATTAAAACTTGGTTTAAATTTTAATATAAACATTTTGTAAAATTAGCAGATGGCTGTTGGCACTGTAGCATTATCCAACTGAGAAGAGTGGCAGAAACTCTAAACACTTGTACAAGTAACTAAAATATTACTGAATTTACATCCTCAAAACAACAAATTCTCAAAATTTGCCCTTTCTTTGATTACAGCACAGGCATGCACACACACCAAGGAAGAAAGACTGCTTATTTACAGGGGTTACATACAGAAATAATAATGGCTTAATAGTGCTAAAAAGAAGGAATTGAGATCTGTCCTTTGTTAAAAATGTTCTGATTTACTGAATTAAATTGATCACAGCAAAAAGAGCACTTCCAGTGCCTTTGAGCAAAGTGCTGGCCATAGTCTCTGAGTATGTTTCTAGTGAGTTTTATAGCTTATCTCATAAAGCCACATGCAGGAAAAGTTTCCTTCACATAGGATCCCTGGAACTGCCCACACTATCCCTGGGAAAGGATTAAAGTAGGAAGGAAGCTGATTAATGAAGGGCAGAGCCATGATATCACCCTCCTCTCACACTGCAAGGCACGTGAACACTTTTATCAGACTCCCTTCTGCCAAACACCAGTAATTGCTGCTCAAGAAAGGAGTTTCCAAGGTGGGTTGCCTTGTGGCAGTGGCCCTGGCAAGGTGGCAATACCTCTCCTAAACACCTCCCCTATCAACTTAACCCCTTAGGACCCACATCAGATGTAGGTGTACAAGTACTTTCCCTTGGTTGGTACCTATTGGTAAACTCATCACTCCCTGCAAGGAATCTGTGACTACTGCAGTGTTCACTGTGGTTCTCCACAGTGGTACCCTACTTTAGGCTGCATTTCAGGATCTTGTCACCTTCTACATTCCCCTGGAGCCTGAGAGTTTCTGACACTCATGGGGAATGTCTCAAACCTTGGGGGAGTGAGGCCTGGGAATAATTTGAGTATAGGACCATCAGTCCATCATTCCAACCCTGCTTCAGGCTCTTCCTGCAGGCTTTCCTCAGCCAATACTCCTAAGGAGGCTTCCCCTGCATTTTCTGCTCCTGCACTTTCACAATGTCCTCCCTGAGTTTTTTTGCTCTGGTCCCAAAAATTCTCCTACAATGTGCTCCCAAAACCTGCCTCTTCATGGCCATTCTGCATCCCTTGTCTGCAAAGTCTCTGCTCCTTGCCTGGGTAATTATGCTGCAGGAGACAAGCACCAGCTGGTTGATAGTATTATAGATATTATAAGTCACTGGAATTTCTCCTAATTTTGAATTCTGAAAGCCATTCTGTTTTTGGATGCTCAGCAAATAATTTTTTTTTCACAAATTATTGTGTCACAATAGCCTGCATATTTATTTTGCTTTTTCATTAGTAGGACTTTCAGTTTTCTTATTTCTTCTTTTTTTTTTTTTTTTTTTGCAAAGAATATGAATTTCTAAAAATTAAGGATCCACATCCTCAATAGACAACACTTCAAAAGAAATGCAGGTGGGCCACATATATTCTCTTCTTTCCAGTCTCAGCCAATCTAATGACTTCTGATAATATCTAGCAAAGGTCTGACAACACACAGCCTGCAGGTACTGTACCTTATGGAATTTGACATTACATATATCAGCTGTGGTTGTCCCCTAGTAGCACATCTTATCTCTAAAAGGGCCGGATAGAATCACTGGAGTTTTTAAACACTCAAAGAAAAGGTAGATAAAACAAGTTAAAGGCAATCTAGGATGAGCCCCACACCTCTCTTGCTAAAGATGGTTGATTTTTCATATGTTCAGAGAAACAAGCTTAAAGATACTTGGGTGAGTCCCTGACTAAGATGCATGGCAGATGATTTTATTGCCTTGAAGACAATCAATGCACTTTATTTTTTACTTATGACACTACGCATGCATTCATCTAGATCCAAATATTCCTGCTTTCCTCCTGTGATAGGTGGAGTAAGCTCAGAATTTTCTTTTGTCATGTTCCTCAGCAAATTCTGTGACAATCTTTGTCCTCTGACCAAGACATTGTGCTGTCACCCTACAGGCAATGCCAAAGAAATTTGCATCCTTCACAGATCAATCCTCTGGCTAAGGCCAGCATCAGTGGCTTTAGGATGTTGGGGGTTTGGGGTGTTTTTCTTCTTTCTTTTTTCTTTTCTCTTTTTGTAAAAAAGTATGTAAAAATGTAAAAAATGTAAAAATAAAACACTTTGCCTGGGAAACTGGTGTATGGTTTCCTCCAGACCCATATTAGAAGGATGCATAATCTTATAATCATGCACTGAATAAAGAAGAGTCACCTCTTGTTGCACATGGCAAGGACTGAACAAACAGTGGTGCTTTTTGACTCTGTGTGCATTCAGTGAACATTTCATTCACACAGACTATCATGCCCATCTTTTGTACAGCCCCTCTTTAGATTCAGGTGGATGACTTGGCAAGGTGCTGTGGGACTGCTCGATGCACAGATGCTCTGAAGTGAAACAGATTTGATTAGAACAGTAGGCAACTTGATTTTTGGTACAAGATTATCTCATGATTTCTCCCTCATGTGCAGCAGCAATAAATAAATGACAGGTCTGAAGCTAACTGGATGCTATGCAACTTAGGTCATGCTTGCTTTCAAGTCAGAAGTAAAACAGACACAAATACAGGGAAATGAATCTGCACAACACTGTGTACCTCTTTGACCCAGGTACTGATCTTGAACAACCTAAGGGAACTATAAAAATCAACCAGATCCTATTTTAAATACTCTGAAAGATTCTTTCTCCTACTCCCCAACATTTAAATATTGCTTTCCAGTTCTGCACAGACATTTTCACTTCAGCAGATGTTTCCCCTTTGAGCTTTTTCTATTTAATGTATTTCAGACTGAAGTCTCAAGCTGCTTGCTCACTTCTTTCTACTTCAACAGAGCAGTTGAGATGCAAGGAGAAAAATCAAGCAGATGTTTCAGAAGCTAAAAATGTTAGAAAAATTTAAAAATGGAGATTGCTAATGTGGGATTTATATTTGTCTGTAACATTAACAGATGCTCACAGACTAATAACTACTTCTATAATTTTTGAAGAAAACTGATACTAAATTTGAATTTTAAAAAGCTACTTTGAAAAGCATACATGGAGTAATATGATTTATTACATGCAGTGAAAGACAATAAAATTTTGCCAGAGAAACACTTATTATGTTGGAAACAATGAAAATTACATGCCATGCCCCAAAGAATTTACCAGGTTGTGGCTTCCCTGTGGGAATGTACAAAATGTCAAGTAGGAGAAATTATCCTCTCTGCAATTGAGCTTCACATGATCCAGTCAGTCACAGCCTTCACTCCTTTTGTCTCTTTTAATACAAGAAAAGTAATACAACTATACCTTTGTGTATCTTGGTTGCAGTGATTATTCCTCTTCAATATGAACAAGCCAGCTTAGTGCATGTGTTTGTGCACACTCCTGATTTGAGTGGCTAATGGCATCTTCAAGAGTGCAGAACACTTTCAGCAGCACCAAAAGGTTTATAACCTCTTGAAGGTTATCCAGACCTTTCTATGAGTGATATCCTGCTGGCATTAAAAAAAAAAATCTATCTATATATATTCTAGAAGTCTAAAGAGGGAGTACTAAAGATGGGAAAAGCCAAGGCTGTTGATGCACTTGTTAATAATTATCCTCTCAGTTTATTTTTGTACTTATATTTCCAGGACCACTGAGGATCAGAGGTCAGTTCTAGGAAGAAACAGGAGATGGCTCAATGGAAAGGACTATCTGACAAAGATGAGCTACCAGAAGTAGAAGGATTTAGAAGAATTAGAAGCACTGGTTTGGGATATCATTTACAGTAAAAGATGGCTGGTGATAAACAGAGTTAGCACAGGATACAACAACACAAATTCAAGTTTGGTAGCTGATGGATTAGCTACTGCACATCAAACAGTGTGGAAACTGTTACAACTTATAAATATGTTCAATAACACAGTGAAACTATTTGATGTGTCCAAGGCCAGATAGCACAGAACCACAGCTCTATAGAACATGCTGAGTTAGAAGGGATCCATCAGGATCATCAAGCCCAACTCCTGACCCTTACAAGACACACCAAGAGTCACACCATGTCCCTGAGGGCATTGTCCAGATGGTTCTGGAACTCTGCCAGGCTTCCTGCTGTGACCACTCCCCTGAGGAGCCTGTTCCAGTGCACAGCCACCCTCTGAGGGAAAAGCTTTTTCCTGATATCCAACCTAAACATGCCCTGACTCAGCTCCATGTCACTTCCTTGAGTCCTGTTACTGGTCAGGAGAGTGATGAGGTTGGTGCCTGCCCCTCCTCTTCCCATGAGGATGCTGTAGCTGCAGTGGGCTCTCCCCTCAGTCTCCTCCAGGCTGAACAGACCAAGTGCCCTCAGCTGCTCCTCACACATGTTCTCCTCCAGACCCTTCACCATCCTTGTGATCCTCCTGTGGATGCTTTCTAATAGTTTAATAGGTTTTTTATATTGTGGCACCCAAACTGCGCCCCAGCACTCGAGGTGAGGCCTCCCCAGCTCAGAGCAGAGCAGGACAATCCCCTCCCTTGCCCAGCTGGCCATGCTGTGCCTGATGCCCCCAGGACAGGGCTGGCCCTCCTGGCTGCCAGGGCACTGCTGACTCACATTCAACTCTGTATCAGCCAGAATCCCCAGGTTCTTTCTGCAGTGCTGCTCTCCAGCATCTCATTCCCCAGCCTGTCTGTACATCCAGGATTGGCCCATCCCAAGTGCAGCATCTGACACTTGCCTTGTTAACCTTCAAAAGATTGTGGCAGAACTGAAAGCAGCAAAGCCCCACTCCTGTCACACACTCTTCTGTCCTATTCAGAGTCTGAGCTGTGGACTTTCACTGTGGGAGACTGCAGAGTTCTGCCTTGTAACAAAACCTGCCAGAATCTTACTGAAAACCTGAATCCATTTCCCTTGGCATCAGCGGCTGTCCAAAAATCCTTTGATTTCAACAGGACTTGAAATGGACCCTTTGCAAGTGAAAAATTAAGAAACTAGACATTTTAAATTCAGCTTTCAGTGATAGACACTTTCACACCACATACTGGTGTAAAAATGTTAGTCAAATGATAAAAGCAGCATATGTCAAACTGCTATGTTGGTTGTTGTTTTGGGGTTTTTTTAATGCACTCAAAACATGCTTTGTGTTTTCAATACTGAGAGATGGAAGAATCTCAAAATACCTGAGAGAATAAGAAATTCACAAAGCTACAGGGAATATACTTCAGAGAACAGTCATTATGTAAGCAACAGCAATTATACTTTAACATCAGTCTAGTTACTTGTGAACCAAAAACTATGTTTTGAGTTTTGTTTGTAGAGTATAAATAAATCTTTACACCGGAGAAATAGAGATTGTTATGGAAGCTGAAATTTTTGATGGTCTTGAAAAATATACTATGCATATTTAAATTCAGACCTATATACATTGTTAGCACTGTGGGAGGTTTGTATTATTTTCCTCCATTTTTCAATGATACAGTGTTTGAAGCATTGTTTACAATGAATAGGATGTAAATATTTCTTCTCTTTATCCCTTGTTGTCCTGGGGTGACAATTCTATTCCCATTCATCTGTTTAGCCCAGCAATAAGTTTTGCACCTTTAAAACTAGGTCTGAGGGTGGAGGGGGAGAGAAGAAGTGGTGGAATGTCTGAGGTGGCTGTATTCAGAACACAGAGACAAGAGGTTCAGCTTTCCTGCTCCTGGATGTGTTTGCAGCACAGACAGACAGTGGGACAGAGATCTCCTTTGCTTTAGTTGGTTTTAGCAGCCTGAGGCAGTGAAGTTCCCTGGACTGTGGTCTTTGTTTTTCTTGAAACTGCTCAAATCTTCTCTTGACTGAAAACCAAGAGGAACACCAGGAGCTCCCACCTGTGTCCCACCAGGGCTGTGACGTGGTATTTCCCAGCAGGAGGGACTGATGGAGACTGAGAGAGCTGAGATACACCCACGACAGGGACTTTCTGGGTTTGCCTCTTTTCAGAACAGAGAGAGACTTTATTGTTTAATAGAATTAACTTTTCATGCTTGTGAATACTTTGCTTGTTAAATAAACAGATTTTTCCCACTTTTCTCCAAGGAAATCTTTACCCAAACCAGTTTGGGGAGGGTCTGCTTGAATCTGCTTTCTAGAGGGATCCTTTAGAAGCTTCCTTCCAAATTTGCCCTAAACCAGCACACTTGTTTACTTCCTTCTCTTCCACTTATTCTCTGGTCAGAACTTCAGATTCAGCTGAAGTTGACTGTACATAATTCAGTAATTTCATTCATGCAGGATGAGGGGAATTTCATATCATTTCTCCACAGAATTCCCTTCTCAGCCAGTTTTCTCAGAAAAGGAATTAGCACTGCCCATTAGATTCAGCAGAGATACCTGAGCAACACATGATCCTTTTTCCATAATGATTTTTTGATCCATAATTTCAAATAAAATGTAAAAAAGTTTTTCTTAAGTGGAATTGTGAATTCCTAAGCCAAATCTGTAGAAAAGCTCTTCTATATTTTCTTTGGCATGCTTTACTGAAAGACTAATACTTCACAAAAGTATGCACAGTTCTGTTTAGGTTAGTTAGACTTATACTCTCAATTTTGAAGATACATTTAGACTGTCGAGCTTTGATACAGTGCCATTTGACATGCAGGTTTTTTTTTTCCAGCTGAGTGTTTGGGAACAAACTTTTGATGATACAATATAAAAGTATAAATGTACATTTGTGACTGTGAGCATACTTTGAAGGAGTCAGTGTAGAACAATTTGCATTATCCTTTCTAGACACTTGCTTCAGAAATGATCTCTTCAATCCTATGTTTTCGAGATCCTATCCTTCCATGAAAGAAATTAAATCAGAAAATGAATGTTGGGTTTGTTCTTAGAAAAGAATAACAATATTCATATTTTCAGAAGCGAGTTCCTGTCATTTCCTTGGAAATAATAACATTTTCTAGTGTGTGTGCTTTTAGTATTAATTCTTTCAGTATTTAATTCTTTTTCATTAAAATGGTATTAAAATAATATAAAGGCAATGCTCTTGAAAAAAAACCTTACAAATTTTTAATTGAGTGATATTTATACAGAGCTGTGCTTAAGGAGTATGTGGTGATTTTTCTCTAAAACAGACTGTTCTTAATATAACATTTGGCCTCCCAATAAATACTTTTAAAATATGCCATTGTACTTAGATAATACAATTTCCTAGACTTGTTATTTTTGTGCTTTAAATATTTAACACAATGATCTAGGAATAAATTAGTAAAATAGCAAATAAATAAGTGCCTGTCACCAAGAATGATTGTATACTACAAAAAGGAATAGCTGTCTTTATATTGTATATTAATCTACTTTTTGATGCAATAAAAAATCAGTAATGACAAACTTTTAGTGAACTAATTACTTACAGAAGTACTTATTGACCACACTTCCATATTACTTCCCACAGTCACAAACTAAGGGAAAGTATGTGTCTGGTTCCTCTACCTCAGCCAAGTTTCTCTTTGTTCAGAAGGCCACACCTTTCCTCCTCCTGGTCCTTCTTCCATTCCTGATGAGTGTTGCTGATCAAGTCCAGGCACTGCCTGCCTCTCAGGGAGTGGATTCTGCCTCCTGCCCTCCTGTCAATGGGTTACAGGAAAGGAGGCTGCTCAGTGACCCCCCAGAGACAGAGCACCTGGCAGGCGTCACAGTGTCACTGAGCAGCTCAGATGAGCAGCAATCTCTGGGGTTATGTCATCCAACATCCTGCACTAAGGGGTGACTTTGAACTTAGATGAGGTTGTTCAGAGTCAAATCCAGTTGAAGTCCAGGTGATCCCAAAGACAGAGATTCCAGAGCTTGTCTGTGCAAACTCCTCTGATCCTTCATCACCCTCACTGTGACAATTTTTTCTCTTATATTCTATTGAAATTCCTCTCTTTGAAGCTTTTATCTGTTCCATTTTGTCCTTTTATCTTGCATTTCTGAGAATAATGGTGTCATTAGGATACTGCTGGGACCAAAGAAAGCAGTCCTTTCTCAGGCTCAAGGACAAGAAATTATAACAATAATTAAACACTGCTGGAGATGTGATGTATGGCAGAAAGCATGTTTTCAAAGAGGTGTTGCCTTCTTGGACCAATGAACCTTTTCTATTCTGCTTTGCATGAACTATCTTATATAACTGCAGGGTTTCTGTAAATAAAGCTCTCTTTTGCTTCTCCATTACATGAAGAACTATGTTGCATTATCCTTTCCACCACTCCTTTAGCCAAAATGCATTAATCCCTCTTCTCCATAAATCCCTCTTCTCCACAACTACTCATCAAGTTAAGGGAGTTAAGGGAGCATTTAAGTCTCCCATATGATAGATTATGTATCCTGATTTTACATAACTTGATTTTATTCATCTGCTGCACCGCTGAAGAAGTGATGGCACTACTGTGACACTTGGCAGAGTAACCTGTAACCAGCCCTTGCCAAGAAAACACTCAGTGAGAAGTACCTTGTTCATCCACATTTGCCTTCCACTGCACTCACTCGACTTCTTGCATGTTGGAACAGAGAATTCTTTTGCTTTGAGGAGCTTGATGTGGAGTTTTCCTTCTCTGAACTCAGTGTTCCCTTTGCTGTTGCTCACTCTTTGCCACCATCTCCTGTCACTCCTCTCTGACTGATGATTTCTCTCTTTTATTAAACATGTTTTCCCAGAGACACCACCAACTTTAGCAATGCACTCAGCAGTGTTCTGCAGAGGGACTGTTCTGTGCCAGCTTGTGTCCAGCTTGGGACACAACTTCAGTCCTCCCACTACCAAAACCTTGCCCCCTACATGCAATATTATATTTCTGTGTATTTCTGAAAGAGTGAGATAATTGTCATGCTTACACATGAAGATACCTTGGGGCTTTGGGGCAGCCCACACCTGCATCTTTCTGAATTATGATAAATGCTTTAAAATTCCTTACAATTTACAGTGATGTCACTGTAGATACCTGGCTTTAACAACTGGACTCAAATCACAATTTGCAGCGCGACTGACCAGAAAGTGATATGTGCTGTGCGAAATGAAGATAAGGACTATATCTGTCAACTTCTGTTCTAAATTTGCAATTTGTAACATAAGAGCTTAGTCATTGCCCACTTGCATCCATGTGAATTGTTTTAATTTGATTTACTTAAGTATAAATGCTTGCAATATATACTAATTTAGTATCAGCTTCAGTTTGCTTCAATTTTTATACATCAATGTAATTCAAATCTATAAAGATCATCACTTACACTGGTAAGGACATTTCCACTCAAAAGAATACATTTATTTTAAATGTATTAACTTAGGATTTGGTAAAGTAAAAGATGTGTGAAAGTTAACATACTGGTTGAAAATGCTTACATTATTTATTTAGTATAAAAATATTACAGAGATGTTGATAAAAGGAAACTACTGGGATTTGAGTGAGTGGGTGAGTTCAGCTTTTTTTATTTGTCCTTCAAGGCACAATAAAGGTAAACCAAAGTCAGAAAAACATTTTCTTTTTGCATAAGAAGCATTCTGGGTATTTAGAATGCATAACTGGTAATTTTTATTTCTTTATGTCCTGCTGTGGCATAAAATTATGGTAGCTGGAGGACAACAAAGGTTTCCTACATTTCTATTTCTTATTAAATTATTGTTCCATTGTGTTTCCCTTTTTCTTTTATTTATGCTCTATTTCTCCAAATATAAGCTACTGTTTAGACCAACTAAACTAGTTTAGGTTGCATAACAATGTTGAAAGTGCAAGTACTTTAACCTTCAAAGTAATCCTAAAGTACTTCTTTCTTAAAGCAACATTTTACTTATTATTATCCCTCCAGGCCAAGGAGCCAGATCTACACAAATCCTGGCTCCTCTCTGCTGAAGAGCTGCTGCAATCCAGCTGTAAATGGAAGCTGAGTGTGAGATTCCATCTCCAGAGCAGTGCAAAGAGACAGCCTGCTTGTGAGAATCTGACCCAGAGCACATTTACTTTGGTCTAGTTTGGGGTTTTTTTACATAAATATCTACATTTATTTTTCTACAGCATCTGTATTCATATCCCCAAGTCACATTTTGTGATATGTGCTTTATCCTTTCAATCTCAAAATTGTATTAATTTATTTGTATGCCTTTGAGATTTTGCCCTGCCTTGCTCACAGTTCTTATGAACACAATCCACAGCCTCATTTCTGACACATTAGTTTCATTTCCCTTTGCCCACCTTACCCAAACAGCAGACCACATATAGCAGAGCTCAGAAAATAAATTTAATTGTCCCCACCACCTCAAAATGTTGACATATAAGGAAGCTAACACATTGCTTTTTTGTCTTCATTCTTCTTACAATGAAGTATCTGTTTAAACCAAGCAGTGCAAAATGGAGAGTGGCTTCTTGGTATAAAAGAAAGGCTTAAGCAACAAACTGTGCTCACTCTGTGCCTTAATAGGAAAAGCAACAAATGAAAAGATAAGGTGGCTACTCCACCTCAGGAAAGGTTTCCTAACGTTACTCCCTCACTCTCATTTTGTGGCTCTAGGCAGTGAAAAGGAAGCAGCAGTGGGCACAGAAGCAAGAAAATAGGTCATTCCTTGTTTAAAAGTTCATGCTGCACAGCAGCTCCTGTCCTCAAAAGCTGTTTTCTTTCAGAAAAGCAGCAGGCTGAATGCAACACATTGTACAAAAGTTTTGTACTTTTTGGGGTTAAAAAAAAAAAAAAAAAAAAAAAAAACAAAAAACTGAAAAGAAAATGTCAACCAAAACACCAAAACACAGAAAAATGCTTTCCATAGTGAAAAAGAAAGAATCTGTGTTTTTCTAGAGCAAAGCCAACATTGCATTATGCAGGTCTTTTAAAGTTTTTTGGGGTTTTTTTTGTTTTTTTGTTGGTTTTTTTTTTTGTTTGTTTGTTTGTTTGTTTGTTTTTTGGTTTTTTTGTGTAGGGGTTTGCTCTCAAGGGAAGTATTTTAATGATCTACATATATTCATAGGTTCTATCCTGATTTGACAGAGATACTTTCCGGGAGATGCAGATCTCCACAGACTGAGGAGAGGTGCATAATATATTCTGTCTTGTATTTGGTACCTACTCACAGATTTTGCTGACAAATATTGACTATTTCTCCTTGTTCACAACATTTATACAGCAAAGACATGGCTGACATCAGCCATGAAAAGAATAATAAGCATTTTAGGTAATTTTCTGGGGTACTTTCAGTGCACTTCCCCTTCCAATACACTGAAACAATTTATATTAAGTTGTTTAGCAGGTTGCAATGCCTCCCTAGCTTAAGCTCTAAACTACTGGCTCTGTCTGCATCATCACTTCTTCCTTGGAAGATTGGTGCTGTTAGCCAGTCTCTTTCTTAAGTGCAATAGCTGAGTTCTACCAATCTTCTCTCTTTGACCTTTTGGGCTCATGCTCAGATAGATGAGACTGACTCCCTGATAAAACATCCATTCACTGATAGCAGCATTTAACCCCAGGGTACACCAATCTTCTCAGTAATCCACCTCTTGCTATTCATGTTTCAGAGCTGAAGTTACCTGATAAACACAGACTGATTCACTTCAAAGAAGTACTTACTATTCAATCTTCCTTTTTTCTACAGAGAGGCTTTTGTCTAGGGAAGAGAACATGCAGAGCAGTGAAGTTAACGTGGCCGTGAAAATCAAATCCTGCACGCTGAAAGGGACAGGACAAGGAAAAAGCAAAAATATCAATAGACATGTAATGTGAACCTAAAAGACTAATGCACTGCTGTGGATTTGTTTGATTTCCAAAGTAAGCAGAAGTAATGGCTACTCAAAAGTGTACAAGGCTCATCCAGGCATAGCTCTGAGATCATCATGATATGAATACAATCTCTCTCCAGCTGCATGAACATCCTGTGACCTGTGCTGCATGTAGTGTTCACACAGAGTCATAAATGTGCTCTAACTCTGCCTTTCTCTCGCCAGACAAGACCTCCTTAGATATTAAGTAATCAAATACCTGATAGCAGTTCTACCTCATACCCATACATTAAGAACCACATACATGTCTTGCACTGTATCAACAGACGTGGAGCAAGGCAAGTATCAGAGAGATGAAAATAGCCAGAACAAAAGGTGTGATCAGATGCAGATACAAATATTACCAACTCTTGTGAAGTATTTTTAGTTCAGCACTCAACATCAGTGTGTATTGCTTGTGAACACCAAGGACAAGTAGCACGAATAACATGGATAAACAGACTAATACAGGGAAATGGAGCAGGTTTTACTGCTAGCAAGCTAAATTGAGGAGAAGAACCTGCATCTTATCCCATAAGTGTCATAAATGTGGGGAGATTTCTAGTCACATTTCTGCACTCTCTTTGGTGATCTTACTGCAGAGAAGAAAAATTGGTCTTTTCTCTTTGCAGTATTTTCAGCTTAGGGGTCAGACAATTTGCATGGAAGTGAGGCTGAAAAACAGGTTCTAGAGTAAAATGTCATAGAAAATTTTTAATACTCTGTGGAGGAGCAAGTCTGAAAATGCCCTCCAGACTAACAGTCCTTTCAGTTCTCAGAATTCTCTTCAGCTCTACATTTTTCACAGTGCAAACAAAGGGACAGATCTAATTTTTGAATAACACATCTCCATTCTCTTACATTCATCCACACACAAATATGGTCTATCAACTTTTTTCGACAGTTCTTCTTTTGCTCTGCACTTCCCTTCGTATTATTCTATTTTCTTTCATTACTATGCCAAAAATTGGACCACCTTTCAACCATTTTAACCTCTTCCAATTTTCTACATAACCAAATTCAGCACCAATCCATCAATCCT
Organism: Erithacus rubecula; assembly: GCF_903797595.1. Taxonomy (NCBI): domain Eukaryota; kingdom Metazoa; phylum Chordata; class Aves; order Passeriformes; family Muscicapidae; genus Erithacus; species Erithacus rubecula. Next base: position 11,983,107 of record NC_136687.1, on the reverse strand, counting down.
CCCTTTTTATTGGATGTTCCAATCAACATAGTACAGCAGACAGAATACAAAAGTATCTTAGAAATGCATATGTAGATTAAAAACATAATGACATGCTAAAAAATGAGACTGAAATTGAAGCTTTCATGCATTACAGGAGAAGAAAAATGATAAAGATTTGTAGGAAAATGAAAGTAGTCTTATACATAGAGAGAGCAAGTGCCCTTAAAAGTCAGTTGTAAAACAAGAAAGAGGAGAGCCAGCACCACAAAAAATTATTACACAAGTAAAAGTGCAAGTTTTACCAATGACTGTACAGCTCTGCTTTGAAATTCCAGACTGACAATTAAGACAAAGGCAATTTTAAGGATCAAGGAAAACATGATGATCCTAGAGTTTGATGAATATGATGATTAGAACTCTCTTAAGTTAATTAATTTGAGATAATGATTGAATCAAAACTCGTATCTTAATGGAAGATGACAATCTAATTTCAAAGCTGCTCCAGATGTGAGTATACAAAAGAGTGTCAGAGCTCAGGTTTATTTTACTGCAAGATGGTACATGAAGATTTTTTTATGAGTTAAACAAGAGTAAATACATTCAACTTATGAGATGAAGTGCAAAGCTCCCCATTACATTGCTACTGGAAATAAAACAGACCCTAATAATACCTAAGGAAAAAAAAACACTTATGGAAGAAAGGCACCTCTCCACACATTTCCTAAAATCACTGCCCATACCACCTAAAAGCTTTCTTCTCCCCTCCATTATCCCAAATATTTTACATTGTTGGAAAATCCTTACTCCCTTAGGACCAATTCAGATTTGTTATGTACATCCTGTGCCACATATTACAGCAGGTGAGAGGATTTTTGGTGTGCATTCCACCAGGAAACAAATAAAAATGAAGTGCAACAAAATAAAAAAGTGTTTAAATACAAGACATGCTTCCATACAACTGAGCTCAAGTAAAAAATTCTTGCCAGATTTATCATGACATGAAACATGAGTTTTGTACAACTTTTGTCTTTCTAAGCCATTTAGTAAAGTATTTCACTGTAAATTTTTCCACAAAGATTTATCTGCAAAAGGAAATAAGACTGATAAGAGTAGCAAGACTTATAAGAAAGAAAAATTATGTTTCTCTCTGATTTCATGATCAGAGATGTTCAGGTTCCCAGCACTCCTTGTCTTCCTCCCTCAAAGGTTAGTGAAGAGCTGGACAATCTCCTGGCAGGACCTGGAGCAGCTTTGCTGGCAGAACCCCACAAGGGATCCACACTGGAGCAGTTCACAGAGGACACTCTCCTGTGGAAGGGACCTGCCTCTGGATCAGGGAACAGTGTGAGCTGTCCTCCCTTGAGGAGAAAGGAGCAGTGGAGAGAAGGGTGAGGAACTGACCTCAGCCTCCACTCCTTGTCCCCCTGTGCCACCAGCGGGAAGGAATAAAGAATTCAGGAGTGAAACTGGGCCGTGGAAAAAAGGGAAGGATGAAGGTAAGGTAGTTTTTAAGTTTGCTTTTTTTATATATGCCGTTATCCAACTCTAATTTCTTTGCTAATTTTTTCCTGAGTGAAATCTGGCTTGCCTATGACAACAACCGGTGAATGGTCTCCTCTTGTTGTTATCTCAGGTCACAAGTTTTTCATTATCTTTTTATGTCCCCTGTCCAGCTGAGATATCCAGTGACAAAGTGGCTTGTGGTTTCTGGTGTCCAGCCACAATATTTTATCTCTGTTTTAAATGCATATCCTGTTTTACCAACTCTTTTTTTTTTTTTCTCTTCTTTTTTTTATAGATAATAATTTATTTTAAATATTGAAATTTTGTATATATTGAGGTAGTTAGTAAGTTTTAATTTGCAAAATACTTAGATTTCTCAAATTTTCCCCTTTACTTTCACCTTGAAACCTTGAAATATGTTTTGCCTGAACATATTTACCAAGTTGTATTTTTTTTTAGATTTTAGCACATTTCTGATGAAAACAAAAGTATTTTCCCACTTCCTTTGTAGCATAAAAGAACAGGACTAGTGAAGTGAGAAAAATAAAACAGATTTTTTTCTACTGTTTTGAAATATAAAGCATTTGAAAAAAAAAGTTTTCTGCAAAAATCTTTTTCTACAATGAAATTGACACTGAAATAATTTTGGGGAAAAAAACAGTACTGCTAACAGATCTTCTACAGACACCCAACTGCCTTTCCAGTCTGACACAGATTGTTTAGACTGTGCATATAGCAAGAAAACACTCCAAATGCTCTGGGTAAGCCACCTCCCTGAGCTACTGAAAGGACATTAATGCCCTTCAAAAAACCAATGCATATACCTAATTAATTTTTTTCCCTAGGAATTTAAATCTTAATGTTACAAAAAAGAAGCCAGTTTTCAGAGAGAGACACAGTAGGGCAACATAAATTATTTTTCTATATTGGAAGATCTTTCAAAGAACAATTAAAACCCAAACAGAACTCTTCAGCAAACCACCACAAATGAGAATTAATCTACAGAGTAATGTCTCATTTTTTTTGCCAAGACTCTCACTCACATACTTTTATATATCTTTTGTTTTTGTTTTTTTTTTATTTCAGTGACTAACACAATATATATCTATTGTATTTATAATTAAATAAATTGTATTAAATAAATTAATATTTATTTATAATTAAATAAATTAATTAATTATTGATACAATAAATACCTTTCCGGAGTAAAGATCTACTTTATGAACTGGAGAAAGTAATTTTTTAAATACAAATTACTTATGAAATCTAAACTTTAGTTTGAATTGTTTACAACGAAACGATGGCAGAGTGTAACTACAGAAGAAACTTAATTGAAAATATTTTCTTTATTCTCTTTGGTTTAATATTTTGAGTGATTAAAAAACCGTAATAGACAAGTTTGTCAGAATATGTGAGTATATCACAGAAATAAATCTGCATTACAATCCAGAATTTGCACTACAACACTATTTTCTATCACAATTCACAAAGATCAGTTCCAGGTGTTCTCTAATTAACAGAGTGCCAGATTTTGCTGTTGCAGCTCACATTATCCATATTCACAGATTCACACTGCATTCAGCAGCTTCTTAATCCCTCAAAGGCATTTTGTAAAATGTAAAGAAAAAAGCAGATTATGAACTCTGAGTGATCACTGTAATCTGTGTCAACTCAGCCTTTCTTACAGAAGCTTATTCTTTTCTGCCTTAAAAGCAACAAAATGGGCTTGGTTTTAGCAGTGCACAAAAATTTCTATCTAAAAATTTTTGTCACACACATCTGTTTCTCCTGCCAGGAGCTTTCATCACTTCCTTTCCCCATGCAAACCACTAACATGTCAGATCAATTTAGACATATTCCAAAAATAACAAGTACTTTCTTGCCTCATGATTCCTTTTTTCATCCAAGGATTCAGCAAACCCAGGTAAATAAGAACAAGCTAAATTACGGGTCATAAATCACAGGGGAAAAAAATACTAATTTCTGTGACAGCAGGAGATAATGTAATACTAATAACAGTCTCTTTCCAATGTATTTAATCACATGTATGTGGTAGTAAGCTCTTCTGTCACATTTAGGCATGTCACCCTTGTACAGATTCAGTCTGCTGGGTTTTTTGACCTCTGCCACATCAAATTAGCTACTCCCCTCACAATGCCACTCATCTGGAATTAGACCACGACTGGTAAAATAAAGCCATCATTAACTTATTATGAACATATCCCTACTCTATATATTTCATTTACTTATGCCATCTTTAAAAAAAAAGCCATAATTAAAAAACAATAATATTACACCAATTTTTATATAGTGTTTTCAGCTGCTGTTCTCAAGACAATCTGTAAAATAAATTATCTGTAATTGCCATCACTTTTGCTCAAGACATTCTATTAAATACTATTAAATTCTATTAAATATTTTTTATGAACTGTTTACTAGTGAATATATTTGTTTTCTAAACATGAGCATGCACCTAAGTACTGCTAATAAGGAAACACTTGTGATAGAAAACCAAAGGTGTAAATATGCAAATTTACTATGCCTTTTCCATAGGCTGGTTACTCAGGAAATGCTGATGAGGAAGATGAAGTACAATATCATTTTCCTCCTCTTATTCACTCAGTGTTAGAACCCCAAATCAGTACACTTATCATCACTTTGGTATTTCCTTTCCCATGGATTAAGTCAGAATTTAGTCTTCACAACCTAAGAAGGAGGACTGTTAAGGGCAATAAAGTTACACTGCTATAAATTCTGGACTAGTTTTCATTTTAAAATATTTGTAGATCATTAGCCATGTGGAGGCTGACTTTTCAGGAAGTTGAGAATGCATCATGCCACATCAAAGGGCATTTGGTGTGATACACAATTTCTACTGCTGCTGCAGACAGTCTATGCCCACTTCCTAAAATTTTTGCCAAATGTTGCCTTTTCTTCTACTATGAAGAAAAATTATTTTTCATCTTATGTAGGTGTCACTGATTTACTGATATATTCTCTAGAGCTATGATTCATCAAAGTGAAAGCCAAACAAATACCACACTGGCATATATATAATAAAAAGTGTTACCTGGCTGAGCTCATGTCACTACAAATCACCTCAGCAGACATTGGCATTATGCTTTTTCTGTCTCAGTAGGTCATTTGTACCTGCAGGTGAACACAGGCAATGCTTGCCCCAGCTGGCTGATTTGGAGTTGTTGCAGTGTGAAGGGCAGGGTTCACATCGCAGCTGCAGCCCCTCACTGAGGACAAGGGGAGCTGTGGGGAGAGGCAAGGGGTGCCCACGAGTTAGTAGGGTAGCACAGGGGTTCAGCAAGCTAAAATCCTTACAAGGAAAACAGGATTGTTTTCATTGTCTTACTCTTATGTTCTCATTCACACGTGAGAACGACCAAGATGACAAACTGTGTTGTATTTGTGCTACAGGAGAGCAGTGAAAAGGATAATGCAACACAGTTCTTCGTGTAATGGAGAACCAAAAGAAAGCTTTATTTAAAGAAACACTACACTTATATATAGGGTAGTTCATGAAAGACAAAATAGAGAAGACTCATAGGTCCAAGAAGGCAACACCTCTTTGAAAACATGCTTTCTGCCATACATCACGTCTCTCACTCACCCTGCAGGTGCATAATCATTGCTATAATTTCTTGCCCTTGTGTAACCTGAGAAACCCAAGACTTCAAGGCTGCTTTTTCCCTGGTTCCCAGCACTATCCAACAGATGGGCATCCAGTTAAGGACAGAGAGTGGCATAAAATACTTAAGAGGTAAATGCATCTCTTAAACACAACTCTTTCCTCTGCAGACCTTTCCTTCATAATGGGCTTTAAAGAAGCATTAATAACAAGAGCATGTAGCATGGATTGAAATTTGGGTAATAGTGAAAGAACCAGATATCCATTCCAGGATATGAGAGGCCTAGGAGATAATTCTAAGAATTTATGTACTGTACTGCACTAATAATTAAACCTGTCAAAAAAATGAGTATATTAAATTTGCTGCTTAAGTTGTACTTACTAGACAAAATATTTATGAAATTAAAGACACATTACCTACATATTTAATAAGGTAAAAAATACTCAGAAAATATAGAAGTTTAGAGATTGTTGACTACACTTCCTCAGCAAAGCTAGTTCCATGCTGAAATCTATCTACTGTTTATTCAGTGCTGCATGTCCTAAAGAAAAAAATGGATCTAAGGTCTGTGATATGAAAAAGAAACCACATATTGTAAAACATATTCTCTGTTCTGGAACTTTTCATAGGAAAGAACTACAAGGGACTTATGTATTAGTAAAAAAGAGAATTCTTTTTAATTGAACTATTCAGATGTTTCAGCATTTGTATAAAATACTGGAGCCTTAAATAATATATTGGCTGGTTTAAAGCCTGGATTCCAAATTATTGAAATCTTAAAATATTTTAAATCATTGTAAAATTCTGGGAATATTCAGGATAGTGTGGAATTCATCTTTCTCAGATGAATCTGAAATAGATTTGCATGGTCTTATGCCATGGGCTCTTAGAGATAAAGCATGCTCATATGTCTTTGTTCCATAAAACCTAAATTACCAGATCATCAAAATTACTTATTGCAGTTTCTGTGCTTTATGATTCCTTTCGCTGCTGTTGTTTGCCTGTAGGAAAGTAAATTTTAAGCCACTTTGTTGTTTAGGGATTTTTTTGTAAGAGGTCAGGAGGTGTCCAGGGAAGAATTTCAGCTACCTCACTTGGGAAAAGAAATCTGGTCTTGGTCATCTCTGTATTAAAAATTGGATCTTTTTTGGTGCTATGAAACCAAGCCTCAGAGGAGCACTGAAGTCTCTTACAAAATTCTATGTGTCTTTGGCCCTGTTAATACTCCACTGTGAGGATATAATTATATTTGATGCTATAATTATTAACATGGCTATATATTTCAGATGATTGATAAGGTTAGCACAATTTATTAGAAGGCTAATAAAGTTTAATCTTATTCAAACAGGTGCAGAGTTCACATTCTTCTGAAGAAAAAAGTATTTACAGCTGCTGTGAGGCCGAAATAATTAATTATTAATCAGAGCCAATTGAACAAACTGTTTAAACTGCAAATATGGGTTCTTGGCTTAAAAAAAATCTTTTCTTTGTGCTTTCTTTGCTTCTCCCACACTTTCCTTACTATTGTCTCTTATTTTAAATCCTTAATCCTTTTGTATTCTTTTATTCTTTCAGGCAGAGAGAGATATTTATCATTCTGCTTATTTCTACTAAGCAGGACATCTGTGCATGTTTATTTAATTAGTTTCAAGTTTTGACCCACAGTTTCATTCTTTTTATGATTATTTCAGCTGCCTCCATTTGGGATGTCTCCATAAGAATTTGCAGGTGTTATGTCCAAAGCCTGTTCCTTACTCAAGAGTTCACAAAATTCAGAACATGTGTTTAGGTACAAAGATTAAGTCTTGTGGAACAAAATAATTCTTTGCACTAAGACAGCAAGAATTAGAGATATAGAAAAGATGTCTTGGGTAGCTGGATAGAAGTGAAATATTGAAGTCCTTATACATACTTTGCCAAGTAGCTTATTTCCTTGCCTATTTCAAATGGGAAAAAAGAAAGGTAATGAGCATGACACAAAGTTCCACTGATTAAGACACTGGGATAGTCACACTTCTATTCCTAGCCTCACTTTTGCTCTTTGCATTAGCAGCCATTGGCTAACTGCAGGAATAGTCAACAAAGAGGAACTATGAACATTAAAACCTTTGCTATCCAATAGCCTGACCCCAGAGCAAGAGATGGTGTGTCCTTGCCTAATGTCTGGGTGGAGTGTTCTTGTGGAACATAGGGTTCTGAACTTCAAAGGAGCCAGTAAATCCAAGCTTCTTGGTTTTATCTCATTAAGGCTAGGAAGCATCAATTTTAGCACAATTTTTAAAATGGAATCTGCACTCTCAGTATTATGTGTATTCCAAGCAGAACTGTCTATTTTAGGCCTTTCAAAAGGAATTTGGTCTCAGGGACCTTTGGCTTCAGATGGGCACAGGATAGACTCAAGTAAGAAGCACAAAGCTATTGTGAGAGGAGCAGTTATTTACTTGCAAAGAAGAAATGAAGTTACCTAAGAATTTGGGTTTGTAAAACAGTCTGCACTAGAGTTTTACATGCATGAATAAGACAGGAGTTTTTTTGATTTCTTAGACACTTAAATTTGGTGTGATACACAATGCTGCCTGTATTATGGTCCTTAGTAGCCACTTTGAAGAATTAAGAGTATACAGATAAAACTAATATATTTTTTTAGTCTATAATTAGCTTCCTTAGAGTAATTAGCTCCCTTACAAAATCTTCCTGAATGATTATATGTCATCAAAGTTGAGTATAATTCCCCAAATACTGTAGTTCACATGGTTTTCCAGTTTTATCACAGGAATACAAACTGAAAATAAATAAATATACCTAAAGCTGTCAAATGAACAGATTACAAAAGGCAATTTCTCTCCCACTCAGAGAAAGCTCAACCTTTTTTCTGATGCTAATTCACTTCTTGTTGAGGCAGAGCTTAATCCCATATGAACATCTTGAGAATAATTTGTGCAAATAAATTAAGGAATACATTAGTTTAAATGTAGCATTTCTCTGCAAAAAATCTTCCAGGCAAAATATCTATATTCTCTACATTTTTCCCAAGTCTCTCCAGTCATTTCCAAAGTAGTACTTAACTGTGTAATAATTGAGTGCATGCTATGATTCTGCTCTTTCATTATCCTAAATCCTCTTTTCCACTAAACATAGACCTTGTATAAGTAGGTAACTGAGAGGGTAATGTTAGTGTCATGCAAGCATTTTCCTATATCAAGATAATATTAGCATAGTTCTTAAGAACAACCTTTCTAGAAGAGAAACAGTTCTAAAAACAAAAACTTGGCATTAAAAAAAGCATCTAGTTTGCTTTTGCCTTGAATTCTGTATTTATTTAACAAATAAAACTGGCTTTCTTGTGGGCAGTTATCAAATGCAAATTGTTAATTAAATTAATGACACTACAATTAGCTAGATTCTTTCCTACCTATGCTAAGTGGTCCCAAAAATGAAACTGATACCTGCATTTTATTTTGCAAGATGCTCACAGGGTAAGTCATCATAGAATTTATACCTGCATTGCATAAAAACAAAAGAACAGACATTCAAATGAAAATAGGCATTCAAATGAAAACATATAAGCATTTATCTCATCTCCAATAATGGCAAAAAAAAGCAAACACTCAGGAAAAGAACATAAAACCAGAATTGCTATCCAGATTACACTCTGCATGTAGTCCACTGAAATAGCTTCCAAACATAATATCCTCATAATTGTCAGATTCATTAAGGAAGATTAAGTGTCTGTTTAGGGGCAAATATCTTTCTCTGGATCTTCATTATGTCTGCTGGACCCAAGATGTGACTAGCTGACATTAGAAAGACAATTTATCTGATCAGGTCTGATAATCCACAGAACTCATCTATTCCTTCTTCAAGTATATTCCCTGTAGTGAAATGGAAAAAGAATATCTTCATTCTTCTTTCTTGAGTACAGAACGCTTTATACCTTCTTTACTTGAACTGATAACGTATCCCAACACAGCTTTTTGGAGTTTATGCACTTTAAACTCAAAACTTTATGTGGATCAGTCTCTGATGAAGTTCTGAAAGTCAAATGTTTCATTTTCAAATGCACAGTCTCATGAAATTTTGACCGTTTTCTGTTTCCCTTTAAATTCTATTTTAAAATGATAAATATTGCACAAAATAAATTGGATGTGTTAAAATGTGTCACAGACCTCTTAAACTACTGATACATAGAAAAGGAAGACTAACATGCCAGCAGTTGGATTCTCAGTAAATACCCAGAATATATTAGCATACAGGAAAAATCAATATTTTTACAGAAAGTAGAATGTAAGATGAAAAATTATGAATCACATGGAAGCTCATAATCTTATGAGTGTCATATCAGCCTAGCAGGCATTCATTTTGGATAAGTAATCTTAATATCACAGGATAAAGATTATAGAAAGGAATTGGCAATATTTTGTTATGGAAATGAGAAAATTCAGGGTTAAAATAGAGACGAGCGATTTCTTTTCATCATCAAGTGAAAAGATCAGCAAAAGCTCACATGGAGCATCTTTCTGTATCTCTGTGGGAATTCTGCTTCTTGTGATCTGCTGCTGCCAGATTTAATGTGCTGAATTTATTATACACAAAGTTGTCTGACTCACAGGTTGTTTTTATTTCCTCAGTACGGATACAGTTTTATGTTGTTGTTCAACAGCATAAAATGGTTTAATAAAGTCTGGTTTTGCACTATATACTCTACATTTTAACAAAAAAAGACACAGGTTATCAAATATATTAAATACATCCTAACAATAAGTGGGTTTGCCAGCTGCATGTTCATTGTAAACCAGCCTGTAATTCCTTCTTCAGGTTCCTCTTTTAAACATTCATCATATACAATGATTCTCGTTCACCTCTGACCACATCACCTGTCATCTCTGAGGAAGGTACTAATCTGGTCAGGATAAGAAATTTATGTTTTTGTTTAGTTTGCTCCATTTTCTTATTTAAAACACAGTAAAGCAGAGCTAAGAAATGAGAGGAGGGCCCCTTTCTTATATGGATTGGCCATATCACTTCAATATTGAGTGTTATCAATGAGGAAGCAAGGGTGGGGATGTGCAGAGAATACTTTTATTTCAGCATCTTTCATTCACACCTACCATACACAATTTAAGGTTTCTCAAATATAATTTCTTGGCCAACACTAAATAACAAGGACTAAATATTCAAGTGGTATTATCATTAATCTCTTTACCAATGCCATAGTGGGGACAATCGATGAGCCTCTCCCAGACAGGGAATTGTCAGGTTAGTGGGGAAGGATGGGATCTGTCATGTTTCAAAATTGAACTGATGTTGCTGAAATGTTGTCTTCTGATGTTCTGCTTTGTCTTGTTTGTTTTATCCTTTTCATGTCAGTATTTTTCCTCTTGTGTCCGTCTACTGGTGAACACAACTATCTCAGCTACTGTGTACTTCTTGTTTTTCTTTTTCTTTTCTTGCATAACTGTAGCTCCCATATTTCTTATTTCTTAATAACAGCTGTCTTAGTAAAACCAAGTCTTAGTCACAGATTTACCATGTACCAAGCTAGGCCTGGATCACATTCAGCTGAATCCTTAAACAACAAGAGCTGAGCAGATTTACTCAGTTTGTGGTGTGCCTGGATTATAGTCTGGCCATTCCTGCTGATCTTAATGCTTTATCTACTAGGCCACATTGCCTTCCTTCAGTAACAGCACAAATACACAAGCATTGCCTTACCCCTTGTCATTAAAATTGCAAAGTCATTATTCAGCCATTATTTATTTGCAGATGCTGTAGTGGAGTTACAGATACCACCCAATTCACTGTTCTTTCTATTTCTATAATCTGTCATATGACCACTTACTCTTTTAAATAGGAGTCCTGCACTACTTAGTCTTCATGTTGAAAGGACTTATTCAATATTCTTTTGCCTTCCATTTCCAACATCTTATTTGTTGCACTTTATTAAAGATAACTATTAATTCCTCATGGCATCCCCTATAAAACTCATCTCTGCAGTTACCCACAAAATTTAACCAGAATTTTTGGCTTTGCCATTCAGGTTACTTAGGACCTCACTTCTAGACACCCAAGACTTTTACTTAACATTTCATTGTTGCTTCCAGTCACACCATGAAAATACAAAGCTCTAGCATCAAACTATCTTCAAAATTATCATGATTTATTCTTGCAGTAATAGTAGCTAATAATCCAGGATTAAAAATGTACTACCTCTTTTCCTTTAAATGTTGGTTGTCATGAAAAGTAAAGGTAATCAAAGTCAGGAATACCTCTGAGCTGTGGGAAGCCTTTTAGAACAGACCTACAGAAACAGGGCCTCAGTATTTGTGTCAAGTAAAGATTAACTGTTGGGCATTCTGCTGTTTGCAGGAATTCTTGTTCTCCCTCTGCAAATGTCCTAGGCTCCTCAGAGAAAGAATGATGAATTAAGAAATAGTGAGAAAAAGCTATCTGAAACAACTGCACTGTCTGGAAATAAAAATCACAGATTTTTAGGTAACAGCTATTTCCATGTCTGACTAATCTTGAGATTTCTGGTGGGAACTATTTTAGGTCCTCATTCCTTTTTTTCTATATCTACAGGCAGGTCCAGTCCCAATTCCAATCTGCATATTTAAAGGTGAACTAAAGCACTGAATATATATATATATTTTTTTTTTACATCAAGGGATGTTTACCAAATGGATGACCACCTGTTCTTCTCTAGTTTAAGAATAAAGACTTTACTGTGAAGATAATTAAGGCAATGTAAGTAATGCAGGCTGAAGAGGAAAACCTTGTGTCTGAATCAATGCAATAAAAAGGAGGCAATAAAATCTCACAAGTAACTACAGTTCCAATAGGTGTAATTGGTTATTACAATTATATATGAACAGAGCACTTCCTAACATCTTCTTTGTTTTCTACAGCTCCACACCATAGATCTGGGAATTCTGAGAAACAAAATTCCCATTTTAAAACATGAGATTGAATAGTTATCAGTTGTCTGCAGATTTGTTCTTGCTCTAAAGCTTTGGCCAAAATCATGTTTCCTTGAATATAATTTCTACTGTATATGTGACTGGCATATCAATTGCCTAGTAGTCTTGACTAGTATTTTCCTATATTTTAGTAGTTCCAAAATCCTAACTCTTATCCCTGCCAGCCTGCAAAAATAATACTTTCCTAAAGCACCCATTCAAATATATCCATAAAAGCCTAATTATGAATACTTAGCTTAGGTTCTAGCAAACTAAATGACACGTATATTTTATTGTCTTTCTCATATATGGAGATCTACACTGATAAAAATAAGCTCACAGAATGGAAGGCCCTACTACTTTGGTAGATAATCAAGCCCTCCACTAGCTCATAATTTCACTAATTTATATAAAATTTCCTTTCTCTGATTTATTTGAGAATTTTAAAAATCAGATTTTTGGAGTACAGGGTCTTGGTTAGTTCATTGGAATTAATAATGGTATAATTTGGGAATCTATTAGCTAGTTATGAGATTAGACTTTCCACAAATATACTAACAATTTTTCATTTTAAAGGTTATAGGGTTTTCACATTTACAACACTCCTTTTTCTGCAAAAGTGACATGAGATTTTCCTTTCTGCTTGAAGAAATTTCCTATAGTTGCATGTGACTTAAAAAATCAGTGTGCCCAACATCTCTTAAAGCAATGACTATAGATTATTTTTCTCTCTGGTACAGCTCAAGTTCTGTGTCATTCTTCTGCTGTATTGCACACATGAGGTATTTTCTGATACAGGAACCTGAGTTTTTTAATAAGAATTTTGCATTTTGACAGTCAATGAGATTTTCTCAGAAAACTAATGAACGTCCTTGCTCACAAATTAAACTTAATCAGTTCTGGAGAAATCCAGAACAACTTTTTGTGTGTGACAGCATGGTGCATTTTTTCCATGATAAAGTAATACTCTCTTAGCCTCTCATTTTTCTGGAGATATTAAGCACTGAACATCTTCACTTTGTTGAAAAGTACCTCTCTGATTTATAATACTCATACTTACTAATTTATCTGTAAAGGCCAATTAGCTGGCTGAAGTGCTCAAATGAGTCAGTAGTAAAATGGCCATTGCAGCAAGGACTTAGCCACCATCAAAGTAAATCATTTCTCCCTTTTACTAAGACTCAAAAAAAAGTATTTCAACTATCCATTGCCTATGCTTACTTCACTGATTCAAATTCAGATTTCTATAAGCCAATTAAAGTTATGTTTGCTGAAATACATTTCAACATGATTTAGGAGGATGCAATAAGTGGAGAAAATGAAAAAAACAAGGCAGATGTTTGGATTAGCTGAGTACAACCTTTGCAGTGGACTCAGACCTCAGTAACAAACAATTCTTTTATCTAGAAATCCAGAAAAAGACAAAATACAAACATATCCTAATAAAATAAACACAAAAATGAAGATTACACTGCTGATTTTCCCAGGATGAACACTGTTAAGGTATGAGCTGTCATAGAGCTGGGGATTTTTTTATTTTTTTCCACACCATTTCAGCCTCTATCTTGTTCAGTAGGTGAGGGACTTTGCAGATTTGTAGAGTTCACCAACAACAGTGCTGGTTGTGTTACTATTTGTCATTGAAGCAATTCTCTGCCTAAAAGACATTTCGTGTCCTAAAGTCTGTTCCTTCCTGTACCCCCTGCAGTTCTAGCAATCTAAATAAATCAAGGTCCCTTTACAGCAATGCATTAATGTGGAAGTAACTCAGAGCTTCTACCCAGCTCATCACAGTTTACATCTTCTTATATGTTTTTACCTTGCAGTTATATAGTGAGTTTGAAGGAGATGAGGGTATTATCTGAAAATTGTATACATATATTTTGTCAGGTAGCAAAATTTATATAGACCTATTATTTGTCTGAGTCCTTCCACATCCATCTTGGGAATATATGCTCTCTTTAAAGAACTGTAAATCTAACTGTCCCCTAAATCACCTTGGAGACTTCTGTCAAAATGAATAGGATTAAAGCTATCACAAGCTTTCCAAAGTACTTGTCTTTCTAAAAATCATAATACTGGCTTTGTTTTATATTTATTACAATGCTAAATAATTATTGATTTATCCAAAGGCAGCAAAGAGCCTTTCTTAAAGTGTTGGAAGGCATTCTGAGTGGGAATGATGAAGTGCCTAACAGCCAATATTCTACAGCAAAAAGCAGATCTCTGTCATTAAAATATATACAATAGTCAGGCTTTTTCTAAAATGTGTTTAGTTTTAGAATGTATTATTTATTAAATAAACTTGATTTTCATTGCCTCTTTTATTATCTTCTTCCTTTTTTATTGTTCCAGGATATTTTATAGCCATTTGTATTCAAAACAGAATGTTAAGATTGTAGAGTGTTTCTTGCTAGATGGGAGGTTTAAAAAGACCAAAGAAATTTATAGCAAATGGCAGCATATAACTGATGAAGGGTTACTGGTTGGTTTATTTACCAAAGTTGTATGATATTGTAAGCCTGGTACTACATTAAATAAATGTCTTCAATTTCAAGATACAGTTGCCTCCTCTTTAACTTGGATGGTTCTAGTGTTGCAGTTACTGAAAATATCTTAGCTATTTAGTCTCTGAATCATTATTTTAATACACTGGAGTATAACCATAATAGAATCACTTCATCCTCCTGTTAAAATCCTGGAATGAAGCTGAAAAAGAGCAGCAGGATCATCCAGGATAATTAATAAGGGTGAGAGCACCCAGAATGAGAGCAGGCTGGAGGAGCATCTCAGGATATAACTGCAGAAGGCAATGGTAAGCAAAAAAAGAAGAAACACCATGGAGCACTACAAAATTTAAGTTCTAGGGAAAAGTTTTATAATGGAGGTCCTTATTCCATTTCCAACAACGTCCCTAAACAGCTGGAACACCTAGAGACACTCAAAAATATTTACTTGACACCTTAGAGCAATTATCTATCCAACTCCAGTAATTGATGACATAGCTAGGGTTGTTTCTTTTCCTTGGGAGGTTGGATTTTAACCCAGGAGTTTTAGAGAGGGACAGAACTTTAAACAGTTTAAGCACATGCTTGTCTCATTCCTACTGAAATCCACAACAAAACATCAAAGCCATTCCTTGCTCCTTCTTCATAGGTTTAAAAGATAATTAAGTTCTTTTCCTCTGGTGTCTTCAGAGTGCCACTTGACTTAAAAAAAAAAGGAAACAGTCTAATAATGTACACACTGAAGTGTACTTAACTATTTATAGCTCATAATATCTTTCAGAGAAGAGAGGTTTAGTGACTCAAAATCTTAGGCCAAGTTCAAAAACTCTCTTCCTCTCCTCCCATGAACTAAAGAACAACACATGTGCAGACATGCACTCCCACACATGGTGGCTGGGAAGAGTGTCCTTCGTGCTGGAAATAAGATGTATTAACTGTTAGACAGAAAATGAGAAAATAATTGCCCAAGAAATGAGTATGGCTTCCTGATTTCAAAGAGTGAATCAGGTGGATTCCTTTATAAGCAAAGAAATTCATCTGTCACATGGTCTTCCACTTCCTGATGATAAGATGGGAAAATTAACTGAATGGACTCACAGCTGCACTAATACACAAAAACAAAGGTAGTTTTCTGCTCCAAAAATTTAGCATGTATTCAATCAAGATTGTATTCTTCTAACTTGGTAATGAGATTGAAGATAAAATGTACTTTCTTCTCACATTTCTGCTCTTTTTCTACTAATAAAAATTCTATCCTCTGCTACACTTCATCTGCAGTTCATAGTTAGTTTTGAAAGCTTAATAAACAAATTTTTTATAGAATAAATTACTCTAATGCATTTCATGGAAAAATGTTAGCATGAAAGCTGAATGCAATTGTATTATTTTGCAAACTATTTTTTTCCAAATAAAAAAAATTCTGACAATTGAAATTAGTCATAACAAAGCACGTCAAAAAAGAATCAAGTAAAAAAACCACACAAAACCAACCCCAAAATTACAGAAGTTGGTTGTAAGCAGAAATTTATCTAACAGGCCAAATGAGGACTTCCTTACGAAAGATGCCTCTGCTGTCAGTTTAAAATGATCAGTCGCTCACTAGTACACACAACCCAGATTCATAGCAGCTACTAGAGTCATACTGAAATTTACTTACTGAATATAAGGCATAAGATAAAAAAAATATAGCCAGCAGTCTGAAACACCTTATCTACAGGGCACTAGTGATACACTTAGGAAAAATTACTACAAAGGACCTAGCTCCTAACTCTTTACAAGTCATCTGCACTACACATAAAAAAAAAAAGGAAAAAATAAGTCAGCATATAAGACGGTGAATCTATTTTGCATATGATAAAAGGCTGTTTTCCACTTGTGGTTTCAGTGGGGCAGGTAACAAAACCAACATGTCTTGAGGTACTGAGACTAATTTCAGCAATATCTAAGGATCACAAAAATTGGGCTTCAGTCAACAGACCACTGGGAGTCAACAAATTATTTTGAAGAGAGTAATGAATTTATTTCTAAAAACCACAGCAGTTTCAGTAGGTTTTAGTGAACTTTAGACTTTGTGAAAAACAGACAAGAAAATCTTCATAACGGAAATGGTTAACCAGTCTGCAGCAATAGAAGCCCCAGTTCATCAAGATGTTGTTCTGGTTTTGACTGGGTCAGAGTTCATTTTCTTCTTAGTAGCTGGCACAATGCAGTGTTTTAGATTCAGTGGGAGAATAATGCTGATAGCACATTGATGTTTTGGCTGCTGCTCAGTAGTAATTACCCCGAGGCAAGGAGTTTTCAGTATCTCATGCTCTGTTAGCAAAGAGGTCCACAAAAAGCTGGGAGAGATCATGACCAGGACAGATGACCCAAACTGTCCAAATGAATGCTCCATATTACAATAAATCATGCCCAGAATATAAACTGTAGGGTGTTAATTTGAAGAGAGATGATTACTGCTCAGGGGGAGGCTGGGCCTCCATCGGGGGTGGAGAGCAATCGTAGTATGCATCACTTCTTTCTCTTGTTTTTTTTCTCCTTTCCCTCTCCTTTTTATTAAAATTATTAGTGCTAGTAGAATCATTATTATATTTCACTTTGCCATAATTATTAAACTTGAGTTTAATTTTCTTTTCTTTCCTGACTGTGCTGCCCATCTCACCATGGGGGCAGAAGGGAAGCGAGTGAGCAGCTGTGTGGTACTTGGCTGCCAGCTGGGGTTAAACCATGACAGATGCACAACCAAAAGCTTGGAGATAAGCAAGTTGCATCTTTTTTTGATCTGATAAAATCTCCAGTTCTCAAGTGATAGAAACAACAGTTAAGGTTTCAGGGATGCATAACACATGAAGATCCTCATCTTAAATCATTTTGCAAGTGCAATGAGAGGGAATATTCTGTTGGAATGAGCATGTTTGCTGAAGGGTGATATGCTTCATCAATGGATGTGTTACTGGAGATG
This sequence comes from Erithacus rubecula, assembly GCF_903797595.1. Classification (NCBI taxonomy): domain Eukaryota; kingdom Metazoa; phylum Chordata; class Aves; order Passeriformes; family Muscicapidae; genus Erithacus; species Erithacus rubecula. The sequence goes on along the minus strand of NC_136687.1, from coordinate 11,965,556 downwards.
ATTTCAAACACGGAGAGAAATTAGGACTGACAAGCTAAATAGTTCTGACATTTCTGTGTGTGGGCAGGTCTATTCTGGTGCAGGTTTTACCACTGGAACTGCAACAGCCCTGGTTGCCAGCCAAGACTCACAACTCCTTGAAATAGAAGCAGTAGGCAAAAAGACCCATTTCTTGGGTCGTTTCCATGTTGGGGATTTTTTGGCTAATAGCAGAATTTGTACTTTAGCCAGCTGGATGAAATCTTAAAAATTCTTAAAATTTGTGCAGAAATTCAGCATAACTAAAAGGTATCTGAGATCAAAAAGCTTAACAATGCCATTTATTCAAAACTAAGGTTCACCTCATCCATCCATCTGCATTTCATGCTACATCCATAATGACAATTTCAAATGCTTTCAACAAAGAAGATATAATTTTAAGCCTAGTGAAAACCATTTCCTGTGAAATAATGAAAGCATCACACATACCAATAGCAGAGCTTAGTTGTAAAGGAATATATTATTGAATTGGAGGAAGCTGCATATCTTATTCCCATAGAACTAGATAAAAGGGATAATTTGAAGTGTATTGTTGTATGAGCTTTTGACTTTATGGACATTACTTGTTTTTCCTGTGTAATATTTTTCAGATAACTGTATTAGCATAAAAAAGCTATCTTAGCAATGACAAGACATCTGTCATTACTCTAAAGTGCAGAGCTGATGACAGTGTTTAACAAAAATTTGTCCAAATTTCCCTAGCAAAGACCAGCTTTAACTTGCTCATGCCATCATGAACTGTGGAGTCATTTAGGATTAAATGTTCTGTGCTCCAAATGCCTCTGGCAATTGAGTTGTGTGCACACGTGCAAGGAAAGCTTCAGACCAATTGATATCAAGGAGCTTGTCTTGAAAAACTGACCAAAACCAAAGAATTTTTTCTTTAAGTCTTCCATACTGTTGCTTCCATACTGCCTTGTTAATTTGCATATACTTTCCCCTCACTCTCAGGGCAGTAGATCAGATTTAATTGAATCTTTCTTGACTACAAATTATCACTTCACAATGTATTATAGAATGATTTGGGTAGGAAAGTATCATAAAGATGATCTAGTTCTCACCCACCTGCCATGGACAGACACCTCTGACGAGACCAGGTTGCTCAAAGCCCCATCCAACCTGGTATTGAAGACTACATCAAATAGAGTCAGAAGTTCCTGGTGTAGCTGTTACCAGGGTAAGGGAAAGAGTGAAAAGAAAGAAACAAACCCCCATAAAACTCAAATATCATTGAGATCCTGCTGGATTTGGGTAGCTTAGCTGTGTGCAAATTGTGGCTGCAGCTGTCACAGAATTCCTACGGATTTTCATATTCTTATGTCTCTAGACCATGCTGTGTGCAGGGTTTGATAGGTATTTTCCATGTCACTGCCTGAAATCCAGAACCAGACAGCTACCTCCATTATCTGTAAAGAAACACAGCATGGCAGAGGTGAAAAAATGGGACATGGATCCTGGGTGAGGGGTCAGGACTGAGGCTATGGAAAGGGCTATTGAGGGAGAAGACCTGATACACATGAACGTTGTTTTAAGGGAGTTGGGAGGGGAGACATACAGGACAGTTAAACCCATTTGACCACAGGGATATTAAAAATCATATGGTATCATGCTTAGCAAGAAAATCAGGAGAAGAACCACAGAAAAACAGAATAAATTAGGTTGGAAAATATCTCTGTGATCATTGAGTCCAACCTATGAACAAACACAACCATGTCAATTAGATTATGTCACTAAGTTCCATATCCAATCTTTCCTAAAAACCCCCAATGACAGTGATTCCACCACTTCTCTGGGAAGTCCATTCCAATGCCTAATCACCATTTCTATGAGGAATTTTCTCCTGATGTACAACCTGAACGTCCCCTGGCACAGCTTGAGGCCATTTGCCCCCAGTCCCCCCTGGCTACAGCCTCCTTCCAGCAGTTGGGGTGTGCTCAGGTCTGCCCTGAGCCTCCTCCTCTCCAGGCTAAACACACCCTCAGCTGCTCCTCATAAAACCTGTGCTTCAGGCCATTCCCCAGCTTCATTGCCTTTCTCTGGACCTATTCCAACACCTCAATGTTCCTGAAGTGAAGCAGGAAGGAGAGGATATTTAGAGTGATGGTATTTCCCTTCCCAAGCAACTATTCAGCATGATAGAGCCTTGCTTTTCTGGGGATGGCTGAACCCTTGGGCAGTCTAGAGGGAATCCCTTGCTTTGCTTTGCTTGCACAGGAACCTTTTGCTTTACCCATTAAACTGTCTTTGTTTCAACCTACAATTTTTTTCCCTTTCACCCCTCCAATTCCCTTCCCCATCCCACCAGGGGCAAAGTGGAGCTTGCTTAGTGGCTGGGGTTAAACAATGGCATCTTCAACTTTAGTATCATTTTTTGCTGTTTCATTCTTTTCTAACCCAGGAATATTATGTGTATGTCCATGTGCTTACATGGAAAAGACTTAGCTGAGTAACTGTGACATTTGGTGTGACTGAGGTATGCTCTCTACTCAAAGCCCTTTTCTTAGTCTATCTCCAGAAAATATTCAGATTTCATTTTCAGGACCAGAATGAGTTGGCAAAATTAATTAATAGCTGTACCCTTTGATTAATTTTGGAAAAAAAATCCCTGTCTCAGTTTCATCTTTCCTTCTAGTGATATTATTAATAATCACAGACTTAACTCTTATTGAAAATCTTATATTCAGGTTTAACTGAGGTGTTAGCAATTATTTGTTTATATTATTACAACACTATCAACAGGCTCACAATCATTTTTAAAAGGACACCCAGGCAGTCATCTTTCTTCTACTCATGATTTGCCTCATTAAGTTTTTGTTGTGATAATTCAGTAATAAGGCAGAGAGTGACACGTGTCAGGAGTTCTTATCAATCCTTGGCTTCTCCCATTTGCCATTCCAGGCTTTGGCTGCATGTTACCATGAAAGCTCTTTTCCAGAACTGGTAATTATGCTTGTATAACTGATGTAATTCAAATATACAGCAGAACTAGGAACAAAAGAAGGGCTTTGGAAGCTATATTTAATCTTAAAATAACAAAGGTGGTCTGTTTGCTATTGAGAAAGATTTAAGGACATTTTCTCATTAAAAATAACTCAAGCTGTATTTTCTCAGGATTTAATTCAGGATTAGTGTTTATTTATGAAATCCACTATCTTGAAGGAACAAAAATTTCCAAAAAATAGTATTATATTTGTAAAGAATTAAAGCTGATAGAATATAAGTAACAAAATGAAAAGAATAATTTTCTCTAGTCAAGTTACATTATACCTGGGAAACCAGACTTATATTTAAAATGTAAAGAAACTGGAAAACTCCGGGAAAAAAAATCTTAATAAAATGTTATGTAAAAAATATATAGAAATTAATGTTTTTTGCATATCCTAGGATCTAAATACACACTCAGATTTTTTTCCATATATCCTTCACATGACTGCAATTATTATAACAACAAAAGTATCCCTGAACTGAATCTATAAACTGGGGAAAACTAATATATTCAACTACTATCTTATATTAATGCTAATATGGGTTGAGCTAAACCAGAGTGTCTTTATCTCAAAATAGATAGCACAATTTGACTATGCTTTGGGATTGTAATTTTTTTAAAAAATAATTTATAAATCCTAGTTGTTTCAATATAAATAAGAAAAAATTCTTAAAGAAATTTAAAAATATATTTTTGCTATCTCACAAGCATCCACATTAAGTGGAGATTTATCAAGAAAGTATTACAAACCAAAAAAATTTGCATAATTTGGTAAAAGCAAAATTTTATGCACATTCTAGCATTCATGCTCTTTTCTCAACTCTTTTATTTCACCCTATTTGGAGCAGTTCAGCTCATTTTTTGTTAGACATAGTTTTAAACACCTTGGCAAACAAAATATTGCAACATCTGGTAACACAGGACTGAAAAAGAAATAGATTCCAGTTTGAAGTTCCCAACTATGCAGAGTAAAGACTATTCTGCTCATCCTAGGAGTATTCACAGCATTAATTAGAGAACACCTAAACTTTTATATCAGTACAATTAATATTTTAATAAGGGTTTCTCAGGTAGAATTTTACACTAAGATTATTTATACTGTAAGTAGCAGTATTATTTAACATTGGCTCTTCCTACACTATTTGCAGAACTGAGAGAGGAACTGAACTATTCTGTATGAAAAGGAGAACCCCAAAATCTATCAAAAATCAAATGTCATAACAACAAAGAAAAGATAAAGTTCTTCAATTAGAAAATTTCAGAAATTGCTAGGCAGACAAAAAATTAACAGGGTCACAGATTTCCATCACTTTATAGGCGCTACAGATACAGCCTCAAAGAGCAACAAGCTCCACATACTGTACATCACAAACTTCAACAGACACACACAGAGCCCCCAAAAGCCCTTCAATGTTAGTTTATTCTTCATGTGTCAAGAACTGCCATCTGTCTTAAACTGCATGCATTCTCTCACTTAGTACAATCAAAACTGGGTGACAAAATGTTAGTGCAGAACCCTCCTCTCCACAGCTTTCAACAGCCACATCCAAAGGACCCTTAAACTCTATAGACACCTAAAGTCCCAGATAAATATAATATTTACTATGGTTTGACAGTTCCTAGTGAAACATAAAAAACACTATTCTTTTCAGCTATGAGGAAAAGAGCCAGATAAACCCTTTTCATCTCATCTCCCATGCAAGGGCAGAGCTGTATCTATTCTTTCCTCTTAATCTGAACTAATTGACTCCAGGTGCCCCTCTGCAGGAGTGAGGCTGGGAAGAATCACTGGTTTAAGGGTTTTGACAGGTCCTGTATTGCACCACAGTATTCAAACATTTCTAAGTCTTAGCAGGTTATTCTTCAGAATGTCTTTGCCTGCTGAAGCACTGAAAAACACTATTTTGAATTTTGAGACAAAAAAATGGGGTAACTAGTTCTTTAGAGAAAAAAATATAAGATTAATCAGGTTACATTTCAAAACAAACAAGCTTGTGGAATCCTAAGAATGTTTGCATGGGAAAATTACCAGTGTGCTAGATGAAAAAAATAACACACAGGAAATAAATCCCTCTATAGGTAACCAATGAATTCACACTTTCTGTTACTCATTGTTGCTCCACCACATATACAAGTTTTATACTCCTCCAGGAGGAGTGCAGGTTGATTTCTGTTATGGCAATGCAGTAGCAAGTTGCAACATTTGAAAGTAACACATTGACTTTAAGACTTATTTCCACATTGTCACTCAGAAGTTCAAGTTTTCTGGAAAGCCTTTTTGAATGTATAAAGAAGAATTTCTGGTATAAATCATATATATATATATATATATATATAATAAGAGGTTTTAAATGTGGAAATTTAAATAATATTGAATCAGCTACATAGTTATAAAAGCTGACCCTGTGTATTTTGAACTTCCATTCAAAAAAGAGTATTCAAACTTAATTTTAAATTGAGATATTAGTAAAACTCAAAATCAACCTTGAGACTGTCTAGACCATACATATAAACATTTTAAGTTTAGCCACTATCTGCAGTTTCAGACTGCAGTTTTGCTGATAGTCTAGAGCTCTAGGGACTCATGTCTGTCAGGGTTCCTCCTTCTGTACAAAATTACTCCACTTAATTTTTAGCAGCCGGAGATTAGAAAAAAGCAATTATCACTCACAGCCATGGCTGGCAGAGAACAGATTGGGGTGGCATGACCAGATGATTATGTTACTTAGAGACAAGGACAATTTTTTTCCTGACAGCATTTTAAGAACTTGTTCAGACCTAAAGAGGCGAGAAAACAATGGAAGTCAAACAAGTGCAAGAATCTCTGCAAACCCTCAGAGCTCTGGTCCATTGTTCTGGCCTTCAACTGTAGCACAGCCAAAAAATCAAGAGGAAAAAATAAAATCAGACTTTATCTTGACAATTTGTGGGTTCTACAGTTGTCCACATCAAACCATGTGATAAGTTCCCTAATCATTTATCTTGCATGTGCTAAAGTGATACATTCTCTCTGTTTTGCAGCAAAAGGTCTTCTCCCTAAGACAACTAAAGCAAAGTGCCAAATACAAACAAAATACAGAGGTATGGTCATTTCTCAGCCTTTAAGATCTCATCCAACCCACAACCACTTTCTCTATCTTGGAATAACTATTCTCAAATTTCATATATTGAATTATAGTAACAAAGCAACAATGAAGGAAAACTTTTTAACTATGAAAATAGACTTGAGAAAACATCTAAGGAAAATTTCAAACTGATAATATTCAAAATGCATTGTGAAAAGGCAAGAATGTATCATTGCATGGGGAGTTTCAGGGGAAAATCTTCTGTATAGAGTCTGACAATAGAAACTTGGAAAGCTAACCTTTAAAAAAATTACCAATTTTCCCATGTCATGATGCCATTCTACAGCACAAAAAGTAATAGAATAGTAAAACAATCCCAGTCTCTCTAAAACAGGTCCCAAAATCTTTCAGTTACAAACCCCTGACTAAGCCAAATAGAATAATTTGTTATTTAAAAGGAAAAGTAATAAATTGGATTTTATGCCTGGACAGTAACCCAATCAAGGTGATGTTGGATGCTGATAATGAGACTTTACCAGGAAATCTGGAGATTAGTTTATTACTTTCCTACATGTTATTTGAGTTCAGATCCTATTTATAAATGCAGGCACATTCTCTGTTAGGTCATTCCAATTACTTGGTATATAATTCAGCACCTGAATCAATTCTATCAAGTTGAAGATGATGCACTTGATGAGATCCTATTTGCTGAACAATGGTGGATAGAAGCTTCCTTAATAAAAGAAATAGAAAAAGCTTGTGAGCAAGTAAGACAAAGTGGAAAGTCACTCTAGAAATGCAGGCCTGTTTCCTGTGGCACAGTGAATCCCAGCCCAGCATTTGCATGGTGGAGATTTATTTACAGATGGAACTGTCAAAATCTGGTTTTCATTGTACAGGATGACAAAGGTAGTTCTTAGGAGAGAAACTTCTCAGCATAATGAAATCTAATCTCTCAGGAAGGTAAAAGATTCATTCCTTGTTCATTTCATTTCTCCTCAACTTCTCCCTAAATGCCACATGTTTTATAAGGGTTTCATACCTTTGTCAGCCATGACCAAATAGCAGGGGGATAGAGTGGGAAGAGGCAGAGTTGCCCGTAATTTAAAACTTTTCTGCCTCCTGTGCACGGCTGATTTCTGTTTCTGCTCTGTACCACAGTGATGCCCAACTGGTGGAACACAACAGGGAGTACAAACAAGATCTGCCAGATCTATACCAGCTGCACCCAGCTCAGTTCTCTGATTTTTTCTCTACTCATTTGCTATGGAATCAGGTTTCTTCTCCATGATGCTTTGCTTTTCCTTGGACTCATCCCTTAAAATTACTGATGTCTTGGAATGTTTTTTGGCTGCAATTTTAAAATTAATAAAATGTACAAAAATATTTATATAGCTCACAAACTTCAGACAGATCTGTAGCCACTTGCTTTGTGCATTTTCTTCCACAAATGTGAATTTTGAATCTGTTGATGGAGCTCCACAGCTAGATACCCTGCTGCCAGAGGCCTCAGAGCAAAAGCATCACATTTCTTAGCTTGTTCACCCTCCAATTTCTACACCATGATATTTCTGCTCTTGCACATCTCAGCAACATCTGTGATGGTGAGAAATGAGCATACCATGCAAGATAACTAAAAAGTTGAAAGTCAATGTAATCATGCTGAAATGATTCTAAGTTAAGAAAATGGAGTACAGATCACTTTTATATCTGTAAAAAAAAGATGAAGATTACACTGTGACCAGAACTTAATGCTGTCTTCATTTGCTCTTGTTCAGCCTGAGTTCACTTTTCAGAGAGCTCCTCTGTGTCTGTGGGAGTGTGTGTAACCTTCAGTACTGGTATTTGCAGAAACAAACAGGTGTTGGCCTGTCAAGTCTGTTCTAATACCCATAATAACTAGTTTGAACAAACCAACGTGCTTGTGTGAGGTAAACAGATGGCATCATATTTTGTCACCTGAAAAAAAACCACGTTTTAAAAGCTTTTGCAAATATTGCTTAAGGATAATTAACAGTGCCAAATGCAAACATATTTAGCACCTCTTCAGTTCTATATCAAGGTATGGATGCATTTGGTATTTCTCTATCCATATCCATATGCCCCAGGGCTTATATTATCCTTCTGGTATTATGCTTGATTGCAATTGGGCAGTCTTTAATTCAGAGGGACTTTTGTCATTAATGGTAAGATTACCTCTCCATTTAAGCTTTTTGTTTTAATCACAAGTTTTCTCCATATTTCAAAATTCTGCCACTGCAGTTTGGATCATCCAAGTACAAAGCAGACAATACTTTCACCTTGATACAGCTTGTGCTTGAGAGGGAAGCACGTGCTTACATGTTTGTAGAATGCTGTGAACAATGCCTCAGTTTTGCCAATACTGTGCCAAATCCATGCTCTTAGACTGATATTTCCTACAAGTCTTGGATCAAATTAAGACATCGAAAATCTAATTAATTAATTAATTATCTGGACAGGAAATTATTTCATTTAATTATCTTAATGACAACTGAATATTATTTACTGACTTTGTCTCAGGACACAAGTCATAGCCATTTCTATTCCTTCTGCTCCCTTCATTTGATTTTCTTTGCACCAAAGGGACAAGTATTCCTTTTAATCACCTGTAGGAGTCTGTGTCAGAACCAGCAGTGTAATCTGCAAGGCCAGTGTACAACACCACAAAAAATAAGATTTGGTAGGATCCACCTCACTTAATTCTGGCTTCCTACATGTAAGCTAACTTGATAACCTTCTTCACCCCAATAAGGAGAAAGAGACATTGCTGGACACACAGCTCGTGTCACTTTATTTAGATTTACTTTCATCTGGAAAGACAGGATATTGATTACATTGACTATAAAGAGTGACTAGGACAATTAACTTTTGATGAAGACACTAGTTCTCTGATCAGAAGAGCTTACTATTTAATTTGGAAGTTAGATTCAAGTCACTGCTGCCAATTCACAGGCTTCCAGAATAACAGAGATCCTACAGTGGTGGTTCCTGATTCTATAGACATTCTATTTGGAAATTGTGTTTGGAAACATAAAAAAATTACCAGAACAGCTTTTTCTAAGACCACATTAAGAAATACAGAGCAAGACTGAAGAATTACCATCAGGAAACAATATTTTTGCAATGCTATGTCCTCATGATGCCTTTGTTGGATGGAAAGACTATAAAGAAAAACCAGCATCATCCTTCCATCCACATCTCTCACAGCTCCATGAAGAAAAACAGTACAGCCAGGGAATAGTATGAAATAAAACAGCAGAAAAATGAGCAGCTGAGGGGCCCACAGCTGATGGCATGTCCTGGCACAGTGCTCATCTGCAAAGGACAGTGCTGCATTCTCATTGCCACTTCCCCTGCCTTCCTTTAACAATAAAAATAAAAAGGCAGGACAATTCAAGGTGAGAGGTGGGAAATATATGCAAACAGAAATTATACATTTAGAGGAACACAGGATCTCTATGAAGAAGTCAAAATGCTCAGAGTTCAATAGATATAGAGATTCAGTGTCAAATGAAGAGTCTAAAAATAATGATGTAATTTTAAAAAAAGCAAGCACATAGACTACTGATGAATCAAATTATTTTTAAAAAGTGTGATTCAGATTTAATCTCTCATTTTGGCAGAAAACAAAAATGAAAAATTAAGACATTTATACAACAGTTTTGAAAAATTGTGAAAATACTGTCTGAAAGCACTATTTACTCTCTTCTTCAGTGAATTTATAACTGAGCAGCCATTGATAATAATGCTATGAGAACATACTGGAGTGCTGCTTAATTTTGATGAACCCAGTTGAGTAATCAAAGTTTTAGACACTTCATCCTCATAGCATTAGCATTCAGGTCAGTAATAAAAGGGAAGTCAGGAAGAAAAGGCAAGGATGAGTATTAGTAGAGAGTTACAGTGAAGGACAGGAGGACAACTTTACTGCAGAAAGAAACCTGCTGGCAATTTCTGTACCTAATTCAATGTTCAGGTACGAGTCATACTGGAGGCATCAAGTCCTGTGTAGCTGAACCCAGTGATGCCTTGGGAGGCTGACCTGGACAGAGGCTGGGCAGTGCTAAAGGAATAAAATAGGTATTTATTAAAAGGCTTCAAAGGATACACCTTGGGCAGTACAAGAGCCTGACTGAGGCTACACCCAAGATGGGTGACCAGTAATGAGTTTTCACACTTTTATAAGTTTTGGTCTATTTACATATTGGAGTTAAAGTCCAATTACAGCTTCAGGTCACATCCTCCCAGACTGCTCTCCTCAATTCATTGTTGTTTACAATCTTTGGGCCAGAAGCTACAATGCTGTCCTTGGTTCTCAGGCTGGAAAAGAATTGTTTTGTTTAAACTGTGGAGAGAACTTGCTAACATCTTACATGAAGTGCAGAGTTGCACAGTAAGGCAGTACAGAATCTGAAAAATATGAAAGCTAAAACTTCAGTTTAGCTACAGTATGAAAATGTATCATGAATTTTTTCTTATTCTGTGCTTATTGATTGTCTACTGGCAGAAAGAAGGAAAGGAAAAAAAAAAAAAAGACAACCTTAACATTTTCCAAGTAAAACCTATCACTTGCACATTTCTGTAGAAAACATATTTTGTGACATATTATTAATATGAACTCACATTTCAGTGAAGATCAAAGCCTCCTTTTCCAAATACAGATCCTTTAGATATTCCTGAAATATAGGATATTTTTCTTCATATTAAATCTACTTTTATTTAGTTTTAGGCACCCAAGTATAAAAGTAGATCAGTGTCTCAGTTAGAAGATATTTTCCCAGGTCACATCAGAAAGCCTGACTGTGCTGAGCAGCCCTCCATGAGATGACTGGTTATCTTAATTCAGGAAGCCAAGAGTCCCACATGCTGAGTCCCATGAGCCTCAGGACACTGAAATAGAGAACCTGTTCCACTGCACCACGGTGCACATTTAGATGACTGACTTCATCTATGTGGTTCCAAGCAAGTAGAAAACCTATTTCACATAAATCAACAGGCACAAGGACCCGAAAACTCTTTTCTTTTATTCCAAATTAAGTTACAACTTGACTTCTTGCTCATTTTTTTCCAAAGTTACATGTTTCTTTTCCTTTTTATTGTTGAATTTAGTATTTAAAACTCTCCTGTTCTTATCCCCACCAGTGGTTATCACTGCCACTCAGCTTGGTGATACTCTGCTTATCTTGTCCCACTTGTATCAGATAAAGGAGCAAAGTCCTTCAAGCTTTTTTATTCTGGGTATTGACTCATAGAATGAGTCTTGTTTCTGTGTCATGATAATAAGAACATGAGTGAACAAATCCAACATTTGTCGTTACCAATACAATACCACAGATTTTTTATTTTTTTTTTTTTAATAAGAGTAAGAAATACAATTTATTCTAAGTTCATATGATAAGTAAAAACATGTTAAAGTCTGACTGTGGATACTTTTTAAAGATAATGAAAATAACTCTCCACTGGTGTTCTATTTGACATATGAAAAAATTTCATGTTGATCTTTCATCTGTTTCTTATTTCAACCTGTGATTATTCCAAATACTAAAATTCATGTAATACATTCAAATAATTTTTGTTTTGTGTGATTGCATATGTAGGAGAGCTAGGCTACTCCCTCCCATATCTCAAATTTCAGTCATGGAAACACTGGAATTACCTTAAATGTCTTTCAAAGACATATAAATAATCTCTGGAGATGAGTGGAACTACTGTGTCAAAGCAATTCTGCTTTGGATAGAGGCAACTGCAAATATTAATGTTTCCAAAAGCCTGAATAGTTTCAAAAACTCCAGTTTCATATCAAATATTCAACTACTCAAATTCATTAACTGCTAATTTGATATTAGAACATAACAAATATAATATAAGTAGCTTCTTTTTCTTCCAAAATATGCTTCATTGTTCTGAAAACTCATAATCACAGTAAAAAAATGAAGACATTATTGTAGAAATCCACACTCAAAAAAAAAAAAAAAAACCCAAAAAAACCAAAACCACTAAACACACAAACAAAAAAACCACCCTAGGGTCATCCAGATTTGCTTTCAAATTCTGTGTAAAGCTGAGTTAACTTCAGTTCCTGATCAAAGAAATGTGCAAAACTGTCCTTATTCACACTCCCAGAAATACTGTGGAGGGCACAGAATGGATGCACTGGGAAATGTGTGAAACCCTAAAAACAATCAGAACTACAGACAGTCATTCATCAGTGCCATTACTTGATTCACAGCTGTATAAAATTACCTGATACAAAAATTGAAAATCAGAATATTATTTAATCATGAGAGATTTTTTTTATGGAGTCCTATTTCTCTGTTTAAAAAATATACTGATATGCAATATAGTGAAACAAATTCCTTTAAAGTGGAATATAGCTGAAGATCAGAGTGTAGTAGCAAACTTCATGCACCTCTCAGAAAACCAGAAGTGGCTCCACTGTCCTGTGTATAACTCTACTTCTGTTTGGTGTATCTAGTTCTCTAAAGATACCCATGTAAATTATTGTATTTTATTATTATGGTAATTATTTACTATTATGGTAACATATTCAAACTCTGTTTAGTAAAACAGGTGGAGTGAAATAGAGAGGGAAAATTCTCCATCAATACAGCACTGATCCCAAAGAACATAAGATCTGAAGAGTTAACAGAGATAATACAAGAAGGGAAGGGACCACACATATGTTAAATTATTTGATCATTTTAATGGGGAGATGAGAAGACCCTGTTGAAAATTGTTTATTTTAGAAAGGACTCAAACATACAGCTTAATGCAGGATTCACAAGTAGTTTTGCTGGTACAAATTAACAAGGCCCTTGACTGTGGCATTTGATGTCTACATTTAGAGGATTATAAAGGCTAAGAACATCAGTTCCCTGAATAAAAAGATGCAAATACAAAGATAATATGGAATTATTCTAGGAAAATATTCCCATGGAACTCTAAATATGATGTAATGAAGAGGAGAAAAAGCCTTTGAATATTTCAGGACTACCAGAGAGAAAAATTGCTTGCTAACAAATAATTACAGAATGATGATGTAATATTACTTTGATTTTCAGGCAAGTATTAACTAGAAAAAATAGCAAAAAGAGCTGCAGAAAAACAGATTCATAGAATAATTCAGGTTGGAATGGAGCAGGGCTGTGTAGAACTGGTTTCCCAGAGCCATGTCCAGTTGATCTCCTGGCAATCTGCACCTCTGTTTGGGCACCCTCACAGTAAAAACTTCTTTGGCATGTTAATATGGAATTTCATTTTTTTTCATTTATGCCCTTTGATTCTTCGTGTTAGTGGGCACTGCTGAAAAGATCCTGATTTTCTTGTCTTCATTCACTCCCACAAGAAGGGAATGCACACAGATAAGGTCCCATTTTGAGCCTTCTCTTCTCCAGGTTGAACACTCACAGCTCTCAGACTCCCTGAATGAAAAAGATGTTTCAATCACTTAATTGTCATGCAAGTTTTTTTCAGACTGACTTTAGTAAGTCCATATCACCATGTATTGGTGATCCCAGTAAATTCAAATAAGCCTAAATATGTTTGTGCATTGCTTTCTAGAATGTTGTAAAAAAAAAAAATATATATATACAAAATCTACTGCAAATGAGAAGAAAATCTACAAGAGGATTTTGCACATCACAAAAGTTCTTCTTTTTTGTTTTTTATTTGGTCTCTTTCTTGTCAGTGAAAGACTTAGTAGATACCAAGAGGGAAACTTGCTGCTACATGCAAAAAAGAGGGCAAATCAGTGAAGAAAAGAAAACCAAGCAAATCATATGATCATGATTTATTTGTTGTAAGGCCACACTGATACCAAAGAATGCAGTAAGGCAGTGCTGCAGGAGCAGTAGCTGTCAGCACAGTCAAGGCACCTTGTGAAAAAGAGGAAATCAAGCAGCTCACAGCAACAACAATCTGTGGGCAATCTGTGGGAATATTCATCAAAGTATGTTGGATGGATAATCTGGAGTGAGTATGCACAAATGCACAAAGTAAAAATAGGTGACAAAGCTGTACAAACATCACCTGACTTCTCATTCTACAGTTTCCTCACATAATATTTATTTTCTCATCTTTCTGCACTGGGTTTCTGCCATGGCTGAAATGAGAAGACACACATATTGAGGCTCACCATATGTGCTTTGCCTCTTTTCTGTGACTGTTGGATGCAATTCCACTGAAACAGGGATTTAAGATGCCTGCAAGCCCAGATCAGCTTGCTTTGATTTCTCAGTGTGGCTCCAGATGTGCCCACAAGCCACCCTCTGGATCACACTGTTCCTCAGAGTACCTGCTCCTTATTTTGGCCTTCATATCTCATCACAGTGTGCTGACAGACCCACAGAGGCTTCACACAATGTTGTCCTTGGGCCACCACCATTCACTGGAGACAACCTGCCATTCACCCTGACATTCCACAGGTTAGGTTTTGTGAGTAGTATTGAAATAACATGAAGATCTCAAAATTCAGTCTCTCCTGTGCATACTGCTTGCAGTGCCCATGGAGATCCAGGCTTTGTGGTTTTCTCAACCCTCAATCCAGGCACAACCCTAATACTAAGCAGAGAAGTAAAAGTCCTTTGTCAGGCAGGGACTTCCAGCACAGGGGTGGTGCCAAGGAGAAAGGTGTGGAGGGAGCAAAGCTGTGGGAGAGCTGTGCTGCCCTGGGCATGCCTTGTGTAGTTGCAGTGTCCCTGGAGCTGAAGGCTTTGTGGTTTTCTCAACCCTAAGTATAACCCTAACCCTAAGTGGAGCACTGAAGGCAGACATTTGTGAGGCTGAAGTTCCCAGGACACAAGTGGTGCCAAGGAGAAAGCTTGGAAGGAAGGAACAATGTTGTTGCTGTGCTGTGCACCCCCTGGCACGTCTTTTGCAGCTGCAGTGTCCCTGGAATCTGGGCTTTGTGGTTTTCTCAACCCTAACCCAAGTGTAATGCTAACCCTGAGCAGAGCATTAAAAGCAGCATTTGTGAGGCAATGTGCCAAGGGGAGCAGAGCACTGCCACAACACTGCTCCCTCCTCAGCTTGCTCCTTGGCACCACTGCCTTGCAAATATTGCATTTAATGTCCCAGTTAGGGGTTGGGTTACTCTTAGGGTTAGGGTTGAGAAAACCACAAAGCCTTCAGCTCCAGGGATGCTGCAGCCACAAAGGATATGCCAGGGCACTGCCACAACACTGCTCCCTCCTCAGCTTGCTCCTTGGCACCACTGCCTTGCAAATATTGCATTTAATGTCCCATTTAGGGGTTGGGTTACTCTTAGGGTTAGGGTTGAGAAAACCACAAAGCCTTCAGCTCCAGGGATGCTGCAGCCACAAAGGGCATGCCAGGGCACTGCCACAACACTGCTCCCTCCTCAGCTTGCTCCTTGGCACCACCCATGTCCTGGGAGCCTCAGCCTCACAGATGCCAGCTTCTATCTGCTCAGATCTCAGCACAGCACCTTCTCCACACCTCTGTGTTGCAGTGTGCTTCTGGTCAATGGTATGTTCTGCCCAAGTTAATGGTTTAGTCCAAATCATGCCTCCCACCCATCTTGTTTATCTATCCTGAATTACCTGTTAATCCCATTTTGGGCCAACCCCCTGCTTCCACAATTTATAATTGATATAAGGTCATTATTTTCATACTGGGGTTAGAGTTTAGGGAGGAAAAATACAAGTACTGGTATAAATTACATTATTCAGTTCACTGATTTTTATGTTGCTTCATACTTATTGAAGAGCAATGTCACTGTTTTGCTTTCTCTCTCCCATCTACAGTAATTTTAAATAATATTCTGAGTTACAACTTTCAGTTACAAGTCTTCCCATACTTTTCTTTCTTTTCTGTCATATATAACATAATTCTTTTGCTCCTCTCTGCAAAATTTTGCAAAGAGCAAAAATTTATTCTCAAGCAGCTCATCCACAAAGCACCTCGCTCTGATGTTACTGCAATTTTCCATCTCATATGTTTGTTTATTTTCTCACTTGCTGGAATTTTGAATTTCTCAACCAGACACATTGGCACAATTATTTTTACCCTATTTTATGCACCCTGCTGAGTATGTCTACAGGCTCACAGTCAAACGTCTGCTTCCTCAGCAGCTGATAATCTTCTAAGCTCTGTGGGACTTGTTTACCAGTCTGTGCCAAAGGGGCACAGTGTTCTTTGAGTGGCTCTCATACAGATCTGTTGAATTTTTCACCAAGAGGAAAGTCAGCAATGAGCAGAAGCAAGGATAAATTTTCTTTCACTTAATTAACTCAGAAAACCGCATTCTCAGAACAGTGTCCCATTTACTCAAGTCTGCTATAGTAAAGACATAAACTTCATAATTATTTCGGATACTGTTTTAACTAAAGCATAAACATCCAATCAGAACCTAAGAAAATTAAAAGGGTGTTTTGGTTCTTTCTTAAAATATCCCATTTAAAATACTGGCAGATTGTGACAGATGCACAGCATAGGTGCATAAAATCACCATAACTAGGTGCTGAATCATGCCAACCTTGTAGTCACTTTCTATCTATATTTAAAACAAAACTCTGTATCTATACATTTACTGTTGAATCAGACCATGGCTTCTTTTTTTCTTAGGCAATGATCTACCCTATAGCATAATTAAAATGAAATAAATGGGATTTTCCCCTCTGCACTCTCTTGTGCACTGGAAACATCTTGTCCCACTAGACAATCAAACCTAATTTTATTTGATGCACTTACCTGTCCATTTCTGATTCAGCCCCTGTGTGCTGGACAAGTCACTTTATTTCTGCTTTTCCTGGGAAGCAGTAATAATAATACTGACTTCACTGCAAATTGTTTTGTGATTTAATGATAGAAACAAAATAGAGAAGACAGGAATTATCACAATAAGATGATAATCATTCAGTTGTTCACTCATCAATAAAACTTAAATCAAAAGGTAGTGCAATAACCTTAGAACTGTATGAAAATTCAGCCTTTGAAGGCTGCTTTGCTGTGCATTTGCTAAACAATACACATTGGTTTCCAACACTCATTTTTCAATAAGAAATTATTACTTGTCTTCTAGAGGCACAGCAATTATCAGCAATGTCACTGATAAGCAATAACTTACAATAGATAATTGAAGTCCTTCTTTGAAAATTGAGCATTTATTTTAATATATTTGATTATTTTCAGCATACTCAGATTTTCTTTTTCTGACAAGTGGAATAGCTATTAACTGCTTCTGTTAAACTCTGGAGGGATTGGATAAGCTCCATGCAGAATTTAGCACAACCAAATTTCAGTGAAAGGTAGAGCTCAAACAGCATCCCTCTGAGCAGCATTGCCTCATGGGGGCAAATGGAGGAATGACCCATTTCTAATTTATTACCTAAAAGTTCCCAGTGACACAAGATTTTTTTAGTCTTGCTATGAAAGTCTTACGAAACATAATTCTTAGAAAATCCTTCTGGTATTGGCATCATCCCTTCAACAGCTTGCATTAAGTGAGACAGAAAGATTAAAAAATATGTGTGCTAAATCACAGGAGTCAGCATCAGATTCTGCAGTTTTTCCTAATGCCAAAGCAGTTACACTCATACCAGATAATAGGGTATTTTTTCACCCATGCTCCCCCAAAAATAAACAGACTTCTCATTGATCTATACCTGTTCAGTCCAGCTCCTTTGGTGAGTACAGTTTCAGGAATAAGGTTTAAATTAGATATTTAGTGGAAATGCATGCATTTTCTGATTAAGAGAAACATTTTCTCAGTAATTTTGAGCATTGTTAATTGCCTTACTAGTCCAATGCTGAAATATAAAAAGTGATCATTGTTGTAACAACCATGTGACATAAAACTGTATGTTTGTCTTGACAGTGCTACCACAGAAAAAATAGATACAGGGGTTTGTTTATGTTTATCTAGGAAACAAATAGAATGGGTTTTTTCTTATATTTAACCAATATCTTCTGTAGTAGCAGGTGTCCGGGAAAATTTTAAAAAGATATGTACAAAGAGAAATTTTGTGTCTGTTTTTTTCCTAGGGGCCTCTCCTGGAGCCCTCACAGTAACAAAGGCAAGGATACCAGGGGGTAAACAGTCAGCCAGAATTTGACATGAAAAATACAATACATGCATCAGCTTCAGGAAGGATGAAAGGAATTATGCCTTGAGTACTAGACCAAATTTGAGGTACCTTGCTGAGTTGATTGTCAAATTTCCTCTGTCATATTTTATAGACTCACCAGATGAAATGAATTGTTAAATAAGGGTTGAAAAAAAACTTCTAATATTCAATGGTGATTGCTTTTTCATCTTTACATAACATACAACTCATGTATTAGAATGAATTGTGGAATATGGGAAGCTACAGCAGAAGTGATAGATGCAGTCATTAGATTAGAAATGGGGAAAGTTGTCTTCTGCAGATTGAATATCTAAGAATTCAAAGAAATAGACAAAGTAAAACAAGCATCTGTAATAGAACATAGATAAAATGAGGCAATAAGTATTCATTAATTAATTTTTAAAAATATTGATGTTCTTTCCCATCTGGCACATTCACTGGCTCTGTAAATTATTATTCCTATCATTGGATAATATTAGTAAAAAGCTGCATACTGATCTGAATATATTGTCATTAAGACTTAGCAGCCTAATGAAATAAGAATAAATAAACAAAAATTTCACTGTCAAATCATATCTCATATGTAATATTGCTATATCACAATATGTTTTGTAGGCTGTCTTTTTATCTACACGCAATACTATTCTTATACTGAATGCAGATAAACTCATTTAATAATGAAAATTTCTTATTGTTCCATAACTTCATAAGTTTGGTCATATGGGAGATATTAAAATGTTTTCCTATAGGGAACTTGTATTTCACAAGAAAAATAGAAATACATGTGGGGGCATATTGTAATCCAGTGTACAGTACTAGAGATACAGCTATACAATTCAGAAATCCCACATTTTCAGCATGCATATATTAAAAATTTGTTTAGAAAATTTATTTTGATGGGTGAACTTTTAGCGTCTCTGACTGACATGAAGCTCTATACAGTAAGAATAGAAATCCTTCACAGTTGAGAGCAATTACTGTTAGAATGATTTGAACATCATTTTTCCTTTCTTTGTTCTGCAAGTCCAGATTAACTTCGGAAAAATAAAATCTCTGATACCACATTTGAAGCAAGCAAAATACTTCCCTGTGCAGTATTTTCTTTCTTGACATGTTTTCTGTAAAATGTTAATATATTTTTGCATTTCTACTACAAATATCCAAGTTACAGTGAGAAAAAAAATTAAGCCAACATTTTGTGCCAAGACAGCACATTCAGGTCTCTAAAAATCTAAATGACTTTAAGGAAATTTTTTCCTTCTCCAAACTGGAACCTTTTCCTACTGTGTTTGAATCAAATGCATTAATGCACCAAGGCCCACAGAATCAACTGTGTGTCTGTGTCTGTAAACTTCTGTTACATCCAGTTTAATGGATCCTTGAGGGTGGGATGCCAGTTGCAGCTGCACTTTCTGTGGAGCAAGATGTGTATTTAGAAAAAGTTCCCTTCCTGATGTGAGTGGATTTCACTTTTGTCTCTGGTGTGCTTGTAAATGAAAAAGATGGGTGAATTTTCTCAACATTGTTAACCTTCTCAGATTTACCTTCTAAAGATTAAAGATCCAAACAAGGCTCCACATCCCTTCTCATTTCAGATGCAAGGGTGTAGATTAGAAATAAAGCACATCAGAAATTTTTGTCTTAAGATCAAAAAACTTCTGTATATGCTATTAAATCTGAAGATTTCCTATGACTAAAGAGAAGAAACAAAACAAAACCCCCATATTCTATGCTGGATGTTATGACCAATTCCTGATCTTTACAGTATCAGGATTGGAAAAACCTACAGTCAGGATATCAGGTGTTCCCATTCCAATGAGGATAAGCACAAACCAGTGGGCATTTCCAGTCTGATTGTCCAGAGTGTTTTGGCTTGAAAAGGTAAGTGTTTGCAAAGGAAGCAGGATCCTTTTTTGAACTGGAAAATGTAAACTCCTTCTTCCTGAATTATTATAATTTTGAAATTAAGGAGTTTTTAGGCAAAGATACAGGAATAGGAATAACAGTTATTTACTAGGGAAATTAAATAAAATAAAAAAAAAAACCCAACAACAACAAAAAACACCGACAGAGTCAGAATGCAGCCTGATACCTTGTTGGTCAGGGTGCTGGTAGCTGTCTGATTAAATGGTGGCTGCATCCTCCTGGAATGACAGGTGTGGTTGTGTTGAAACAATGATCCTGCAGAAAGCTGCAGTTTTCTTCTGAAGGTCTAGTTGTGGTGTAGGGCCTGGTCTTCCTCTGGGAATCCTGTGGAAAAAGGCTACCTTGGTGTTCCAAATCTCAGATTTTTATCTAAATAAGAGATGTTTGGCTCTGCCCCCTATATAAAGCATCTCACAATAAAATTATGCATTTTTATCAGTAGTGCAATAAGACTCAATAGCCCATTAACAAAAAAATAAGTTGTAAAAGAGACAATGAACACTGCCCCCAATAGTTTTAACAAGTCTATTAACAGAAGATATCCCCCCACCAAGGTTATAAAGAATGAGTCATAAAAGAAATAAAAACCACAACTTCACCTAGTTTCAACAGATAGTGATAGAATACATACTTATAGTTGCATCTTGCATTACAAACTAAGATACACATAGCATGGTCTCAAACTCTGGCTATGGACCCAGGCCCTTATTCGGCTCATAAAACTCTGCAGTGCACTTTGCACTTGCTTTGGACCTGTAATCCACGCCTGCACAGCCTGAGCCCACACTCACATTTGTATAGCCTTCATCAAAGCAACAAGTCACCTTTTAGTGGTGACCTTTGAGTCATCTTGGCTTTCAAAATTCCTCATTATGGTTTCTTTTAGACAAACAGACTAGAAAACAAGGGAGCACAAAGTTAGCCATGCTAATCCAGGCTTAACCAAGGAATATGCTGCATCCTTGTGTTTTGAAAGGATTGGGTTGATAATCTGTTCTCCTGTTGAGGAAGCAGCCCTTTCTTTCTTCCACACAGGCAAGCTGAATATTTACAGCAGCTCAAACTACTGCTGGGGAGACATTCCACTGTTCTGAGGCACTGGACCAGCAGTTCTGAGGCAGTAAAAGATGATGGTCCTTAGCTGCTGGGTCATCTTTGCCACTCACAAGCCTTCCAGAGGTTGTGACAAACCTTCTGTGGAATACATCATGGCAGGGTTGCCTGGCCAAGCTTAGACACACACTGAGAACTTACCACAATAAAAAACAAATGCACCCTGTGTGTCACAGCCATTCCACCTTCAGTTTAGAAATAAAACTTAGATGCTGATCACTAAGAGTCCCTGACATTACCATGATATTTTTTCTTCATTATTTTATCACTGGTATGCAAGCTCGATTCTAGACAGGTTATTCCTGTATTCTACCTTCTCATACTCCTTGTTATCCTTAAACTGGATTGGATGTTTTTTCTCACTCATCCCATTCTAAACTCATAAATATTTCTAAACAATTTTCCATTTCCCTACTTTTAACTTAACAAAGTAATTGCTGCAATTATTTGACCTATTTGCCATTTTTATACTAAAACTGGTGCAGTTAGTGCTACCGTTCTTTCCTATGTATTTATTCTATCTACTAACATCTATAAAAACTAAAATCAATATATCTCATATCCACACTTACTATAACTAAAGAAATCTGCCCCAAATAAAAATGTATTAAATGAATAATGCAAAACAAAGGCATGTGATACCAATTGGATAACACAACCTTAATCTTATTTATCTCATAGCAATGGCATCGATGATCTACAATAAAGGACACAGCATGGGGTACTTTCATAAAACTGTAATGATTATAGCTGAACACAAAATAAACAAGCCATGAAACTGGAAATAGCTTTAAGATTATCCTTTTTCCATAAATATGTATGAATTTACCAAAGAAAGGAAAGGTTTAGTTATTTTACCTCATTGGCTTCTTATCACTTGTCACAAATGATAACTACTGTACACTCTCTCAATATTACCCCTTCACACTCAATCTGTGATTTTTCAATATGAAGAAATTCTTCTTTCAGCAAAACACTCTCCAACTATTCAGTGGAAGGATAGAGATTACTTGGGCACCAACTTGGATATTAGAAGCCAGCCTCCAGAACTGTAACAGTGATGCCTGTCCAAGTTCCATAGTCTGCTTTCTCATCTGATTTTCCCTGAGGAAGTGTTGGTCACATAGTTCAGAAAATCTGTGGGTAAAATAATGCATCTCTACTGCAAACAGATCTTCTGAGACTCTTGGACTTTTACCAGAAATAAAGGAACACCAGTGATAGGACTGTAATGATGCCATTTGCATAGCTCTCTATAACCACAGATTTTTTTATCAGTAATAGAAATAAAACCAATTTTTTAATGGCTCCTGGATCCTAAAGGCTTTGACTCTAAAAATTCTCATTTTCCATCTACATCTACATGTCTCCTCAAATCCCCACACTTTTTCCTTCAAAAGTATCCATCCTTAGAATGCTTTTTCTTCTAAGATTACAGGTATTCAGCTTTATATTCCTTTTAACAAGTGGCCACACTCTACAAGGCAACTTCTTTGG
The DNA here is from genome assembly GCF_903797595.1 of Erithacus rubecula. NCBI lineage: Eukaryota > Metazoa > Chordata > Aves > Passeriformes > Muscicapidae > Erithacus > Erithacus rubecula. The sequence continues at coordinate 11,942,823 of NC_136687.1, read as the reverse complement.
GAGATCAAGGAGGATTCACAGTTCCTTTACAACCTTTCTATTCTGGAGGATTCAGCAAGCTTTAATCCCTTAGTTCATGTTCTAAGAATAAAAATCTAGTGTAAATTTATGATCTACAGATACTTCCACCAGATCAGCACCCTCATGATTTAAAACATTGTATCTGGGACTCCTTCTTTAAATTGCATCAAGAGGGAATTAAAATGATGGAGCATCTTTCAGCTACAGCCATATAATCAAAACAAAAATGGTTATTCACTGAATATATTTGCTGATGTGACTAATGGGAGTCATTGATCTAGTAAGTTATTTACATCTTTGATTTAACCATATTTTTCTTCTTTTTATAATAGATGTAATAGTAAAAACTCAATAATAAATTATACATATAAATAACTTTAATTTCATTAGAAAGTTGAGCAAGCAATGTAAGAAAAGAAATACACAGATGGGAGTGGATCCACAATCATCTGCATCATGTCACCCTCAGACAGAACTGCCTTTGCTCCAGTTCATCCCAGGCAGCTCTTTGCAAAACAGCTTTTCTATAGGAGAGACAAGTCCTCAGATAATCAGACAAGATCTAGTTATTTGCATTTACACTGAGTACTAATGGCCCCTTCTTGGCCCTCCTTTGCTTAGCAGGAACACAGGATGCACAAAACCTGACAGCTCCAGAGATTTCAGGAAAACAGCCTACACACCACAAAATTCCCCTTCCAAATGAAAACCAGTCCATTCATGTAAGTGTAGGACTCTATCAAATTCTTGCAGAATAACATGACAATTAAAAAGCTGTAAATATATTCAGCTCAGCATTTTAGTAAGTTTTTATAGCCAGATTTCTGAGTCTTTTTGAGAAGAACATGGTGTGAGTGCAGTCCTGCAACATGCAGGATTTAACAGCTATCAGAGGCCAGTTAGATCCGAGATACTTTCACTTACTGACAACTGAAATTATGAAGAGTCATGATGTAAATTGTATGGAATGTACAGTGCTCAGTAATAATAGTGACCTTTTAAAACTGACAGAGTGAATTTGAGAACCCATGGCATTCCCATTTCCCTAAAAGTGTAAGTTTTACATGAAGGAAATGAATGTAACAGGATATTCCATTACCTTAACAGCATTCTTAACCAACAGATTTCTGACTTCAGCAAACATCAGGTCTCTTCCTGGATTTTACCTCTCTTGTGCTGCAATAAAAACTTTTTCAAAGATTCAAGGTTCTCAAGAGAAGATACCATTCTTGATAGGAATCAGATTCCAAATACTGATGTCCAGTACTGAAGTTGAAGACTCAACTCCTATTAGCCTGAGACTTTTGAGTAGCACTTGACTGGTAGGTTTATCACAGCTTAAAAAAATAAGATTTTCTTTGAAATTTACACTGTTACCCCTTTTTCTTCTACATCCATTTCTCTCTCTTATGGATGCCTTTCATTGCATCATTTATTCTAATGAGTGAGCCATGCCAGTTAAGTTTCAGTACATATGGAATTATACCATTTCTAGTGGCTCAGGAGGTACAGGAATACGAGACAAATCCTACAAATTTAGTGTCAAAGCAGTTGCAGCAGTTGCACTGACTGTGGGTAACATTGCTGTGAGTGTGACGTGCTCAGCACAGCTACACCAGCTGTATGTCAGCCCATGCAATTTCTGAAAATTATCAGGCTGTACACGCTTATTTTACCTTATGAGTGTCCCTGGTAGATAACAGGAGGACTTTAAAAACCATGAGTTCCATTTCTTCATTCAATTTTTAAGTCAGAGTATCCCAAAATTTTGTGTCTTACTTAGTCCAGACAAGGCTGAATAGTTCAGTTCCTATTCCACATAAAAGTCTTACACACATTGACAATTCTTGCCCTTCTTTCCTCATTTTGAAATAGTCACTGGCATTCACTGTTTCTTCTTAAGTCCATTAGGGTACTTAGTATGTACATTCCTCCTATTTCTACTCTTCCTGTTGCACAACACCAAATGTCACTATAATGAGTTTTTCCCCTCTGTGCAAGAGAGTCTTTTAAACAGATTTTGCTTATGTGGGAAGAGTTGGTCCCAAGAGTAGTTTTCCTGACACAGTTCTGGATTTGTAATTTAAATACTACCTATATTTTACATATAAAGTGTGAATTGCATGGATAGATTACACAAGATACAGGCAAACCAAGAAAGGGACATATAAACTGAGAAAGGAGCACCATAACCAAGTGGTACTGCAACACACCTAACACACCTGTGATTACTGGGTGCATTTTCCATCTTCATTTTACTGGAAGTCATGAAATGTAAAGGCTAGCAGATAGGTATTGCACACATTGAAGACTTTTCTGGTTCTGTTTCAGGATTTTATGGTAAGAGTATATTGTCCCCTCAAGGATATCTGAAGAAAGCATGCCCTTTGACAAATATTATCTCCAAATTAAATGCAGAATTTTATGCTGAAAACAGCATAAAACAGATTTGTTTTCACAATACTCCTTAAAAAATAATTTTTAAAATTACTTTAACAGGTGTAATGCAGATCAAGAGCTTTGAAGGAATATAAAAAATAAATAACAAATAAAATGGGTAAATTGAATGAATAAAATCACATAAACAAACATAAAATAAAACTTATTTATAGAATGAAAAAACATAGAAGGAATAAAACCAGCTTTAAAACTAGCTCTTAAAACTCTCAGGTGTTAAAACAAGAGCTCCCAAAGAAGAAATATAATGCTGCTTGAAGTCAAACAAATTACCATGAAAGTCATGAACTTGATGGAAATTCTGTTGCAGAAGTGGCTCTTGCAATCAAACCTGGGAACCAACAGCTGCCAAAGAAGCTGATATTCAGGCTAACAAAGAGCTTCACTTAAAATCATAATCTCACATACATTGATAAATAAAGAATAGTACCCTGCAGATAAAACCAGAAAGTTTATATGCAAAAGCAGTATCAAATCAGAGTGCCTGGATAAAATAAAATAAAATAAAATAAAATAAAATAAAATAAAATAAAATAAAATAAAATAAAATAAAATAAAATAAAATAAAATAAAATAAAATAAAATATGTTTGTACTCAAAGCTTCAACTATTAACTTGAATCACTAATGAGTCACCATTTAATTGGAAAGGCAGCTGCCTTCAGTTTAGAGACACAGTTTCATAGACCCAAGGGACTGAACTTAATGGAAACTAGAACTTGTTCCTGAACATAAGTTTAGTGCAAGGTAAATACCTTTTTAAAGCACAGCATCTCTTTATAATCCTTTCTGCAATGCAGAATTATTTTCTTACTCTGAATGAGTTAGGTGAATATTTTTATGTGATTTTCAACCACATAAGGAAAATAAATACACATACTTAAAGTTTTAATGATTTTAAATTATTTCATGTTTTAAAAGAAACCATTTGGTCTATTTTGAAGTAAACTACCTTTCTACCTTTGCCTGTGTAAAAGCCCTGAATCATTTGTTATTTCTGATTCTCCTTCCTGATGACAGTTTCCAGTCATCTTGTTTTCCATTCATACAACTAAAGCCAAACTGGATCTGTATTATGTATGACTTTCACTTATACTTTGCTAAGCTTTTGCCTTTATTTATTAAACCTTTTTTAAGGACTACAAAATGAATTAATGCTTGATGACAGACTCAGAAATAAGGTCAAGACACTGGAAATAAGGTCACCTGTGAATATGTTCAAAACTGCTGCTGTGGAGAAAAAAAAGCCCTTTAGATTGACAGGAAGTGTAAAGAGCAGCATAAATGCTGCTTTGTCTATATGTGTTATTTAGCTCAGGTGCTAATAGCAACTCCATAATGAAGGAACCTTCTATTCCTGCCTATATGAATAAAAGGAAAGACAGCTTCACTGGCACAAGATTTCTACTCAGATATCTTTTAAAGACACTTTGTGAACCATGACAACTTAGCATGAACTCAGTACTTATTAGCAGTTAAAGTCACTTAGACAAGAAAAACTTCCATCTTAGCCTGAAAATTTAGTTTTGGCAATGAAAATTTTGCTTAAGGATCTCAGATATTTTAGTTCTCGAGTGTCATATTGAATATATGGCTCAGGACAGGTACTAACAGCAGAGGATGACACAGAGGTGATTTTCTGGAAGAATGCAATGCAAAGGAAATCTTTGTTGTAGTTGCAGATGATGACAGCACAAACCAGCTTTCCTAGTCTGTTGCTATATAATTTTGAAATCATTAAATCTAAATGAGATGTGGGAAATATGAGTCTTGAGCCCAACATCACTTGCTGAGGCAATTTTCCTCGTGGACATATCAGAACTGTAGAGTTGTAATACTTGTTGAAACCAAACTATAAGTGGGTTTCATATGACGAAAGGGGAAGGAATAAACAGAAAGGATAGTTTGTCCCTCATAGATGCATATGTCTCTGTGAAGGATCATCTAGCATCTTCCTGACAACCCTGCTATGCTTCTTTTCTCATTTGTTACACAATGTCACACTCCAATCTTAATTTGTATGTTATTTCTTCTCCTTCTCTCCCCTCTTCCTCCCCACAACCTCAATTCTCTCTACTTCAATTTTCAACTTGCACAATCAGCAATCCAAACAGTCAAAGTAAGAAGTTCCACTCTGGATAAAAAAAAAAAAAATTATGTCCTGTCTCTGCCAGTCCCCCAGTTAGCAATACTAGCAAAACAACTTAAATCCTGAATTATCATGTTGGACATCTTTTCAAAATAAGGGCTGTAACACTCTTTCACAGGGATTGGTATTCCTTCTTCCTACCAATGTGTCCCTTCCTTTAAAAAAAATTGCTCATATATTAATGTATGATACTCAATTTGAGTCTAATGTACAAGAAGGAAAAGGATGGGAAGGGGAAGAATTTAATCATTTCACTCAGAAAATCTTTTGATTTATTTCAGTCTCAGTTTGTTCTTGTGTTGCTCTGTTTGCCCTATCAGCACAATATGCCAGATTTAATAAAGTCCATTCATGCTTCACTGTCAGTTTAATTTAAAGACAATTAAAGCACTGATATTTAGAAATTTCAGTTTAACTAAAGGTGAAGGTTTGGGTTTCTTAAGTATCCCCAAATGCTTAAGCAGAAATGTTAAGGTATCAAGGGCTGGCTAAATCTCAGGTTTTGGACCTAATCTGAGCTTTTGACATCTGGTATTTCACTGGACTTGCTAAGAAACGTGCTTCAGAAGTGGTACTGCCATGGAGATCACAACACCAGCTGATTAGCACCAAGAGATGAAGTGTTGATTTCTCACCACAAGTGAAACCTGATATAAAAAAACCCCAAAATAACTGATAAATGCTAGTGATTAGCATTTGCAATCTCTGTTTCTATGGTACACATAAAAAATATGGAAGGAGGTTTGCATGGACAGCCTGTATGAAAATACCTGCACCTTTCTGTGGGGGAGGCAGGAGACACCAGGCAGCAGATGGAGGAGCCACATGGACTCCTCACTTTCAGTGCTTTGTGTCACCTGTTCCACAGCCCAAATCAGAAGGCATTGCAGGTACAGGTGACACAGCAGTCCAGGTGAACAGGTGGATTTGTTCCCACAAGGGTCCAGTCAGCTCTGCAGGTATTTGACTGTGCTTTCAGAGGATGGAGGAGCAGTCACAGTGGAAGTCAAAGTTACACAGTCACCAGGTAAGCCCTGCTGGCAAATGCCTCATTGATGCCTCCAGAGACACCAGCCATGAAATCCTCACTGGGCTGCCTTCTACACTCAAAAAATTTTAAAGCTTGAATTGTTGTAGCCCAATCCTTATGCTAAACATCTATACCTCAGAGGAAAAAAGGACTGGAGAAAAAACACATTCTTAGTGTAAATTAACCATCTACAGTCCTCTGTACTCAATGAAGAGAGCTGAACACTGGAAAAAAGATAATTCATCTCATCTATGTGGATAGAATGAACAGCTCTCTGGAGATAGTTCTTTCTCTCCACTGACTACAGAGTGAGCCTGGATGACTGCTTTAGATTAGAGCTGTATCTTTTTTGATGGCTGAAATAAAGTAAGATTAATCTAGGCAAAAATTGCTAGAACTTCTAGAAGCCCATTTATTTTTCTTTCATCTCAGGTTACCTGCAGTCACTGGGAGCCATACAGATGAGTATATTTTCTCTGCTCATTAAATTTAATTCAGTAACATTCCTTACAAAGCATAATATAAATTTCTTCAAAAATGCCATATGCTGCTCCACTCTAATAAATTCTTACTAACCCTTCAACTCTGTTTAATTTTTGAAATCGATTATTTTAACCCTACATCATAAATTATGCAGTACTTCAGTTTATTTTAATAGTCTGAACAGTGGTCTGTGGGATCTTAAATTATGTTGGTTAATTCTCTGTCACTTTTCCATTTTATCTTTTTACCCTTAGTGGCTATTTAAAAGAAAAATCTATAGGAGTTATCATATTTTGGAACTAGCATTAATTAATAAGTAAAAAAAATATCATTTTAATTCAACAGAAAAACTTAAGCAGATTCAGATTTGTTTTTTTGTGCTGGAATAACTTTTAGGCTTAGTTTAGTATGTATCCTAGCTGGGCCTGTGCTTCTTTCTTTTACATAAAATGATGCAAAAATCTCTTCTCTAGCTTGCAGAGGATAATTTGCATTCAAAGACACATGGATGGCAATCATTCCACATTCTTTCTGCTAATTATCTTTCTTTCCCTCTCCAGAGCAAAATGCAAAGGAGAGGTGAAGAATGAGTTGTACTTTGGTTGTGCCTTTTAAAGAGCACTCTGCAGTACTGAACTGATGCCAACCAGAAGCTGGCAGGCCCTGGAGACCCTGAAGCTGGACAGAATTTGGACAAACAGTATTTCAGAAGAACACTTATGCAGAAGACTACACAGAAAAAGTAATAATGGTAAGAATAAGTAATGAGGTAAAGAAATTCAGGAATATTGTACAGACCTTCTTATTTATGGCATTATTTGGAAATCCCAAATTCTTAATGAATTTTTGTACAACATGTCCTTCTTCGGGAAATAACAAAATATTAAAATTTTGAAAAAATTAACGTTCCATTCATCAAATCCAGAATCATCAGCAGCATCCTTCTGCTTAGGGTACACACATTGCTACCTAGGTGATGACATAATGGTAATAAATAGCATAAAACCAGGAAAATTGAAAGAACAACTTGTGCAGAAAAGGGCAAAAAAGCTGAAAGCTGGTGAAGGGGCTGGAGCTCCTCTTATAAAAAGTGGCTGAGGGAGCTGTGGGTGTTTACCCTGGAGAAAAGGAGTCTTAGGGGGACCCAATCACTCTCTGTAAGTCCTTGAAAGGAGATGGCAGCCAGGTGGAGGTTGATCTCTTCTCCCAGCTAACAAGTGACAGAACAAGAGAAAATGGCCTCAGGTTGCACCAGGGGAGGTTTAGATTGGATATCAGGAAAAATTTCTACACCAAAAGGGTGTTTAAGCACCAGAAGAGGCTGCCAATAGAAGTGATGGAGTCACCATTCCTGAAGTATTTAAAAAACCCTTAGTACTGAAGAGGCCTTAGCACTCCTATCTGCAAACATTGCTGTGCTGCATTACAGTTTCATGGTGCCTGTGCAATACCTGGCTTTGCTTTTAGTTTGGTAGCTTCTCAACAGAAGGAAGGGATGAATTCTGTAGTGCTAATTCTTTTATGGACAGCTCTAAGCAGATTATGTATTTTTCACAAAGGAAACTTGGCTATGATGGCTACATAACCTAGTGAATGCATAATTGTTTAATCCTGACTTCAGACTTCAGGAAGAGTTTTAACTGTTCCTTCCATTCTGCTTGTCAACAATTGGCACAAATTTCACAGATTTCCATTAGCACTAATTAGAATTAGTTTGCTTGGTACTACGTGACAATTTTGCCACTTCTTTAAACTTTCCAGAGTTTTGCAGTTATCAGATTAGAAAAGTTGGAACTGTGTGACCTCAAAAGTTCAACAGTTATTTGATGCCAGCAAATGTCTATTCCAAATGGCATCTGTTTCCCTTTGATATTAAAAAGGATGTATTTTTATTTATATTTCCCATTCCATTCTTGCATAAAAGTCTAAAGGAAACCAATTATAGAAGTAAACCAGCTGAAATTTAGATGCACCCGTGCTTTCATAATTATATAAATACATCTGAAAATTCAGCCTGGTTCCCATTGCTGTACAAACTCAGCTTTGTGTCCCTAGAAATGGATTAAATTAGATCAAACCAATAGGCTTTCCCTTTGGTATATTGCAGAGACAAAACACACAACTATGAGCTTACAGTGATTCCATCAAGAAGGCAGTTCCATTCTGGTGGGTCTACAGTTGACTCAGAATTTGGTCTCTCAATGCTCAAATCTCCTACCAGTGGAAATAAAGAGTAAAATGCTCCTGCATGGCTAAAAAGCAGTTTTAAATATTTCAAAAACAGAAAATATGAATGAACAAATGATTACAACTGGGGCAACATCTAAATACCCAAATAACTTACTCTGGACATGCATTAAAAACATGAGTCTTCACTGTCCATTACTGGTTTCCATTCATTTACCTGAAAGAAGTTTTAATTTCCAGAGGTGTTGCAGTTGCTACTACTTTCTCCCTGTAGAAATACCCATCTATCCTATTTTGAAATCTATGAATAAATAGAGATTTTACTAATCCTTCATGAATAGCTGAATCTCAGATACTCTTTTCTGAAGAATTACTCTACACATTGAAATTCTACTAATAATTAAATTTAGCATGCAATTAAAAATAAGAAGAATCTAATAGACATTTTTAAAAGGTAGGATGGGCTCTTCAAGGATCTATCCACATAGCTGTTCCAGAAGCTTCTTGTACACCATTAACTAGTACAAAGTGGTGCAGGTAAGTGGTGCACTTCACAAATCCTGAATGTCATCTTACAGTTATTTGTAGCTCCATGGCATCTCAGCAATGCAATAGGATGAGTAATGGAGGAAGGAAGAGTAGGAAATGAGAGATTTAGAGACGCCACATACTAACTAAACCCAGAGTATCAAAGATATCAGGTGACAGAGCTCAAACTTTTAATTGCCCTTTTCTTGGCAGAAAACTGCCCTTAGAACTGGATTGTTCATGTGAGAGTATCAGATATTTTCATTTAGTTTTTCTTATAAAAATGTAGCTTTCAATTTTCCAGTTTGTTCAATTGCAACATCTTAAAAAAAAAAAAAAAAAAAAAAAAAAAAAAAAAAAAAAAAAAAATTAAGACTTCCTTTTGACATTCCAAAACATCTATTTTACTATAATGTAATCAAATATTTACTATGCAGCTCCAAGGTACATTGCTTTATCTTTAGCAAACTATAAGAACAGTTATGTGTGTTTTTCAGTTCATACATGCCCACAGTTTCAGAGACCCCCCAAATACACTGCAAGAAGGAAGAAATGTTCCTCTGTCCCTCACCTCCCACCTCTGGTTGCCTTGACAAGCAGGTTGATGTAAGTTCAAGTCTAGTGTTGATACACAGACCTTACTAAATATGTATCCTACTTAACCATTTGGCAGTTCTACCACAAACTGTGTTGGGAACATGCTGCCACTTATTTGAAGAAGGTCTATATTTTTGTTTTGAAAATAAGCTTGTAGTGCTTTATTGGTAAATTCAAATATGAACCTCTTTCAGATCAAGCATTAATAGGATAAAATAATTTAGGAACTACATGGCCAACACGGCATTGATCACTGGATTGTTACTGACCTTGTTCAAAATCTCCCAGGGCATTCTTGGAGAAATTCCTTCCTGATGAACCTTTTAAGCTATTTTGGAAGGGAGCATTAGTGTGTTACAAACAAACCTTTCAGTATTTTGAAATGCTACCAGCCATGAATTTGAGGCATGGATTTTTCAGGCAGAGAGTTAAATCTCTGCCTCCTAAAAGTCAATATAAATGCCATATGAAAACCTGACCTTAGGCTAATCTATGCATCCCCTTATCCCTCTACCACAGGTCTAGCCTATGCCTACACCTGGATCCAGACCAGTTTATTTTTATCCATCATTAAAACTGGTATTTCCATTATTTTTAATAGCTGTTTACTCTGCCAGTGTTTGTTTTCCACAAACACCTGCTCTCTAATGGAAATAATTGAAGCTTTCAGCTTTTTGCCAGTCTGTTTTTCAGCACATGAAAGCACTGTCAACTGTCAGTTTTCTTAAGATAGGTTTTAAAATAGAAAATTGCCAATACCAATACCAATATTTCTTTGTAAATAATAAGAAGTTTACATTTAAGTCTGCCTTGCTTCTTCTACAAGTCCAGTGCATCAGCTTTGGCAAATATCACTGGAAATGAGGCAGCAGGATCAAAGAGTCTGCAGAGGTGGAGTCAGAGATGTGCACTCTAAGAGTGCAGTCTTCTAACACTACAGTCAGTGATTAAGCAGCAAATACCTTCTGAAAAAATTGGAATCAGCTTCCACTACTATAAGGTATGTTTTCTGCAAAAAGTGATGGTAGGAAAGAATGTCCTCACGAGAACATTGTGTCACTAGAGTGTAAGAAGCATAAAAGTACCTTTTGTTGCCCGATGTGAAAACCTAAGTGAAAAACAACCTTTAAGAATTTTGTGCTTTCCCAATTACTCAGATCAAGAGTTTTCCTTCTGGATTTACAATTTCCAGATGTTTCAGGATTATAATGCCAGCCTAAATTCTGATTTGACATCAAAAGGAGAGAAAAAGAATGAATAACAGGTTTCAAAAGGGAGTAAAGGACAAAACATGTTTTTGGAGAGTACTTCATACATTTTTAAAAATAATTATTGCTTTTAAATGTCACACAGGTGTCTCTGAATAAGTCACTTCTCCCAAAGCACTGATACTTCACACTCCCAGACTAGACCATGAGTGAAATCACTCAACTATTTTATGCCTTCATTTACCCAGCTCCAAGGCTCAGGAAAACAGGAGGTTTTCCAACCTCACATCCTTTTAGTTATAGAATGTGCAACTGTTTAATTGGTTTGTTCACAAATACTATGAATTTGCATGGTTTTAATCCTTTACAAAGTTATATCTGGGCAAGTGTAAAAGTTGCTTTATTTTCTTTGGCCCAGTATTTGCACTCTAAGTCAAGGACACCTGGAAAAGGGGGAAAATTACTCCTTTCTAGAGGGGAGAGGGAGGAAACCATGAGAAGAAAGGGATACTCAGCATTCTGGTGGTATCAGATTCCAGAGTGATTTCTTGAAAGAAAAACACACTAAATAATTCATCAATGTTTACCCAACATATAGTGACTTTTAAGGACATTTTCTTTTACTTGGATAAGTAGCTTAGATGCTACCTTGTATTTTGATAAAAACCCAGAATTTGGGACCTTTGGTACAAGCATGATTTTTGCTAAGCCCTTCAGGGACAAAGAAATAATGATGTCTGACAGCTACCAGGCATTTTTAGTCAGTACTCTACCAAAAATTCCCTCAAGGTTTGTGTTTTTGTAGTCACAGAAAGTTTTGTCATCTTTGGTTTTTTTCCTTCTATGCTCTGGATTTAATTTGCCTCTTTCAAGATAAAAATAAAAAACATTTCACCTAAATAATTTTGACCTTTAAGTGATTATACATGTGCCTTTTTTTCTATTTGGAAAATTTTATCTCATAAATTCTGCAATCACAAGTTCAGGGCAGGGCCACATCCTCAGTCAGCTAAGCCTTTTTAAGATTTATTAGCTTTGTTCTAATAAGTATTGCATTTATTTCCTGCTTTTTAAAGCAAATTATTCTTCTAATGACTTTGAGCTTTCTAGATAATACTTTCATATTTTGAAATACCTTAATATTATGTCAAATACTATATATATAATTTTTAAGTTATTTATCAGAGTTTTTTGTTGGTATGGAGACATGTTTATTGCAGTGCCAAAATCCCCTCATTTTTTTCTGTGAAAATTCTTTATAAATAAAATTAGCAAAATGTAAATACTTTTATTCCTCTGTTTCTAGCAGGTCTCCAGGTAGCCTTAAAGAGTAAAATAATTGTAAATATTGGTGGTCTCCCTCCTATTAAGTGCAATATATGGATTTGCTTCTTCTGCCTTAGAGGATGAATTTGGGTATCCAGCATCAGTGTCCCCAGCTCCTAAGCACTTCATAGCACTTCCCCAGTTTTTATTCCCCTCAGAAGCAAGTCAGTGACTCTTGTGAAACAGGATTTTTTCCTCCTAGTTTAAAAGAAGACAGCTTCTCTCTTCAGCTACTTTCTTCTTTGAAACTGTTACATGATCTATTTTTATTCATTTATATAACCTTCAAACTTTAACATTTGTATAACCTTCTAACTTCAACATTTAACTAAATTTAGTCAAATGTATGTTCTCATACAAACGTGTTCCTGTGACAATTTTGTTTAGTTTAAATAACTCTTCTCTCCCTGTTACTTTCACTCCTAGTATGGAGAATCTCCCAGATTTTGTTATCCAAGCTGTTCCTGTTTATTTTCATCAAATATACATTTTGTTTACCTTCTCCTTACATTCTGCATTTCAATTCCTTATTTTCAGATAAGATTCTAGAAAACTTCTTGCTCCCCACTAACCTGCACCAATATTTGCATAATTTGTTGGGAAATAATTTAATGAGAAAGAAGTTGAGCATTGTAATTCTCTTATTTTGAATTTCTGAGGAAAACTAGACTTGATCACTCAAAAACCAAGCAGATAATAATGGCAACACAAACACACCCACATCCATCTTGGGCCGTATTTTGGCAAAGAACTGTCAATGATGGTGAAAAATTATGAAAAGTTAAATCTTGTGGACATAGTGATAAAAAATTTGCAAACTGAGGATTCCCTAGAATGATAAAGCAATAATACTCTGTTTTCTATAGAAAGGTGATTATTCTAGCCATAATCATGTAATCTGTTGTAAAGAAACCTTCCAGATTTTTCTTCCAAACAATGAAGACAAATGGATCTCTCCTAACAAACTCTTTTATGCCCAGTTTCATATCTGTCTCCCTGTTTCACAACCAACACGTTATCTGCTTCACATTAGTAGTTAAACTGGTACTTAAACTTTCTGCTGAATAAGCAGCTATCAGGAAAAACACATTGTTATCACATAGCCCACAGTTTGGAGGAAAATATAATATGCCTCAAGCCTTTCAGTCATGGTGCAGCATTGCACTCAAAGTCAATGAACTTTCATGCAAACACAAAGATGTGTCTGTGTTAAGAGTGATCAGAGACCACAACCACAAACTCCAGATCCAAAACTCTGGATCAAAAAATAGATCCAAACTCTGGATCTATTATAGAATTATGTTTTCAAAAGTTAGTTTTCCCTGTGATATTCAAACAGACTGAATGTGCAATAACTCTTGCTCAGCCTAGTCCCATTCATGTGCAACTAATAAGAATATTAAAGTTGAAAATGTTCATTTCTATATAATCTCTAGACACTTCTTTCTCTCCTGAGTGGGGAATATGGGTTACTTCTTTATTGTTCTTTACTATCTTTATTGTTCATTTCTTATAAACTTGAGCCACTTGGCATCTTTTGAGGTGAAGGCATATCATGCTATTTAAAGAATTAGCTTTTTTAATGTACAGCTCATTGAATTTGTTCTCTACCAAATTTTCTATTAGTTATCCCCCTTAATCCAGGTTGCCAACAAGCAATTATTCATTCTAGTACAGAAACTCCTCAGCCACAGGAATGCATGACTATAAGGCTGGCTCGAAAGATCCTCATTATTTTCTGACAACTCCTTAGGAACAGTTGTTTTGAAAACACTGGAAATAGGTTGCATTTGAATAATGTAGAGGTGCCTGTAAATGCAGCCTGATTCGAAGCAAAAGCACCAAAATATCAAGGCTGGCTAATTTTAGTAGGGGTAAAACTGAATAGTTTTAAACTTATCTTTTCAGGTTTTCAGTTTCCAGCTCTGCCTAGATGCATCCTTTATCCTCTTTTTCTCTCTCCAAACCTTTATTTCTGCTTATCCCTGCCATTCTATTTAAAAAACATCAAGAGTAAACCCATTCCAGCCTGAGATTCTCAGCTCCAGCTCTAATCTCATGCCCTCAGTGCCACCCCTCACTTTCTTGGCAACTACAAAGTCCCAGATGGGAGGATGCAGTAGGGGCAAGGTTACCCCTGCAGGCAAACTCACTGGTCTGCAAATCTGGATATTCAAAGAAACATTGCTAAATGTTTCAGTCAAGAACTGAAGCACTTAGAAGTATTTTGGATAAGGGGAAAAAATCCATTCTCATTGTTTATTCCAGGAGTGTTTGAATATTTTTTAAAAGTATAGGCATTATATAGTCAAGATTTTCCTCTGAGGGTTAGAAACATAATTCCCATTTAAAGGAAAGCTGAATCTCACATAAGCATGTGTTTTGAGGGCAGTGGCATGTTAGAGACAATAAAATGTTTTACAAGACTCACCCATGAGAACTGAGTGAATGAGTGCAATGATAGCACTTCAATCATCAAAACAGAATGTTTGGAATCAAGCATATAAAATCAGAATAAAATGTGACAAATATTTCTGCCAGTCTCAATTATATGAAAGTTTGTTTATATGCAGTGTACAAGCCAAATCTAAGTTGGCATAGTCTCTGTAAACCAGAATGAGGAAGAAAGCTCTAGACGAATATGAATATGTTCTTAAGAACAAAAGTTTATCTGGATCTCAACAAAAGTTTCTCTTGAAGACCTGATAAACATTACTTTTTATTTTATTTTCCTTATATAATGTATCCTTAATGATTTTTAGGAAGCTGTAGAAACAGATTTTTAAAGACAGAAGAATTAAGATGCAAAAATGAATTAGAATTGTGAGGCTTTGCTATGCTTCTCTTCATAATAGAAAAACCATAGTCACAGCAATTAATTATTACAAGCAGTAATGTCTAAGAAATTGAGGATCACAGTCTATCTATTTGTCTATAAGATGTTGTTTTTCTTGCAGTACTTAACACCATGATGCCTTATTGTGGCACACAGCTAATGAGTTTTCTTTTTGGTGACTTCAGTATACTTTGAACTAGGTTGTAGCTGAGAATCCCAACAAAACACAGAACCTTATGTGAAACAGATGTATCTGTTATTTTAAAAATTCCAGACACATAAAAATGATGATTGGAGTGTCCCGAATCACTGTTTGGAGAAAATATGCTGAAAAAAAATTGGAATTATCCAAATCAGTCCCTTGCATAAACACAGTAGTAGTGGAACAAAGTATTTCCTGGAAGGTAGCTTGTGTTCAGCCTTCCTCCAGCAATACTGTGCATTGCTGTAAGTCAGTTCTCACTCTGCACTCTATTTCAGAGAAATCTTCATGCAACCATCTCTCTTAAAAATACTGTTTTTTTCTATCCTTATTTCATTACAGGAACATTTAGAAATCATTCTATGTGCTATTTGAAGTAGCCATCTGCATTTAAGCTATATATGCACTGGTAAAGTACAATAGTGCTCATTGGTGTGTGCTCCTAACACAATTATTTGACACAATAATTCAATTCAAAGCATCACAATCCTAGAAAAAAAAGCTGATATTTTTGTCTCCTCAGTCACCTCATGAGGTTCAGAAATTGCTGGTTATTTGTGAAGGGGTGGCTTTTGGTGGAGGGTATTAATGAGCTACACCCAGCCAGCAGGATGGACTGTGTATACAATGGGAAGTATGTGCCAAGATGAAAACTGCTTTAGTAACTGCCCAGAAGTGCCTTGAAAGACTGAATGTATAAAAGAAATATGAATAACAAAATAAAAAGCCAAAACCACACATGAGACCTCAGCATAAAGAGACACTGACACACTTCCTATTCTGGTTTACTCTGAAGAACTAGTTCTCACTTGGTTTCCTGAAAGTCTTTGCTCTCATTTAATGTGATGGTAGGTGTTTTGAACTTTTGCACTACCCTTTTGTTAGAAAAGTGGCCTTTTCTATAGGTCTTTTTCTGTATATAGGGCAGAACTATATACTGGAGATTAAAATACTTTACAGATTCACTTTAACATATTAAATATAAAACGCAAACGCTGAGAAATAACAACTATACAAAGATCACCTGTAGATTTGCTTGCAAAATAATGAGTACATTGTGTAGAACTAGAGCCCTAAAGGAATATTTCCTCTGCATATTATAGGAACATTATAGAAAAGTTAACATGGAAGTGATTGTATGCAACACTAGCAGTAGGTAACAGACTCTGCCAACAATGACAGGCTAATTAGAGGATCTGTCAGTGAACAGCTATGGACCCACATCCAGTGTTAGCAAGACCAGTGCAAGCAATGTCGTATATTCTCTGTTGTCCACAGATGAAAGATGTGAAAATGCAAAGCCGTTTCAAAGGAGGACCAAAATAATGAACTAATGGATAGGAAAAATAAACCCCATTATATGACTCTTAAAGAGCTCAACTTATAAAATAAGTGGTTGATCATGAATACATGAAATAGTGGGAGGCCTTTGAACCTTGCTGACAATGACATAACAAGATCCAATGACTAGGAATGGAAATTAGGCAACTAAACTTCAAAGTAGCTGCAATTTCACAAAAGATGCAATTTCAGAGAAATGAGACTGATTAAATACTTCAACAACATAGCTTTACTAACACCTTGAACCTGTAAAGTGAGATTAAATACATTTCTTCGGAACAGAATTAATTCATGTTTTGGAAGAAATTCTTTGGCTTGTGGTCATGGTTTTAAAGAAAGAATAAAACTGGAGAATCTTCCTGGGTTTGAACTCCTTGAACTGGATTAGTATCAGTCATGTATTTAATTTCTGAGCCCCAGGGAAACCAGGACCTGCATGCACATCCCCCACAAGCTCTGTAGTTCTGCATTAAGATAAGAATTACAAACTTTGTGCTTTTGGATTTTTCAAAATGCCTATAAAGAATTGAAAGTAAGTGTTTTGCCATGACACTTTTTTTTTGGTGCAGAGTGGGGCAAAGGTTCTCACCTTCCCCAGAAACAACAGAGCTTAGCTATGTGGAAGGGTAAGACCTGGAGAAGTATTGCCCCTCTGAGCTTCCAAATAGTATACTTTATACATAAATTATTAATTAATAATGTAAGTTGATGTAGGGAGATAAATTTCCTCTCTAGAGAGGATGGCATAAACACTCAATTTTCCACAATTGTTTAACTTAAAAAGAGTAATTCTGCTTTCTCCATGACATTTTCACTGCAGAAAAATCAATTCTTTGTTACAAGTAGTAAACATTTATTTTCCAAGTACTGAAGTTCTTATTTTCTGTATTATGCCTGATAAGCTGTTATATAAAAAAATATCAAACAAGTTCTCATGGATTACTAGTGTTTGAGGTGACTAATTAAATAAATTTAAATTAATGTAAAAATCTTAAATATTGCATTTAACATTTGGCTAGTCAGTGTAAACAAAAGGTGATAGACAATACTTACATGTATATAGATGCAAATATGATTCATTGCCTAAATAGAGCAATTTTGCTAACAGAATCTTCTTTTTCCTGGTGCTATTAAATATGATCAGATTTTTGTATGTACTATTACTAATCTATTTCTTATAATTTTTATTTTCCTATTGCACTTAGAAACTCAGAGAAAAAGATTTTAATGATTTCCTGCCTTGGCCCAAATGACTCAGTTATTTCTAAGGTGGATACTATGGGTTATTATAATATTTTGTCCATGTACACCTTTAAATGCACATTTAAACCACATGAGAACTACATGAGAATAATTTTCACTGTTTCATTTAGGTATCTAGTATTCCAGCACTCAAAATTTAAAAGAAGTTTATGGCAGAAAAATGATTTTTATATATAGACACTTTTTCTACTGGTAAAAATAGCCTTATTTTGAAGATTTCTGCAAACTAAGTAGTCTCACAGATCTATAGGTGCTTAGATAACCTCAGCTGCAAGATTTGTAAGTGACTTCTAGAAGAACCTTGCCAGATGTGACACTGAAAATTCCCCTCCTTGCAGAATACTCCAGGGTCCTCCAAGATCCTAAGCCCCAGATTCACAGCAAAGTGTCCAGAAACAGGGAGATGTGACTTCTACTGAGTGGACTCCCAAAACTAATGGAGGTTTTTGTCTGAATCCCTCAGTCCCTCATCAGTCAAATTTGGATAATAGCATGCCCTCACCTCCCAAGGGTGAAGATTTATTAGTTAATGCCTGTGGAGCACTCAGATACCACAGAATGCCATAGGGAATCTGTCAAGTAAATATTTACTCTTCAAAAAAGGTTTCCAACAACATGAAACAAAAAGATGTTGGACCAATTTAACAGTAAAGGAAGAATAAATTATTTCTGAGCAAATCCCACTCACTGAATGTATCTAGCAAGGCATCTTAATGCCTTTTTTTTTTTTTTTTTTTTTTTTGTAACTCTAAATAAGAAATTAAATTGGAAGAAAGAGAATCTGAATAAATTTGCCCACACAGAAATTACAGCATTTCTTGATTTTAAGTACAGATGGTGCAACATTCAGAAAGCTCTTCTAAAGTTGAATTTTTATATAATCTCTCAGAGATTCAAACACACAGTTAGATGTAGTTTACCATATATCTTTAATATCTTTCATGTAACATGCATCCAGTGATATATTCTACTATTTTTTATGTAAATTAGAATATAATTGCTAAGTTATACAGTGAATTTATTTTTATTTTTTAACAAGTCGTTTTGTTATCTGAAAGCTTAGGTCTAGCAATCTGTTCCAGGAAATATAGACAACCACAAAAATTCTAAAAAGGGTACCTTACAAAAAGGATGCAGAGGTCTTCAAGCTTTCCAGCCCAGTGTGAGTTAGTTAGTTTTTGCTAACTTCTCTAGTTCTAAAATTGGCCAACTCACATTTGAACTTATTCAATTCAAAGTAAAATTTTGAAATATTCAGTCTTGGGTCAGACACAAGTGTGGGATATGTTATTTTTTTTTTAAGAAAATATTCTAAAATTAAAGGGTAGTCATGCAAAAGAAAAGCAGTGCCCAGAAATCAGATATTTTTTTTTCTGAGCAGAATATCAGCTAAGTGCCACTTCCAGTAGAAAACAGCTGAACTGGGAATGTGTACAGGAGAGATAATGAGTTCTGAACTAGGCAGCTCAGCTCAAGTAGCCTTACAGCTCACAAAGGTAAATTTAAGTGACTGTCCTGTTCACAGAGTCTTGGCTTGGCTTGGTTCCTGACTTGTGTTTCCTGCTGACCTTTGAGTTTAGCATTGCTGAAGGTCTGTGCTGGGTGCACAGTGGCTTTTGGACAGGCAGCAAGTCCTACTTAACCCTTTTCCATCTGCATGCCACATCACAAGCCCAGTGCTTCTCAGGGTGGCAAAAATTCCTTATCCTTGGGATCAGAGTGATCCTCTGCACTGCACAGGTTAGTGCAGGATGAGAGCTGGGCATCCACGATGGACAGAGTTAAATCAGTGCTACATTGGTGAAATGCTGTATTTCACACACAGAATCACACAGAATCACTGGGTTGGAAGAGACCTTCAAGGTCATTGAGTCCAACCCAATTTCTGTTTCAGTACTTGATACTGAGGTACACAATATACAGGTCGGTTAATTTTAACTGTTTGAAACCCCTCCACATGCAAACATTTCAGAGCTAGCACAAGGGGAAAAAGAAAAAAAGAAATCATGCTTCCATCTCTGGAATTTGGGAATTTGGAGTCCAGGTTGAGTCTATTTTATTAAAATTTAAAAGATATCATATGATATGTAATGCCTGGGCAGTGTGATCATGACTGAAACTCAGAGGAAAGAAAAGATACAGGAAAGCAGCTGCCCCAACAACTCAGTGTCTCCTTCATGTCCCAATTAGACATTAAGACACTGAATGTTATCTCACCATCTCAGCTGGATTGGAAGAGGCAGAAATAAAGTAGGGTTTGAGTATTTTTTGAGGCAGAGGACTCAGGAGTGCTTTGCTGATCCTTTTGACAATCCCACACTAACACCAGTCACACCTGTGATAGGAGCATTCTGCTCCAAGAGAGTGCTCATGTTATTGGGGAATTTCAAAATATTTCACAAAGATGTCTTTGAGTTTACTTGAAATGTACCAGTGAACTTTTCCCCAACCTCAAACTTGATGAGAAAGATATTCTTGCAGTTTACACACACTAACCTGAACACTTTTATTCACAAATGCATTGATGTCAGCAACTTTTACCCAAACCCACATTTGATAACTCTGCTATTTAAACCCACAGGCTGAGTACAAAAAGCTACCTAAGTTGAAAGTAGCTAAGCTCATAATGGTTTGTGCTGGTCTTAATTAGTATATTCTATAGGAAGCTGAATGGGAATAAAATATTAATAGATATTATTTTCATTGTTCAGCAAGCCTGATATTTTTTATTTCTTAAACAGTGCTAAAGCTTCCATCTGATTTAAGTCACACTTCTTGCCAGCATAGTATGCAGATTTCAAAGCTTGTGTCTCTGGAAAAAAATAAATAAAATAAAGCCCATGTGAATGAGTATAATCAACATAATAGCAATGAAAACTTGATTTGTTACCAATTAAAACCCCTATCATTTGTTTCATTAAATTTTCTGTACCTCACAGACATTTTTGCTATATACAAATATCACATTTGTAATCATCTTGGAGTAAAAGAGATGACTGCAATGGAAAAGAAACCAAAAAAATAAGATAAATCTGATCAAAGTATAATGTCCTGGTCTAAGAATAGCAAAATGTATATTGCCAAGAAAATAATACTGCAAGCTCACCTGGCCAGTAATTAAGCAAAGACTCCCATAACACTTCCCGGGAATTCTGGTCTTTTTAATTTAGCTTTGAAGAAGAATACATTTGAATTTAAAAGATATGTTCTAACCTCATTTATATTGACAGAGTTGATCTATTACTGTAGAGTCTGTGACCTTGATAACACATAGATATTTTAATATGTACATGATCTCCATTCAAAAAATTGCAGAGGCACATTGTACACAGAGATTCCCCATCAGATGCACCAACCTTGTTTATATTAGCATTTCATACAGGAGGTTTTGGCCTTGTAAGTGACACTGAGGAATGCATAAAAAGAAATATGAGAAGTCAGCAAAATGCCTTGTAAATAGAGGGGCATATTTTGCTTTTCAAAGCAGTATTACAAGCATGAGTACAGTGAGAACTGTCTATAAGAGATTGAAAAATAACCTTCCTAGAAAGGTTTAATTGCAGCTCTGTAATGCTACAAGTACCTTATTATTGCTTCAGGGAAGAGAAGCAAAATAAACATGTTCCACATATACTAGAAATTCCATTATGGATTTACCCATAAAACTATCCATAATCAAAACATAACTTGGGGAAAAAAAAGGATGGGAAAATATTGTGGGATTTTTTCATTGACCAAAACACAAGGACAATGCCTGTCAGACAGGATGTCTTCTGTAGGGCACAAGAATAAACAGTGTATAAATAATAGATCTTGCCCTGTCATTTACTAATTCCTTTCTTCAGCACAGGTTTGGGATGAACCCAGGTAAGAATCCTGCTAAGAACTCATACATTTAAATATTTTTATAACTTTTCACTGAAATTGAAAAAACAAGTTTTCTTTCCATTTATCTCAAAGCTGAGTTTATTCATCATTCAAATTTTGTTGTAAAAGCTGTTTATCTGTGTTTACTTTCCCATTATAACTATTAGAAAACAAGTTTGGTGATTTTGGCATTTCATCCTGTGTGGTGGTTATCTGTAGCATTGAAGAATGTGAGGATGTTCCCATGCTGTCATGACTAACAAGATAATTGACTAAAAAGAAGAACAGAAGATGCAGAAATTAATTGAAGTAAATTGGAGATGTGAATTTAAGACATTTAATTTTTCATCCAAGAAGAAAAGGGAATAAACAGAGAAGAGAATGTCTTGCAACACAGAAAAGTCAATGTTCTCCAAACCAGAAAAAGCAAAGTACAATCCATTTTTCACTCTACTCATAGAGAAAAATAATATATAATTTAAATTTATAATTATTTATAATTCATGAAAAGGCACTCCTGTTGTTCCTACCAAGCCTCAGCTCCTCCTCTGGCAGGAGTGGCTGTGCCAGGGACAGGAACTTTGCAGAACAAGAGAGCTCGAGCTCTCCACAGCTCCCAGCGTGCTGGCAGCACTGAGCCTGCCCCACAGGCAGCCTGCAGCTCCACAGGGCAGCCATGCAGATGGAAAGCTTGCAGGAGGTGAGCCAAGCTGTGTCTGCATCTGTCCTGGGATGCTGCACCTTCAGAGGGACAGAGACACAGCCAGGGTCCCTCCACTGTAAATGAGACATTTTCTCACAGCTTGGTATTAAAGCAGTAATGTACCATTTACTAAAGGCAAAGTACTATTGATGTTAATTATACAGCTAAAACAACATTTTCCGAAGAAAAGAGACTTTACAGGAATTTAAAAGCTAATCATTTTGACACACTGAGAAATTTTCTAGGGAAGTAAGATTTTTCAAATTCCTTTCACTGAAACAGGAAGGAGGTCAGTGCTTGCACATTTTAACTTTTGGCAATGTCTGTAGCTGGGATGATGGTTACACAAAGAAATTGTGAGACTGGTCACTCCACAGCAGTAGCATGCACCTTATTGTTCAGCCATTAAAGAAACCTATTTGTCACAAACATTTTGCATGAAAAGTCATTCGGGAAGGTTTGTTTCCTTGGAATCAAATAGTTCTTTTATAAATGGCACCTTTGTGAACTTTCCAAATTTAGTCTAACATATATTTAATTTCATAAATTTCAAAATAAAATGTTTCAAAATGGCTGACATTTCCCCCCCTCACACACACTTTTTCTTCAGTTGGACTACCAGAGTCCTAGTATTAACAGATTCTGCAAGTAGATGTAGATAAACTGAAATAATTTTTATCAACAATTAAAGCAAATAAGTCTCAGCAAAAGAATACCACAGTCATGGAGTCATAAACATAGCACAAAAACACTGTCCCTCAGCAACTGCCTCACAGCTCCAGAACTTTCTGTTCTGCAAAACACAAGCAAGAACAGACTTCTGGAACAAAACCAAAACCCATGTTGTTACTGCTTCAGTCAGATGAAAACCTGACCTGAACAGAAAGCAAGCGATGATGAGAAGATTTCTGCAATATCCACCACAAAGATCCATCCTGCACTAATGTCCTGTACAGACAGCACTAATATCATCACTCCATCAAAACTCTTCCTAAGAACTCCTGTAGTTACTCCTCCTCAGCAGGATGGCAAGTAATGCCCCTAGCACAGCAACAAAAGAAAGAAGAAACTGAATTTGTAGTGGTGTTTTACAAAGGAAACCATAGTGTGCATCTTCATTCTCCAAAGCAACAGTTAATGAGAAGAGGACTCATGTTGACTCCAGTGTATGCTAAACTGGCACTCTGCAGTATTACAG
The DNA here is from genome assembly GCF_903797595.1 of Erithacus rubecula. Taxonomy (NCBI): domain Eukaryota; kingdom Metazoa; phylum Chordata; class Aves; order Passeriformes; family Muscicapidae; genus Erithacus; species Erithacus rubecula. The sequence continues at coordinate 11,919,428 of NC_136687.1, read as the reverse complement.
ATAATAATTATAAATGTGTTTGTTTACCATAATGGTGGTTCTATGCAACATTTTAATTATAATATTTTATTTATGCACAGAGTACTGTCAGTGTTACTGCTTCAAATGTTTGCCTTAAAAGTCCTAAATATAAATAAAGCATGCATTCCAAACACAGAAAAAGTGTCAATTGGTTTGTGGGTCATAGGCTGATCTGATTGACAATTAGAAACACCTATTCTATTTTTGACTGATTTCTTTCATAGAAAGCATATTTTCAGATAAAATACCATTTTTTTTCCTGAGCAACACAATAAGCTAGAATAAATGCAATTGGAAGGGGAGTCAATACTTCAACAGAAATATTTGTTTTGGAAAATTTATCAACAAGATTTATTTGGGCTATACTGTTAGTGCCCCATGCATTCTAGTTTCTGGGCTCTCTAAAATGCTGCTGATGTGCTTGTGCTGGGACACCATTCCTGTATACTATGGCCTGATGTTTTCAGGATATTAATTTTTCTCCCACAGCAACACTGACATTTTTTGTAAAATGTTATTTTTAGTTGGGAAAAATATTTAATGAAGTATATCTTTAGAAACCACATACATACTTTCTATTTACATATAGGTCTTATATTTCAAAATACAAGGAAAAAACATTCTTCATGTTCTCCACAGTAGTTGTATGCATAGGTACAAAGATTTACTGAAATCCCTTAAAACCATGGCATAAGAATAAGCACACTCTTCTCAAATTATTAATTTTGTTTTGAGAAAGAGATAATGAAAATATTTAAACATACCTTGAAATAATGTGTAAGCTCTTTGAAAAGTTTTAGAAGATAAGAAAATTTAAAATCTGGAGATCTATTTTTTCCCCATTAAAATTAAGCAGCAGTCTATATAAACACAACATTTTTCTGTGTTAACATTTGGAATAGCTATAGTCACAGAGACAGAGCTGCTGACCATGGGTTAAGGCAGATGAGAATGAGAGAACATCTTGCCTGCCTTATTTCACTTTGCAGTGGATTCTTAGAGCAGAAAGGGTGAAGAGTCTGATTGGTGCTGGGGCTGTCGTGGCTGTCCACAGGAAACTCACCAAAACCCCTCAGAATATTTGTCCACTTGCATCATTTCAACCTACCAGTGCCTCTGATCTTCAGACGGCTTTGTAGAGCATTTAGCAAAGGTGCAAACATTTGTTTTACAGGGGAAACCAGCTGGGCATTGTGCTAGCTCCAAACCCACACTCTGAAGGAAGACCAATGTGAGTTTCCCTTGATTCTTCCTGTGCTCCTCTGCTTTTAAAATGTCTCTTCTGAAGAGTTTTATTAGACTGTTCCACAGGCTGGTTTTGCTCCAGCTGATGCCTACTATGTCTTGAAACCTGAGAATTTCATGGGATGAGGGTTCCAGAAATAGCTTGACACCTTGGGGAATGACATAGAGCAAAACCTTGAGCGTGCCTTGTTTAATTGTTTTCTTCTCTACTAAGAAAATCTATAGAGCCCCTATAAAGCAACTGTACTTTTTTTGCCCAATTCCATTGCATGGTTTTTTGTTTTTTTTACATTAGTAATTTATTTAGTTATTAGAACTGCATTACAAAGTTATATTTAACAAAACAATGCGAATAGTTTTTTTAGCAACTCTCTTTGCAGAGAGCTTTGGCAGCTTCTATATTTTGTTACTGTGAAGCTTCTGGTTGCATTTCTGGCAAGATTGGGAATCAAATTAATGTGCTATTAAAATAAATTGAGCAACATGCTAATTATTGCCAGAAACAAATTAGTGAAGCCAGATTGTATTAACTTAAGGCAGATAAATAAGTACTTCCTCCTACATGTAACTGTTTGTTGTTGCTGTAAAGACAGCCTTTGACAAAAATTTTGACAATACCTTTTGACAACTGCTTTTCACTTGCTGGTGAAATGACTATTTCAGTTTCTACCACTTTTCCCTATTGTACCAAATACAATTGGCCCGGTGCTATGAAGTGCTTCAAAAGATTGAGCAGCATAAAAATTAAAGCTTCCCAAGAATTCCCTCACCTTAACTGTAGTCTCACAACTGATTTTCTGAAGCAGGAATATAGTAATGTCTATGGCAATTTCTACCCATTCCCATTAATCTTTAATGTAAGAATACAGATGGCCAAAAGAGCAAAAATAACTAGTACAAAATTTACACAATGCCTCTGTAGTGTTGTAGTCTCAGCATAAAGATCTGGCCCCTTACAGACATTTTTTCTATTTATAGGTTGAGTTAATGGTTTACAGAACTGAAAATCAAACTCTTCAGTTCTTCCTGCAGAAGTACTTGACATACTGGCTATGCTGTTAGTAGGATTTTCAAATCCAGTTTTCTAAGGTGTCTAAATGATTTTAGAAGGTTATGTTGCATTTTCAGAAGCAAGTTACTAGTTTGTTAATTCACATTTGATTGTAAGAAAATGTCATTGTTTTTCTGCATCAACTCCATGTAGGTTTGGTTTTGGTTGTTTCCTGTTGGGTTTGGGCTTGTTTGGGGCTTTTTAAGAAAATATAAATATCCTGAGAGGCTGTATATTTTCTTCTTAGTCAAATAACAGTGGCAAAAAACCCCTTAAAGCACTAACAAGGATGTACTGTCTAGCAAGATATTAACAGAACAAACTTGCAATAACTATCCAAATGAACAGACAGAGACCTTCTCAGTTATAAAATGAAACATTTTTAAATGCTCAGCATTTTAATATACTGGGTCACCCCAAGGATAATGCAGGTTCCTCTGATTTTCTCCAGTCTCATGTTTGGACAAACAACTCATGAAATTTCCTGCAGGGCCCTGAAATTTGTTTGCACTGCACATCCCTCTTCTGAACGTAAAAGCCCCAGGAAATCTGCTGCCTTTTGTGCAACAGAGCTAAACCAAAAGCAAAGCTACACATCCTCGCTTTTCCCTGACTTTCATTTTGAAATTTCATTTAAGTAACTATAATTGAAAGGTTTTGATCATTTTTTATTGTTCTTGGCAATAGTACTTGGCTGAATTTTTAACTGTGCTTCATATGTTGACTAGTCAATTTTTTAGACAGCACATAAAAGCTAATTCTCATTTTCTCATTACCCTCAGTTACGCTTTTTACAAATTCTTGGTGGCTTGGGGCCTTTTATTTTTCTTGTTTCTTTTTAAGTTGCATAGAAGCACCTCTTCTGAGACTAGTTTATGGGAGACTGAATTTTCTGTTCTTATTGATATTTTGATTAAGATGGTCCTTTAAGGACAGGGGCATGACTGGCATGTGCCCTGCTTCACTCTGCTTGGCAAGGGGCCTCTGTACCACAGGGGTTTAGCCAAAAGAAACAGCCAATCTCCTTGACTGCTGCATGTCCTTGTGTTCCTGTATTTGATGGGCAGAGGGAGAACAGCAGTGCAAAGCTCATCTTGAAGTCCCGGCATTTTTCTTGTCTGCAGAAGATTTTGTGTTGCTGATGGAAAGTAGAAAAGCAGACAGACAGTTATAATGTTTTGTCATTTAATCCTCCTTTCATCCATGGAACATCTACATTTACAATCTGAGCCAAGCTTGCTAGTCTAAATAGTTGCAAAACCTTTTCTTAATCAATAACAGATGTGGTTGGTCATTTTGCTAATTGTATTTATCCCGAGGATTTTATTTCCAAAGGCCCCCACACCCACAGTCAAGGCAGACACCCAGATTCAGTAGGTGTAAACTGCCAAAAAAGTGGCATATCACAACACCTGCGTGAAAGAGAAACTTAGAACTGTGCTACTCTGCACTCTGGGTGATTTCCAGCTAGATTAAGTTATAAGTGCAACTGTTTGGTTCACTACCAATACAATTCAGCAACAGCTAAAACTGGGTTAAAGCACTTTAAAATAGACTGAATGTGCACACTCATGGGTAAATAGAAAGCTTTAGAATTTTTTCTGTGAATTTGTGGCCAATTTAAAAAGAAAATGTAAAATAGGCTGAGGACAATGGAAAGCTCAGGAGCAGTTGATATACATACAGTTGCAAGTCCCTGCCATTTGACAAGTTGCTGCACATTAGGAGAGCAGACAATAAGACTATTTTTTACTCTCACTGCAGTTATTAAACTGAGATAAAGTGATGGCAGTGGACAGTGATAGAGACAGAGTAAATGGAAAAGTTATAAATTCCATTTTTATGTCTAAATTATGTGACTACTGAGGCTTCTATTAAGAAATATCAGGCAGGGACAAGCAGACAATTGGAAAATTGATTGAGTCATCAGCTTAAAAGTCTTGGCAATACAAGAGCTGACAACTCTGAAAAGGTTTTAGAATTCTAGATTTCTTGAACAAAATGGCAAAACCAAACTTTTGAAAACTCTGTGTGTGTGTGGGTGGGTGGAATTTTTGTATTTACATATAAGTATTTTAACTCCCTCTTTTGTGAGCAGGGAGTTTCACAGACTCATAGAGTTTAGATTGGATTTTCAGAGATACTTTTCAAAATTTATGCTTGGTTCTTAAAATTTAAATTTCACTTCCAAAATTCTCATATAAATGCAGATAAAATCCATTACTAACTGCACAGTTGGTAATGGTAAACCAATGTGTGCAATAAATGAAAATTTGTCCATGTACAAGGGGAGATAATCATAAGGCCACTTTTTAAAACATCATCACATGAAAAACTTTTGGATGCTGCTCACAGTCACCATCATATCTTCAAATACCTGCATATTAGCACCTGCCAAAATTGAAGATCTTCTCCTTAGAACAGAGGATAATTCAAAATAACTTCTTTTCTAATTTAGTAAAAATTCTTCTTTAAAAAATATGAAGAAGCACTGAAAATGAATACAACTAGATTTTTAGGTCTCCAAATAAACAGTATGTTTATTTTTTAATCACAGACTCTTTTGGATATATGCATTTCCCTGACTGAGGAATCATGAACAAGGAGTAAGTGCTGTACCTGAATATCTGCCAACCTCTCTTTGCCACTCAATCCTTAGTTGCTATTGCATTCAACTATTGGTTATTGATGTTAATTTTATGTTCCGCTCATGCTAAGGGTTACATGGCATCAGTCACAGTACTTCCACCACTTTTAATCTGCTTTACTGCCTTCTACTGCCTTTTTTTTACTTTCTGAAACTGCCGTGTCCTGCTTTATCTCCTAGTTCTCAAATCACCCCTCCAGGATGATTTCTGAAGGGTGGCCTTAATTCCACTACACTTGCCTCCATATAAACTGAGTATAAACCTCTAAATATCAAGTATATAAACATCATTTCTCTTTCTAGGAGGGGATTTCAGGGTTTTTAAAGAAGGCTAAAGAGCCATCAGCCCCATGCAAGTCATGCATTGAGGGGATGCGTGGGAGGAAGTGAAATCACAAACAAACTTCACATGTGCAACTAAGGATCTCCCAATACCTGGGAAAAGCAGATGTAACACTCTAGACTTATCTTGCAGAAACCTCTAGTAGGGCAAAAAGGTGAGGCTTGATTTAGAAGCCAGTTAAAATACATTGGATGCATGACCAGGCCCAAGCTCATACAGAGATTTTGTAGCAGGTCCTGCTTTCCATGCAGCTTTCCAAATGCAAGTTTTCCAAATCCCACTCAGATGTCCTTCACTGGGAAACACTGCCTCTTGTGTTTCTTTGCAACTGGAGCCTTTGAACACAAAGTTTATCAAAGCAGTTCCAGAGTCATATATTAGTGGATATCTTGAAAATATGTTTTTAATAATCTGGAGCCAATGGATTTTTTCCATGGATTATAGGTGGACTTTAAAATTATTATTGTGTGACATTATCCCTAAAAATACTTATCTTGTGTAAGCATCTAAAATTAACAACTCATCTGGGAGATGGACTGAATAACTTTTCACTTTCTTAATGTGTTTTTATTCTTTCTCTTGCATACTTCTCCAAATTTATGTCTGCTTCTTGCAAAAATAATAAGACAGAAATGAGAGGCAAAGACTGAAAGGGACTTCTGTGTTTGCTGTTGAATATTTTCCCCAAAGGAAATCTAAATGTCTAACAAGGTCACCCATCTTTCTTCTACTGTTAGGCATCATGTCTTTTACCATAATGAGTACCTAAACTTCTGCTCATGTTACCTCACTTTTACCATTTACACTGCTGTTGCAACATTGTACTATGGATGCAATCCCTTTATCTTCATTTTAGGGTGGCTTTGCTTCTGGCTATCATCACAAAATTACTGTCCATTTGCTGCACTTAGCCATCCCCACCCTCCTCTCCTCTGTAGCAAACATCTAAAGCACTTTGACTCATACCAGCTGCCTGGGAGTGTGTGTGTTGCATCAGGATTCAACAGCACACACAGAAAGGAAATATTCTACACCGAAATATATTCCCTTTGCTGCAAACCAATTCAGTTATAAGGAACAGAGCAATTCATATGCTGCCAGGAATGGGTGTTTTATTTCAAAACATGTCTTAGGTAATTGAGAGCAATTACTAAAATTGACCTAGGTAAATAACTCCCCAAATCAGTCTTTTGTTTTAGATCCTTGTGTCTCAGACTTTAATGCTTTACCTTCTTTGTCCTTTATTTATCATGCTCTACCCTTTATTTGTCTTTTCATGTTACCTCTTCTCCATGGGTTTTTCCACATTTCCTTCAGCGAGCCCAAATAACGGGAGCCCACCCCATTAAACACATTTTAACTCCTTTAGAAGATTCTATGAGTACTAACATGAAAATATACTTTTGACAGTGGGAAAGCTTTAATTTGATGCAATATGTAAGTGAACAAATCATAGAATGGTTGAGGCTGGAAAGTACCTCTGAAGATTACCTTGTCCATCCTCCCTGCTCAAGCAGGATCAGCTAGAACAGCTTGTCCAGGGCTGTGGCCAGTTGAGTTCTGAAAATCCTCATGGATAGAGACTATCACAAAACTGTGCCAATGTTTGACCACCCTCAGAGCAATTAAATTCTTTCTTGTATTCAAACAGAATTTCCTGTATTTTAGTCTGTGTCTACTGTCTCTTGTTCTGTCACTGCACACTGCAGAGAAAAGCTTGGCTTCCTCTTTACTTCTTCCTGTCAGGTTCTTATGAACACTGATAAGATCCCTCCAAGCCTTCTCTTTTCCAGAGGGAACAGTACCAGCTCTCTTAGGCTTTCTTTGCATGAAAGAGACTGGTCCTCTGATCTGCATGGTCCTTTACTGGACTCCCTCTAGCAAGTCCATCTATTTCTTTTACCTGTTACCCCCAAATTCTGTACTCAAGGTGGGGTTTCACTGGTGCAGTCACCATCCTCAGCCTTGCTGGAAATTGAAGATGCTTCTTGCCTTCTTGGTTGCCTCATGCCCAGATTGGTGTCCACCAGGACCCCAGGTCCTTCTCTGCCAAGCTCCTTCCCAGCCTCAGCACAGACTGCTGAATGGAGTTGTTTCTTCTTATATGCAGGAGGTTTATTTTAATTTCTTGAGCTTTGTGAGTTTCCTCTCTGCCCATTTCTCCATCCTGTCGAGGTCCCTCTGAATGACAGTAAAACTGACTGCTGTACCAACAACCCCTCCCAGTTCTCCACCTCCTGGAAGCTTGCTGAGGCTGCACTCTGTCACACAGGTCAATAATGAGGATATTAAAGTGTTGATACCCCAGTACCAGCTCCTGTGGTACATCACTAGGACTGGCCTCCAGCTGGAACTTGTGCCACTGATCACAGTCCTTTAGGCCTGGCTGGATATTCAGTTTTCAATACTCTTTACTGACCACATCTGACTCACATTCATCTTGTCTGTGAGGGTGAATCATACATGTACATGCACATTCTGTTATGCTGTAGCTCTTTTTTTCCTATTCTTTTCCCTTTCTTCTAACATCATGTTAAAAGGGATGTTATCACATCCTTTATGGTCCCTGGCATTCCCAGAGTGGAGCTTGATAGAGCAGCACACCCTGTGATTGGTGTAGGGACTGTGCAGTTCAGGGAACAGTAATTTTGCTTCAAGTGTTGAATTTTGCTAATTTGTAGTTTTCTTCCAGGGGCACAACCACATTTCACTTTTTCCAACTGCTGGCTTCAGGGAAGAACTCAAATTCACAGGGAACATAAAGGAGGCCATGTAATTTCCTGTTTAAAGGTTTGCAAAACCCTCAGGTTCAGTGTGTCACAGAGCCTACAACAGAAGCCACACTTCAGAAAATGTTATTTTTGGCAGCAGCAAGAGGTCACAGTTTGGGGAGAGGGTGGGCTTAGTGAGATTCTTTCAAGGTATGCCACTCTTTCATTCAGACTTGGATCCAGCAGTCAGAATCACCACGTTTTCACAGAGAGCAGGGGACCTGCAGCTTCTGACTACCACCCTTGCTGGAATTATAAGGAGCTGTGAAAAAGCATTTTTTTATGTAGATAAGCTCAGCCTCTACTGCATTTTCTCTTGTGATTATTTTTAGGTGCCCCTGACACCAAGAAAATGTCACTACAGAAACATCCTACAGCTACCATGACTTGTAAAGAAACAGCTTACTCAGCTTAAACTAGACAGCTCACTACAGGGTAACATACCAACAGCAGCTCACTGCTTGATGAAAGCAATCCTGGAGATTTACCCCCATGAGCAGGAAAGGCTCTCAGTTCAAAACTAGCTCTAGCAGATTCACCTTCACTGAAGTCCCCCTGGTAACTAAATTAAAGATATGGAGACAGGTTTTATGCATGAACTCAAATTTGTGTGTGTGTAGAAGCAGTGACATAAAACCTAGCTCAAAATTGTGTTCTGGCAAGTAACAGGGCTACTAGCTGATCAGCTGGTCAGCTCCTTACAGAAAAAAAAAAAAAAAAAAAAAAAAAAAAAAAAAGAGTTTGGGTATAATACCCAATATCAGGTAATTCTGTCTGAAAAACAGTAGATACCTGCTGCACTTGCAGATCTTTCCTTCAGATGGGGAAAGCAAGTGCTCAGGTTTAGTTAAATGAGAAGGCTTCATTAATACTCATTTTATGAAAATCACACTTCATGATTAAGGAAGTTAGGCTTTCATGAGGTGCTGGACTTACAAACAAGAAGGGAATAAACACAAATTAGAAAATTAAGAACCATTTCTGAGGTACTGACAGGTTTATATATATTTTGTTATAGCTTTTATAGATCTCAAAGACCTAGCTAGACAGCTCTGTATCCCAGCTTACCTTTGTTTTTTAAATTGTGATCCTTGTGGGCTCCTTCCAACCTAGGATATTCTATGATTCCATGAGTGATCAGTGGCAAGACTCAGCCAGTGTGGGTCTATAATTTTGAATGCTTAATAAGATCCAAAAGAATGGTCATGTGTTAATTTACACCATGACACACATTCTGTAAATACAGAAATATATTAATTACTGAATAAACTGCTACAGATTCTTCAGCTGGCAGCAAAACACATGGCTGTGGACCTGCCCAGTATAACTTTGGTGGAAAAATCCTATATGTACAAAGTCACTTAGCATGTATAATATCAGAATTATGGTCAGTAAAATAATACAAAATAAGTGATGCACATTTTCTCTCCTATCATAAGAAAAATAAAAAGATATTCCCGAAACCTCTTAAACATTGCTGCAGCCAGTCCTCTGGTACAAAAAGCAAAGACATCACCCATTATTCCTGATATTTTCAACTAAGAATGGAAATCATATCTCAAGTGGAACTCTCTTTGTACATTGTAAAATAACATCAAAGAGCACAAACAACCTTTGTGGTTCACCACATACTCTTGCTCTTGCAGTGCAGCACAGAAATGGGGTTAACACAGAGTTTCTGGAGCAGTGCACTCATCCTCCTTTCTGTTTTTCACTTCATTTTCTCACAAAGCTGACCAGAGGCAAGGAACACACAGCTGCGATTACTTTCTTCAAGGTCTAATAACAGCCATGCAATACATCATTTTAAAATACACTTTTTTAAATGAACAAGTTGCCCTCGAGGCAGAAGACGGGTGAAATCTCCCATGTTAGATCAAACCACCACTTCTGGTGCCAGCCACAGCCCCTGCTGTGACTGCTCCTTTGAAGTGCTCACAGGTAGGGGCAGCTCAGCTGAGAATGCCCTGCTGTGCTAAACCAAGGAGCTTGAACCCAGAGATCTTATTTTCTGCTTGTTCTGGAAAATAGCCTGCTGAGCTGCAGGCATACCAATTCAAATAGGAGGGCTATAGGTACATTAGGAATATTGCAATTGATTAAATGACACTTTGCATGGGAAAGGAGCTCAAATTTAAGCCAGGGTTTTTGTGCCTGAGTGTAACATAGCTATAAACTGAATTTCAACCTGTGTTTTAAAGCTGGTGGCTTACTTTTGCTGTGGGAGTGGGTTTCAAGTTCGTCTGAGACTGAAGATGTGGCATCACCTGCCTCTAAAGTAGATACAGAGATGTCTCTCTGCATTGAGAAACAACTCTTCAAGTCAAGTTTCAACTATGCTACAGCAAATTTAAAGCCAGTGTTTTAAGACAGTGTATTTCTTTGCAGAGAGGAGCTTCAGCCCCAGCTGTGAGTGCTTCAAAGGCACAGATTCCACAGCTGGTACTACAGCTAGAATTAAGTTGCCAGCTTCAACATATGCTAGATTTTATGATCCAAAATTTTTCATCATCAGTTTTATCAGTGTATACATTTTAACAAATTGGAAGTCATCTATAACACTAATTTGCAATTTTAAATACAGCTACGCTCTAAAATATTATTTAGATGAAGGAGTCATTTTGGAATTTGTGAATTATTTACATATTTCAGAGGTTATGCTTTTCAAAGCATCAAACATATGCCTCCTGTAGCTTGGTAAGGTGCTGAAAGTTGACTTGCCTTTATTAGCATATCTAGGTAGAACTTTCCTAAGATCAATCAGGGCCTCTGAAATATTTATGCTGTATACTGAGGAATGACTCCACATCCTAGCCAAGCACAGTGTTCAAGCTGAAAAAAGGCCAGTGCTGCTATATGGAAAGCTGGCATTATTCCCCAGACTTTGTTCTGAAATAACTAAAACACTTCAAGCACACAGCTTGGCATGTGAAAGGAGAGCCAAGAGTGAGACTGCAGCTTTTGCCACCCTGTAAGTGTGGCAAAGCAGGTGAGAACAGGCTCCTCATCACAGAGATGCTGTATCCAGGGGAAGCTTGGCTCATGCTGGGGTAGAGCACAGACTTCATAATACTGCTTTTTAAAAATCCCACTGATACATGTTTAGATTGTATTTCCTAGAGTAATCCACAGACACCCCTCCTTGTCCCTGACACACAGATAATGTGGTTCTGCCATGCTCCATCTCCTGAGTTTGGAGACTAAATAAAGGATCTAGAGGTGTACAAGAGACACAACAGGAAAACTCCTGCTGGTCCATTGTCTACAGACTGTATTGAGCCAACAGGACTGGAAAAGTGTCTTAAGAACAGGTTTTTGGAGGCTATCAATTCCATTTTTAATCATGGGGTTTATGTCATCTGAATTGGAGCCTACTTTGAAGAGTTTGCCTTTTTTTTAATGAAAAATCTAAGTCAATAGTGTACTGCCTTGCTGACAAAAAGGTCTCTTAAAAATCCTTAAGGTTTCTTGGTGAAATAGTTTTATTTTGCTTTGTCTGAATTTTTTCATAAACAAAGCATTCTAGTGTATTTGACTTTGTTTACATGTTTCCTCTCCTTCAAAATGAAAGGGAAAGGGACAAAAATTTAGAGAATGAGAAATCAGGAGCAAATGCTAAATTAAACTGGAGACAGTTCTAAGCTTCCTGAGAATCCTTTCTGCATACTCATTACCCCATTTCTCATACTCCCATTTCCTGCCTCCATTCTCTAGGCAAAAGGCAACACTCCATTTTATTAGCCCATGAGGAGAAGTAATACAATGTTTGCTATCTGGCCAGGCTGGAATTACTGTCAATTCGGGGCAAGAGACATTAAAGAGCATCTCTTGTTTCATACTGGGGTTTGCATTTTGTCTGCAGCTATGAAGCTTTTTCAGTGTTTTTAACAAGGGCAGCACAATGTCTTTGGAGGGATTAAATGGGTGCCCTTTTCTTACTGCAAACTTAAAGTATAATAGAGAACCATGGAGTAACTATAATGCTGTAATTAACTGGAGTGGCTCTGCTGATGTTATTAACCATGAGCATATAATTCAAGTGGCTTCTGAATAGCCATGAAGCCCCAGGAGTGGCATACAGTTCCATATTCACTTCATAACCATCTGTTATTATCAAAATGTGTTGGATTTTCCAGTTCATGGTGAAAGTTTTAAAGTAATGCCTCTCTATGAGATGTCAAAAAATGCTTTTCTAGGTGGTCTATGACTGGGGGAGTAGGCAAAAATTATGATAGTTTTGTACTAAATATTAGTTTTTATTTTACTTTATCAGAGCAAATACATGCTTGTAATTTTTATTCTCCTTTTTGTCCTCCACAATGCAATATTCTTTTTTATTTTCATTCTGAGCAATTTATGTACATCTGACACAACCGTAGCCTGCATTAGAGAGAAGTGGAAAACACACAGTTCAAAGCCATTATGACTCCCCCTGCCCTGTGGTGCAAAGTTCAGCTCATGCAAGTTGTCAGAGCTTTATTAAGGTCAACATTCCAGCAACTGGTAGAGCATCTGATGCTCCTATGGTTTTGATCTGAACACGTTCATGATTTCCTTCCCATCTGCTTTCCATTACATGCTAAACATTTATATTTCAAAATCTGTGTGTCTGGAATTTCACCTTTCAATTCACACAAGCACTTAAAAGTTTTTAAGGTGTGTATGCCATCTCTGGCTTCTGGGAAAGCAAGACAGGAAACATGGCTGAGAGAACAGAGTTTTAGCAGGCATCAATCCTCAAGTTTTTGGCAGAGAAATGGAATTTCCTGGTTTCTTTTGGGTTTTTTTGGTTGTTGGGATTTTTTGTTTTTGTTTGTTTGTTTGTTTGTTTTTGCTTCTTCCTTATTATATGCAATATCATTCTAATTCTATTTTTTGAAATCTAATAATTTTCAAGACAAATTATTAAAAACATTATATGGGTCACAAGGAGCTAATAACTCAAAGGAATCCAATAAGGTGGGCAAGTTGAACTTTACCCCTTCCCTTTATCAGTAGTGTGGCCAAATGCCTCAAGCTCAGACAAGTATCCCTGAGTCTCTGCCAGGCCACTGTAACTGTGTGGAAAGAACAGGAGGCCAAGTTGAAAACAGTCAGTAGAATCCAGTCAATGGGTGGAGATGGGGTTCTGGAGCATTGTTTAAATTTAGGACATAATCAGGTCTAGGACTGGAGTTTGACCCTAAAGTAACCAGAACTTATTTATTACAAGTCTCTGAAAAGCATTTGAGGTTAAGTGAATGCTGCTGCTGCTGCTGCTGCTATGGACAAAGAAACTCTGCTGGTTTGAGGCTGTATTATAATTAATACTAGAGTCAGAGTTAGTGTAAAGTTCTCAGAGAGTAAGCAGTGAGAAGATGGTTGTGTTGATGAATTAGAGTGAGCCCATAGGGACAACAAATGCACATTAGCAAAGGTGATTTACAATGAGTATGGTTTGTGGAGACACAGTCGTGTCTGGGGCAGAGATGGGGGAATTAAATGAGCATAAAGTGAATTGAATATCGTGGTAGATTTTATTGGACTGGTAGAGCTTGGATAAAAAAATGTCCCAGGGGATGCAGAGCCAGGGTCAAGGGAATTGATAGAACTATCAGAGCAAGGGCTTTGCCAGGCAGTGGCAGCCAGATCCAGCCCAGGGTCCAGATCAGAAACTCAGGGCAGTGAGGCAGGGGCAAGGCTAACGTGGGAATTCAGTTTGCTGGTCAGGATTCTGACCTTACCTGATGGGGTGGTAAAGGTCAGACATAGAGCTGTGGTTGCTGGCAGGATCCAAATCGTGCTGGGAAGGTCTTTGTGGTTGGGGTATTGATCAGCAGGGTCCATGGACAGACTCTGGCATGAGCTGGAGCCTGGAATTCCTGTGAATTGGTTGTGTACGACCTGGCAGCCCCACTGGACTGAAATGGGGATCCTGGGCCAGGGTGAGGAGCTGGGCCAATGGCCCCAGGGCTGGCTGGACACAGACTTCAAGGACTATTAGTGCCCTCAGGGTCCTGGCAGCAAATGATGAGCAGTGACAGGAGCCTCTGAACTATCTTTTGGGTTCAGACTTGGGGTTGAGGCTAAAGGCATGGATTTATGAAATAGCTTTAAATTGTGTCAAATAAACCCCACAGAATTAGGATGTGGGCTGACAGAGGCAGCATGGTGGTTAGGTCTAAGAAAGGTTTCACTCAAGTATGGTTAAAGCTATGTTCCACTGAGGGAATAAATAAATATAGTAAAAGGCAGAGTTTCTTTCTAGATCAGTATAGGCTAAGATAAGAGCTGTGGGTGAGTTTAGCTGCCTAATGGCAGCAATGGAAAAAAAAAAAAAAAAAGAAAAAAAAAAGAGATAGAAAAAAAAAAAGATAGATTTCATAAACAGCTGCAGATTGACCTAAAGCAAGGACAAAGGGCTTACCCAATCTTCTTCCTTCAGAAAAATTGATGGGGTTTTGTGTATGTGCCAATGGTCAATTTAGCATGGGCAAATGAATGCACTGAATACACTGAATGTTTGAAGCTGAGACCAAGTATTGGCTTTAGCACATCTGTTGAACTTCATGGAAAATTATCCAGTCTTTCACAGGACTTTTCTGAAGCCACCCCTTTGGGCACAGCACCCCAAAAAGAGCCAGCTGGGAACAGGAGCACTGGTCTTGGCCCTGAGAGTAAATCAGCTGCTATCATTCTGAGCACCTCAGGGACAAGCAGCAGAGTCTGCACTTACACAGTGTCAGTGGGTTAGCTGAAATTATGAGGGCATTATATAGACAGTGAAGAACCTCTGAGTCTGATTAATAGAAAAGGCAGAAGAGGATAAATGGTGCCTTCCTATTGACTCTCCTGGATATCTTTCTCTAGGTTCTGTCCCATACTGTAAAGGGAGAAAGAATGCCAACAATGGTAACTTTGGATGCATATTGAATGAAACTTTCATTTGTTGTAAATGGATTAAGTTTGACTTAAAATCCCAGCATAACTCTTTTTAGCTTTCACCAAAGAAACTGGTGAAGTATCTTTTTTCTTGCAGTGGAGCCTACCAATTCTCATTTGACTGACTTTCCCAGCATAACTTTCTATTGGCAGATATTTTTCACACACTTTCTTGGTATTAATATTGCATTGTTTAATTTGGGACTGGAGGTCAGAGCTGGGTTTTTCTAGGTACATAATCTGAACAGTGGACACTAAGGATAGCTTTAAGTGTCATCTGTTTTCATTGTCAATCTTTAGTTCATTTTGCTGAATTCCTTAATTTGTTAGGAATGCACATACTACAGTATTATCCAGCATGCTAGAACACAGGCATGCATTAAAGATACCACTATTGACAAAGGAAAGTTGGAAAAGCAGTTTGTTTACAGTCCTGTTTTTGGACAGTCTTCTATTGCAAAAAAAAATAATTATAGGAATCTTATCAAACCTTTTAAAAGTCGGTGGGAATTTTCCTATAAAATTCTTTGGCATTTATTAGATTGTGAATGAAATTGATGATGGAATGATGTAATATTAATTTTCAGGTGTGAACTGTAGAAGTAGTAGAAATGAAGCAGATTTTTTGAGAAAGTTATGGCATAAAGTTAGCACAATTGGTTTTTGCCAATAAGCCTAACCACTGTACTCTCCCCAGATACAAAAGCAACATTTTTGTCCTCTGCTCCTCTAAGCAATATCTGACACAACTAAAGATGCAAGAAATAAAGACAAAAAATAAAAAAATAAATTATTACAGTTAACTGGAAGATATTAACTAGCCCCTTTCACAGTCTAATCTCAAGACTACATCATGAACAAAGGATGGGCAACTTGAGGACTGTTCAAGTTATATCATCTTCAAATCCCCAGGCATCACAGACAAACTATTTGTTGTTAACAAATTTGTGCTGATCCTTTATGAAAATCCAGTTATTTACAAAATTGTTTGTGGTTCCTGGACTCTGTTTCTGTTGAATGGCCTTCAAGAAGAGAAGAACTGGAACAAAGATCAAACATCAGGCTGCAGCTGAAGGATGATTCAAGAAATCTTTCCTAAAAGTAACATCATGCTGCTTATGTCTGGTTTTCATCTATGCCAGCTACCAGAGCCAGGCATTTATTCACAAAGACTTACAAAAGAGCAAGTCCTATTCCCCACCAGTGCTCCTCCTTTAATAAACTTTTTGTGCAGACATCCTGCCATCCACTTGAGCACAGTGTGCTGCTGTCAGGCAGCTGAGCTGAAATCCCACGAGGTGGGGTAGCCAGCAGCATGAGCAGGTAGCCAGCCATGGCTTCAGTGGAATTTATACCTCCAGAGTGTCACAAATGGAGTCAGAAATGAGAAGAGGGTTACTCTGGGATTAGTCAGGAACAGACAGCAATTGCAATGCAGGGTGTGTCAAGAACATGAGCTTTTTCACCAGGATGGATAATTGAGAGGGAGAAAAGGAGAATTCTTCTAAAGTGGAGGACTTTTGGTGGGTTTTTTACTTCCAGAGGCATTTAGCCACAGCCAGAGAAAAGCTACTCTTCTCAAACATGAGTGCTGACACTGAGTCAACAGCAGGTTAATTTAGCCATGTAATTTATAATTTAAGTCCCCAGTCTGAGTGATATGAATTTTTAAATAAGCAAATATAATCTATTCAACAAACTCTCCTCACTTTCTCCCAAATTAAGCATTTCTCACATTTGATTTTTCAGTGTGAGTTCTACAGCTTGCTAAATCAAGATGTCAAAATATTATGAAATTTACATATAATTAATAAATACAGTTTTCTGGTCAGAAAACCCCTGCAGAAACCACTGTTTTATGATTTGTTGTTCTCCCTGAAGAACTTTGGGTTTAGGAAATGCCAGAGGCTGTTTTCCTAAAAAAATTATAATGAGTCAATTTAAAAAATAGAAAATAATAAAATTAATTCTTTTTGTGTTTTGCTGATTATACAAAAACTCCATCAATATGCTTATAAACAAAAGAAAAAGCTATGAAGGTACTTCCTTGCTTTTATTTTTACTTTGAAGTAAAAATACTATACACTACACTTACCTCTAATCCAGCATGGAAACCATTCTTGTGATAACACTTGGAGCAATCATTTCAATCCTCCTGTAAACTGGATTTCATTGGCAGCCTGTAAATGCAGTAGGACACTGTTGGATTCACAGATATTACAAATGTGGATATAGGTTTAGAGGACAGTAGCTGCTCGTTTCACTAGATACACATTTGTCTCCAACCTTGGGCAGGGTAATTTTATTCTCCCTGGATACTAAGAGCCATATTTTAGGCTATATTCTGTGTCTGTGAGGGAGGGACCAAGGACTTACATTATTACATTTATATGCAGATTAGTCCACCTTGACTCAGATAGAGTGAAATTAAATTAAAAGCTCCTTACCTGCTAGCTCCTTCCTGACAGCAGGTAGCAGGGAAGAACATAAATGGCATTTTCTTCAAGTTCTACCTTGTTACTTGCCTGTCATATGCAGTAGTTAGGCACAGGTTGTTTTATGATTTGCTGTTGCAGAGAAGTAGCATTAATGAGAATAAGGAGGGAGTTTTGATCCAGGCACTTCTCTAAGTCAAATGTCTGCTGGAACAGTAGGTTTGCCTGGGGCTATGGGGCAGATTGCCAGACTCTGGCCTCTGGAATGTGCTAGTAAGAGCACATGTGTAATATTTAGATAAAATATCTACATGTGATGACAGCACCCTGGGCAGTGCTGAGCTCACAGCACCCTCCAGGTTCTCTGGCACTGCATCCTCTGAGATACAAAACCTTCTGCCTGGCTTCTTGCTTGCTCTCCATGGAACAGGGAGATAATAAACCTCCAGCTCCTCTGACCACTGAGGCTGGCATTCCTAGGCATTCCCTAGGTGAGTGGAAATAGTGGGAAACTAGAAGGCTTTAGCTTCCTTTTTCACATGAAGCAGTCCCCAAAATATCTGGCAGGCGGTAACTCCAGGATTTCAAGGACTAGTGAGAGATTTAAGAAGTTAAATATTTTTCCCTCCAACTTCCCCAGGTGAATAGGGATTTGTACCCTTTGTTACAAGAAGCAGGGACAGAGATAAGCAATATATTCTGCTGTACAAACTTAAAGAGTAAAATAACTTGGTAGGTACCAGCACAGAAAAAGTCTGCAAACTATACTGCTTATGAGAGGAAAAAAAAGAGAAAATAATTTAAAATATACAATGAACATTCAGAAAGACACACACTGTAGGTAGAATTATCTTTAGATGGCATGTTTTCAAATTCTATGTGTCTTCTGAACTGCTTTTGTTACAAGGATCTTCATGAAAATTGTTGCCCATTCACACCTTTGCTCTTCATTCCAGAATAAATCCTCTGTGATTTAGATGTGAAATATCTCAGTGGTTAGCCAGAAGCCAAGGAATGCAAAAATTAGAGTAGTCACAGTGATGTGATCCTAAACCTCTACAAAGTGTTAATGTCATCCCAGGAACAAATTCAGATGAAGCATTGTAATACATTGATTTCCATTTCTGTGATCACAAACCACCAGTGCTTCAAAAGCATCTCTTTTTTACTGTTATTTTACCACTATAAACCACTTTGCATGCATGAAGAATTCCTTCAGTCATGTCCACTCAGTTTAGTATTTCCCTGCTTGGGCTGGAAAATGTGAAAACACTGTCCACATGATAGATTTTGTTCTTTAGTAGTCTTACTCATCTTCTCATACATGATTTTTGGTAAGTTAAGCAAAACTTATTGAGACAATTTCTATTCATTCTTAATAAGTATTTCCATGTCAATCCACTGCTTGCCCAATCTCTCTGCTCTCTACTGTGCCATGGCAGAGCTGTTTTTTTGGATAAGAACGTGTTTGGCATAAGCAAGCAGATTATTAATATGAACAGAAATTACAGGTACCCAGGCCTCTCAGCAGCATTCTTCCAAGTGCCAAATATCTGTGGTTACCTTTCAGGTACCCACAGCCCCTGACTTGCCTGACAACATCAGTTCAGACAGCCTGTCACTGCCTGACAACTTATCAGTAGCTCAGACTACAGGAACCTGGCTAAATTTGGGTTGTCCTGTGGTCCTGTGGATCATTCTTGTGAGTCCCTCTCAAGATGCTGTGGATTGTGTAAAAGCAGGTTGGTCTCAAATGCATGGACTTGACGTGAGAGGTGCTGTGCTTAAAAAAGTACATATTATTAATTAAGCCATGATACTGCTTTGTGCAATGCATACCATTAGAGAAACACACAGGAAGGGTAATGCAAGGAGGAGGCAGACTCATTGTTCATACCCTTTATTCAGAGGCAAAGTTTTCATTGCACACCTCCCCAAGAAACCTTTGCCATGTGGTTCAGATTATATTGCAGCATTTGGCTGGAAGTGACCCATACTAGTCTGTTGCTGTGTGAATATGTTTTATCTGATTCAGTACAGAAGTTGTGGGAAGAAAACCATGCCAAACAGTGAATCTTTTCCCAGCATTTCTTTGCAAGGCGTGGTGTTATGCACAACAACAAAGATCAAATATCACTTTTGGAACAGCAAGGAGAAGCTTCTGTCAGTATTTGCAATTGAGACTGAGTGAAATATTTTCCCCTCCTGAAAGATTGCAAGCTTTTGGCTTGAAACATGCCCTAGTAGAGTGTCAACATTTGCTTCAGCCACAGTGGCTTACCCTTTGTTCTCTTTTTCTCTTATCCAGTGCAAAGTCACCTAACTAGGATTCATTACAGCATTTCCACATGAGATGACACTGTAATATGAATAAAAGTGTTTTCTGTGTACCCTAGTTTTCAGCTTGAGCACCTGTACAAACCAGTACTAGAGAAGTGGCATTCATAATACATTCACCAGGGACTTGATTCCCTGATAAAACTACTGCCATTGTCTTCTACAATTTTGTATGTGGTACTAGAGCACTGCACCAGTTCTGGATTCCCCAACACAGGAAGGGCAATGACCTGCTACAGTGAGCCCAGAGAGGCCACCACGATGACCAGAGGCATGCAAACCTCTCTAGGAAAGGAGGAGAGGATTGGGATTGTTCACCCTGGAGAATAGAAAAGGCTGTGGGGTGGCCTAATTGTAGCCATTCAGTGCCTGATAGAAACCTACAAGGAAGATGGAGAGAGACTTTTTACAAGGGCATATAGGAACAGGATGAGGGGAAATTACTTCAAACTGAGGAGAGCAGGCTTGGATTAGATATTAGGAAGAAATTTTTTAGTGTGAGTGTAGTGAGACACTGAAACACATTGAGTATTTGTGGATGCCCAGTCTCTGGAAGTGTTCAGGGTCAGGTTGGGTGGGGTCCTGGGCACCCTGGTCTGGAGGAAGCTGCCCCTGCCCTCAGCAGCTTGGTTGGAACTAGATCATCTTTAAGTTCCCTTCCATTTCAAGTCATTCTATGATTATATGATTTTTGCAAGGAGTTTCCACTTTGCAGCCTGCTACTGCAGTTTGGTACTGCAGGGTCTTGTTTCTATTTGACAGTTCCAAAATCTGAATTTAACTACCACAATAATTAATTGTTGTTCAAAATGCTTGTGTTTTTGTGGGGTTATCTGAACTGGTGGCATGATGATTGCTTTCTGTATTTACACATAGCGTCTTACAGGTTGCCAGGAAAACCTAAAGCACTTTTAGGAAAAAGAGAATCTGAATCAATTGTGCTAATGATTAATTCTAAGTAGTTTTGCAAGTGGTCAGTTATGTAATTTTGGTAAGATAATAGAGCCTTTAATATTTATTATTATGTTCCTAGCACTTACTTTGGGTAAAAAGAACGGAATTAGTTTCCTCTGACATGGCACACTTAGAGGACTGTAGTAGTTTAAATGTGGAAATCAGAAGAGCATCTGTTTTATGGAGTATTTATTGTAAGTCACAATAGTGAGTACAATATTGCCATTACTTGTTATTACTGATTCATAAAACTGACTTTTAAAAATTAAAAGAACAAAAACGCTCCTTTTTAGGGCAGTAGTTGGGATTATTTAAAAGTGGCCAGGCCTTTGCCTTGGACCTGGATGATATTCATATGCCAGTGTCAGAACTGTGATGCTGAACCCCTGTGATCAGCTGAAAGGTCAAAGGCTCTTCCCTGCCTTCCTGCCATCCCTGTGCCTGCAGCAGGCTACCTCTGGCTGGGGAACGATGGAAAGCAAGTAGAGAAACTTATGGGTTGAGACAGACACAGATTTGTAAGTGAAGGAGAGAAAAGAAAAAAGGAAAATAAACCTGAAACAAAACAAGTGGTGTGAAAGTAGTCACTAAGCAGTGGCTGTTTTCCAAAAATCTCCTCGCTTGATGTTCTTTTTTGGCTAAGCACATGCTGTGCAGTGTGGGATAGCCCTGGGGTTAGCTGAGGTTAATCTTTGTCCACTTCCAGCCTCTGCCACCCCCAACCCACTCACTGGGAGGGCAGAACAGGAAAAAGAGAAAGCCTTGGTGCTGTGCAAGCATTGCTAACAACAGCCAGCAGAGTTTCTTGTCAACACTGCTGTGGTCACAGATCCACAGCAGAGCACCCAACAGACTGCTCTCAGCACAATTAACTCCATCCCAGCCACAGCCAGTACAACAAAAATATCTGACATACCTGGGGAGGTAACTGGGCCTCTCCAAAACTCTTATTTTCCTTCTGCATATAGTTACAGAAACAGGAATATTTGGGCTCACCTTTTGGGTGATCCAAGCCCTCTTTGTGGATAGCACCCACAGAATGAGGACTGCAAGGTATTCTGGTAAGAATCCTTCATCCCCTGCCCAGGCACTGTGCAGAAAACCTCCCCTCCTTCATCAGCACATAAGCAAACTGTAAGGGAAGATCTGTAAGGGCACAGGAGCCCACACTGGGTTCCTGCACCTCTTTTCTTTTCAGTGGAGAACAAATACCTAAGCAAGACACGGTAAAGGTCACAGTACAATGCCACACCCTTTGACTGCTAGACTATTTCATACAATGGTGGATAGCTATCCCTCATTTTCCCCAGAGGAACGTGCCTGCCTGATGCTCCCAGCTGTGCACTGCAAGCACTGGCTGCACCTCCTCTGCAGCCTGAGCAGCCACCAGGACTCTTTCCAGGCAGCTGCTCTTTGCTGGCTGGAGGCAGCTCCCTGTTCAGCAAGCTTGGGATTGCAGACCCTGCTTTGAGGTGTCTAACTCAACAGGCACCAGCCAAAGAAATTCAGGATCCGAAAAAGACTTATAGCCCTCTGAGCAGCATCTCAGGCCAGGCAGGATATACCCAGGCACCCAAAACAGTTAACCAAAAGGTTGGTGGTTCGAGCCCACCCAGGGACGCCAAATGTCCCAGTCTGAGGTTTCTCCTTTGCCCTGAGATCACCCCAGAGGGACATGAGGTGGTTCAAACCCTGGTTCTCCCTGAAGCAGCTGAAGAGAGATTGCTGGAGATGGTTTTCTCTTGTTCCAAGGATTGTTTATTATTTCTTATCTCAGGCACCTTTTACTTGCCCAGCAGTGGTCTGCTCAGCTTGGCATCCATGGTGGAATCTGCCTGGTGAAGGCAGGGCTTATCTTATATAGTTTGTACTATATATTTCATGTTTACAAAATTTTCCCAATACAATGCAATTTTATTAAATGGTCCAGCCTTGACCCCATCCAATCTAAAAGCACCAAAGTGTCACCCAACATGGATGACTGGGAGAAGAAGGAGGAAGAAGTATCCACCCCCCAAATTCTCCATCTTGGCCACGTGTCCCTTATCATAAACATTCCAAAAACCCCTATTTATCTACGTTCTAAAAGTCTAATTTATACTTTAATAATTTTGGTGACCTGTTTCCATTCTCTTTGTGCTGACAACTTCCCCCAGGGGTTAGAATTCAGCGCCTGAGACACCAGGGTCTCACTCAGGAGTCTTTGAGACCCTTGCCAGGGGGGTTTTGAGATCCCCCAAGGAGGCCAGGGATATGCCCTGGGCTCCCACAGCACACCTGTGTTCAGCCAACTTTGAAACCCAGGTTTATCTTTAAGAGTGACCTAGCCCAATCAAGCCAGGTTCATAATCTCTCTTACCTGCAGGTATCTTTTTCAAAAGTGAACTCTCTTCTATGCACTTCCTTAGAAGTTTTTGCTTACATTAACTGTTGTTAGATTTAAACTATTTCTAAGTTCCTTCTGCCCTCCTGGCTGCAGTTTTTATTTTTTCTGGGCCACAGTAGAGGTGGCTAAATCTCCTCCCAGCCCAAACCCTACTATTAAGTAAAAGCACCTACAGACATCGATGTGACCAGAAGAGAAAATGAACAGTACAATGCACTTTCAAAGCACCATGTAACTGAAGGGCCTTGTGATTGCCAAGTGCCCCAAAGTCCAATCACACTGACATGTGTGGTTTTTAGTAGCTGTTTGAGGAAACAGGATGGTTTCTGAATGAGAGCATCCCTTAATAGTCACACCCCAACAACAAATTATTTAGAAAATATCTTTAAGCTATGGATTGATATAATCAGAGTGCTAAATAGTATGATCCTTTTGTTGTATTAAGTAGCCCATAAAATATCATACTGACCTTTTCCAATAGTAGTAATTAAAATGCAAATGTGAAATACAAATGTGGTTTTCTGTCTCCACAGACCTGAGAGGTGCCTGTTTTTCAAACTGGGGGCTGACCCCCTTTAGATGTCAGCAGATAGTTGTATGCTCCATGTTTTATTCCTTTCCTTCTAGAAAAACTCCTTTTACTTCAGCTTGTTGTTTTATCCCCATTTTTCCGTTGCGGCCACCTATTTTCCCTTGGTTTATGCATCCTTTGGACAGGGACTGATTTTACACGTTGGGACTCATCAGTCACAGGAGGACTGTTCTATGATAGGAGCCCTCAAACACATCTGCAAAACCAAATAAATATGCAAATAACTGTAAAAATAAGTAACAACAAAACCCAATAACCAAAATAATGTTTGAGCAATAAGGAATAGCTTCTGGATATTTTGGGCCAGATTAGGTGATTTACAGTCTGTCATGAAGAAGGATTTGACATGAATACATCAGGGCTTTTTCAATGTAGCAACTGATGGAACAAAACATCAGGCAATATTTCAGTGTTACATGCAAAGCATTGCAGAGCTAGTAAATGGGATCACTACTTTTCTTCTTGTTGTTTCACTGTTGAAATAGAAGAAAAGAGAAACAATCAAAATAAGAGGAAATGGACTTTTGTCTCTTTTAATCATCAACACTTAGCCAACTTTTATTCCTAACAAGTAAAATTTACTCTGGTAACAGCCCCCTTAAATGGTGTGAATTTCCAAATGGAGTGTCTTAAAATTTACCTAATAATTTCATGGCTTGTGGAAATTATGAAATCTTTGAAACAGACACTTTCATACAGCCAATTCATCATAAATTAGTCATAACATCTCAACAGAACAATCAAGATGAATTCAGTTGACTTTAATGTAAATGCAATTTCTGTTTTTGTAGGTGCTCCATTACAATTGGTCTGCATTTAAATATGAGTCAATAGTCATTAAAAATGAAGTCTACCCTGACTTTTTCTCCCCAGTATATGTTCTGGTCATACATAATGTAACTTGAGTCTTGCTGCTCTGTTTTTGCCACTAGCCTACACTATCACAAACACACAACTTAGGATCTTGTATCTGGTCAGTCTGGTGTGAGTATTATAAATGGAAAAACCTACAGAACATACCCAGCTAAATGAAATTCTACATTTTGTTTAAGTTTATAGAAATGTGTGAAAGTGTCCTAAATTGCATTTTAAAAAATTTCCCCTATTTTTGCAGGAGTAAACAATGGTGCTATAGTGTTAACCAGAGAATGAAGAAAATTTTGTGAAGGAAAGATGCTTTGGCCCTATGATTAGACATGGGGGTATTTTTATGAACAACATAGCAGTACTTTAAAGCAAAAATGGTGAAAAATACTTATTTTTAAACAAGGTCAGGATCTTATTAACGTAGAGCATTCAAAAGGTCCTCAAGGTCTCAGCCATTATAAGTTTCTGGTAAATCCTGAGCCATTTATGCTACTAGTTATGTGTATGTAGTTCTGATGGGCTCATAGAGATACCAGTAAAACCTCAGTGCTGCATCTCACATGGAGACAAAAACTACCAGAGACACTGAAGCAGTTCCCTGCTGCAGGCAAAGGAGAACTGCAGAAGGTCACTCTGCAGGTGCATGTTGAGAAATTTGCCACAGGAAGGGGCAGGGAGGAATGAAGCAAATTCAAACACACAAGAATTATGTTCTCTGTATGTATTATACTCATGCAACACCCTTTTGCATTTGTAATACAGACTGCCTTGGGGGAGCTGGAGGAAGAGTTTTGCAAGGAATTAAATTGTTCTTTTAAAAGACAAAAAAATTATATATGAATGATAAAGAGCATTGAGATGACAGAAATCAGTTACCTGTTCATATTCCACATGCTCCAGACACATATCACTTCAGTACAGATTTAACCACTTAAACAAAATTCTCCATAGCTATAGCAACTGCTCGAGCATACCTTTCCTGCTAAATCCACAGCTGAAAATAAACATATCTTGTAATTCTTCTAAAATTTGCATCTTTGCATTTATGCCCTTTAGTATTTCTATAATAAACCATCTAACATGACAGTTAGAAAAATTCATTAGCAATGTGTGCATTTAAATATTGATTAAAGTGTGTGTGGGAGGTAGGTTTTGATTGGTTGGTTGGTTGGTTCAAATAGGTTTTGGGGCATGTTTGTAAAGAAAAATTAAAATCTGATTTGGCAACACTGATTATAAAAGCAACGGATTTAAATGAGTCTGGGTAGGTCCAAATGGACATGACCACCTTTTCATCTGTAGGAATTATTTGTGACATAATCCTAACTCTTTTTGCTGACAACACTGAAATGTCCAGTAGTCAAAAGGTAAAAGAAATCATCTCAGTTTTTGTTTCAAGGATTTATAAATCAGTATTATTTCACCTGAGTAAAATAAGGAGTTCTGTTTCTAAGAGAGGCTCGAGCAATCAGACGTAGAGAGGCCAAGAGAACTGAGCTCTGTTGTTTTGGTAGCTACACTGCTGCTGTTTAGCAACTATTTTGCCAGCAGTAGAGATCTTGGATAGGTGCCCCTGTGTTTTAATTCCTATTCAGTTGAATTCAATAAGTACTCTATTCCAACGTAACCAAAACAGCGGACGCAAAAACTGAGTTTCCAGCTTTTCATTCCCTCAGCAGGAAACTGTTGTTCTTTTTTCCGAACAGCTGAAAACAAAGGAAAATATTCAGAGAATGAAAATGTTTGAGGTAGAGAAGAGGGTAATCATTTACATATGTGCATTGAAAAGTTTTGAAAATTAGTTTTGGAGCTCTGCTTGCACTGGCGGTTTTTTTTCCTTACTTATTGCTACTCTCTAACAGTAAACCTTGTTCAATTCTGTCAGAGCCAACAGAAAAACAATAGAATATCACCCAACAGACTCAAGCAGCAGGAAAACAGCTTTGCCAAAAAATAAGTAAGTAAATAAATTACTTTTTAAATCGCTGATAAGTAATATAAATAACAGTTTTAATATTGATGTGTCCATGCTATTATCACACATTCTACTCCAGTACACTCTTACAGCTTGCTCACTGAACAGGAAACCACTCAGCTTCACCCTGTGTTCAAAAGCTGCTAATCTAAATTGTGTTATTGTAAGAGTGGGCTAGTTGTAACTCAGAGGTTTGTGGTGGTACTTCCCAAACTTTAGGCAATCCAAGGGTGGATGATTAGCTATAGATAAAATGAATGTGCATTAATGCAGTCTTAGTGTGATCCTTGGCCAAATCCTCATAGCAAAATAACTTTTGATGTTGCTCCTGAATACTAAATACTGCTACTGCAGTGACCCACAAGTGTTGCTGGACAGGCTGACACAGAGCTACAGTCCAGTGGGTAAAGAGGGTCATGGTGAGAGAACCAACATTCTCCATGGTAGAGTAACAGCAGGATGGAAGAACACATCAGGAGTAGGGGAAGTGCTGTATTTATTTGGCAGAATGGGAAGGGAGCCATGTGGAGTGGCACAGCTGCATGTGGAAAGGGAGTTTTAGCTCCTGTCTCCCTAAGGAAATTCATCCCTCCAACAACACACTGAATATGCTAAAGTATCAATAAGGCTGTTACAATATTTATGTCTAAAAGGAATATTTTCAAAATTAATAGAATTCTCTGCAACAAGCTTGGAGCTATAAGTGAACAAAAATGTAAGGTCTGACCCAATATTGTGGAATTTCCAAATCTGCCAAGTAATTTCTCAAATGTACTT
The DNA here is from genome assembly GCF_903797595.1 of Erithacus rubecula. Lineage (NCBI taxonomy): Eukaryota > Metazoa > Chordata > Aves > Passeriformes > Muscicapidae > Erithacus > Erithacus rubecula. The sequence goes on along the minus strand of NC_136687.1, from coordinate 11,892,106 downwards.
ATTATCCTTGCAACATTTACTCATTAATTTAAACCAGACTCTGAGAAGTTTCATAGAGCAATGACAATGTCTAATATTTAATTAAGTGGATTTTTTTCTCTTTTGTTATGTATTTAGGTCTTGCCCAAACGTACACGAAGTAATGAATCCGAACATACATGAGAAAGGTAAAATTCTTCCACTGCTGAAAAAAAAAGTACTATAACATGTCTATTCAGCCTGCTTACTGAGCCAGTAAAAGTCTGTGACAGATCTGAACATTTTAATATCATAAAAATTAAAATGAATTGGTAGAAAAAATGAAAAGTAATGGATACCCACTAAGGGGATACTCACTAATGCAGACAAAAAAGGTGTTTACTTCCACTGTGCCCCAAAAAATGTTTGGCATCATGATGGTATACTGCAAAAGTTAGGAATAATTCTATTGATGCAGACTGAAAACATTATTTTGGCTGATGGCTTCTAGAAAGCAACTGAGGGAACTTTCTTTTTCCATCTGCTGCTATCTTTGAAGGTCTCACCTCTTTTTCCTGTTTGCTGTTCCAAATAAGACAATGACAAAGGATGTCTAAATCTTTTCCATGACAGATTATGGTCAGTAGCAAGCATGTGTTTAAACCCCATTAATTACAAAAGTAAAACACTGCACTTTCTTAAATTGCTCATAAATGACACTGCAGTTCACAACTGTATCTGAGCTATTTAATGCAAAGCATATAAAATTACCTAACTAAAAAGTGGCACAACTAGCCAGATAAGTTTATTTGATGTACCATATGTTTATAGTGTTATGTAAGCTTGCTTTAATGCATTCAATATCCATATAATATAGAAGATTTAGATTTAAGGGTGGAAAAAGCAGTTCTGGGAAAAATAAAACCCAGCAATCTATCATCTAACTGCAAATCTTTTATTATGTGGATGGCTGGCCTTAGCCCAAACACCCCACCATAACTGGTATATATTCTCATGCCTTTTTCAGATCGCTGAAGTGAAACTTGCCTAATCTTTTACTTGATACTCTAATTAAACCTATATTATTCAGGAGCTTGTTAATCTAGCTGCTCTGTAGGCTTAAGGATGATGCCTGTATACCTGAGCAGGACAAGGTTTTGCATCATAATTTTGGGCAAGACAGTAAAAAAGTGACTCTGAAAATGTCTACAGTTCTTCCTTGCAGCATTTCCAGTTTGAAGGGGTTGTTTTTTCTACTGAAGTGGTTAGGATCCCTGTCAGGATCACAGGGTTTATTAAATCACAACCCACAATTCTTTATAGTTTTTTGCCACTGGCTGAAACACTGCAGTAACTGAAAAAACCATTGTGCTTTCATAGATTCAGAGAAGCCAATGGGAACAGATTTACCTTCTGCTTTCCCACTTGAAGGGCTATGTTTTTGATGTTGGACTTTTGTGTACAAATTTCTAACCTGTCACCCTTATAAACAAAACATTTTTAGGCCACCATGAAAAGTGAAGGCTGCCACAAAATGCACACATTGTTTTATTCCATTGCAAATTAAAGAGAAGATTTTGTTTCCATTTTGTCTTTTGACATCAGGCATTCTCTGTCAACATGTATACCACAGAAATATAACAAATTATTATTATTATTATTATTATTATTATTATTATTATTATTATTATTATTATTATTATTTGTAGACTCTATTTATTAATTTCATAAGCAATGCAGTAAAGCAACAAATAATTTTCAGACTGAACAAAACACAATGAGTCCCTATAGCTTGAGGAGACTCTAGCCTGTGCTAGCTTTAAATCATTAGCTTCTAGTGAAAAAAACAAAAATTATGCCAGAAGGTCCAGCTGATTGCAGCTACCTGGCTCAAAGATTCAGTCCTCTTTCATCCTTGTTCAACAGCCAGTGCAGCAAAAGCCAGAAAATTTGAAGATGTCTCTGCTCATTGCTGGTAGGCAGGGCTAGATGACCTTTAAAAGTCTTTACCAACCCAGTCTGGCCTATGGTTCTATAATAAAATAGATGTTCCAGCAAGATAGATAGATAGATAGATAGATAGATAGATAGATAGATAGATAGATAGATAGATAGATAGATAGATAGATAGATAGATAGCAGTAGAAATAGTCTCCCCTTAGGTGTGTTAACTTCTATGACAGTGCCTCATCTAACACCTGAACAGTGCACAGCACTTCTCATTCTGAAGGCCTGATAGGTACAGAAAGGCTGACAGAGTTAAATATTCACCTTCATTATGAAAATTATTCTAAAATAACAGCAAGAGTGATTTCTCACTGATTTGCACTCCTCAGCTAGCACAGAGGAAATAATTGGGCAGTTGCTTTATGTAGAGGGCAGACCCACAGAAAAGCAACACCAGTGCTGCTCCCTTCACTGGTTCAGTGCAAAGGAGCCTAAGAAAGAATTCTGGTGGTTTATGCATAACAGAAGAGATGATAAACTGACCTGGACATCAAATTGTAAACTGATATTGGATAGCAATACATCACCCCAAAGGCTTTTGTCAAACAGTCCCTTTTAGCATTAAGCCATGAAATGCATGGGCAATAGCATTGACATTTACCACTCTTATTCATTGTTTATTGTTGAGGATAAAACAACCACACTTTTTTTTATGAACAGAAGTACAAAGGCTGCAAACTAAGACACTGCCTTTTTTTTATTATTAACCTGGTACCATCTTTAACTGGGCTTACTTCTGGTTAGCACCAGTATAACTAAACAGAAAATCAGACAAGTAGTTTGCATGAATAAATCTCCTTCCCTGTCACCCATGAATGATCCTCCAAGCAGAGACTAAAGTACTATGTATATTGAATAAATGAACATTCAATGCCATCTGCTGGGGCATTAAAAAATATGCAATACCAGGCTCACAGAACAAGAGTGACAAATGCAAAGAAGGAGTTTAGGCAGAAACTTGCTTCTTCCAAAAGATAGATTTAAGGGAGGGTTGTGGGATGCTGACTGTCCTTAATATCCTTCAGCCACGGGGTACAGCCCCTGGACAAGAAGTAGTTCTGGTTTTAACTCTTTCCTTACAATAAAAGTATTTCAGTGCACAGTCCCCTTTTTTCCTAAGCATCACAACATGCTGTAATTATTTGTTATTGGTTGGTCTTGATAGAAGGACTTCCATGCTCTACTTTTGAAATCAGGCCATTATGTAGCCAGAGATGCAAGATTTGTGAGGTTACAGGCAGCCTAAAAAAGGATGGAAACAGTCCTTATGGCAATACCATGAGACAGCTCCATGGACAGACAAACACCACCAAAAACAATTTATAGCCTGATAGCTGAAGTGTTCTCAGATTTGGGATTTTCTTCTGCTACAAAGAGAACAAAACACGTTTCTATTCACAGAGGGATTTCCAGACCAGCAGTGCCAGAGCTCTCAAAGCTCTGCACCAAGAAGCAAAACTCAGGGGAGAGAGAGGAGTTCACCTTCTTTGGGTGTTCTTGGGCGGGCTCAGACATGCTCATGATGGTCAATCCCTTTTCCACACAGCTACTTCCTCAAGCATTGCATAGGTCCACAAACTCATGAGTGGACCTGCTCTATGTCCTTTTTATAGTATCTCTAAAATATTGTAAATACTCTAAAATCTGCAGTTGGCAGACTTTTATTGCTTTATATAAGTTATTAGCTACTGTATAATTTGCTACAGAATGGGACCTGCTGACAGCTTTTCTCCATTTCATACAGAAAAGAGAACTATTCTTGCTAGCAACCATCATTCTGTAAGTACCACATGTTCTTCCTAAAGTTTTACTTTTCTTTCAGTTCCTGATGTATGTTAATATCATCTGGGGTATAATACTAACAAAAAATGCAATCATCACTGGTTTTTAGTGCAAAATAAGGCATGAAAATTGTGATATATACATGAGAACTTTTTTTAGTGGAATCTAGACTGGAGAAGTGACTCGCCAATTCTCCATTTATGGGCTGAACCTGAAATACACTTTTATCATTAGATCAAGTATCAGGAATCAAGCTGAACAAGGATGTAAGTCATAAATCTCAAGATTAAATATGCAAGCAATACAAATGAAAGCTGGAAATCAAACAGTGTCAATGTCTTTAATATCTTTCTATTTGTGTCTGAAATCTGGGTTTGAGTTTCAGTTCAGGCATATAAGAAAAGAATGCAAATACATTTTAAATCATACAAAGATGAAAATTTGGCACAGGTCTATGTTTTAATAAGCAAGTTGGACAAATAAAGGATGACTAAAGAAGTTTGATGCAATCAATACTTTGACTGCTTCAGATTTCACAACATGATTAATAAAAATCAGATGCTATATGGGATTAATACCAAATAGAAGGCAAAAACAACACTAAGCAGAACGGGGAAAGAATGGTCAGGAAATTATTTACTTATGCTAAGACACTTAAAGAATTATTTAAGAAATTTCTGAGATATCAATTTATTATCTTTGGGAATTCTCCAGAGCCCTGAGCTCCTAAAATTATGGAAAAGAATAATGGTAATCATAATTTCTTCCAAGAAAGGGAGCAAATCCTGATGACTTATTTGGTACCTGAAGAGATTGTTAAACAAATTCAATCTGAAAGCATATTTTGGAAATAATAGGCCTTATTATGTAAAGAATTGTTAATGTGAACATGAAGAACATCTCATCAACTCCCCAAACCAAAAAGTAATTTCCTTTTCAGCAGAAATATGACTACAATAATGAGAAAGAAAACAGTAAATGTGATATATATTGATTTTTGTTAGGCCTCTGATATTTCCCAGAAGACAGTCTCACAAGTACATGCCTGGTCTAGATGAAAATGCATTTCATCTAGATGAAAGTGCTTGCACAACTGATTGAAAAAATAGCCACTCTCAGCCTAGCTGGCAGTAGTTTGTTATTGAACTGGAAAGAGTTGTGCAGAGAAGAGCCTGAAAACCCAGGTACCCTGCAGGGGTCTGTCTAGGGTGTGGTGACATTTTTATGTAATGTCATAAAGACAAACTTTGCTCTGGCATGTACTGTAAAGAACAATTCTTGGAGGTCTGGCTCATGATCTAACAGAGATGTGTACAATCTGGAGCTCACAGGAAAGCAGCACTGGGGATATGAGATTCAGAGTCTTTTAAGTTGGTTGACAATCCAGGAAAGATTTAAAGAGGTGTATTTTCTTAGTGAGAAGAATTTTAAAAAGATAATTATAGGCATTAGCATAATAAAGTTTGAAGTAAAGTGCATAGTAATCAATTTTTAGTGTCCTTGGAGGGTAAAACAAATTAGTTTAAATTTTAGCACTCAAGAGAACAAGCATGAACTGAAAGGGCAGTTAACTGGTAGAAGAAGATACCCCAGGAATTGATTCCTCATTACTAATGAGAATAAAACAAACATTAGGGAAAAAAATTGAGAATAAAGTAAATTAGAGAATAAAAGAAACATCAAAGAAGGTCCAAGTGCATGGATTCACCTACACTGTTGGTAACAAAATATGACTTCTAGAGGCATGGGGTACCCTCAGCTGAGTTTTTTCAGCAGCAATGTCATTCTGCTGAATGCAGAATGTTCTTTCTGTGCTGAAGGAAGCCAGCAGTTGTTTCAGTGAGTAAACAGAGAGGATGAAGGGTGGAACAGAGCTCCAGAACACAACCTTGAACAAACTCATACAAGTGTATAGACACATCCAGAGTCATCCTGAGTCAGCTCAGCACCATATTTCCATGGACTCCACTGCTCAATATGTACTCACTATCATGTTCACTTGGGCTGCACATTTGTTAGCACAAATTCCCCAAAACACCTTATGTTTGTATTTTGAAGAGTGACATTTGTGATGAGCTAGTTAAAATATTCTTGCAAGTAACATATGTAAACAGTCAGTACAATACAAATACTACATGGATTATATTATAATAAAAGATGCAGTTTCAAATGTCTGCAATGATCATAAATTAAACACTTTCATTACATTTTCAAGAGCAGAGAGGCAAAATTCAGAGAGACATTTGAACTGTCTCCCAAATGGCTATTTCATAAATCTAAACTAAAAATTTATGTACTCAAACCACTTCCTCAACTACTTTCCAACCCTTTAGTTTCCATCATAAAATTTCTCATGCACCAAAATGTCTGGTTATGACAATCATATATTTCCACACTGAAATCAATCTTGAACTTAAATTTATTTGTATTATCTGCATATCTCTTCTATCCAGAGCAAATACTTGACAATGAAGGGCAAGAGTGACTTACAGTTTTCCTCCAAGCCATCTGAAGAGGGAGAAAATGTGTATGAGACTGTAAGTTCTTCAGTGCTGGAGGCTGTTCAGTCCTTGAGAATCCTTCCTGCCAAACCTCTACAAGAATCTGAATATGCAGGTAACATCTTCTGTCTGTGGGAAGTGAGCAAAACCTAAAGTTATATAGGCACAGCACAGACTGGGAGCAGATTTTTTTTTTTTTTTTTAATTAAATGGTTCAACTGAAAAGTAACACTGGTAGGCAGGAACACGAGAAGAGCTTTGTCTGCTTCTTCATATTCAACAGTTACCCTGATTTTTATTAGATTATGCTAAATTAATAATTATACACTGCTTTTTAATTTTAATATTACCTTCATGGGATAAATTCTATTATCCCATTCCACATGGAATGTGCAAAAACCTGGCTGATCAAACTCAAAGCCATTTCAGACAATTTCACTGCTATTTAAGCTTAGAAACCTTTAAGATGGAAAAACCTTTAAAATATTAAAGAACACACTAAACTTTCCTCCAGATGATAATGTAGTATTCTTTCTAAAGGTGTTCTCTGATGCTTCAAATAGCAGTAGGGAGCAATTACTTTGAGTGTATTTCTCAAGCATTCTTAACCTTGTAAGGCAGCAGCATTAATCACCTTCTGGTTTACTGAAGCTATTCTAACTCACATTTAATACTTAAACATACAGAGCCAATTAATATCCCACTTATGGAAGTGAAATGTCATCCTAGCTGCAGCATTGCTCCAACCCAATATAAACACTTTAGAGGTTTTAAATAGTTTAAAAAAATGGTGGGGGTCGTAGATGAGAAAGACTGGGAATCATAAACCAGATAGTTTGCTCCAGTTCACATCAAAGTCAGCAAAGACATTTTCTACTCATTTTTTTGTGGGAGTTTGTTTGATGTCTAAACAAATAGATGGCTTTTAAAGTGAGTAAATTTATCAGTGTGTGAAAGGATCACAATCAGTCTGAACAACCAGATATTCTACATTATGATCCAAGACTAATTTATCCATTTTAATTGGAAATCTGAATTGAATTCCAAATACAGTTTTTATCTTGGTTAGCAGTAAAAACTTTTATTTAGCAGTCAGTACCTTTTGTTGTTTATGTAAGATTGTCCTGAAATAGCCAAAGGACATTGTTTTCATTTTGTTATTTCAGGTAAAACACATTAAACAAAAATCTGCTTTTTTTCCTGTGTATTATGTCCTATAATGTGGCAGGAGTGAGGAAAGGACTGAAAATATTTTTCAAAAGGATAAAATTCAATGCTAACATTTTTGCCATCTTTTCTAGATAAATACCAGTGCCATTGAGATGTAAAATTAATGACTGAAAACATGTTAGCATACAACATGAGCATTTCCTTTTGATTGCCAGGGACGCAGTTTTTATTAAAAGCTAAAGTAAAATTAAAATACTGCTTAGAGAATGAAACCCCTACAACTCTCACAAAATCAGAGCATGACAGCATTGCTAAGAGGAAAGGTTCAAATGAAAAACAAGTTCAGTAATCTAACCACAGTGAAGGTCAAATGTCTGCCTTAACTGTTTACCAGCTTATGAAGGTTTTTATTCATAACCACAGTGGTTATATAGCAAAAAGCTATTATCAGGGTCATGCTTATGTCCTCAACACAACTGTTAAAATAGTTATTATGTTCTGGGGAAAAAAGAAAAAAAAAAAAAAGGAGGCAAAAAAAAAAGATGAGACCTGATCTGAAAAACACATTTGGAACATTAAAACACCTCCTTCTTCAAACATCATATTGCTGAATTACTCAGGCTTGATTTTTCTTCCTCTTTTGCAGATAAACGTTGCTTAAGGCCTTCAGGTACCACTTCCCCAACGAGCAAGAGCCCAGCTCAGCTCCTCCAAGACTCAGCTGTAAGTAAAGACACTAAACCTTATTCACAACCAATTTCCCCTTTTCTGTAATATCTATTTCAAGTCTCAGCCACATCACATTCACTTGCACCGGGCAGCCCAAGCTCCTGTGAGCTGTTCCTGTTTCACTTTTCATGGATGCCCTAGCTCCTGCTTTCCCTCATTGACTGATGGGGTTCTGCTAGGTCTTGGAGGCATCCCAGCCAGGAGCAGCACCCTGCTACTGGCCTCAGCTTCCAGAATGATGGCTAATATCACATCTTGATTTTGGTTTATTCACAGATTCGCACTTTTGATCCGGAGGAAAGAGCACTGCCAAATGTAAGAGGTATAATAAAAAAAAAAACCCTACTCATTTCTACAAACAGAAATAGTAATTGCTACTTTCATATTTCCCTTTTGTAAGTAGGCAGAGATGACATTTAATAGAATAGACATGGTTTTCAGAACAACAGCTGCTTTCCAAAACAACCATCCTGCAAATTCTGCAGTATACTTTAAACTATTTTAATACTATATACTATATATTATATACTATACTATATACTATAAATAATACTATTTTAAACTATTTAAACTATTTTTTTAATTACTGAAGTAATTATTTACAGGAGATATATTTTATCTCAGGAGTTCCCTATTCCTACAGGAGGAGGAATAAAAGCCCTTCAGGTTAAAAGCCAAAATTTCCTTTTCACTACATTGTAAGGACATAAGGGGCAGGAAGAAGTCAATGTCTCCTGAACTCTTCCACCAAAAGGCTGCAAGTTTCCACTGTGCTTTACTTCCAATAATGTAATTATTTTTCACTCCCTGTCCTTCTGAGGCTGTTTCCATGAATATATTGTAAAACATAATCTAATAACTATTTTTAACAAGTAATACCAACTTTAACTAGTAATTCCCACTAGATATTTGCATCCTAGAGTGACTATTTATAATGGCAATTGTTCATCTGACAATGGAAAATTGAAAAAATTGAAATCTGACAATGCTCACCTACTCAGAATATGCTAATAATGTGGTACATCACCTAACATGTTTTCTTCTCTGCTGCTTTACCTTTAACCCAAAATTTGCTTCAAATTCCTTCAATTTTGAGTCAAAAATGTACCTCTAAATTTTGTTCTGCTTCTTGTGGTGAAATCAGAGACAGACGACCTTATTCTTCAAAATGCTAATGAAGTGTACAAATATTAAATCTCTAATTGGCAGTTTTACTTACTCAGTTGTAAGATTGTTTTAAAAGTAGGTTTCTATACAGTTTTTTATATTTAATTTACTTTGAATGTAGCAGTACATCATGCAGTCAGCTACTGAAGGATTAAATATCTGATTATCTTTGAAAAAAAATGGCATTTTTCATCTTACAATTTTCAAAGGTTTGAGCCATAAGGTAATATGGTCAAAAAGACTGCAATTGCCAAGCCAAGAAAATTTGACCGTTTTGTGTTTGCTGTTAACAGCTGACTTTTATAAAGTATTATAATTTGTTCAGCCAGAAAAATAACTCCAAGAATTCCATGTAAAACAGCATTTGCTTTTTCCCCCTCTCTTGTTTCACATTATAATGCAAAATGTTGAGAGAAATAATTCCTACAGATGATGAGAAAGTAAGACTTATATAGTTTGAAAATGAAAGGTTAGATTGATTCTTGTCAGCAAATCCCCATGTAGCCTGGAAAAAATTCTGAATTGAGATAAAATCGAGTAAGCCAGCTTCAAAATCTGCAGAAATCAGTGGGCAAGGACAGTTTGCCAGTTTATCTAAATCTTCAAATTCCTTTGAATTGGATTTACATGTCTCCAAGTGACGTGGAACCAAAGACAGTTCAGGAAGGTAAATTAAACTCTGGTGTTAGAGAACACAACTGATATATATTTTTAGTACTTCCTGAGTAAATAGTGCTTATAGAGACACCAGTAGTTTTAGATAATAGCTACATTGTTTTTATATATACCCTAACATTTTTTCTCATGCCCAGTGCTGTTAAGTGGCCTTGCCACAAGATGGCATGAATGGCACAGAAGACCTTTTTTCTGCAGTATTTTCTAGAAATGTTAAACATTTAAGCTACCATTATTTTATTCAGAGCAATTTGTTATGGTTTACTTGAAGGAGAGCTTGAGATATGTTGCATGTCTTTTGCATTAGTTAGGATTTCAGAATGTAGAAGTTAGGAAAATAATTTCAATATAGCAAAAATAAAGTAAGGTTTTTTTTAATTAGTATGATATTAATTTAAATAATCAATCATATTTTGGTATATTTGAAAAAATAGAACTGATTTCATTGGTTTTCAGTATTTTTATAAATCTCTATACAAAAATGAAAAGATAAAAAAAAAAGCATCACTATTTTGATGAGCATATACATATGTATATAAAGTCCCTGAAAAATATTTAAATTTACAATACCTGAATAAATATCACCCTCAAATGTTTCAGTCTGAAAGCAAGAGCAGAGTTTTGGAGGTAGAGGCAGGGGAAGGCAAGGAATGGGGCCGGACTGCCCATAATAATAACAACAATACCAGAATAAAGCTGTAATTTAATTTGTGAATTATATGGATAGCACTCTACTAAGAATTATTTGTAATTATTTTTAGGAGGAAGAATGAAAATACATGGATACCAGGTAAGCAGAATCTCTCATCGATTAAATTTGTTACTGATTATTTTGCCATTGACTAGATTTTTAAAAGCAGGCTGCCATTTTGCCAGCACTAGCTAAAGGAAAACTCCTCAGTGATTTAAAAATGGCATGTTATAGCATGATGTTTTGTATTGTAGTGCACATAAACCCCTTGACTCTTAACACAGGCATGTCTACTTAATCTAAATTCTTCTGTAGTAAACCAAGGAGGGGGAAATAAGCTCACAGAGATTTTTGTTTGCTCTCTTTTCCAGGAGCCCACACCTCCCCCACGGTAAGATCACATCAGAGATCACTTACCTGTGGTCCCAGGGGGACTCAGTGCTAATGAATGCTCACATCCATCTGTGCTGCTCATGGTAATGAGGTGACTGGAAGTGAGCCAGCATCCTTTCACTGCTGGCTCTCTTTGGACTCACAGGTTCTGATATGGAATTAGGGAGAACAAAACATGAGCTCTAAGCATTCATGGCAGGAGCTCAGGCCTGCATCTTCAAAACCAACTTGGCTGTGCCTACAGGCAAGCCAAAAGCCTATAAATATTGAATCTGGTTCAACCCAGATATAAATTGCTGGAAAAAAAAATATCCCACCAATTTTATTAGTGCCTTATGCTCTGTTCATTATTATAATATTGGCTTCATTCTCACTTATATCACTTTGCCAGTGCTTTTTTCTACACATCTAAATCATGTATAGAAATCAATTGGAATATCTCCACTTACTCCCACAGAAGATAGACCAAGCTCTATTCCACAAATATATTTTTCTATGATATGCCCACAAATAAAAATATAATCACCTCTTGACTTGGTCAACCTCAATAATAACTGCTATAATTAAAACCCATCCTTTCAAAAGGTTCTCTAGGAATGGCAAGTTTATTCCTCCACGCCTACACTGACTGCTTTAAAAGAAATTCTTCCATAAAGAATTTTAAAATATGAGTACCATTACGTATTTAGATTTGACTCTAAAAAATATGAAATAGCATAAAAGGGCAGTAAAATTTCACGAATTCAAAACCGTAATAGTGCAGGAATAAGAACATTCACAGTCCATTATTCTACAGAATTTCACTGTCTGTATTATGGTGGCCAGAATGGTTCTTAATTCTGTCACTTGACTTAATTTGGGTGTGTACTGTTCAGACACAAGGTCCCTCTGAGGAGCCCACTGCTGAAGGCAGCTCTGCCAGGCACCTGGGATGCAGCTCCAGGTTTGTCCAGCCAAGCTCTCCATGCTGCAGCTCCCAGCTGGAGCTGGGCTGGCACAGACAGGGCATGCCCACATCCCTCAGGAAACACCAGGCCCATGTCACCTGTGAGCTTTCTGGGATGAAGAACATTTTTTCCTCTGTGTCTGAAATTGCAGTGTGTCCCCTGGCTGGTCTATATACACAGCCATGCCCACCTGGAAAAATCCACACTGCAGAGCGGAACTTGGCACACCCTGGTGAGGCACAAAAAGCAGCACTTAGTAGCACACAACACAGTGCAGTAATGTTTTGTTAATGTAGAATATTATTCAATATTATTATTGCTGTTGAAAGGCCCTGAAAAGCTTGTGGATCTGAGCTTGGCTCAGACAAAAACATTGAAATACTCACAGAAAATTCCAGTCTCTTACTTCTAGAACTTGAGCTTAAAACACAGTCCCTGCAGCTCCTTTAGTCCCTAATAGCTGTTCAAGTTCTCTTGTGACTTCTCTAGGCCTCCAAAGATGCTGCCAAAGCAGTATCAGCCCCTGCCTCCAGAGCCAAGAATCAGCAGCCAGGTCTTTCCCAAGAGGAACACACTCCGCCAAGATCCCACCTTTCCAATATCAGCAAAAGTCACAAGGTACAGTGCATTCCTCATCTTCCTTCCCTGACAATCAAAACACTCTCCCTGCTCAAACCACAACGTTTTATTTCCATCACACCTCTGCTTTTACTTAAGAAAGTTATTCTTTAGACAGCTGTGAATAATTGAGAGAAGTGGTATTTAGTGTAATGTGACACTGGCTTCTTTTTTTTTTTTTAACTGACAAAATAATGGCAAAGAAGTAAAGGTGTAGAAAAGGAGACAGAACTTTCATTAACATTTTTCTTTAAGATCTGTCCTATTTTTTTCCTTAATTATATTTAGATGTCTTGCAACCACTTTTAGGTACAAAAATGCTATTTATTTAGCACAGTTAGTAAATCAAGTGATAGGGAAACACACTGACTGCACCAGAACACAGAAGCACACTCCACATCCCAAAGATATTACATTCAGCAAAAGAAATGACTCATCTGTAGGCAGATGCCTGACTTCAGCCCATGAGACCAATGAATCGAGGCTACAGATCACTTCTTGCTCTTTCCATTTTGCACTCCTCAGCCACACACTGCCCGTGGTCATTCAGCATCCTGACATGGCAGTGAGGATGAACCACCTGAAGCACAAACCACCTGTGCCCAGCTGAATGACCCAGAACATGCTTATGAACATGCCAGGTTATGAGTCTGGTTGTTTTTTCCACACAACACATAGCTGGTCAGATGTGCTCACTGCCACATAACCAGATGTGCTCTTGTGTGACCAAAATGCACATTCATAACAGGGGACAGTGTTGGACACCTGCTGGGGAGAGGAATGACACAAATCCAGGGGCCACAGGGTATAATGCTCAAATGATTATTGGCAAAAAACTTATAGCAGCTAGAAAGTGTGTCAGTTTTGTCCATCCTTCCTTAAATGATTTCAATTTCAGTTCATCTGGATAAAATTTTGCTTCATTTTATAGAGGTCACTTCAAATCACTTTGGAGGGAAAATAAGCTTAAAAATCAAGGAAATAATTTTTTGCTTAAAGTTAAGTATATTCTTAATGAGTGAGCTCTAATTATGGGTTGTTGGGGTAGGGTTTTTCCCTGAATGGTGCTTAATTTTTTTCATGGATTAGGTTCTAAAAGCTGTTGGTTGCTAAGACATTTTACTAATATGAAGTAGATTCATATTCAGATGCAAGACCTGACACAGATCTGCAAGGTTCCAAATCCCATGACTGATCCCCTCCCTTGGCAGGGCAGCACATATTCAAAGCTTTGTGAGAAATGTTGTAATCCATGTTGCCAGCAGATATCAGTATACAGAGCACTTGGATTTAAAAGGTCCTATTATAAAGCCAAATTCTGTAATATAAATACATGCCATGCCTATTGTACTAGGGGTTTTTATCACACAAGTAGGACAGAATAAGACCACACAATATCTGGGGAAGGCACTTAACAAATTTCCCAAAAGCACTTCACTCAAAATATGTCTCACCTGTCCTCAGTACAGTTACAGCTTTGTAAGGAGAAAAGATATGAGCTGCAGAGGGTAGGAGCAAGGCACTACTGCTTACAGTCCTCTGCTAGACTGTAAGCAAAGCTGTCCAACCACAGATGAGATTTAGAAGTGCAAGTCCTGTTTTCCAACAAAATTTGGAAGATTTATAAAATTCAACACATCATTATTCATACACTCCTAAAAATAGCTTTGTAAAAAATGGGTGAAGGCAGAGTCCTGGAATGTATCTAGTGTGACTGAACCTTTTCCAGGCCATGCAAGGGCCATGTCCCTGGGAGGTGGAGGCCAGCCCTACAAGCACATCTTTAATGTCATGGAACTTTTCCACACACCCAGTGTCCTGAATATGGCCTTTCACACATTAAACAATGACCCTGGAGACCAAGCTAACAAATTGAAGAAACTAACACAAAAACAACTATCCAAACCAAAACAATTCCTCTCCTTTCTCCTAGCCTTCTTGAATAATACAGATAATTTCCAAATTTCTTGCCTCAGGCCTCATGCTGATCAATGTTTTCAACACAGACATGAGGAAGAGAGCTCTTGTTACTGTAGAAAAATAGCTCCCAGGGTTTCCTATACCAGATCTTCCTTTTGTCTTCTGGCTGATTTAGCAAAATATCTGTCATATTTTTTCAGTCAGGAGATAGGCTAAACAGGGACTAAATCTCAGTGTCTTCCAAAAGCTACTAGATGCTTATTCACACCTTATGTTGCTAAGTAGCTTGTAAAATCTGGTCCTCTCTTTTATTAGGAGATGCATGCTGCTAAAAAGCAAAAGCTTTCATCATAACCAAAACATCTAACAAAGATGTCAGACTCAATATCTTGTCCTTTTTTTTTTGTTTGTTTGTTTTTGGGAGAATTTTTCTTTCCCAGGAAACGAAGATACTCCTGTTGATCAGGCATATCAGGAGAAGGCAGAAAAATACCCTAACACCTACTTAATCATGAGGAACATTTTCCACTCATCTTTCTCTGGTTTGCACCTCCTTTCCTCTACACTTTTCATTTCAGCTCTGCGTGTTTCAATTTTTAAATTCTTCAGTCTTCAAGGAACTTATTTCCATTTATAGCTGACTCTAAAGTGTGTGATAAGACCTTTAGGCATGAGATGAAAAGTGCTGAAGTTGATACTCCTCTTTTTCCCCTCCTCCCAGTATAAATCCTTAACAAAGTTGTCTTTCACCACAGTGAATTCAGTGGACACTATTCTTTTTTTAAGGAAGTCCAAGATACTTCTCATGAAAATAATTTGTGTAAAAAAGTAACCAGCCTCTGAACTCTAGCACTAACAAAATCTTTCCCTTGTCAAGGGATGTTGGTTTCCAGTGATGATGTACTCAAAGTGATTTTTATCATAATTAAATGTTTTGTATATTATTCTTTCTTTTCCAGACATTCATCTGTTAGGGAATCAAATAATGTAAGTATTCATATTTATATCTATGAGGACCATAAAAGCCAAACACATTCCACAGCTACACAGCCTCTATTCTAATAGTGTTTTAGCCTACTAGATTAAAAAAAAAACAAAAAAACAAACTCTAAGTCATATTAACTTTGTGTCAGAAAAGTGTCAATCTTTAATGTGTCACAACTTCAATACTGCTACTTCCTGAATGAGGTAAGTTTCTGAATTTGTTTGCAGAAATAAAAGCATAGGTACAGTGCAAAGCTACCCATCCAACTGTCCATATAAAGCATCTCATAACTGCCTGATGTGGATGCCTGTGAAGAGGGACCAGCAGGAGACACTCTCCTTCAGACAAATAGAGATTCTACATACATTTTTACAAGCAGAAAAATGAATTTATAAGGCCAATAGAGAAGTGCAATCACATTAATGTAATATAAATATATATATATATGCTTCAAATATAAGATGACCCATTTCAATACAAAACAGAAATGGACAAATTTTGAATTCAATTTTAGCAGTGCCTGCTATCCCCCAGCTCCCTTTTGCCTCTCACTCCCCACTCACTTTCTACTCAGACCAATGAAGTGAAGCAGAAAAAATGGTTTTAGCAATAAGGGAGTTTAGTTATGGAACGTGGTTTCCTCTAAAACTTATTAAGAGATACAGTCCCTACAACCATGCAGAGTGTTAAAGGATGATTGCAAAATTTGGAAAGAGGTTATAATTCATAGCATTTTGTGCTTTTTACTGAATGTTTTAGTTCCAGCACTAATGTGCTCCTACTGCGTTGGTTTTAATCTTTTTTTCTCATTAAAGGGAACAGAAGAAAGGAATCTATAGTAGTTAATCCCAACTGTTTCTTTCCACACCACAAATCTACAGACTTGTCTAACTTTTAAATCCATTGAGTTTTCCTTCTCCCCAGTTCTGACTGGGAGGCTGCCCCAAACTCCACTTCTCTTGGTTAGACACTTTTTTGGTTTGAAAGATGGTGACAAAAACATGATTTGATAGCAATACTGTAATCAGCACTTAATGCTTTAAAAAGTGATATATTGGCAAGAGAGATATTATTAAAAAAGGACTTTGTCATCCTGGATACTGACTCATTAATCAAATAGTGACTTAATCAAATATGAAAACACTCCCAAGAAAAATAAATATCTTACAGCTTTAATTAATATTTCTGGCTGGTCACTGTACAGCTGCACAAATAATTCAGCTCTTAACAGGATCTTAGTTTGGCTACATCTTAAGGAGAAATATTGTGTGTCTCATGACATGGAAAAGATAAAATTTAATTTTGATCACTTCCCATTCATATAGATATGAAGGCCTAAACAGTTTCAGTGTGAGGAGAAGACAGTGTTGTCCTTCTCAGGGTTTCAGACACTGAAGAGCAGGTCAATAGGTTTGAGACAAGGATTGTTCTTCATGATAACCCAGACAGGCTGCAGGAGAAGGTACTTGGAAAGAAGACAGGCAAAATGCTGCCCAAGAATGAACTAAACCCTGTGCTCAGCTGAGAAGGACCTGGGGACAAAGGCTGGACATGGAGCCACTGGTGTACCCCTGACAGCCATAAAGGCCAACAGCAAACCAAGCTGTGTCCACAAAAGCATTGCCAGGAGTCAAGGGAAGGAACTATTCCCTTTGACCCATCACTCAGCCAACACCTGGAGTAGTGCTTGAGGCTGAAGCTGATAGAGCAGAGAGGGTCAGCACAGGGTTTAGTTCATTCACAGCCAGGACAGGCAGCACCTGCCCTGTCAATGACTCTGGGCTCCCTCTGCCTGGGAGGGACAGCCCTGGGGGAACACAACACTGCCACTCAGAGATGTGTGTCCTAAAGAGAGCATGCTGCTTCACAGAGTGCCCAGCACAAGAGGCAACCGTCTTGAAATGATGAAGGTTTCAATGAGAAGTAGAGAAGAAAAATCAATTATGAGGGTATTAAAAGAGGCTCCCCAGAGAGGCTGTGAAACCTGCATTCTGGGAGGTCTGAAAGTCTCATCTGCCAGTTCTTTAAGCAGGAGCTTGGGCTAGGACCTGCCAGCCTGAATAAGACTTTAAATTACTAAGTAATAAGTAAACATTACTGGGAAAGTAACTTGTAAGGAAGGCTCAAAGTGCAACATCTATAAAGAATAACCTTTTTTTCTCTTCAATATTCAGGTATTATACTTTTAGATTAAAAAAATCATCTAAAATTAATGAACAAAATAATTGATATTCCCATCATTTTTATCTGTGAATCAAAATAATACAGAAATTCAGTGAAAATGTTGGAGTCAAACTCTGATCTTTAGAAACCTATCATTCCTATTTTTAACATAGTATGCTGGATTAAGACTCTCCACACAGTGATTTTGAACAAAATATCTGCCATGGCAGTAGAAATAATCATACTGTCATTTAAGGGATTTGAAAAGAAGTGACTGATTTTAATCTTTGAATAGTGCCTCTCCAGTCAACCATAATCAATATCAATTTAATACAAGATCAATGAAGGAAAACCATATTGTAAGTCAAATTGATATACAATAGTCATCATGAAATGGTGATCTTTGTAATAAATCACATGTTCACTTACACCCCTAAAAAGTACAATTCTCATTGTTGCTGGCAGAGTAAGATCAGTATTCAGCCCAGGTTTTGGACAAAGTGATTGGGCATTAATGATTGAATGATGTCTATAATTATTTTAAAACTGGTGGATAATCTGTTGGGGTAAATTCAAGTTACAAATCCAAATAAAAATATTTACTATGTTATCATTTTATATAGGCACCTGGAAGAGACCAAGGTCAGTATTCAATAATATGATAACAACTTGTTGTATTCCCTTTATATTCCAAAACTAAAATATTCTATCATTAAATCTATCTAGCTGAAACATGAGACATCCCTCAGGTATTCATCTGCTGAGAATAGAGAGAGTTAGAGAGACCTCAACAGTTACTGATGAGCAGCAGGAAAAAGGGAAACAACTTGGCCTTAGCTACAGCTATTGGGGGACTCAGGGTATCACACTTGTTCTAAGCAGATGTCCTAAGGTTTTGGGGAAATAAGAGTGTTGGTGCCTAAAAATCCAAGAGAAGGCTGCACAGAGGACATCACCCTTCTCTCAATCTTGCTGCTCTACCCTTATTTCAGAGTGACAATTTTGAAATGAAGTTTTTTTAAAGTTTTAGACTTTTAAAGTTAAAAATAAAATTAAGCCTCCAATGTTTTAAAAACATGTCAGTTCCTTAGATGTACATATAGCTTTGAAAAAATGGCTTAAACCACTCACTGTGCCCATGTGCACAAAGGTCCACGACAAATGTGGCTCCAAAATACTTTGAAGATAAATACACCTTACATGGCTTTCATGCTGTTTGCACTTTGTGTTAATGAGTTCATCATTTCCTCTGGCATTTCCTTTTGTGGATTAAGGCACCATTTCTTGATTTTCAGCAAGAAATATAATCGACTGCATTAGTAAATTCAATGCCTATCCTGTCCTATAAAAAGGATTTATGAACTCTCCACATACTTCTAGTTCAACATTCTACATTATTTACAATTATGCTGAGCCATATTTGTCATCAGCAAACCCTGTAATGTCCCCCATGTAACATTCAGTACTAGTCCAAATGTTTCCCACTGAAATCATTAGCTGACTCATTCACACCAGACTGATTACAGCCCTTTAAGGTTTTCTATTGAACTGCCTCACCCTCATCTATGAATTGACTTAATTTATTTCACAGCAGCTGTGGGTTACACAGAAGAGGAAATATTAAGTTCTTATCTTTTTTACTAATAGTTACAATTCTGGGGAAGAAACCTGAAGTATCTTTTCAAGCACAACAGCATCCTCCTGAAGCCAGGTAGGAATAGAAGAATTTCATGAGTTTATACTGGATGCTTTAAGGACTAAACATTCTGCCCTAGAAAATTATACTTCACTATGCAATAACAGCAAGATGATACCACTTTCAGATGCCATGCAGTGATATATTATGTTTTACCCTGATGTATGACAAGAACCATCTTTGGGAATTGCTTTCAAGCTATTGCAATTGCACAGCCCATTTTTATCTTTAATAGCATGCTGCTGTATTACATTTCTGCTACTATTTCTGTAATAGGGTGTTAAATATACTTTATAAAGAAGCTCTGCTATCTCCAGCCTCAGCATTTCCTCTCCTCCTCATTTTCTATTTTTATTTACAAAGGATACATGCCTGAGTTTCCTATACAAGTCTTCCATTCTAATTGCCTGTAATCTTTTTTTTTTCCCTGAAATACGCAACAAAACCCAAAAATATTGGAGACAGCATAGGAAACATATGAATGATTTAACATCTTTCCTAGACAAATACAGTATCTCTCATGTAGCATTGTTTGCAAAAATGGCATTTATCTGTGATAAAATTATTGTATGAACTAAATATGACCATATTTGTAGCCCCTAGTATTCTGTTTCATCTTATGCTTGTATTATGTGAAGTTATTTGGTCAATATTTCTTCCAGTGTAACACCAACTGGCCACTCAGGAGCAGTCTAGAAAATCAGAACAGGCAGGGAAGAACTGCTCCCTGGGTCTTCCTACAGAGGCACTGGGAACATCAGCTGAAATTAGCAGTGAACAAAGCAAATTGTGCTTCAATACACATTCAGTTAAAATGTGGAACTGTTATGGAGAGAAAAAAAGTCCCAAAACTCTATGCAACTTGAAAAGTAGCTCATGAAAATAAGGGAAATCTGTCAAAAGACACTAAATAGAATATTAGCACCCAAAACCTGAGAAGGCCCAAAGCTGCCATTGGTGACAGGAAGGGGTATGCTGGGGAAGCACAGCTATGCTTTGCTCTCTAATTTGACTTTTACACTGCCACTAAAAGAAAAATTTTTCTGATGTTACTTTTATTCATTGTTTTTTTCCTAGCCCTCAACGTACGCGGAGCTCTAGACACATTTGCAGATCAGGTAAGAACCAGAGATTGCTTTGAAAGCCAAACTAAACACGGAAGAATAAGAATCAGATTCAGGTTGCTGTGCCTGTATGTCTGCACTGAGGATTTTCAATGCATTTCCTACTGCCCTTGACTACATAGCACACTTTTACTCTCCTGTAACTGCCTCTGCAAATGCCTTTTTTATCAAAAAACCAAACCCATAAGCTGTGCCAAGAACCTATGAGTGCATAACACGAGCTCATGGTAAAAGCAAATACCACCAGGAAGAACATATGGACTGCATTATTTGCTCAGATCAAGTAGGATTCAAATTAACTTTGGTCACAGCCAGGCTATCCAATCCCACCTCCCCCAGCTTTTCCTCACAGGCTCCAGCTCCCAGACTCTGCTGGGCTTTCTCCATTGAGCTGCTTCCTTCTGTGCTGGGGTGCAATTCCACACACTCTCCTCTGGATACCTGCTAAAAATCCTTCTTTACATAATCTGTAAAGCTCATCTAGGTCTCTGCTGCTGCCACTTCAGACACTTCCCATCACCCCTACCAGAGCTTTTGCTCCTTCAGGCTCTCTGGGACAGCAGAGCACCTGTCAATTCTTCACTCTCCTGAAACAATAGGGAGAGAAAAAATAAGTAGCCTTTCCCCTACTACCCTACAATTGCCTTTAAAGTCTATATTTGGCTAAAAAAATGTTTTAAGAACAAATAATATTAAATCCAGTTTCTTGAAAAGCTGTTTTTAGCTCCATCTCAGCCAGATTTGGTACAGAAGCATTGCAAAAGATTTTTATCCTTCTTGTCCCACACCTTAAGAGAAAATCTGCAAAGCATACACAGCACAGGTCACAAAGCATCTATGGTCCAAGCAGTGAGGTCTCTTAAAAAAAAAAAAAAAAAAGTTCTGGGGATAACCACTAAAAATGCAATGTGAACAAAAATGCTAAAATTATGATCCAATACGCTGAACAGTAAGAATATTTCACTTTTTGGCAAGTCAAAGAGATTGCAGACACAAAAGGTTGATGTCTGGTACCAGGCCCTTAGAACAGATTTCATTACTGAACAGACTGATTGCTTGCTGAAGATCATGGCTCTTTGTCTGCTGCTATCACTGGATCTTGTTATTAAAACAAAAGTAATGCAGTTATACATCAGAACATGGTACATATATGAATGGAACAGTGAAATGCAGTGAAAACTGCTTCCCCTCTCACATTGGGGAGAAAGTCTTCCTAGTAAAATTGTCATATTGTATATGTCATATGTCATATTGTCATATGTTACATAATGGCATAACAATGATAAACTGATAAAGCAGGAACAGATAAGGCACAATGAAATACCCCTAACAGCACTGTCTCTGGTGACAGTAACCAGAAGGAAAAGATGGAAGCCATTGATAACCAGATTTTTCTCATTTACTTTTAAAACGGACACTGGATCATTTCTCCCACCAGCATTGCGTGAAACACACAAAACTGTTTTCTGTTGTACAGCAGGATATGGTGGGTTTTATCTTCAATTAACAATTTTTCCCCATGTCACATATCTGAAAATTACATTTACATTGAAAGGAAGCCCTTGCTTTTCTCGAGCTCTTTCTGTTTCTACTCAGTCAGCCCAAGCCTCCCATACTACACGACTTCTTGTGTTCCTGACCCAACCCCTGCACTTCCTTAGCTCCAGAGAGACCTGGGACTAGCTAGTAAAGGGCAGCCCTAAACCTACAGACAGCAAATCACCTTTGCTTTGGGAGAAGGGCTTCAGCTATTCCAGACCCCTGCAGCAGCAGCACTGCAGGGAGCAGGCACACACAGCCAGACCAACACCTTCTCCCCAGTGTGAGAGCAACCTCACCCCTTGGTCCTGAATTTGTTAATTGAAACAGTTCGCAGAGCAGACTGAAATTCATCAGCATGGCAGAACCTCTGAATCACTTGAGGTTTCAACAGCTTGGTAGAAACAATGCTAGTTGGCAATGGAATAATGAGAGGCTTTAATATGATCCAATGTAACAGCACTTGCGATCCAACACAAATAAAAGGGACCCAAAAGGTGAAACTAGAACAGAATGAACCATTATTCTCATCCAATATGTAGTATTTTATTTAGCATTTGCTGTTTTATTAAGAGCTTATTATTTTCTATGTGCACAACAGCCTGTCAGACTGAAGTAAATTAAAAACCATCAGGAAACTAATGTGTTAAATCTCTGGGGGCATTAATCTGAAATCACTGATGTTGCATTAGCACAAGAACACTCATAACTGACAGCTCTGAATTTTAAAGTTTAATATCACAATACTCTAAAAAGTACTATTCTCAAAATTATTAAGCAAAACATAGTGTAAAATTAATTTATAACTTTTAAGAATGCAACTTTTTTCCTTCTGAATTTGCTTTTACAGGTTCTACATTAAGTGTGGATAACTTGACAGTGAAGAAGCCACCACCTCCTGCATCATATGCAGCATGCAAAAATAAATCAAAACATTTGCTTGTGGAACAGGAAATGCAATCTCTTACCCAACCCACTGGAAAGGTAAAGACCAGCTTTGCTACATAAAAAGACAAGTTTTTAGGAAACAGGATTAACATTACATGGCACAACCCCTGACCCCCTCTGAAAGCTCTGGGTGCTCAGCATCTTTGAGAAAATCCAACATGAGCTCCTGAAACCACGGATAAGAACTTAAATATCAAATTTGATTAACACTTCCTAACAATATAGATGCATTACCATTATATACTGTGCTGAATGTGCTTTAAATGCAGATTAGATACAATCTGGTTTTGCTTCTGCCAGCTGTTGTTAATTTCTACACACTGATTATGCTATTTTAAAATTAAGGATTTAAACAAATGTGAATGGTACGTTGGAGAATGTGATCGCCATAAAGCAGAGAAGATACTGTTACAGCAAAACCTTGTAAGTACCATTTATCTCAAAACCTGGCATGCAAATTCTCGGGGGGAAATTTCTGTAAGCTGTCCACAATGGCTTACAAGTTTTGCTGTGAACTAACCATACAATCCATAATTTAAATCTGTATCATACAGGACGAGACATTCTTGGTTAGAGATTGTTCAAAGAAATCCAAGTCTGAGCCATACGTTTTGGTTGTTTATTATGGAAGGAGAGTGTACAACATTAAAGTCCGTTTTCTGGAAGAAAGCCAACAATACGCGCTGGGAACAGGGCTCAGAGGAGAGTGTGTAAGTAAAATCCCATCTGCTGCTGCAGCCTATAGCTTTTATGTTGGACTTCACAAGTTCTTAATACTAAGCATTAGTTACAAACTCTCCCACATAACAAACTTGCTGTTTTATAAAGTTTTTCACAATACCCTCATTTTGTCTCAAGTTTCAAGCAGCTTCACAATAATTTAAAACCAAATTTTGTATGCCATGCTCAAATTCAGATTTAAATCAATGCAAAATTTTCCTAAGTACTTACAATACTCCTATCTACTGTAACTAACACCTGCAAAGTAAAAAGGAAAGAGAAGTTCTACCTCTTCTGGTATACATATTATTTTAGCGTATTTTTAAACTTGTGATAATTTAAGCAGGCATTTTCAAATATATACAGCTCCACATATCTGACAGCAGGACCTGGTGCTATGAAGCAATAGAACAACAGTTGTCATGGATATTCAGAAGCAATTGAATCATGTGGGTATCCAGCAATCAGTCTTTCAGATATGGTAAATTTCAATTAGAAAATTCCTTTAGATGAGCAATGCTGTTTTACATAATTCAATTATAGTCATGATAAGAGTCTAATTCTTATTCTACATATATGGTTAAATAATAAACACTCTATCTGAAAGTCTTTCACACAAGAAAAAAATGAAGCATTAAAACGGAAAGTCAACTCCATAAAAATGTGATACCTGTAAAATAACCAAACAAAAAAATCCGAAAACAAAATAAAAAAATTTAAAACAAGAAAAACACACTATAAAGAACGCTCAGCTGCAGAGCAAAAAGCAAAGCAACAATTTTTCATGGGTTAACTATGTAAATCACTGACACAAATCCAGCCCAGGTGAAGCAGCAAAGACTCTGTAGCTGAATCTTCAATTATATCATTTTCATGCACATCAATACTGTTCAGAACTTGCCTTTTGTATAGAGAGACTTCAAAAAGCCTGAAATCACAAATGGCCCAAGCTGATTTAAGGCATTTGATGAGTCCAAAATTTATATTAGGATTTTTATTAGAAAACATGGGATAGGATTTATGAGCATTCACAAGAGGAACAAGGTTTACTGGCAAGTTGTTCTTCAGGGACTTTGGTTTAATGATAAAGAGGGGGGAAAATCCTTCATTGTGCAAGGACAGTGAAAGAGTTTGGAAGCTGAATGGTTGCACAAATGAGGAACTGTACCACAGGAACCATCATCTGGTACTGTTGTAGTGACCACCAGTCTTTGTAAAGCACTAGCTGCATTTCTGAACTGAAACTCCCAGACGATTTCCTGGAGTTTTAGTATGACTTAGGAGAAAGCAAGTTTAGTTTTCCATGGTTCTGACATTGTTTAGTCTTCCTGTAACAGCCCTAATACAAATAGGCTCAGAACAGAAACAATGACAGAAATAAGGCACATTAGAGCATAATGTAATATATTTGTATTCTCGCTGGAGAATAAAAACATAGGACTAAATTTTCATTATGTTAACAGCTTTAACAATTAAGGTAACTGGAAAACTACTTGAACAGTACATGAAAAATTTTTAGTGAACTAAAAGGAAGGAGAACACAATCCCTCCCATCTCAGGAAATACCAAAATATATGACTTTGTTGTTCCAACTTCTGCACAGACAGTACATATCTGAAAGTCAAATTGCAAACAACTCCAAAGTAAGGATTCCAAACATCTAGTTAACAACACATAGTGCATCCAAGACATAGCTCTGCCAGGCCAAATCTGTAATCATGACTGCCTACCTTAGGCTTTCTTCTTTGAGGATTCTTTCTCGTTGTACCAGCAAATCACAAACATGGCACTTTTCCACTCCTATGTATTATTCTCAGCAGTAGACACAAAAATAGAACTGGGCACAAAGCACAGAAGCAGTAACTAACAACCAGTGGCACAAACATTGCTCAGATGAGCTTCTTCCATCTCAGGCATTCTGAAAGGGTTCCCCAAAAAGGCTTTCTTGAAAACTGACACCTACATTTTTGCAGCCATTCTAAGGTGGTTTTTTTGTTAAAATGCTTTCCAGAGCACTCTGCTTCACTCCTCTGCAGGGATACCCTTTTTTACACCACACTCTGCAGTGCAGCCAGACCTAGCTGCTCTGTCCAGATTAGCTGAATATTCCCTCTTCATCAGCCAAAGAGAAAGAAACCTAAATGCCAGTGAACATGTGCAGACCTGTTGCATTTTTCCCCAGCTGGTGATTCTATTTAGAGGTTTGATCTTGACAGATATTCTTCAGTGTGTTTTCACTTTTGAATTAGTCTATTTTCATCCATTAACTTATACATAAATATAATTGTTCAAAGTTTTCCCTATCTTATTGTAACTTTCCATTTTTACTATACAGCATATAAGTTGCTAACATATTATATTATCAAATAAGATTTAAAATTTACAGTTATTTTTAAAAATGTATTTCATTTAACTCTCATGAGTACTTTTATCACTAGTTCCAATGTAATCCTGTAAGGACATAAGGCAGTAAAATGGGGATGATCATCAGATTTTTATGGTAAAACTAACTAAAGTTCCATGCAGCTAAATTAGTATCAAACTCTAATATAATAAATAGAAGGGAAAAAAAAAAAAAAAAGAAAATCACTCTCTTAGTGGAGGAAAATTTTTTGCAAGCTATTTAGCCACAGATGTTCATACCTACATACATGTTTAATATACTAATTACAAAGCTATAAAGATCAGATCCCCAAATGACACATACATGGAATTTAGGAATTTACATTCAAAACTGCTACACTGAGCACCCTTTACTTGGCTGTTGCCTTCCTCTACTCCAGACAATTTCACTACTAAAGATGCAGAGATCCCTGTAACGCTGACATTTTTCATGTGCATAGTTCTTTTGAAAATTATGAAATACAAACCTTGCTCATATTTAAAGCTGATCATAACATGAAATTTATGTATTTTTCTTATCTCCTTTTCAAAACTAGATCTGCCACATGCAAAATACATGGTTTTAGCACATCTGTAGCATCCATCTCAACTCCCAATGCAGTGAAAAATGCATAAAAATGAAAGGCAGAAGTAGGCTCCTCTTCAAGTTGGTGTCTGCTTTACAAAGAAGTTTAAAGCAGAGCCTGGTGTGTTTCTCTGATCTCCTTGTTCCAACCACAGATACTTTCTCCATCTTCACCACTGTATTTGCAGCTCATCTTCAAACTATCAGCCACAGCAGTCCCACCATTCCACTCTATGAATTTCCATGTGAGCCAACTGGATTAGCTGTCCCTACCTTCAGCAGCCACCAAACTGGCCTGGCCAAGCAGCTTAGGGAGCACTTCCACCACGCCTCCCACTGACAGTGTTTTGTCAACAGTTACTGCCACGAAGAGAGGCACAACAAACAGCCAGTAGCTTCAACTGAGAAATGTTTAAAAGATAAGCATCTTGTCCACAGCTTAAGTGACAGCTCAGGGATGAAGGGTCTCATTCAGGATGTGCAACATAGACCAGAATTCCCACCCTCCAACACAATTCAGAAATACACCTTTCATGAGCAACCCTTGAGACCCTTTTCCCACTATTCCCACCTCCCCAGAACAGTCTGGAGACCTGCAGACAGGAAATTCCTGCGACAGTAGAGATGGGCTGAGTCTCTTCAAAAAGTGAAACAAATCAAATACTGAATTTTCTCCATCTTTATGTCTTTAGATGTCTTAATGCCTAACAAAATGTGGTGCTCAATTAAAAGAGATGAGAACATAAAATTCTGAGACATTTTTCACCCATTACCAAAGAGCTAGAATAATGAACAATGTGGCATTAACCTAGTCAAGCCTAATTAAACTGGCAAAGCAGATGAACAATTATAGTAGACCTCTTAATTTCCCAAACAACAGAAAACATTCAAAAACAGGAAAATAACTAGTGCTGGAAGAGTTAATTTAGAATTTTAAAAAGTAAGGATTACTTTCATAAGGCATGAAATATCAACCACAGTTTTGCCTTAGTTTTCAGTAGCAACAGTGACTTTGAACATAAGCAAAAACAGAATAGTGAAGTAAAACAAATACATATGAGTAAGAATTATCAAAACAAAACTTTTTAAAATTATCACATTGGCTTTGAGATCAAATAATTTTCACTTTAATACAGGAACAGTTTCACCAAATCACATCCTTAATGAGATTCTGTTGTTATAAACTAGGTGTGAATCAGGTGGGGGTGAGAGACACTACCATGAGACATGACCAGGTGTACAACAAAGAGACATGCTTACAGTAAATGTTATATAAATAGGAGATAAGTATTAATGTCAAAGTTAGTTTTCATTACTGTGTACAGTTCTGGTGGTTTAATATGAATGAGTACAAAGACTAGCTCAAGACAAAAACACTGATATGATGAGAGCTTGTGGTATGTTGAGACCTAAGAAGGTGCTCACAGGGAAGAGAACCATTTAAACTGAAGGATTGCTAATCGTTGGAATGGGATTCTTCCACTAGGGCAGATGAGAATAAACACTTTGGGTAGCTTTCTGTTGTTGTTTGATCAGGTCAGCAACCTTGAACCAGACCTTTATCACTTTAGAAATTGCTTACAGAATGTCATTTTTTTGGGTGTGAGAAAACAAGATGCTTCTTGTTCCATGCTTTAAAGGGATTCTACAGCAACTCAATAAATAAGAATGGGAAAACAAAGTGCATATTTAATAAGGTACATTGAAACCCACAGTGCAAAACATCATGTATTGCTAATTAAGTGTAACTTGTAGCAGGAAAGAGCTAGTAACAATTTATATTTGCTTCACCATTTCAAGATCTACCATCACACCTGGCATCACAACCTTTTCTATGTGATACTGCATCATCAAGGCTTAGACATGCTCCCTTTCTGCCCTAAGGAGCTAGTTGCTTTGTCCTGCACACGACAAATTAAAAAAAAAGAAATATGGGGATCAAAATATGGTGCTTTTCCTTTTAGAACTGCTTTCCTCTAAACATAATTCCATGCAAAATGTTACCTATTTTTAAAAATGTTGTTTGCAAGTTTTTCAATGTTATAGATTAAACCATCAAGCAATTTCATTTTCAGTCACTGATTACTGTCTTTTCCCCCCAGAAATTTAACTCGGTGGAAGAGATCGTTGACTTCTACAAATCTGTTCCCATAACACTCATTGACGGAAAGGATCAGTCAGGAAATCACAGAGAACAATGCTACCTCACACATCCATTCAAGCCATGCTGACATTTTCTGCCTTATTGTCCCTGAGTCATCTGTATAGATATAAATAGAACACTTATTTGAATGTCTCAAGAGCCAGATTTGCCTTTTGAGCAAGGAGCTCCCCATAATATAATGAAGACTTTTTCAGGTCTACTCCATTTTTTGACTGTTGCATTTTCACTTTGAGGATACCAGTAAAGAGTATGTCAATGTATTAACTCACGGGAAGGTGTTGAGACCAACTGGTTTCTTGACAATAACTAATCAATTTGTTTATATTGCACTCTACCTTCTAACTTAGGATGAAAATGAAACTCACCCTTGCTTTGAGATGAAAACGAAACTTGCCTTTGCTTACCTAAATGTCACTGAAACTCCACCAAGTAGCAAAACCTAATAAAGTATACTAGCACAATACCACACCCATTAAATAAATATTCTTGCTTTTAAAAATACACATGAAATCCTGTGTCAGAGTTCTCACTGTCTAACAATTTCATGTGGTGTGCATATGTTTGCTCAACAAGCTGTGCTCAGCTGCCACTGAAGTTAGTGTCAGCTGATGCTTATAGGTATTGGAGATTTTAAAGCTAGCTGTAATTAAGTAAATTCAATGTGCAGTTATTATTTAAATAGCAGATGTATTCCATACCTGAGCCTTCACTTGAATAATAGGACCATTATGTAAACACTTTGAATTCATACCAGGTGCAAATGTAGAGATAAAAATCATAAGTAGGAAGAGTAAATGTATTTCAAAATCAGCAAGAAAACATGCTCAGTGTGTATGAGCAAAGAACATGAGAATGTGACTATTTTTCCAGAAAAAAAAAAAAAGCAGAACTATTTACTCATACAATTTGAGTTTTGGAAGCCTAGCTAAATTCTGTATGTATATGAAGGCAGACTACAATACTGCATGTTCATTAAGGGATTTTTTTGCACAGCATCAATAATCTTCCTAACCATACTCAGAAGTTTTACTAGGTTATTATTGTAATATACAAAAAAATGAACCTTAGTTACTTTATGCTTATAGAATAGAAACAAGAAGAACAAAACCACTCAAGCCCAAAACCACAACATTCCAACCCAAGTTATGACGTACTATGTAGTGGCACAAACTAGCTTAAAAAAATTTAGCAGTTGATTGTTATTTTCTTGCAACCTTTTTATTTCTCAATGCTGCATCAAAAGAGAAGAAAACATCCACTGTAAATTATTACTCTCTAACTGATGAGACTGTTAAACTTGAAGGAAATTATTCTGACATAATTTCATCTAATAAAAGTAAAAAAACGGAAACTGCTAAAATAGGGTTTAGCAGAGTTCATAAAAAATGCATGACATAATCTGCTTTAAGAATGTCATAACCACAATACAATTTAAATTCCAAAATGTTTTCATGTTGAAACAGAAAAAAAAAAACAAAATTAAAAACCTTAAAAACCTCAAGGCTTAACAATTTAGATAACAGATTACGGCTGTGACATACAGAGCTTTGCAGATGTTTACTAAACAGTAAACTTCCTATAGAAGACAAGCATTACTAGTATACTTAAAACAGACAGGTTCACAAAGTTGAGCAGCAACACTTCCCCCATTCCCCCAGTACAGCTTTCACGAGCAATCTTCTGATTTTGCCAGTGACAACTCTTACAAAGCGAATTCAAAACTATTTATTTGGTAGCTTCTACAGAAACAAAATTAATTCAACCAGTAACCTGGACTGAAGGAATTAAAACAAAGGAGAAATGCTAACCACAGGGTTTTTTGTATTAACCATTTCAGTATTTATTGTATATGATACACTATAATTTTAAAATGGAAACTATTTTCACCTTTGAAAATGCTAATAGCACTGTTAGGTTTGGCATCAAAGTATATGAAGCAGAAAAAAAAAAAACCCTCTAGTGTACCCATCTAAAAAAATATAATTCCATTTGAATACAAAATGAGAACTGTCATTTCCTTATTACTGACAAAACAGGAAAAACAAAGTTTGTTCTATGGAATAGGTTAGTGTGATACAAATGATACAAAACTTTTCCATGTGTACACGATGAAAAAAGATCTGACTTAAAGCACCAGCTATCAGAAGGATTTTAACACTGTATTGCAAAATTATGGGAAAGCAATAAGTGGTTCTGAAAATAAACCTCAGTCAGATGTAGTTTTAAAATATTTACATTCCAATGTAGATATGATAAATATTTTATCAAAACAATGTATAATCTGCTGGAGTATATAAAAAAATATTCCCAGCTAAACTGTTTACAAAAATGCACCATCAGTGAAAAGAGTAGGGACTACAAGTTTACCAGAGAAGTCCCAGTTCAAACACAGAACACACATCCAGCATTAGAGTTGGTATTGATTTTCATATTTCTTAAACTGTAACACATTATTTTAATTGTAAGTATGTGCTTCAATATACTTCATTCTATATGATTCTAAAATTATTTTAAATTGACAATACGAAGAGAAACACCCACAGCTCACATACAGAAACAGTAACTTCAGTGTCATCCTGCCCCTCTTTTTTACTAAAAAAACTGTAATTTGGCCCTGATTTAGAAAAGTGTTTAAGCAACTGAGCAATGTTTACGCTGCACTGAAGTCAGTATGCATCAGACATAATCTGCAACTAGGCACATGCTTGTATGAATTTGAGGCCTACAAAAAATAAATGGTAACAACATCTAAATTCTTAAACATGAAAGATTGCACTGAAAATCTGGTTCAACACTGTCAATGTCACAGCTGTGCAACATGGCTTTTCATTTTGAAAAGTCTTCAACAAGTTCCCAGCAAATAAACTCACCAGCTAGAGTTCTAACCAAATACCGAGTCTGTAAATGCCTCTATCACACACAAGATGGTTTATATTTGGCTAATATTATTTCAGAACAGCCTTGAGGCCACACAGAGAAGTGCTTTTCATTATCAGCCCAAGCCTGATGCTACCTCTGGCCTGATGGTACAGAATCCTGACAATGTTCTGCTTCCTCGAATCTACACAATAAAGTCTAGGTAAAGACTCAGTACTAAACAAAATTAAATTTTTAGTGCTGTCTGATCTCGCAGGAGTAACTGATTCCATAGATTTTTCATCTACACCCTTGTACATTCTCTGAACTCAGTAGAAGTGTTTTTATTTCACTGAAACAGAGCACTTGCATTTAAATTTTACTTTTTATGCATAGTGCCTAATTTGTCACTAAAACCTATCACGTACACTTGCTGACCACAGAGGACCAAAGGTGTATTTCCAAAGAATGTGCTTGATCTCTGAAACACCATGCTGTAATAAAGCAAACTAAATCCTGTTAAATTTACAAAGATCTCATCATCTAAGATTTTAATCCATACAGACCTAGCACAAACCACATACAGCACAGTATCCTAAGGTAACTAGAAAGATGTTTGCATAGCAAATCTTCTTCAAATTTCTCCTGTGGAACAGATAAAGCTGACCTCCAAAACAAATTTCAAACACAAGAGTGCAAAATAGTGCTTAATCTTCACTATCAGCTCCTCTATCTTTCTACCTCTGCTCTCTTCTTCATTTGCTAACAGTAGAGGGCTTTTGGCAAAATAAAGCAGTTATTTCCACCCACCATTCCAAACAAGTTAGTGTCACTCATTAAATGCAAAAGGGGAAACCTCCTGTAGGCTCTCACTTAACGTTTTTTTGCTTGAAGAGAAAGAACATCCCAACCCTTGGTTGCCTCTATTAAGTGCCTCTGTCCATGACTTATCCATTCTTCTTGGTCCATATATACTCTTCCACAAAACCAACACTTAAACACACACTGAAGTGCTTCAGCTGGTGAAGTTTCCACCACTTGGTAGTTGTTTTTGTGCGTCTTTTTCAGCTTCATTTTTAGCATACTCTGCTTTTTTGCTTGGTTTCCTGTCTCAGCATTCTGAAGAGTAAGTCGTTTTCGATAACGTTTGACACCAAGACAACTTCTTGTCCTTTCTGACAGAACTACTTTCAGGACTTGACCTTTATACTTGTTGATAGTTTTCATGACATTAATTATCTCTGGTGAATCGACATCAGGGTGGTTTAGTACCACAACTGGCTGATTTCGACGAGGGCATTTTATCAACTGATTCATTTTCAGAGGAACGAGTCGAAGACGTCTTGCTGTCAACAGGTATGCCATATCAGAACTTGAAGTGGTTTCTGACTGAGCTCTTGTTTTCCTCTTAGGAAGTTCTCTGAAGCTTGGTTGTTTTGCCTTATTTTTGGGACTTAGCTGACTTTTTGAATAGGGCTTGCTCTGTCTGCTCACATCACTGCTTTTCTGAAATGTTACACCAGTTTGCTTGCTGCTACTTTTAGCACTTGCCTCTCTCTTTGGTCTTTGCCTGAGTGATACAGTTTGGGACTCAGCACTTGGTTCCCTCTGATTAGGCAAACTCGGGAACTTACTGCTAACTGTCTCAGAAACACTCACGGGGACCGGGCGAGGCAGAAACATTTCATTGTGATGGGCAGGAGCTGATGTTTCACTCCTGTTTTCTATTCCATATGAGCTTTGACTGCTAGAAGCATTCAGCACTCTCAGCATTGTCCCTTTGGGGATAAACACTGGGGTAGCAACATGAGAATTTTTAGTTACCCTGTTTTTAGAAGTTCTTGCAAATGTAAAGAGCTGATCTTCACTGTGTTCTTCACTACTAATCACACTTCTTTCACCATGCACTTCAGACACAGTTGCAGTTTGCTCCACTCCAGTGGCACAGCTTGCTGAACTTTCCCGAGGCAAAAGCAACTTTTTACTAGAAGCCTGACATCTCAAGGGCATGGATTTCACATTAGGTTCACCAGCATTCATGAGCTGAGCAATCTTTCTACACAGCAATGTTGCTGATTTTTTCCTGCGTGTTGTGTCATCCCATCTGACATCCTCTGGAACATTTTTAGCCCCAGAGCTAAGAGAAAATACAGATGAAATAACAGGTCCTTCAAAAGGACTGCCTTTATTTTCCATCTTCTGTAGTTCTAGTGATTCCAGAAGATGACCACTCTTTTGACTTATGGTTTCAGTTCTTTTTACTTTGCTCAAGCCAGAAGTTACATCCTCAAGAGGTGGAGTTTTAGTAACATGGAAGTCTTTTCCTGCTTCAGAAGATGTAACAGATTTTTTACCAAAACCCTTTCCAGCTAAATGTGCTTCAGTAGAGCTGACTGGTAGAATGCTATGTTCCTTGTCAACCCTCTTCACAGACAATATATCCTTTTCTTTGCAGACAGCAAAAGAATTTTTGCCCTCCTGAGCAGCTTCTATTGAAACATTCTTGGAACTTCTGCCTTCAGAAACGGAAGTGTATTTTGGACGGTATGTGTCTTCACCTTCTTCAAAACAATACAGATCACTATTTTTTCCATCTTTCCCCCTTGAGGATTTGAGATCACTTTTTTTTTCAGAACTGTTCATCACCAGAGATGGAGAACAAAGTTCTAGAACACCTGAATGGACATCACTACCTTTCACCAAATGAAAGCATAATTTTGATGTATCTTCCCTCTGTATAGATACAGAGCTATAGCCTGAGAGTTGAGGATCAGGAGAACAAAAACATTCAGAATTCTTCTCATATGTACTATCCAAATTAGGCTGGTTACTAACACTGGATGATTTGTTTACATTCACTTCCATAGTTAGTAACTCATTTTGACACACAGAAGATGGGTTTTTTACTTCTGCAGATTGTTCTGTACCTTGACTCTCAAGTTCCTCTTCAGCACAGTTCACAGGTTTGTAAGTTGCTTCTTTCATTGGAATTAGTTTAAGAACCAGCTGTTGTGCTCCATTAACTATTTTAAGCTCTACTATCTGAGCTAAACAGTTGGAAGGAACTACAAGCTCAGACGGTGCAATTACTGTTAAAGGCATCCCAGGTTGTAAAGGCTCTGTTTTTGGAGAATAAACCTCAACCTCCACACTTTGATTCTCACATACACTCATTTCAGATGGCTCCAATATTGTCTTATCCTGGACTGATGATGTGTTTATGCTACATTCTACATTTTGAGATGAGCAGGCTGTTTTAGTTGTTTTGCTTGGAATCTCACAAACCATATTTGACGACAAATTTGAAAGTTCATTTTGGAGAGGAATTTTATTGTACTTCTGCTTTTTACATAAAGTGCTTTGACTCAGCTTCTTTTGCTTGTGGTTCACAAGAGTATTTGACAGCCGTTTTCTGGGTGTTTCATGCACTCTTCTTGTATGTTTAACTATATAGTCATGTCTAACAGCACCATATTCACAGTACTCACACTGATACGGAAAGGTTCCAGTGTGTTTCACCAAATGTCTCTGGAATTCTCCTTTGGTGTAGGATACATAACTACAGTGGGAACAAAGAAACTTAATTTCTTCATGTTGCCCTACATGCTTTTTATACTGTAAAGGATCCTTTGTAGAAAATCGGCATTTATCACAGTAGTATTTACCTGGCAGAAAATTTTTTACTTTAAACGTTTTCTGGGTTTTACTTGGGGTTTTTCTTTCGCGTTTTTCATAGTCTGCTGCATTGGCACCCTCAGGAACAAAATCAAAAGCTGGTGGTTTAATATGACTGCACTTCTTGCAGATGAAATTTTTGTCTTCAGTCCACTCAAGCTTCTTATGCTTTTCTATATCTTGAATTGAAATTTTCTGAACATTTCTGCATTTTATACAGCTTATCAGTGACAACTTATTGTTCTCAGCCTCAGTTCCTTGGTAACAGCAGTTTTGGTCATCCACCCCTTTTGACAGATGTGTTTTATCATCAGATTGCTTTGGGGATGTAGTTAAAGAATTATTTTTATCATTAATTTGGCCAGGGTACAATCTTGGTAAAATTTCCCTCATTTTTTTCAACTGCATTTCAGAAGAAGCAACTCTGCACCATTTTCATAAAACACGGCAGCAACAGACAGAATGTTTTCTTGGTATTAATCTTGCATATGTTGCTTATCACTCAATCATTCAGGCCACCAATCTGCAGAATGCAAGCTTTGGAAGAAATAGTGTTCAAGCAACTGCATCCATATTCTATTCCATGTTCTTAGTCAATCAGCTTGCAGCACTAAAGAATAAAAAGCAGAAGATTAAATCAATTAAGATTCAGTAATCAGTGAAATTCAATGAACTAATAATTGAACTATTAGTGGACTACAGCTGAATTACAGAGTGCAAGTCTACTGTTAATATACCACTGATTGTATTCTGCACTTAAAACCAATGACTCTAAAACATACCAAAGCAAATAATCCTTTAATATTTGTTCTCATTCAAAATGTTCTCAAATTCATATAATTACCTCTATGCATCAAAACCTAAAGAGTTCATGGTATTTCTCCCATGTCATTTTACACTTCAGAAACATATTTATAAACCAAACAAGATACTTGTAACAGAACTGAGCAGCAGAATCATATTTCAGTTCATACACAGCCCTCAACTCAGGACAAGATATCATGAAACACTTCAAGTGCCATTCATATGTGAATAGCAGGGAAACAGAATGTGGCTACAATGGTTACTAGAAACAAAAAACTATTAGTTTGATTTTAAATAAAATAAATTTTAAGTTAGTATGAAAATTCCTGATATACAGAAGTAAGTTCTTTCCTAATCAGTGCCAATGTTTCAGATACAGTGTTGAACACTAATTCATAACAAGATGTGATTTATGCTTCACATGTTCTCAAAGTAATGAAGTCAAAACAATCTGTGACTGCAAAATTAATTACATTCTCTACTATTAATGTTACAGTGTAGCCACTTCTATATAGGTGGACAAGCATATAAATAATTTCATTCATTTCATCCTAATAAAACAGAACGTCAATCAAGCAAAATAAACAATGCAACATAAGGCAGAAGGAGATCAGTAATATCACTGTAAAACTCCAAATTAACACATGCAATATATTTACCCCACAGGTTTCAGCACTCTGTCTCTCTACTATATTTAACAGGAAAAAGATCTCAGCCATTAAGTTTTTGGCAAGGCTATGAGACCACTACTATTTGTAAAATAAACAATCAAATTAGGCTTTTGAGACATACATGAAGTCCAATCAACACCTTTCTTATTTTAACATCATTAGTTATAGACATACTGTTGCACAGACTTGCAATCACAAACAGACTCAATTGCATGAGATCATTTCTGTTTTTCAGTCCACCTAACAAAAGGCTTCTGCTTCTTAAGTCCAGATCCTCACCAAGTCTACCCACAGAGATCAGGGCCTGGTCTGGACTTCAAAAGCACAGTGCTGAATTCATTTAAGCAGCTTCCCATCACAATAATCATATGATAATCAAGAAATTAAACTGTGGTACTGGAAAGACATTGAGGTGCCTGAGTGAGTACAGAGAAGGGCAATAGAGCTGGTAAAAGGTCTGGAGAGTAAATCTTAAAAGGAGTGGCTGAGGGAGCCAGGGGTGTGGAGCCTGGAGAAAATGGGGCTCAGGGGAGACTTTATTGCACTCTCTAAGTGCCTGAAAGGAGGCTGTGGCAGGTGGGTGTCAGCCTCTTCTCCCAGGTAACAAGTGACAGGAAGAGAGGAAATTGCCTCAAATTGCTCCAGAGCACATTTAGATTGAATATTAAGAAGAATTTTTCATTGAAAGGGTTGTCAGGAATTGAAACAGGTTACCTACAGAAGTAGTGGAGTTACCATCCCTGGGGATATTAAAGACATGTACACTGGTCACTCAAGGATATGGTTTAGTGGTTGGCTTTGCAGTGCTAAGTTACAAGTTGGATTTGATGATCTTGCAGGTCTTTTCCAGCCCAAATAATTCTGTGATCTCCCCAACAGCTTCACAATACTAAACTTCTGATCCAAGAAGGTTTTCCTGCATCTTATGTGCTCAAAACCCAGAAAGCAACCACATCCTGCACTGCATCAAAAGCCAGCAGGCCAAAGGAGGCAATTCTCCCACTCTGCTCTCATGAGACTCCACCTGGACTGCTGCTGCATCCAGCTTGGGGCCCCCAACAGGAAAATGGCTCTCCTCTGGACCCACTCAAAGCTGAAGCACTTCTATGAGGACAAGCTGAGAGAATTGGGGTTGTTCAGCCTACAGAGATGGCTTCACAGAGACCTTACAGCACCTTCCAGTACTGAAAGAACTTTCAAGAAGGCTGGAGAGGGGCTTTTACAAGGGGGAATGGCTTCAAGATGAAGAAAGGTAGATTTAAATTAGACATTAGAAAGAAATTCATTACTGTGAGGATGGTGAGGCACTGGAACAGGCTATGAAGAGAAGCTATGGATGCCTCATCCCAGGCCAGGCTGGATGGAGCCCTGAGCAACATGGTCTAGTGGAGAGCGTTCTTTCTCATGAGCTAGGTCTGTTCCAACACAAACCACACAGTGATCCCGTGATCTTCCTTGTACTCTGTCAATATCCATAACTACTATAGCAATACTGCCCTAAAGATGGGCATCTTAAAGTATTCTGATGTAACCACAAACAACAGTAAAAATAAGTTCAAAAACTGGTTAGGGACAACATTACAAGCTTTTTGCTCTAAAGCAGATAGATAGTTGTACACTAAAACTCTAGTTGTAAGACTGTAGTAATCTCATCTCATTGCAATGCAGACAGCTGTGAAAATACACACAATGTGAAAAATAAATCAATAGCAGCCTTGCAGGAAGGAGGAAAATATACATGACTGCTGTATCATGACTGCTGGAGAATCTTCTTCAAGCAATTCTAATGTAGATGACATTATGTGCTCTATTACCCTGATTCTAAAGAGGAAAGAAAAGCAAAACATTTGCAGTAGATCAGATGGAACATCCTTCCCTGGCTACTACCACTTTTTAAACAAAAGATTAACCCGTTGACACACACGTGTGATGGTAGGCCTATGTTCAGCATATCACCTTTTTGTTTCAGGAGAAAGATGATAAGAGATCTTGATAAGCTCAAGATCCAGACCAAAGATGCTTAATGCATTTCTGTACAGCTTTAAGAAAGAAGTAATATGGCATTTGAAAGGAAACGGAGAAAACTGTATCAGTATTTGCCTTTCTCTGCTGTTAGCATCTATCCATTAATACTGAAACTGCCCTCCATGTGAACTAACTGAAAGTATAGAGAATTTATGCCATCAACATCCTTGACCACAAAAAAAAAAACCCTATAATCTCAGAAAATTTTCTTGTTTTTTTTAAAACTCTGTAGATTTCACTTTATGGGAGAACATGAAAAAGAATCCACAGTCTTTAAAGGGCAAGTAAGTACAAGAAACACAGTCCAACATTTTCAGAACGCTTGAATTTACCAGTTCTGCGCTTCTTAGTCCAAGACTATGCCAGAAAAATTTAACAGATATAATTAGAAGAACAGACTAGCAATCCTCCCAAATTTTCCTAATTTGAACAGCTGTATGTAGGAAAGTCTGCCGTGGTTTAAGCCCCAAACCACACTTTCAGGCAGACCTGTGAGCAACACAGCAGAATGCAGGTTGCGATTGCTGGTGCGTGCCCGCGATCCGCATGCGCCGAGGTGGATCCCAGGCAGCAGCCACAGAGAGAACCAGCAGCTTGATGCTGCCCCTCCCTCAGCAGCAAGGAGAGTGAAGTAGAGAAGCAGCACAGGAAAGTTTATGGGTCAGGACAAAGGCAGTTTAAGAGAGCAAAGAAGCAGGGAGGTGGCATATGGAAAATCACTCACCATCTTTCACAAGCAAACCACTGCCCAGCCAGTCTCCGAGCAGCTGCCACCCTGGAAGGCACCTGGAAGAATCCCCTGCCCTTCCTCTACTTCCAGTTTTCATGGCTGAGCATAACATTTTAAGACATGGACTATCCCCCAGACCAGTTCTGGGGAGCTGTCCCAGTTTTGTGCCCTCCCAATCTCTTGCCCACCCCATGCCTACTCCCTAGAGTGAGGACTGGGGGGGAGAAAACCTTGACATTGTGCAAACATTGTTCAGCAACAACCAAAACACCAGTGTGTTACCACGATTGTTTTAGCCACAGATCCAAAGCACATCACTGCACAGGCTGCTTTCAAGAAATTTAACTCCATCCCAACCAGACCCAGTAAAAGGTAAAAAAAGAACTGAATAGCAAATTGATGTCAAAATAACATCTCTATTGTGTTCCTAGCTAGTTTTTCACCATGTATCCTGAATACTGACCAGTTAATAACAAAGGTTTTGGTACAAACAGCTCAAATTTATAGTTATTTTGGATAAAACAAGCCCAAAATTATATTGTAATTTAATGCCTGTATTAAAAAGGAAAAAAAAAATTCTTGTTACTTCAGAAAGCCGAGATCATCAATGTACACAGAGAGGTGAACATTACATACATTCACTCCATACCACTGGGGGAGGTGAGGAGGGGGAGGAATTCCCCTAAAGATTTGTTTTGGTATTTGAAGGGTTGGCAGAAATATGCTTTAGAAGATTTAATTAAATCTTAAATTTAAAAGACAAATAGTTGATTTTTTGAGTTAAAATCAAATGCAGTGCACATATGTGTTGCAGTGCAACACAAAGATATCATCATAGGAAGATCTTGAAGTCTACAAAGAGTCTCAATGGCAAACACAGGAAGGGGATGGATGAAAAATGAAATAACAGACACTAAGAGTGTCAAAATCAATTCCAGTCACTGTCTTCACAAGAACGAATTCAGAAAAAAAAAATTCTGAAACACAACAAACTACCCAAATTAGGAAAAAATTTTAAAAAATAGAGACCCTAGTTTGGGGGGAAAACCAATAAAAAAAAGAAGCACTTGGAAAAAAGACATCACAAGAAAGATAAACCAAATTTTCCCCTTCACTCCTACCAAACACCTGCAATTCAGTGACATTAAAAGGTCAGGCATTCAGCAAAACAAACATTGCTGCCTTTCACACAACACTATCATATCTTGAACGTTGCTGCTCAAGACACAAGAGTTTTAACAGATCCACAGGAATTAAATGGCATTCCAAACTGTGGACATCCCACGTACATAAAGGCTAAAAAACAAAGATCGATGAGACAAAGGAAAATAGGACACAACATCCTCTGCAGCCTGCCTATACCAAATTCAACCAGTACTAGGGTTTTTGCACTGCAGTAGGTTATAAAACCACTGATGTGGCCACTTTCAGACTAGAAATTTCTATTTACTTCAAATAGATTGAAAATTTGTTCATCATTTCAAAGAAGAATATGTATATTCCAGGGCTTGAGTTTCCTTTAGTTCAAGCTATATGCTGCTATCAATGAAAAGGGTGTGATGAGCAGGATGCATTTAGCCTATGTGATCAAAAAAATGAGCCCTTTCTTCAGCAAAGCACACACCTCTCACACACAAAGATCACAGACTGCAGCCAACAATCAGGAAATGCTTTGGTACTGAAAACCCCATAAAAGTCATCCCTTAAAAAAAGAAGTTTAAACACAATTGGAAGACACCCTGCGTCACTGCATCAGGAGGATGCAGTGTATAAAATTTGAGCCACTGTGAAAGATTTAAATCTCTGTGCATGCTTAAAATTACCTTGCCTTGCCTGTATTTTACAATATATTATTTTAAACTGACTGTTTAACATTTATTATCTCTGTTCAGCAGAGTTAACTGTTCTACTGACCCAACTACACAGCTGCCAATTACCAGTCACTAATTTTAGGCCTAATGACTGGGAGAGAGCCAAAGTGTTTCACTGAAGTATTACATATTGTATCAATCAAAATAATTAATTTTGTATTAAAAAAATTTCAAATACACCAAAAAAATTTTGTCTACAAGTATTTCTTCTTAAAAAGCCATTTTGTCTCACAACAACAGCTAATCACAGTCTTAACAGTTCTTGGTTTTTAGCTGAAATTCACATGAGGTTTTTCAAAGCAAAATTAATGAGGAATGACAATGCAGACAATTAAGAAGAGCAAGGACCATGCATCAAGTTTTTAGAGCTCATTTTTATTTAAAAATATACAGTTCTTTCACTCTACAGGAAAAAAATCAATTACACTTAAAATGTTTATTACTTACAAAGTCATGCAGAACACCGATTGAAAGGAAATCACTATTTTTTGAATGCATAAGTGAAAAATTGTCCAATCTACAAAGGTTTCTTGGCATTGTATGGATGCAGGTACATGTATGCACCATGCAGCATTCTACTGAAATGGAGGTCTGCTTCCCTGCGGCTCTAGGAACAAGGCCTAGCTTAATTTGTATCTGAAAGATACACACTTCTGTCATATCATTCAACTGCTTCATGGTCTTCCTGCAATAAGCTAAACAAGGCATTGCCAAATAACTACTGTATCAAAAGCAGTATTCTACAGAGTGCTCAGAGACGTTTATAGAGTCATCATTACATGTATGATATTTTTTTTTTTAATATCTGTGCTGCTCATTTCATCCTTCCACACAATTTACAACGATTTTCAAAGTCTTTCTGCATTTCCAAAGCATACTGACTAGTATAAAGCATTACCCTACTCTTGAGTGCTAAGGCCTGTAGGAAATACAGCAAATGGCACTGAAGAAAATGGGAGAAGAGGGGGAAGAGTCCCATTAGAAGTACATATCCCTCCATGCCCAGATCTCAAAGCACTCATGTAGATGTTAAAATGGATTTCCACAGCTTTCATTCCTGCTAAAACTAGCCACATACTGTTTGTATGTGCAAGAAAAGAGCCTTGACTGAAACCATCTACTGCAGAAACAATGCACAACAGACTGCTAGAAAAATCCTGTAAAACACCATTAGTCTTCTTAAACATACAACAGACTTTTTAAATTAAATGTGCATTGCAGGACATTTTGGCTACATCTACGAT
Organism: Erithacus rubecula; assembly: GCF_903797595.1. Taxonomy (NCBI): domain Eukaryota; kingdom Metazoa; phylum Chordata; class Aves; order Passeriformes; family Muscicapidae; genus Erithacus; species Erithacus rubecula. Next base: position 11,849,365 of record NC_136687.1, on the reverse strand, counting down.
AACACTGGGTTATTTACTTAGAAGAAAATCGGTTTAATACATCTAAATTATTTTAAGTGTCCAATGCAACACTTTTCAATGATAGATTGTCTTGCAACAAAATTCAACATGGGATTCAAATAAGCCAATCTTAAGCCCAAATACTCAAAAGAATCTCATTTGCACACAAAACACAGGATGTTCTATTTTGCTCATGAATACACTTACTAACCCGAAAGCTCCTTTTCTTCAAGAGGATGACCAAGACGACAAACCTGGACACAACAGCTTCAGTCCAGACGAGTCCAAAGCGGCCTGATGGCGTCCACGAGACAGCAAGCACCGAAAACCCTCCTTTTCTTGGGCACGCAGCCCCAGTGCTGCCGCCTGCCCGCGGAAGGGAGGCGCCCCGGCCCGTCCGTGCGCGGGGCCCGGGCGCGGCGCCGCGGGATGCGCTCAGGGAAGGCGCTGATGAGGGAAGGCGCTCAGGGAAGGAGCTGATGAGGGAAGGAAGGTGCCGAGGGAAGGCAGCGCCGAGGGAAGGCGGGCGCTGCGCGGGCCGCGCACCCTCCGCCCGCCGAGCGCTGCCGCCGCCGGCCCGCAGGGGGCAGCACCGCGCGCCGCGCCCGCCCCGGCCCCGCGCAGGGAGGGAGGGCGGGCGGCGGGAGCGGAGGGCCCGGGGCCTTACCTGGCCCGCAGCGGGACGAGGGGCACGAAGGAAGGGCGGCCTCCCCCGGCGCTGACCCCGCCGGCCGCCGCCGCTGTCTCCGGACACGGGAGGAACGCAGCGCCGCCCCGCGTCCTGCGCGGCCGCTGCCGCCCCGCCCTGCGGCGCTCATTCCGGCAGGGAGGGCGAGCGGGGCCCCGCCGCCGGGCCGGGCCGCCCGTGCGCGGCGGAACTGACCTCACGGCGCCCCGCCCGCCGCGCGTAGAGCTCTACCGAGCGCCGCACCTGCCCGGGCACCGGGCACAGGGCACCGGGTATTGGGGTTGGAACACAGCGAGGGGCGCCCCGGCCGCGCTCTGTGGCAGCTGCACGGTGCGCTGGCTGCCGCTGGCTGCCCCTCCAGGCTCGCACCGCAGGCCAAAGGATGCGCTGTTGATCGCCACAACCTCTGTGCATCCCTTCCCATCCCTTGGGGTGTACTCGAGGCTGTGCTGTGGGCACGCCTTTCACGGGCATCGCTAGTGAAGTACTACAGTGGCGTAGTTGTGTGTTCTCATATCCTTCCTATGAAATCCAGATGTGTTGTTAGCAAAATTTCAAGGGACAGAAAGAGGATTACGCTGGCTGCATATTACCCTATAAAACACCTTTGATGTCACTGCAATATCAAATCAGTCCACTTTAAAAACAAAGCATATCTAACACGGAGCCCCACAGTCTTCCCAGATGAGGTCTTTGAAATGAAGCTTTTTCGTACATGTCTTCAAAGTTGAGCTCTGTGTTGCCGTGACACATTTTCCAATCTGTTCTCTACTGCAATGATTTGAGAGTGCTGGATCTTGTTTAGGCATGGACATACATCCTCAGGGTTCTTAGATTTTGGGATAGGCTCTTCAGGTCACAAACAAGAAAAGGGAAAGCTATATACAGGGAAGTCTTGGGGGAAAGTATCCTCTCAATTATCATTTTTTTAGTTCCAAAATGAGATTTTGCCTTCAAGAGTTTGTTAAATCTTTTGATTAGCAGTGCAAGAAAACACTTTCAATGGCAGTTTTGAACACTGTATTCTGCTGAATATCTTTAAACTTGTGAATAAAGTTGTCTGTCTGATTGGGATTTTTAGAAGGCTTTTGACAGACTGTCAAACTAGACTGTAATGGTGTAAGACCAACTATCTTGGCATGAATAGCTGGCTAAGGGTGGAGTGAGTGTGTGGTCCTTGTAGCATTGAGATGTTGGGTGCACTGCTGTATCAATCTCTGCTTGGACCTGCTCAACATACAAGTGACTTGAAAAGGGAGCTGGGCACTCAAGTGACAGCCTTCTGATCTTAGCAAGCTATTGAGGGACCTGAGGACAAGAACTGGCTAAAGATATGTGGAAGGACATTATGGAGCTGAATAACTAAACAGTAAAAGGGAAAATTAGATTTTGGATAGACTAAGGTGATACACATTGAGGAAAAACATCCTGACTTAAAATAAAAAACCATCAACTCTTAGCTGACTAGTACTGTACAGGAGCAAAATCTTGGCCTTGGAAAAAGTTTCTGTGAAAATCTCACTTCTGGGCTTAATAAAGTTGATAAAAATAAGGCTTATGGTGAGATTTGAAAAAAGAGCAGAGAACAAAGCAGTTTAATGCTGCTGTGTAAATTCATGACTTAACATATTCTAAAAGCCCTTTGAGTTTCTAAGTTCCCTCAGCTCAGGAAAGAAGAAAAGTAGTGGAAAAGGTTCAGTGAAAGGTAAAAAGGATGATCAAAAGTACTTTGCTCTCAACTTTCACGAAAGGAGCAGCTAAGGAAGCTTCTATCTGATTTAAAACTTAAAAAAAGAAAAAGATATTATTATTGGTATAGCAAAGAGCTAAAAATCATGAGTGATCATTGTAACTGTGAGCAGTTATAATTGGAAGTTGTGTGTGTGGATCCCATGAAAGCCACCAGGGACAATTTGCAATTACTGACTGGTGTCAGCTATTCTGCAAAGGTGATGATGTAGTGTTATGAAAGTTTACTTCCCTAACTGTTAAATCAGTCTTTGTAATATGAACATGTATTCATTTTGTTCCTATGTATTAGTTCACATAATACAGTGAAATGGAATGAGATATTTTACTAGAGACTTTGAGTTTGTTCACACTCAAGTAAAACTAACTAAAGGACCAGCCCAGCCCTGGAAATAAGGACTTTGCTTCTTGGAAGCATAGAACTGTCATGGAAAACCGAGATAAAGCCAGAATTCTAGTCACTCTAATATATCTTTGAAACCCTTCCAGTGTTATCTGGCAAAACTGACCCCAGGAACATTTGGATCAATAGACAAGCAGCAAGAATGATGCAGAAATACAGTTGCCTGGCAAATTTTTACAATGATTAAAAATCAGTAGTGTGGATCTTGGTTAATAGTGAAATCATGTTGTACTGGACTGATTGAAGGGTATAAGAACCCTGTGTAAAACCACATTCAGGATGACCCAGTTTGGCTGGGACGCCTCATGTACATGAATAAATACTTTTGTATTTCTATACTTTGTTTCCTGGCCTCTCTTGGTCAGCACCAATTGTTGCAAATTTTCATAAAAGTGAACTACACTTAGCAGATCGTTTCTTTCAAAACCAGAAAAATTAGGAACATTCCTAAAATACAAGATTATAATATTTTACACGATAGTTCAAGAAATAGTTTGCTAGCCAACAGATTTTCTGATCACATCTATCTGTACCTGAGAAAGTCCAGATTTCAATAAATATACTTCATATCAGTAAAACTGAATCAGTTATCTGATAGTCAACACTGATTAGGCACTTTTACCTCTCTTTCTTAGCTATGTGTAGCTAGCCAGCTCTGAGGGTAGAATGGCAATTTCCTCTAACAAATGCAAATAGATTATTCAGTATTTAAATAAGGCCGAATGAAACAATGTCATCCAGAAAAAGCTTTGTTATGGAACGCTTGAGAGACAATTCGCATCTTCCTCAGTGCTTTACAGCTACATAAGTTCAGTCCCTCCCCTGCGTTTTCTAACCTTGCCTTCAAAGCATCTCGATTTCCCCCCGTGTCGCATGAACTCTCTTCTTTGCAGACAGGAGACCGACCGATCTCTTAGCGCCTCTTTCTCACTTAGGCTCCAGCCCTGCACCGACTTAGAACACCAAATGGAGAAATTCCCAGCAGTTTCCACCTTATCTGTCCCTTTTGATTTGCCATTTGCAAGCCGTTTTTGATGGCCTCCGAATTCCCGGCTCTTGCCTGGTCTTTGGTCCTTCTCTGTTTGTCCTGTGACTCAGCCACCTGCAGGGCCGGTTCGGCGTTCCTGAGCTTCCCGCTGAGGCTCCTAAAGGGAGGGTCGGCTCTTGGCAATGCCAAGGCTTGTTACCCGAGCAGGAAACGCTGATAGCAGTGCTGCTAGCTGGCAAACAGGAGCAGCATCCAAGCAGGAAGCCTCTTTAACTTCCTGCATCCTTGGTGGTGTTGCTGTCCATGAAACTGGTCCTGTCACCAAGAATTCACCAGGGCTTCTCTTTGACACCGCTTGTCCTGTTGCCATCCTGATTTCGTTTCCATCCTCTAACAAAATTATCTGATATGAAATGTTGATTGTTTCTCACAGGTAGACAGATCACATAATCACAGACTGGGTGAGACTGGGAGGGACCACAGTAGTCATCTGGTCCATCGTGCTCAAGCAGGGCCAACCCAGAGCACATGGCACAGGATTGTGCCCAGATGGTTCTTGAAGATCTCCAATGAGGGAGACTCCACAACCTCTCTGCAAAATCTGTTCCAGTGCTCAGTCACCTGCACAGTAGAGAAGTTCTTCCTCAATATTCAGGTGCAATTAATTTCTCTCCATTGCCTCTTGTCCTGTTGCTTGGCACCACTGGGAAGAGCCTGGATCCATCTCTTCATGAGCCCTCCTTTCAGATATTTGCAGATATTGGTGAAGTCTCTGGTCAGATGTCTCTTCTTGAGGCTGAGCAAGCCCAACTCCATCAGCTTTGAAGCTCAACCACAAAACTATAAAACAGCTGTGTTTAGAGAAGGTTCACAAAAAAAGAAAGAGGATGAGTAAATGAGCTAAAAGATAAATCAGGTGCTCAAGGTGCTTCTCTTGGAACAGTTTTGCTTTGTGTGTTACTGAATTCACAAGCCCTTCTGTCACTGAGAATGTTGGCATAAATCAAAGTCTCTTTTTTTAATACTACACTGCAGGCATTACTTTATTACAGCACTGGATGTGTGCAGGATCTTTCCCTGAACGTGCATAAGCACTTTTGAAACTTTCCACTATTTGTACATTTTTAGCAAACAAAGAAATTAATGTTCATTTGCTATAATTTATATAATTGTTTTCATTAATTACTATTCTTTCTTCTATTAGTTGTTGATTGATTTGTTTCTTCTCATGCTAATTAGCCCATAATTTCAATCTTTTTATTATCTGTTGTCCAGGTAGAAAGTGTTTCAGTACAATTGCTGACTTGTCTTTGTAAGTTTTGTGTTTACCTCAGGGTTCTGCAGAATGTCCTTGTGGTTCATCAATTCTGCATTCCTAGTGTACAGTTTCAGCAATATATCTCTAGCCCAGCTCTGAGATCACTGAAGCATATCAAGGTTGATTACAGTTGTTTTAGTGAAACTTAAAGTTTCAGTAATTTTCCCGGACCCAAACAGTAATTTTTCTGCCACTATAGCAGCTTGTGGCAAACCTGGTTGTGTGAATCCATGCACTGAGGTAACCAGGGTGATCTCTATGCTTCAGCTGAAGTGCAAAGAGTGGGTTTATTTCATTATTTCACTGGCACAGGCTCTGTCAGGCTTAGTTCATGCCAGGAAACAGAGGCACATGAGGACACAGGCTCTGTCAGACTCAGTTCAGCCTCACAGACCATGAGGATGGGCAGGGGCTCAGTGCCTGGCGTATCAAAGGGCTTCATGCATGCACAGTTTATCCCAAGGCTGTGCTTCCATGATCTCTCCTTCTCCCAGCAGGAGGCTCAAGTATGTGAGTGGGAGTGTGTTATCACAGGGCAGCTGCTTCCTCAAAGCAGGTAGAGGATGAACAACACTAAGCAAAATAAATGGAGTTTTCCCACACTGACATACTGAGCAGAACTATTCCCTCCTCACCAAATCTTCCATTTTTAATCCCTCTCTCCCAGAACTTGCTAAGTGCTGGCTACAGTGGCGTACGACAGAGTGGAAAATGAGACTTCTTATGATTCATTAAAATAATTAATCATAAAAATGAATTAAAACAATTAATTTTAAAAAATTATTAGGAAAGTTATATCATTTCCAACACTACCACCAGAAAATTTTAAAAAACGCAATGCGCTGGAAAACCAGCAGTGATAGCTCAAGTTGAAAATGAAGGAGGGCACTTGTTTGAAACAAACAGAATTTCTTTCTGAGCTACTACAGTAACTTCCCATAACAGCTTGTCCTGTCCCTTTCAGGACACTGATAAACTATAGCCAAGTGGATTTGGTTTGTTGAAGTACAGTCTCCTAAACTCAGGGAATGCACTTTGTACAGCTAAGCTATGTTAGGTGGAACATTTTGGCTTCCAGGGTAAAAATGTACTACTTTGTAAGTATTCAGAGCACTTTAAAAGGATAAATACAGTATTTGTTTTCCAAAACGTGCACACAAAGACAACAGTCAGGATTTAAAACATCAAGAGAAGTTTCAGTTCTGAGTTTTCCAGCCCTACATATTCCTGGCTTGGACTTTGAAAGTGAAGGAATCAGCTGAGTTGTTGCTTTGCGTTTCTGCGGCTGTTCTTGATGCTGTTCCATACGTTCCCTCTTCAAGTGGCTGAGCAAAGCGCGTACAACATATGGCGCGTTCTGGAGGTTTCTTTAGCTGCATTTTGCTGCTGGTGGGCAGATCTCTCGTGCTGCCGCGCTGGCAGAGGGATGAGGATGAGTCCGGAGCAGCTTTCGCACCGTGTCCGTCCGTGCGCCGCCCATGCTCGCGGGGCTCTGCTGCCCTCCAGCGGCCGCGGCCGCGCTGCGCACCCGCTCGGCGGGGCCGGGGCACCGCGCTCGGAGCCCGCGGGCGGGAATCGCGCCGCGCTCCTCCTGTCCTTCCTCTGGGAACGCCGCAGCACTTCTGTATTTCCGCCCACGGCCCCCTTCGTGGCGAGCTCAGCACCCCACAGATGGCATCTCATCTCCCCACAGCCTCGCCCCGTGTTCTGAGCTACGTGGCAGCGCCTCTGCTGCCGCTCGCTGAACAAAGCGCGTTTGGATTTGGGATGCTGCACTTGGGTTAAGTTAAACAGAGCAGCTGGTTTTACAGTCCTACAGGAAACGCTCCCGTGTGGACCTCAGCTCGTTTATCAAATTGTTTGATTTGAAATAGATTTAAGCGTAGGGGTGTGCAAATTGTGGGCTGTACAATCACATAAGCCTTAATCCTTTGGGAGCTGCTGTCAACAGCTGGAAGTCAAGCTGAAGAAGAGAAGAGCCAGCTGGGAGTGTGGCCAGGGCAAAACCTGGGATGTGGTTCTGAAATTCTGGAGTCTGGAACTCCTGCAATGGCTTTACGATTAATGGCTGTGAGCGGCCATTAATTTGGTAGTAGTTTGGGCACTTTTTGAAGGGCGGGAAGCAATGATTGCCTGCAAGAAAGGGACCAAAGATGAGCTCAAGGCCCTCCTCCACCGTGTTCCCTGCTGGTGGCTGAGCCAAGGAAAGCCCTGGGGAAAGGGTCTGGGACTGCAGCCACCAGCCAGCACATCTCCCGTGGCAGCCCCGGGATGGAGTGGGCAGTGCTGAGCATTCCAGGGTACCTCAGAGCTGCCTAAAAGAGAATGGGGAGGAAATATGAAGTGAGCAAAAGCAAAAATTAATATTCAATCAGATTCAAAACACACCCAGTTGCAAGTCAACAGCTCTCCCTCATCACTTATTTTTGTGGCTCACATCTATTCCTTTAAAAATATTTGGAACTAACTAGGGATAAAATAACAGTCTTCATCAGGCAGTACAATGTGTTCATGGTAAAGATGTGTCCTGTAAACCAATACAGTAGGAGAAATCTGAAATAGAGTCTTGCATTTTACACAGAAAATAAAAAAAATAGTGTTCAGCCAAATACCATTAACATGCCTTAATATTATCTTCAAGCCTTTCAGATTTCAGATTTCATTGCCTTAGATTTCTCTAGGTATTGTAACTATTACAAGAGTTTTTTTTCAGATAACTACCCATTCTGTGAAATTTGTTTTGCCATCTGTAAGGAAATTAGAGAGGGGCAAAAGATTTTCCTAATTAAATCTGTACTTAGTTAAACCCCATTAAAGCTATAGAGGCCTTAAATGACATTCTTTTATTTAAAATGTTTATTGTGTGACTTTTTCTAAAAGGATCTTAGTTTCATATTAAAAAGATTTTCAGTAATGATACAAATCCAGGCTTCTAAGTGAGTGCCTTTTTCTTTAGAATAATGAGGAAGGGAAAAACAGGAGTTGGGAGCCATTTTTAATTTGTTTCTTCCTCCAATAACTCAGAAATCTAAGACATCATCACTTGTGTTTTGCTTTTGTATCTATGGATTTTAATTCCTGAAGAAGTAAAGGTGAATAATTAGTAGATGGAAATGTTTTTGATCATTGTCAAGGTTCTAGAATTAGTAAATATGTGTTTCAGTCAAGCCTGAGAACAGCATTTTCTTTCTGCTGCTCAACATCCCGAGGCACTGGAGCTGCTCTGTCAGCACAGAACACCATGGATGGCATGAGATGTACTTTATGAAATATGAGCCCTTCAATACAACCCTGAGACAGGATGTGGTATCAAAACTGCCTCATTTTGGATCAAAATCACAATTAAAGGGCATCTTTAAAATTCTTATTTAATTTTCTTCAATTAATCTTAGAAAGAGATGAGAAGATTAAATTTTTTATAGCTTATGGCTTACATTTTTTTTCCTGAGCCTGTAGATGCTGTGAAGTGTCTCTGACAGCTGATAGTTAAGAGTGCCAATGCAACCATGCAATTGAACAGTATAATTTTTAGGACAGTCTTCCAGCAAGCCTATTACTATAGAAGTTGTTTCCCAGTTTATAATTTGAAGCAAAAGAACCTGAATTTTAGAAAATGCTGCAGAGTCACAAATTTTCTATACTTAAGACATCTGTTTTTTTAAGTTTCCTGCTGCTATGGCAGCTTTAGCAATAAATACATTTGAAATACCCCTTTGATGAGTCACAAGTGTCTATTGAACTCTCTTTGTGGTGAACTACCATTTCATTTCCATTCAAAGAGCCTCATTGCTCTTTTACATTAATCATTCACTCTTTCAAGTCTAATATTAAGGAACAAAGAGGTAATGTTTCATATTTGTACAATCACAAATCTTACCAAATTCCTTGATCTTCTAACATAGTCATAAGTGTAGTGAGAGGAAACATGGCATCACATTACCAAGCATCTCCAAAACAGCCTCAAAAACCTTGAGTGCTCACATATCTGAAAAACAACTTTGTAAGCATCAGGTACAACACACTGAACACTATAAACTCTGGATTATCATCTCTGCTGTTTATCAGAAATAGGATCTATTAAAAAATCACACTTGTTCCCTATGTACTACATCAGTAGATATTTTTATTTTACATAAATAATTTTACATGTATCCAGAAGAGAAGGATTATGATAAATTACTTGAGGTGAGGTTAAAACTAAGCCTCTTTACTATAACCACTTTCAACCCCACATACCTAAAGTTTTGTCTCTTCCCTTTGGAGCTTTAAAGTTATTTATACACAATCTCAATGGGCCAGAGGTACCTGGTGATCACTGGGAGTTTACATGAGTAATTGGGAAGTCTCTTAGGCTTCACCATTTAGCTGCCTGTGACTGGTTTGACCATCAGTCTGGACAGTTCAGAGAACAGCTCTGGAGAAGAACTGTGTTGGGAGAACTGTGCTGGCAGAGTATGACACACTTGAGACTGATACTCCTCATTTATTTTGCAGATTTTACAAGCTACGTTGGAAGGAAACAGCTGATGATGGAGAAAGACTTACATATATATATAGAAAGAGATCTTTATTTTTTTTTACACATGGTCAGTCTTGTTATCACCACTGAAAAAATGTGCACTGTTGTAGAAAGGATTTCTATTTTTAAGTTGAAGTCAGTTAATTTACTTTGAACAGATAATAGATGCAGGTAATCTTTTGAATACATCTAATGTGCTTATTTGGCTATTTGAAGTCAATTTTGTGTCTCAACAGGCATCCTTTGTGATATTTTTAGTTGCAGTAAGTAATTCATAAAATAATGAGATTTTTCAACAGGGAATTTAGTCAAGTTAGAATTCCAAGACTAGAATACATTTCCAAGCAACTGCAGCATGGCATTTTTTTCAAGAGAATACAGTCATCATTTCCATTACTGGAAACTATTCAACATAAAGGGAACCAGCACAGTAAAACTCCAATGAAGACACCCCTTATGCTGTTACTTTACTGTTGTGCATTTTAATTTGCATTATTATAGCTAAAAAATGGCCTGAAGTTAAAATTGATTAAATTTGTTAAGTCCTTTTTCTGCACAAGAACTTGAGTTTGGACTTGCAGCTTTAAACAGCCATTTTATTCTAGAAGCAAGTTAATAGTCTGTTTTCAGTTATTACTGAGAGTTTCTGAGGGTCCTGCTAAAAAATATTAGAACACCCCAAGACTCCATCTACCCCTTCAAAAGAACTTTAAAGCCCTTGCCCAACCCACATCACTGATCTATTTAATAACACAGAATACTGCATGGTTGCTAGTGCCTTTAACTATATTTCTGCAGAACTAAAATTAAGAAGTATAAATGGTTTCAGTTTTCCACTGTAATGCAATTTTATCAATATTAAACTTACTTAATTAACATTTCTATTTTTTTTTTTGCAACAAATGTTTATCAAGATACTTTGTAAGACGATTAGAAACATCATGAGGTCTGTGTTCAATTCTGTGTTTAAAAGTCAGTCATCTACTGACGAAAACAAAATATGGATGTATGATCCATTCTTTTTATGCTTAGAAGTGTATTCCTTTCCCACTGTCATCTTTATTCCAAGTTTCAAAGGCAGGATTCAAAATCCACTACATCTGATGGAAGTCTTTCCACTGATTTTCACTAGGCTTTGGCCAAGCCCCAGGTGTCAATGAACAAGCTGAAACTCATTGAATTTCCTTGTTTACAGAAGTGATGAAGCAGGTCAAAATCCTCATTTAATCTCACCGTGGGGGATAGGCCAGTGATGAAAGAGCACAGGAGCAAAAAGGCAGATTTTGAAGAGAGGGACCTGAAACAACCTGCTGTGCAAGTGCCATTTAATTACCTTAGTTCTCTGATCTTAATTTCTCTTGATACAACTGTCTGCGAACTGTACATTTCAGAATAAACATGAGGCTGTTTCTGTTCCCTGTCTTTGTTTTCAATTACCTTTGATGTTGGCATAATGGATGAATGTACACAATGTTGTAGAGTGCAGTGGGAAGACCTGTAAGCTTGAAGGGAATTTTATGCCATGGGTGAGACATGGTAGCCCTGTCAGACCACCCAGGGAAATCCTTGCCTCCAGCTGTTTCCCTCTGCCCAATGTCTTTGTGTTGCCCTTTCCTCTCATATACATCCTTCTAGGTTTGAAATCAGCAGCAATTTCCACTTTTTCTTACTACCCCATCATGCACACATTTTCTTAAAAGTGCATAGCCAGCTGCATTGTTACATAGGTTGTGTAAAACTAGATGACTTTTAAAAGACATCTCTGGTGTTGATTCTGTTAGTGGCCACATCAATCATCATTTAATGAATCTGTTCAGAGTGTGAGTCTGAGCCTCCACGTACAGAGGAAGAGACCCCAAACTGCAGGATAAGCACAACTGACAGCCCCTGAGCAAAGCAAAGCTGAATATGAAGCAGGCATTGCATGGCAGGCACAGCAGTTCTGAAATGTGCAATAACACAAGTCAAGCTAATACCTTTGCACACCATTTCTAAGAGAAACCATAATTGTCAAAAGTTCACAAATCTAGATGAGACTTCAGATGAGAGACCTCCTGTGAGAAACCAGCACAGCTTTGTTGTCTCCAAATCAGTGACTATTTGCATCAGCTGTCAGTCTAGGAAGGTAACTCAAAACTTGGGATGGTAAATTCCTCTGAGGAGTTTATTTCTCTTCTAATGGTCGTTACAGAAGCCTCATGTGGTTCTAGTTGATGTTCATCTCCAGAATGTTATCAGCATTTGCAAGTAGAAAGTATGGAGGTATATTCATAATCCCAGCATGATTTTCAATTAACATTATCATTCATGAGGAAAAGACCAAAGCTTCCCAAGCCTCTGGTCCCTCCTAGCAGCACATGCACACAAATTCTTCTATTGCAAATATCATAGCTGTCAGCACACAAGAAGAAACTGTTCATATCAGTGTAAGTTACAAAATGTGTTTCTGTGTTTAGGATTCATGATAATTTATTGTAATGATTTTCTTAAGAATCTGTACTAACTGTTTAAATTTCTGTTCTCATATCCAGATAGGGTCTAGATGTATACAAGATAGAGTCTGCTGATTTTAGCAAGGTGAGTGCTTGGATGCCAAATGAGCAAACTCACTGAAGCAGATGAATAAGCCTCTACAGAACACCCACAACATTACAATACTTTTCTCCATTCTACTACAAGAACACAAAGAGGAAAACCAGACTCAAATAGAAAACAAAATTTATTCTCTTGGGATTGTCTGGATCATAATTCTAAGTGGCCTGAAAGCCTGAAAACAGTTAAATGGAAAAATATACTCATTTGATAGTGCTATGCACCTCCACTGGAGTACTGCAAGTAGAGAAATTTTATATGGTCATAAAAGAATTAAATCAATTCCAAAGCCTTTTTGCTACCTCTTTAGTATATAATTGCAAATGCAATCTCAGTCAGGTATAATGTTTCAGTGTGTTGACTCTTATCCACAACCTCAGGACAGGAAATATCTGCCTTTTTCTTCTCCCTGTTGAAATATCACATGTTGTGCCTTCAAAATTGTTGATAGCCTTTTTCCCCAGAGGTTTCTTTAATTAATGTTTAGTACCATCACCAAGCAGTTAATGGTGAATTTTTGGTCAGAACAGAAGGTGTTCATTGTGGAAGAAGACAGGACAAAAAGGGAAAAAGCTTTTGCTGCAATTTCCAGTTCTGTGGCACTGACAGAAGAGAATGTTTTGCACAACCATATGCTAAGGCATTAATGCACAAGATAGGCAATGACAGGAGAATTAGTGTCACTATGGCATGTTATACAGGTCTGTGAACCTGCATTGCCTTAGATTCCTGAATCTGAAAAATAACACTGCAGCATGGCCAAGTGCAGGTTGTCAGATGACAACATAAGTTTTGTAAAAAGCAAGAATCTAGAAAATAGGGAAATTTCATACCTAATAGATTCAACGTGGAATATACATGCTACTGAGGGAAAAGTAGATAGTTATGAAGGATTTTCAATGAAAAAAGCAAAGTGGAAATAGAATAAGAAGTGACAAATCTAACTTTACAAAAAAACATTGATGGGAATCTCTTTGAGGAAAAAAGTATGAGGATATTTTATTTTTAAAAAAGAACTGCACATTGTCTAAGGTAGAAATCTTAGGACTGTCTTGTATGATGAAAACTTGGTTGAATTGAAATATGTCTCTGCATAAAAAGAGGGGATATTAACCTTTTCTATTCAAATTAGGCATGCCTTTGAAGGAGAATTTAAATTGAGTAGTTGCCTGGAAGCTTTGATTTACATCAAATAATTGGATATGTACTTCCAACACGTAAAGCAGGCAGCGGCTGAAAATGATCTGAACCAAAACAAGATTTTCAAAATCATCACTGAATTATTTGGAACAAAGACCATGAGTATTGGGAACAAAACCAAGAATGAGAAAAGTATTAAAGCACAGATGATTCACATAGGAAAATCGTATCTATAAAATAATATCCTCTCTGACTGCTACTGGAATTGAGAATTGTATTACAGTGTCCACTAAGTGGTCAAGTGCTCAGGTCAGAAATCAAATGCTAGAAATGACAAGGAAAGGAATAGAGGACACAACAGGAAACATTTTTTTTTTTTTTACCTGTATGAGCCCCATGTGCCTTCACTTTGGGTATTCTGGGATGACTCTTCTATCCCAGGGACTAGAATGGGTTCAGAGAAAGGCAGCAGGGATGATCAAAGTCTGGACCAGATCAGTGAGGAGCAAGTACCAGCACAAGAAAGAAACTGCAGAGAAGGGAATACAGTGGAGGCCTCTGCAGCCATTAGCAGCACAGAGAATAAACAGAGAACAATTGTGTTTTACAGTTCAAGAGGCAGCAGTGTTACTCTCAAATAAAGCAAGCAGGCAGCAAATGCAGAACAAACAACAGGAGATGATCTTCCACACAATGAGTAAATAAGCTATACAAACTCTAGAGACAGTGCTGTTCAATGCAAAAATGTTTATGGATTCAATAAATGGTTGGGCAAATGCAAGAAGAAACATCCACAAAGGACTAAGTTAAGGGGCATCACTCTCTGAAAATACCACTACATGATCACTGGATTTTGTATTCTGCACAAGACACCTGCTGTTGGTTGCCACAGATTGGTGGGTTAGGAGGACCATTGGCTTAATGTGTCAGTTTTTATTGTCTTAGGCTGCTGTAGTTTTGTGCTTCTGTCTTAACAAATTTAATTTGCATTGTGCATTAGGTTGGTGCACAACACAAATTATTTTCCACCTGTCAAAAACGACAGGAGCACCAGGGAGATGTTGCTAGGGGTCTGTAAGCTAGAATTGAATAAGTTATTGATAGTGATTTTGCCATCAAAAATAGCAATAGGAATTTTTTACATAAAGGCAGGTTTGTTACCACACAAGCAGAAGGAATATTGAAAAGTGATATAACAAGATTGCAACTTATAAATCCAAAGGCATTTGGGGTGCTTTAGCATATGGGAATTTAAGTTACCCATTGCTACTTGGCTCAGATTTCAGAAAACAGCATAACTACTTTATAAATGTTACATAATATGAGTGTTTTGGCATATTTTTTTCATATTATCTCTTTTAAAAGCAATTTATTGTCTATGAGAACTGATCAAAAGATTGGGAAACTTTTGATGCTAGATAAAGTAGAAGCTTAGAGACAAGTTCATTAACTAAGCACAGAAATGAACAGCAGTGCAAGTGCTCTAGAAAAGTAAACTGTGAATAAAGTGAGAAAATCTCAGTGAGAAGGTCTGTCCAAAACAGTCCTGCAGAAGCAGCAGAATGAGCAATGACTGAAAACAGTTGATCCAAACCTCTCTGTCCTTTGAAAGTGCTTCAAGAACCCCTACAAAGACTGTAGTGATACTGTAAGATGGCCAGCCTGGAAAACTCACTCCTTTGATTTTACTGGCATTAAAGTGTGTCCTTCACACATTAGTGTTTCTCTGTTTCTTCAGTAACTGAATTCAGTTTCTTGGCTGAACCAGTTTAGGGGAGGATTTGCTGCTCATAGATGCTGTCAGTGCTGCTCAGCAGTCCTGCAGTGATTGCTCCTCAGGACACTTGCACCTCTTTGCAAGGCTGTGGAGGCAGAAGGTGGGGGATGATGGATGTGGGCTGTGTCTTCAAAGGCTGATATAACCTACTGAGACTTAACATCTTGGGCTTCTTCTAGCATTAACAGTCAGAGCTGGGGTTCTTCAGAAAGAGGTTCAGGAGCGGAATTCCAATTTCACCACTTTGAATTTCTCTCTGGAGTGCTTATCTCTCTACACTGGCTGTGCAGGGAGCTAAGGCACTGGGGCTTGCTATGCTAATATTGAGTTTTGGGACACTATTGCCCTTTGAAGATCTGTCACTGCCTGCCAGAAGCCTGTTGTATTTCGCAGTAACATCACAAAGCCCCCGAGAGTGCCAGGGAGGCCAAGAGCAGAGGCTCCAGCTGGGATGGGAACACAAACCAGAGGTCAGTGACTCATCAGTGCAGGAATGCAGCCTTGGGAGCCGGGCTGAGCTGGTTTGGGGAGCTGGGAGCTGCAAAGAGAGCAGAGAGGTATCTTGTGTGTGGAAACCGTCCTGTACATACCTTGTGAAAACAAAAGATAACAGGAAAGTGTAGATAATAGACACAGTCCCTACTAGGGGACAAAGGAAGAGCAGGAATTGTTCCAGCATCCTATCCCCTTCCAGTTACAGAGGAATAATGTCTGAGTAGTGTCACTGCTCCATCACTGCTACCACCTCCCTTGCCCTTTGTAATGAAGGAACACTTTCTGATTTGCCCCCCCTTCCTTTTGCTCCCATGATCCAGCAGTTTTATGTAAAGAATTGTCCTTTATCAAATCCTCAGGTTAAGTAAATAAGTACTTTGAAGAGCAGTTTGTGTCTCTCTGTTTTCTGCTTCTACTTTTCCACAGGACAGTGTGATTTATTACCCCAGTGATTTATTATCAAACCAATGTGAAACAGAGTGCAAGAATTGTGATGATGTGCATGGATGGGAAATGTTTGAAAGTTGAGAAGTGAAATTAAAATTATGAGATGGCAAAGTGAACTGTGAAAATACCTGTTATATGAGAGAGACAAAGAACACATGGCTTAATGAATGTCACTAGTTCTTCCATAGTGTTTAAAAAATGACACTTGAACACACACAAAAATTTATTTCCAGAGCAGATAACTGGATTCTACCGATTTAATGTACAATACTTAGCAATACTGCTGACCTGTGGAGCTGTCTCTTTGTTCCTTCATAGATGGAATGTGCTCTAGATAGGATATCCCATTGCTGAGCGGTCTGGATTTTGTTTGTCTCCCTAAAAGGCTTCATAGGTTTTAGGAAAAGTCTTCCACGTAAAGTAAATCTTATTTCCTCTGTATTTCCTCCTGTGTGATTATTCTGAAAGTGGTGAAAAAAATTAACTTTTTTGGCACAACTCAAGAGCTTTAGTAGCTGAAGTCACAGAAGCTCAGTGCACAACCTCCTTTGCAGCTGACATCATAATTTCTCTAGTTTCCTTCTTCATCAGGCACTCTGCCTGAGGTACACCTTGGAGCTTGCTGCATTTGAAGCTATATTGCTACTGCCACACCTTTGAAAGATTGGATCTGGAGTTCAGTCATCACAATGCAAATGTCACCCCAAGGTAGGTGCCTCCCACACTGTTTGTTCTCAGCCAGGTGCCAGTGATGCACTGCATGGCTGAACCTCATTTGCATGTTTTTTTAAGGACACCTGTCAAGTACACAGACTTCATAGCTCACCAGGTACAGGCTGGGAAATGTTTGCTTTTTTATTAATAAACTACATAATAGACAATAAAGTGCAGGATGTGTCTGAAGAAATGAGCTCTGTTGAAAGGGGTGAGAAAGTCCTTAGTTTAGGGGGAAGTGTCACAGCAATCTTCAAGTATGTCAGAGATGGAGAACTTCCAGAATGAGGTCAGTAAAGATTTTTTCTGATAAATGTAACTTCTGACACAAAACCTGGGTGAAGAGAGAAGTTTGTGATTGTGTGGGCCAGCATAGAGCCTAAAACAGGCTGTCTGATTGCAGGCAGACTTTGTGGGTTTTTTGGTGTGGGGTTTTTGTTTTGCTTTGTTTTGTTTTTTAATTTTTGGTATGAAAAGATAAAAACAAAATTTTCTTTCTTTTTTTTTTTCCACTGATCTCATTTATAAGATTACTTGTAACTGTGTAGCTGTCCTGGCAGTTTGAGCAGTTGTAAACAAATACTTTCCACACCAATTATCTTAACCTAAATCAAGTGAAACAGGTTTCAGCTTTTGGATAATATTACACAACTTTTGCCCTTAAAAGTAGTAAACTGAAATTTTCAATGAAGACCTTTTGTCCCAGCTGGCTGTTTTGGGATATTCAGCTGGTAATTCTTTTCCACAAAAGCTGCTCAAGTCAGTTTGAGATCTAGAATCATGTGAGTCAAGAAAGATGTAACACATTGAGGACTGTGCCTGACACTCAGCAGTCCCCAGGGTATATCTAGCAATTGTCACTTCTTCCTACAGCTTAGCACACTTTTTTCATTAGTTATTAGAAAGCATTAAGGATTCCTCTCATGCCTTCTATCCAGTAATCATTATTACACTCATTACTGAGCTAATTGCAGTAAGCAGCCGTGATTTTAATACTTTTCCTGTCACCTGTTTAAAAGAAGTGCATGTAAGCATTAAATAATGCAGTTACATAGGAAGAGCACTGGGAATGGAATTGAGACATTGAAAGGAATTATATTACTCTCTAAGCTCACAATGTTAAAACACAACTAAAAGCAAAATAGGCAATTGGAATGAAGGCAAAAATCTCATTGTGTTTTAATTAAGGAACAGTTCTTACAGCTCAAGTTAGACTAAAAGCAGACAAAAATATAAACCAGGATAAAACTTCCCATTGTATCTTATTTTAGCTGGAGCTACAAACTGAACTAAGCACCTAAACAAAAGAACAGAGCATGTGCCTCAAACAGGGGTATATAAAAGAATGATAATGGACACAAAAGAAGAAAGCTATGTTAAATTGAAATTACAACTGTCTCACATTTCTTAATGTTGAATGAACTACCACAGAAGAGAAACAAAATCTAAGAAACATTACTGGTCAGGTGCTTTCATCATGTTAAGCCTCTTTTGCATCAGATGGGAGAAAAGACTTTTTGAAAAGAGACAGATAAAGAGAAAAAAATCCTTCATATGTTTGTATTTAAGAAAAAAAAAAATCCAGTAGTTCATAAGAACAATACGGTAATACATTATAAACTGCATGCTAATCATAGAAAAAATATTTGAAAGTATGAAGTTCATATCCAGTCAATACACAGCCAAATCCTCCTGGGTTTTACCTTAGGTTTTGAATAGCCTAAATACAATTGTACAGATGAGTCCCAGCTCACACCCTGTGAAAAACCAGCAGGAGAAATGGTGCAGAGTGGTAGTGGCCAGGAGGATTCTCTGCACCTCTACCTGTGTCCTACTTCCACTTGGGCTGTTTGGAGGACAGTGGCAGTCTGAGCCCACACTTTGCTCTCTGGTTTTGTTTTCCTGGTTTTCCTGCTGTCCTGTGGCTCTGCCCAGCCTTACTCCATCAGCACACAAAGGAGTTCCCAGTGCTGGCCTGAACAAACTCCTGGGGTGAGATGCCGTGCACTGAGTGTTAACTGAATCACTGAAAAAGTGCAAGAAGAGAGCCTGAGGAATCTATTTTGTTTGGAATAGAACCAAACCTTAGCCATAGTTCTGTCCAAGTGATTAAAATGAAGTTGCAGTGCACTTGAAAAAGAATTTAGGATTGCTATTAAATAAAGATTCTTGATGAGGACAAAATGTCAAATTAATATACATTTGCAGTCAGGACACAGCTGTGGAAAGTTACCTCAATTTGAGTCACTGATTGAGGTATGGGAAGTCAGTATAACAAGTCATTTGTTTATTCCCCAACTCTGCCAAACATGGCTCAAGCATGAGGCAAAATTGTCAGTGAATAACAGATGATTGAAACAGCGAAAAACAAATCTAAAAGTAATGCCAAACAGAGCAAACCAGGACACAGTGTTTGTGGGGGTGGTCAAGAGGATCCAGTTGAGCACCACAACTCAAGTGGCAGCTGCAGCAGGGAGCAGTTGATCCGTGGAGGTCACAGATCTAACACGGAAGGGACGTTATTCCTTTGCCTAGAGATTTGCAGATACAGGCTTCATATTGGTAAGAGCTCCTGACAAAGCAATACATCTTTTAAGAGACACCGATTTATGTTTTTAATGATTATAAAATGTAAATTGTAAAGGCTGAGATTAGAGTATTCTAACATTTGTAAGATTTACATCATGCCTGAGCTACTTTGTAACTCCTGGCAGGAAATGGCCTTGTCCTGGCAGCAGCAGGATGTGATGCATTAACAGCTGTACTGGAGCCTGCTAAAATAACAACATTTTTCAGATGCAATAGCAGTCCTTCAGTCACTCTTATAATGCTTTATTAAAATGCCAGCTGGAAACATCAACCATCTCCTTTGTTGCCAAATAATGACCAGCTTTAAAAAAAACACCAAGCTAAAACAAAAACCTGAGTGGGCATTTCTGTCTAATGTCTATATTTAAATATCAATTTCTTCCATCAAAAAAGGACAAAGTCAAGGTAGAAGTTAGAGTAACATGGCCTTCATGTTTTATAGATTAAGTCCTTCATGAACATGTCTACACTATAGTTTAATTTTTCATTTGGTGGGTACTGAATTCCTTCTCTTGTTGGCACATTTGAACTTCCATGAAGTCGAGATTTTGTGTAGAAATAATTAAATAACTTAGCAGAGGTGCTATTTTAACCTTAGTGGAAAACAGAAAGTTTAATGGGTCCATTTTTTTCTGAGCTTTGACAAGAATTAAAATAAATGTCCTTCCTTCTTTTAAAAACTTGCTTGGAGAAGTAATATCAAATCAAATCTTTCTACATCAATCTATACCAATAAATAAATATGTTCAGCATTTAACACAGTCAATAGACAAGACCAGTTCCCCCAAACTGGGATTCAAGATGCCTTTTCTTTTCCCACACCACCTACTCCCAGCCCATCTGGAACCCATTGTGGTTGTGTCTTCCGGAAAGTTAATAGAGCTATTGATTAGCCATTACATAAAAGAGCACCATTTCCAAGACAGTAATGTCATTTCACATAAGCTTAAACGTTTGCATGAACTGATTTTTCAGAGTTATCCAGGATAAATTTTTAGCCTAAAATAAGTCTCCCTATATTTATTTTCTTGTGTATGGCTGTTAGCTTAATTTTATTCTATACTGCCCCAATTATTCTGGAATCAACAGCACTCAGAGGGTTTGTTGCACTGCAGTGCCCAACAAAAATTGACTAGGATTTCAGTTTATTTGAGGACAGTATTTTAGTTCACAGTTATACCTATGGTTCTGACATTCACAAAACACAAATGGTGAGATTAATGTGCTTCTGAACAGTGATAGATAATCTCTGTCTGACCTAAATTACTGCAGAATTGTAGAAGTTATTGGTACAATGTGAGTCCTTCCTTTTACATGACTTACATCCTGTTTTCAAGTCCAGACTAGTCAGGGTGTCTCTATAGCCTTTGAAATCTAATCCCTGTCTTTTCATAGGACTGTGGGTGGATTTGGCTAGAAAACTTCTCAATGATGGATATTGTTGTAGTGCAATTCTATTCTGAAAACACACCAAAATTTTCTGCCTAGTATTCCTCCTTTTTTTGTATCCCTGTTTGACAGCCAGGATTTATAAATTACTATGAGCCTTGCCAATAATGTATTCTATTCAAATACTTCATTGATTAAGGGGAATTTTGTTCAGATAATGTGAGGGATGTGAAAGCTAGATCTCTTGTTAGACTGCTTTTTAAACCATTTTCTTGCAAGTCTCAAGGCAATGAACTGATGCCTCCTGGATGTCATTTTACTCTATTTTCAGCACAGAAATGAAATGCAAGTTGCATATATTAGTATCAGGAAGAATCATAAATGTTGAAGCTGTGGGAAACTAAAAAAGGAAGTTTAAGATCCACCAGCTGTTTTTTCCACAGACAGTGATGCAGCCTAGTTCAGAGCTATTTTCTAAAAGCTCAGCCTGCCATTCCTGTAAATGAAAGTAATTTACACACTGAACTTTATAGAAAATTTCTTGTAAATGGTCTGAATAATAATCACTCCTGGGACAATATTTCTGCTCATATTATCCTTGTGTTCCATGAGTTGATTTCTCAGCATTGCAGTTTTCATATATGTGTGGTTATTTACTTACCTTCCCTTTAGCAGAAAGGGAATGATCATATGCTGTGGCCTCAATACAACACACACAGAGGATGTTTCAAAAACCACATGCACAATTTCTGTGAAGAGCTCACACATGCTGCTACAAGGCACAGAAAGCTGGCTTCTTGCAAAATGTCATTTTCTTCTCCCACAGGACAGAAATAGAGTGGCAGAAGAAGGAAAAAGCATTACAAGCAGTTGAAGCTCTCTCCTACACCCTTCTGTATCACTTTGCTATGCCAGAGGCAGGTAGCTGACCCACCTGGGCAGGTGGCCCAGGCTCTGGAAGGCTGATTGGCAAGATGACTTTCACTGACCTTGGCTGTGCAGCTGTTGTGATCAACTGGAAGAACATCTGGAAAAATTGAACATTTGAGTGCAGACTGCCCTGTGAGGTGGTCTCCTCTTTCCATTGCATCTCCCTGGGGTGAAACAAGTTTCATGCAGGGCAGCACACTTGCCAAGGCCTGCAGTCCTGCCCTGCTGGTCAGCATTTGCACTCCTCAGCCACCAGTGCCTCTGGATCAAGACTGAGCTGCCATGCATGTCCCTTGCTGCGTCCTGCATGACTATGGCTTGGGTGGTAAAGCCTGATCAAAAATAAAGCTATTGCTGTCTGCTGAAGGCATGTAAGCAACTGCTGAAGCACCATCTCAGTGCTTTTTGTGGTAATGTTTAAAATGGCAATTGTTTTAGTGTCAGTGTTGCCTGAAGGATGTGCCTTAGAGCAGAATTCAAAGGTCCCCAAAATGTGGAGTAAAAAAGCACAAGAGGAAACTGTCCTCTGTAAAGTTACTCAAGCTTTTTCAGAGAATAATTAAAATTTTTATTGATTCTCTGCCCTTGTGAGACCCCTGAACACTGACCACAATTTCTTAAATTTATGTATCTGTCCTTTTGCTGCCTTTTTAAACTTCACAAGTATCTGTCAGTCCCTGCAAGACCCTCAGAGCATCAGGACTTGCCTGAAGTGCTACTGGGCAAATCCCCTTTTGGTTCTGTGCCCAGAGAACACAGAGGTAAATGTCCCCCAGGTGTGCCCAACACTGGCAGTGAGCAGCTCAGAGCAGTGCAGGAAGCTCACACACATGGATGGCAACACTGGGCAAGCAGTGTCTGAAAAATGAGCTCCCCTCCCTGCAAAAGGGCATCCAGGGAGGCTGGGCACAGTGACTGCTGATGCTTGGTACAAGAGAGAAACCCTGAAACAGGGCCATGCATGTATGAGGTGATTTTTCTCTTCCTCTCCTAGGACACTTAGAGCTGAGACAGCATCAGACATTTAGTGTACACAGCTGTGAGCCTGCATTTTAGTGTGCTATACAAAATTATAAGTTTCTTTTGCCATTTCTCTGGCAACCACTTCAATTATGCAGGGAAAAATGCCTTGGCATCTGAGTGTGAGTATTGTTAATTTTACAGAGCAATCCCTTAAATGGGCAGAAACTCAAATGTAAACACATGAAATGCTGGATCTATTGCACCTACCTGAGAGTGTGCACTGACATCCAAGACAATTATTCTTGAAAAAAGAATTGGCTGGTTTCAGGGTTTAAAATATTTATAGTAGCACATGCAAATTTAAAGCAGGCTGTGCAATCTAGTCACTGGGACTCTGTGCACAGGCATCCTGGCAACTGTTTACCTCTCTTATGGGCTTGTTGATGTACTTGAGCAAATCACTGCTGGTCCTCTGTCACCCCCAAGAACGTCTGAACTGTTGTTAAATACCACCAGAAAAAGGAGCAATGTCTGAGAAGGTGACAAGTATCTTAATGCAGAAAACACCACATCAAGAAACCATATATCCTTCTAGGAATACTGATTAGAGTGCCTCAGAGACAACTAATCCTGTGCACCAAAGCATATCTCCAAGTCTCAAATTGAATGTCTCAAAAATAATTCATGCAATTAATAATTATTCTGCATGTGGTGGAGATTTGGCTAATTAAAACAATACAGTGAAAAAATCCCATCAAAATACAGAAAAATGCTATGTAGAAAAACTTGTTTTGTATTATTTCTATTCTCTTCATGACAGAAACATTGTACCACAGTGTCAAATGGGGATAAAAAGACTGAACTCCTCCAAATTTCTTTAGGTATCTTTCAAAAATTAAATATGCATGGAGTTTTGTAATTTCTGATCACACCCCAATACACAGGGAAATACAGACATGAATTATTCTACCCATGAAATTCAATAACACATGTTTACATGATCAAGAATGAGACTCATGGAAACAAACAGTAAATATATG
Source organism: Erithacus rubecula (assembly GCF_903797595.1). Taxonomy (NCBI): domain Eukaryota; kingdom Metazoa; phylum Chordata; class Aves; order Passeriformes; family Muscicapidae; genus Erithacus; species Erithacus rubecula. The sequence goes on along the minus strand of NC_136687.1, from coordinate 11,825,624 downwards.
CTTAGAAAATAATTATAGCTACTGCTCTTTTGACTGACAATGGAATTAGTCTTCCAGTCACCTACTGCTCTTACTCAAGCAGGAAAGAGTAAAATTGTAGACAAACTGGCTTAAACACTGTGGTGTTAGAAACATTAGTAAATAAGCAAATAGGAGAAAATACTGAATCAATTGCATAGAGATGAAAACCCTCAACAGACGGTATAAAGAGGGGTAGAGATGCACCAGTTATATCATTATGTAAAGAAATATTGATGACCAGATATATCCCTATATGGAGAGATATACATGTGCTTAAATAACCCACCCTCCCCAGTTGGTTACTGTTTAAAATAAATGGATAAAGTTGTAAAGAAATCAGTGTTCTTAGAAAACTGATGCAAAAACTAAGAATATGAGGCAGGGAAAATTAAGATAAGTGAGAAAATATTTCTAGAGCTTTATGAAGAAAGCTTATGGAATGAGTTAAAAAGTTTAACATAATAACTGTAGCTGAGGTTCTTGTATCTCTGAGAAATTTTACTGCTGTGATACTTGCACCAAATTCAGTGCAAGATTGACAGCTATAATGCTAATCATTAAAAAAATTAAGCTTTAAATTTAAAAGAATGTTATTAGAATGTTAAAGAATGTATTCTTTAAATATAAAGAATGTTAGATATCATGACCAATAAAGACATGAAAGAGGATTTTTATTTAAAGGCTGAGATTCAGAAAAATGAAAAAAAATTGGATCAAATCAAGCCTCTTTAGCAAATAGTGAATTCATACATAATCACATCTAGTCTCAGATATAACTCATACAACTACAGAAAAGGGATTTGCTTATGAAGAGTACCACATTTTGCTACTTATTCATAGTTTGAACAGGGGAGGCATAAAATGGAGTGTGACATAATGCCAGAACCTGTCACAATAATGGGAAATCTACAGTTAGACCATCATGCCTGCTTGAGACAGGTGTAGAGACACGTGTGAGCCAATGCTAACCTTGGGGTTCTGTGGTTCTCTAATCTAACCTGACCATAAAAAAAAGGACATGACATAACCCTGCTACTTTGGCACCTCAGTAATTCAACTTGCTCTTGAAGTTGGATTTTTAATAATGAACAATATTTCTTGGCACTTCTGGTCCCCAAAATACCATTCCTGTTTAGCTGAACTCACAAAACAGAGGCTACCCAATAAATCAGACCAGTGATGTGCAGCATTGCTCTATAAATCAGCAGTTTTGTTCCTGGATTATCTAATAGGCATCTGCACAAGACACTAAAGGAAAAAATAAATGCATTTTCAGCCTTAAATCCCCTTCAAATAACTCTCAAGTGCTGAAAGTAAATATTTACAGGCTTGTTAATTGAAAATGGTGCTGATGTTAGAAGGAGATTTCACTGTAAGACTTCTTTCTGAAAGACTGAATGAAAACTGGAAAGAGGGATTGCAGTGTTCTGTACACCCTCAGAGGCATTACACTAATTTGTGTGAATTATCAACACTAATATAATTAATGCCCAAAGCACTAAATAATCTGTCATACCTATTTTGCATGGCAAAGCAAAACCCCTCTCCCAGTGGGTCATTATGCAGGATTCTTGCCACATAACCATTTTTCCCATGTAAAATAAAAGCATTTTCCTCCCAGGGTTGATCACTGATTTCCTAGCAAATAAATCATAATGTCCACCCTAGATGTGGGTTTCTGGACAGGCACTAAAAAAGGGCACAAATTAATAACTGTGCTTGTGACTGCCAACTACTACTTTGCTAAGCATAAGGTCCACCTAATTTACTATTTTCAGGATCAGTGAGGAATTATTCTCATCCACTCCCTTTCAGCTCTAGCAGACTGGCCTGAGCATCAAGATTTCATGTCCCAGGAAGAAGGAGGGATAGAAAGATGAGGTTTGTTCATGTTACTTCAGCACTGCTGCTTTGCAGAAGGTAAAAGAGCCCTTGGGGCTGTGCCTGACTTCATGAGATACTTTGAAATTTCACTGTAATTCATTGGATTGTAGGATTCCAGGCCTTTCTGCTCTCTGTCACTAGTCTACATTTGTCTACAGAGCAAAGAATCTCTGCCACAACTATTTCTATCAAATAATTGCAGACTGCTACTTATTCAAGCAAATACTGTGACTAATGACAGTCCTGGGGGAATACCTGCACTGCTGGAAATACTTGTCCTGGAATTACATTCCCCTTTTCCATGGCAACTTAAAATGGTCGTCTCCTCCTCCTCCTCCTCCTCCTCCTCCTCCTCCTCCTCCTCCTCCTCCTCCTCCTCCTCCTCCTCCTCCTCCTCCTCCTCCTCCTCCTCCTCCTCCTCCTCCTCCTCCTCCTCCTCCTCCTCCTCCTCCTCCTCCTCCTCCTCCTCCTCCTCCTCCAGTACTTCAGGGATTTTTTCCTTTTAATGGAACATAGACCTTCTAGGAAGATTTGTATCTGCCAGACCCTGAGTAAAAAACCTTACCTTTTCATTCTGCACTCTGAATTTCATGCCAGTCCTAGCTGTACAGTGGTTAAGGTTGTTAGTTCTTCCTTTATGTAATTCTGGACCTCTCCTGCTTAGACAGAGCATCCAAGTTCAATGCAATCAGGAATTTTCATTTTTAAGCACTTACTGAGTCAGAGTCATCAGAAAAGATTTCAAACATGAGCAGTCCTAGAAATGATGCTCAAGGAGCTCCCTTGGCCATCACTCCATCCTGATGCATCCCTTTGCAGCACTGCCCACTGTTCCCTCCTTTCTCACCAGTTCCCCATCCATTCTCACTCCAGTTCCCATCTGTGATGACTCACCCACGAGGGGAAGGAAGCACCTGAGCCACTCTGTGACTTAAAGCCAGCTTCTCTGGGTCTCTGTACCATCTTCTGTGCCTTAGTTAGTACTTCTCCATATACTGCCTTTGGGCTACAGGAAGGCTACTAGGAGAGTTCTTGATTAATAAAACCTGACAGCATCCATTCATCTAAAATTTAAGGACTTGTACAGAAATGTCAAGCACATTTCAAAGAAGGAATTAGTTGATAATGCAGTGTTTACTGAAAGCCATTTGAGAGTCATATCTTTGCCTTTCTCTAGAAAACTGGGAAGAGCTATCAGGACAGCCTGGTGCCATCTATTCTGGTATATCTGTACTGCATTTTACCCTAATTTTCAGTTAGCTTCGTGTCTTCATAATTATTCTTAAAATATGTACAAATTATTGATCTATATCATGTGCTTCAAAATTTATGTACTTACTCCTGTTGCTGTAATTGTCCTAATTTGTTTGTTTTGTCAGGCTTCAAACCAAGGATGATTTTCTAAATTAGTAGACTTTTTAGTGTTTCAAGAAAAATCTCCTCACACGAGCACAGCAGAGCAGGTAAACAAAAATTATCTGTTAAATTTTAGGTTATTTGTTTTAGCATCCTTCAAGTCCATTAAGGAATAAAACTGATTAGGCTTGAAAGAATTTATTTTGATCCACATTTATCATGGCTGGTGCACACCACTCACCAGGCTGAGGGGAAGTGATATTGAATGTGACATATAAAAGAAAAGGAAAATATTAAACATCATTTTACAATGGGTGAAAAAGCAGACACTTGACTTTCTTTGCCCCTTTGAGCATGCCAAAACCTGCCCTTTTGCTTCCCAACATGGAATAGAGACCCAAGGGTGACTCCAGGCTGTAGGGCACTGAGTTGACCCTCTGTTCTTCTCTTCAAGATCCAGTCAGGGCTGTATGAATCTCAAGAAGGGCTCCAACATTTTCTCTTGACATCATCAAGACCCTACTCATTCTGTGGCCAAGAGGAAATTCAAATTTAAACCTCTAGGAATCCACAAGCACAGAGTTGTGGAACAGTGTGGGTTCTGGCTGAGATGAATTCCCTGTTCAGCCTCTTTCTCACACTGCCCCCAGTGAGGAGGCTGGGGGTGGGTCAGAGTTTGGGAGGGGATGGAGCCAGGACATCTGATCCCAACTCACCCCAGCTGATCCCAGGAACATTCCATGTGCCATGAGCAGTGCCATGCTCAGCAGGGCAGTCAGTTGGTGGGAAGTGATTGCTTTTGCATCACTTTGGGTTATTTGGTTTAGATTTGCCTTTTTTTTTTTTTTTTTTTTTTATCCCTTTGTTTTAACCCTTTATTTATTACACTGTACTTTATCTCAAAGCATGACTTTTCTCATTTCTGCCATGCTAGTTCCTCCTCCTATTCCACTGAGAGCTGTGAGCAAGCAGCTCTGTGAGGCTGAGCTGACAGGGTGAGCCCATCACAGTCCTCCCTGGCACCCAACACAGGGCACTGAGTGTTCAGGATAATAACAGATAAACAACTCTGTACCTATTGAGCAGCTGCTGGTTGCAATATTGACTTACATGTTCTTGACACTGGCTTGTTTGTTCTCTTACCTACTCCATGCCACACTCCATGTCTTGCTGTACATCAAATTTGAGAGTGTGTTAAAGGCTGGGTTTGGCTTTTGTGGTTTGCTATGCTGTGTATCATTTATTTTCAGAGTAATCTGGTATTTGGGCCCAGCACTGCAGTCATTCCTGTAGCTTGGGTACCATCTAATGAAAACAATAAAAACCACACCTTTTCCCTGTTTTAATTTGGGAGTTAATTTATGGTAAAGATGAAGAATGGCACCTTCCCCTTCTCCTGTGGTGAGCTGTTTTCTGCCTTGTTACAATGGCTCCTCAGTCCCTCCAGCATCCTTGGGTGATCAGAATGCACCTACTGGTGTGTCTTGAGAGCCTGTTCTGGCTTTTCCAAGATGCATCTATTTAGGAATTTCACACAGGAACATGTCCTGAAACAGTATTGTTATGGGCAGCAATGTGCATGGGAGAATGTGGGCATGTAGCTGGAACAGTTTTCACCTCTGAGAATGTGGCACACCTCCCCAAACATAAGTGGAAGGATGGAGAAATCTGATGTGTACCTTGGGGAGAATTAATTCTGGGTGAAATAAGCCATTATTTGAACTACATGGTGCCATTGCTGTATGATGCCATTGCTGTATGTCACCATTAACAGTAGAGTATCTTCATGTTGAAAAGGCTGCTTTGGTTTAAAATGAGCAGTGAGCAAACAGTGTATCAGAGAGTGGAGCCTACCTACAGAACTGGCTTTTGAGCACTCTTTAAGCGAAACTGACTCCCTGTCTGAGCCAGTGTTGTGTTTAGGGTGTCTCCCTGTGCCTGGCCCTGCAGGGAGAGCTCATGTGCAGCTCTGGGAACTGGCTGGCACTGGTGTGGAGCGAGGCAGGGCTGCTGGGGCTCATCACTCACTGTGTGCACACTCCTCTATGAACACAGAGCCAAACCCACACAAATAAAAGAAGGTGATTACAAACCTAATTCTCATATTTTCAAAAAACAGATCAGCCTGATAACCCCATCTGCCCTAAAGGAAAGCCACACCACCACCTGTCCACAAGGAAAATCTGTCTGGATCAAGAAGAGATGCCTGTTTATACAACAAATGAGTTTGCATTGATTACAGGCTCTGTCCCTTTGTCCCACTTTTGCTCACAAGCACATGCTGTAATCCCACACACTGTCTGTCTGCTCAGGCCAAACTAATGACACTCTGGGCTGGTAGGATAACCACAACACACACATATTCTCTCATTCACACAGAGTTTAACTCTGTGTTTACAGATGGTTTGATTCTTCACAACAGTAAGAGCATACACTGAGTACCATATGTTTTCTGCATTTGCATAATAAGAAAAAAAGGTTTAAAAAACAGTTCTCAAATGGAGAAAAGTGAAGATGTTAAATATATCCCAATTCACACAATTGTTCTGAATTGAAGCTCCCTGTTTTACACACTATAAAGTCAGACTTACAGTTCACAATTACTATCATCTAGCAAACAGTGCTAGTTTGGGAATAGAAATAGTGCTCTGGGAATGCCACTCACCAGGCTGGGAAAGCCAGGATTTTATAATTATGTAACAGCAACTAGTAAAGAAATTTTTTCATTGCTTATTTACTTCTTTAGTAGACATAACACTAATATAATATTAGAAACCTCTTTATCTATAATCAATTCATTATATGTACATATATATATATATTGGATTTTGGCTCTTCTCCATCTGTAGCTGTGTACAATGTTGATTTTCACATCAGTTGGTAAATTTCCTGTTTGTTTCTAAATAAAACATATAAATAAAATAGTTTTCATCCAGTTTAATTTTCATTAAGTGCTGATTTATGAGGCACATTGTAGGTACAAGCATGGTAACATGGGAATGCTGCAGCTAAATCAGAGTGTATTATTTCAATTTGTGATGGGGAAGTAAGAACCACATGCAAATCTGTTTGAACATGGTAAGAACAGGAATGAGCATTCAGTCTGTGTTTTGCTGAAGATTCTCAGCATTTTAATATTATGTGGCAGGCAAACCACTACAATGGAAGTGAGAACAGATGGGGAGAGCATTAATGCTTTGCTGGACTGCAGAACACAACTGGATATTGTACTTCAGTTGTCACCAGGCTCCACCATCCATGTATGATCTCACATTCATTTGATAGGAAAAGTGATTAAAGATTTTACTAAATAAAAATGGCATCATTCATGCTGTAAGTGAGGAGCATCATCTTCCTTAATAAATCCATGTCATCAGCTATGAGATTCAGGTGCAATGGAATCAGTGGGCAAGAAACACCAAAGGACCTCACACAAACTTTGAGATATTTTAAATACAGGGGGGAGAGAGGTCTCTCAGCTCCTTTCTGGAACACTTATAGAAAAAAAAAAATCAACCTTGTGGTTAAAAAATATTATCAAAGCAACAGCTGTGCCGTAGGATATTTATTCTGAAATTTGTTCCTTACATCTGCACTTGCATTCCAAGCTGCCATCTCAACAGAGCATGATATGTGACCCTATATATAAAAGGGTTGCTTGGGTATACAGTGTAATTTAAAAATATTTATCTTGTACCTTAACGACTATAGAAATTACCAGATTTCTCACAAAGTATCTTGCAAAGCCTGGCAGTTAGGCTCATAAAATAGAGTCAGAGCCAGCCCTGACAAGCTTGCAGCCCTACAGATGGACACAGGTTAAAGCAGGGAGATGCCAGTCAGAGATTCAAGCCTTTTACCAACTCCTTGTTAAAGAACTGGTAGTGTGTTAAGTTTGTGCAGTGTCTGACAGCTCCCCAGAAATATGTTATGAAAGTATAATACCCTTCATGAAAGCTTTGAACCTCTGATGGCAGGTCAGGCTCTAAAAATACAATGTGGAAAAAGTCCTGCAGAGAAGAATAAAGGAAGAAAACAATCTGAGGAAAAGACTGGAGCCATTGCTGGAGCAAGGGGTGCAAGGTAAGAGAGATCAGACTGCTGAATGGGAGTGAACTACAAAGACCTTCGAGACAAAGATGAGACATTTAAAGTGATTGAGGAAACAAGGAAAAGGGAGAAAGAGTGGCAAATGTTGGAGGGTGTTGTGTTTTGAGTGATGGGGAGTGAAGAGAGACAGTTCTCAGTGAGCTGCAAGGAAAGAAGGTACATCAAGGGAGGAAAGATGCCTGAAGGACTGTGGGTATGGTTTAACTGCATTTAACTGAGAGGAGAAAAGGAGCAGAAAGACTCAGAGCCAAGTCAGGATGTAGAGGAGGGAGGAGTTTCCTTCAGTTTGGAGTGTGAGTGACAGGAGGGAGCTGTTGTCAACAGCGACAGATTAAAGGCAGAGCGAGAGGATTAAGGGCAAGAAATAGGAGGCTTGGTGTCACTAGTGTGATACACCTGAGCTGCCAGGGGCCATTCCCTGCCGTGCAGGGACATTCTGCAGCACAGCCTGGGCACACAGCACAGGGACATTCGTGATTCCCGGGGGAAGACAGTGACAGCAATAGCTTGAGACGTTCTCTAGGACTAGCACATGAAGCAGTGAGTTGATCTCTAAGCCACAAACCCCTCTCCTTCCTCCAGAACCTTTGCTCTCTTTGGCTCACACTGTGGGCCAGGTCTGTGGACTGCCTGGGCTCTTCCCAGGCACCTTCAGCTTTTGATCAGCTCTGGCAAGCATCCTCTTCTAGAGGGTAAAACAGTTTTTATTTAAAGCATGCACATGTGTGCAAGGTCTTGTACTGACCAGGAAATGATGTTTGCTCTGTGTTAGACTCCTGTATCTAACATTTTTTGAGCCTTTAAAACCTTGTCACTCCTTACAGCTTCAACATATTTGATCTACCATTTTCTTCTATCACATTTACTGATTTTGCAAAATTAACATGAATGTTTTCATCTCAAAACTCTTTTGACCTGTGTTTTTGTATTCATTGAGTTTCAGTCTAAGGAACACAAAAGCTTTTTTCAAAAAAATATACCAAGAATAATGTTAATTATTTTGCTGTGATCCAGCTCCCACTTTTCCTGGTTTATTTTCACCTAGGCTCTCTGACATAAGCAAGATGGATTTGGTTTCCTAATATGACTCTTATTTTCCTTATAATTGAAAATGGATCAGACACTCAACTGTTATATAGGAAAAAAAGTTACCTGTACCACCTCTTTTATATTAAAGACTAAGAAAGTGTGAGTTACAAGAAAGTTTGTAAACCTATTTTAAAATTTGAATGCATATAGCAGGAAATTGGATATTCCAATAAGGCATGTTTTATTAGCTAATAACTAAAAAGAAATAATTTGGTTAAAAATTGATAAATGAACAGAATCAATTAGTCAGAAAAAAATTATAAGCAAACATGTTCCTCATTTAGATAAATAAAATTAGCAATATTTCCATGTCTTGATCTGCCTTATGGAGGGGTGATTTTAAGACATGCAGCATATAACTAGGCATTAGTCAATATAATCCCAGTATTTGTCTCTACAATAAGGCTTAAAAATAAAATTATCCCATTCTTTTCAGAATAACTTGGAAACATGAATCAATTTAGAATTAACAAGCAATATTACATAGGAAAACACATTTGACATAACTGTCATTATTCTCATAATTATGAACAAAGGCTAAATGGACACTCCTCCCTTTCAACTCTCCATGTTTCAGCCACCCAGAGGTTAATGGCTGGCAGCAACAGCCATTGTTGAGAGGAGCAAACTCAAACCTACCTGCAAATAGCACCCAATGCAAGACTTCCCATGACCTTCTGATCGCATTAGGAGTTTAAAAGTTCATCAGCAATTTACATAAAAGTATAGCAGATTTTAATTCCTGCGCCAGGAAAGAGAGATGAGTTGAAAGTGAGGATGATGCCAGACAGGGAGAATAGTGTCAGATGAGTACCCATGTTTTTCTGTCCTACTAGAAAGAGTGGAACACCAGCTACCAGGCAGTGTCCCTACCCAGCATGGAGCAGGCAGCCTCACACTTTGCATTTAGATTAGCAGCTGCAACAAAAAGCCCTCCAAGCAAATCTGGAGCTGCCATTTCCACAGAGGGTGCAAAAAAGCCCACTGACCAATAACAGAATATAATGTCATCCTAATAACAGAAATTTTAAAATGCAGTCATCTTCACAGAGAAGGCCAGCTATTTATAAACATGGTAAAAATTGTCTGCATTGCTTGTATGTACTGCAAGGAAGAACAGTTCACAGCAGTTATTGAGAAATTGTTTCAGAGGACACCTCTGCTGCTTTGTGCCTCCTGGAACCAGGTGTACACTCCTGGGGATACCAGGAACACCCCTGGGAAGCATCACAGACATACAAAATCACCAGTTCTGCTTGGTAAGAAGGGCAGAAAATCCTAAAACTCAGACTAGGATCCCAGGAGACAACATAGGCAGGGGTGAAACTAGCAAGTGAATGAGCATCAGTTTAAAAAATCAAATCTACTGGAATGTCTCCATGTCTCAGTAAAAAGGGATACAGACAAAGACTATAAATATTTTATATGCAATTGGTTCAACATTTTAGCAGTGACTGTAGTGATTGCTTGTCATTGTCATTCTGAACAAGGACTGTCCCTGCAGACAAGCACTGATTAATGGCACTATCCTCTGGAATTTGAGCTACAGAGTCCTTCAGACTTCAAGAACATTTTAAACTGAATTTATGTGTCCTTCCTAGTTCACTGAACTCACTGTCTCATTGTGTCATATTTGCTCACAAGGGAAGATTTGAGACCATAACTGGCTGATATTTTTCCAGTTTTCTTGTAGCACATTGACAAAACATTTGGAAAAAAATTGTGATTTTGAGCAAGAAATTTTATTAGGTGGAAGTGGTTGCTCTGATCATACATGAAGAAAAATCTATGCCCTCTGGAGAACTCTGTCTTTGCCATTGCCATTTATGCTTCTAAACCATTTACAGTTCCCATTTTTTACCTGATCTCATTATCAGTGTATCATAGTGGTACTCTATTAATGAGACTAAAATATATCCTCATCAAGAGGCTAAGTCAGATTTTAATATGTTTTAGAGAGAGATCCCCACAGCTGGACAATTTCCATTGTCTAGGAATATTTATAAACTACTGAAAAATTCCTTCCATGTCTTCACTGACTTAACCTGGTCCAAACTACAGATTTCAGTGAGTTCTGAAATCCTGATCATTGCAAAATCCTTCAGGATCACTGTTGGGGATGAGCATTGGAAATTAGGGTCTCTAATTGGAAATTAGGGTCACAGATAACATGACTCAAGCTGATATCTAAGCTTATATTCCCCTTAAATTTGTGTCAAGATCAAGTAGATATAAACAGAAGTATAATATGTTGTCCAACTACTCTTTTCACTTCTTTAAAGTTTTCATTTTTACTATTTTTAGGCATAATCCCTATTAAGTAAAACTCCCAAGAAATCCATATACTTTTATATGGATCAAGCCAGTCTGTCTGGACTCTCTGCCCATCTCCAGGAGTGGAGGAAGGAAAGTTATGATACTTCAAGCAGAAACTCTTGTGTTGGAGGCATTTCTTCCCTTGGCAAGCTAGATAAGCATAGAATCCCACAGAAAATAGCAGATTTTTTCTGAGCATACAGTAGAAAGACTTTACTGCTTAGACATTTTAAGGCAGATAAATCAGGGGGATTCCCAGCACTCTCTTGTCTTGTGTGGTAGTTCTGTCTCTGGAAAATCCCTTTTTCCAGTTCTAGAGACAAAGCTGTCCCTCATCCTGCATGTGGTCAACCCTGACACTCCAAGAGTTTAGAAACATGAGTTTTGTCTCCCTAGCTTGTGAGAGATTAAATGGACAAAAACAACAATAAAATACCTGGCAAAGACCTGTCTTGGGTTGCAATATAAAATGTGGCCAGAAATGTGTATTCTATCACCATCTGTTGAAGCCTGTAACAGGTGGGGCAGTGACCCTTATCTCTGTGGCACATATTATCTGCTCATGGGCCATCTTTAAAACCAGGTGGGGCAATCATCTTTATCTTTTCCACAACCCATCCACCCTCCAGGAAGATATCATCTGCCGCTGGCCCATTCAGTCCCAGTGCATGACTGATAAAATTACATCATCCCACTGGGAGATGCTCCAGCCAGGGGGAGCAGCCAAGCCTTTCCTACCTAGATAAAAACTGAGATTTTGGACAGTAAGGTACCTTCTTTCCACTGGATTCCAGAGGAAAACCAGACCTTTTCACATCATCCCTGGACCTTCAGAGGAAAACTGCACCTTCTCCAGGAGCACTGCTCCAGCTGAACTACATTTGCCCCTGCAGGAGGATGCAGCCACCATTTAATGGGACTGCTGCCAACACCCTGACTGACTGATGGGTGTCAGCTTGGATTCTGACTCTGGCAGTGTTTTGGGATTGTTCTTTGTAATACTGTATTTCTATTTTAATTTTCCTAGTAAAGAACTGTTATTCCTAATTCCCATATCTTTGCCTGAGAGCCCCTTAATTTCAAATTTATAATAATTTGGAGGGAGGGGTTTTACATTCTCCATTTCAAACAGAAGCTTCTGACTTTATTGGAAAACACCTGTCCTTCCAACCAGGACAAGATTGCCAGCTGGTCATAATCTCTATAACCAAATAAAAGAGAGAATATGTCATCAACAAGATGGATTCTGAAAAGTCTGACTCTTTTCCTTGTAACTTCAGCTGGGGATGTGCTGCATGATGTCCCATCCTTGTCCCAAGCACTCCCAGGCTGGTGATTAATTCAATAGAACTGAAATTAAGATCCTTGCCAGGGACTCTGGAGGCTGCAACCACCAATCCAATATGCAACAGAAAATGAGAAAGATGATGACGGGGAGAGGGGTTAGGTGACGGGGAGGGGCAGCGGGGCTGAGGTGTGATGCTGGCTGGAAGCAAGGCAGAAAGGAGCATTCCTGGGGCAGCCCGGGCCGGGCTCTGTCCCGCTCTGGCGCTAGGTGTCCTCGCCGCCGCAGCGCCGGGGCTGTCACCGAGGGACATCGCGCACAATTCTTAATAGAATTCTGTTCTTGTGCCTGCAAATACCGCTGCCATTTCCCTCAGCCTGCTTTTAGTACTAGAGTTTAGTTTAGGCTGATGCCTAAAGAGAGAGGCATGCCTTCTCTGATGCTGACTCAGATGTAGCCAGAGGGGTTGGAAATTATGTTACATCATGAAAAACACTGGTGAATGAAAAATAAAAACCAATTCGACTGATGAATTTAAAATAAAAACCAGCTAGCAGATGGATGAATGTTAAAGAGAGGGGAAAATTAAATTAATGATTATCCAATTAGCAGAGTACTTCTCAATAATGTTTTTCTAAGAAGGTAGGAAAAAAGTGATGCTGTAGATGATTAGATAATTACTATCTTCAGGAAATATTTGCATTGAATCCTCAAGAACCAGAGATTGTAATTTACTCCAATACAGAGAATTTATGTATTTAGAAACTCTGGTCTTACAAACCACAGAAGTCTCTTGAGATATTTAGTGATTCTTAAAAGCAAGTAACTCCAAGATTTGACTAACTAGACTTTTTGTGCCCTGCAAACATTGAAGTTTGCAGTTTCATACTGCAGTTCTCACTCACCAAAAATACTTCAGAAGAAGCAATTTTTTAAACTGAGTAGTGCATTTCCTGAATCCAAAGAGTCTGAAAGATATTTTACTGTGTCCAATGCTGGGTCACCTACTACCAGAAAGATAGATGAGGCATCCCAAAGGAGGATGACCAAGGATATCTGAAGCTGGAGTGCCTTCCCTAAGGGCTGGGGGAGCTGGGCTTGTTTAGCCTGAAGCTTCAAGGGGAGGAAAGGGGGCTGAGAGCAACTTTCAAATTCACAAGCTGAGATCCAGTTTCACACTCTGAATCTGCCTTAGTTTCTGGATAGCCTGGCATACACTTCTGCTAGCACAGGAATGGAGTGCCACAAGTTCTTAGTTCCCTGTGCATTTATCCCTCTCTCTGTGAATCAGGAAGAACACGACTCCTTTTTCACCTTTGTCTCTGTCTCCATCTGTCTGAGCCTCTCACTATCAGTGTGTGCAGTATCTAAAGCTGCTGATTAGGGTTTCTCCTCACAGTGATGACACAGATAGATAGTCACAATCATTAGAGTGCTCAGTTAAATCTCCATGAGTGCTTTCAGAGGTTCAGGGCTGCCATCTGCAGTTTTTAGCTGCAGTTTTAGCTGTTTTCAAGGATTAGGGTTTTCAAAAAACAGATGTCACCAGAAGCTATTGTTCTCAGGGACCACTGCACCACTTATAAGAAAAATTCTGATGTGTTTATCATCTGCTTTACAGACATAATCTGCAAGACATCTCCATTTTTAAATAAATTGTATAGAGACATAAAGCAGGCATTCTTCAGCTCTAACAGTGGATTTTTCCATTTCACCTCTGGATAGTTTTCCCTAAAATTGTGACAATCTCATTAGGCTTTTGCTGACTTTTCAGAAGGACTCCTTTTACTTTTTTATTAATGTTCCTTGATCTACACAGCAGAACAGTATTTTGGCAGCATCTCAAACTACATCTTTAGTTTCATGATGTTTATTTTTATTCTCAAAATAATCCTTATGCCATAGTGTACCTTTTTGTGTAACATTAAATATTTCCTAAAAAGGATTATTTTTTCTTTTTGGTTCAATGATGTTGACCCATATAAAGATAGACAACATTAAGTTTCCCAGATCTGAAGTACTAGCAGTATTCTTCACTCATTTCTGTAGCTAAGTGAAGTGATCCAGTAAACACCTCCTCTACAGCCACACCACCTATTTCCAGAAAGGTACAGGGCAATCATCATGGAGACTTCTTTCTTTACAGGAATGAATCAGCTTAACCAGCAGGATTTGTTTTGTTCTACTCTATCTGATTTGCTGTAGAGATTCTGGTTTGCCAGAACAAAATGTCATGGCAACACAGTTGAACACTCATATTTCCTCCAGCCCTAAACAGGAACCATTGTGAGCTTTCTTCTGCTTCCTTCAGAGGGGCCAAAGAGTTCACCTCTGTGCAAGCCAGCAGTCTGTGCTTCCTGGTGTGGTTCCGAGTGGAACCACAGCCCTGGATGGCTGCAGGGAACAAGACTGGCCTGACTTCAACTCGAGGAAGAAATCTCGTGTTTCCAGCCTGCTGTGCTTTGCTGCCAGGAGGACACCAGCAAGATACTCACATGCCTGCTCAGGAGTGCCTACAGAAGCCATGGCTCTTGCAGAAAAGCCCTAGCCCAAAACACTGAGGGAAAAACTGTTCCCTCAAATTCACACTGACCTCGTGGCAGAGCTGCTGCTTCCCAAACTGCTCACTCAGTTCTCTGCTCTTGGCACTTGCCCAATTCAGACACACTTCATGTTCTTGAATCGTCTGCATTTCTCAGTCTCCTTGCTCACATGCAGACAGCTCTGCTGGGCTGAAGTTAATATTGCATGACTGCTTTCTGAAGGGAAGGAAAAAAAAAGAAGAAGAAGAAAACCCTCTTTCTCCTTTTATTTTTAGTCTATGGCACAGTTTCAGATGATCCTGGACTCCTTTCTGCATCAACTTACACTTGTCATTAATCTTACAAATCTGAGAGTGAAACAATTCTTAAAAATTAAAAGAACTCTGTATCTCTGGTAGAAAGGCCCTGGAAGTAAGATGAAACCAATGTCAGAAGCATGAGCTGCTTCTCCCTGATGCTTGCTTGCCTGTCAGCATCTCCTCTACCCACTCCCCCAGAGGAGGCAGGCTTTCTGATCTGTGGGAGGCTTATCAGATGGTGTCTGTCTAAATCAAAGAGCAAATAATGCTGTTATACAGCATGTAGAGGTGTTTTGTTTTGGTCCTTTTGCAATAATTCTGCCTGAAAAAGCATGCCTTCATAGTCAGAATATACCTTTTATATATGCTCCTTTAACAATGATTCATCTTTCTTTGAAAATCAGGGCTTTCAAAAAGCCCTACTGTTTTCCTTCACTTAGGAAACAAAACATCTATTAAATAAAGATTGTTATGCTTAGAAGCACTTCAGAGTGCTGAGGCAATGCTCCAACATATCCTGTCTTCAGTGTATTTCACCAGGTACAGACCAGCTCTGTCTTTGGAAGCTCTACCATCTCTAGGCTAAGGATCACTGTGAGAAGCTGTTTGCTCCCAGAGCTGTTTGCTCAAACCCTGCTGGATCTAACAGCCCAGGAGGGGAGGCTGCACCATCCATGTCTCCATGCCCAAGCAGCAGTCAGGCTGAGATGTGTTCCTGGGAGATGCATGCACTCAGAGCACACACATATGATATATTTATATATATATATACATGTGTATGTAAATATATGATATATACATATATTCGTGCCCAGACACACAGATGGCAGATACACAGAGCACTTACATGAACGCTGAGAACCCACAGAAATGTTTCTTCCCCCTTTCTTTTCAAGACTCTCTCATCTTCTCTCAAGGCTCTTTCTCCTCTGGCAAACCACAACACTAGTGACTCACACCTACACAGAGTCTATGCACAATTTGAGAAACAACCAAAATTAGTGTTCCTCAAGGAAAGGCCCCAATAGCCCTCTGTTGGCCTGCCAAAACCAAACAGCATCAACACAACTCCACACTGAACACAGCTTTCTTAGGCAGTGTAAAGGACCCTTGGTGTGGAAGTGATAGTTTGGTATTAAGTGAGGGTTACTGGAGGTATTACAGGTGCAAAGAGTGTTCCAGGGGACAGAACAGGAAAGTGCTGACAAAATATGGTGAGAAGGTTATAGAAAGAGTATGCAAGGCTCTAGAACTCAAGTGTTATTAGTTATTAGTTCCATCATTAGTGTAATAAGTTTTTTCTGCCAATACTTTAGTGTAGAAAGTATGTCTTCTTTTACCTGAAGAGACTAGGAGCTCAATCTTGCCATTTAAGAAAATTTTAATGTCAGAATTTCCACTTCAGTATTAAAAAGGGGTATGCACTTGTGTTGTCTGAGCTGGAATGCCTCAGGTAAAAGCAGATAAAAAGAGCACAATGGATGAACAAGCTTGTCTAAAGTGAGCCTTGCTTCATTGCTTGTAATCTTCAAATACTGAACTCTGTACTTATGTTACTGATAGGAACAGGAGTTTTGCTGTAGAACTTCTGGCAAACAATTGTAAATCCAAATTTCAAAGGTTCTTTGGTACATATTAAAAAAAAAAAAAAAACCAAAAAGGATAACTTGAGTTTATCTGAAGTATTTATTATGTGTGCACAAAAAGCATTCTGTACTAAGATCAAAGTTGTATGCTATGTCATGATTGCTTACAAGTTCCTGCTTCTGCACTGCTGTGAAAGAGCAGCAGCAATCCTGTACACAGCATTTCACTAGGAACCATTAAGATGATTTTTGAAATTATTAAGATGCCAGTTATGAAACTACATTTATGAAAAAATAAAAGAGAAACAGAAACAAGGAGGCTTTCAAAGCTCAGGAAGATGTGCTTATTAGTCAATGCTTATTCATGCACTGACTAATGTGAAATGTCACTTGTTCAGAAATCAGTGTGTCTCCACAGCCTGCAGCAGCCCACAGGTGGTCTCCAGACAGTTACAGACTTCCCTGACATCAGAAACATTCTGTTTAAACTACCTTGATATTTGCTACAAAGCACAGTTCAAAATTATAGCTCAGTCTTCCCTAGCGTGTTGTGTCACTTTCCTGAACTCTTTGGGAATTTGCTGTCTGTGCTCCTTGCTTTCTTCCTTGTCCCATTTTCTGCCAGCATAAGGGACAGAGGAGGCAACAGGTACACAACAGAGAATTGTGTCCTTGGACTCCTACAACACAGACTGATGTTTCAGCTGAAATCTTGTGGTTTGGAGGCAAGAGGATACACATGTGCTAAATAACCTCAGGCTGATAATGAAAGGCAACTCTGAAAAAGGCAAAGACAATCCTTGGATGTTATAGCTACATACTGCAAGCAGAAAGAGGAAATTATCAATGTTCTTGTGTGAAGCATTTCTGCTGTCTTCTCTGTGGTGATGCATCATTCCAATCACTCACACTTAAAACATAAAATGAAAAATGGGCAGGATGACCCTGAATTTGGAGACTCCATCACATGTGAGTGGCTTGAGTTATTTATTCCATCCAACCAGAACTGAGAATTTTACATGATCATTGATTACAAATACATCATTGCATTGTTAAGAAAAGAAACTTCTGCCAAAGTGAGAGAACCATTTGTCACTACTAATTATAGGCTCATAACAAATAGCTTTAGGATAGAAAATTAGGGAAAAAAAGCTCTGAATAAGAAGTATGCTGAGCTTGTGAAGCAATCTTCCAGATGCAATAGAGGATACAAAATTATGTCAGGGTAGGTGAGAGATGCCCAGGGGTCCATCAGGGCTCCCAAGAGCAGCTGGGAGCACCAGGCCAGCCCCAGCCCTGAGCATCTGCACCTTCCTGGGGCTGGGAACAGCCCAAGATCAGGCCAAGCTTTCAGCCTGTGGGATGACTTCAGTCAGGGGATCCTGTGGGTGGCAAAGAATGCTGCACACCAGAGTCATTGGGGCTGGGATGGACATTCCTGAACAGGGGCTGAAATGGCATCCTGGGCAGGTGGAGAGGCTCCCAAGGGGCTGAGCAGGGACTATCAGGCCTCTTGTTATCCCCCTCCCAGGGCTCCTGTGAAAAGAAAAGCCACAACCTAACTGTTCCTAAATTGGGGTTCGAAAGTCACTCATTGTACCGTGTCTGTAACAGTAAAGGATGAAAACTGATACACACAGGATCACTTCCAGTCCTGTATTCCCAAGTTGTATGATGAAGTAGGGCAGAACAATCAATCCCACAGTCAATTCTTCCCAAAATCAATGGAATAGACTTACTGGATCAGACACCTAAAAAAAAAAGCAGGCCAAAAAATGATGCCCAAATGGCATTCCATTTTCTGCTTTCAGAATGAGTCACTCAGATGACAAAGGCAGCTTGCAAGCCTTTGTGGTGCTGGGTAGAGCTCTAGATTACACCTCCAAGACACAGACCACAGTCAGAGATGAGGTGTAACATCTGCAGCCTCTCCCTAGAGCTTTCAAATTCTGCTGTTCTTGATGCAGCAGAGCAGTCATCATCTCTTGACTCAACTCTAAATCTGCACTGGATGTTAAGGTATTAGCTCTCAGTGATCTGTCAATAAATGTCTCAACAGCACAAATGATGCTACATCAGTTTTAGCACAGCCCGTCTGGAAGACATCCAGACATCCATTATCACCAGAATATTTCCTTGGCAGAGTTCACTCACCTCACTGGAACAGTACAACCACTAATTTTAGAGGGGCCATTGGTACTCCTCACCTGATGTGCTTGTTCTTGACTATATTCTTCACATAAATAATATATACAAGAAAAGAGACAGGAAATCTACTGGATAGTGAAATCCTGTGCAAATATTAATGAAAAATTCATGAGCTGAATTCATGAGCTGAACATCCTGAAGGGGACACATGGTGGCTCATAGAGCTGTTTGCTCAGAATTACATATTCTACAGCTCTACTCTTTGCAAATTTTAACAAAAGACTCAAAAATGTTGGTCATTGAGGTACACAAACATGTGAAAGCTATGACTAGCAAAATCTCTCTGCTAAGCACACTTCTACTCTCCTGTGACTGTATCTGGTTCTTCACAGACACAATACAGCAGCATATTTGGCCATGGCAGGGTTGTCACTGTCTTCCTGGTGCTGTGTCCTACAAAGCTTGATGTGCTAAATAATGGCTTTTATGCACTGGAGGTCATGGCTGTTCTTGTATCAAGAGAACCAACATCTGAATGATTTAACAGTTTCATCTGCCAGAAATGTCTTTAGACCATAAAACCTCAATATTCCTGAAATAGCAACAGAAAAACAGACAAACAAACAAACAAACAAACACCACAAACCCAAAGCTTTTAGCACGTAATTTACTGTGGTATCTTGGGGCTCATAAACTGAGTGATTTAAAATTTTTTTTAAATCAGGACTGGTTGCCCTAGATTGAGTGTTACATTAAATTTGAATGTGCTGCCAGAGTAATTTGGATTGA
Organism: Erithacus rubecula; assembly: GCF_903797595.1. NCBI lineage: Eukaryota > Metazoa > Chordata > Aves > Passeriformes > Muscicapidae > Erithacus > Erithacus rubecula. The sequence continues at coordinate 11,806,198 of NC_136687.1, read as the reverse complement.
AGAAGAGGGTGAATAATGCACTCTTAGCTGCTTTCCTTTATGTCTGTAAAAGCTGAGTAGCACAAAAGGATGCAAAAATGCATATTTCCAGATAAAACCAGAAGTGATGCAAAGCAAGGTGGAAATCCATCCTCTGAATAATTTAGTCTTGCTATTAAAGCAACAAGAGTGAATTTACTCTAAATTCCTGAAATGTTTGTGGTGTGATCCTGTATCACAAGTCTCTGTGTTAAGTGCCCTCAGCATCCTCCATTTAAGTGAGTTCACTGAAACTAGGCTTTGACAGTTCAAAACTGGATGCAATATTACATAGGTGTTAATAACCATGTAATCATAACTCAGGTGTGGTGAAGGGCATATGGTGCTTTTTATAATGCCTTTTTGATGAAATGTCATGAATGAACAAGGGATGTACCTCTGCATGTCTATGTCTCTGTATGCAATTAATGCATGGTTTGCTGAAGAGTAAATAGTGTACTGTTAGAATTCGGGGTCTGTTTTGGGTTAACTACACTCTCTGACCCTATATTGACCAGGGTGGATGGGACCAGCCCATCTCCAAAGGTCACTTAATCATGGTTTTTGTCCAACATCCAAACCTTTTTATTACCAAATAGCTAATATAAGTCAGAGTCACTCAGTACTGTGGAAATCCTTGATGCAGCTGTGTATTTGGGGCCATGCCAACCCACTGCTGACACTCTGCCAGCCCAGGTAAGCTCTGCCAGCCTAGCAAGAGTCACTCCAGGTTCATAAAGGCTTCTGAATGACACGTGACACTGCCTTCTTTCATGGCTTGCTTGTGATCTCTACAGCGTGACAATATTTCTTGACAGCTTACTTTATATTATAATTCTCTGCATTTAGGAAAAGCCTTTCATCAGTGGATCTCACAGAGCTGTACAAGTGATAGGTTGAGGTTTTTTAAATAATCTGTTTATATAAAAACAGATTTCATGTTCTGATTCCCCTATTTTGCTTAGTAGTCAAAGCTATTTCTTTTTTAATAAGTATGTCTCATTTCATTGCCTCTCATCAGCAGGATTGTGTGAATTTCTGTCAGCTTTTTCTCCAGAGGAAGTTGTCAGGAGCAGAGTAAAATATATTCATATGGGCCAAGAAACAACACAGGATCACTCACCACCTAGATTTTCTGAAGCAGGGATCAATTCCTTTAAGGATGCAAGCTTTTGTCTTTCTATAGTAGATAGATCACCATTGTTTTCCTGACAGTTCAGTGCTGATGATTCCAGCTTTTGGTTCTTTAAGCTCTGTAAAAGCTGGTCATGATATATGATACAGAAATTATAGGATAATTTTCTATCATTATCAACTATTTTTGGCAATCCACTTCCAAGCCATAAATAACTACCATTGGAAAAACAATTCTATCATAATGTCTGCACACAGACAAAATGGAGCTAAGAAGCCTTTTTGAAATTTCCTGGCAGGATTTGATTTTTGTTCTTCCACTTTATATTGCATTTTTTACATGTGCATGAAAGCATTATGAAATAGAAAAAAAAAAAAAAAAAAAAAAAAAAAAAAAAAAAAAAAAAAAAAAAGAAAAGAAAATAAAAGAAAAAAAACCTGTTGTTTTTGTCCTGCCCAGCAATTATTAAATTGGTAGATCTTTGAACTTCAGGGACCTAAAGTTGCTGAAAATACTCTTACTGGGCTTCAGAACCATTGGAATTAGAACTATTTCCTATTCAATAGGAAGAATTTCTTAATACTTAACACATTGAATAGCCCAACTGCAGTAATTTAAGAAATTGGTTACAAATGGAATTAATCTAATCTCACTTAAGGAGCTTCTCTGTTAAGAAGCTCTGATTCCCCTTTCAGTGGGGTCATCTTGGCAGACTCTACTTAAAATTAAGCCCGTAGATGCTTGAGTTTTTGAAAACAAAGGTCTCTGAAGACTACTTAAATAGTCTGGAATCAGATTTTCACTAGATGGGAAATACTGTAATAATGATACCAACCTGTCTACAGCTCAATTCAAGTCTCTCCTCATAAATGCTGCACGACTGAGAGTTCCCTTTGCTAGACTGAGCAATCTCCCATGTAAATGAACATTTTGGTGGTTTACATAGTGGAGAGGAGACAGTCCCTCTTCCAGAGCTCTGAGTAAAGCTTTGGGATTGCTACATTTTATGATGCACATCTTCTGATGCAAATTCTTCTTAATTTCAGAAGTTCCCTGTAGTTAGATGAATTATTCTCTGACACTACTGCTTTTTTGAAGTCTTTTGCCTCTTTTTTATTCCTCCTGCCTATCAGGCTTCTTTTTAATTTGCATATGTTAATCTTTGTCTGCCTCATTTGCTTAATTAAGAGTACGGTTCTGCTCTACTAATGAGAACAAAACCTAACTTCTAAAGAGCTTGCTAATGTAGAAGGGAGAAACTGTGTTATGATTTTAATATATTTAATATATTCTCCAGGACAAGATTAATATTAATGTTAGAAAGAAGAAACTTCTCATGCCCCAAGACACAAGAAATATTCACTATGCTTTTAACTATGTTATAGGAACCTTAATGTAAGCTACCATCAGAAGGCAGAGGATCAACACTTTCACATGTGGATGCCTCAAGGTAATTACTTTAAGCTGTTTCTATTGTAGGTCTGATTTTTATGGTGGTGTCACATGCATCCCTTAATGGGGGTGAGGAAATGTGTATGTGTTCACAACAGCTGAAAATAAGGCAACCTTGTTTTGAGGGCTAAATAGCATTCCTTAACATGCTCAGCTTTGACAAGTTTAGTTTGGATTCGAGCTGTTAGAAACCAGAGCACAGCAAATCCAAGTACAGGAATGGCATGGGAAAGTTCTGCATCCCAGAGAGCTGTACCTTCCCATGTCACATGGCAGGAAAATTATTCTGGCTCTTACCAGTGGCATTAGTGGTATGCTACAGAGAGCAGAGCCTGGGTCACCAGCAAAACGTGACAACTATAAATGGAGTGGCTGATTATCAGCTGCAAAAACAGCATGTAGGAAAGAGCACCACGACCCAAAATAAAATGTTGATGTCAAGCATCAACATTTCCCATATAAGGCACCGAGAGCTTCATTAAATGAAGGATACTGTCAAACCCTCAGGGGTATCCCAGGTACACGAGTGACAGCTGGAAGTCATTGAATTTTTTAAGTTTGGTCATAATGATTTTTTTTTTTTTTTTGTTTAATAGCTAAAACCTTTGGATTATGAGAAACTTCATTTTTATTTATCTCCTGTACACTCGCACATTTCTTCTCTTGTTGACAACAGCACTATAATCAAATTTTACAGCCTTTCTTGACAGACCAAATCAACAATAAACATTTAGAAAGGAATGAGTTTTGTTTGTAGCTGTGTCTCTCTAAAAGACAGTATATAATCTGCCTCTGGGAAGAAAAAAAAACTTTCCTGGTTTAGAAGCTTTGTATTCTTTTTGTTGTTGGGAGTAACACAGGTATGGCTTCTCCTGAGCGTGGCAGCAGACATGGAAACATTACTGACTGCAGAGTATCTGCAGCACAGCAGTCACTGGAACAAATGTAGAAGGTGTTCTGTTACATGACAACTGTGGTTTTGTAATTCCGAATAGGGTAAAGATCCTTTCAGATGCCCCTTAAGCTTTAACTGCTCAACAGTTTTGGTAATTGCAAATTGCCTCATTTAATTTGGTTTAGGCTGTTGTGAAACACGGAGGTATAAATATATATGGTTTCCCGAGACTCCATTACACCTGTTTCAGGCAGGATAATTTTCGACAGAGTAAAACAGAATAACCATAACCCATTTAACTGCAGACAGCAGTCAGAGCTCTGTGCTCAAAGACACCATATTCAGGTAATGTTTCACATGGGAAGTTTACATGTTCTTCCAGGTAGTGTATACACCTTCTGTCTTTAACCAGGAAAACCATTGCTTTTCTTCTTACTTAGGGCAATTATAGGGAGTATTCTAATGTATATAACATCTTAAGTGTTATCTTTGTAAGTGACTGAATTCAGTGAAGGAATTCGACTGGAAGGTAGCCTGAGGCGAAGAATTCCATGGGTTAATTATGCAACATTCCTTCTATCTCTTCTAAATCAATTGCCTCTTGATTTCAATGTCTGTCCCCTTAAGAGGGTGAGAAGGATCTAATTGCCTCCCTCTGGACCACTTGTTACTGCCTATCCCTGTGAAATTCGCTTTTATGAGCTTGTATTTGCAATTTGACTGGATCAAAACTCCTTCCTTCCCCCACTCGTTAATTATTTTGTCATCGCCTCAGATTAATTCTTATACATTTTCTGACAAGATGTCCTAAGCAGAATTGTGTATCACTGGTAAAAGTGCAGACCATGATACAACAGGGGGTTTTGTTGGTGGGGTTTTTTTTCCCCAAAAAAATGTATATGTAATTTTCCTTTCTTCTTTGCACTGAGGGTACTAGAGAAACAATTTTTTGTCGATGGCACTGGCAAGAACTACCCTTGCCAAAGCAGGATTTAGTTTAATAACATCGTATCCTTGTATTACTGCTAGCTCCAGGTAAAGGTGGATTGATTCAAACATAAAATGGGATGTAACTTCTGGTGAAAGGGGACTAACAACAGTATTTTAACATCTGTTAGACACGGTGTTCCAGCCCATCTGAGAATAACATCACATATCTTGGAGAAGAGCACAGCAATTAAAGGTCCATATATGCTCCTCAGCCTAAAGCATCAACAGCCTTTACTTGGTATTGGCTTTTTAGGGCTCCCACTGCCCTTTCCAAAACACAGAGGTCAGAGAGAGGGTTTCTGCAACTATTCCTTATTGCTGGGGCATGTGAAGTGCATCTGTGTTACTATTCCAATTGTCTTACAACATTCAAGCTTTGCCCTAGATTTCTGTGACAAAGAAAAATCAAATTTGCCTTGTCTTTCTGACAAAGCTTGGAACCTGTAAAAATGAGGAATAACCAAGGTTGTGCTCTGCCACACCTGAAGCTAATCTAAAACTGTATAGTTGATTTTGCAATCTTGCACTCATTTAACAGTCCTGTGAAACAGGCCAATATTCATTAAATTGAAAACCAACCTGGCAACTCATTAATTTGGTTTGGCCCAGTTCAGGTCTCACATCGAGGAATGGGAACACATGAATGCCAGTATCTGGGCAAGGGATGGTGGAATAATGGGTGGCCTGGGGAAACAAGTGCAGGATTGCAGCAGCCCCAGAATTACATTATTTTAAACTGGAGGGAATTTGATCTTCACCATCTGGAACAAATTCTGATCCTACAAAGGGCAGTGGAAACAGAATTTCGTACCAATTCTTAGTATGTTTGCAGTTTTGTGTATTGAATTATCATGTTGTGATAGTATTTTATGAAGATAGCAACTCAAGCTATTGTATTTTTTTAGCTTTCAGTGTATTTCAGTATACCAGGGTCAGAAAATATTCATCACAGTTTGTTTTTAATCACTGAATAAGCATTCTGATACTGACCCCATACAAATCTGGCTAGAATTAAAATTAAGTATTAAGTCTTAAAAAAGTATTTATATTGTTGGTATTTGTAATAAATGTTTTATTAAATATATGTAATTCCTAAAGAACCTACATATTCACAACTGGTGCATTATTAAATGTCATAATAGCAGCATCTATGGATGTGTAAGATTAATTCTCATTTCAAACTTCTTGTACCATTTCTGATTTATTATCTGAGGGCAGATTTCACCATTTAGACTTCAAAACAGGGAGAGACAACAGCTGCAGCCTGGAAGAAAAAAACCCAAACAAACAAAAGCCAAACCACAGCATAAAGACGAATTTTACTTAAATTCCTTTTAGAAGAGCTGATAGCTACTCAGCATCAGAGAAAACTTGTATATAAATGCAATGCTATGCTAAGTGAAGTACCAAAAGAATGTGAAATACTTTCTAAGGGGTTGTTAACACGTGCCTCAGGCTATACTGCTGAGCTGCAAATTTAAGGGGCGTGTTGTGTTTTCATCAGTATTCCAGTCACCTCTCAGTCAGCCAAGAACAGTAAAAGCTGAAAAACCATGAAAAGTTGCTATGAATTTCAGAAATTCCATGTGCTTAGCAATGCAATAGCATAAACTTTGATTTTTTGACGCTTTCTCAGCTACTGCTCTGAAATGCAGCTGTAAGTCCTCACACCTTCCTCACAGACACTTCCATTTTATCTGGCCCAGAGCCTTAAGCATAAGGTTAGTATTCAACTCTCAATATGTGAACACCTCTGATATCCCGTGCCTAATGGTAAATACCTACAGGCCTGAAGAACTGAACCTTCTGGAATAGAAATCAATCACTACATGTTTCACAAGCTATGTATGTACCTGCAATCCACTAGGGAAATAAAAAGGAGTAAACAACATTTGAGCATTCTCTGAAGCAATCTCTGCATGATGTCCATGACATCACTATGTAATTACTGCTATGAAGATGAAGCACTCTTGAAAAAGATGCAGAGAAACCAGGTTTTCCAAATAATTGATAAATGTCTTAACACGTGCTTAGTGCCAGGCCAAGGACAGCAGAATTTTTCATCTCCTCAGGTACATCAATGCAAAGTGGCATTGCAGAGATTTCCCAGCTCAATCATTCAAGAGAAAAGATGTAGGACATCTGGGAGCAGTAACTTCTTCAACTATTCCTAATAAATCTGCATCTAAACATGAGCTGGCTGTGGTTCCCCAGGAGGCTGAGCTTGCTGAAGATCTCTGCCCAAAAAACCCAAGACATAAAGCATGAGGACAATTGCTGAAACAAGAAAAAACAGCTACAACTTGCCAACCAAGTAATTAAAAACTAAATCAAATATTTACAAAGGCAAAAGTAGCAATTCATTAATTCAGTTCCCTTCTATAGTCTGAAGAATGGAAACTTCTGGAGTACCCATCAGTTTCATTGAGAAGATCCAGATTTGGATTTTCCATCTCTTAAATACTTGAGGCATCTGTGAAAAACAAACAAACAAAAGCTTCTGAAACTGGCATTGAATTTTTTTACAGGAGTTTCTCCAGGTACACTTGCTACTTCCAAGCCATGATTATTATTTGGCTATTTATCAGAACCTAGTGAATAGGATATTTATAATGCATCAGCTACATAATTTCAATATCAAATCTATATTTAAAAATCTTATTATGTGAGCAGAGGTCAGTGCTTTAAGAAACTAGAAAGGCAACCCTTACAAGTAGGGAAACTATCTTCAATGAACTAATGTAGTTGCAAAAATGTAAGCATGATTCTGGACATGTAAGAAGAGATAATACAGCTTTGGAACACAAAAAATATTTATGGCCAATGTAGACTTTTTGCTTTGTCCTTAGCATGAAACATTGACATAATAAATACATAAAGATTCATGTATTTCTAAAAGATCCAAGAAAAAAAAAAAGCTGGTTTCATATAGATTACTTGATTTTTAATGGGCATATGGCAATTATTCAAGGAAAATACAGCTCTTTGAACACAGAATAAGGAAAACGCAAATACATTTAGCACAGAAGTGAAAAATACAGAAACCTCTTGCAACAATTCCAGTGTAGCTGAGTGCAGCCTTTACTGCTCCTCGAGCACAATGGCTGCATAACCCAGCTTAGGACAGTTTCTTGAGAAATTTCAGCATCCTTTCACCCTGAGATGCTTACCCCTCTCTGCCTGAAAGGCTTTACATCCCTGCACTGCAACACTGATTCTTCCTGCATTTGAGAGTCCAAAGGTTTTCCCTTCCCCAGCCTGTTCTCCCAGCCCCCACAGGGCTCCCCCATCCCTGTTTTACAGGTCAGTGGGTCAAGAGCATACCAAAAGCTTTGCTGTTTTTATATTCTGTATTCACATGCAGGGCAAGGCAGTCCTGTCATACCCATCTATGGTGATGCTCTTTTCCTGTTTTATAGGAAAAACCCACTCAATTCACAAATGAAGCAAGCTAAAAGGGCAAAAACACAATAGCACATATTTCAGAGGTTTCTGCCAATTAGATATAAATGCTTTGCCTTGCTGTGTCATATGGAGCTTAATAATGTGATTTATATTAATAGCACTGGAAGGAGAGAAGAATTCAATTTATCAAAAGTTATATAGGAAATACAAAGGGATGGATGTGGTCCAGCTTAATTTAAACAGACATCCAACCTGGCCTCAGGGGACAACTCAGGTGATAAACTAGGAGTTTGTAAAGCGCCTCAGCAGCATCTGGAGTTGAATGGCATGAAACTGTAGGATATTATGATTGTAAATATATAAGGGATGAAGGTAAGACTGATCTTAAAGGAAATACTGACTGCGGACAGGAACTGCCTTTCCAAGAGCTCTGTAGGAGGAACTCGGGGACATGCATAGCCCCTGGTGCGGGAGGTGACTACGGCGACTCAATTCCTGACAGGTGCTGACAAGGAGGGAGGTTCCCCGGCAGAATCAAAGCTCTGCTGTCGCAGCAGCTTGAGGCACACTGCCGGTAACCGGACAGCGACCGCGGGGCAGAGTCCGCACAGCAGCCGCGGCTGGGGACAGACGGGAGCCAGCGGAGCGGAGCGGCTCCCCCGGACACCGCCCAGCCTGTCCCTGTCCCTGTCCCTGTCACTGTCCCTGCCACTGTCCCTGTCCCTGCCACTGTCCGTGCAGAGACACAGCTCCTGACATAGCCCCTGTCCCTGCCGCTGCTGCCCCACCCGTCCCCACGGGCTCCCCATTGATATCCCCGCCCGTGATCCCGGTGGATGTCCCCCATATCCCCGCCCGTAATCCCGATGGATGTCCCCCATATCCCCGCCCGTAATCCCGGTGGATGTTCCCCATATCCCCGCCCGTAATCCCGGTAGACGTTCCCCATATCCCCGCCCGTAATCCCGGTGGACGTTCCCCATATCCCCGCCCGTGATCCCGGTGGATGTTCCCCATATCCCCGCCCGTAATCCCGATGGATGTCCCCCATATCCCCGCCCGTAATCCCGGTAGACGTTCCCCATATCCCCGCCCGTAATCCCGGTGGACGTTCCCCATATCCCGGCCCGTAATCCCGGTGGACATTCCCCATATCCCCGCCCGTGATCCCGGTGGATGTTCCCCATACCCCCGCCCGTGATCCCGGTGGATGTTCCCCATATCCCCGCCCGTAATCCCGGTGGATGTTCCCCATATCCCCGCCCGTGATCCCGGTGGATGTTCCCCATATCCCCGCCCGTGATCCCGGTGGATGTTCCCCATATCCCCGCCCGTGATCCCGGTGGATGTTCCCCATATCCCGGCCCGTGATCCCGGTGGATGTTCCCCATATCCCGGCCCGTAATCCCGGTGGATGTTCCCCATATCCCGGCCCGTAATCCCGGTGGATGTTCCCCATATCCCCGCCCGTGATCCCGGTGGATGTTCCCCATATCCCCGCCCGCCGTTCCCGGGACAGGGCGCGCCGGCGCGCGCAGCGCAGCCCCGCCACCGCGCACGCGCACAGCGCCCCGCGCACGCACCCGGCACCGCCGCGGAGGGGAGCGCCCCGCGCACGCGCGGCGTAGGGCGGCGTGGCGCGGCGCGCGTGGCCGAGGGCCGGTCAGAGCCGCCGAGTGGCGCCCGCCCGGCCGCCCCGGCCCCGGCCCCGCCCGCCCTGCGCGCAGCTCCCCGCAGGGGCGGGGGCCCGCCTCCGAGGCCGCCCCAGCGCGGCCCCGCCGGGCCCGGCCGAGCGCACGGCATTTCCGGGGGCGGGCGCGCGGCGCGGGCTGGCGGGGAGCGGCGCGGCGCGAGCAGAGTTGACTATATATGGTCAAAGGCAGCGGAGAGCGGCGCGCGGCGCGGGCGCTTCCTGGTTGGCGCCGCGGGGCCGAGCGGGGCTGAGCGGCGGCAGCGCAGCCACAGCGCCCGGCCCGGCCGCGCCCGCCGCCCTTCCTGCCCCGGCTCTGCCGCCGTCGCGAGTGCGCGAAGATGCCCTACGAGATCAGTAAGCTGGCGGGGGCCCTGGCGGCGCGGTGCCGGGCGGGGACGGGAGCGGGAGCCCCGCGGGCTGCGGACGCTCTTGCGGGACGGCGCGGGGCCGGTGGCGCCTCGCAGCCCGCTGACAGCAACAAGTGACGGCGGCTGCCGGCAGGGCAGGGCGTGTGCCGGGAGCGGGGAGGCGTTAAGCGCCTTCCTTTTATTTTGATTTCTTAAAAATTATTTTTAGAATTATTTTTATTATGATTTATTTTCCTTTTATCCCCTTTCCCCTTTTATTTTTCCGTAGAAAAAGTGTTCGCCAGCCTTCCGCAGGTTGAACGAGGCGTTTCCAAAATTATTGGAGGTGATCCTAAGGGCAACAATTTTCTTTATACCAATGGAAAATGTGTCGTCATCAGGAACATTGATGTAATGTATCTTGATTTATTTTATTTTCTAGTGTATGAAGATTTCGCTAAGTTTCATTTTTTCTCCCTCCCCTCCTTTAGCTGCTGAGCTTCATTCAGTCTTGGCGATTTCAATCGAGGTCGCAGATCCGTGATCAGCAGTGGCAGGATAAGTAGAGTGCATGACTCAGGCGTAAAACCATAGACAGCGATTGTAAAAACACGTAGAAAATCTCGGTAAAATGTGCGATTCTTTCCCTCTTCGCATGGGACTTAAGAGATGAGAGACTAGTATATTCTGGTTGGCCCTGTTTATCTTCTTAGGTATAGCTATTATGAAGTTGAGTGCTGTGTTTGCCTAATGAATGAACTCTTCCCTCTTTGCTGTTTTGGGCTCTTAGCCTGTCAGAGATGCACAGCCTGTGTCTTTTAAACGTGTTATTTTTCAGCTTCCTTCCCCTACCCAGCCCCAACTCCGTGAATCAAAACACTTATCAGTTGTTGAACTCCACGACAAGCTGGATGCAAGTTCTCAGCCCTGCTCATAGGGAATTCTGCTCATCGATTAAATATTAGAATGCCCCAGTTAATGTTTTCTGTAGTGTGGAGGTTTGGTTCTGTTTATTTTCTCTGGTGCTAACTAGAGAAATGTTAAGAGAATTATTTGAATGATTTCTTTTCAAAGATGGCATCCCTTCCAAAAGTATGGAGGAAACATTGTATGTTTAGGCCATTTTCTTACTGCTGGTTTTTAAAACATAAATTTCTTCAAAGTGATTGCTTGTTCTTTAGAAATCAAATTCTCCCCTAGATACTTTCCCACTGCAGATTTGGCCTGCAGCAGGAAGGGCTGCAGGGGGGAGGGGCAGGACATACCTCTCTGGAATTTTTAGGTCTCCACAACAATGGATTTGTTTATGGCTGCTTCTGTAAATCACCTATGTAAACTGAGCTGTTTCCCTGTTTTATCTCATTACCCCACCTATATTCAGACATTTCTTCATTGTAGTGCTAAAATAGATAAATGCTGCTAATAATTCCTTGAAGATTTTTTGATTGCTATCAGTTTAAATTCATCCACTTAAAACCAAAAGTAAGCTCGCACTCTGGTTTCAGTGTGTCGGTATAATGTCTTTGTAATAGTGTTTTGCTCTTGGTATCAAGAAAAGTTCAAGTTTCTGAAACCAGAAGCCCCAGTTAAACCCTGTAATGGCACACAGTGTGATGAGAGAAGAGGGAAAAGCCACTCTGCTTACATTACAGTTTCTGACCAAGTTGGGAGTGCTGACCTTCTCCCTTGCGCTATCATTAATGCTCTTCTGACCCTATTTTGGAGGTTAAATTGGAGAAAAGCAATTTGTTTTATCTGAATCAGCTCACTGAAGATTAGCCCCATCCAAATGTGAGCAGAGAGAATGGGGCACATGGTGACCTGAGAACAGGAGAGGTGGGAATGTGGGAATTCAGATTCAAACTGTTTAACTCTTGAGGGGAGGTGAGAATAGAAGTCACAAATCCTTCTGTTTTATGGTGCAATTCATGCTGATATGCAGACTTACCCAACTGACACGGGGAGTTTGCTATTGTTAATAATTGACAGGTGACTATAGAATATATTTTAGCAGTAAAACAGAAACTGACCAAAGCCTGTTCTGTAACTTTTGTGGTGGAGAATGTTGCAGTTTGTAACCTGACTTGCAAGTGTGTCCACTCTAGTTAAGAACCATGTCTTCTTTACATGATATAGATGCCTCTCTAATAGTTTGCAACAACGAAATGAAATGTTGTGGGGTCTGTGTGTAATCCCTCCATAAGCAGTTCCCCCGTGGAATAGTTGTGCTCTAATTAAAAAAACAGGTCATCAAAATGCACTGATCACCTTTCTCCTTAAGTCTAAAGCTATCTAGCATTAGCTAATCAGATGAATATAGCATTCAGGCTTAATGCTTGATCTTTGAGCATGATCTAGAGACTTCCTTTAAAAATAAGTAGTTCAGTGTTGGAAAAGCTCTGTTAGAAAGATAGTGATAATTTTAAGGCTTCATACTTCATTAATATTTTATCTTCATGGGTCTAAGACTACTTTGAAGCTTGGAACTGAAACTGCTCACTTTCATATGTGGCTCTGGTTTCAGTGTTTGAAATAAGCCACATAAGGTCACTGCTGGTTTAATCTAGGTACTACATTTGTCCCAGCTCACACTGTAATTTTCTCCTTAAATATCTTTTTAGAAGTGGTTTTCTGAGGGTTGAGCTTGATCTGAAAAACATGCAAGTTAGAAAACTAACTTTACAAACAGCAATAACACTATTGAATAAATAATGTACAATTTGACAGCACTGGTTTATTACCTGTTTTCTGGAATCTGTTTATCATATATTAAGTTTGGGTCCTTATCTTTCATTTAACCTGTTAAGTTAGTCTCTCAGCTTAGTTTTCTGGACTCTTTGAGATTCTTACTGTAAAATAGTACCTACCATGCCATTAATAACATCATGTGGGGAGATTTAAACTCCCTGAACGTGTGGGTGATGCAGATATAGAATACGGAAAGCATTTTCTTGTCTTGCTCAGATGAAATCCAGTTAGACACAAAATCAAGAGGGGTGTGCATGCTGTAAGTGTGGATGGTAGTGTCTTAAGAAGGGCTATAACACACTCAAGCAATGCGTGAAAGCAGGAATGGAGAAGAGCTCCTTTTTGCATGAGCAAGCTGCTTTCTGTCTCCTGAGATGCACCAGTACTGCAGCAGCAAGAACTCTTGTGAGCAGGAGACTGCTTTCTAACACAGAGCGGGTGTTTTAGTTTTTCCTGATTGGATAGCTGAGTCATACCATAACATCAGGTGGTTTTCTGGTTCAATTGAATAAATCTGTATTAATTATAGCAGTTAAAATGGAATTTTGTTTTGATCATGTGAGTTAAGTTTCTGGTGTTGGAACAAGCCTGTTAAATGGTAGAAAAACATTTCTAGAGTAGCGAATTACTGTTGTAGCATATATACCCTGTAATTGAGTGGGGTGCAGAATGGCTTCTTTATAAAACTAATTTCAAAGCAGTTTTTTGCCTTGATGTCATTCCTTTTTGATTTGTGTGATGCCTCTATTGTATAACACTACTGATTTGCTGAGAGTTAGTTTTATTGTAAAACCTGAAATATCTCAAAACATAGTTTATACGGAAGAGATAAAATGATGGAGTGGCAGTAAATTTCTTTCCAAATTCTTGCACAGCTTTTGATACAGGTCTCCTGGCTTTTTAAGGAGATTGCAGTTATTGAGAAAGAGCAAGCCTAGCACATCTCATTTCTAATTGAGGGATTTTGGGTGCATGGTGATGATTAACAGCCATGTGTTATGGTTGACTGCAGGCTAAAGTTTCACACTTGACTACAGTAGAATTTTAAATGCTGCAAAGCACAGCTCATATTTAGTATTCTAGTTGGGTAACTGCTGTATCCCTGGGCTAGCCCTAGAAAAAAGGGAGCCTTATGCTTGGCCCATTATTTTGGAGAGTGTTTCTCTACTGGTTGGCAGGTATTGGAGAAGAAAAGATCCCAGCAAGTCAGGCTTCCTTAAGAGGAAATCTGGTTTAGTGTCAGTTGTTAGAATGTAGTGAGTTGCTTCAGTGGTACCAGCAGTGTTCTGCAATGTGTACTGCACTTCTCACTTTCAGACAGTTGCGCAATTTAAGCCGGAAGGCAGGGTTTGAGAGAAGGGGTGCAGGGAGAAGTTATGAATTTTATTGTTGAATTTCTGATTTTATTCCCTTGAAAAGGAGGAAGGACAACTTTGTAACTTTTATTTTCTCTTTAAAATAGAATCCTGCAATTGCTGACATCTACACTGAGCATGCCCACCAGGTTGTAGTTGCCAAGTATGCTCCTAGTGGATTCTACATAGCATCTGGAGGTAAAGTGTCTGTGTGCATGTGCATGAGATGTGTGGACAGAGCTGTTAAAGTTACTGGAAAAGCAGGAGTAACACTTTGTGTGTGTGTATGGAGTATGCAGTCAATGGGATGTGCTTTGGTGGATTTACATATGCATCTCTGAAGGAGGAATGGTCCTGTTCCTTTAACCTCTTCCCCAGCAGTGAGCTTACTGATATTCTTGGTCTTTTTAAGATGTATTATTTCTATAAGGAAAAAACCTGGAAATGAACCCTAAATACTTAGTGTGATGAAGACTTGTGTAAGTGCATCAGAGTGAAAAGTTATTTCTGAAATGTAGGACTATTGCTTGTGATTATTAATAAACTTTGATACTTTATAGACATGGGAGGGATTCTAAAACACTGTGTACTCTTTCTTTTCTCTTCTCCCTTCTTCCCTACCCAATTTGGCAACATTTATGGCTTTTGGTACTTATTTACCTGAACTAAGAAAGCTTTCTTAAGCAAGTTAGCAGGGAAGGAGGCAAAGTCTGTTTCCATATAATGCATGTGAATCAATAGTCTGAAGATATGTAACATGAATTTTTACAGTGTGAATTTCTTGTATTGTAGCAGGTTTTGACAACCAAAGAACTAAACAAACCCTTTTTAATAGAAGCTTGTATCAAATAATTGGTATTTTTTTCAGAACTGGTGTATAGTGAAGAATACTGTATACAATACTGTAACTTGTATTTCTTACAAGGATTTGCAGCTAATATATAGGTTCTTTAAAAAATGCATGCCATTATCAATTAGAAGTGCTTCAGAAGCAAGTACTGTGCCCAAACAGATGTATTTTCTAATATAATATGTTTGAAAATAAAACACTCTGAATATGAGACCCTTAGAAAGGAAGCACAGATTTCTTCAAAGGTCTTAGTAGAATGGGAGTATCAGGAAGCTGTATTAGAATAAGTATTTTTTGAGTACTAGGGAACCTTTAAGAGCACTGATAGCAGAGCTTTTTTTTTTTCCCCCTCTTTTTTCTCACATTCTTGTCTCTAAGGGACCACAGCCAGGATTTTCTTGGCTCAGTCTTGTGTGTGGACCATGTGTCAAATTCAATACCCTCTTAAAATTCCATTTGTATTCTGTATTTTACAAACTTGGTGCTCTAGGTTTGTGCAGCACTTAATATTCAAAATAACTATCTAATTTTTTCCTGTAGTCTTTTAGATTTTTCTAGTCCTTTGTAAAAGAGCAGTGATAGATACTGTGCTAGGGAAATATTTGGTTGATTTTTCTCAGAATTTTTGTCATACCCAAGTGGAAGAATTTAGGTTGCAGTATTTCCCTTAAAAAGTGTCTTCTGTATGCCATTTATAAATAGTTTTGTGGTACTGCTGAGCATGGGGTCTGAAGATAGATGACCAGGCTGTTCAAGCTGTTTCTAAGTATAACATGTAAGATTCATTTCTCTGTCTATAAATTTGCATTAGCCATGCAGTCTGCATTAATACTTCATATGCTTCATGAGACAGACCTTTGGCAATATGCTTTTGGCTTTTATAGTAATTTCTCTTATTGTAGTCGTAGCAGTTGTAGTAATAGGAGATACTGCAAAGTTAAAGCTCTGTGTCTTAGCTATTAATAGATGGAGAAGACAATTGGGTTGTGAAGTCTGCCTTAAAATTTTGCTTCAATAACAAATATTTTCTATAAAATTCTGGGTCTGTCCTTTTTTGCAGAAGTGAAGATCAGTCTATGACCAGGTCCCAAAGATGCAGACTCTCTGTATATTAAAACTGAATTGTAAAGATGCACCAGTAAATGGTGAACAGAATTTAAGCATTTTGCTGAGGTGAAAGTTGCATATTTTAGCACGTGGTTTATTCTAGAACAGTGGCTTTTTTTGAAGGGTACAATGCACACAGACTTTGCTGTGTGGGTTTCATTAGAGATGTGTAAATTTGTCTGTGTATAGAACAATTCCTCTGGTTACAATCCTGCACCACAGTAATTGCTCTGAATAGCTCTTGGGTTTTACAGTACTCAATGGAAACAGTGAGCCAGGAACCTTTCATTATCTTAAGTCTTAAATTGTTAACTGCTTGTGCCACGTCTGCTACTTTTGACATTACTGTTCCTGAATATTTGCTGCATTCCTGTCTAGTGTTCCAGATAGGGCAGAGGCATCCCCACCATTGTGTACATGCTTCTGTATAGAAAAAGTACACTGATGTGCATGAATTGAGTTCTGTGGACAGAAATCTTTGTCCATCTACATTTGCCTGGTATTTGTATACAAAACAGGTCTCCTTTGAAGGTACAAATTGTAGTGCATCAACCACTGTCCAGTGGACTGCTCCCTTCTTGTAGATGTGTAGTGGCTTGCTTCCTGGTGAAGGGTCAGTGAGCTGTCTTGTAGGTGCTGGGCAGGGGGCTGGGCTGGCTTGTTATTTGTGTAACAGGTACTGAACACATAGCAGCTGATAACAGCAAAATTCCTACTCTTACTGTGCAGTTTTTTCACGTCTGCAAGCATTTTCTCTGTCTGTTGTATTTGGTGCTGTATATCTTGGATTGTAATATCTGGTTAAAAACCTAATTTATTGAAATGTGTATAGTCTTCAGCATTCCTAAATAGAGGGATTTGTAGTAGTTGTAATAGGGTAAGGTAGTAGGTCCCTAGTACAAGTCTTCAGTGTAGCTGAAAATCTGTACTCTGGCAGATTGATGAGTCATGTGACTGAGTCATGCTGGAACAATAGTTATATTCTGTTTTATTGTGGCAGATGTCTCTGGAAAGCTGAGAATCTGGGATACTACACAGAAGGAACACCTACTGAAGTATGAGTATCAGCCATTTGCAGGAAAAATCAAGGACCTTGCATGGACTGAAGACAGCAAGAGAATTGCTGTGGTTGGAGAAGGAAGGGAAAAGTGAGTAATTCTTTTGTGTTTGTTTCTGTGTGTGTGTTTATACATGCATACATGCATTTGCTGTAAACCTCTACATTCTATCAAAGCAAGCTCCTTCCAGAAAGCTTTTAATTCTTCAATGGAATGGAGTCACTGCTCTTTCCCTGTGTTGACTTCAAGACTGTTCTGCAGCAAAATTTTCTGTGCAGTGTTTGACAGCTGTAAATTACTTGGAAAATACAGTTCTGTTACAATTGCTTAGTTTAACAGTTGTTTGGGATTTGTTTCTTGTGGGTATTACATTCAAGGATAGCTGGTGGATTTTTTTTGTCAAATGCTGATAGGGTAGGAAAGGGAAAAACAGTTCTGTTTTTTTTTTTTTTTTTTTCCCTCGTCCTTCACTTATTGAGCTCATGGTCTTATTTGATTGATTGAATAAGAGGTTATAATAAAGTTGATCTGAATTTTCTCCTTTGGCAATATGTCTGTTTTTATGCCTTATTATGGTAGTTTAATGAAAGGACATCAAGCAGTTGTCCTTCACCTGACTAAATGAGATGCTCATTTAGGTTTGTGTCCTCTATTTAATATTCAAAGACTGTCAGAACTTTTAAAGCAGAGTCTAGACCAGGACACCTAAAGGGCAGAAAAGCATCATGTAGTGCTGTTCCCTAGTCCCCTGCACCATTTTTTTTTTAATCCATCATGTACTGTGTCCTTGAAAGAGACTTTGTCCTCCATTTCTCCCTCTGCCCCATTTGCCCCTGGGTAGATACAATGTGAGTTTGCTCTCTTTCTTCAAAAGTTTGGCCAACTTCCTGTTAGGTGGGTATACTTTCAGTCTAGAATATTCTTGAAGGGATTCTAAAGAAGGCCTTTCAAATAGCAAAGCTCTGGCAATTTAGTGCCTCAGTATTGATTATACTGTTTTGGTTTTTTTTTAAATGATTTAGAGTAAGAACTGTCAAAAATGCATTTATAACTCCTCTTCCTTAAACCTTTAAGTAATATTATTTGTAAAAATGATGGTACCCAATCTAGACTAAATAGTCAGATAACTGTGACCCAGTGTCATTGTTATCCTATCTTTCTGCAGTCTGTGTTGTGGCTAGGCAGATGAAGTAATTTATTGCTTTCTTTTATAAACCAGTAGTCTTAGTGAGAAATACACATTGGATATCTGAATTTTTACAAGCTTTATATGCAAAACCTGATTGTTTATCCCCTTCAGCAAGAGTCTCCTATTGAAGATTAGAATCTCCCACAAGCCAGATCTCAAATAGCCTTCAGGGAGCTATGATGTGCTTGTATGAGATTAATGAGATGACCTAATTTCTTTTCTTTGAGTGCACTCAAATCTGCTGTTTGCAGATGTTCAAGGAGTTAATCTACGTGTAACTTTTATGAATTGTAGTCATTGTGTGCTTTTCCAACTAGATTTGGAGCAGTGTTCCTGTGGGATAGTGGCTCTTCTGTTGGTGAGATTACTGGGCACAATAAAGTGATCAATAGCGTGGACATGAAACAAACGAGACCGTATCGTCTGGCCACGGGCAGTGATGACAACTGTGCTGCTTTCTTTGAGGGACCGCCCTTCAAGTTCAAGTTTACACTAAGCGTGAGTTTAAGTTTAGATGTGACTCTGTTAAACTGTGCAGTTTCCAACAAGCTTGCAGTTCTTATCACAATTTGCTGTTATAACTGAAGTTTTCAGTTCCCCCCTTTGAAGCATAGCTGGTGTGAAGTGGATTTCTTAAAACTGTGTACAACCAAATGTTGGTCTCAGGCCAAGAAAACCAAAATAAATGATTGGTTAAAAACAGAACCTGAAACACTTTTTCTAATTTTCTTTTTTCATTCTTACTAAGCAATGGAAGGGATGAAGTAGGGTGTTTTATTGGCTCTACTAATGCTTTCAGAGCACTGCTTCCCAGTTCAGATATGTGTAGAATTTCTTAAAAGCTTTTCCAAGGTGCATGAGTCAAGAAATATGGTGATTTTAATGGAATTTTCCAATCTGATAAAGAGTGCTCAAATCTGAAATTCCAGGTCCACTTAGACAGGGTGAGTGTAGATGTTCCAAGCACAACTTGGTTCCTACTTCAAGGAATGAGTATGTCATTTCTGTGGTCAGTTTTTTTTTCTATGCTCCTTTTAACTTTGTTTCTTATTTAACTTGTTAGAGTTTCTTAAATGTAACAAAGGCTGGAACTACCACACTGAAGGTATTCATTGTTGCTTAAGGCGAAAGAAAATGCCACAAGCCTCTGTAGCTGTTTTGATGGCGGGAGATCTCTTGCCTCAAAACTATTGCAAAGATATTGGATGTTATTGCAGTAGTAGATTCAAACTGTTTAGTTTGTATTTTAATTTTAAAATCAGTGTAGTAGGCCTTTTATTTTCCTACACGTGAGCTCTGAGTAGTCTTCATATGCTGACTTTAGTAAGGATTCCATTCCAGTTCTAGAAAAGGAATTGTTTAGAGCTCTGCAATCCAATGAAGTGATGTAGTTGCCTAATATATTTCTGAACTTAAGCTGATACTTGCATTTTGCTAAGCTGGTTGTTTTGGTGCTCTGAAGTCCAAATTGCTTACCAGTGCTGCTTAGACTGGTAAGTGATATCACTTTTAAAGTCATATTTGGATTGATGTATAGGATTCTGATATGGGCTAAATGGTTTACATTAGAGCCTGCAGTATTGTCAGTGGGGGGAAAAAGGATAATTGAAGAAAGTAGGTTAGAACCTGCCTTCCACAATACTAAAAATAGTCTTCCAAATCTCTCTACATGGGAGCTTTGGCCTCATTGTGGTGCTTCTCTATTTAACATGTGTTTTCTAGTTTGCATGGTTTGAATAGTCTCCTACTTGTAAATAGTCTATTTGGGGAGCATACATCAGTCTTGCCTCATTACTTCACAGAGCTACCACTAATGCAGTCTCCCAGAAATGGAATTTCTGGGAAAATAAAATAGTAACTTATTCCTTATGCCTGTGCTTTGCTTTTTTGGTTTGTTTTTTTGGGGGGTTTTTTTGGCTTTTTTTTTTTTTTCTTTTGTTGTTGTTGTTTTGTTTTTTGGTTTGGTTTTTTTTGGTTTTTTGGGTTTTTTTTTTTGCAATAAGAAGGGTAAAATACTCTTGTGTGTGTAAAACTCTCTGTGCAATGAAGCAAGAGTTGAAATCTGGAGAACATTGGAGAAGTCAGTGACCACTGGGGAAGAATCTCAAGTTTGCATGTAGGCTGCGTCTGACTTTTTTTTACTATTTATCTCTGAGACTGGGTAATTGTTCTCCTGGTATGCACCATGTTGTTTTAACTACATCAGTAATGATGTCAGTGTCTTCCCTGGGCTGTTCTTGGTCCCCATGATTCTCTTCAAATAGAGGCTAAACTTGCCTCATAGCAATTTTGTACAGCAGGCATCTCCTACAGCTAATTCTTGGTTCATGTGTAAGATCTTCATTGTTACTGGAATGTCCTCTGTGTAAAATGGTCTGTTCCTTTTTGTTTGCTGATTCTTCCTTTTTTTCTACAGGACCATACACGGTTTGTGAACTGTGTGAGGTTTTCTCCTGATGGGAACAGATTTGCTACAGCTAGTGCAGATGGGCAGGTAAAAAACAACAAACTCTTCTAATGCTAATTCTAGCATGAAAAGGTTTTCTTGCCCATTTTGGGCATAGGATTAGTATTGTAAAATCCATGTTGCTTCTTTTTTATGCCACAAGCTTAAAACTTTTAAGTATCCTTCTGTAAATCTATAATCACTGATAAGTGGTAATAACCAAGCTATTCTTACTCAGGGTTTTTTCCTCATTCCATCTCCCTAGCATTCTCTTACAGGTTATTTTGGCAGAAACGTGTTGGACTTTTGGAATATGTATATTATGATCCTGATAGGTCTAGCTGAAATAATGAATTCATAGACAGCAACCTGGCTCCATGTGATAAAGCAACCTGGCTTCCTACTGATAGGGGCAGGTTGACAATAACTATTTTCCCATAAGTAGCTTGTCCATCTCAGAGGGCATAAAAGGAGTGCTAAGAAGCTGCCATGACAGCAATATTCAAAACTGTAACATCTTCCAGAATTTTAAATTTCTGGATCCAAAGTATGGAGAACTTGCTGTCATTATTTACAGTTTTCATCTCAGTTGTTTAATCTTAATTATTCAATGCAGCATAGCCTGTGCCTCCCCTTAAAAAGGGTCTAGTGTGGGGTTTTTTTTCATTATTGCTTTTCCCTTTAAGTTGTATGTCTGTGTGCTCTTTTAAGATTTTTGTCTATGATGGGAAGACTGGAGAGAAAGTGTGTGCTCTTGGTGGAGGCAAAGCACATGATGGAGGTATTTATGCTGTAAGTATCACTTCATTTGTGCAAATGATCCGTAGTGTTTCATTACCCAGTTAATAAACTGCTAAGTCTTGAATTAATACATTTACTGTCTTGTGGTGACATTTGTTTTTACAGATTAGTTGGAGCCCTGACAGCAGTCAGTTGCTTTCTGCTTCTGGAGATAAAACTGCTAAAATCTGGGATGTTGGTGCTAATTCTATTGTAAATACTTTTAACATGGGATCAAACGTGTTGGATCAGCAGCTGGGTTGCTTGTGGCAGAAAGACCATTTACTGACTATTTCCCTGTCTGGCTACATCAATTATTTGGACAAGAACAATCCAAACAAGCCTTTACGTGTTATAAAGGTAGGTTAAAGTTCTCTTACTGCATGAGTTTCTGCAATAAATGACTCAGTGACTGAAGTTGTCAAGATGGAATAGTAGCTGTTGAAAAACAGCTTTGTTAAATTGGCATTGCCAAATGAGCTATGTGTGACTGTTTCTTGAAGTCATATAAATCAAGAGATTACTATTTGCATGTGTGAGACTGTGCTTTGTGCAAAAACTGACTGATTATTTAATTTTAGTTAATGTCATTAACTTATCTTGTGTTGCAGCTTTTAAGCATTCTTGAGATGAGAAAAGAAATACAGCATAGATAGAAAACTGCCAGTGTCTCATTTTCCCATAACTAGTGTATTGTGGACAAGGTGATTAGGGTTACCATGCAATCCAACTTTAATTTTAGGATTTAAAGAGTTTGCTGACACAAGACTGTCTCACGGGAACTTACATTTTTACATGAACTAGAAACAATGTCCCAGATTTTTGCTATCACACTATAATTCTGGAAGTTGGTGTGGGTACATGACCATATTTAGTCTTCTTCCCCGAATCATAAAGTGCCTGAAAAGCAGTGATGAAAAAGTTACCGAAGTATTTTGGTTCATCAGGCTAATAAGGACATGCATGATGCTTATTGTTCCTCATGAAGGACTTAGCAACAGCAGTGGTCTAACAGTTAAATGACTGCACTGAAAAAATAGTGTTTTTTATACTGGGTGACTTTTAATGCTTGTGAATAGCATGTTGTTTTCCGAGTAACCTGTTATTCTTCTCAGAGATGTGTGTATGTATTAAAAATTGCTCATCAATAATTATTTATGTCTCATTCACAGGGTCATAGTAAGTCAATTCAGTGTCTTGCAGTGCACAACAATGGTGGAAAGTCCTATATTTACTCTGGAAGTAATGATGGTCATATTAATATCCTTTGAATGATAGTAATACTTGTTCTAGTCTGAGAGTGCTCATTAGGAGAGGGGAAAAAAAACCCAAAACTTTGCCAAAGAAAGTTTATTGGACACTTTGGATATTTTGTCTAAAGTTTATTTTGCTTTCCCCTAATACTTGTTTTACTAGCTGCCTTCACACTTTCCTGTTAAATATAAGCCAGCTCTTAATTTATACTTGTTGCTTCTTAATGGTAGGTAGTTTGGGTAGGATGATAGTATGGAGGAGCAAGTAAATACATAATTTAACCTCTTGCTACATCAAGAAACAGCAATACATACTTTCCACTTATGGCAGAATGTGCAGAAAGTTACATTTTCAGCATTCTGAAGCATATAGTTACAAACACAGTCCTTTACCCTGCCTTTGAAATGGTGTCATGTTGGTATAAACTCTTACAAATATGGATCCTGTTTCTTTTCAGACCTGTAGTGGTTCACACTGTTACCATAAAATATCACGAGGGAAAGCAGTGTTGCAAGGGCTTCTAACTAAAATTCCTTAGAAAGTATTTTCTAGTCTCAGATTTAATGCTAATTACTTCAGTACTTGCTACCCTTTGTGGTAGGTCCTTTAGCTCACTACAGAACATCAGAGTTTCATTTAATAAATATTATGAGGCTGCCCATGGAGCTTGTAGAGTCTCCATCCTTAGAGATATTCAAAACCTTACAGAACCCTGCAGCCTGTTGTAGCTGGCACCAATATGAGCAGCAGGTTGGACTAAATCTCAAGAGGTCCTTTCTAACCTTACCTGTTCTCTCAATTATTTACTATTTGTGTTCTCTCAATTATTTATCTACTTTTTCTGTTGTGGAATCTGACTACACCAGTATCTTCAAATGTTCCTTAATTCTATTATGTACATTACTGGGATTCTGAAACTGGAGAGAATGATGGCTTTTCTGGGAAAGGGCACACAAACCAGGTTTCTAGAATGGCAGTGGATGAAATGGACCAGCTGGTCACCTGCAGCATGGATGACACTGTGCGCTACACCAACCTTAGCAAGAGAGATTACAGGTTAGTTAAAATGTTGCCTTTTATTGCAGTGTAATTGTTTTACAGCAAGAGTGTTGTTGACTTTATATGGTAAATATAAATGCTGGAGTTTATTTATGTTACCATGGAAACTGTAGCAAGCTTGTGCTTTTTTTCTGATGACAGATGTATCCCAGGCTTTTCAATTTGTTTTATCCCTTCCATGGGTTGGCTGGAGACCTGTCTTGTATTGGCTGACTTACTTAGTGGCTGTAGGAAGGGTGTCTATTTTGTGATTCATAAATATCCAGGGATAGTGGAGGTAATTGTGGTTATGAGGAGTGGGACACAGCTGTTTCTTCATGGAAACCAGAATTTAAGATAATCTGGTTATCTTAAAAATTAAACTGTAGTATAGTAACATTGACTTTCGTTTCAAAGGTGTACTACCTGATCAAGATAGTAAAGCTTTAAACACAAAACTGTAGGAAACTTTGAGATTTGTAGATAAGAATTTAAGTTATGCATGCTCTTGATGATAAGTGGGTGGTTATTTGATGGGCAGTTTAATATAGTTATAGATGGGGAATAACTTCCTGTTGTTGTGTCCTTCCTGCTTCTCCACTTTGACACATTCTCTTCCAGTGGCCAGGATGCTGTTAAAATGGATGTTCAGCCAAAATGTTTAGCTGTGGGTCCTGGTGGTTATACTGTAGTTTTATGCATTGGGCAAGTAAGTATTAACATGTGGATTATCAGTTATTGCTGTGTTAATAATGCCATGTAGGGTAACATTTATTTATTTTGTGTAGGGTTGTCTTGGGCATCTGCAGAACTTCCTAATAATACCTATAGGGAGCATAATTCAGCAGGATACTCAACAGCCTTTTTGCATCCTGTACCAATTTCACATTTATGTATAGATTTATTTCAGAAAGTCCCTTGTGTGGATGCCTCTATTGTTATCAATACAGCTTTGTGCTGGAAGGTTAAGCTTCAGAGCCATGCTCTTTCCAGAACTGTTCAGTGGCACAATCTTGGCAAAAGGATGTTTTTCTCCTGCATTTTATTTTTTTGCAATTAATCCAACAATCCAATTAGCTAGTGCTGTTGTACAGCATAAGCAGCTCTAGCTTGCTTGCCACTATTATCCAGATCACAGAAAACCAGAGACATTGCACCAAGGCTCTTTTGTATCAAAACATTAACTAATAATGATTTATGCATTCTTCATGGATGCTGATTTTGTGCTTGGGACACTAGATAGTGTTGTCCAAACCTGTTTTCATGTGAGTCAATCCCAGTTAACCATAGCATAGAACTGGATAGGAAATAGCCTTTAAAGTTTAACACTGCAGCATTAACTTGCTACTAATGTGGTCCTGCCTCCCTCCCTTGAACAATGAACCAGGAAGGGAGTAAGCATTGCTAAAAATACTGGTTTGTCTGTGTTTATTTCATGTTCAAAGTGTGTGAAGCAAATCTGAAGGCAATGGAGAATGCCCTGTACTATGTGATTTAGAACACATGAGTACTGCAGTACAGCAGATTAGTCACCACGTGTAGGCATTTCTTTTTTTTTTTTTTTTTTTTTTTTTTAAAGAATGAAAATGTTCCCTTAAGATGAGAATACAATCAACCTCTGAGTTACTGGAGGGGATTCGTGTTTATGACTAAGCAATGTGGTTTAGTAGTAGTTTTCTATTTGGTACTTTGAAGAAGGATCTTTGTTTTTTTTACTTACAGATTGTCTTGATGAAAGATAAGAAAAAATGTTTTTCAATTGATGACCTTGGCTATGAGCCAGAAGCTGTGGCCATTCACCCCACAGGAAGTACAGCAGCAGTGGGAGGAGCGGTAAGGTTGCACTTCCTAAAGCTGTTCTACTTGGAGCACTGTAGCAAGTAACAGAAGCATTTAATAATAGTAGGTGTGTTGTGTTCAGAAGTGGTAGGTAACAATTTGTAACATCAGTATTGTTAAAGTAAGTTGTGTGTGTTTGGTGTTCCTGGGCTTTCATTCCCCAGGTTCTGCCACAATTGTGGCCTCAAGTCTATTTCACTTTTTGAATTGAAATATCTTTTCTATATTTGCTGTTTTAAAATTGCCAGATTGTTTTTACCCAGTGTGTTCTTGGAGTTGGCAAATTCTAGAAAATGGGTTTATTTCCCCACTTGTTGGACTGTAGCCAGCGTAAATGACAGGCTATTTAAACTTTTTCTTAACATAAGCACTACCAAACAGAATTAATGCAAAAAGTTCTAGAAACTCCTCTTTCTATTGAAAAATGATTTTTCTACCTTTTCTCCTTCTTTGCTATTAATTTACAGGATGGGAATGTCCATTTGTATTCAATCCAAGGAACCTCTTTGAAAAGTGATGATAAGACTTTGGAAGCTAAAGGTCCTGTTACTGACCTGGCATATTCTCACGACGGTGCCTTTCTTGCAGTCTGTGATGCAAACAAAGTTGTCACTGTCTTCAGTGTTGCTGATGGCTATGCGGTAAGAATTGTTGTAACAAGTTATCTTTGTTTGAAAACAAACTGTCAGCTCATGTCTAAATCTGGTGTAGTGAAGTACATTGTAAAGCCCACATACTGCACATGTAGTGAAGCTGTTGAGCCTTAATCATTGTTAATCAATCATTGATATAAATTTGGTGTTTCTGTGGCTGTTTACCTGCTATTTTGGGCTAGTACTGGCATTTACAGCAGCCTATGGGAACCCTCCAGGCTGTAAGAATAGTTAAGGAAATGTGCAGCATAGGTCAACTACTGGGAAAACACTGAAACCCATCTAATAACAAATGCATAGTTAAAACAGGGAAGGAGCTGAATTTCCACAGACTAGTCTTAGTTAAATATAGAAAGTTCTGTTGGATCTGCTGAACCACTAGTGTGTTAGTTTGAGTTTTTTAAAGGAAATAACAAAATTCATGCTATGTCTGTTAGAGAACTTGTGTGCATTTTTGTAAAATAGACAAGGATGTAGGCTCAGTTTAATAAGAATCATGCAGTACAATAAAATTCAATGAAGTAAATAAAGCAATAAAATTCTGCCAGCTCTGGCACCCAGTTCCATGGTAAGGACTAAGCTATGACAGGGATATGCTAGGACAGGGAACCTTGCTTTATCTGTCAATCTACTGTCTTTTAACCAAAAACCCAAAAAGGGGCAATTTCTACTTTTCAACCCAAGCATTCAGTGTGTATCAGCCTGGAAGCTCCTTAAACTTTTGACTAAAACAACACTGAAGTGAAAACACAGGATGGCTTTTCACAAAAAAAAAAAATCAAAAAAAAAAATCTAAGTAAAAATTGAAATCATTTTACATTGAGAAACGTTTGTGGGATTATTTTAGAAGCTTCTAAATTGCATATGCACTTAACACATCAAACTTTCATAGAAAAAATGTCTTAGTGGCTTTCTTTTACTAAAGAGGTTTGTATTCTATGGGCCTACTAAATACTTGAATAAATCACATAAAATGAAACCACCACTTGGTTTGCTTAGTGCATCCATCTGCACCTGAGATGTAAATTGTCTGGAGTCTTGAAGTAGCTTGTTCTGATGCTGCACATTGAAAGCTAATGATTTTTCTAAAGTAGCTTTAACTACTGGAATAACCCTTGTCTCTCTAATTTAAAATAGGAGCATAATGTCTTTTATGGGCACCATGCAAAGGTTGTTTGTATTGCATGGTCACCAGACAATGAACACTTTGCTTCTGGAGGCATGGACATGATGGTGTATGTTTGGACTGTGAGTGATCCAGAGACCAGAGTCAAGATACCAGGTATGTTTTCTTCAACATATTACTTTTGAAAGTTGCTAGTAGTTCTTGAAGTCCAACACTATTTTGTAAATTAATAGTATGTAGCAGGCTTTGAATGTTCCCAAAGTAATTTAGCCTTTATGTTAATCTCTGTCTAGCCACACTAGCTGGAAATCTTCTGTTATTTTGTAGTTACTTTTAAAATCCAGTACTATTATTTAATGCAGCTAAAAATCATATTTGGAATTGCTGAAACTACCTTGTCAACCCAGCCTTCCTAATTCTTTTTTGTTGCTTTGCACTATGATACAGATGCTCACAGACTACATCATGTAAGCGGCTTGGCGTGGTTGGATGAACATACTCTGGTAACAACATCCCATGATGCTTCTGTTAAAGAGTGGTCTATCTCCTACAATTGAAATAAGCCCCCTCTTTGGAAGGACCTAATCAGGGACTAGAACTACTGCAGTGGAACATAGCATTTCTCTTAAAAAAATCTGTATTGGCCTCTGGGTCTGCTGTCATATCCTCATATCTTTACAGGGTGTTCATATCTGTAATTAAATGTACTTTGAAAGCTTTAGCAAGTAACAGTTTGCACATGAAAAGCACTTAAATTATGTCTGGAGCTTAACCTTTGTGCTGAACATTCCAGAGGCAACAGCCAAACAAGTTGGTGTGCAAGGTTCAGGCGCGAAAGATTCAAACTCTATCAGTTGTTCTTTTCTAACCAAGAAACAAAAGACTGTACAGCATGAGAGTAATACTTCTCATTTTTTTCTAATTACAGAACATTTCTGTACTAACAGTCATAGAGTATTTAGTTGTGGTCTGAAACCAATCAAGCTGTGTGCAGCTACTGTATATTGCTTTGCTTCTCTATACTGCACCAAACTGTTGCCTCAGATTTTCTCCTCCAGATAAGATGATGGGGTACATACATAATAAACTTTTTATGTATTTCATGTCAAATCTTTGTGGTTTATTTTAAGGTGGAAGTATGGGATTTTAATGTTCTTACTGTTGTGGGTATAATGTTTACAAATAATCATTGTGGCAACTTGTTGCTTCAGAAACACAATTGTTATTTTCATGAATTGAGACTGTCTCGTCATTTCAGTGTCAGAGAAAAGAAGTCATTCTGTTTCAAAGATTAAAGATATTTTCCATTTGAAGGAGGATAAGCATGTTATTGTTTAAAAAATGCAGTACTTCTACCACCTTTTGGAAAATACAGGAATTAAACAAAGTGAAGTGTTGTTATGACTTGAAGTGATTTTTGAGAAGATGGTGTTTGCTCAGTGAGTTTTATGCCTTTGCATGTGCAGAACAGTTGCATGAAAGTGTTACCTCATGCAAAGAGATCCTAATGTTGTGTTTAGTTCCCTTCTCACACTCCACAATATGTTTAAGTGATTTCAAGCTAGCAGTCCAACAAGGGTGGAGGAGGACACTCTGATGCAAAGTAGTAGGAAGATTTCTTACCATCTCTGATGGCCAAAAAGAGTTGTTGCTGTCTAGAATCTTGGAAGACTTAAAAAGTTTTCTCTGCTAAGTCTCTACCACCACCACCTTTCCAGTTGTCTTTGGGTTTTATTAAGCTTTCCTTTCTGTGTGGACTCGTGTGTTTTTTTACCAATCATATTTCTAATGACACTAATTATACAGCAAATAAAATGCTTTTGCTGCTTCTCATACTGTGGCCTTTTGCTCAATTGCTGAAAAAAGTTGCCTCAGAAGAATGAAATGTCGGTGAAACATCTTTTTCAAAAGAATTGTTGATTTCTTTTTAGGAATGTTGATCAGAATGTCTCCCAGCCTGCAAACCAACATCTACAGTTGGAACAGTTGACCAACTTTTTTTTTTTTTCCCCTTCCAAGAAATGGGATATTTAGTATATGGTTTCTTTGTGTTTACTGTGTTTCTCTCTATTAGCAGTTTTGCATGTTATGCTAACTAACAATGCAAGGAGAAGTTTTGGGTGTTTGATATTTGGCTTAACATCCAAATTAGCAAGGTCTTCTCAGTGTCTAGCCCCTAAACCTGTTCTGCTGTTGTATAGGGACTAGCACAATAAGCAATTCTTCCGTTGTTCCTGAGTCTGACCTGGAAGAGTTGCTATTGAATCTGATCAGTGGCTTCCTAGGGTATATGAATCCGTGCCATTTAAGTAATTATAAGGGGGAGAGGAGGAGGAGTTAGGCAGTTTTCAGAGCCTGTGCACTGTGCCTGAAAGGTGATGTGTGGGATGAGCTATTTTTTTGATTCCTCGAAGACCTTGTAGTGCCGCTTCTGTGGACTGCTGTTAGCTGGAAACCCTGCACTGGGATGTGTGTTTGGATGGCAGTGAGGGTGCCTGCTCGTGCTTCAGCTTCCACTGGATTTGTTTATTGGCATAGGGCCTGAGCCTCTAATTCCTTAAGAGCTAATACGGTCTTTGTAGTTGGCTAGCAAATCCTGACTAAAAAAATTAAAATATATTCTGTTGTTGGATGCTGCTAATGTCTTAGCACAGGTGCCTTGTTGATCCAGTGTGTACACACACCACAGACTAATTTAAGGAGTCTAACTATACTGCTCTGAATTAGGTCCCTGCATTACTTGTGTTTGCCCCAGACTGCAACTGTCTTGTGATAAACTCAAACCCCTTGGACTGTCCTTGACAGAGAAACGGAGAAAAAAAAGCAGGATGGTCTGTACAGATTGTGGTGACTTCAAAAGGAAATAGTGATACTTGACATGAATATGAAATCAGACTCAGAGGATGCAAATTGAAAAAGAAACAAAAAAAGCAACAAAGCAAACAACCAAAGAAAAAACTCTGCACCTAACAAAAACCCCGCAGTACCTTATATGTTGCTAGCTTAAGAGCTGTATTTTAGTGTTAGTTCAAGCCCTGTTAAAACATAGCTACTCAAGCATCCTTATTCTTTAAGGTTTTAGTTTTAAACATGAACATGCTTTTGAGCTCCTGGCAGTTAATGGAAAGCTGGTTTTGCTTCACCATGACTGGCACTTTGCCGGCTTTACAGTGAAAATGCAGCTTAATTAGGCCAGGGGTAGATTTGGAGAACTAATGTGACCAGTAATTCCTCACAAGGCTGTAATGCAGGCATTCCTCTCCCCTCCCCCTTTAACTGTGATTTAATCCTGGCTGCCTGTTCCATTTCTGCCACGCTTGTGCAGCACATTGGCTTTCCAAGAAGCTGGTCTGTACAGTCAGCCAGAAATTTACCAGCAGCTGTTGTGTGGAATAGCAGCAAATCCTAAATGCAATTCTTTAATTGGCAATTGGTGGAGGGGAAAAATAAAGGGCATCACCAATCTATTTGGAGATGGAAGTTTGTTTTATTGGACACAATAGAATTATGGATAGATGTTCTGATACCTCTGTTCCTCTGCCAAATGCTTTTGCTCTTAATAATTGCAATTATTCAGACTGAGGCTAGTAGTCTTAAAATCTAAATTGCATTAATATTTTTCTGAAACAAAATAACAAAAATGTAGAATCCTTCAACCTGGAACTGATTTTTTTTTTCTTTTTTTGAGGTACATTTCTAAGCAGAGAACCCAGTATGTCACCGCAGATACTATTTCATGGTTGTGGTGCAAGAAAGGATTTGCTGATTAAAAACTGTTCCCTACAATGAATTTTGCCATGTCTGTCTCTGTGATGAATGTCTATAGAGGAAAAAAGGTGCCTTCAGTGAGCCTGGGAGCAGAATTATGCAGTTAACTGGCTGAGCTTGGAACAAATCACAAGTTCTCATATATACAACAGATGGCTTGTTCTAGAAGTATAAAGCTTCCCAGAGAGCCTTGGGAATGAAGCTAAGCAGAGAAAGAATCATAGAATATCTGTTTGGTGGGGACCCATAACAATCATCAGACTGCAATGAATAAATGGGTGTGTTTTGTATACTAAAGGCAGTTTGTTTGAAATACCAATATTTTTACTGACAAGAATGAAATCTGTTACACCAATTCATAGATGTGTTGGTAGAAGGGCCCTAAAGGCTTAAGTGTGATGTAAGGCTATGGACAATACTAGACCAGGTCAGCTATGTTCTGTTTTCTAATCAAGTCTTAAGAAACTGAAAAGGATGTGGATCATTCAGCCTCTTTGAGCAATCTGTTCCACTGAAGTTTTTCCTAATATCCAGCCTGAGATTCCAAGCTGTATTACATGACCACTCATTTTTATTATCTGTTACTAGCAGGAGAAGGTTGAAGACTGTGCCCTTGGTGTTGTCCCCCTGGAATGTTTTCTCTGTTACCTGCTGGCCCCAGTGGATGTTAAGTTGTTGAGTTCCAGCCCACACACCTCAGCTTCCAAGGAGAGCTGTTGTGGGAGGCATTGTCTGAGGCCCAGATGTGCTGCATCACCTCCCTCACCCCTGGTCCTTGGAGCTTCTTTTTATTCAGAATTGGGATATTTTTTCCAGTGATCAGAGTCCTCTCCTGATAAACATGGTTTGTTTTGTGTATGATATTATAACTATCTCATAATCATGTGGGCCAGCCACTTCTACAGCTCTGTTCTGTAGACATCACCACCCTGTGGACTTGAATTCATCCAGTTTTTGGTTGACCCTAACATTGTGCCTCTCCAGAGCACAGTGGCACATGCAGAGGTGTGGGAGCAGGCCTATCTGTGAAAACCAAAGCCAGAAAGTGCTGAGTACTTGAAGCTTTTTCTATCACCTTGTGCCAGTTTGTTTCCCTCATTTAAGAACAGATTTCCATTTTTCCTTGAAAAATTCTAGCAAAAAGGCTGTATTGTACATGTTCTAAATATCTACAACACTGGTAAAACAGAGACAGCAGAAGAAACGTTGTATTTCCTGCAGAAAGCACATCAGGTCTGAGGAGTAAGTGTCCCTTCTTTCTGAACTTTATTTCTGCAATGGTCAGTCCTGGAACTGTAATAACAGCTACAGCCTGATTAGAAGAGCTTCATAAATGGATGTATCTTTATGAAGTTCTGCAGATCGTGGTTCATTAACCCTCTATGAGCCAACCTGAGAGAAACTCAGTGTACAAAGCAGGCTTAGCTGTTCCCTTTCCCACTCAGGTGAGTTGGCAGCTGCCTGTGGAGCTGGGAGCAGTGGGGCTGATGGCCCAGACCAGGCAGCTTGTTCTGTGAGCAGTCAGCCTGTGCCCACCTCTGAGTCAGGTCAGTCAGTTCTGATTTCCTGCAGAGAAAGATAGAAATTTGAAGTGCAATTTACCCCTGACACCAAAAGAGAGGCTTCTATGATACCTAGAATTGCCTGACATTCCAAATTGCCTGGTCTGTGTGATTGTCAGCAGGTCTGTCCTGCATGAACCTGTATTTAGCAGCCCCTGAAGACATGGTTTATCAACATCATTCAGGCTGCATTGTCAGAATCTGAGTAACATGTCAGGCCTCAGTGTTTGCCTGTTAATTTACTTTACTCTATAAAGCCTGCAGGCATTAAAACAGGAAGAGGGGGAATGTTCTCAGGGTAGCCAGGTGTGAACATTATGGCCAAATAAATATTGATAAATGTCTATGCCAGGATTCTCATGCTCTGCAAGCAGGCTAGATTTCTGTGTTGGCATAAATCAAAATCTTAGGTCAGGAAGGGGTTAAGAACACACCTAATCAGATTATAAATGCACATATTTGGTACTTTTTAGACTTAGACATTAAAAATGGAAATAGAATCAGGGAGTATAATTGGAATTTCTGAGTTCAAAGGGACCCACAAGGATTATCACAGTTCAGGACAACCCCAAAACGTGCCTATAAATTATGGGTAAGTAGCAGTTCCATCTTTGCAACCAGTAGTTATCACATTCTAGGACACGGTTTAGTCACCAGGAGTGCCCTGTGCAAAGGGGAATGATATTCACTAGTAGTAAAAACCATCCAGGGTTGAAGAAGGATTTCACAGTTCCGTGGGGATCGCTGGCTGTGCTGCCGGGGCAGGTCCCACCAGGGCTGGGGGGATGGATGGAGGCAGGGAGGGAAGCTGGAGGGATGGATGGAGGGATGCAGGAGAGCCAGGACAGTGCTCCAGCACCAGGTGGCAGAACTGCTCTGCTGACAGCATCTCCCATTCCCTTCCCAGCTATTGTCCTGCCCAGGCCGGCGCTGCCAAGTTGTGTTTGGGAATGATTGTGGGCCGGCAGCGTGCAGCCTGCCCAGGGAGAAGGGCAGCCACAGCCCCGCCAGCCCCCGCCCAAAAATCCCTGCGGTCCCCGCATGTCACCCGGCTCTGCTGGGTCAACATCATCTCACTCTGCTCCTGCTGCTGCTCCCCCATCCGGAGCTGCCAGGGAGCAGGTCCCGCAGCAGAAAGCAGTGTCCCAAGGGGAACAAGGCTGTTTGGAATGTTTTACAGCCGGTACATCATCTCAGATCAGCATAACACCATAATGATGAGCACTGTTCTTTATTATTTACTGTATAGAAAAAGGTCACTGGAAAAAGGCTAGGAAAAAGAACTATAAAATCCTAGAATGGTTTGGGTTGGAAGGGACTTAAAAAAATCACCAAACCCTCCCTCCCACCTCACGGTGGAAAGAGACACCTGTTAAACCATGTTGGTTGAAATAAAGAGATGAAAAGGTAGGCAGTATCAAATATGCATTGCTAAATTTTACTATATTTATCTACCTTTGCTTAAGGGTAATTTTGTGACAGTATTTCCTTACAAGAACAGAGAAAGTGATGTCTGATCTAAGTTGAACCAAAGACAATGTGATGAGTTCTCAATCTGCAAGGCAGGACAGAGGACCTGGTGGAAAAAGATGTGTGCAGTGGAAGTTTGGGTCTTGTAAAAGTGGCCACTGTAGGAGTTGAACAGTGCTAAGGGAATCATTTTGGTGCTTTATCATTTAGGAAGATCTCACAGCTGAAAAGAGTGGAGGTTTGTATAATGGTTTTGATACTATGACAAAATATGAACAAATTAATCTTTATCAGGTGGCCAGATCATCTATGACTTACCAACAAAAACAAGTTAAATCAACTCCCCTTTATTGTGGTCAGAACAACTTGATTTATTAATGTCTAGGTTAACAAAGTCAGTGACAGCAGTTTATAACAAGGCAGTAATATCACTTGTACAAAGATCTGGAACTGGAGCTTTGCTGGCCCTATTCTGATAATCACGAATGCACAGAAAGTGTCACAGCTGGACTGGGCAAGAGTCAGTGACCAGCTGAGCCAACAAAGGACTGATATGAAGGGAAGGTCTCTCAATGTGGGTAGATTACACTCTTTGACAAGGGGGTGCTGCTGGGATTTGCAGCTGCCTAGTGCAGCTGACAGGTCTGGGCGAGCTGCAGAGCCAGTCCTGCTCTGCATGTGGGCAGGGTCTCAAGGGCCATGAGGGATGTGCCATCAGCAGATTGCTTGAGGGGCACAGGGATACCCAAAAACAATGCCTGACATGACTTAGGTCTCCCAGCAGCATAGGTGCTCCAGGCTTCTTGGTGATGCAGCTATGCCTGAGGGTACATACACAGCAGATTTCCCTGATAATAATGTCATTACATCCTCTCACACGTGCATTTCTGGCAGGGTAGTGGACAGAGGCTCACCACATTGATGATTCCAGTCACCATCTCTCCAGCCACTATCTGCAGAGCAATCTGGATAGGCTGGATCAAAGGGCCAAGGCCGGTGGAATTCAACAAGAGTGAGCTCTGACTCCTGCCCTTGGCTCACAACAACCCCAGGCAGTGGTACAGGTGGAGGGCAGAGTGGTTGGAAAGCTGCCTGGTGGAAAAGGACCTGGGGGTTCTGTTTGACAGCAGCTGAACATGAGCCAGGTGTGCCCAGGAGGCCAAGAAGGCCAATGGCACCTGGCTTGGATCAGGAATATTGTCCAGCTGCAGCAGGGCAGTGGTGAGGCCACACCTTGAGTTCTGTGACCAGTTCTGGAGTCCAGAGAAGGGAGCAGAGCTGGTGAAGGGTCTGGAGCTGAGGGAGCTGGGGGTGTTTAGCCTGGGAAAAAGGAGGCTCAGGGGTGACCTTATCACTCTGGACCTGGTTATGGAATATCAGAAAGGAAATGAGGCCACGGCCCACACTGGGTACAAAGCAGTTCAGCTGAGTTGGGCTGTTGTGTTGGACCCCAGGGAGCTCAGCTGGCCATGGCACCGTGCTGAGCCTTGTGGCTGTGTGTGTTTTGTGCCTGTGTGAGCAAGGCCTGGTGCCACAGACAGCAAGGACAAAGGTGCCAACTGCCCTGCTTGGCCCTGACACCCTGGTCCCTGAAGAACACCAGTGGGGTGGGAAACTATCCCTGCCTCCCCAGAGCTGGGCAGAGTCAGTGGAGGCACTGGGAGAGCTGGAGGGCACATGGCCAGGGACCCCCACAGGGAGGGTAGCAGGATCTGCAGGGAGTTTGCCCAGGGACAGAGACAGACAGTTTTCACATGCATACAGAGCAGATTGCTAGAGATGGCTGAATTTGTACAGAATTTTTTCTTTCCACAGATACAGGTTTTGTATGATCTGTTCTGTGTATTTTACCTGGCACTTCTGGTTTTCCATAAAAAAATCATTGGGAGCTTGGGGGACACCTATATCATCAATTGCTATCAGCTTCTACTATTTCAGCTGTTAAAAAGTTAAAGAACTTAACCTCATCTCAACTAAGGCCTACCTGAGCAGAATGGATGTTATGGCACACCCTTTTGGACAAGTGACTAAAAGAGCATTTTTTAATATCATGTAGGAGAAAACATCTAGCTCAGCCAGCCAGATAATTCTGTCCTCTCTGAGAAGCTGCTGAATTTCATTTAATAAGGCTTCCAATGCTTACAAATATAAAAATCTGCTGATCTTTGCCAGACTCTAGCCCAATCATGGCTTTTGAAGATCTTTTTTTGTGTCTTTGAAGAGGACCTCCCTAAGACCAGCCTTCCAGACCAAATGAAAATCAAAGCTGCAAAGCATCGCTGCTAGACCCATGTTCTGTCCCTTGCTTGGACCAGGTGTATGGCTGGGTGTCCATGTGTGTCCATCCTGTGTGCTCCACTGAGAGATCTCACCAGTCTCCACTCACTAGCACCAATGTGATGGTACTGGTTCCCAGAGGGTCTTAGAGTGTCATCACCAAATCCTGCCAGACCTTTGGTAATGCTGCTCTGAGACAGAAGCTACCTAATTTAAATGCTTTAGGGTCATTCCCTCTCTTCCTGCTCCTTGGAGCAGGTTCTGAATGACCTGACCAATGTACTCTCTTCCACAAGGTAACAGATGGTCAGCAGAGACCACCCCATTTCTGCTCTGAAGTTGCCAGCTTATGAAAGGAAAGCTTGAGATAAAGTACATCATGTGTTTTTGCTGCTGGTTTTTCCCAGATCCACAGGGAGTTTACTGGAAAGCAGCATCCCCCCAGCACTGTGGGCTGGATATCCCATTTATGGGCTAACCCTTTTTCTGGTGTCTCTTCCTTGTACCTTGTGGTACATAGAAATGTAAGACTGGCTCTGAGTGATTATTTATGGAAAGGTGAGTTGCTTTCCCAGGCATTGTTTCTTTCAAGTATCTTCATCACCTTGGCATTAAGCTATTATAAGTATTTACCTCTGGAACACCTTCAATACAATTAATGTTGCAACACTGAGTTTTAGGAAGGAAGAGTGCCAATCACTTATTGAAATTGATTCAAGTTTTGCCAAGTATTTTTAACTTACTGGATATTTTTAAGGAAGAGGAAAGCACTTCAAATAATGTAAACCAGAGTGTAAAATATAACATCTAGGAGAGGTTTTCTAAATGGTGCAGGTTCTAATAAATGTAATAGATACTATTTTTGAATATCAATATATCTGTCTATTTTGGCACAGTGTTGTAAAGTTCACTTTAAATCATTAAGCTTTACATTGTTAAATTATGTTGGCACCATAAAAATGATATACTTTGAAGAGGGATAAATATATAAACCATAAGGGTCCTGATTCAATTCACAGTGGTTTGGTTTCTCCACAGAACCTACAATCTTAAAGAGATAGGCTGCTCAAGAGACCAACTAATTTATATTTTGGCTGTTCTTTTAGGACTTAGTCAATTAGCTTAAATTCTTTAACCATAAAATCCTTCTCCTTTACTATCTAGGCAAGCCCTGTAATAACCACACTGTAATTACTGGTGTGTAGATTGGAGCTGAATTATTTTTAAACTGCAATTTTATACCTTAAAATATTACTCCTGTATTTTTAGATTAGTTTGTCCATTATTAGCCAATGCATGTACCAAATACTTACATGATGCATTTTCAGTGTGTTAGTGCAGTCCAGTGTGTGTTATTGAAGGTATGTAGAACTAATTTGCACTGTTTGTTTGTCCATTTAACTCCTCCTTTCACTCAATTATTTGTCTTGTTTATTATTAGTACTTGCCCTTTGAATGGAGAAAGAGAGCTCAAATGACCACCAGCAACCACATCGTGAGTATTTTGGGAAGATTGCCCTTTAGAGATGTGCAGACAGTGTGCCCACCTCCCATTCACAGCACAAAAGGTCTCACTTTGAATGGTTTGGTAGAAGGGAGCCTGCAGTCACTCAGCACCTTGAATGTCCCTGCTGAGTCACACGTGCCTGCCTCCCGAGCACGGCAGGATTGGTACCCTGCCAGGAGGACACCGTGCCAAAATTGTATCCTGTGTGGAGTAAGTGGCCATTCATCAAGTGCAGCTGATGACATCCTGATGAATTAAGTCAGTTTTATTTGATTTTTAGAACAGACCTTTTCATTTGCATGCTGCAAGTGGAACAATCTCCTGTTTGCTGTGATCACAATTTCCCTGTTTCTTTTGCAGCACATACCAGCATGATACACCTAAGCTAACACCTACATTGCAATCATTGCTGCATGCCAGTAGATTTTACAGGAATTATTTGACTCGGTCTTATGTTCCTGTTACCTTATTTAACACAGTGCTCTCTTAGTAATTTTTTTTTTTTCTCGTCAATTGGGTCATTTATTTTCTTAGGCAAGAAAAGGCTTTCCCTGTCACTTATTACCTGAGAAGATGGTAATGTGTCATGCCAAAAAACTGCTAAAGGAAAGAATTCATGCCTCTCTTCTGTGGGCTGTAATTGTCTACCCAGTGCCCCCTGGTGAGCCACCTGCCTACGCAGCATATCTCACCTAAATTAAGGTCAGAAGGAACTATTAGATCATCAAATTTGGCCTGATACATATCAGAGGCATTGAAGTTTCACTCGGGAATGTCTTGCTTGTTACATATTAAGTTTTCAGGTGATAAAACTACACCATTGTCTAGTGCTTAGGAGCAGATGAGGTCACAGCCTGGAGAAGAGAGGACAGAGGGGAAACTTCATTGAAGCTACAACTTCTTCATGAGGGGAATAGGAGGGGCAGGCAGTGATCTCTGCCCTGTAGTGACAGTGACAGCATCCAAAGGAACAGCTCGAAATTGTGTTAGAGGACACAATTAGGAAAAGGTTCTTCACCCACTGGAACAGCTCCACAGGGAAGGACCACAACACCAGCCTGAGACAGCTCAAGAACAAAAGACACATGGTGTGACTTTTGGGGTGATTCTGTGAAGGGCCAGGAGTTGGACTAGATGGTCCTTTGAGGTCCCTTCCAAATCAGAATATTCTATAATTCTGTCATTTAACAACATTGATCCCTCCCACTGCCCCAGCTGAATTATTTCTTGTTTCCACCAGGACCAAGAAGCCTGGAGGCCAAAAGCTGCATACAAAAATCAAGCAGAGCCAGCTACATACTGCAAGATAAAGCAGAGTTAAAATGGAACAGTTTGCTCATGCTCACATCACACAGTGCTTGGATTTGTACCTCTCCTGAGCATTACACCTTCTGATGAGTTCAACAGGTCTGAAATTGTACAAATGCTGTGTTGCAACCCATCAGGGGCATAGTTTGATAACATGACATGACCTGGGTGTGTTGCATGCCTCGAGAAATTGCCTGAGGGTACAAAGTCTGCTGGGATAACATTGGAGGATTGTGTAGGGTGGAGGAGTCAAAGCTGACACAGTTTTGCCCATAATGCCTATTGTGAATGCTCCTTGTGGTCTGCTGTCTTCTGGACTGGGCCACTGTCATCTCATAGTGGGCTAACTGGGACAGGTCAGCAGCTTGTCATATACTGGCAGTCACTACAACATTGTTTGACCTAAGGGTTTTACCTAAGGTCTGTTATTTAGCAGAATTCACAGATCTTGTAACTGTGTCATGCTTTCTGACTGATCTAGAGAGAAGCTGATTCCAGCTTAGAATACATACCAGTGTAGAAATGAGACCCAGAGTCCCAGGCAGTTTGAAGATCTGGCATGTTTTTTCACCCAGAACTCACACACCCATGCAGAAGTCACATGCCATCCTGACAGACAACTATGCAAATTTTTTGTTGACTGAAGATGGATTTTCTTTGAACAGTAACATTTTTTGAATAATGAAAAATGGTTGGTGATAGAATAACTCTACCTTTTCCCCTGGAAAACATCAACACTGAATGAAGGATGAACCTACTTTTACATCACAGGAAATTCTTTGATTTTGTAACAAACTGCCAGACAAGGAAATGTCTGGATGTAAAATCCCCCAGGGTGTCAGGAAAAGCTGATTTCAGTAGGGTTATGGTGACATAAATACTGACACAACACAGTCATTGATCAAGCAAAAACAGAATGGCAATATTTTACTTGTTTTGATTCCTGCTCTTTTTACTGTAACTTCACCACAGCCATTTAAACTACTTCAGTTTTAAAATTTATAATTCTCTTTTAATATGTATAATAATTTTGGAGAATCACAGAGTGGTTGATGTTGGAAGGGACCTCTGGAGATCATCTTGTCTACACCCCAGACTCAGGCATTACCAATTACAACCAATTGCCCAGGACTGTGTCTAGATTATGTCTAGACATAATAACAGTAACAGAGATATTTCCTTCTGATGTTCATGCATGAATTTTTATTATAATTTCATCATTGACTCTTTGAAAAACAAACTTGTGCTTTTCATCATCCCCAGACAAACTCTTCAAGTGTCTGTGAGGAAGTCTATTAACTTCAGCAGCACTGATCTTGGAGTCTGTGTACTCCAAGATTGCATGTTAGAGACCCCAAAGAGATTATTTACCCATTTGTGGACTATTATTTGCTTTCTAAAGTTATGTTCATGAAAAGATTTTGAATTCCTTTGTTTGGGAAAACAATTTTGGAAATATGAACTAAGATTGTCATGGTCTAGATTGCTCTTCCTGAATCTACAAATCTCTTTAAAAAGCCATTCACTGGCTGTGAACTGCCTTTTCAGATTTTTAGCAGTACAACCTACCATACTGTTTATTCTTTCTTTTCTGATAATTTTTAAAGATTACTGCTTCTCTAATGAGTCCAAAATTCCCCAATTCTTAATCAGTCCAGTTCAATTCATGACAGCACTCAAAATAAAACATCTGTGACCAAATCAACAGCAAGTAAGTAAAATTAACAGCAAGTAAGTAAAATTTAATCTTTAAGTAAGTAACTGGGGTGCTGCCTGAGATCATGCTATTCATTAAAATGGGAAGGATTTTTCCTTCTAAACGCCCTGCTGCTGCATACAACAGCTTTCCCCAGCCTCACCACACTCTAGGGTTTTGCTGCAGATTTTAATCGTTTGCCATGTCTTGGGTTCTCCAATGTTTCTCACAATTCACCTTGAATATTGAACTTGAGAAAGGACTTAAATATTAGAATCCTTTCCCAACAGAACCAGAGCATGATCTTCCTTCTGCAGTCTGGTGACCCAGCTGAACAGGGCAGCTCACTGGTCCCTGGTGCTCCACTCCCTGCACAAGGGATCAGACTGTCTTCCCTTACAGGACCAAGTAGCTTCTAGTTTAACAGTTTAAAAAAGCTATTTGGAGTCCTGCTGTCCCTGCTACAAACACAGCTTAATAAAAACAATTGGCTAGATACAACAAGAAATAACACCAAAAACGTTTCTCTAGAGCAAATCAGGCTCTAAACCAGATCCAAGTGTATACTCTGTTTTTCAGCTGCTTCAAAAAGATAATAGCAGAGCACAACTTTGAGGTCTTACCTGTGAACAAGCAGCAACAGAAATCTGATGTGGGGGAAAGCTGCAGCATGTTTGTGCAACCATGGCAGAGCAAGGTTAAGACAAGTATTGAGGTGAAATATGTGTTGACAATGCCAAGCCAGGTTATAGGTTAAAAAGGGTCATTGATTTTGCAACAGAAGTACTCTATGCACGTAGGTCACATGTTAGCCTTAACCCATCCCAATTCAGTATTTTGGCTTTCCCCATAATGGTAGTGAACTCTCAAACTGAGAATGGGAGAGTAAGAGGTACAGTTATAAAAAGTTGGACTTTCTATTAGTAAAAAAGAATTAGGACTCTTGTACTTTTTAGTAAATTAATAGGCTATAACATTTTTCCTTATTGCAGAGTTCCACCCAAGATTGTCCCTAGTAGGCTACATGACAAGATGCAAAGGTTTGGAACACCACTTCACTGTGCAAATGGATCACACCCACTGCAGAGAGTTTTTGCTTCAACATAGCTGTTGCTAGATATCAATGAGGCCATATCCTATATATGACTAAAGGATACCTAATCCATTTTCTGTTTTCCTTTTTAAACAAAAGTCAGCACAAATCATCACAAATGCTGAGCCTTTTGAGATAGGAAGGCAAACACCAAGGATTTTGAATTTTTGTTTCTAATCTTATACAGAAAACCTCACTGGTAATATTTTCATCATTGCTTATACCATTCTGAATTCTATAGATTCCAGTTAACTGCCTTTAACAAAGAAACAAATAAAGAAAGCTTCAAACTGGCAATTTTTTGAATTCTTTCCCCACCACTTCTTAAATTGGGCTGAAAGATTGCATTTTGTTTGAAATGTGAGAAAAGATGCAAAAGTCATGATGTAACTGATGCCAGTCCCAAAACATCCATTGGTTTCAATAGTCCCAGGATTCATATGTAGTCTGATTTTTATTCATAGGTGAATCACGAATTCATCACAAATCACAGGCCCACAAACCTGAAGCCCTGATGTTTTTGATATTGTACAAATGAAAAAAATCTGTTTGCTTTCTGTCTCTCTCCAGAATTGCACTTCATAATTATATGTAAGATGCAAATCTACTTAAAGAGGACTCAATGTTGTGTGACTCAGTTGTAAGAGACATATGGGGCCACATTTACAGCCAGGTAAATTCTTTTTGTTAGGAAACTTAAAAACTAGAAATTAAAAGTGTTATATGAAAGTATATATATATAAAAATACATATTAAAATATTTATATATTTAACGTTTCACAAATGCATTCAAGGTAAAAAAAGGGCTCCACCTCCAGCTGTTTTGAAACCTGTGTGTAACAAATAAAACACTGTGCTTCTTGTGTCTTGGAGCAGAGCATTGCAGTGCCAAATGTGGACATCTGAGCTGCCTCAGGTGGCAAAAGGAGCAATGGCACAATGGCTCAGCATCCCTAAGGAGGAGCAGCAGGCTGCAAGCAAGTCACCTGTATGCTCTGTGTGACAGAAGCACCCAGGGAGGCATCAGGGCCACACAGCACATGCAACCATTTTGTCCATATTCTCTCTTGTTGCATCAAGCTTCAGGGTCATCCTGTGCAGGAAAAGGAGCTGAACTTGATGATATTTGTGGGTTGCTTCAAATCAGGATATCTACGATTCTATGATTCTACATAGAAAGCCTGTTGTAAAGGATAAATTTGAAATATAAAACACATCAAAAGCCTTCATTTTCTGGAAAATTGTTCAAATTAATTAACAAAATACATAAAACCAAACTCAACCTGTGAGCTGCCAAATGCTGTAACTGGGGCATTACCTTGCAGAGCTGGGTTTTGGGGCCCTTGGAGAACAGTCAGGAAAACCCATCAGAGAGAATTTGATTTAATCCTTACTAATGAATCGACAGGGGTTTCACTAGAAGACTTTATGTGGAATTATTTTATTCCTAGCTTCACTATCCATGCTTTCTGTCCAGCAATACTCACTTTTTGAGGTCTTGTGATTAAATCTGATCTGTCAGTTCTGTGGAAATTTCCTACTCCTGTTACTGCTCAGCTTCTTCCATGCCCTGTCTGCCACAACAGCCATTTGGTGCACTTAGAGAGAGAATATTCCTCATCTTGACAGAGTAAATGGACAGCCCTACACCAACATGTTATTATGTTGAAATTTGTCCTCTTTTAACCCTACTGCTTCTATTTAAAGAGCAATTTTCATTTATACAAATTAGACCTAGTAAAGCATGCAAATATCAACTAAATGTGAACTCGTGGAAATTTCTCCTTGCTGAAGTTCAGCATTTGAACATTTCAGAAGATTTGTATTTCCTGTTCATAAATAAAAAAATCTAATTTTATATTTTTGCCTGGTATCTTTATTTTAATTCTGTGTTCTTCACTTTCATTCAAAATATTTATCCTTATAAGATGGCTTGAAGTGGACATTAACTATAATATATACCAAATACCTGGTAAGAAAAGACTGTCTCAGACCAGATTAAGATGATGTCACTAACTTTATTTGCTTCCAGTGTTTTCTGGCATTTTTAAAATATTCTAATGGTTAAAAAAGGGCAATAATTTAGACAGGACCTCACTGCCTCTGCCCC
Source organism: Erithacus rubecula (assembly GCF_903797595.1). Classification (NCBI taxonomy): domain Eukaryota; kingdom Metazoa; phylum Chordata; class Aves; order Passeriformes; family Muscicapidae; genus Erithacus; species Erithacus rubecula. The sequence continues at coordinate 11,762,029 of NC_136687.1, read as the reverse complement.
TTGGCTGTCACAGTCATTTTGGCATCTGCAGATTTCTCTTTAACAAGAGAAGGGAATGAAATGAGATCTGTTTTCTGGTAGGATTAGAATTCATAGATCAAATCCGCTCAGAGTATTTTGACACCATGCTATACAGCCACAAGAGGTTCAGAGTTGTGTAAGGTAGGAAAAAAGGTCTTCCCCAGGCAGTTGTTTCCTGAAACTAATATATAGTCTTTGTATCACTCCTTGGAAAAGGAATGGGTACCTTTTTTTTACCTTGATGTTTGTATTTGCTATTTGTGTCATTTACTCTGTGTAAGAGGAAGGAAATTCAAGACATGTAATGTGGTGGAAATGCCCCAAGGAAAGTAGCAGACATGGATGTAGACCTGGGTCAAAGAATCACAGAAGGGGAAGGTTGGAAGGAACCACTGGTCCAACCTCCCTGCTCTAGGAGGGAGCATGTTCCTCAGGATTGTGTCCTGACAGCTTTTTAACATCTCCAGGGAAGGAGACTCCACAGTCACTCTGGGCAGCCTGTTCCTCTGCTCAGCTGCCCTTACAGTAAAGAAGTTCTTCCTCATTTTCCAATGTTCAGAGATGCATTCTACCTGTTCACTACAGATCTGTAACTCCTCTATTAAACCCCAAAATACTACTGTCATATTTCTCTAAAACTATGGATTATTTTCATTTTCTGGATTATTTCATTTGCTTGGTAGTATTTGGCAGGAATTCTCTAACAGATTTTCTTTAAATAGAAAATTTCTGAAAATATCTTCATTTGGACTAAACTGTCATTGAAAATCAGGAAAAAATTATGAAGGTAGCTCTGTCTGCCATGCTTGCAGAGGACAGACCATATCACAGTCACTGGAGTGCTCTTTAGGATATAGGAAGCCACTGAAGTCGTTTCTTGTTATTCTAAGAAGAGCAGGAGATAAGAAGATATATTAAGAGAGAGAATTTCATTTCAGGGAGAAATTGTGTGGCCAAGGCTTGTACAAACCTCTAATCTCTTAACCTGGGCTTTCTTCCAGAATCATTGCAGTAAAGACTTCTTGACATTATCATTCTGATTAGAATGATAGACTGCTGAATAGACTCAGCAGCTGAAACAGAGGATGAAGGATTTTGTTATTATTGCAGATAAACTTTAACACCTTGATCCTATTTGTTAAATGTCAGGCATGCACCTACGAGCCCCTTTACTGACTGCAGCATCTCTGAAAGTATTTTCAATGCAGATAGATAAAGGGAAGTGTTTTTTTTCTTACCTAAATAGTTTACTTGAATTTATTGAAACCTATTAAAGGCTGAACAAGTAGCAATGTAGTGGTTACCCTCCTATTTACAGTATAGTTTCTACCCTAGAAACTCTCTATAGAGTTATTCTACAACTAAGAACCTAATCTTACATATATTATTTTAAGGTGGGCTGGGAGAATTCACACCAGACTATTTTCTTCACACATTGTTAAATTATCACATTTCTGAACCTGCTTTCAGAAGACTGTAATCTGAGTTGATGAGTAGAAAGAAATGGCTACTCCATTCTCCAATGCTAGTGCTTGATATGTTCCATTAGCTGGGAATTGACTACTCTAGGAAAACCTTCTTACATTCTTTTGCCTAGGAATTGGATTTGGGGAAAAAGAAGGGCAAGTCTTAGGAAGGAAATTCCTATCATGAGCTTGAATGTAGAGCCAGGCAAAGCATCTCACAGGTTGTTGCAGTCCTGGTCCCTAGAGCAGCCTGCTGTTGCCACCTGATTTGCAGTCATATCTGTTTTACATTTAAACTTTCCCCTGCTGCCCAAGCTCTCCTTCCCTCCCAAGGCCCATAACAGCCCCACTCAGTGATACTGCCTGTCACAGTGCAGCAGTACTCCTACAACAGGAAAAAAAAATATTAACGATTGCATCATGCCAAAAAGTACCTGAATTGTCAGGAGTTAGCATAAATCAGAAAAAAAAAAAATTATTTTTCCCCTCAGAAGGGGCCTTAGAACAATAGGACATTATCAAGATATGGACAAGGACAGTAGATGTTAACAAAGAAAGGAGTATATCTTGAAGAGAAAAAATTTGCTGAGAGAGAATAAAAATAATAAAGAGGGGTTGATTCTCAGCCAGACAAAAGTTCAGCAGAGAATTAAGCTGTGCTTACAGTAGCCTGATAAAGGAGTGAGGCCTGGCTTTTCTGGGCTTCTAAAAAGAAATCAGATGTGAAGGGTGAACAGAAAGATCATTGCATTTTGGAAAGGGGAGCATTTCTAAACAATCTTTACTTTGTTGTTGCTATCCCGAATATAAAAAAAAAAAAAATAGAATATTAAAAATTCCATCTGAAGAGTGTCTGTTCATCTGCTTGTTTACATCAGTGATCTCTGAACCCAAGATCATCAATAAATGAGAAAATTCAAAATTTGGAGAGGACTGTGTCAGTTTGAGGGGTCATTACTAGACTTTGGGATGGGAATTTGGTTCAAGGACTCTTGTGCCTTAGGTGGAAACTGGAGACAGGATTGTTATTTGGTAAAACAAGTTCTTGCAGCCTGAAGGGGCTGAAACTTTCTGTGGTAGCATTTTCTTAAGGAATATGCAACAGGGAATTTCACCCAGAATATTGAAATGGTTACCTGGAGAGCTGACATAACAGTAATCCCCTTGCATTATTTTTATTATTATTATTTGGAGAAATTTTTCACTTTCCCATGAGACTGAATAGTTAACTTTGCCTCCAAATCCCTTTCATTTCTATCTTAATATTTCTAGAGTCAAATGAAGTTAAAGTAATTGGCAGGAAACTGTAGGACTTGGCCAATAATTTGAATTCTGTAATTGAAAACTGCAGAATATAGTTCCCAGAAGAAATTGTAACATTTATATAATGCAACATATAAAAATGCATTATACAATGTAAAATATAAGTGAATTATATATTTTAATATTGATTAGTCTTGAAACACGATTGCAATTGTCATATACAAAATATAACAATGTATTAAGCCACAGAAAATTATAAGTCTAGAGTACCTGACATGTTAAAATGCTGTAACTTTCACAATTTGCAGGCTACTCCACAAGTGATCTTTACAGACCTTAACTGATAAAAACTCAGTGAGAATGAATTAGGCGCTATATTAATCAGTAACTTGCTAAAACTTGAGGGAAAGTCTATTATTCACTATTTAATATGACCTCAGTGGTAACTGCAGCCTCCATGGAATTCCAGTCCCAAAACACTCTCAGACAAATTCCTGGTATCTTCCACCAAAGTTGAAGGACTGTGCTTACTTTTAATCTGGAAATAGGAGATGAAGTTCAGCTGCAATCTGCATTTGTTATCTCATGGAAAAGTACAAATGAGGAATCACTTTTTATGAAGTAGAAGCTCAAATGTAATTTGACTATATGGTTGTTGATGTCAAAGGGAAGAATTGCATATAAAAGAAAGTCATCACACTGCAAGCAAAGTTTATGGTTTTATTATCTATAAAATGGGGCAGAAATATTTATAGAAAAACAAAGAACTAACTCCTTTTGTGTGTATTTCAATATATAAATATTGTCATTTCCTACTTTTCTTGTGCTCTATTACATGACTGGGCAATTTGTAATATTAATTACATTTCATGTTCTGGCAAAATCTGTTGATCCCACAACTAGCAACAATCAGTCATACACCTTGTATCTTAACTTGTAATCTAGAATATTTCATCTACTAACAGCTGTGTTTGGGAAGCTATTACCAGAAGGGCAATGGATAATATAGGAGTCCAGCTTTATACAAACAGGTACATGTTACTCTTGTTATGCAACAACAGCAAGCAAGACTTGGCTCAAACCAGGCTGTGTTTCAATTGCATGGTGGCTATAATTTTGAAATTATACATTTGATGATTAAAGGGCTGGACAATCTGCCCTGTGAGGAATGACTGAAGGAGTTAGGTTTCATCTCCCTGAAAAAGAGAACATTCAGGGAAGAACTTCGCCAGAGAATTTCAGTTTTTTGAAGCATGGTTACAAAGAGGGCAGAGGCTCTCCCTTCTCAAGGAGTCACATAGAGAAGGGGCAAGAGATGCCAGTTGTTCCAGGGCAGGTTTCTGTATGAGAAAGAAATCCTTCATAGTGAAAGATTTCCCACAATCAATTACAGGAACAATCTCCCTGTGTGGTAGAGCTCCCATTGTTGGAAGTTTTCAAGCTGCAAATGAACAGGATGCTAGACAATCTCACCTGGGCTTCCTTTCTCATGAAAGGCTGTACCAGACAGTCTTCTGATGTCCCTTCCAGCCCAAGCTGTTCTGTAATTCTCAACATTTACCTTTTTGTAAAAAAATCCCTCCTGGTATTCATTTTGGATGTGTTTGAAAGTTCCTGGGCAATATGGGTAAATTATACAGTATTTACAGGTATTTTTATTTCCAAAATTGTCATTCACAAAAACATAACAGGCTAAAAGATCAGGGATTCATAAGGCCAAAAGGCCCTATGAATAAAGACATATTTAGAACATTAATAGAAGGCCAAGGCTGGTGGGAGACTGAATATCTGCACTGTAGAGTTGAAGTAGTATATGACTTTACAGTTAATGACTAAAGCACAGTACATATATAAAGAGATCACCCAGCAATGTAAGTGATACATTCAACATTAACTTCTGAGTAGCTGAGTATTTTGTCATGCAATCATAAGGTGTAGGTGAGGTGAGAGAGAGCAAGGACAGTCCTTATTCTTCTGTGTCAATGCCTCTCCTGTAAGGGCAATTTCTTCCAAATCCATACATTCACCTTACAGAGATGGGAAAAGGGAGAGAGTGGTTCCCCTGGGCCGTTGTCATTCTGTGCATTTTGGACATTATTAAAGTGAGGGAATGCACCACTTACAGAGTGCCAGCTCTGAGTTCAGCAGGCAGTCAGTAATCCCAGCCAGTCCACAGTCACAGCATCTGGGTTTAGGAATCTGCAGGTGTTTCCAGCCTGATAATCACATTAACTTGTGCCTATATTTTCTTAGTCATGTCTAAGACTTAAGAACAGCATAAGAACAGCTAGATTTCTAGTAAACATGTTTTCTTATGTCTTCACAAATGCTGAGTCTGACTAACCAGTCTGAGTTCTAGAAGGAAGTCAATACCATGACAGATGTGCTTACAAAGTGCTCTAATATTTAATGAGTCGTATCTACAGATAATCAAGGGAAATTATCACCTCTCAGTCGTGGATAAACACAAAAATTAGGCCACTTGGCCTGGATGGATGAGAAGTGAATTCAAAGAATGAAGAAGCTGCCTATGTAAGCAAGACATTGAAGTAAGTTGAAGGATGACCGTGATTTACTCATAGATGGGAGCAGCCTGCACAGACTGAAAACTGTGCTGAAAACTGAGGTGTGTGAAGTCTAGACACTGTTTCCTGCTGCAATCTTCCAGTTTTCCTACTCTGCCTCTATCCTTAAGGGAAAAAATCAGATGTGTTATCCTGCACACTGTGTGAGGAGGGGCAGTACCCTAGGAGATCTCTCCCTGGAGCAGAAAACATGAAACAGAGACACCTTTCTGAGAGGAAAATGAAGGGCAAAAAAAGGGCTGCACCAAAGAAAATGAATGTGTTTCTCAAGAGGCTGAGGAAGGATGCCAAGGATATCTCTAGAAGCCGTGGTTGTGCAGACACCAGTAGTCTGAGCCTTCAAGTGACCCTCCCAAGCTATTTTCTGACAAACCAGGAGAAATCCAACATACACACAGCAGAGAGCATGATTTGAAAGGAACCCAAATGGGGACTCAGAATGTGTTGTTTATTTTTTCACATTTTAAGAGTTCATGGTATGCTGTTATAGTTCCATGTGACACTCTTCTCAAGAAAGATATGTTGGGGTGGTCTTTAATGAAGAGTAGGCATTTATTCTGGCTTATACTTCAAATTTGAACAAAAGCCTATTTCTTGATCTAAGGGTCATATTTCCATCTTTGGCTTTCACTTTGCTTTTTTCTTCACATACTATATTTTACTTCTTTTTTTTTTCTTTTTTTCTCTTTCTTTTTTTTCTTTTTTTTTTTTTTTTTTTTTTTTTTGAAAGAAACTCTGATTTTTGAGTTTGATCTTAAGTTTTCCTTTATTATGTACCCAAAAGAGACACTTGAAGCTAGAAAGTCAGGAGAGGCCAGTAAGTGTTCATGGCCTTTGAACCTCTGTCCAGTTAGTCTTTGTGCAGTATGGCATGATAGTGAATATCAGAATTGTGAACTTTATAACTGCTATACCTCATTTTCCTCATCTCTAAATAAGGTTTGTTGATAAGGGTAAAATTATCCATGTACTTAAATTATGTGTAAATCAGTCATCGAATATATGTATATTTCTCAGCCTTATGACATCTTGAATTTGAAAGGTTCTTGTAGATCCTCTCTAGGTTCATTTCTATCAGAGAAGTCTCTCCTCAATTCTACATCGATATACACAAAACCAAGATATGCTGCTGGCTGAACAGCACAGTGCTGGATGCTAGCTGAGACACAGGGACCTCAGCTGCTGTGCAGCTCAGAGTAGAAATGAGCATTTGCACATTCCAGAGCAGTTTGGGAATGGCAATAGAAGGAGCTGAACCTCTGGAGGCAAGAAAGCTGCCTGTGGGCAGAGAGGGGAGGAAAGGGGAGATGGGTAATTAAGAACCAAGTGAGAAAGATTAAAGAGCTGTGAGAGTCCTCATCAGCAGAGGGCACTGGGCAGCCAAGAGGGCCATCATCCCAGCTTCCAGCTTATCACAGAATCAGGCAGGTAGGAAAAGACCCTTAAGACCATTGGGAGCAAGGACAGCTGAATATTATATTAGAAAGGTCAGGAATTCAGTGGGTAGGGCTCTTCCTATGCATGTGTGATATGTTGGTGCCCAGCTGCATTGAAGGATGGAGATGAGGATATGAAAGTAGTATTAAATATAGCTGGACTAGACAGTGAGAAGACTGAAAACACAAATAGCAGGAAAGCAAAGATAATGATAAATAACTCTCCAACTGAGCAAGCTAGATAATTGTAAGAGAATAAACCATAAATAAGCTAGTATTAGGGTGGAAAAGATCTTTGCTTTCTTTCTGTGATCCACTCCAGCTTGTCATCAATATAGTCAAAATAACTTTTAATATGAAAAATTTTTATAATTATCTAACTCCAACATTGAGACTATTTCTAAACCTTTATCACAGGTTATGTTTGCAGACTGTACCAATAATTGTCTTTAATTGCAGTACAGAGAAGCTACAAATTGGAGCAGAAACAAAACATTACTTAAGGTCATGGAATCCATGTTGTGTTTAAAATTTATCAAAGACATGTCAAACACACTCAAATGTACAGGAACTGGTAACTGTAATCTTTAGTCTGCTTTTGGCCAAACCTAATTGACCTGAAGCTTGTTGGCAGAGAATTGTATTTTTGTGATCTGTCTAATAAATAGATGAGCAGACAGTTTTGTCTTTTAGATTACTAAATGATATGCAAAGTAACTTGGAATATACATCCTGATCCTTCATTTCCTGTGTTTTAAAGAGCTTTGTAGTTTAAACACATGATTGAATCAATTATTTCTAGAATAACTGTGTGAGTTGCCTGGAACTAACTCCTCAAACTAGGACTTGATGGTGGATATGGATATGGCTAAAAGAAGAGTTCTAAAATTGTCAGTGTACCTTGGCAAAGTTCAAGATTAAAAGAAAATATCACCAAGAGACTCTTTGTTTTAGGTATATAATGTATGACAAAAAAACCCACAACAATGTATGATAGGCAGAATATGTTTGGAAGAGTGAAATCTAGGAATAGACAACAAATTAACCATTTCTTGCAAACATGGAAAGTTGCTATGACAGTGAGATTTATATATGCATGAGCCAGAAATCCATTAGCTCAAAGTCCAGTGGGGAATGGCAAACAGCCTGAAATATTCTGTAGCTGTTAATGTGTTTTCCTCAATACTGGATTTGATTTCTACACTTAATCAGAAATATTTAAGATTTGCACATGTGCTATCCTCATGCTGACCACTGACTAGAGACTTGGACTGGAAGTACAGGAGGCAGTTGTCAGTATGACAATGTCTTCATTGGTTTTATTAATCTGACTGTTTTTTTGGTCTTTATATACAGGAAAAGACCTAAAATAAAGTGAAGAGTGGCCATTAGCGTTTTTGGTAGTACAATTTATTTCCTTAAGGAAATTTGTATAATTTATGTTGTCAAGGGCTATGTCTATTAAAATTGTTTTGTCAGAAAGTTGTGAAATAGTTTAGATTGGGGGGGACCTCTGGGCTTCACCTAGAGCAGATTTCTGGAGTAGCAGTGTGGAAGTAGCTTCAATGCTAAAACAGTTTTCTCAGAAGCTTCTCTGGGTACCTCTTTAAATCATCCATTATCTTTCATATATACAACTAGAATTTCCCTTTCTGCTTCAAAGAAGAATTTGCTCATGTCCTTTCTCACCTCCCCTGACCTCATGAAGTGGAAGACAGCAATTAAATTCACTCCTAAGCCTCTGCTTCTCCAGAATAAACTCCTTCAGACTCTGTGTCTATGTTGGATGTTCCAACACTCTGAGCAGCTTCTGAGCCTCCATCCATCTGCACATCTCCCCATCCCAGGGGACCCAGAGCCTGACAGGGACTGCAGAGGCAGCACTGCAAGTGCCAAATCATCCATTATCACATCCCTGTGACTTACTGCTGAGGCTGCCTTTAGTCTTCCTCCTGCAATCACTTCTTAAGGCCAACACTCACTCATATAGAAATCTCCTTGAATGCTAAAGAATTAAACTAACAAAGTATTGAAAAGATCTCAGAGATACAATTTTTCTTTGAGAATCTAGTTTGGAAATCTCTCTAGATTGTGTGAGTTTAAAGATCTGTATTTATATCTCAGAGTAGCTAAATCCCTACCCTAGACTAATGCTGCAATCTAAGACGTATTATGAAAGAAACCAGGATTAATTTATCATGTTTCTAAAGAAATCACAAACCATTTGTTATAGGACTTTTTTGAATAATTTTGCTTTGTTTGGAATCAGAGAATTTTTGAAAGTACTGAATAAAAGGCAGAATTTTATGTTGTTTTTCCTCTAAATTGGATATAATTGATACAATATTTAATTTTTTTTTTCAAGAGCAGTAGTCATAGGAAAATGCTCAAGGAAATTGTTCCATTTTTCCCAACAGCCACGAAAGTGTGACCATTCCTCTCAGTGTGGAGCTGAATTCTTCCCCTTCCAGGAAGAATTGAGCAGAGGAATGCAGCTGAACAGCTTTGCTTAATTAGTCAGTTTATCTGAATTAAGGATGGTCTAACACTCTCAGAACAAACAGTATAAAAGAGGGTTGGCAATGATGAAGAGGAAAAACTGAAGACTTGTTGGAAAAATGAGTGAGAGAATAAATTTCAGCCTGAATTAAGACCTTAGTAAGTAGAATAATATATCTAAAAACATCCTTGGTTTTTTTACCCATATATTTGTGTATTTTACAAGCTGATATGTTAAACTGAGCATTCTGAGGTAGTGATTTGTGCCATCTTCATTTTGTGCCCTCTTCACCTGTGTGTAAATAGAGTATGTATATATATATATCTGTTGCATAGATTGTGATCTGTTTGAAGCTTGGATGACCAGACTCCTTATGAGCTGACTAAATACTGTCTTCTTATAATCACTTGGATTTCTCTGTATATATATGTTTGTCTTTAATTTTATTGGGTTAATTTATTGGATTTACATATTTTTTTTAACATATCGACTACAATTGTCTTGGCACACATCACATTCCAGGCCTTTATTCTGTTTGTATGTCCATCTTCACATCTGTTAATCCATTAATCTGTCCAAATAACTCAGAATATAGCTTCTAGGTAAAAAAAAGAAAGAAATATTGTGAAGAGATGGTAAATTTCTTTTAAAATTTATTTTATTCTATTTTATTTATAAAATACCTTAAAACTGTGAAAAGTTTATGTTACTGCCTACAGAACTCAGACAACTTCCAGGAACAATTTTTTCCATTGGATATCTTTCTAATTACTATTGCTGATGAATAACTGATATTGCAGCTGTTTGAATTAGCCATAAGAACCCCAGAACTGCCGTCCTTTGAGACAGATAATTAACCACAATTTATCCTTGAATAAAACTTAACATTTGCCATGAAATCCCAGAGGCATATTTGTATTCCACAAAATCTAAGTTCATCACATGATGCACAATGGAGCATATTTATTATCATAGTCTACTCCAGTACTGCTAACTCTCACACTAGCATGTATTTAGTAGGATCAGAGAGGACTGTTAGGAAGGAATTTCTCATGCAAGACTAAACTCTACTTTAGGGGTAGATATGCTCCCTGAGAAGAAGGAAAAACAACAAACAATGTAAATACTAATAGGAGCAGAAATATCTGTCAAATGGATGTTGTGTTATGAAATAATGGATGTAGCTTGTCCTTTTTATATTTCAAGTCAGTATTTGTCCATAGTTATATGGTCATTGAAATAGAAACCAAGTTAATTTTAAAGGCCAGGTCTTCTATTGTCCAAAGTATAAATATTATACACTGAAAACAGGTTTGGGCTTTTACTTATCTTCCAGGGTTTCCAGTTATCTTCTCCTTGGTCAGTGCTCCAGATCAAGTATGGCTTGTTCTGGTTCAGCCCAAGGTTCAGATATATGCAGAAAAAATTCCCTGTGGAAAATAAGAACATGTGGCTGGGCTGCAAATATATTTGACTGAATATTGAAGTCCATGAATTTTTTTCATTTCATCAAAGTTTTTTCTCTGGATTAAGTTCTTGTGTGTTTCCACAGAGAATTCATTCTGGTACAGGAGTCATCAAGCACACTGTCTCTCGAGATCAGAGATTAATCACTGGGTTAAATACCTGGGTTTTTTCAGCTGTGGTTTGTCCTTTCAGGATATATCTAAGCTCGGTTTAATTTAACCCATGTGAGTTTAGCAGCCCTTGATCCTTACCCTACTAGCTCAACATTTTCACCATAATGTCTTGTCAATAAGAAAACTCCTTCAGACTTATTTCAGTGCAGTCTGTCCACAGCCCATTTTTCCAATCTGCAGCTACCTCTGCAGTGCCTGTAGGAGCACAGTGGTGAGACTCCTGCACCACACAGTACAAACCCCCAGCCCAGTGTGACTCAGTGGTGAGGTCTCAGGTCTGGCTCTGTTCTGTGCCCTGCCCACGTGCAGCTCTGGGGACACGGGGCTGCTGTGCCAACACTGCTTTTTGTCTCTGAGCCAGCTTGGAGACTCTCCACTCTAATCTCCTGTAAATCCAGTTCCAGGGTGGAATGATGATCACTTGGTGGCTGCAGATTAACAGGATTATATGGTGGTTTATTTGGCATATTAGGTTAAATTCAACACAGGACTTGGATGGAATTAGAACATTTAAAACTGATTGTATAAAGTCAAGCCAGATTTTATTTTAAACTCAGTTGTGTGAACTGGATGGCCCTAAACACAGTACACAGCTCTGTAGTAGTCTGCTGTTTCTGCAGTAGCCATAGTGCTCAGTTTGGGGCGAGATGACAGAAATAGTATTAGTAGGAATCTGCTCTGAGCACACTGAAAAGCTCTCTATGCCTCAATGCAGCTGCTAGGAGCAGACCTGACAAAAAGAAACAGCCTTGGACATGAGCTGGAGGAGCAGCTTCAGTCACCTCTTCGCTGACTTTCAAAGGCTTGCCCACCCCAGGACACAGGCTGTTGGCTGCTCTTGTGTGGCTGAAAGGTTCAGGACTGTATCACTCTGCAAGTCTCACTAAATGCAGTCTTTCTTTAACTCTGTGTTGTGAGAGTGACTCCAAGGCTCTGAACCTGGCTCTGTGCTGGATTGCCATAAACAGTTAAGTCACAGCCTCAAGCTCTCCTCTGGCTATACTTTTTCCCCTAGAGAATCTCCTCTTCATCACTGCATACTCTACCATCTTTTCCAGGACAGGCTGTGGAAATGCCTTTCCAAGTCCCTACTAATCCAAACCTGATCTATAGGAACTGAATCTATAGGCTGAATCTCCTTATGCTGAGAATGAGACTGAAGCAGTTTCCCACTTCCTGATGCTGTTACAGGGAATTATAGTGGCATTGCTAGAAACATTAACACCTTAATTTTTTAGGGGAAAAACAAACAGGTGTTAGTCTTCTCCCACAAAGAATGGCAGCTGGTATTGTCCTCACATCAGGTTTCTGAGCTGTAAATCTCAGAAGCTATATGTATGTCGCGGTTGCAAGAGACAAAACTCAGCAGCACACTCTGTGACTCACTGTCCATGGTATATGTTTATCTTTATATTTTTATATTTGCATAGTCCTGAGATAAAAACTCCAGCAATCTTCTCGTGGCTCAGCCACAGTCTTGAAAACTAGCACAACTGTTTAGTATTTTCTGAAATACCATACTGATGCTTTAGAAGGATTCCCTACTATGCTGGTCAGAAAGTTCCAGGAGAACAAGATTGAAGCGTATTGCATTACTGACTAACTGGGACTTTCTTCTTTTGTTTGTTTTTCTCACATTATTTTCTTCACCCCAAGTGCAGTGAATTCCCTGTGAAGAAGATCTTCATCTTCTGGATAGTGAAGCAGAATGCTAAACCTGGGGGTTGTAGTCACTACTGTGTAAATATTTAATATCAGTGATAATGGTTCTTTGGGAATAAAGGGTGTATCACCCATAATTGTTACTGGCATTGCTATTATGGTCTCCTGGATCCAAGCCAGGAGGTCTGGCAGATGCTAGAGGGAGCACACTTAGACCCTTAAGTGAGGCACTAATGTAAATACAACAGTGTGTCCTCTGTCAGTGCCTATTCAAGCACTGTGTGGTCCCTTTGACTGGATGGTGCTGAGTCTGAGGATGTTACTGTGATTATTGTGATCCCAAAGCTGAATTCAAGTAAAGTTCAGGCAGAGAATTCACTAAATTTATTTTGGTTTTTATTATTTTGGATTTACTAAATTTATCAGCATCCATGTGACTAAAGCTTAAAAATACAGAATTTCTTTGATGTGTCAATTCTTTAAATATTCAGCTTGTGTGTTCTTCAGAATGCTCTTAAGGTAAGATTGAATGAAAAACAGCAAGTACAGAACTGGGTATTTCAATGAATAATAATTTTGTACTAATGTAGTAACTCCTTGTTTAAAATGCCTGTTCTTTTTTTTCTTAGCTCAAAGGCCTCTTAAGACCAGTGTTATTGTCTTTCTAAGTCTTTTGATGCAGTGAAACAGACTGCCTGACATGAAAACAAATGAAATTAAGCAAAAAAATGCTTGTTTACTCCGAGGAATTACCTCACTGATTTTTCTTCTTTCAACTTTGTCCTACTACAATTATTGGCTTAATATTAAGGCAACAGATTATCTTATCTGCTGTGCATTTCTTCCCCCATCAGCTGACTTTGTTCCTTGCACACTACTCAGTTTCTTCCCTCCTGAGGAACTTAAGGCTAAGTACTTATCATCCCAGTGCAGGGAGGGAATGTGCAGGGCATAGTAAGAGCTTTCTTGGGGAGCAGAGAGGTGTGTCTGGTGATTGTACACAAGAGGGACAGAGTGAGCCCTGAGCAGTCTCTACCCCATTGGGAGGGCAGTCACGCCTCCCCCGGCCCCATCAGCCATGCACTGACTGAAATTCCACTTGTGGGCAGAGGGGTTGGCTGTCCACAGCCCTTTCTGCTCCCTGGGAGGGAAGGAAGAGGTTCTTCTCTTTGTCATCCTTTCTCCTGAGTGCCAGCACAGCAGAGGATGCCCAGCACCCCCCCATCTCTTTACTGATTCACAAAAGGTTTGTTTTTATGGGGAATCTTCTGACTGAGAGGAATCTGTGCATGTAATGTAACAGCTTTTATCTTCTGGAGGAACTGTTCTGTAACCATGGCATTCCTTGGAGGCAGAAAAATTCTTTAGTGCTTTCTTTAATTGATGTAAGTATGGATTAATCATATGCTAACTAGGCAAGTGGCTTTATTAAAAATAATTTCTGTCTTCAGGCAGTAGAGCTCATTATAAAAAAATAGCAATAGTTTCCTTATAAAAAGGAAACAAAAATTCGTCGGGAGATTCAGCTTCATGGCACAAATTCTTAGTTGCTAACTTGGGATCTGGCATAAGTATTCTAACCAATATATAAGGGGACAATCTTGCAACAGTCAGATACAAAGAATAGGTATGGTGGTTTCTCAGAGTGTGCAGTAATTTATGTGAAAACTCAGAACAGATTGATGGGGATTCTTGTATCTTTGTTTGTTTGTATTTAAGAGAGATGATCAAATATCTATGTTAATGGGAATTTTTTCACTCAATCTTATGGGATGTACTCTGAGTCTAAATACAGTTTGATAACTGTGAAGGATATTTTCCTTCCACCATGTCCTTCTTTATAAATTAAATTAAGACGTTCCTTACTCAGACAAAGGTCCTAATTCTGTTTGACATATGTTACTTATGGTGAGGCAATTCAGGGGCAAAGATTTACAGTGATCTCCTGAAAACGCTGAAAAGTACTGTAGGCTTAAGTTGAGGTTGTGATCCTGTATTTATTTTTATCCATTATCTTTTTGAGTCCAAAGGTAGAAGAAAGTCATTCACAGAAAGCACAGTGTGAAGGTCAAGCAAAGATCACAGACTGCCTCAAGTCTGTCAAGCACATCAGAGGAACAAACCCAACTCTTTATAATAACCTTCAATATGAACAGATTTGGAGTAAATTTTCACGTGAAGATTTTTGAGAAGAATATATATACACCAATACCCAACACTTGTAAAATATTTTCCTCCTGCAGGTACTTTTTGAATCATTTGTCCTTGGAGATAGGAGACAATAATTGGCAATACCACAGACTTTCTTACCTGCTTGATTTGAATTTTGTTTCTATGTTTTTGTTCTAATAGTTCTAATGTTCTATCATCTGATTGGTTGTCCCCAGTCTTTTGGAGTGCAACATAATGGCTAAATCACCAAAATTCTTTACTTGGAAATTCCACTTCTTCTAAGTCATAGAGTTCAAAACTCTAGGGCTGAAAAATTCAAGTTAGGCAGGTCAAGAACCTGGTTTGACAGCAGATACTTCCCTCTTGTGCTGGTAGGCTCTCCTAGTGAGTGTATTTCATGCTTATCATAAGAGGATGAATTAAAATGAATACAAAATGTGTGTAAAATCCAAATCCTTTGTCTCAAATACCTGTGATGGTTGGTCTGACTCACTCATCCCACTGTCAGGGAAGTGGATATCCAGCTGATGCCAGGGTCTGCAGGCACCCTGCTTGCTCCTGAAGCAACCTGGTGCCTCCCAGGCTCCCAGTCCAGACAGCACTGATTCTCTCCCTCACTAACCTCATATTTCTCATTCTTCTCTTCCTCTGCTCCTCGTGTGAGGAACGTTTTGCTCCTCTTCCTGAAGATGAGATTTGCTCTTTGTCGCTCAGTCACAGTGCTGAGGGCAGGTGTAGAAGAGGAGGAAGGTAATGGCTGTATGGAAAAAACAAAAAATGGGAAAAAGTCTGCTTCTCAGTTCTCATAATCTGGGGTATGTGCTGTGGTGGTGGTGTAATGGGTTCTTTTTTTGTTCTGTTTGGTTTTCCAAAGCATAGCTTTCTAATGTCACATCCTAAACACATGGTTATCTCTCTGTACTTCAGGGAAGTGTGTTTTCCAGTGAGTCCCATGCTATAGAAACAAAAAGTCAAATTATAGGATCTATATTTTTTACATATGTACAGGTACAGCAAATCATTGAAGAGTAATCTACAGTCTTTCTTCATAGTAAAAAAAGGGGCTGATAAGAAATAGAAATTACCTTCTTATCTCTGCTGCTAGTCTATAGCCCAAACTGCTTAAATGCAGTTAATCTCTATTTCTGGATTTCCAGTCAGATAAAACTAGTCTATGAATGAGGAGGAAGAAAATGCACATGTAAAGGAACAAGGGGTTTTCCCTCTTTTCTCCACTGCATTGAAAAAGAGGAACCCTACCAAAGGCTATGGCCCTCTCATGATTTTGTTTTAGCAGACAGAAGTTGTTCCTCATTCCTAAACTGTGTGTTACAGTGGAGGGGGAAATGAAGCTTTTGTCTCTTACTAGAATTTTACTAGGAAGAAATTTTATGAACAAACATCATAGACAATGGGTAGAGGAAAGGTAGTGGAGATTTGTTTAGAAAGGGAGTTGTCAAATCAGCTTTCTCTAATTGCAAAAGGATTTTGAGGTGTGCCACAAAGTTTAGGGAAGATGTTTATTACTGTTCCACTACTTTATTACTGTTCCATTACTTTATTACTGCTTCTTAGTTTACAAATTGGCAAGAGTCTCTTGTGGTCATACAATGATACATTTTAATTTAAGTATAAAGGAAGAACAAATAGGTAATATTGGAAGCTACCAGATTTCCAGCCAGAAAAAAAAAAAAAAAAAAAACCTTCAGATTCTGGAATAGGAAGCTATTCCAGTACAAATCTTGATTGCAAACTGTTTTTAAAAGGATTAAAACAAAACCCTTTTTGAACTCTTGAGCAAGTGAAGCAGATAGAATGAGATCATAACAGAGTGCCAGGAAAATTTGAAGGGAGTGGTATCAACTCTTGGACTTGGACAAATGTCTTGGAGTCATTCTCCACTGCAACAAAAACTGAGTTATTTAATTTAGTGCAAAAACTCCTAACAGTATCTTTGTAGAAGACAAACTGTAGTTAAATATTTTGTCTGCCGAGCTGTCAGTATTTCAAGGCAATACCTGCAAACATGAAAGAACATGTTGTAGAGAACAGGGCAATCTGAAAGTCACAGCCAGATTTCTCCCTCTTAGATTTTTGGTAAAAAAAAGTTAAGCCACCTGTGATCTAAAGCTGTGAGATCTTCCCACAAATCCCCAGAGTCTGCACAGTTGCTTGCAGTTGTCATGTTATCATCTAGATATTCATTGCTTTCATATCTACAAGATCCCTCACTTTGAACTCCAACTATTTCCTTGGGAATTTGGGTAGAAGAATTTGTATCAGTACTTCAGCTTAGAGACAACAGTGAATTTGGGTAAGTTTGGATGGTCAGTGTCTAAATGCAGTCAGAATCTTCTCCATGTTTGCTTTCACTTAAAGCTTACCACAACAGAAGTGAATCCAAGTTATCCAAGGAGTAAGATACAAGAAGTAACATCACATGTAATCTGCTGTCTCTAAAATCTGTGGTCAGTCAGAGACTGGCAAACAAGACACAAACAAGTCTTGATTTGGCCAGAGGGCTGTGGCTTCCGTGTAACTATGTGCACAGGCATGAGTCAGAGTGAAGATGTACATGAAAATGTGGTGCAATCTAACCTCTGATCTGAGAGATTATCTTGTCCTTGACATATCCTGCCCACAAAGGATACTAGACCTTGATCAGCTGATGTAGGTCAGGACAGATGTCACTAAATGAGCTCTGAATGCCATAGGGATTGTTAACAGTCTTTGGCTGTTGTATCTGTTGTGGATTTTCAGGTAAAGAATCAGCATACAGTAATGTCCCCATAAAGAGATAAGGAACAGCGCAGTGTGTGTTAATTCCAGCAGAAACTAAATTACTTTCACCCAGATAAAGAAGTTTAAGAGTTAAAGCTAGGGTTTCAAACAAAATTGAGGCTGGGATAATTGCAGACACCAGGACATTGGGCAGTGCTTTGCACCTGGAGGGAAACAAATATTAATCAAAATGATTGAAAGACAAATCAGGCCACAGGGATGGGGGGCATGAGGCAGAACTGGGCCACAAACAACATTACGTTATAGTCTTGCAGAAATAGGAGGAAAGGCAAGATGGGGAGGGCATCTTAAGGAGTTTCATGAATGAATTTCATGCTTTAACTAAATAATTTGAGGGATAGACATGAAATTATAGTAACAGAAGAATAGGAGAATGAATTTCTGTTTCAAGGGAAATGCAAAATCTCTAATATCTGAAGAATATAGCATTTAGCATACCTTGCTGCCCTGAGGTCTGTTGAGAGCATATCAAACTGCAGCCATTTCAAGCAGTTAGATATATTCAAGGTGTTCCATGAAAATAGCATATATGTTTGTAGTGTGTGAGCTTATGTGTCCACTCTATGAAGCTTTGATGCCAGGTCTTGTAGAGAGAAAAGTTACCATGGTACATCATTGTTTTCATTCCTTTGAGACAGTCAGAATTCATACATGAATTGTGTGCCTACAATTCAAACATGAAATGTTTGCCCACCTTATTCTGGCACACCAGCTGTGTCTCACACGCTGGGGAGAAGCTGCAAGCCTCTTTTGCAACAGCAATTACACAAGTCAGTTTTTAGTGTTCCTGCTTCCCTGGGTAATGTTTTTTGCAGTCTCATGAAACAATCAGGCAAGTTTCCAGCTGTTAATTAACTGCATGTGAATTGATTTTTTGAAGGTGAAATATCAAACAGAGTCTGTACTAACTAGGGAAACACCATCATGAGTTTCAGTTTACACCAATTCATGGTGTTTCCCTTTTCTGTGGTAATTCTTCTCTCAACATCTGTTAAAATCTCGAGTAGAAAGTTGGAAGAACTGAATGCAGTGGCATTATTATCATGTTTGCTTGCAGATTATTAGCTTGCTTTCACACAGCTGATAAAACAGTAATGGTTCTATTTAAATGTCCTACCATTTGTTGATAATCAGTTATTAAACTACTGGTGGATATTTGCTCTCAGTACTTCTGCAGAGCACCATCTGATGCCTATTAAACTGTTTAGTCTGCAGCTTAAATGCCACACAGCAGATTCTTTCAGGGACAGGATTAATTATGTTGTCTTCATCTCACTAATTGATACACGACGTATTATGGAACACCAACAAACAGTTTTAGAATTAACCATCTATGGAGCAGACCTCACAGTTGCATCTCAGAAAGTTTTATGTTCACAGTTTAGCTGTCAGGAGGGTGAGGAGAAAAAGAAGAGAAAATGTGCATAAAACCAGAGAAGGATTTCACTATACCTACTGCTAAAAGCTCTCAAAAATTCCTACAAGACATGTCTGTTTCTGTTGCTACAGTTATCTGCCTGGCTGACCTTTTGTTTTTGACCAGACCTAGTCTCATTTATCGAGAATCCACTCTATTTAATAAAATAAATGAAGGGAAAAAGGTTAATGAGTTTGCCTATTTCCCTTGTGCCCCTCCATAGTGAGATTAGTGAGTCATGGTATTGCAGCAGTTTGTGGGGCTCCAGGGCACACTCAACACTCATGACATGCACAAACCTTTGCTGTGGAATGCCAGGGAACAAAAACCACTCTGAAAGCCTGATGTGCACACTCTCCTCTTGGAGAGGAGGAAAAAAGGGAGCAGGCATGCCAGACACTGGTATATAACACTCTGATGGGTTGTACTCCTCAGCCACAAAATCAGGCAAGCACAATATCTATATTTTTGCTTCATTACAGTATTCATTTTTCCAGGACTTGAATCATGGATGGTCAGAAACCTGTGCCCCTTTCCTGCAAAGACACTGAAAACTTGTTGTATGACAACTGAAGTAGAAAGAGTAAAAGGAGTCATCAAAAATGATGGGAGTGAAGGGGAGAGAACTTTAATTAAAACTTTTTTGAGAAGGAAATAAACACCTGAGCAAGGAATTTTTTTCAGGAATCTTGAGAGGATGAAAAATATGCAGAAAAAATAAATTAATTAAATATAGTCCCAAAGGCAAACTAATAACTCAGAGTAGTCTGATAGAAGTGCAGTCTAGATTGTGACCGACTGCCTCTGCTCTTCACTTCTTGTTCTCAGCCTCTTGCTCTAAGAGAGTATTTACATTGAGGACTCCAGCAACAATAGACTGCCTCTGAAGGCTCCATTCTGTTGATAATTCTCCTTTGCTATTTCTGATGCCCTGCTTTTTCCTGTTCTGGAGTATCTGGCTCCAGCTCAGGTTTGTCTCTGCACCGAGTGATCTCTTGCATCAGTTCCTGGCAATACTGCATCAGCTCAGGAAAAAAAAAGTGAAGAATTTTATCAAAACAGACATTTCTTGTCCGAAGCAATTCCTTTTTAAAATAAACATGCCACAACACTCCTGGCAGAGGAGAAACCTGAGGCTGAGGTTGCCTCCTACAGCATTCGATGAAGGGAGGTTCCTTGGGCACATTGGGGGAATTATGGTGCGACCACAGTTGTGTTTTTGTTTGAATTTTAGTAAACCAAGATGTGTTCTGGCTTGTAAGGCAGAGTAGCCTTGGAGCATGTGAACTGGATGCCTTGTAAAGTTTAGGAAAATGAGAACTATTTTAGTGATTAATATAGATACAGCCTGTGAGGTATAATTGCCTAATGTAGCACAACAGGAGTGTGCCCAGGGAACCAAGGAAATAATGTAGGAATGGGCAGGTAAAGCTGCACAACTTCACTTAGGAAAGGTATGGCTGGTAAGTCTCACAACACAAGAATTAGGGAAATTCCAGATGAGTAATCAGAAAAGAAGTTAAAATTGACAACCTGATGTATGAGTCCTGTCAAACTCTGCCACAGGAAGCTGGAACAAACAATATAAATAAATTGGGCAAGTGACACAGAAGAATGGAAGGTGGATCCAAATACGTGCTCTAATTTAGGAAGTTGTTAAGAAACCAATTACCAGAATCTGGACTCATAAACTTTCTTTGTTTCTCATTGCTTGAATAGCCAGTCCTAGCCATTAGAAAAATTTGACTATAGGGCTGGACCAAAGTAGCACTGGAAGATTTTATGGAAGTGAGATTCTTTGTGTAATTGTCTATACCTTGCTAAGGTTCTGCAAGGAAAGGGCAGCTCAGGAAAAAGGACACATCTTCTTTGTAAGTTAGCATACTTAGTCCAACATCCATAATTTCTGTCCTTCTCTGCATCTGCTGTGAGAGTAGAGGCCCATTACAGGATCTACTCCTGACCACAGTCTGAAACAGTATCAGACTAAGGACTCCTTTATTAAGATAAATTTTATTGTTTTTCTTGTTTTTTCTGCTTTAGAGAACTCAACGATCAACTTTCTAAGACTATTCACAATGGTTTCAAGATCTTTCAAAAAAATACATGTGAGTTCATTTCTGTGTATTTATTAAGGGTTTTTCTACATTAATAGGCATGTAAACGAATTCCTTTTATCTGCCACTTAATGCACAGAGTGACTTTCTACTGCTCTTTGTAAACAGCCTTAGATTTGATTGTCCCTAGTACACTTCTATGTGAACTTTCTCCTCACCTTTGTCCTCCTTTTCAAAATAACTCAATGATAGGTTGAGCAATACAATTCTCAGGTAGCCATGTTATTGTTGTTGTGTTGTTCTTTCATTTAATGGAATTAATTTGACACAGAAGTAGCTCAATTCAGCAGTAAAACCAGGTTCCAGTTTAGCATGGTGCTTTAACACTTTCATAACTTGTTTCTGTGCTTAGATAGCATTGACTTGTATCCTACACTGGTCTGGAACAGTGAATGACCTTTCAAGTAACAAGGCCACAGGAAGTACTTAAAACCACCATGATTTTTATTGCATCCATAAATGGGAGGTAAGGGGATCTATAACCAAAACTCTGCTGTGCTTCTACCAGTAATTTCAGTAACAGCTTGTGAAATAAGATGATTACTTTGAATATTCTTCTAGATGACTTAGTGTGTGCTACCTATAGATTCCTGTTTCTGTTCTCAGGTTAATGTTTTATTAATTGACAGCATAAGTCTTAACATGAAAATAATGCCCCTTGAACCAACAGCAAAGGGGAATGCAATAGTATAGTGATGTTACAGGATTTTTTATACATGGCATGATTCATGCACTTGGACATAATTCTGTCACTATCACACCCTGTTCATATAATTGGCAATAAAACTAGAAACAATCTCACTGTTAGTTCCTTGCCTTATGTTGGTGTTCTTGCTTTCATAATCTAGTTTACACCATGAAATTACAGTAGCTTGTTCAATTTTCAAACCTTTAATAGCAAGAGTGGGCAGAGGTCAACTCCAACTGAACTTTAAAGCCAGTACTTAAGACTGAAGAGACCAAAAGGTTGCTACAATGGGAAATGCTTGAGTACAAAGGAGGCAGAAAAGCTGGAATGCAGTAGCTGCCAGTAGCAATGGAAACAGAGGGTATTGGGCTATATAGGATGCTACATGAATTTATAACTTGGGATTTCGTGTTGCCTAAGAAGCTGCACATCCATTAATCTGGATACTTGTGCAGTTCCAGAGTAGGCTATCACAAAATCATAGAATCGTTCACTTTGGAAAAGACCTGAGCAATAAGTTCCCTCCTGAGCCTCCTTTTCTCCAGGCTAAACAGCCCCTCTTGCCTCAGCTGCTCCTCTCAAGAGGAGCTCCTGCCCCTTTATCAGCTCCTTTGCCCTTTTCTGAATTTGCTCCAGCACCTCCATGTCCTTCCTGAACTGAGGAGCCTGGAGCTGAACACAGGATTCCATGGGAGGCCTCACCAGTGCTGAGTATAGGGGAATGATCCCTGCTCTAGCCCTACTCTTTCTCCATAGGAAAGTCTGGACCCAAAATGAAGGTTTTCTGTCAGTGTCCTTTTATTTCATAAAATGAGAAAAAGAGTATCTCATTCACTTGAAATTAGAGTGACATTAATTTCATTTCTAACATCTTCCTAGGATATGCTGTTCTGCTTACATAATTATTTCTATGAATGATTGGGCAACCTAAATAATTAGGTGGTTAAAAAGTATTATCATCCTAAGCAAAGCTCAACAATGAAGTTTACTGCAGAAAAATTGCTTTACAATTCGACTGCAACTGAAGCAAAGATGATCTTTTATGGACAATTCCTTTCACTGTCACTAGTGCTCACCAGCTGGGAGAGTCCTGCTTTTGACAAATAAATACAAACTGCTCTAAACTTCTGCAGTATCTTCTACCTCCCTGTCTAGACAGTTCAAATGACTGGCTTTCAGATCAGAAAAACAGAAACACTGCTCTAAGCATTTTTTGTTGTCAAAGAGGAAACACACCTCAGACCTATTAAGAATTTACTGTTAACTGTGAGCCTGTTTCTATAATGGAGATTTTAAGAGTCTTGCTATTAGTCCAGATCTACTTATTACAGAGAAAGAGAGAACAACAATGTGTCAGCAATGTTACACACACTGCAGAGATCCTGCTCCTCTCCCTTCCATGACACTCATCCATCCCCTGTTCCTCCCAAGGTTGATGGTTTCACCCTGGTGGGGGGTGGACTATGACAACTCACCTGCACCTCCAAGTCTTTGGGGGTTTTTTTGCCTGCAAGTCCACAGCGTCTGAATTTATGATACAATTGTGTCTTTTATGCAAGTTTGCTACTATTTCTTTGACAATCTCTTTGTTTGACTTCCAGTGGCTGGTATCAGTGACCAGGCTCAGCCTGACCTGCCCTGGTGATGAGGCAGCTCTGGGGCTCAGGTGTGAACTGAAGTCCCCAAATCAGGGGCAGACACAGCCCTGTGATCAAGAGGCAGGTCCAGAGTGATAAGGTCTGAGTTAGTCAGGCCCATAGCCAGGGTGAAGGTCTGGGTCAGTTTTCCTGGGCTGAGGACAGTGGCTGGGAAGCAGCGTGCTCTGCTGAGGGAAGGGCAGGGGAGTCCCCTGCTCCGGGAGCTTTCCTCACGGCTGGCTGCCATGAGCTGCTGGAAATGGTAATAACTAACAGACTTTGATCCCAATATCTTTGAAATGTAAAGCAGGCACTTCAGCCACAGCCTTTCCAGAGTTTCATAAGCCTTGGCAATATAAGGGAGTTTCGTATCTTTACATTCATGCAATTGAAACTTACTGAGTGTGACGAAGCATTTTCTGTACCATTTTTTAAACTGCAACAAAAGACATTTAAATTCCTCTGGAAATCAGAGCTAAATTTTGAAAGTGGAGGGAGGACCTACCTTACTAGCTTTTTTATTATTCCCCAGCTCCTCAAAGTGAGAAAAAACACTTATGTCCAAAACATGCAGAATTTCACCATATTTACATATCAAGATTTAATTACACAAATTAAGGTACATATATTGAAGCCTATATTTGTATTACATTATCCACCTGCACTTTTAGAGGGGGATACTTTGATAATATCTCTTAACCTTCTGGAGGATAAATGGTGAACCACTGCTTGCCAGGTTTCATGAATCTGAAATGGGAGAATAGTTTGTAATACAAATATCTCTGATTATTTTTAGTCCCTAGATGAAGAAAAATGAAACTTCAAATCTAAAACTACAGCTAGACAAACGAGAAGGGTTTTGTAACTTGAAGCAAAGCTGGGATTGGGGTTATTTAAAATAGCTGGACCGGTTGGATAGGGCAAAGTTTGGCAAAGTTTATTTTCCTAGCTTGATTTCCAGGACTGACTTCCACAAGAAAGTAACATGAGTATGTATTTCTACCCTGGCCTTGTTCTGCATCCTTTTTAGGCACATTCAGCCTTGTGAGGAATGTGTGTACTCCAGGCTCAAGAAGTGCTTGCTGCTCTCAGGGGACTGAGCCTTGCAACTCCAGATTTGAGCAAGCTGGTGACTGGCTGAGTTTGCAATGCATGCAAAGGCATTTTGATTCTTCCCTCTCTGCAGAGATCAAGAGTGATGTCAAAGGCTAGAAGTTATTACATTACTGAGGATGATCCTTGAGTCAGAAAGCAGAGCTTGGTCTGTAGGGTTAGCAATTTGAGTGATTTTTCAAAAAGATCACCAGTTCTCTGAAGATTTCAACAGAAGTAGTAAATTATTCCTGAGTGTAATAACACTGCTCAGATGCTCAGGAATGCTGAAATATTCTTGGATGGTCAACCAAAAGGAACATAGGTGCTTACTCTGCTTTCAGGTTTGAGTCTAAATTTCCTATCCTAGGATGGCCTCATTTTGTGGCATAATCCTTCTTTATAACACAAATTACTTTAAAAGTGTTTCCTTTCCCCCTGGAGTGAACATGTGCAAAGCTGCAGCTCTGGTCTTACCTCAGGGCATGACCTCACAACATAAAAGCCTTCACTTGTCAATATTTAATTCAACACTTACTAAATGGTACATAGATGCTAGCTGATTTCACTGAAATAACTTTGCAAAGGTTTAACTAGCTTTACTCTACATGGAGGGTTATGTTGGAAATAACCCTAACATAATAAAAACATTAAACTCATGGCTCTAAGATTTTTCCTAAATGATGACATACCAGACTTGCATACATAAGAAAAAATGGTTAAGACAACACTAATGACCAAACAGCAAAGGGTAATTATTAACCACTTTTGCTTGCAAAATAGCTGGAATATACTTTGCTGTAGCTGATCCAATGAACTGTCATAAAAAAATCAGCAAAAAAAAATTTTAAATATTCAGTACTCTTGTTCTGTTCCCCCCATGTCTGTTTGATATCCTTGTACAAATCATAAGTATTTGGAACTTTGAGGTTTTTAAGATGAAAGGAACTACTAAATAAAAATGGTCAATGTCCTGGTTTTTCTCTCAAAACTGTGGTTTTAGCAATGCAGGAAGCATTGCATTTCCATCAAGGAAAGGACATGCAGCCATAAAAAGACACCAAATTCTAGTTTTGGTGGTTTGATTAAGTGGACAGCTAGATATTTTCTCTTTCACTGCCAAAGTATTTATGTATATGGTTAATTTTCCTGTGGAATTAGCTTAAAATTAAACTGTGTGCCACTCCTTTGCTAGATTAGAACATTTTTGTAGACCAAAAATCTTAACATCAGTCTGAGCCTGCATTTCCAAATCTGCATACAAACCAACTACATCTTTATGTGTGAATGAGCACTCTCACACATAGTTACAGACACTGTACACTCTCTGGTTATCACATTTTCTCTAGCATTTGTGTTTCCAACTTCCTAACTATGAAAAAAAAAGCATTGTGAATATTAAAATTTCACAGACTTCTGTTTGAATAGTCACTTTGTAAGCTTTTAACATGGGCTTGCTTGTAATATTCTAATTTTTCTGTTTTGTTTATGATTTCTTTCTTGAGTGGTATCTAACAAAGAAGTTTCTGTTTTGGTTGTGCTGTTTCTTGGTCATGTCTGTGTAAGTTGCCCTTGAGATGGTTTCTTTGGATTCTTGCTCAAGATGAGACAAGGCAAATATAAACCTGAATCTATAGTTTGGGAAAACTTTGGATCAAATAGGAATTTTGTTTAGTCTGAAAGGATTAGTCTTATGATAGAACGAGCTGCTCTTCCATGACCATTGAATTAATGCTCTTAGAGCATGCATGTGTGACCAAAGCATACATAACTATGTAAAACTTGTAAAGCAGTGCCAGCTTTACAGCCATTCTTGCTTATTTTCCTGTCCTTATGCTGATCACAGGTCATGCTGAGCAACAAGCCCTTTCCAGTAGTGACAGATGCTACTAGGATGTAGAGTATCTTGGTTTTAATTTTCATAACCTAATCACCTTGGATTAATTTTAAAGGTGTAAAAGTTACCATTAAAATATAGATTATCTGAAATAAAAATTAAATGTATACAAGTCTAGAAGTCATCTCTCACTTGTAGCTAATATATAAGATTTGGTTGAAACTCACCTCTCTGCTCCCTCATTCTCACTCCAGAGAATGAATATCCTGTTTTCTTTTAGCCACCGTGTTACATGGAACTAAAGACTGTATTTCCTGTTAATTGCAAGATATTGGATTCCAATAGACACTTTTTGCATAAAATATGCTAGGGAATCTTAAGGAGAACCTCCTTCCTGTTGCTCAAAAGTGGTGTTTTCATTGATTAGCATCTTGTAACTCGAGAAGGATGCCTGTGTTAAGCTGAAGTAAATCTGATGCTAAAAGCTTTTGAGAACCTCAGTAAGGTTTATGTAAGAGGGTCAAAGGTGATCTGCAGGAGCTGCCAGAACAATCACAACTTGAAATACAAACCAAGTACCACATGCTCAATAATCCCACTGTCCCCAAAAGAACAAGGTTACTTCAAATCCCAGCCAGAGTTTAGTTTCAGCCAACTCACCTCTGTACATCTGTTTCTCTACCTAATATGTCTTGGATAACATCTGAAAGTTTAGGAATAATCCAACTAAATTACCTATCAAGGTCCTTAGCAAAATGCTGATTAGACTGATTTAACATACCTCGAATTTTCCAAGAGTGCAATACCTGTGCCAGTAGGGAAGAGCCAAAGCAGGTAGCACCTTTTCACAGTGGAGTGTTCTTATCTCTCTTAGCTTTGGGATGTAAGGAATTTATAACAAAGTCAGAACTGCTACACCCTTGTCCTCATCCATATTTTGTTCAATTTTTAAACTAACACTGATATGGAGCTCCTCTCTATGGCAGAAAGCCAGAAGAGCAGACAAGGTAAATCTTTTTGTTAACTACTGAGAGGTTAATTACTGTACAGTGTGTTCTGTTAGAGTACTGCCCCAGCCTTCTGTAGTCTTGTAAAGGGATGACTCCTCCCAAGTGCCATTCACATGCTCAGGTATTGGGCACTGCTAAACCTAAGAGTATTGGCCCAAGACATCAATGCCAAAAGCTATTACAGTACATGGAATGCTGTGGGTGTTCTTCAGCATAGTCACTTGTAATCAGGTAAAAGTATAAAATGCAAGTCCAACCCTTAGGCACTTGCATGTCTAATGGTTCAAATTTAGGAAGCAAAGCTTTTTCATGGTTTGTGGTACCTGAAACAAAGACCTCTTGTAGGGTATCACAGCCATACAAGGTAGTTTGCTTTCTATTGGGCAAAAAAGAGACATTGCATGAATTCCAGCTGCAACGTCATACTATTCTTTGTTTCTACTGTTAATTATTTATTACTTCTGAAATGGTATAAAAGAGTTCAATCTGGCTTTACATTCAGTTCAATGACTGAGTTCTCCCTATTTTAGAGAAGAAGGCAGCAGCAGCAATTCTGAAGAAGGCTGCTTCTGAACTGCACTGGACTTCACTGGAAGTGGAGAATACTTCAGACAAGTGGTGAGTAGCATCTAGAAGTGGGACTTGACACTTTGCAGTGAATTTGACAGTGTTCTCAAGGGGTTGGCTTGGGGAGTGAAGAATAGATTTATCTTGCTATAAACCAATGTTTTGAAATTTATAAATAAATAATTTCCTGTGCTAGCCAAGTACTCAGCTTCTATGTAACTGGAACTGAAACTGTAACTCTGAAATCCGTCTTCATCTCCTAGTGTAACATATTTCTATGGAAAATAACTTTAATTTTCACCAGAATTCTTTAGAAGAAAATCCACCAAAACTCAGCAACCACCCACAAACAACACTTCATTTGAAGAAGAAATTTAATCTTTCCACTTGTCAGTATAAGCGATCAGATTGTGACTCATATAAAATATTGAAATGCAAATATAGTAATTCATCATTTTGCAAAGGTACTTTAGGATGGATAGTACAGATACAGGAAAAAATACATATGTGTTTTTTTCCACTATTTTAACTAAATACTTACAAGATGGGTAATTCTGGGAGCTGGAGTGTCTACAGTATTTGAGAGTAACTTTTTCTAAATAGTTCAATACCATTCCTCGTCAATGGGATTTTAATATTGGGACTGCTGGACATTTTTAATAAACAGTGTAGGAAACATTGACTTGTACATTCTCACCAGAACCAGAATAGAGATAGATAGATAGATAGATAGATAGATAGATAGATAGATAGATAGATAGATAGATAGATAGATAGAACTGCTTGAGAAAAAATAATCTTTTCAGTTCTTAATGGAGTTCCATTGTACCTATTTTAACCAGATAGTTATTTCACTTACTAGGATCTAATACATAAACTGTTACTGCTTTGGGAATACAGGAACTCAAAAGGCATTCTTCACATTGGATGCTCTAATTAATCAATCTTTTAATTAATCAATGGTGAATTTCTTTTATGTGAGTGTGTATGTGTGTTTACAGCACCAGGGAGAGGAGCACATTCATTGCAGCACACACCATAAACTAGGGACAGAGGCATCTGTCTTGAAGCACAGGCACAGCTTACATCTCTTACACTGCAGGAACAGCTCTGTTTTGGAAAGGCACAAGCACTCAGCCTTAGAAAACTTCTCCTATAGATGAGTAGAAAAATGATAGCACACAAGCTATGGAATAAGACTGAATGGCAAAATTTTTCTTCACCTTTCTCTTTTGCCAGAGTTGTTTTAGTAGGCAGTTTTGCCTCTCAAAGGCAAAAATTACTAGATGTCAGCTGATCATGGACAATAAGACTTACTGAGTCTCTCTGGGTTATTTTTACACCAGTGTGTTTTTCAGACTTTGCCATTCACACCTTATTGTGTTCGTGTCTTTTTTGCTGCTTCTTTTTCCTTCTTCTAAAAGAAAGCAATTCTGTGCTATGGTTGACAGAAATGCGTCCTGAGGGGTAAAAAGCCCTTTTCAATCCTGAGAGGTTGTACTAGTTTAAAATTACACGTGAATTTTGTCAGCTGGAGGCTGCTCTTCCACATTTCTCCTGTCCATAGCAGTGCAATGTTGACACAGACATTATTTTCCCATGGAGATAGTATAATTTGAGTATAATGGAGATAGGGAAGCTGTGCATGCCCATCATGGGGAACTTATGACAGGAGAAGCTTTTCTATCACAGATAAACTGCCTGAAGCTTGTTTGTGTTTTCCTTTGGATGGAGTGGCTGGGGCCTTGATGCTAGTCCAGGCTCATCTGATGAAGATGGCAAATGGCCACTGAGCCTTGTGCTCAGACTGGACAGCAATAATTGGTCTAGTCCAGGTCTTAGACACTTCTTAGTCTGACTTGGCTTTTTGGGGTTTTTTTTAGCATCTGTGTTCTTTAACTCAGCTTTTCTGAGGTGGTCATCTCCTTGGTGATTTCATCATCTGACTTAGCAAATATGGCTGTTTAGAATCTTAGTTCACCTGAACTGCTCCCTTTGCATATTTGCTTTTTCTGAACACGATGGCTTTCCAAAAGCTTTTCTTTTTCCTGACTTGCAGTCAGTAAATGAAAGTGGAATGTTCAATAGAAGATCAAAATTAAACCTGGATTACAGTAGGTTTATTCATACCTCTCCCTAGTCAGTTTGATGTGCCAGTCATAATGTTCCTTTTTGGTGAACTGCTGAGCCTTCTTTGCCAAGGCTAACAATTCATAGCACTCAGATGGATTCAATGTCCTGCCAGTGAACTCAACCCATACATGTTAAATAAACTCTTGGATAAATAGATAAGCAAACTGTAGCTGAAATGGAAGATATCCCCTGGCCTGACATTAGTGAGCCCTTCCTGATTTGTGAAGTGTCTCCTTATTAACCGTACAAGCTATGGAGCAGAAAAATCTAATCTGCTGTGACAAAGAAAAAATAATGAATTAATATCTTTGGGTCGACATCTTTAGCAACTTTAGTTGGTACTAGCAGTATGAACTTCAGAGGGAAGGAACACTTTTCCACACTATCTATTAAAATGTTTCAGTAAGTTGTAAACAACAGCATGAGAGTAAACATGAGCTTTTCATTCCCCTAAGTGGATCATCACTTCCTTAGATTTTGTTGCACTTTGCAATCTGAAGATCAGATTTCTGTTTGTTGAAATCATGTCTCTCCTCCCTGCACGAGTCAATAAGATGGAAAAATAACATTGACAAATCCATGCAGGATTTCAGTGACTTCTACTCCATCCCCAGTTCAGATTTCTTATTTTTTGCATCAACTAGAATTGATGCAAAAAGAATGCCTGTTCTGGATATAGTAGCATTCCTTTTGCTACAGTCAACTCGTTATCTTAAAAAAGTAAAAGAGGGTTACCTGAGATATATGAGGGATAGCTCAATCTTAACACTTATGCTGATGGCACATTGCTAGCAATTAAACCTTCCAGACACAACAGAAGTATCTTAAAATGTTTTGAAGATGTTCTGAAATAAATTCAGCCACATAAAAATAAGTTAAGTTAGGGAAGGCAGACACAAATTATCCCTGCTGGTGGCTTGGCTGTGAGGTTACGTCTCCTTAGATGCTTAGCAGATTGTTTCTGACTTTGTTGTTTCTGTTTCAGTGCTATGACCCATATGCTCTTTATCTTGACAGCTCTTAAATTCCAGTTTGATGATGCTTTGTTTGTGCTCTGTCAGAACCTTTATTAATTTAATTATCTACATTAATCCATATACAAAAACTGTATGGGATGTGGGAGCCTCAGTGAACAGGTCATGACATTATTTTTCATATACTTATTAAATGTGGCATGGGACAGGAGAACTGTTTGATGAGACTAAGCCTCTCTCCTATAAAATGAAATAGATTTCCATGAAAGCCCTTTTTGAAGAACAATTTAGGAATTGTCTTAAAGCCCCTTGAAGCAGAGGAATAGGAGTTTGTTTGCAGGTTTTTGCTATTGATTGCACTGGTAAGTAGAGAGGGAAGAAGGTAACTTTCTAGCTTTAGTGCTTCTAGGATGTTGTTCTATCTCTGGTTTCTCTTAAAATCTCAGACTGAGTGCTTGGAACCATCTGATATAATGGCCCCAGTACTGCCATTGTCTCACAGAAGTGATTTCATTCTAAAAACCTCCTGTAAGAGTGATGGCCTCAACAACCCAGTGTGCTGCTTCACCAAACTGCCTGTTACCCCCCATGTCTCATAGATCACTGTCTTGTAGACTCCTGTCTGAATGACAACTTGCACTCAGGACTGGATCTATCATTACCATAATGGCCACATAGGCAAAAATCTTGAAATGTGCTGTCATCTCAAGATGTTGAAGCGGAATAACACACTAAACCATGTTCCAAATTAACTGAACAAACTGGCAGACTGCCCAAGATCATACAATGAGGCACCATGTAAAGAACAGCATCAGATCCTCTCTGAAACACCAGAAATTGTTTTGTTACTTAATAAATTAAGATTAAAATGCCCTTTAACATTATTTAAGTACATATGGTGATGTACAGCCAAGAATTTACTTGATAGAACAGTAAATAAATGGACTCCTCCTTTGCAAATGCACAATGACCTAGCTAGCATAAGGTCTAATAACCATTAGAATCACACCAACAATTAATCCAAATGCCCTGGCTGGAAGCAAGCCATAGTAATGTAGTTCCACCTGACTGACTAAACTTCTTTTGTAGTTCCTGTGGGTCTGATGTTCCTCCTCTAATAGTGACAGCATGTCTACTAAAGAGCCTGAAACTTTTATCTCTCCTGAACAGTAACACAATTTTGCCTCTTTTCTTCTTCAGCTATTATTTAACAAGGTAACAGAATGGAGAACAAACAGCAAAGCAACGGCATGAAGAAAGAAAATAGTGCAGTAAAGAAAAAAATGGTGAGTGAATTCATAAAATCTTCTGTCAAGGCATTTGTTTGCTATTTGGAGACTGGAGGTAGAAAATTATTATGAAATAATTATGTTGAACCTATATGAATAGTTACCTTTCTCTTTTTTTTTTGAGTAGCATATGTTTCATTTCTGTAACTAACCAACAGTGATTGGAAAGGGTCAAAAATTGTGTGTTAAGGTGAGAAATTATGTACATATTAATCACATGTAACCATGCTATTTGTATTTGAGTATGAACTGAACAATTTACACTGTGATTTAACATGAAACAAAACAAAACATAGGAGTCTGATTCGTCTCAAATACAGCCTATATATTCCAGGGGCTTGATTCTCCTAACTTGACTCTTTTACTGCTCACAGCAATTCAGAGATTATAAGTGTTGTGCAGATCTTCCACCAACATGTACAATAATTGTAGACATTAATGAGTAGCATCTGGCTTCCTATTCAAACATCTGTATCTGAACCAATGACACTCCATAGCTGCTGCATCACAAACTGCTTTCCAGCCTGTATTGCTCCATTACTTACTGTGTCTTTGGGAGCTCTGAGCTAGTTCTGGGGTATGCAACATATCAGAAGTGAAAACAGCTCAGATTTACACCAGTATCAGCTACAGTCGCTTGGGGACAATTCCCAGATGCACTTAATACTCATCATTGCCAACTAGAAGGTGTCATTTAACACTTAGCAGTTCAAAATTCCATGATTGCAAGTATGTACCTTCAAATATAATAGCTGAAAGCTTTTATCTTCCCCAGGTGGCATGTCTAATCCCCATCCTTAGCACAGCAGTAGTGTGGCATGTCAGATCTAAACCTCCTAAGGCTGTGGAAACATCCTTAACATCTTGATTGGCTACAAGTCTTGTGGTACCTTCGCTTTCCAGCCTCGGCAACAGGGGAATAGTCTTCCCCGCCTTAGTCCAGAGCCTAGCTGCCAGACAGGCGTCCAGCCGGGACTCAGCAGGGGGACCCAAGCCGAGGTCCCCCAGCCCCAGTGCCAGGCGGTGGCGGGGCTGCGGTTGATATTCGCGACATTCCTGGCCCAGCTGCGCTGCTGGGGCCAGAGGCAGCGCAGCACGGCGGAGGGCGGGCACGCTGTCCTGAGTTATGTGCGGGCACGCACAGGTGCGAGCTCCTGCCCCCCATCGCCAGAGTGCTGCCCGCAAACCCGGCATCGGCTCTGTCCCCTCCGGGAGACAGGGACAGGGGCAGTGTCGGGGGCAGTGACAGGGACAGTGAAAGGGACAGAGACAGGGGCAGGGACAGGGCAGGGACAGGGGCTGTGTCAGGGGCAGTGAAAGGGACAGAGACAGGGGCAGGGGCAGGGACAGGCACGGGAGCAGTGACAGGGACAGGGGCGGGGGCTGTGACAGGGGCAGGGGCTGTGTCGGGGCAGTGACAGGGGCAGGAGCTCTGTGAGGGGCAGTGACAGGGGCAGTGACAGGGGCTGTGTCAGGGGCAGGAGCTGTGTCAGGAGCAGTGACAGGGGCAGGGACAGGGGCTGTGTCAGGGGCAGTGACAGGGGCAGTGACAGGGGCAGTGACAGGGGCAGGAGCTGTGTCAGGAGCAGTGACAGGGGCAGGGACAGGGGCTGTGTCAGGGACAGTGACAGGGGCAGGAGCTCTGTCAGGGACAGTGACAGGGGCAGTGACAGGGGCTGTGTCAGGGGCAGTGACAGGGGCAGGAGCTGTGTCAGGAGCAGTGACAGGGGACAGGGGCAGGGACGGGGCAGTGACAGGGGCAGGGACGCGCCGCCGCCCCCCGCCCGCCCCCGCGCTGCCCCGCGCTGCCCCGGCGATGCGCGGCCGTTGTGCCCGTGCGGAGGCGGCATGGCCGGAGCGGCGCAGCCCGAGGCGCACACGCTGGTGCAGCGGGGAGCGGAGCGCGGCGGCCGCGCCCGCCGGGGCGTAAGTACCGCGGGGCAGATTCTAGCTTTCCAGCTTTCCGAGCCGCGGGAATGCCCGCAGCCCGCACCGCGGAGCGGCAGCCAGCCCGGCGCGGCGGGCGGGGGAGCTCGGCCTGCGCTGCCCACGCCTCGGGGAGGATTAACGGGAGAGGGGACGATCCTGTCTGCCGGGGTGCGGAGCGTGGTGCGCGGAGGCTGCGGGAGCCGGGGTAACAGCCCCGGGGGTCCCCCTAAAGCCGGGCGGAGCTGGTCGCACAGCCCTTGCCCGCTCGGAAAGTTGTCGGTACCGGGGCAGGGTAGGCCGGTGGTGGGCAGAGCTAACACATGGCAGCGGCCGAGCCCGGACCCG
This sequence comes from Erithacus rubecula, assembly GCF_903797595.1. Lineage (NCBI taxonomy): Eukaryota > Metazoa > Chordata > Aves > Passeriformes > Muscicapidae > Erithacus > Erithacus rubecula. The sequence continues at coordinate 11,727,447 of NC_136687.1, read as the reverse complement.
GAGGATGGGCGGGGGTCAGCGCGGAGCCGGTGCGTGCCCGGCCGGGAGCGCAGCCGCCGCCGCGGGTGAGGCGCTGGCCGGCCAGAGCGGAGCCAGGCGAGGGGCTGCTGCTGCTTCCTCGCTGCTCCCCAGGACCACCCGTGCTGGCAAGCGCTCAGGGCAAGGGCAGAGCCAGGGAGAGAGGGACGGAGGTTTCCATTCATCGCCCGCAGCCCCGAGGGCAGAGCTGCCGGAGGGCGCCGGGTCTCAGTGAGGTGTCCCCAGAGTGGTGCTCCAGAGAACAGCTTTCCTGTGTCGATTCTATTGAACAGAATTCAATATCTGTTTTAAAATATTAAACTTCCTTGTACATGCGTTCAATGTTTACCACTAACAGCTGTGCTTAATTTTAGTCTGAGGAGAGGGCTATAACTAACCAAAGTACAATACTCTAAACTGTGTTTAGAAAACTGAAATGCAAACTGTCATGCAGTAAAAAAAAAAAAAAAAAAAGGGACTATTTGAGACTTATGGCAGCCAGCACAAATATTTCACTGCATACTGAACAAGAACTGGAGTTACTAAAAGCATCTGCAGACCACAGTGCCCTGGGATCTGTGATTAGACAGAAAATGTGGGCTTTCACTGGTAAGCAGTCCTGGGTACCTGCAGGTCTCTCTGCGAGCTGACACGCAGCTCTCCTGACTGAGCACTTAGGGCTGTGGTGACGGTCACACGCTCCTGCCCCCGGGCTGGCAGCAGCGAGCACACGCATGGCCGTGAAGCCAAGCAACACCTATGAAGGAGGCGTGGTCCTTCTTGTTTCCTGGCAATTTTAAAAGACACTATGGGTTGTGCTTATCTTTCCTTTCCTTTTACTAATGTTGCCACAGGGTAAATTTTTTTTAAGCAACAGTTTGATTTTTTTGTTGTTGTTGTTGTTGCATTCTTGCTTCATTTTGCTTTTGTCTTTATCTGGTATTGCTGAAACTTGAGCAAATATTTAAAATACTGAACAAGGAGACAGGTCATGGAGAAGTTGAAGTTCTCGTTCCAAGTTCCAAAAACTCCCAACTGAGTGAGCCTGAGGTTTTCTGCAGCAGCCTGTATTCTTAAAACTTCATAGTACTGAATAAATTTCTAAATTCAGTTGTTACAGTGTGAGGTTTTCTAGGTGCTTCTGTGTTTTGCCCTGAATTATCTTCCAGTTAGCCTCATGTGCATATAATTTGCCTGTACTGAAAGTTTTATGCATTCATTGGTATTTTTAATAACCCTTAGGTTATATGATCCAAATATTTTTGCTTGCAGGATTTTTCTGACATGTCTAATGTTGTTGCAGTAGAGCCCTTTAGAAATATTGCACCAAGCTTACTGCATAACACTTGAAAACTCACACTTATTGTTTGTGAACCCTTTGGGAGCAGCCTGGTAGATCACCAGAAATACTTTTCCCAGTATCATTCATTCAGAGTAGTAGCAATTTCTTCTAAGTGCAGGAATGCTTGTGCATAGCAGAAATAATAAGCACCTAATATGAGGTTATCATCAGAAGTTAAATAAATCCTTATGTCAAATTTCTACATTTTGTTAAGAAAGTAATGGTGCAAACTCTGTGTGTGTGTGGCAGGCTCATTTTAAGAAGCTGGCTAATAATAATAAGTTGTGTTTGGCTTATGTAATGATCTCAGCAGGATATATTCCTTATACAAAGCTTTTCACTACCTGCACACTTCCTCCTGACCTGGCCAAAAACAGGCTGGTTAATGAACTGTGTAATCTCTTAAAAGGTTCCCACATCATGTGGAAGAAGTTGAACACTCAGCCGTCCTGCAGGGTGCATTTTGAACACTCATTGTTGGCAGCTGTGAGCATGGCAGACCCCACAGGTGTGGGGTGTACACTGACCCCCACCCTGGCACCTGGGTGTCTCATCCCTTCTCCAGCAGTGTGGCACAGGAGCTCTGGCAGCATCCCCAGTGTGTTCACCCACCCTGCTGTGCCTGCAAGGCTGGTGGAGCTCGTTCCAGCCCACTGCCACTGCAGCTATGCCATGAGCCAGCTACACCAACCTCCTTCAGGCTCAGGAGCTGCATTTTCCAAAGCCAGCACACAGCTTTGTGCAGCTGGCAGAATGTATTCACTCATTAACCTGTTTATGGTGTGGTGGGTGATACAGCTGAAGCTGAGTTTCTTAGGCCTGCTTAAGCAGGTCTTGCTCCTTTTGAAAGAACTGAGGCTTCAGTGAGAGGGGAGGCTGGATGTAAATAGCAGTGAACTGTGCCCAAAATTCTATATTCTTTTCATAGCTGTCTTAAAAATTGAAAACACATTAAAATACATCCATTTTAACATATTTGGAGTTGTCTTTCATTACCTACACGATGGCATTTGCAATTGACCTGTCACCAAAACACTAATTTCAATGTCTCAGGAATAGCTGGCAATGGTCTCTTCTGCCACACTCTGTAATCCTGCAGGAGAAGTGAGTGGCAGAAAGTAATACTGGGGAAGCTGGAAAGGAATGCAAATGCAAAATCTCTCAAATCGAAGCCATTCTACCTTGTTTTCAATACCTGATGTGGAAGCAGAAATTGCAGAGTTGGGCTAAAAAGAGTATGAGGAGGATGAGGGGAGGAGACCTGAAGAGGGAGAAATACAGATGTGCCACTGGGAAAAGGGCACTGGAGAGTGGGTGCAACAACTTGCTGTTGGAAACTTGCATTTGGATGACAAAACCAAGTTTGTAGCCATAATTTTAATTTTTTTGGTCACAATTGCATAAATCCTTATGTTGGGGGGGACACACCATCTCATGATTTTTCATCCAAGTCAGATCTACCCACAGACCTGTGTGTGACATATATGCTATACCTTACTTCACTGTGCTACTGATACACTCTCAACAATTTCCTTTGCTGAGATTATGCTTCTCCAGCATTTTAATTTTTGGTTGGGAGCTACTGGAATGCTTGCAGCAGAACTCTGTGAGATTGAAAGAAGTTCAAATGTTCACTTGTGCCTCCATAGATGTTAAGTGACATGCTGTCACTTCAAATGTATTTTTTCTCAGATTGAGCAAGGCGAAGTGTTTCAGGCTATTATTCTGCAGCAAGGACATCTGCCTGAAGGAGCTATTCAAGACAGCTAAGGAGAGTTTAAAACCTGAGGTACATAAATTTTGAGTGTATTAACAATGGCTGCATCTTTTCTTTGTATTTCAGAATTGGTCTGGAAGTCTTATTCTAGCCTCCTTAACTGGTGCTTTTGGGTCGTCTTTTCTTTATGGTTACAATCTGTCGGTGGTGAACGCTCCTGCAGTGGTAAGTGACTGACGAAAGTGGAATTTAAATCAGTAGAGGGCAGCCTCGTCCTTCTATTGTGCTCCTCAGCATCCTGCCTTTATAGCTCTGAGTACATAGTAGAAGGGGATTAAATCTCTTATAGTAACGTTCCTTTGCCCAAAACCTTCTTTCTGCTTTCCATGAGGTCTTCACATGAATTCAGGGACTGTCAGAGAGCTAAATGCTGCTGTGGAGGTGAATGGGTGCACATGGTTTGCTTCTCATTCTCCCAGGTCCAACCTAATCCTGAATCTTCTTGCACACTTTTATGTGATAAAGTATTTTTAATATCTGACTGTTGAGTATTCAGTAGCTGCATGCACATGTTCAGCAACTTCTGTTCACATTCTAGAGGGTCACTTTTCATTTCATTCCCACAGTGCTGATATTGTAAATAATGCTTCTGGTTTGCTCTTAAATAATGGGCCTCCTCTTCTGTGCTTTGTTGTGATGCCTAGTTTGGTTCTGAATTTTAAGCTTCTGGGTTGACCATCTATTGACTGCAACATGTGGGATAGATTTGATTAATAGAGCACTGTGAAATCAGTATGCAAAATTCATGAGGATTTCATTAAAATATCTGTTATTACAAATGGAAATCTGAACTTTTTTTTTTTTTTTTTTTTTTTTTTTTTTTTTTTTTTTTTTTTACACTGGTTATCTAGAGATCCTCAATTCAGTCAAACACAGCAGGAAGAAATTCAGTGAATTGCAACACTATTTTGAAAAGTAGCTAGTAAATATTGGGAATTAATTGTGGAAATTCCAGCTCAAAATTGTTCCTTTCCAAAGCTAAGCTCCTTTTTTCATGAAAATCTCCTATTAAAATATGTGGCTGGATTTCCACCTAAACTTATTTTTCATGTTAAAGCTTGATGAAATATTTATGCAAATAACAAAAGAAGCATTTTTTAAAATTTATGTTTCATATATGGATTTTATCTGGTAAACTATTGACTCAAAGAAGTAAGAAGAGACTCAGACTCTAGGAATTTTTAATTGCTTGCTTCATAATTTCTGGGAATTTTCTTCAAATTTCCTGGTGTTTTATATAATGATAACTCAAGGTTAAATAAATTGGATGTTAGCATGACATATCCAAGCATAACTTTGCCTAACAACCATCAGAGGATAAACACAGCTTAGAAAAAATCAGCAAGAAGTCATGGTATTGATTGTCCTGATGGAAAAATCCTTCCTGCACTGCCTTAGAGCTGTCAACAAAGTAGTGAGAACAATTTATAAACTTTTAAGTGCCATTTTATAAATGGACTGTGCTGGTAGTCCGAGCTTTCCTGTCACTTTCTGCAGGAGTAAAGGAAAGAATAATGATGGGATGAGTTCCTTGGCAGCACTCACAAAGTTCTCTTTGAACCATGCAATAGTTTGCAGTGGTATGGGTGGGGAGGTTGAAAATGCAACCCCGTGACAAATGCTAAATTCCAGGTTTTGTACTTAATAACACTTACCAGGATTGTCTGTTTTTGCTTGAAATCTTTAGTGTGACTTTTGGGCACTGTGCTGATGGCTTTGGTCATACCAGCACAGGTATGCATGAAGGCTCTCTTGGTTTCAGTGTTTGATTGAGAACTTCATATGTCTCTTACTCATGTTATGCCATACATAAGGGATAAGGAGTGGTCCTACTGACAAGCAAGTGGTGTAGTTCAAGAATATACCACTCTGTCCTCTGGCCCTCTCTCTAGCTCCAGCATTAATGTGAGTCTTCCATTTGCCTACCACTGACCACTTTCCTGCCCCTGTCCCTGAAGATTGGTGGCCAGATTGAAGGGAAGGGCATAGCCTGAGATCACAGCCAGGGTGGGAACAGTGAGCCACATCAAAGCTGTGCTTCTTGCAGCACAAGAAAAGGAACCTTTGCCCCATCTGTTTTCACCTGTGTATTACTAAATCAGTCTGCTGCAAGATGATCCTTTGGGAATACTGATATGAGACGACTGAGAAACACCAAAGCAGAGTATCTTGTAGCTGTAGATAAAAGGAACCCTGTAGGAGGTTTACTGGGAGTGCAGTACTTCCTACAAGTTGTAAGCTGAGTTTAATTTCCAAACTTGTAGGATGAATAACTTCTTGTGGTAACATGCAGCTTACAGCCAACATTGTCAGATTGTCATTCTCTCTGTAGAATGCTGGGTTTCTTCTGCCCATTTACTTCAGTAAAATTCCTCTTGATGCTGAAGTTCTCCAGCTTTAGAGAAGGACTGTATAATCCTCTGAGAAGTAGGGGGAAAAGGCATGATGATGAAAATTCACTAAATCACAGGATGTTTCTAGGATTCTCAAACTGAGCATGTCAGCAGGATGTCAGCAGAAGCTGACAGAGTGAAGGAAGTTAATTTAAGGCTGAAGTGTTGAAGAACTATCTGTAAATTCTTGTGTCCATTTTCTTTCAGTGACACGAATTGTGTCAGCTCATCAAACCACAGAGGAATTCTCCTACAGTTTTCACTGGTGGGCTTTACTTTAGTAAAGTGAAACTGTTAGTTTTAGTTTACTAACTTTAGTTAGTCTAACTTCCTGATTGCTGCAAGAGGGAAATAAGCTGCACAAACTCTGTTCAGAGCTAAGGTTGCTTCCCACTCAGTTGCCTGTAGTTCTGTGGGAAAGAGCATGGCCCATCACAGGTATCATTCCTTGAGAAACCCAGAATTACAAGTTTCCATGGGCTTGTTCAAAGAGTTACCAGAATTTACTAAAAACATATGGGAGCACTTGGCAGTAGGAAGACAAAAGACTTAATTGAATACAAGATGAAGCTGTCTTTTTCTGAGCTGACTTTCTGCAGTTCATTTCGTGGACTGATTGTGGGCAATGACTGTGAGACAATGATGAGCTTTGTGCTCTGCACAGGAAGCAAAGTCCCTGTGACTTTCTGCCTCTCCACCCTTGCCCTTATCCTGCAGGAGCTGCAGGCTGAGCTCCTGTGGCACTAACATGCAGCCTGCTGTGACAGCTGCTTCAGTGGCTGTCACTGTGTGTGAGCCATGGTAAGACCAGGAAAATATCTCTCTTGTTTTTAAAATATATCCATTATATTCATATATATAAAATTTATATATCCCTTATATTCCTCTTCTCTTTTTCATCCCAGCACTATTATCATAATGAACTGAGGCAGTTGATAAATGAAGATACTCATATCAGTTAGCCACCATTTTTTGTAGATTTTGTTTAGGGGCTAAAACTTTTGTATACAGGTTTATTCCTTTAGTGTTATTGAGACATCTGATCAAAATCCCAAAGGAGCTTTTACACAGAATTCAATGGATTCAAATCCAATGGATTTGTCTACCAGGTTTGTTTTGTGTTCATCTTCTGAAAACCTCTGTGAAGGTTATAGCTTCATATTTATTGGCAATATGAGTCCAGAGAGAGGTGCTAGTACATGTCAGAACATCCATCTATCTATTACTAGTGAGTGTTTTAGTTTGTACTTTCTTTTCATGAATATTTGCTATGCTGATAAAATTAGTCATAACACAAGGGAAGAGTAATTTACATACTATTTTTAGTCATTATCATTAAGAAGAAATGTTAATAGTGTTCTAAAAGTGTTTTCTCTTAATATTCATTACTATCAGAAATTAATTTCAAATAGACTAGATGTCTGAATCTAAATATAATCTGAGTATTGGCATTAAAGAACAAAGATCTTGATTTAATGGCAGATTGATTTGGAATCTTACTGTGAGACTTCTAAATAATTCAAGCACCAAATTGACTTTATTTTTTTTCTATTTCTATTTCTATTTCTATTTCTATTTCTATTTCTATTTCTATTTCTATTTCTATTTCTATTTCTATTTCTATTTCTATTTCTATTTTCTATTTTCTATTTCTATTTTTACTTTAATTATTTTATATGGTTTTTTCCCTGTATGTTTAGAAATATTTAAGATAGGATGGGAGAAATAACCTTGTTCTCCTTTTAATTCAGGTTACAAGAAGTTTACTAGAAATTTTATAGATGGAAGACAGGAAATTGTATATTTTACCTTCACCTTTCTTTGATATTTTACAGATAGAGAGGTGATGATTCAAACTAAAAGCCCTCAAAGACAATATTTCATGTGTCCAAGGCCAGACTTTAGGTAAAGTTTGAAGTTCCTAGTTTGAAGAAGGAAAATGTAGTGGCTTTTTATGCTGAGTCCTGTCCCAGGGTAATTTAGGAGCTGTTACATTCTGAATAAAATCAGAGAAAAACTGGGAAAAAGTGCCAAGATTAAACTTTTGATACTGTAGAGGTTGAGAGCTTTTCCCAAGTGTGTTGTGTCCTTCTGCTGTAGTGGCTGCAACTTCCTGGTGCTGTGTCCTCGCCAGAGCATCAGGCACCATGGTGGCATTTCCTTGGTTTGGAAAAGGTAGCAGCATGAAAACAAGGAAGCTTGACTAAATAGAAAGTAAATAGGTGATGTCTCTGCAGGCAATACAGAGACTATGTTAAAATGCTGTCATGGAGCTATGATATCTTTAATTTTTAAAAAGATGAAGAACTTAGTCTAATTAAACGTTAGGGAAGCTGTTAGAAGGCATCCTTTAAAAGCCTGTAGTTGTGCCCAGGTGAGGAAAGCAGAGGAAGAGTATAAATTTTGGCATGTTAAAGACTAAAGTGTGATCTTGTCCTGGACATTCTTGTCTACCTGTGGGTTTTTTCCCCACCTGGTTTGGTATTGCCTCATGATTCTATGCATATATGCTTGGACTGATTCAGTTTGATTGCAATTGTGTCTATAAATGAGGCCCCATTTTTTGGAGGAGGGAGGCAGAAGAGCAAGAGTGATTCCTGCAAGAAAGCTGCTGGGGGTTTCTGGGTTTTTAATTTCCATCACTTGTATTTAAAGTGTGTGGTTTTTTGTTGACTGGCATTGGTGGGGGGATTTTTTGCACATGTTCTCATTATGTATTTTGTTCCAGTTTATCAAGAAGTTTTACAATGAAACTTGGGAGAGGAGATATGGCTTCTCAGTGGATGAGGGCACGCTGACCCTCCTCTGGTCCGTGACCGTTTCTATCTTTGCCATCGGTGGCCTCGTGGGTGCCATTATTGTTACCCCAATTGTGAAGTTCTTTGGAAGGTAAGTTTGCATTATTTAAAGTAGTTTCCCACCTAGTCTCTCTAGAAGGTTTTACTTTTATTTAAAAAAATAAAAAACAAAAAACAATGACAACAAAAAATCTTTAAATCTGAAAACTTCCTGTGCATCGTTTGAGTCACAGAAGCTTTTTGCTCTGAATGGGCAGTGGGTTGAGATGTGCAGGAGTGTGACTTGTCAACTGTGCCAAAGGAAAATACCATAAAATGGAAATTATTTCACAAAGGACTGGCAGAACCTTGTTTCATGAGTCTCCTGAGTATCTTACTGTAAACAAACTAAGCTATCAACATATCTCATTTGTTTATTAATAGCATTTGCTGTCATATGGTGATAAAAATTTACCCTTTTTTCAATCCTTGTGTCCACTTGAAATACAGTTTGAAGAAATGGACTAGGATTAAGTTCATGTATGGCCTTCCCCAAGAAAGGGGTATGCCATCCATTCTGTACAATGCAGTACTTGACCAAGTCTTGACCACAGAGATTTGTAGTGGTGTGTGTTTGCATTTTTTGCTGCGGGTACTAACTGTCAAAATTCAGTGTCATAAAGTCTTTCAAATAGAATTTTAAAGATAATTTTTAATTTATCTATATTTAGAAGGGCATTAAAAAATCCCCACCATTATAGCATTCATTACAAATGCTTATTTGGATTTCTTAAAATTGTAAATTCAATATTTTTGATTATCTCTTGGTCAGTTAAATCGCAGGAGAACATCATCATGGAGGCTTAAATATAAGTGTAAACCTCCAGTGTTCTTAATTTCCTGTTTATATTTTCACTATTTCTATTAGATTGTACTTTTCTAGATCTATTTTTATCCCAACTATTCTCTAACTTGTTCATATGTAATTTTTCATCTCAAAGAGTATATTTTCAAGTTCTTCTATTTCATGCTTACAGCAGGTCAGTATTCTTAGCTGTTACCCATTCTTCAGGAATCTATTTTGTCACTTCAGCACTCGATTTTCAATTTTTAAATATTTTCCATAGTTACATTATTTTTTTCTAGGTTTTCAATTTCTTCTGCCAAATCATACATTTGGCTTTAACATACTTGTTAGAAATATGAAACTTTGCCTGACTCAGACTGATTAATTCTCAGAATATTGCTGAGTCTTTATTAAAATAAATGGAAGTAAAAATGAGTTCAGAAGGCTGAAATTTTCAGTGAAGAGTAGAAGAGCTTTGTGTGCAGGTTTGTGAAAATGGTGGCTGGTTTCTGCCATAGATACACCACTTCTACTGGAGCTGGTCAGGTTTCCAGGGCAGACCTTTTACACTTGCAGACTCTGCCCCTGTTTATGATGTTTATCTCCATTAAGCCATGCAAACAGCTCTGTTGCAGGTACAGTGGGTGAGTGCTGGAGCAGAGATGGGAAGGGGCTGTGTCAATAAGGGCTGCTCAGCAAAGAATGGTTCTCAAGTTTGCTGTTCACCCTACAGTGTGTTTGTCTGGTCTAGGAACCCAGACTGACATGTCATTATGGTAATTGAGGAGCACATAGTGAAATGTTGGCAGAACAATAAAATACTTTGCTGTTAAATTGCTCAAGTGTAGGTTGGAGGGTTGTGTGTATGATGAAACTGAGCTCCACTTACACTGACACAGAATAATGAGCTAAGGGGGATTAAAAGCTCTAGTCAGAAATAATGTATGACTTCAAAAGAACAATTTTGAATCATATTGCTGTAAGGTTAAAAACATAAATTCCAAATTATTGGATTCCTAGCCCTATTTGCTTCAAGAGACATGTAATTTTTTGAAAGGGAATCTTCATCCACATAAACATAATTCCCAAGTTCAGATGTGGCTTTGGCACATCATAATTTAAATTCTCCTCTTCTAATGAAGAGGATCTGCTGTTGTTTATCCTGAGCACCCAGACCAAAATGCTCAAGGGATTCTTTAGGTCACTTCTAGGGAGACATCTTAGTCTGAGCATCACAACAGGCTCCTCTCCTTCTCCCTGGTACCACAGCAAGTGGTCACACTCAGTGCCTTCACTGAAAGTTCAGTACAAAGAGATGGGGCCAGTGGGCAGCAATTCCTCTGTGCCACTCCTTGCTCCTCACTCCTCCTCTGCTCCAGTCTGGGTGCCCATGGACCACAGTCCCTCTGGAATGTCCCTGCTCAGGCCTGGATCACCCTCTCCTCCACTGACCTGGTCACACCCTCACTCCATCTCCCACAGAAGCCACTCCTGCAGCCCCAGTGCTTCCAAAACCTTGGTACAGACTCTTTTTCTCAAAAGATGTGTATTTTATAGCTTTTATTTAAATTAAAGGAGAAAAAAGCAATGTCTTCAGGTGAATGTATAAGACTTGTTTGACCTGAATGAATATTTTCTTTCCATTTTTGTCATTATTTGTATCACTTCAGCCATCTCAGAATACATCTGAAAAATCTATTCCAAATAGTACAGTCATCACTCTGATGGTTATGTTGTACAGACTTGAAAAGAATTGTACCTCATTTTTCAATCTTCAAGCCATGCTATTCATTCAGTGCTCAAAACTCACTAGAAAACAGGAATAGTAATTAAAAATACATGTGTTAAAAATATTTCCCTTCAAAAAGGTGCTCATCTGTTGTGACAAGATGAGTGGCTTTTCAAAGGGTGTGAAATTTCCAGTTGATACTTAAGAAATTAGAACTGGTGGGAGAGTTTGTCATTTGCTTTAGAAAGGAAAGGACCAGCCTTCCTGGCCACTCCTTTTTAACTGATCCCTCAAACTTGAGCAGAAAGTTCTGAAAGATGAAAGCTAAAATGAATTATGCTGTTGGCAAATAAGAAATGTAGATGTTTTGAAAATTTTAAAATATGTTTTTGCGATTTTGTTCTTACTTTTTAACAAAGTTATAGTTTGCAGTAAAGAGCATGTATTTAATTTGAAAAAGACTAATGTTTTATTTTACTGTTATAGAATGAAATAATTTTAAAAGATGGGAAGAAATATGTAAACCTGCATTTTGGTTAATTCCAACAATTTTTAGAAAAGTGTTGATTTTTATTACTTGAATGAGCCCAAATATTTTTTGTAACCTGTAGTTATATCAGCTTATTGCTATTTGAAGTATATTTTTTGGGTTCTCCATGCAGATATCTATCCACTGTGTGCTTATTTATATTCATGTACAGAGCCTCAGGTCTGGTACTTGGGTTTTTAGGATGCATAAACTGGCTCCTTGCCTCAGGTCTGGTACTTGGGTTTTTAGGATGCATAAACTGGCTCCTTGCTGTGCTTCTGAAGTACAGCTCTTTAGTTATCTATGTTATGATTTTTTTTAACTGTGGTATAGGGGTGAAACTGTATCCGTGTTGGTATAGTGCTGTTTTTGGGAACTCTACACATCTAAGAGGCAGTGTTTGTTAGGCACTTTTAATTTATAGACATTTAAGAATAATAGCTTAGTGTGCTTCTAGTACAGCTAGATCTAACTGCCATGATGCTGGTGCCTACCCAAACCATCTCTGCCTTTCAGGAAATGCACCTTGGTGCTCAATAACGTGTTTGCAGTGGCAGCTGCATTGCTGATGTCCCTGTCCCTGCTGGCAGGGTCCTTTGAAATGCTCATCCTGGGCCGTGTCATCATGGGTGTGGATGCAGGTAAGCTTTGGTCACACCCTGCATGTCTGAAATGCTTGTGCCGTGCACACACTCCTCCTGTTCCCTGCTTAGGATTTGCTTTACACCAGAGGTGTTCCAGGGGCTAGCTGTAGCCACACTGATTTCCCTGGGACAGAATGGCCCCCTAAGGGCTGGAGGATCTGATGCTTGGAGGAGACTCTGGAATGGATGCTCTCCACTGCTGACAATGCTGGTTTTTTCCCCAGCTTTCCTCTTCCAGCCATGTAGAGTGTATTTGTTTCCATGCCATGAAAACCCCTTGACTAGGAGAGTGTGTTCTGTTATCAACACTGCTTTCTGCTGTGCTTAGAAGTTGTTGGATCCCATGCTGATACCTGCAGGACTAGGGAAGGTTTGGTACCTCCTCAGTTGTTCCTAACAATATGGTCTTTCCAGTTTGAAAGTAAACCATGGGGGCACTGCAGCACCAGAATAATCTTGCAGATAGAATGAAAGGTTTCTGCTAATTTTGATCTCAGACTACCATCAAGCAACCAAATTTCTGGAGTTATGCAAACATTGCCATTGTACTGACCAGGGTCATGCATTTGTTTGTTCTGTTCCTGGCTTTAAGCAGAACTCCTACTTTTATTTTATGCCTATTGTGAAGAGTTCATTGCAGCTATAGTCTTGTATTGAGAGGAACATCTGTTAATGCTGTTTACAGTAAAACTACTTCATCTGACAATGTTTGCTCTGTCTGACTGATGCACTGGGCTTTCTTTCCCTTACCCACACCAGTGTTAACGTGATTTTGCTTGCTTAGGGATGAGCAAATTTAAAACATAAAATCTGTCCTCCTGGAGATTCACATCCCTGAGTAACCTTTGGTGCTCCACATCAACAAGCAGCCTATACACATCACTGTAAATCTGTAACAGATAATCAATCCCACAGTTATTAAATGGTGTGAAAGTAATTCGACATGCAGGGAAAATAATGCATGTTATGTATGGATAGATATAATTCTGCTCCTTGCAAATTTTTATGCCACCCTTGTGAGCAGATTATCACTCAGGCTCCTTTTAATAGAAATTTGTTGCATACCTGGCATAATAAAAATGTTATGACTTAATATATGGGTTTTGTTCTTCCTTTGTAGGCATTTCCTTAAGTGCCCTCCCCATGTATTTGAGTGAAATATCTCCTAAGGAAATCCGTGGTTCCTTGGGTCAGGTCACAGCAATTTTCATTTGTATTGGTGTTTTCACTGGTCAAGTTTTGGGGCTGCCAGAAATATTTGGGCAAGTAAGTATTCAACAGACCTTTTCTATCAAAGAACACAAGCATGCTCTAAGAGTCACATTTTCATGTTTTGACTGGATTCTTTACAAAAGCAGAAAGATTTCTTTTTGAAGCACTTTGTAAAGTAGTTTGCTCCACGTCTTCCAAAAGCACATATTGAAAGCATGACTAAGTTTGGTGGATGTGGCCAGCAGTTCCAACAGCTTCAGTGGCTCATGTGTGTCTGTATGCAGATCTCCTTCTCCCCCTTTCTCCATCTCCATCTATTTTTGCTGGTTTCCAGTTTCTTTGGGCACCATTTAAATGCTTAAGAGTTTATATATTTTTGATCTCTAATTTTTCAATGTGAGATAGAGCTGAAAAAGGCTTGGATAGAGTTATTATGAGAACCTGAATAGGAAGACTCTTGCTTAGTGATTTTAGTGTTCCTTTTAGTGCAATCCTTACTTGTCCTGCTTTTAGACTAAGTTATAGAAAAGCACAGCTAACACACCTTTGTGGAAAGATTATCTATTCATATAAGAGGTTGTCATGCTGTCATAGGCTGAGATTAACTTGGTGGCCACTGGATGTCATCATTACTCTGAATAAATGAACTCTAGTTTTGTTCAGGCTGGCAATTGGAAATACAGAATTACACAATGGGTAAGGTTGGAAGGAACCACAGTGGACACCTGATGTGACCAGGTGCTTTCCATTCAGAGATGAATCTTCAAAGCAGAAGGAAAGGTGTGGAGGAAAGGTCTGCAGCAATCCTCTCACATTGAAACTTTAACACAGAATCCCTTCTGACAACCAGAAAAAGTAGCAAAGAGTTGGAAAATGAGAGGAGCTTGTCCTTTTCTGTCCATTCAAAGGCAACTCCTTTGTAAATACATTATACCATCCTCCCTGACACTTATATTTTTGCCTGACCAGCTTTCTTATTCTGCCCATTTATTCTGTTCAGCTCTCCTGAAGGCTAATGATTTGATTCAATTTACCCTTTATTGAAGGACAGATTTCTCCCCTGCCTGTTCAAAGCAACAGATTTTAGGAAAAAACTTAAAATGGTTTTTATTGTGTGGCTTCTGCAGATGTCCCTTCTCTTGCCTTGGAAGCCAATCTATTACAAATGAGGGCAGAAAATTTAAAGAGGCCAATTTGATTGCTTAGAATATGGGAGCCCTTATGTAGCAGGAGGATTTTTTTAAATTAGGGTTTCTGAAACATGCATACACTTTCAAAGGTGAATTTTATTGCTTGATTTCAGCTCATTCTTGCTGGTTGTATTTCTCATCTTGTCTTCCTTTCTTCACCATTGCTGCTGCTAGCACATTATGGAGGTAGTGCTTCTGTTCTACAACCTGCTTTAGTGTGAAGTTAATTAATATGACACCATTAAAGACAGACATAAATTTATGTAAGAAGAAATATCTGTGGAATTAGTTTTTTCAAGGTGGGTAACATCAGCATGCAAAAGAACAAAGTTTTGGCTGATGTGAATTACAATGCTTTCAGCCAATTTATTTGAGGCAGTTTGAATATGTTGGGCATGTGGGCAGGTTTTTTCTATTAATTTCTCTTAGTTTCAGTCTAGCCAGGATTTTTTTCCCTAGGTTTATGGAGGTCCCATTGAAACTCCTTCAGTGGCAGGTAGTTTTTATTTTGCTGCTCTGTAGTTGTTTTTTTCTTATTAGAATTTGTTGTGAATAATACTAGTTAGAAATACTTGTCTTCTGTCTTGGTTTCATTAATTTTCTGCTGAGATCTGCCATGTGTCTATTACTTGTAAATTGAGCAAATATCTAAGAGATTATTAACCATAGTATCTAAGCAGTGATGGTTTTGAAGAAAGGAGGGAAAAAACAGAGATGAGTGTCTTGCTGGAAGCGACTGAAAAAGGGATGTCAGGATGGGTGAGGAGGTAACAGCAACATTGCTTTGTGGTCAACAGAGGGAAGGGAGAAGAACTGACTGCACCTTGCTAACATGAGAAAGAGGGAATAGAGTGGCTTAATCTCAAAGACAATATGGCTACAAGAATGATTTTTTTATACATATTGTGTGAATAATTGCATGCTGAGATTCATCAGAGTGATGTTTGGAACAGGCTCCTGGCTGAAGTAGCTTGAGCAGAAAATTTAAATTTCAAATTGGGGCTTGGTACATTTATGTGGATTATATGAGGATGTTGCCTTCAGTGGTTCTGTAGAAGTTTCTCCACAGAAAAGGAAAGTGTTTATGTTGGCTGTGGGGCACAGTGTTAACAAGCATTTATTAACAACCTAAGTGATGATTTCCTCTGTTATCAAATGCAAAAGTGTCTCTTAAATGTGATATTGTGATATAAATATCTCTAAAGCAATGAGTATTACTTCAATTCAAAAGTACTTTCTGCTTTTTGTATCAAGTAGTTTAAGCAGCCCTAAATTGATTTTTTATCAATCCTTTGTTTGTCAAGGTTGGTCAAATAATTCTTGGTTTAAATTTGAACCCTGGAGAACAATAACCCAGATGAAACAATACTTTAAAAAATAGAATTATATTAAATATTTCCTGTTTTTCCTGAAAATATTTTGTCTGAAATATTGCAGAAATGCATTTAATTCTTTTCTGTGCCATATTGACATGAACTGAACAAATACGACTTAAGTTAAATTTTTAAGTTATAGTATAAAAGAGCAAATGCAACAAAAAAATCTGCAATCTGATAAAGATTGTAGCACCTAAATATAGACTTTTTTTTTTTATCCTGAATGTATAGAATTTTATTTTATTTGTCCCCAAAGGTACTAATTTTAGAATGTATTTCTTCAATATGTAATGCTTACCAAGAGTGATTATTTGAAGGAAAAAGCTGCAGTTGTGACAACAGTCCTCTGCTGCAGTGACTTGATTTTACTTGCTTTCCACAGTCCTAATTGCCTCCCACCCGACAAATCACAGAAATGCTTTTATTCAAGATTCTGATTCTTATAGATCCTAACCTATGAGAAAACCTATCTCCAATGTCTCCACTGGTGTTTGGGAAATTCCACCATGGAAAAGTGGGCTGGTCAGAGTACAGGGCACAATGACTTCACGTGCTGGTGACCTGCTTCTCCCAGCACCCCAGCTGCTGAGAGCTGCATGCTCATTTTCACCTGCTGGCATCTTGTGTTCTGTGAGCCAGAGCCCTTGATTCTTCAGGAAGCCCTGGCATCTGTAGGTGACAGCTTGGTGCAGCCCCACAGGTGTGCAATGATGTTATCTGCTGTAATATGGGCACTGAATTATTGCTACTGGCTACATGGTTATTTAATTCAGGCCATTTTTGGTTGTACAGCATGTGCAGCTTTCCATGTATCTGAAGAAAAAAAAACAGATAATAAGATAAGGACAAACTATCTTAGACCTGTCACTTCTTCAAACACTGCCCTTCAGGTATTTCCATTCTCTCTGTTTCTGTGATTCTGCAATTGAATCACCCAGCCTATTTTTCCTGACAGATTGCTCCTGCAAAGCAAAGGCCAGTGCACTGTCAGCTTCAGTTTGGAAAGTTCAAATTTACACTTACTGTCCAGGGGGAATATTGTCTGGCCTGATTCTGGCATATTCCATGAAACTTAAGTTATCTCTCTAGCTAGCTCATCTAGTTCCTCCTACATGGAATGTCCTTCTCCACAGGTTTTCCTTACCATGGTAATATCTTCTAAATATTGTAAACTGTCAGACTATCTATTCTACAGCTTAATTTTGTTTAATGAAAGTGGATTTTAACCTTTCCTTAGATTTTAGAGGATTTAGTTTCTGAATACATTTGCAGTAGTCACAGTGTTCTTATTTCCAACATACATTGAGCTTCAGTATCTCTTTCATCTGTGTATTAATACTAGAGAGGAAAAATTTTTTCCCAGTGTGTATATTTATTGAGGACAGGTAAAGCTGAAACAGCTGCCACTACCAGGCTTTCCTCAGCCCTCTGCTCTGTCCTGAGCCTGCTGTGCCAGGCTTTGCCAAGCTGCAGTTGTTTTCCCTGGAGCTGGGCCCATGGCTGGGCAGCTCTGCTGCTTCTCTGACTGAACAGCTGCTTGCCTTTGGTACACCAATGGACAAATAGAATTTTTTGGTTTGTTCTGTTTACTTTGGCAGCCTTAGTTTATAAAATTCAAGCACCCAAGAGCTTGTCTAACTGCATGGTTGCATTGTTTCCTAATGGATAGATAGCATGTTACCCTAAAAACTTTGCTTCGCTTGCATCCTAAGACTCACCAGATAGACTAAACACTAAACAGAAAAAAATGTAAAATTCCTGAAGTGTTCATCTCTTTAATGTTGCTAGTACAGGGGGTTTGGTCTTTCTGTTTTAAAAAGAGTACAGGATTGAGCAGCAATGATCAGATTTGGGAAGTGGCTTCTCAAGAAAAATCAGGGTTAAACAGCTCCTATGGGTAACACCATGCTGGGGAAACACTCAAGGCATGAGTGCATCAGAAACAAAGTGCACCAGAGAAGTTTTAGAATTTATTGTGAAATTATATTTTTCTGTAATGCTGCTTGTCTAGATTCTTCTCAATACTTCTTTAAAAGCATTTGGAATTTATTGCAAATCTCTTGTGTACATGGTTAAAGTCATAAACTTCATTAATTGGATGTTTTCTTTGTCATAGAAGACACATGAATTAGTCTAGTTACATTTTCTGAGGATTTTTAGCAGCCTTAATGCATATTTGGCTAGAGAATACCTGTTTTTAAAAAGGTATTTAGCTGGAAATAGATTTGTGACACAGGATGACACTGGCCAAACTGTCCTCTGCTACTGATACAAATATCAATATTAATCTTTGCAGCAAATTGAGCTAAATCTGGAAAAGAACCAATGAACTACATAGACACTGTACTATATTCCCAGTAAGGAAACATCTCTGATGAGTCCCTTTCAAGATTTTTTTTTTACACAAATGAACTGAGGAATAGTTATGATAAAACTAAAAACTTCTGTTGATGCTGTGTTAAACTCTGATTTTCTTTAGCAGACCTCTTAAAATGATGCATTTGATGTGATAGATAACTGTGTATATAGGAAAGTTTATACAGGAATTTTTCATTTTGCTCTACCAAGGTCTTTTAGAAGTACTCCTTCACTTGCTCAAAAACAGACAGTGATGGAATAGATTGTACAGCCTGTGCAGTTGAAGGTTGTTCTGAAAATAAGCTTTGATTTTACATGTCAAAGCTTCATTTTCAGAGTGATTTTTCCTTTGTTTTTCCTTTTTTTTTAACTGATCCTTCTTTCTAAGACTCTGACTCAGATTCAAGGATTCCTTAAAAACTGTCTAAAACAAAAATTACAGATGAGTAGAGAAAGCAATTCCAAATCATTCGAGGAACCTGAAGCCTGCAGGTGGACACCAATGGCAAAATGGTCTGTTGGAGATGTTCTTGAATGAATCTGACACTCTAACATGATAAGACAAAATATGAGTAGACCAGTTTCTTAATATATTTCTGTGAGTTCTTTTGTTCTGTATGTTTATCTTCTGCTTGAACCATGATAGTGACTGTAGGTAAAGATACTCTTGTTTAAAATACAAGTGAGAATTTCAGAGTATAGAACAGAGAGCTCTTGTGGCCATAAGAGACAGGTGAACTCTTGCAACTTCATGCAGCTGCAAGAAATTAAATTAATGGAAATTAAAGCAGTTTATGCCTTATGCTGTCTACAGAATATAACAAGGTGTTTATATTTTCAAATGCCTCCTCCAGTTCAGCATTTTCTAGGATCACTTGAAATCCTAAAGTGTCCTGTTTGCAATAATTTGAAACACCTGGCTATGCAGAATAAAAAAACAAAAGTCTATAACATCTTCACTCTGCCTAGTTATATTCTAAAATATAGTCAGCTGAAGCAAAGACTAGTTTGGAAGTCAGTAATTAGTGATGTAGCCCAGAGTTCCAGTCCTGTTCAGTATCTTCATTAATGGCCTGTATGATGGTGGAGCTGTTTGCATTTGTAGAAACATGCAGCTTTGTGGAATCTATTTTATTATTTAAATTGCTAGTTCTTAATGACTTCTTAAGAGCAAAAGTTAGTGTAGGACTTGGGAAAAATAACACATGAATTTTTCTCATCAGTTCTGGTTACTAGTTGTGGGGGTTTTTGGTCAGGATTTGTCTAGGTTTAGAGCAAGAGTTTGAGGATGTGGTCTCACAGACTCCTGGAAACCATTCTGCTATTAAGCCAGGTTTGCAAAAGGTGATTCCAAGTTACCTTGGCCTCTGCCAATTCACTGGACTGCTGAGCTTGTACAGAATTTCTTAAAAAACACAGAAACAAAACTGCTTTATATTTGTATAGTAAAATGCAAAACTGAATGAAAAGCTAGAGCCTTCCCTGAGGAGTGTTTTAAAACTTCTGCTGAGGATACAGGAGACACTTTGGTGCTTATAAGTGGCTGCTCAAATCCTTAAGGGGATGATATCACTAAGAATAACTCAGAGAAACACCCTCACAAAGAAAGGAATTTCTCAACAGGAGGAAGGGAGGGGAAGAGAAAGAAAGAAAGAAAGAAAGAAAGAAAGAAAGAAAGAAAGAAAGAAAGAAAGAAAGAAAGAAAGAAAGAAAGAAAGAAAGAAAGAAAGAGAAAGAAAGAAAAAGAAAGAAAAAAAAAGAAAAGAAAAAAAAAAAAAAAAGAAAGAAAGAAAGAAAGAAAGAAAGAAAGAAAGAAAGAAAGAAAGAAAGAAAGAAAGAAAGAAAGAAAGAAAGAAAGAAAGAAAGAAAGAAAGAAAAAGAAAGAAAGAAAGAAAGAAAGAAAGAAAAAGAAAGAAAGAAAGAAAGAAAGAAAGAAAGAAAGAAAGAAAGAAAGAAAGAAAGAAAGAAAGAAAGAAAGAAAGAAAGAAAGGAAAGAAAGAAAGGCCAAGAATATTTCAGTGCTCATTCAGATAGTCACTAATTTCTGCAGGTGTTTGATGTCTGCCTGCACTTCCTGCAAACTGCTACCAGACATGCCAATTAAGAACTGCTTAAGGCAGTGATTTGAAAGAGGACAGTCCTTTTTCAGCTAGTCTTAGTTCTTTCCTTTTCTAGCAATGGAACTTTTCTGTTCTCACAGTAACATAATGCATAATATAATAATGCAGCAAATCTCTTTCTGCTGAAGCAATTTCCAAGTCTTTTATTAAGACACAAGCTTCAACACAAGCTGTGAGTTGCCAATCAGGGTCATGAAGGTCAACTCACCCAAGGGTTAGTTGATGTAGTCAACGGAAGATGCTGTGCAGGCAGCAGGCACAGCCTTGGTGGTGCTGATAAAAGTACAGAAATAGTGCCAGGACCCTCTGGGTTGTTGCATATTCATAGTTCAGTAGGATCCATGGGAAGAGGTCTGCTCTGTTATACCAACCCTGCTGGGTGAATGTGGTGCATGTTGGTGTATTTCTGAAGGAGACATTTAGTGAGGTACTTTGTTTATATCTATTGTGGATCAGCTGAGATTATGTATTTATTGGAGTTTATAAATCAACTTTTTATTGGTTCCCCGAGACAGACACAATGGTATTTATTCATCACTCTTCTGTACAGAACTCATTAAGTAATGCATGGGAAAACAGCTGTGTGTCTTCATATTTGCAAATGAGTTTCAGTCCATTAAAATTGTGCTGCGAGGCTTCAATTCCCAAAGTTTTAACAACATATGGTTGATGGGCCATATGTAATATTGAAATGTTGCAGTTTTGCATTTGGGAAGGAGAACATCTTACAGGAGAGGAGTTGTCTGAAAGTGGAAGTGTGATTATGGAAACAAGAGCACTATGGAGATAGATATATAATTTAGATTCAACAATGAACAAAAGACTTAATGGTAGAGCATCTAATGTTGGAATGAAAGATTATCATCAGTGAGAATTTCTGATCATAGACAGTGAAACACTGCTCACCTGACTCGAGAAGATTTCTATTTAGCTGTTCTCTGCTTACTTAAGCCAGTTGGAAAAGCAGTAGACAAGCTTTTCTGGGAAGATATCCTTCAACAGATGTGAAAGAAATAAAGGCATCAAACACCATGGAGGCTGATAGCAGTTGCTTATAATTTTCTTCTTATCCACTGAAACATAGCTAACACATGTAACTAAACTTTGAGCATTTGTTTATACTAATATTTAAAATATGATTTTATGCTACTTTATCAGACTTAAAAGGTGAGTTTGTCACTGTAGCTGACCCAATAACAAATATGTCTGTCTGTAAAACTCATCTTACCCTGTCTAAGTTGGACTCTGCTTCAGGTGTTTAGGAGTAAGTAAACATTTCAAATTTGCCTGTTTCCTTAGTGCTTGACTATATGATAATATTTAAAAATCTGTTATTAAGCAATAAATCTAAAACAATTTGACCTGTGACTTCCTTCCAAGTGTGTTTCACGCACTGGGGAGACAACCACCACTTAAACATTTTCAAAGGTTCCTAACCTTCAAGATTAACATTTCAGTTTTACTTTCTATTATATATTGTAAAACCACCCATTATTGCAAATTCATGCCTTAATATGTAAATTTGTCCTTTACAAATTAGACATTAATGCCATGATAAGTTGGTCAAGCACTGTATGATAGCATGCAGTCATCATGTTGAGTAGGAGGATGTGTTTCTACTCTTGAGTGTCTTTGCTTTTGAAACTGCTAGCAAAAGGAAAAAAATGGGAGGTATATTCTTAATTAGGATGTTGAGGGTTTTTTAATACTTGAAGTAAATGTCAAATTAAAATGAATTGAGTTTTCTTTTTAGACCCAACCCAGATTTGTTGTCATTAAAGAATTGTCAAGATTAAATATTCAACCATTTCAGTTTTGTTTAAAACAGAAAATGTGCTTTAGGTACTTTTATGTTTATTTTTCTCTTAGCCTTGATTTACCTTAGCCTAACTTTCATAACTTCACTTTGGCAAAATATAATCACATAAAAAAAGATTTGCAACTAATGCAATTTCTAGATGCCACGGAGCACTTTTCTTCATGTCCCACTGGAGGCCCAAAAGGATGCAGGTTTTGGAGTTCTGTGCTGCATCTGCCAGTCCCAGGGACATCTGAGGTACCCGAGGGCACCAGAATGATAGCATGTTCTCATGTTTGAAAAACTGAGTCTTATCCTCCTCAATTATTTTAATTTACTATTTTTATATTTTGTTATTTATGGATGCTAACCTGAGTCTAAATGCATCACTGAAAGGAAGTTATGTCAGAAAGTCTGCCTAGCTCCAGCATAACTCTCATATTTCTTCCTAAAGAAAAGCTCAATTATATATGCTGGCTGCTGATAATAATCCTTTGTGAAAGCTTCCCATTTCACATTGCTTTTCTCTGAAATTTTTACATCTATCAGAGATGAATAAGAAATGAAGACATATTATATGGCATATAAGTGTGGAGTAAAAAGTTAATTGTTACTCCAATAAAAATTGGACAAAAAACCATCTAGGGGGCTTGTAGCAGATACTTTAATTCTCCCCCTCATGATCTAACATGCCATTTAGTGAAGAGAAAATCATGGGACTCAGACACCAAACACTTTTAAAGCCGTTTTAAGTTCTCATCCAAAGGCCACTTACTCAGTAACAAAAATCTCCTGCTGATTTCTGTGAATTTTGTATCAGACTTGTACAGCCTTAAGCCTGGTGACTCTCTGTATTGTGATTACTACCTGGGAAGATACTGAAACTTGAGTAATCTTCTTGTCAGAATTATAGCTGTAGTAGTGACCTGTAAAAATACACACTTGTTTGCAGAACAGAGGTGAAATACACATATTATCTGAGTTGTCCCTGTTTTAAACAGGAAGGTAAGCAATTTGTAAATCTGCTATTGAAATACAAATTTTGACAAATTGGTTTACAGAAATGGTCATGCAAAGAGAAAATTGTGTCCAGCAGAGATATAACTGTGAGATTAGCATTCTCTGCAGCCAGAGGAGGGTGTAGAGCAGTGTTTGCAGAGGTACAAAGAAGGTAAGAGGAAGGCAGCAGTTCTGCACCTTGCCTGAGTAGCTGCTCTGAAGCCTGAGGTGTAGAAGTTCTCTTTTCTCAGATTCCTCATGATCATCACCACTGTGCCATACCATTGACTAAGGGAAGAAAAGACAGTCCTAATTCTAAGAAATCAGTTCCATCCCAGTGCTTTTTCAGTCCTTGGCCCCAGGCCAGCATGGTTGTCCTTTACTTTAAAGAGTGTTTTATGTGGTATGGTAGCAGTTTAACAGAGAAATGCTGAATTTGTGCAGTATTCTGGGCTTTGCATGCCTAAGTAAGTTTACCCAGTCTGTTCTGAGTAAGGATACGTTTGTTTTTTTTTTTGAGGGGCAAATGGAATATTTCTGATATGCATTTTTTGTGCCAGATCTCTACAAGGAAGGACAAAATTCAATTGCTTGAATATAAGCACATAGTATCATTTGATGCCCTAAGGTATCTCAGATGCCCCTGTGGGACTGGCAGATGTGACACAGAATATCACAGAGACCTGCCTTCTTCTGGAGCTGCAGCAGGAGGCTGAGGCAAGATGCTTCAAGGCATCTAAAAATGAGAATAGAGAAATTTCTGTCTGTGAGTGTGTGATTATATTTTTGCCAAACTAAAATTCTAAAGGTGTTCCTGCTTCTTATAGAACATGAAAAAGAAGAGACCACCAAATCACTATTTCCTGGATATTTTCAATATTTTGCATTGGATTCCAGAGGCTTTTGTCTCTTTGTTCCCCACATATAAAATGGGTAAAATATGTCATTTACACAAGAAAGTTATACAAAAAAGGTAATTTCTATTTATAAGTTGTGCAGCACTGCAGTAAACTTATCACAACCCCATCCCCAAGATATATCATAACCCCATTCCCAGAATAATTACTTAAGTGGTGACTAATTAATAGTGACTGGTAAACAGACTTGCTCACTGAGAGATCACAGTTCATCCTGTGCACTGAATGCCAAAAGGAGGGAAAGAGTGTTTCTTTTGATTCCATCTCCTGTTTCAAGCAGCAGAGGTAGCCAAGCCCTTGGCAGCCTGGTGCTTACACAGGGATGCAGAGCAGGGCTGGGCAGTGCCCTGTGCTGCCCCATGCCCAGCCTGAGCCTGGCACAGGGTGTTTGGGGAATGGGCTTCTCCTGTGGCTCTAGAATGGACAGCAGACAGGAGGTGGGAGGCTTGCCCAGGAGCAGTGGGCTCAGGATGCTCAGTGGGACATGGGGATCTCACAGCACAGAAACCCAAACTCTGGGCAGAGGGCAAACAAGGAGCCTGACTGTGCAGTAGTGGCTGGTACTCATTTGGGAATGGGGAGTGGGATCTAGGTCCAGATTACACTTTTAAAATAAATACATAAATAAATAGAATCTATTTATTAAACTGAAAGAGGAGAAGTTTAGCATAGACATTAGAAATAAATCCTTTACTATGACAGTGGTGAGACACTGGACCAGACTTCCAAAGAAACTGTGGATGGTCCAGCCCTGAAGGGTTGGATGGGTACTGAGGAACCTGGAATAATGGGAGGTGTCCCTGCCCATGGCAGGGTGCTGAGATGAGATGATCTTAGAGGTCCCCTCCAAGTCATTCTGTGCCTTTCAGTTTCTGTAAAATTATTTAGAGAGAAACAGAGAGAGTGAAGCCTGTCACAGTTGCATATTTCCTTACTCAGTCTTTTTGATCCAATTATCAATCTCATAATGGGATATTTAATTTACACTAAATGTTTCAAAAATGGGTGCCCATCTCCAGGGCACTACAGCACTGCTTCCCACCTCTGTTGCATGACCCTATTAACAATTCTGTTCTCCCTTTAAAATTTGAGAGTGTCTTCACATTTTATTAAACTCTTCCTAATTGCTGAGAACATTATATATAACTGGTGCTTCAATATATTATTGAGTTCGATAGGAATAGTTCAGCTGGCCTGTTGACATTTCCTTACACCAATTTCTTTTCCACATTTTGATGGAATAAATTCTATTTTAGGTGATGAGTTCCTGACATGGCAACGATTTCTTTTCTATATTTCAGTACACTATAATCTTGTCTCATTTGCAGCTGATAAATCCATGCCACACTTTATCTCCCTCCCTTCCTCCCAATCTTCTGTCTCTGCAGCTTTGCACTTTATTACATCAACCTCTGAATGAGTCTGTGGTTGTCAAACTTGCTCTACTGTTTAACTGTCTTTTGTAAATACATCAAAGCCAGGTTTTTCATGCTCCAGCCTAAGCAAATATCCATAATATGACAGTTTAAAATGAAAATTTTACCATCCTGACATGTTATTTGTAGCAATTCTGTGCAGGTGATGGAATCATGTCCCCTGTAATTAAAACATTTAATGCTCTTGTAAGTTTTTCCTGGAATAAAATGGGATGTAGTTGTTTTCATTTCTCCCAGCAGTGCCTGTGTGCTTCTCCTTACTGCTGATAATTGAGGCAAAGTGTTTTAAGTGTCCACTAAGCCAGCTACACTGTCTTTTAACTTTAGCTTATTACTGCTTCTGAGCACTGTCCCACTACATGTCCTGCTCTATTCCATCTTAAAAAGTATATGAAACCTTTCTTTTCCCTGTTTCTCTTAGTTCTCTTTATAGGGTCTCATTCAGCCTGATTTCCAGAAATTTTAATGAATCCTTTAAATTTATATTAGTCCTACTATTTATTTTCTGTAGCAGGCAGAAAGAGCCAAGATTGAATAATGTAAATTAAGAGAAAAGGAAGTAGAACTCACACTCCATAACATTGAATAGACATGAAATCTTTTGAAATGGATGGAGAAGTTTCCATTGGCTTCAGTGACTTCCTGAACAGTTTATGCTAAAATGGCAAGTGGGAGCATAATTATGAGTATTTATGAGTTTACCTTAAGGTTTTAGAAGTTAGCATAATAAAAAGTAAAATAGAAATGTTTAATAGAGGAAATAAAGGAAACTTGGTGTCTTATGTGGCAAAAATAAAGGACTTTTCAGTATAGTAACAGGGTTTTCTATTTATTATGAAGGGTATGTTCAGAGTCTTGTTCATAACTTTTTCAGAGTAACACTTTCAAGAACAGCTATTTGAGATAAGTGTGACCAACTTATAAACCATACATTCTAGGAGACTTTGAAAGGAGTGTAAACTTATTCTATGGAAGTCTCCATAGGTAGGCAGAATTCTGATAATAAGAGTATATAAAGAATAACTTTTAAGCAGCATCCTTGACATTGTGGAAAAAGCCTACAGAAAATATGACATGCTGATCAAGAGTAAGATTTTTATCTGGAAGTATTGTCAAAAATTCTAACACTCTATAACTTTTTTTTATATGGTGCAGAGCAAAGAGGTTTATATTACAGGAAATTATTCCAGGCAGATATGGAATGAAGGTGATAAGTTATACTGCCTGTTTTCCTTAGTTATTCTTTACAAACCGGTACCCACTTTGATTATGTGATTATTGACTGGTTTTAAAGTCTTAACCATAGTTTTCTAGATTTTAAAATAAAATCCAAACTTATTTGTCTACAAACAGTACTAATAACTTTAGATTTACCTACATTGCATAAAATTTTTCACTCAAGTGGAGAAATTTTTAAAAACACCTTTCTCACCTAAATGGGCAAGTGAAGAGTTAGATTAGGAGACACTCCACCCATTATTTCTGGGAGTTATTTGGTTATCTTGAGCCTCATTTCATATTGAGGTATGGGTTACATCCCATATCATGCAGAACATGCCTTTTAGGCCTTGCTGAAGTGAAAGAATGCAAAATAAAATCTGTCAATGGAAAGTAATTTGGGGGCTTGTCCCCTGAGCAAGGTGATCTGAGAGGGAAGTGTTCAAACCTTCTACTAAACTTAGGAGGAACACGGCACTCTGGTGGTGGACACAATACTCAGAATGATGAAAAATTGAAGTGTTTCCTATCAAAGCTGTTTTTCTTGCAAGGCTCACTATGGGAGGGTGTTACTGACTCATGTCTGCATTTGTCTGCAGGAATCTCGGTGGCCTTTCCTGTTTGGAGCAATCATTGTCCCATCATTGATACAAGCCGTGGTTCTGCCTTTTCTTCCCGAAAGTCCTCGGTACCTCCTGCTCGAAAAGCAAAACAGGAGCAAGGCAGAAAAAGGTATGATATGTTACTCTCTTGCAATAAAAGGTGTTTATTGTAGGGATTCAGGATGGAGATACCTGATTCTGATACCACACTAAAAACAGAGTATTCTCATAGGTGAGATTCTCTTGGCAATATTTTTTCTCCCCTTTTTTGTTTGTATCTGTATGTGTAAATATGGCTGTAGCTTTGAAGTTTTTATAAATTAAATTCTCCAGCAAGGTAACTTATATAACATTACACATAGTGATACAGAACTAACCTAATCAGCTGCTGCTGTGTGCCAGCCACTCTGTGCAGGGTTTATTTGGAAGTGAAAGATGATTTCAGTCATTATGACTTTCCCTTATCTACATTCTTTGCACTTTGACTAATAAAAACATTGATTCTATTGCTGCCTTTTTTTTCCCAGTAGTCAGTGTGTATGACTCTATGTTCTGTAACTCAATAACCTTTGTAGATCTAATAAAAACCCCCTACATCTGTTCAACTGAAAAATTCCAGTGCTTCCATATTGCTTCAGCTTCCCAGACACCGAATATTTTGTCCTTACTTTACGTTCTAGATATAAAACAATTCACTTGTGTGATCATAGTTGCTGTATTCTCCACCCCAGTAAATTTACTATGATCCCAATATGACTGAGAGAATGCTAAAAATTTGGTTTAGCTTATTATAAAGACATATTAGAAACAGGAGTGTACACAAAAGGAGTCTGATTATAATAACAGAATGCTAAACATAATTGTTTTACAAGTTTTTCTTAAAAACTTTGAATTCAACCTTTAACACTATCAGTCATGAACTAGTTACTTGTAAAATTACTTGTAAAGGTATTAACACCTGAAATACAAATTTATTAATATTTTAGCACAAAATTAATGCAATTCTATCCAGTTCCTTCTATTTTGACTCTAAAAATTGGTGTTTTTTAGTTCTGAAGAGCCCTCTGACAAAGAAATAGCACACTTATGAAGAGACTCCCATGTTGTCTCATTGTCTCAATTTGGTGTTGAATGAAGAATTCAAAAACATTGGAGCCTCAGACACTTAGAGATTGAGTTTAAAAAAAACCAACAACAAGCACAAAAGCAACAAGGCTTTGGGAAGAGTTCTTTAGTTTCATAGAATCAGCAGAGTTTTGGGGAGGTGAGAAGAGCTTTTCCAAGGACCACAGGGGAAGGGCTGCCCTGCCAGCTGTGCTCAGAGCCCCCAGCAGGGGTCCAGGACCCAGCTCAGGTTGGCTCTTGGGTGGAAACTTCTGCAGCACCATGGCTGGGCAGGGAGGAAATGCTTTTGGGTGCCAAGTTTAAACTGGCTCATTTCTGCCTGATAAAACTGCAGATATATTTCCAGAGCTGTGGCTGGCAGAGTGTGCATCTGCAATGCTCTTGCATAATGTTACACTTGCTATGAGGAACTATTGAAAATCCTGCTTCAATACCTGGAGACCTCAACACTGACAGTGAAACTGGACCTCTCATTGGTAGAGTTTAAAAATTATCAAACATGACAGTAAAATAAGACCACCTGGCTTCAAATTCACACTATTTACTGTTGCTGGTAATGTGCTTACTGCACTCTGAGACATTTTCAGCATACATGTTCTGAAAATAATTCAAAATCTAATCCAGAGGCATTGGAGGTAGGTTTTGGAGTAGAGGGCATCAAGAGAGCAGTTGCCTGGGGAAATGAGCTTAGCCACTGGCTGATTACAAGAGGATGGTTTTCATGAGCCACTCTAAGGACTATAAATTCAGATACTCTGAGAAAAAAAGAGACAACTGATATAAAAAGCTTTTCAAAGTAACTGTATACAAATATATGGTTTTTGATTTTATTAATTCTAGAAGAAAAGATCCAATTCTGGGATATGTTGTAGTACACAGTGTAACTGGTTTTGAGTGTAGTCTACAGTGGAATTCAAAAAAGAGGAGAGTGAATCAACAATCAAGACAAATTATCTGGATACTCGCATTATCAGCAGAAATGGGGGAGGAAAAATCTAAGTATTAAGGAGACTGGGGAGTTGTGATTTATTAAAATTCCCTCCTGCTTGTAAGTCTTATAATGACCAAGCAGAATTCTTCATTTTAATGATGACTACAGTAATGCTTCTAAATTATTTGCCTCTTAGCTTAAATCTGCATATTAATATTGGAAATTTGCAACTCTTTCTACTGACTAAATCCCTTTTCTTTCCTGTACTGGAACTAGGCTATTCATGCAAATATATATTTCACTCTGGATTATACCTTCTCAGACAGATATAAAACTATTATTTACAAAAGGTCTGCTGGATTTAAAGCAGATGACTGTTAGTTTTTATAAAATACTCTAAAGTATGCATGTATGACAAAGCTCCTAAAATGGAGCTGACTACATTAATCTTCCTAATTGTTTTAGAGCAATAATATCCAGTGAGATAATGTAGGTCATTGAGTTTCCACAAAGTTTTGCCCCTGCTTTCATCCCTTCCTTTTCTTCTCTGTCTCAGGAGATAACCAGTCTATAACTAGCACTGTAAATCTCTTTTGTGGCAATTGTCTTTAAGGGGCAAATGAGAGACTGGGAGAAGGGGAAGGAGCAAAACGTGCTGTGTAAACAATGAAAAATGAAGGAATGAGGGTAGAGGGCTAGAGAGGCATCATGTGCTAGCCTGAACCACACCAGTATGACAGAAGCTGTTCTTTGGGGCAGAGATGCCTGGGCTGAGTGAGGTCTCCTGAGCCACAGCAGGGTTTTACCAGTGCCCTGCTCTCCCTCCAGCAGTGCAGGCAGAGCACACTGCGCTGAGTGCTCGGACACACGGACGTGTGTCCAACGTGCTGCTGTCTGCTGCCAAAAACTGCACTGACACATGGGCCTGGCTGCCTTCCTGGGGGCCAGCAACCTGTATCCTACCCCTGAGACCCAAAGGAACTGAGCTGTCTCTCATATTCCTGATCCATGTGTTTTGGGAGAGAACCATCCACTGGAACAACAGCACACTCTGTAAATCTGCTTTGCTCAAGAAACTAAGTCTGGTAATGAAACAGGGGCAGAATCATCCCAGCTCTTCTCCCAGGTCCCAAAACTAATATTCTTCTCATTTGATAAGAACAAAAGGGAGGAAATTGCCTAGCATTTAACTGGTGTGATCCTTCTTCTTAATCAAGACTAGACAGAAGAGGACATGTAGGTATTCAAGTGTTTGAAGAGAAGGACTTTGGAAGGAGATCGTGGAAATGAAGAGTGACAGGGATAGAAATAGGAAGAAAAAGAAAAACTTGCTGCTATAATTACATCAGTTTACCATCCAAGTCCTAGGACAGTAAGACAGGGATTTCACATTAGCTGCCTATTAGTTGCATGCCAAGTGTCCCCCTGATCTGTGAGTATCACAGTGATATAAACTAAATAAAACCAGTAGTAGCAATAAAATGGAACATTTTTTACAACTAACACCAGTGGTGATAAACACTTGCAGTTGGAGAGCTGAAGTGTCATGTTTGAAGTGCATTGTTACAAGGAGGAACCTTGCATTTTCTATGCAGCTACAGTAGCAGGTCATGTAAATCAATAATGGAATTCAGCTTGTATCCCAGCTTGCCAGAGAACAAGAATATTGTTATGTCTTAAGGGTCAAACAACTTGGATAAAATGTCACAGCAACATCTGTTGGTGGCATACAAAACCTGTTTATCTAGTACGTGCAGTCATACACTGAAAGCCCCACAGTTATGAAAGAAGCATTGCAATAAGTATAATGAGAAGTATAGATTTAAATTTTTAAAAAGATGGATTAGGTTTGATACCTTTTCATGTGACAAAAGAGCAAGGCCATTCCTGATTTGAGAAAAGCAGCTAGCCAAGTTTTTACAAAAAAAACACCCCTTCAGGGGGCCCACATGGACTGGAGAGGTGTTAAACCCAAAGTTACAGCAGGAACAAGTTACTGCAAATCCAGTGATTAAAATAATTGTTATGACTGACAACAAGCATGTATATGATTTGTTTTGCTTCTCTGTGGATTTTGTATGTCTGAAGGAATTATAAACTATTCTTTCTGGAAAGAAAGAGATAGCCATGACTACTACACTTGCTGGCTTGTGGAAAAAGCTTCATCTCAGATGCTTGTCTGCCAAAAGCTGGAGTGATTGTGCTGTGTCTGATTTGTTTTTAAACTTCTCTTAAATCTCCTGTCTTTTAGAAAGGATATTATGTCATTTAATACAACTCTGTTTACCAATTCTTGTATTATTTTAGGGTACATATATTTGTTTTGCTTTACCTGTACATCTTGGCTAGTTTCAGGTGAACCTGAACAGGCCCATTGATGTGTGTAAAACCACACATACAATCAGGTAAAGATGTAACCCTTAACTGGACAATAACTCAAAAAAGATCTGTGTGCTCTTTACTTAGAAGAAGAGGGAGATGACATGAAGGAAAAGCCTAAAGTCATCTGCTGACAGTTATATTACCTGAGATTTTTTCTTAAATTTTGCTATGCTGCATTCTGGTAGATAATCAATCTTTTCTAGATTTAAATAGCATTATTATACTTATATTTGTTCTAGGAAGATACACCTTAATTATTCTTCTGGATATTCAGTGCTCTAATAAAATTAGTTTATATGAAAATAACTGTTAGTTAATTTTGTAAATTATTTCTGTGTTGACATGGAGTTATTACAGGGAAATTTCCACTGTCTTCAACAGTGGCCAAAGAATATGCTGTTTAAGCAGAACTTAGACAAAGATGTGTGAGACAGTGAGACACCGGATTTATATAAAAATTCCTCAGGGAATTGAATGTGTCCATGGGAAACAGATGACAATAATAATCCTGCAGCTTGTTTTAAATTTAACCAATTTTGTCATTTTCTGCCCCCTCTTGACTGGTGCTGGCTTTATGCTGTGAAACAGTCAATAGAATTTTGATCTTTTAAAATTTCTTCTCAAAGTCCACATGCTAATTCTGTTGATAGCAACTACTTTCTTTGCACAGTTCTGGAAGTCCTGTAGTGGAAAAAGAATTAGTAATTCCACATGTAGCTGAGATGTTGTGTCCATCTTCAGGTAATTAAAAGGCCTGATAGGTTTTAGAGGAGGTACCAAATGACTTTTTTTTCAGATCTTTGAACCAGTTTCAGATGCTTCACCCTCACTTAGGTGAGATGAATAGAAACTGGTGGTGTAAATGGAAGAGTTTCTTGACTTTTTTCCCCTTGACTGGAACCATCCAGTTCTTTTCCTATTTATGAAGGCAGTACACCAGCTTTTGAAGGCTGAGCTTCTATAACCTTCTGATCCAAGGGAATTAAATAGGAATCTGGAAAGTTTTAAAAGTTTCTAGAACTGCAGCTCCTTAGAGTTTTAAGTGTCACATGAAAATAAGGCTTCCCTATAGAGAGAAGCAGCCAGTCACAGAGGGAAATGAGTCATTGCAGCAGGGAGAGGAACAACTGCTGTGCTTCCCAGTGCCAGTAATGCCAGGATTTAGAATGTGAAACTAATAAACTGAACATCATACATTGAAAGACTTTTGAGTTTCCCTATGTCTCTGCTAGTGCAGAATTTATTTCCACATTATTTAGATATAAAATTGTGATTCTTATAGTACTGAAAAGCTGGTAATGGAAGAAAATTATAGATGTTGAGTAGCAGGAAAATGTTTTTCCAAGAATGTTGGGTGATGTCTATTCAAAACTGTGCATGTATAGCCTAGGAATTTCTTAGCATTTCTTGACTTGTTGATAATTTTAAGTATTCATCAAAGTTGCCCAGTGGCATTTACATCTCTTTACTTAATTCCATGAAAGAAAGAAAATAAATCGGGTGTCTATGTTTTTCCTGCCTTTTACTTGACAATTTTGGTAATTGCAGTTTTTTAGTTCCTGCAATTTAGGTCCTGGTCCCTCTAGAAATGCAGCAATCTCCCTTGTGCAGAAAAGGCAGATTACTATCTTTTTACTTGACTGCACCTAGATTTTTGATTTGTGGGCCCTAAAGTAATGCTGAGGATTCTAAGGACAGGAAAATTAAAGAAAACTGTTCACTGACCTAATTTACACTGATAAACCATATGCTTAAAAATCTGAGAGAATCCTTCCATGGAAGGATATGGTGATATATGTTGTTTCTCTCCATCTTTGCCTGAATTTTTCTCCATCACCATTCTAGTAGTACTGAAGAAAGTGTAATTTCAGCATGAGACACTAATTTGAACATACTGTAGGCACACATTGTTCTAATTTGACATTTCTTATCACTGTCTTTAAATACATCACACTCATTAAAATGAGTGTTTAGTATGTTATTTATTAAAAATGGGCTACAACAAAAGAAAAAATCAAACAGTTTAAAGTTTTCATTCTGAGGTCTCAATTTGTTAATTCATTTCTGATTGTACAGCCTGTGTGAAAAGATAAATCTCAATCTCATGTTTTTACTGAGAGATTTAAAAATCCTGACCTCTCCTCTCACAAGAGAGGAACTGGTTATCAGAATATATGAATGTTATGAATTGACTCAACACCCAGAGGTGGTTCATCCCTTTAAAAAATTATCCTGCTTGTTAAGCAGAATCGTGTGGGGCCCATTAAAATGCATTAGAAGTGCTAAGTGCCTCAGAAAAACTTTGCCTAGAGCTCAAGTTAGATCCCTGCTCTGCCAGACCAGAAGCCAGGCAGAATGTGCAGCCTTGTGCATTCACCAAAGTGTCAGAGAGAGATGCTCTAGGGGGGTCACCAGTTCATTTGTGTGACCTGTCCCTCACAACAATGAAATGCCACTAATTGGCCTTTTCCCCTACTGGGTAAAGATAAAATTTTGTAACTTCACAATCTATATAGACTCTGGATGTATTAACCATAATTACTATCTCTAGTTTTCTTGACCATCAAAGTGCTTTTTATGATCCAAAGCTGTGTAAAAATACTGAAATATCTCGTCATTTGTTTATAGGCAGTGTTACGCAAAGCTGTGGATAAGAAAAATTGATTTGGCTCTTAGGTGAACTGAATTAACTTATTCATTTAATAAAAATAACAATTTTATGTGACCTGCTGTGCAAAGGATTCTTTTTAGTGTTAGCATCCTGCTGAGTCACAAAGCCTTGTTGCAGGGGTGTGTGCAATGTCATTGTTTCTCTGCAGTCACTCTGAGATGATGAGCATTTTAAACATCTCTTAAAATGCCAACCCCTGGGGTATGTTCATTAGATTGAGACTAAAGTATCACCTGCATAGACAGTATCTGCCAAACCAGGCTGGTGGAGACACATCATGTCCAGTTGGAGGTATCTCAAAGGATGTGTGAAGTGGCAAGCCTGTATTATTCAGAGTGCAAGGATATTTCAGTAAACTACAGTGTCCAATACTAAATGGTGTCTTGTTTACATTGGTCATGTAAATTTGCTCCCATGGCTCCAGCACTGACAAATACAAAGTCTTTAACTGATCTGGGTAATTATTTCTAATATTAATCACCTTGACAAAGTGAATTCTTGCCTTGCCTATACACTAGTGAAAAAAGGAGGCAATATGAAGAGTGGTAGCTATTCCTTTCCAATATCTGCCTTTTCTTGGTTTACCAGGCTTACATGCATTTTTACATCTCACTACTTCTCTATCCAATCTATCTCCAGCAGTGAAGTCAGCTATACTGTTAGGCTGCAAAAGTAGCCAAGTCAAATAATATTCTGAGATGCTTTGGTAATAAATATTTTCAAGTCACAAGGGGTTTTCACTCTTCACTGAACCTGAGGCTGTATTATATATGAAATAATATAAGAGATCATGTAGGGAGACGAACAATTTATGGTTTTGTTTCAGTTTCTGAGCCCAACAGCAGAAATGAACCAAATCACATCCAGAGCAGAATGATACTGTTGGCAGAAGGATAATTAAGTCGCAGCCCATGTACGCCTTGTGTTTGTGTCAAACATTTCCATCTGAAAGAAGCAAGACTGTTGTAAATGCACACAGTGCCAAGTGCCTGGCCTGAAGCACATCTCCTCTCTTTGCAGCATTTCAGAGGTTCCTCGGGAAAGCTGACGTGTCTCAGGAGGTAGAGGAGGTTTTGGCAGAGTCTCGGGTGCAGAGGAACACCAAG
This sequence comes from Erithacus rubecula, assembly GCF_903797595.1. NCBI lineage: Eukaryota > Metazoa > Chordata > Aves > Passeriformes > Muscicapidae > Erithacus > Erithacus rubecula. The sequence goes on along the minus strand of NC_136687.1, from coordinate 11,691,950 downwards.
CTGGTGTCGGTGGTGGAGCTGCTGAGGACGCGCGCAGTGCGGTGGCAGATCCTGACCGTGGTCGTCACCATGGGCTGCTACCAGCTCTGCGGGCTGAATGCTGTGAGTGTCCCTCCCCAGATGGCACCTCCTGGGGCTCCTGTCCCTCCTAGCAAGGTTTGGGTTACTGCAACGTGGGTGTGCGGGTGAGAGACACAGACACGGCGCTCTGTGATCCGTCTGACAAAAAGCACTTTATTGCTCTCAACTTCACGTAAATGCACTTCTTAATGTTCCTCAGCATCACTTGTGACTGGTTCAAAGTTCAGGCTGCCCAGACCTCTGGCCAAGAGTTTGTGCAGCCCAGGCAGGAACCCATTGGGTCAAACCCCTGTCTGGTTCCCAATCTTATCCTATCCCTCCCCTGGAGCAATGTCTATCCCACCAGGCTGCTTTTCCCATACAGGGCTGAATCAGTTGCCCAGTATAAGCCAGCTTGTACTGTAACAATACCAGTTACCAGCCTCTGTGAGTTCCCTTTTTTGGCTGTTTCTTATTAGTAGAGATTCTGTGAGAGCAGCATGTGGGAAGATCCATAGAGATCTGTATTGTTTGGGGGGCTTTTAAAACAAAAAGGGTTCAAGAAAGCCATGTTCTGTTAACTTAAAAGGAATACATGAAAAGGTAGAAGAGATCAGCAAAGAAAGAGCATGCAGCTTTCACTTCTGATACTCATGTTCTCTGTTTCTGGATATGTCCCATGCTTATTCAAGGCTATTTCAGTAGACATTTCAGCTTGGATTCATTCAGTTCAGTACTTACAGAAGTCAGCAAAACTTCCTAAAAGTGATTTAAAAAGGTCACATATTTGATTTTTTTGTTGCTTCAATATTCCTGTTTTGGAAAGGGAAACAAAAGAGGGAAAAGACATAAAACAGCAAATCCTGTTGACCATTAACCTGTCTGAGGCTAATGGATATCAGAAGTTTCCTTCACCATCTATCTCAGCCTATATGAGGACACAGGACAGTTTAGGTTGGAAGATCCCTCCACCTGGTCCAAGCCCTTACTTAGAGCAGGAATGACTTCAGGTTTGTCTCAGGCTGTTGAGGGACTTGTGCAGTTGAGTTTTAAACATATTCAAGGGTGAAGAGTCCATAACCCTCCTGGGCAACTCTGCCAGGTGTTTACACCACTTAACACTGTGAAAAGTGTTTTCTTTATATCCAGTCAGAACTATCGTTGCTGCAGCTTGTGCTATTTGGCTGAGATGTTTTATGCTGCAAAAAACAAATATTCTCATGAAGCACCTCAAAGGAAAAGGGGTTTTGTTATAGCTCAAAAGCATTGCCTTGCTTATATATGTATATATATATGAAAAGCAATATTCTCACTGCTGCAAGGAACTCTCACTGAGCTCTGCAGCACACTCCATCTAGATTTTCCCCGCAGGGCTAATAAATCTATGTACTTTTGTATTTATGGACACTAACTCATCTCAGGTATGTCTATAACTTTAAGACTCCAAATCAAAGTAATTTGTCCTAGACCACTTAAAAGATTAATGTAATTGGAACTCTGGTATCTAAAAGCTTTTTGCAAAATACTAGGAGGGAATTAGAGGGGGTTTTGATCCTGTGGGGTAAAGTATAATAATGCTTGTATAGATGGTGTTCTCTTCTAATGGTAGGATTTCAGTGTTAATGGCAAGTTATTTTATTCTTCACTGTGGATACATTTTTGAGGAAAAAAAACCCCAGAATTATCTTGTCATCCAGTCTTTTTAAGGTTTATCAACACGTAAGGGGGAAAAAAAGACACTTTTAGTAATAAACAAACTGTTCAAATACTGGAGCACATTGCCCGAAAAAAAAAGTCACAGCTAAATTTTCAGGGGAAATGGAAGAGTTTTGTGACTTTTAGGATACTTAATAGTTGATAGAAATTGTCCACTATTCTGTGCACAAAAAAAAGCCACACTCTTGTGGCTTAAGTAAAGCTGTGGTAGGATAGTCAGACATGTCCAGTCCAAAATAGATGCTGGAGTTATTTAAAAGTGCCATTGAATGGCAACTTTCTGAAAATATGCCTCAGAAAAACTGTCTTTTTCAGGAAACAAGTGTGTTGAGTTGGTTATTTCAAGCCTTCCTTTTTAATTATTTTGTTTCTCCTCTTATGCTATGTCACCAAACATGAAAAAAATAAATTACACAAAAAGTGATCTGAAATGGATCATTTAAACAGTTGTTAGCACCAGTAAAACCAGGAAAATTTAAAAAGAGGTCAAGAGAAATTAGCTGGACCTCTTGATTAAGAGACCAGACTTTGGAAACTGCTCTTGCTTGGCTTTCCTGGCTGATGTTGCTCAAGTCACCTGAAGCTCCAAGATGAGAACACAGGTCCAGGTGTGACAGATACTGGGGAACCTGGGTCTTGGTTTGCCTGAGAGCATCTGGACCAACCTGGCTGTGAGCCAGCACCAGCCAGGTTTTGCTGGCAGGGAAGGCTCCTTCTAACTCATTTACTTTGTCTGTGGTGCCCTGTTAGTCAGCCTGGTCTTTTCCACAACTCCCATCTGGACAGGGCATATGGGAAAGTTGGGATTCCTTCAGGCAAGACTCTCAGGTGGTTCTCCAGGGACATTGCCAACTGGCAGATTTCTGTAATCATCCTCCTGGAACCTGAGAATACTTGCTTCTTTTTAAGGATTTTACTTCAAATAAAAACGTGTTTTGCTTAAAAGAGTACATTTGTTTATTACCACATGGAACAGAAATCGTGGTGACACTTCAATCATGTTAATGTTTTTAATTATAACAAAATACCAGACAGCCTGACATAAATTGACATAAATAAATGATTTATTAGTCTCTTTTACTCTGTTAACATTTATCTGATACATATAAACCATAATACAGTTATTTATCCCCCACATTTTATCTCAGCTCTAAAGAAGTCACAAAACTACAGTGAAGTTTTCCCTGGTGAAGGTTACACTTGTTCATGTCAAGGAATACACTGTACAGGTCATTCCTATAGTGGGCTTCCTAGGCTTCTGTAAGGTCTGCTGTTAAGGCTGTATTTTGGGTGCAAAGAAATTATTCTGGGATGGATCTGTGGGACAGTGCATGTTTTCAATATGCAAAAGATGTGCCATGATGTGTTCTTCACAGTGGTGTGGAGAGCATCAGGCAGTGTAGGAAGGGGTGAGTATGCACTGAGCCACAACCTGTGCCTCTGCTATTGCCCATTTAATTGTTGAGCCTTCTGCACCATTTTCAACATCACTTTCATTAAAAAATGTTTAGTCTAACCATTAGCTAATTTTCCTAACAGATTAAATCATTAGCTAAGAAAAAGCTCTTTAGAAAAATTACTTCAGTGAAATTAGAAGAGTGGTCATTAGCCTAGTGAGTATGCCCAGCAAATTTGCCTGTTCTTTCTCTCCTTAATGGTACACAGGCTGAAAAGCATTTTTTTCTTTTTTTTGTCTTGAAAATTGTAGGCTTTGTTAATTTTTATTGCAAATTTTTTTTTGTACTGCTACAGAGAGTAATAAGTCTGTGAATCTCATCCTGGTTTTGTTCTGCCAGTTTTTTAGTCTTGCTATCAGTGGTCAGTTGTCCTCTTCTGTGAAACCACTTGCAAAACATCTTCCATTCTTGTTGCATTCTAGCAAATTTCATTCACTAGTTAATTGCTTTAAGTGGCTCTTTGGCCTCTTTGTTCTCTTTTAAATTGTTCATACCTGCAATAGCTCTGCCATTTTAGAGGATCTAGCTGCTATACACAACTGATATCAAGGATGAAATTCCTAAATTACATGTTTTCTAACTTTGCTGCACTAAATCAATCTTGTAACTTGTAGTATGAGGAAGAAAAATATTTTTGTAACAGTTTTTATGCTACTTTGTTCTGCTTATATACCATCTAAGTATATGGGAAGTGAATACATTGTCAGAGAACTGAGTCCCCCCAAAATTGTGAGTGGGCATAAACATCTCAGAGAGAACTGGAAACTGATCCTAGTTTTTGTCTATGCTCTGTGTCAGCAGGGCAGTGCATCATTAACTCCAGCATGTGCTACACAAAGGCAGATTACTTCATGTACAGAAGTTTATTGCTATCAATTCTTGTCACTGCATCTGTTCTGCTGAAAGCTGTGTGCCAGCATTGGGCAGAAGTCTTCAGTCAGTTTCTCTTTATCTGTAAGGTGATAAGGTGATTTTTTACTCCTTGGTGTGCTATTTTACTTGGGGTTTATGTAATATGATTTGGATTTTCTTCTTTGCCCTGGAACAAGCAACTTTGCTGAAAGGCTAGTTGGAAATTTAGAATTACTTTTTTTAAAATTTATTTTGTTGGAGGTTTTTTTTGTTTTGTTTTGTTTTTTTTTACCAAACTGCTGAGTTAGTTTCTTGACAAACAGCTGTAGCAAGTGCAGAATATGCTGGCAGGTAACAGGGTTTTCCTCGTGCAATCATAGCACTTCCATCCATCAGACAAGCCTTGTATTTAGAAGTGTTTGCCCTTCAAGGGCTTGTACCAATTGAGATCACATGGGAAAAAATATCACTGCTAATTCAAGGTTTAGGGCCATCTTTATCTAGAGCTTTGAGTTTTGTTATCACAGATAAATTACCTGTGGTTTAGAACTTTATTTTCTTTCGATAATCAGTCATTTCAACCATTTATCATTTCATTCTACCAAATCAATTATCTTTTTGTCTCCTCTTCTTGCATGCTTTTGGTAGCCAAAAATCTCTGTTCTTTCTTGTCACCTTGAGTCAAACATAAATATATGATGATTACATAGTTGATGTGAATGGGACTCTGATGTTTACCAGACTTGCTATTTAAGATTGTTGCCACTATATATTCTCTGCCTCGATATTGTCACTGCTGGATATTGTTTTATTGACCAAACATAACTGACTTCCTCTAAGTCACACAACCTGCATTTCTGCCCATTTGTGACAGCTACTTAGAGGCTATGATTAATTTCATCCTAAAAGCAGCATTTTACTTTTCCCCAAGCAATTCTAATTTTAAAAGTATCTTTTCTTTCTGTGAACGATAAAGAGAGACTGGGGGGATGGTTTGGCTGCAGATGTCCACACTCCAGTAAGGTTAAAGTAGAAATAAAACCTCACACCTTCTGTCCAAAAATGAGCAGCTCCTTCAGTGCCTACAACATCTCTTTCTTTTCTCTCCTCTGTTGTAACTTGCTATTGAAGTATTCCATAAAGCTACATCAACCTGCTTGGTAATCCACACAAAACTTATTTGTATCCTGTTGTTCAAGCTTAAAGTGAGTTTCTTTGATTTACTCCTAAAGTGGATTAAGCTAAATTGAGTTGAAGCTGTTTGTGATTCTGTCTGGGTGTTCAAGTGTAACTACAACAGCGTTGTGCCTACTCCACCTGGAATTTGCACTTTTCCTACATCTGTTGTCCTGTTTGGCCCTGGGTGATTTGGGAATGCTGAGAGTTTTAACAAGTCTCACCTTGAGCAGATTAGATGGTTGAACTGAATACTGATATATTGCAGTGATTAATAACCCATGTTATTCTCTCTGATACAGATCTGGTACTACACAAACAACATCTTTAGTGAATCTGGGATTGATCGTGAGACAATCCCTTATGTTACACTGAGTACTGGTGCTGTTGAGACTCTGGCTGCTGTTTTTTCTGTAAGTATGGCTATAAAAGTCCATTAACATTCTTGACACTTAAATATTATTAGATTTTCTTTCCTTATACAGTTTAAAATAGAAAAAGAATAGTATGTTGATTAAGTGTAATGGTTGTTAATGCAATTCAAAGTATTATTTCTAATTTTAATCTTAAATTAAATTATTTTCTTGAAATATTTTCTAAGATGCTCTTTAATTTTAGACCATATAAAAGGAACAGAAAAAGTTGGTATGTCCTGCAGTTCTTTGTATGTATGAAGAGGAAGAAGGCAGAGACAGCAAGGGCTAAAGTATATTAAGTGGTAACTCATGAATTATTTCACCTGATAGAACAAGCTTACCTGGCAGCAGTTTGTTCACACAGAGTCTTCTCATGTGCCTGCTGGGCAGCAGCAGCATTGTTGGGGAAGGCTCAGGCACAGCTCCAGGTGCTCAGTGTGGCTGGCAGGGGGCTGGAGCAGCAAAGGCAGCCTGCTGGAACAGGGGAGTCCCACGGGGTCTGTAATTCTGCTGCCTTACTCAAGACAAACAGCATCCTTTCCTAACAGGAGCTCCAGAGCAGGACCTTTGTTCTGCTCTGAATGTACAGGAAGTTGATAGAAAAACTCACCCGTGAAGACTTTTTTTCTTTCCTATTTCAAAATTGAAAAGTTGGCTTGGGGAAAAAAATACACTAAATGAGCAAACTGAAACTCTGAGTTTTAGTAGGTGATTACACAATTAATTGCTAAAGGAAAAACACTTTTGTTTGTACTGCAATAAATAAGCACTGGGAGAAGTCTGAGAAATGGAAAGTTGCAAACAAGAAAGTAGTAATTTCTTTGTTAGAAGTTTTTATTCATATATTCTATACCAACTGTATTTGACCAATACTGAACATAGTAGCAAGATTTTTAAATGTCAGAAGAATGGTTTTGGAAAAAGAGTCCTTTTCAGTGGCAGAGTAACTGCTTGTGACCTAAAAAATGTTAAACTAAATCCAGCTATCAGATATGTTTTATTAACATAAGGACTCTACAGGGTCACAAATATGTACTCCTGATAATTCTGATAATTCTTTGTGAATTTCCACATATTTGGTTTTGGCTATTTTTTTTAATCTTTTTTTTTTATTTTTATTTTTTTTTAATTAAGGAGACTGATTTTATGATTCATTTTAATAGGTAGAAATAGAGAAATATGAAAGTGCCTACTCTTATAGTTTCTTCTTTGTGATACTGCACACATGCTTCTTTGTTTAAGATATATGGAAAAATAAGTGATAATTTTACCACTGATTTAAGTGAAGAATACACCTCTATTATGTGGAAACAGATGATAATTACATGGAGATGATTCCATGATATTAAAGCCATTCTATAAATAGGGTCTGTTATCTTTCCAATTCCTTCTGTGCTGTCAGTTTGTGGGGCTTATTCAGAGCACACTCTCCATACATAAGGAGGTGGATGGGTGTGCTTTGGCTACTGATAAGTGTGGTAACTTTTTGTACTCAAGAGGAGGTTTTTTAATACTTTTTCTGTTGATGTTACCTGCTGTGCCTCTGGAAATGCTGATGTACCAATATCTCTGTCCCCTTCCAATTTCTCAGTTCGAGACACACTGCTTTTTAGCCTTAATTTTTATTTCTTTAATCTTCATAAGCATTTCACTGCTTTTGTTTAAGGGAACAAAAACATGAATTTAGTTTTTCAGTTGAAGGTTTTACAGATTATTTATTAGAGTAATTTCCCATCAAGTTTTCATGTCTAGCACTGAGGACAGAGGATTCCTCCCATTCTCAACCTCTCCCAGGGTCTTCTTTTGACATTTTTTAAAAATATATTTCATAGCCCTAAATGTTAAGCCATGTGTATGCCTTTTGTACTACTCAGGGAAGAAACAGAAGAAAGCAAGACCAGAACTTAATTTTCCTGGTAATTTTAATACGTTGTGTTTGCAAGCAGAAACCAGATTTTACTCACAATAAACTCCTGGATTTCAGTAAAGATAATCAGCTACAGAGGTATAGTTTCTTTCCTATTAAATGAAATAGAGTTGGAAATGCCCACTAGAAATCATGTACCATCTGTGAACATTATGCATAAATTAGGTGGTCATGAGATTGAGCCTCAGTAAGAATATTTGGGTATTGATGACCTCCATTGATGAGACCACTACGAATGCCAAGGAAAACAATGGAATAGAGATTTATTTCATGGAGAAGCAAAGTAATATTTTGGAGGTAAAATACTGAAACTCTGAAAAATTTTGAAAGTCTCCTTTCAACGAGTCTCTTGGGAGCAGCAGCACAATAGTAATAATGTTGATGTGGTCCATGAGGAAAGACAATTAGTATTCCATCATTTTCTTAGCCTCTGTCTTGCCTCAGATTCCTTGATATGCCCACTTGTTGCATTCTTCACCTACAGCTCCTCTTCTCCAGCAAGAGCCATATTAACAAGACATTGAAAGATGAAACAAGCATCATAACTTTCCTTTGATTCACAGAATTTGGCTGCAACTTCTGCTTCCACCAACACTTGCTAATTTACTTCATGGAGTATGCGTGTTGTGACATTGCACACCTGGTGCTCTGGCTTCTCTTTAAGGAGACAATATAAACTTTCTGTATGATTTTTGGTTAATGATAGAGAATTCCACCCATTGTACTTAACACAGATTTGGAGGAATGGCTAGACAATTACTTTTTAGTGGGATGCCCATTAATTTCTGTTTGTTTCTGAAGTTTTGTATCCTCTGGAACAAAATACTGAATAGGTTTACTACTCATAGACATGTTACAGCAGTAAGTTACCTAACCTGATGCAATTCTTTGAAGCAGGATAGAAGATACCTAAATAATTCCCTGTTTATTAGAAGTCTCTTTTGTAATTTCTAAAGTAAGGGCATACCACAAACTTAGTTATTCTTCAGTAAGATTAATTACTATTGCTATTTTCTAACTTTTAATAATTCAGGTTAATTTAGTTGCTGTCTTACTCTTAGTGGGCAAAGAGAACAATTTTCCAGTGCCTTTCTTTAGCACAGCAGCAGGGAAAGGGAGACAGAAGTAAATGTCTGAAAAGATTCCTTCCCTGCTCCATGAATAGAAGATTCCTTCCCTGCTCCCCTGCCAGCATAGAATAAAAGGGAATGTTATTCAAATTAAGCATCCCACATCCAATTTTGCCATCTGTGGCACTGAATTTGGTTTTCTTATAACATTCACAGGAAGAGTCTAGATGTGACTATACAGAGAAGACTGTGCCCTAAGTGTTTCCCATTGGATGATGCATGAAGGTGTTACTAAAAGCCTGTGACAGAGACAAGCTGTGTGAAGCCTGGAACAAGTTAAAATAATTGCAGCACTAGACCATAAAAGAATGTGGGAAATCCTTTGCAGTATCACACAGAAGTCAGAGAAGCCAGCCTTCTTTAGCAAGATGACTTTAATCTGCTTTAAGATGTCACAAGAAAGGGCTCTTAGACTCATTCTTTGGGGTTTTTACTGTTAATAGAGCACAATAAAGAAGGAAATATTCCCTGCTCAGGGCATGGCACATCTTAAATAAAGGGTATTCCAGACACATCCGTAGGTGTTCTCATCTCCTACACATTTCCTCCATGGTTCCCACTGGATGATGCAAGTTATCTCCTCTGAAACTCTGCATCCACTGTGGTCAGAAGAGAAAGAAAGGTGTTCCAGTAACAGCCAGTCTTAGCAAGTGAAAAAAACAGGGTGACAAATACTAGAATCTTGAGCATTCCTAGGAAGTTATGTTGGAATCTAATTTTTAGTAAGACTTAATACAGTCCCACATGACGTTGTTCACACTAAGTCAGAATCAGCCTTCACATACCCAAAATTCCCTGTTGGATGTAAGTAGAGAGGGCAAGAATGGGGCAAACATGGCATTTCTCCCCTCACCCTGACAACTTGTTGCTCAAGGATTACCAGAATTTGAAGGTAATATCTTGGTCTGTAGTATCCCAGATAGAGACAGCAGTAGAAAAGAGACTGGGCAAGCAGCATCTCAGATCATGGTGCTTGTCAAAGGCCAGAGGCTTTTGGGCATATTTTCTCTGCAGGGTGGACTGCAGAGAAAGGCTGTGTTAATGCACACTCCTTAGCCCACAAGTGATCAACAGGATTGCTTTTAGGTAAAGACACTATTGCTTTTTAATTGTTTTAGCCCACGTGGACTTTTGAATAGACGGGGACTGCACGTGTTGGAGTAACAGTGTAGTGCCTTAAAAAAGAAAAAGTCTCCTTATGATGGTCTGCCTTTCAACACCCCTCCTAAGACCTAAGGTGTACATGGTTAAAGGCTGCATTTATGTAGCAAAAATTCTTTTGTAGGATATATTCAGAAATTGAAGTTTTAAAGATACATCTCCTGCTGCTGAGAATTAAAAGCATTGGGTTTGAGTAATCCTTTTATCAATCTATTCGGAATGATCTGCATTGGGGCATTCAATTACTGTCAGAAAATAAGGCATCAGCCACAATAAGCTGTCACAGATCAAGGTTGAGATCTAGTCTGGCTTTTATAGCATAAACAAGATAGCTTAATGCTTTTAACAAGTAAATCATCACTAGAAGGAGCTTTGCTTCAGAAATATCTGCAGTTTGCTGAAGAGACAGAATAGAAATAAGAAAATGAGTGGTTTTGTGCTGCTATAGGGGCTATTGCCAAGCACTGCTGAGGTAAAAGGGGCTGGCTAAGAGAAGTTCTTGCATGTGCCATGTCTTGGCTAAGCTGGTCTTGGCAGGTATTGAGTATGGAAAGCATCTTCAGTGAATAGAAAATTTCACTGCTCAGTGAAGTTGATTAAGCATGGCTTACTGCAAAATACTTCAGACTGAGCTTAGAACTACAGCAATCAATTCCATGCTATACTGAGAGTAAACTTGACAGGTACCTGCAGAAGCTGTGTAAGATCTTATCCTGTCATGGCTTTCATACAGGTACAGGCAAATGGATGTGAGAGCCTTGCAGACAGAGATTTACTTAAGGCTTGTTCTTATGTTGCCAAAGTTGATGCTAGGCATCTAAATTCCAGTTTAGGTACTTAAATACAACAGGCCTTTTTTCTGTTTTAAAGTGAATAATTAATACAGCAGACTAATGGATATGCATCAAAATACGAATCAATATCCCCCAATTTATAATTCTCAGTCTGCTGTTCCTCTCCTTTTCCTGGGTACAAGATATTACACATCGTGTCATAAAGTGATATAAATGAGTTTATCCATTTTAATCCTGATATTTAAAATGGAAATAGCACAGTGTTAGCTTGCCATGTTAAGTTTGAATCTAGTCACTGAGTCTCACTCAGACCTTTATCCAAAATACATGAGAAAGAAAGTGTGGCTATTCTTGACATTAACTTATAGAGCAAACTTCTTCACAGAGCTGAGACATCAAGAAAACCTGATAGGATTTGCTTAGTATAATTTAAGGCCAGGATATAAGTAGGGAATAGTATGCAATGACCTCCTATTTGGGCTGCAGGACTTGTTTGTACATTCATTTTATCCAAGGAAGCTTGTCTGATCTATTTTATCACATTCTGCTTTCATTATGTCAGCTCTGGTATCTACAGCTGACTCAAGCAAAAAGGTTGACATTTGCTTCTTTAACTTTATTCACAAGTGTTTCCTGACAGACAGAAGTTGTGTGGACTGTTAATGTAGTTGGTATATCAGTTGCCTTTTTATCATGAAACATTTGTGTTGAGAGAATTTTGGTTGCTATATTTTTTTGCACATTTTCAGTAATTTCAGCTGTGTTAACCATCATGACTGAGTATAGGTTTCTACAAATGCATGTTTATGATCACACAGAAACAAGTGTCAGCCTACACAGCCCAGCACATAACTCAGGTGTTATCACAGAAAACAGCTGTGATGTTCTTCTGTTGGCTGTACTTGAGCATACATTGGATTTCTTGTTATTTCATTTATTCTACTGCACAGTATATTTTGACTTGCTAGAGATCTTCAATAGGTAACAGTTACCAGTGCATAGCAGTGGAGCATTCAGAACTATAAATACTTGGAAAGTGGTGAATCATCTTCCACTTCTTATGAGTCATAAGTCTCTAAGTGGGTTTTGCAAGAGAACAAGGTTTGAATTTCTATAATCATAACTAAAAAATTAAGGTTGTCTGTTTACAGCCTCAAAACCAGCATTGCTTTCACCAGGGAAACTTGCTGTTATGGAAGACCAAGTCCAAACTGTCCTTCCTTACTGGAATTAGTTTTGCTTTGAGTTTTACAAGTGAAAAGTATATAACACATTTTTCTCCCATATTTTGTACAAGAGGCATCTATGAACTTTTTCTGTCTAAGAGAAGCATCATCCCTGATCCTGTTTTAATGCAAAACCCCTAGCTGTGTAACACCAAGATTGCTTATGACCATTAATCCAGCACTGAAAAAAATAAGAGAAATTGCACAGTATGTCAAATTACATGTGCAGCATTTATTGCTGAACATATAATCCACTCCAAACTACATGTGAAACTTCTGTTGCAGAAGTCTCTTGCAGAAGTTGTAGAAGATGGGTCTTACAGCCTTTCAAATAATTTTTTAGTCCTCAAAGCCATTAAAGTTGTCTCTTGGTTCAGTGTGGTCACTGTTTGCAAGATGGGTTTATTCATCATAATGGGAAATATCTGCCATCTTGTAAAGGTTTTGACAGTGGAGCAGTAGCAGTTTTGAACCATTTGGACCTCATAAGATCTAATTAATATCAGTGCAGGTCTTTCTAAAATTCCAAATTACATTATGGTAGCTGTGGAAATTGTTCAAGTTGGTATATTTCACCATTCAAAGAAATAAAGAATCTTGTCACAGAGCTGCTGTCAGTGATCTGCAGCATCACAGAGCATATCTCTGGTGGGGAAGTCCAGTTCAGGGTGCAGCATCAACACATGTTTAGGACAGACAAGCCTGTCCTAAAATCTCCTGGTGAGCCCCAGACTGAGGGAGAAGCACTTGCCTCTCAAGGCATTTCATCCGTGGGTGTCTCTGTACTTTGCTTTAACACATTTCTTATAGATACTCCCAGTGAAGTGATGTCTGTTGTTTCCCAGAATTAAAGGTATTACTCCAGATTTCATTGTAATTGCCCATTTTATTTTTTCCTCAAAGGATGTGCAAAAGATGGAATTCAGTCTCCAGTAAATAATGACACAGCAAACAGTTTTGTGATTTTCACTTTAACTTATTTGAAGTGGTGCATTTTAATCTTCATAAAATCCTTTTATTTTTCTCATAAGAAAGCCTAGTGTATAGTAGCTACCAAGATGAAAAGTACATCAGCTGTTATGACAAAGGATGTATTAGCCTACTTTAATGAGTCAGTCTAACAGAGTTTCAAGTTACAGCTTTTAAAGAAATTCTTTGTTGTGTTTTTCTCTAGCAGATAAATATTCAGATTTTGTGACTTATATTCAGATGTTAAATATAAATTCAAAATGGGTGCAACTGCACAAGTATCAGTGTTAAAATCACTTGTCTGAGCAGTTTTCTGCTGCATGGATTTCTTTTGTTTGGATATTCTAATTACACTGATTATCCAAAATAACAGCTAAATGGTTATTCTATATTTGAGGGGAAAAAAAATTAAAATAAATTTTGGGTTAATGAATTTAAGTCATTTGTGCTAAAAAGATTTAAATCTCAAATTTTAGATGTTTTACACTTAAATTCAGAGAGATGTTGAAATTATGAAACAAAATGCGAAAACAAGAGACTGTAATTCGCTTCAACATACTGACATTTAAAAATTATGTATTGTCAAAGTATTTATCATAGAAATTTAGTGCATATTTGTAAGCCATTCAAACAATGAACAATTTTTCAGTGCTCTCAGAAAAGGATACCATGCTGACTAGCTTTTTCAAACCTACTAAATTTTGTAAATATATTTATGAGCACAATTGTGAACATCAAATCTTATGAATAGTGTAAAATCAACCCTCATGGTTTTAGTCTAGATCTTCATACTTACTAGGAGAACGTGTCTCATGGTCCAAGTGTTTTCTCAATGAAGTGAAATGCCTCTTCTTGCATTCCAGGGTTTAGTGATTGAGCGGCTTGGACGCAGGCCACTCCTCATCGGGGGTTTTGGGTTGATGATCGTCTTCTTTGCAGTGCTCACTGTCTCCCTGACTCTGCAGGTAACACCAGGGCACTGTCTGGTTTTACTCTCTCTAATTTGAACATGCTTCATACTAGTTTGTCTCAACATTCCCAGAGAAGCCAACCCTTTTAATCAGTTTGGCATGAGGAGTGAAAGGTCACTGACACTAATTGATGAATCTGCTTGTTTCAGAGTTTTGGCAGCAAAAAGCTATAGGGACTTTCTCACATTCTCTCATTCAGACTCCTTAATTCAAAGATTTATGCATATCATGAACCATCATGGAAACAATATTACCCATAGCTGAATAAACAGTTAATCCATATTCTGTGGGTGTATCTTTGTAATTCACTCTCTCTGAGATTTCTTTCATACTTTATTTACCATTCTTATTTTAGGTTAGGATTTTTTTCAGTGAAAACTTTCCATGTTTGATGTTTCTTTCAAGTTACTTTTCTGGTATTTGTATAGGCAATAGAAAGACATCGTTTTGAAAACATTTGGCCCTATAAGAAAGAAGGGAATAGACTTTTTAGCAAGGCCTGTTATGATAGGACAATGAGTAATAATTTTAAACTAAACCAGGGTCAATTTAGATTAGATATAAGGAAGAAGTGTTTTGGAATGAGGGTGGTGAAGTGTTAAACATGTTGTCCAGAAAAATGGTAGATGCCCCATCTCTGGAAACATTCAAGACTAGGCTGGACAAGGCTCTGAATAAACTGATTTGGTTGAAGATTGCAGGGGGATTGGAGCTAGATGAGCTTTAAAGGTCTCATTCAATCAATGTTTATATGATAATATGGTTCTAAGTTATCAGATGTTATTAGAACTCAATTCCACAGGTGTTTCAAATTATCAGAGAGGATTTATTAAACCAGTTTAAACTCTGGTCCTGAGTAATTTTCATTGTTTGGTTTCCATCTATATAATAATGTGGTTTGTTGATGTACCTAAGGACTTTAGAGAAGTAAAACTGACATTTGCAATGGCATGGGTTTGGGTGGTGTTTCATCAAGGTGTTTTCCTGCTGGTTTTGATTCATTTGTGGCACGGTTAAAATCTTCCAAATCTTGTTTCTTGGATGAATGGAGTCAGTAAGTCAGCCTGACTGGCAGGTCTGTGCCACCCCATTGCAGTTTTATTTGATTTACCTGCATATACATCTTAATTAATCTTTACCTCACACACCTGCCAGGACAGCTGTGAGACAGCTCTCCTCCTGAAGAGAGATGATATTGCATATTTTGTAGGATGAGTGAAAAATTCCCTTCCAGATCTTTTAAAGCCAAATTGGGGGTGTGAGGACCTTCAGCTATTTTAATTCCCTGAAGTCTGAATGCCTTTCAGTTTTGCCTCCTTTCAAAAGGATCTCAAAGTGTTGAGTATTAGAGAGTTGGTTTGGACAAAGGATCACAGTACAAATAGGCTTAATCTCAGAGAAATTTATATCTACTCCATATTTGTACCTTCTCTTTCTATTGGAATCAAGCATTCTCATATGTGATTAAGAAACAGTGTCCTGCAAACTCCACAGGAATTACTCTTTGTATTTCAGGTTCCTGATATTTAGAGGTCTCAGTAGAGAAAAACCCACTTAGAAGTAGAGGAAAGAACTTTGAAACTCTATGGGCCACCCTAGATGCTCTTTTTAAACATGACTAAAATACCTGATGTGGATGGAGGTGCTGAATTTGTTCAGTGCTCCAGGCTGGCTAGAACTTTAGCAAAAGAAGTTGTGATTTTTTTTTTTTTAGAGTTCTGGCTCTTGCCTAGTGTTTCTCTACAGGGATTTCACAGAGACCAAGACCTTTAAATACAAATCATCTAATAAGATCTTACAGAAATGCTGTGATTTTCTAAAGTAACCCAGACTAAATTTTGAAATAGATCAAGAATCAATGTTCTCCACTTGTCTGCAAGTTTTTAGAAGTATTTGTGATATGTACAATATATTTAAAATGAATGTCTTTTATCTACCCAGAGCACTGTATATTGGCTTCCTTACCTCAGCATATTCTGTATCCTTGCAATCATTGCATCGTTCTGCATTGGACCAGGTATGTCTATATCTATTTTTTCATGTACATCTAAGGACAGGTATTTTTGCACTGGCATTATGTTAGCTAATCATTTGGACAGAACTTCACTTCAGCAGTAAACCAGAAAGTAAGACTTTTGTTCCCTTGAGCTTTTGGTGGTTTTTATGCACTATTTATTACCTCTTTTTCTTTGTAAGGAGATTGACATTAAACATTAATCAGCTGTTTGCACATCTTTACCACAGAAGTGAACTAATTGATTGATTATGATTTATTTGGGGAAGAGTTGCTGATGTTTGATGTGACTAATTAAATACTGCTGTAATTCTGTGGATCCTCTTTTGAAAAGCTGAGAGAAAATATGATGCTTTAGAGAAAAACGCTTTAGGGAAGACCAAGATATTTCTTTTACCTTTGTTTCTGGGAAAAGGGCTTGAAATTTCTGTGCAAAATACTGTGAAAATACTGAAAAAAATAGCAATCCCTCTGTCCTTCTATTAAGGACAAATCTCAGGTTCAGCTAAGTCCACTGTACTGCTGACCTACACTGCTTAGACTGAGTTGGTGTGGGTGTTAAAGAATTCTGTGGAATAGCACTTTCCTTGAATTTTGCTCCTTTAAAACTTCCCTTCTGGTGTTTTCTGTGGCTCAAAGGGTTTAAGTGCAGCTACTTGCAACATCTACCATCAGGAATTTTTAAAATCTCTGTTGAAAAAAACTGAAGGTTTTTCCCTATTACAGATATGTTCCACCAGCTTTTAGAACTTGCAGAGCAATATGTTCTTACATGTTATACCTCTAGCATATTAAGGTTAACCCTTTGATTTTCTTCTTCACCTCATCATTCTTCAAAATGGATTCTAGTGTTCTTCATTTAGATTCTTTCTCTTTACTGATGTTATTTAGGATTTATGTTGTACTTCACAATCTTTTTGGAACAAAGTGTCTGCAGATACATCAAGGACAATCAGCTATTGTTATAAATTTCTTGCTTGCTTTCTATAGAAGTTCATTAAAATTAAAGTTTCTGTTGTGTTTTTCACTGTGCTCAGTGCTGTTAAAGCCAAAGAACATTAATAGTGTACCAGCAGCTACCTAGTTGGCTTCTCTACCTTTCCTCTGTGTGTTCAAACACTTGTCATATCTGACAACAGTGGGGATATCTGGATGCCACTTAACATTGAATTGCTTTTAATGAAAATATTGGTAAATGACTCTTCAGCTGTTGAGAAGAAGTTATGAAGAATCATATTCTGATATCTCTGCAAATCAATAGCAATATTTTAGCTGACTTTGATGGGGACTGATTTATCTTAAATGAAACTTCTCTGTTCTCTTTAGATGAGCTTAGGAGATCTGAACTAGTGTAGTAAAATAGTAAAGGTAGTGACTTTTACCTAGGCAACTTACATTATTAGCAATATATTAAGATGATTGGATAAGAGAGAGCATACATGTATTTTTCTCAACAAAGAAATCATTACCAAGAAGTCCACTTTGCATCCATTAACTTTTGTATTATAAGTCTCAGCTCAATAATTGAGTGCAGATACTGTGTCAAGTTTTGTCCCCCTCTCCTTTTGCAGGAAAAACTTGAAGAGCCTGTGACAAGTCCATTGGAGAGCCACCATGTCAGTGTCAGGAGACCTGAGTGACCTGGACTTGTCCAGACTGAGAAGGGACAGTTTTGGGGACATAAGAGCAGTGCCACTTCCTATTGGAAGGGTGTGTCAATGGCAGAGCCACTCTGCTGCTGCATGGTGAGGTGCTCAAGAGGTGGAATGGAGGTGTTAAAAAAGAAAGATGCAGAGAGACTGTAAGGAAAAGCTTTTTACTTCTGGGCAGTCAAGCAGGCTACAAAGGATACTGAGTCTTTCATTACTACAGAAAGATCAAAACTGAGTAGTTTGTACTTCTGCTTTTCTCCATCACAGTGATTGCAGGGAAGTGTCCAGAGCAAAATACAAGCAGGGCAAGTAGGTGAGACATTTTTAGAGAATCAGTGCACATTTTTTCCAACCTAGGGTCTTTCTAAGGCATAGCTTCTAACATTTTCATAGTCTTCCATGGGTTTGTTACATCTCTCTCTGAAACAGCAGAATTTTAGTACTCTTTAGCAAAGAAAACTACATCTACCATCTTTCATGAACACATGCTTTGTTAGTCATTGTGTGATATCCTCTAGGTCCTGCAGAAACAGAGCAACTGATCCTTCTCCTCGTTTTCAACTTCCCTGTGATCTTACAAACTTTTATCAACACACATATTTCTGGAATGAACAGCTATTTCTCATTGCTACCTTCTCAGTGATATTTTTTGTGTTCCTTTGTAGCATTCTGGTGATTTAATGAGGTAAGACTCAAGTTCAGGAATAACTTTCCCACCTTTGCAGTAGTAAAAGGGGTTTTCCCCAAGAAAATGAAGATATATCCTTTATTATAAAGCTGCACATTTTTTGTACTTTTAGACTTTTGTAGAAATTTTGCCATTCATTTGTATTGGTTAAACAGGGACCATTGTAAACTAATCCTCAGTATCTTAATTGCTTCAGTAGTCACACTACAAAAACAATTTATAATGATTTAATAGGTACAAATCTTAAGCTAAGAAAAATTTAGTTTATGTTAATTGAGGTATTAGTACCTGGAAAAAAATATCCCATCTAAAGATAACAAATAACATGAGGAATTGAGTTTATAAAAATAGCGCTTTAACTTTCTACAGCATAAAATTGCCTTTAAAAGTGCAATATTTCCTCTCTTGTTAGAACATCTAATATCTTCATGATAGCTTAGATGTTGTGTAAACCATTTTCTGATACCATTTCCATGAGTCCCATCTGCTCCTTTACAGTGAGGATCAGCTGTTACTATAAACTCTGAATGGTGTTTATTTGTCTCATTTTCTGAGCTCAAATTTTCAGTTTGCAGATATTTTTGAGGACTGACACAGTAATGTTAGCAACAGGTATGTTCAGGCACATGTGTGGTTTGTTCCTTCATCATTTTGGTCAAAATACAAAGAGCAGAAAGCTTTCACTTTCTAAAAATTAAAGGGTCCCTTATGCTTGATACAGTCAATCTGTGATCTGAAAGAAAATTGTTTATTGTTCTTAGATGAAGGATCCATACAATTACTTCATTGTGCCTATTTGTTTAATTTTACACAAGTTAAGATATTTTATATTCTATAAAATAGTTATTTAAGATATTTATATTCTATATAAATATAGAATGGATTTCAAATGAAGAATTGCCATCCAGCAAACAGTAAATAGAAAAAACTGAGGGGATTGGTTCTGATGCCTAAGGAGACAAAAGGAAAAAAAGCTTAGAGTCAGCTGAGAAAACAAATGAAAGAAAAAAGAAAAGGAACATTTTCAGGATCTGCAGAGAGCATTTGTGCTGTTCAGGTTATGCATCATGAGCAAATGCAGTGATTTGTAATTCCTTTACAACAGGTACATAATGTGCAGTTTCTTGGAAATTTGGATAGTGATAGACAGGTTTAGGTACATGTGAAATGTTTTTCTTCTTTAGCTTTGCCTTGGTTAATATTTAAGAAAAAAGGAAAACTAAGATTTATTCCCACTTTCTCAGTTAAACCTATGTCTACCTTGTCATGGACTGAACACTGTTCAACTTGCCTGCAGAATCAATCTCTTTAAGGAAAAATGGTCTAAAATCTGACTTAAACTGAAAAAGAGAAGGTTCTGCTTATTTTTAGCTATTTTCTTGAATTCCCTATTCACCCATTGTACCTTTACAACAGTTGCTGTGCCAGCAAGTGATTTTTTATTTTTCTGGGAGAATTGGAAAATGTGCATTACAGTTTTAGAAAACCTGCCGCAGATTGTCCCTGTTTACCCACCAGCAAAATATTTTAAAAAAACCAACCAAACACCCAAAAACTGACACATAATGTGTTCCATTCATCTTCCTGATTTGTCTGCAAGGATGATAATCCCAGTTGTCAGTGAGTTCTCTCATGCAGCTTTGGATGAGGGGCTTGCAGGTTTTGGTTTTGAAGTTTTTCCGACTCACATAAAACAACTATATCCTTTGAACCAGATAATGGCTTTTCTGCCATCTGTCAATATATGTTAGATAGTGGAACATGTGGAGGAAAAAAAGGGATCAGCTGATTAATTGGAGATTGCAGAAACATTGGCATGAACTTCAGGATAATCTTCCTAGTGAAAATAGGTGTAACAAAAAGATAGTCAGGATCTTGAGAACCTGGAAACCTGGCATAAATAATTTCCATGCATTATCTTTGTGATAATCCAGTGATTTCTTCCTTAGAAGCCTACTCTGTTTAGGTGTAACACATTTCTATCCAGTTTGGATAAGTTGAGAAGGCACTGCTGCAGAAAAGGGGCAGGAAACCATGGTGGCCAAGGTGAGATGTGATGCCTGTCTTTAAATGGAAGGATGAGAGGAGATGGGAGGAGGGAGATTCTTTTGATAAAATACCTAGCTTTGAAACAATCTGTTACCATCTTGTTCCTGAAACTGAATAAGAATTGTTCTTTCAAATCACTGCAAATTTTCTGGCTCTGGAAATGGTGCACTGAAGCACAGGACTTATTTTACCACTGGAAATAAGTAGAAATAACCCCAGATCCCAGTTGTGGCAGTAAGATCTGTAAAAAGTGTTCATGTAGCACAAGTGTGCTGCCCACCCTTTGACCACTGCATCTGGGAGGGAGATCAGCTACATGTGTGCACAGAAAGCCAAATATTAATGCTCCTTCTTTCAAAGAGTTCCACAAAGTCCTTTGGAAAGAAAATAAAAATTACCTTTTACTACAACAAACAGTAATAGTCATAAAAATTCCAAAAATGTGAAGAGTTGATTTTATAACCATTGCCTGATCATGATAACTCAAGCTATCTTTATGTTGGAAATTTGTGTTATTTTGGTGGCACTTCAATATTGAGAAAAAATTATTTTGTTGCAATCTTTTGCATTTTGCATTTTGCATTTTGCCCATTTTTGCCCATTTCCTGACCTGGAAAGCAAAAGAGGTTTAGAAACTCAGAACAGGGTGAGGATTTAAGGATGTCTGAAAAATGCCAGTTAGCTAAGGAAAAATATAAGATTATTATCTCTAAGTATTACATGGAAGTCTTACACATAGCTGATTCTATTTTATCTAAGTAATTTGAAAAATTGTTTTATATGAACACTCTGTATGCACATTCTTTTACATGTTTTCTTAAAGACTTAATACATCATGTTGTCATGCATTGTCTCACTGCACTGCAATGTGAAAAATGCTCATTGTGTTGTCAAGCATCATGTCATCATTTTTGAGATGACTTAGATCTGAATGCTGGAGCACAAAACTGCTCAGGCAGCAAAGAAGGGCTGCAAAAGAAGGACTGCCATGAAGGTGAAGAAAATGGATTTATATATGGAAAGACCCAGAATATTTCCTAGTGTCTCACAAAAAGGCTGAGACAAATGAGGATTGTATTTGAACCAGATGATCTAATATGATCCTGGATTCCTTTATCTTCAAATCTTATGTTCTTTATTTATCTCTAAGAGTGCTGCTCGATCCTCTGTATAAAGTCTTACCTTGTTTCTTCCTGTCTGAAGCCCTCCACCCCACCTAAAGGTGCAAAGATGCACATGTGGCCAGAGGGTTTTTCTGGTTACTGCAATAAAATGCAGCCCCTGACTTCATTTCTGTCAATAGCTGCTATTTTTAAATAGCACTAGAGAGAAGAAAGCAGGAGTCTCTGGCTAAGTCATACAAGTGGCTTCAGGCACTCTGGCTTTACAGTCTTATGTAATGTCTTAGAAGTAGTTATTCTCCTCTTTAATCCTCTAAGTATTTCTGTGGATGAGTAGCATTTCCCCACAGAAGTCCTGCTGAGTTCAGTATAGCACAGATAAGGCTGAATTTACTGTGATCAAACATGAGTCTGTGTGATTTTACTTCAATTCCTCCTTTTAAAATAGGTTTCTATTTAGTATGCATAAAGATGACAAAATCATATCAGTGGTATGTTTTCAGTCACACTCTGATTGCAGGAAAGAGAAATCAGTAAAATTCAAACTCAGATAAATTTGAAAAAATAATAATTTTATGGTAGCAAGATCTTCATTTTTCAATTGTTACTTTTTATAGCAATTGCATTTTCAGATGCAGCTGAGAAATATCAACAAACCAGACCATGCCAGAAAAATGTTTCACTTATGCTTGTCTCTTTTTTGAGAGTTTTATAATATTTGTCATGGCTTATGGAATGTGAGTGAAGTCTTCCCTAGCACAGCTGAATACAATGAATACAACTGAATGCAATTTTAAATTGTCATTATGAGGTAAACAAAAGAAAGCTCAGAGGAAATCATTGCTGTGCCCTGAGGTGTATCAAAGATATTTTGGTATTTAAAGTTTAAATCAGTCCATGGTCTTACTCTGAATGCCATTGTGCAGCTGTATTGACAGCAGAGCTGTTGTCACAAGAGGGTCACTTTGAGAGTCACGAGGTTTGTTCAGCCTGAAATGTCACAAGGGAAGAAAATAAAAATCATCTCTTGGATGTGAAACAACCAAAGGTGTGATAGCACACATAAAAGCACTCCAGTGAAAGGCAGCATCAGTATTATTGCCTGAAATAGGCATTTACAGAAGCTTTGTGTGATGTTTCAGCTTCTCCACTTAGAGTGGGATGTTAGAACTTCTGACACTCATGGCCTCCCACAGAGGCATTATTCCAGTCCACTTTGAGAAAGGGTATTAGCTTGCTTCAGTGCAAAAAAACCACGAAGCAATCTCTGTACCAAAAAATGTGTGCAGATAAAAAGAAACAAACAAATCCATATTGTTCTATATTTTCTTAAAAATATGTAGATTTGAAAATTTAGGTTAATTTTCAATTTTTTTAAATTATATAAACTAAATGCCTTTACAGTCTTTACAACAAATAGGCATTCTTTGATAATGCCAAGCAGTTTCTGCATTGGATATGGAGAGTATTTGTGAAGAAATAATCCTTAGTTTGCCCAGGTATTTGGGAAAATGCTTGGTTTGTTAGCTGTAAGGCTTTTGTGGGCACAACAGCAGAATTAATGCATGCTGCATAAATATCAGTTAAATACTCCAAATGTGATTTATGGTTCAGTTCAGAAACTTGCAGCCTGGGGACAGTCCCAGCTGAAGATTTTCTGAGCCCCTGGCCCCATGCCCTGCCCTGCTGTGACAGTCCCTTGCTGTGGCTGCCATCCATCCAAACAAGGTCCCAGGACTGGTGTTCTCCCTCCCAACCAAGTCAAGTATTTGAGAATTTTTCTGTTGGTGGCCTTTGAGCGAACAAACTGATTTTTTAGGTTGTTATGAAATAACACTAGAATTGCTTTCAATATTCATTGATTTTTTCTTTGTGGAGGGAGGACAACATGCCCTTTGAATATAAGAAATACAATGTCATTCAACATATATTTTGGGATTAATACCTGTTTTACGTTTTGTTTGAATTCTTCTCTCTTAAAGATCAGCACAGAGAAAATGTGTAGCTTTTAACAGTTCTGTACCAAAAGTGATTTCATTTCTTTGTAATTAGTGGCAGTTCTAAAGAGAAATGAACCCCTAGTATTTGAAAGGTAATTGTATCTGTTGAATAAAGGAATTGCTGGAGGTGACACCTGGAGTTCTCAGCAGCAGGAAAACTTATGAACTTTATCCTGCTAACAATAGATTTTAAAAATTAGCTTAATTGAAGCTTTCAAAATCTGAATGCTTTGACACTTGACAGCACTCCTCCTACCTCAACTATCAGCTTTTCCTGAATGATCATTAATTAGTTGCTGATGGCTCCCAACTCCAACCCTAAAGAAATTTACTGCTGCAAAATTGCACCCATGTGTTTTAGAGGTTCATGTAACCATGAAAAAAAAACATTTATTGAAAAGATGTGTAAGTGACCTAGGTACATTATTCAGATTAATAGGGATTGGATATGGAATGGCTAGTTAAAAAAAATATACTGTTTTTTCTGTGAATTTGTATAAAATACTTATACATGCAAAAGTGCGAACTAATAAATATAGAGAACAGTAGATGTAGAATTAATGAATGTAAGGCAAAAAAAAAAAAAAAATTCCCTTATGCCTAGGCGCAATGCACAGCAAAGAGAAATTTTCTGTTCATCTCATCTATTTCTGACTAATCTCCATGGCTAAGACCTAAATGCAAAAGTTTATTAGTTCAATGTTGCAATGGACACTGCTCTAGAGTCCAGACAGTGTTTCTTGGTAGCCAACATACCATGCAGAAAGTGAATAACCCAGTGACAGACCTTCAGAGGAAAAAAAAATGTCAGAAGGAGAACTGCATGAACAAGGGCAGTCAGTGTCAGTTTGACCAAGCAAACAGTCAAAGCAGTTGTTTCCTTTAAATCTCCAGATATTATCTGTCCTACTCCACAAACTCCACTTTTTTGGAAACACTGAGTTATGGCCTATGTGACCTCTTTCTGAGTTTCATCAAAAAGAAGACTTACACTGTTCACCACAGCAAGACTCTTACTGTCTTAGCTGTGCTTCTAGTCCAAGTGCATCTTCTGGGTCCTTCTTCCTTTTACTTTCTGCTTGTTAGCCAGCACATACTGCTATTTGTTATATTTGTTTTGGTTATTGGTCACAGTAAAGAAATTTATTTTTGTCACTGTCTTACATTCATTAGTTCTACAACCACTGCTCCTCATATCTTGTCCACCATCCTGTAGCAGAAACCAATTTCTTCAATTACTGGTGTTTGAGGCCATGGGTCCTAAAAACTTGAAAAGTTTCCAGAAATCAGTGAAGACATGGTTTGTCACCCATCTTAAACAGGAGAAGGACAGGGAGAACTCTTCAGTCCCAGCTTCTCTGAAAATTTGGCCTCCTATTTTTACTGTTAGCATCCTTCAGGATGAATACAGAGATTCAATTGCATAATTGTGCACTACTACCATGAATAATTTGTTTGTTAAAATATCCTAACTTTTCAGGATTGTTTTAGCTTGCAGGTTCTCAACTAGCAGCATTTTGTGCTAATGGTCTGACAACTTGAATTCCTGACAGGAAATCGTGTCTGATGGCTTTATATTTCTTTCAGAAGATTATCTTAGAAGTAAAAAGCTTAGAATAGATAGGAGTTGGGTTTTTCTTCTTTTCAGTCCCCATACAGTGATGTAATTGTGTGACTGTTTCTCTTACCTAGGACTGAACACAATTTTGAGTGTTTAATCTGGGTATTTCCACACTACTTCCATCTGTATAGTGGATGAATATACAAGGGACACTTCTGTGCTTTTATTAAACTAAAAACTCTCTCATCATTGTTCTCATCATTGAGATAATTGGTTTCAACAGCTTAATTTGAACAGAAGTGCTTAATCATTATTGTTACTAAGAATAATTATAAATTTAATTCTATTATATAGACTCATAGTCATAGCTCAGTAAAAACATTTTTCTTCACATTCAAATAGGACAGAAAGTTGGGCTATAATTAGGGTTGTGATGTTATAAAGTAAATCTGAATATATAGCAGAAATGTTTAAAAAACTATTAACTATTTATATAGTTACACGTTAAGTGTAATTTTTTAAATTGCAATTTATGCTTTGGTAGCTATGTAGCATTATAATTGTGAAGCAAAAAGAAATGTTGCCAAGAACCAGAGGAGAAATTTATTATTTATGTTCAGTTTTTGCAAACAAAAGCCAAGAAAAAAAAAAAATCAAATAGTGATAATAGCAAAAACAAACAAACAAAAAAAGCCAAACCAAAAAAATCAGCAAGTATCCCAATAGACCAAAATTGTTATTAAATAACAAAAAGATAATTCATTATGTTCAGAATTTGTCAGAATGGCTGACATACTGCTGGTTTGTCTTACAATAAAAGAGGTAAAAAAATTAAATATTAAATTAAATTAATAAATTAAATTCAAAATTAAATACATTACTCATGTTTACAGCCAACAGTTGTGTTTCAAAAGGAATTGTAATAACTCATCTAAGGAAAATTTTCTAAAAAGTACTGAACTTATTTGGATTCATCAGTTATATGATAAATTTTTTGTTGAACAAATTTTCAGAGAAAAATGATTCAGTCAGTAAAGGATTGCTCATAAAATTCTGCTTGAGTGCACTGACATGGAAGTAAAAATTATAAGAAAATGTACTAATTAATATTCAAGAGGGGGAGAATTTCACTGAAGAGGAAATTATCAGATGGTTCAGAAAAGGGTGTTGTGTCTTTTTTTGCATGGAATATCTGCTGTAGAACTAGTTACCTAAATAGACCTAGAAAGAATTTGTATGATTTATTATATTTTATGTAATAGCCTTGTTGTTGTATGTCAGACATTTTAGTGTAAATTACCTGAGAACCAAGAAATAACATTTTAACTATTAAGAGCAGAGTGAATCAATATTTTTGTTCTGCACCATTGCTCAGTTGGTTTGTTTTATTTTCCCTGAATGATATGGGTTGCCTTGCACCAGCAAAGTGCAGAAAACCTCCAGAATTGGCTTTCTAAATGCTGTTGGAATGGCTGGTTTTATATAGATGCTAAACCAAAGGCCAATTAATCAATGCAAAAACTCTTTCACACGATACTGCATTAAAAAGTAATCCTTTAATAATTGTAAATACTATTTATTATCATATCAGCGTTTGTAAGGTTTTGTATTATTCGTGCATTTTGGTCTTACAGTTTGCACTTTTTGTTTGCCATAGACTGACTGCTTTAAATTTTTTAAATGTTTTTTACTCGAGTGGCCTTTAATCTACAGCAGAAAAGATTCAAATGGCACAAATTAATGTGGTTAATGAACTATACCATTTTCCACAAACAAAGTGCCTGTTTTACTTAATTATCCTGCGGAGAAGAGCTGCAGACAGCCAGCAAAGTCTGTAGCATGAAGCTGTGACTCAGTACACCCCTGTCACACCTTCTGTTCCCAGCTCTCTCTGCAGGATTAGCTGGGAGTACAGCTGTCATATCTGACTGGAATGTCATATTTGGTGGGGTATTATTCAATCAAATACAAAGTGCAAGTTAAAATAATCTAACAGGTGACAGAACACCTTTATAAAGATTGAGCTATCTTTTTGCAAAAGTCTTATTCTATCTGTAGACCTACAGAAATGGAAGAAATTCAGTAGCTGCATTGCATCTCTCCCTAGCAGTATTCCTGAAACATGTTTTGCCAAAATATATTTTCCCATGGGTTTTGTTGCACATTTTTGGGGGTTCTGTTCACTGGTTAGGTGGGGGTTTGTTTGCTTGTTTGTTTGTCTGATTGGGGTTTTTAAATAACTAAAATCTGGGTAGAAACTAGCAGCCTTTTGCTCTCTCACAGAAGAATGTCAGGGTTTTTTTCCAGCAGTTAACTTCCAGGAGTTTTGTCTCACTTCCACTGCTTCCCTCCCAGAGTTGCTCTCTAGAGGGTCATTAAACTGCAAGTAGCAAAACTTTTCATTGAGATAGTGCTTTGTCCACCAGCCCTATTAGGATATATCATGCCTTGCCTTGCAGACAAAGCAATTTTTCTTGACCATGTCTGGAGCTCCACAGACTTCTTTCCCTCCCCCCCAAAACAGAATATTGTTGCAAGGTAATTGTCTGTTTTCTGAAAACACCTCCCTTTGAAGACTCCCTGACTCAAAGCATGGACTTGGAAAGTCTGGGAGCTCCTCCCCAGTCAGCCTTGCAGGTTTCCCAGACTCCCCCTTGTACGGGCAGATTTTGGAGAGCTGAGACCTGCAGGAGTCCCTAGGCTGGGTGGTCCTTCTGGTGGGGCTGGAAACCCTCTGGCTGCCCTGGGGCCACTGCCTGAACACACAAGGGTTTGGCTTGGGTGGGTATCAAAACCTGAGCTGCTGCTCAGGGAGAGTTCCTTTCTCTTTAGTGGCTCTTAGGGCACAACATTTTACCTTTAGAGTTGATTTACCACTGTAATAAATCTCCCTGATTTGTATTAGGCATTTATTCTTGTAACAGGCTCATTTCATAAATCATATATATAGCCATAACATAAATTCTCAGTTAAGTACTAGATAAAAACAGGATGAGGAGTTCAGCATTTTCCTTCCTTTCTCATGTTTTCTGTATTCAGGTTTTTGCACAGACTCATGTAACTTCTGCTAAGCAATATTTATTCAAACTGCTCACTGAACAAAACAGTAAATATTTTTCCTGATATTTTTCCTGAGAGAACACATTGCTACTTGTGTAAATTTTAATATATATTTGAAAATCTATAGCTTGGATAACAAGAATATTTTTTTTCTGTTCTAACATTCCAATTTCATGCATAAAAGAGTATTGGATTGAGAGTCTGGATTTTTACCAGCACATAACATTGATTCTATGTGTAACTGGACTAATTATAGAGTTAAATTAGTAAAGAATGCAGAAACAGAGGTATTTATGCATGTGTAATTTTATCATGTGGGTTTAATCTAATTTTAATTAAACTAAAAGTCCTGCAGTAAGACATTTGTAGTTTCCAAGTAGAATCCTAGCAGATAATCTTTCTCTACTTGCACTGCAGTATGTTAAGGGTTTTTCTGTTCACTGTAATGCTGAAAAGAACAAAGTATTAGAAATTAATCACTGTAATTATCTGGTCAATGCATTACCTATTTAAATTAATGTTTGGAAGCCATCTTGTTAAAAAACTCCTATGGGAAATCCTAATATACATTTTTTTTTGTTTTATGATCAGTGCTATAATAAAGCTTTTCCACTGAAAATTTTATGGAAAGCCTTCCAGGGGAAAAGACAATGCCAAGTTCATCCTCCATGAGAAAGATCAACAGGTAGCTTTTTTGGGGAATTATTTCACCCACATTCAAATACGTGTTAAAGTTGCAAAACTATGACAAAGCATTTAAAGACTATTCCAAAGATACAGAGGTTTGGTTGGATTGCTTTTGGCAGTGGTTCCCAAGCTTCCATGTTTGAGCACAGGCTAGTACAGACCCATCTGGCCTAATGCTTGTGTAGGATTCTTGCAGAGACTGACTGAGAAGTGGGTGATAAGATGCCACAGTGTTGTGATCCCTGCTCAGATCCCACTTACAAAGTCAAAGCACAGTACAGCTTCCCTCAGCCCAGGCACTCAGATGTGTATCCCAAAGAACAGTGAGTTCCAGAAAAAAGGGAATCCTTGAGCCCGTCTCTGGCACCTTGAAATGCCTGAGAATGGAATCCTGGGGCTGCAGGTTCAGCTGATCTCAGGTGCCTTCACTGACTGTGACTTCAAGCTTTTAAAGTTTTACTTCAGCTCTCCCAAATTTCTTTTTCACCTCACTCGGTTGCAGAGTGTGTTTTTCACAGTGATGTGGCCTTGGAAGGCATTCACACACCCTCCTCTTCATCCTCATAAGGCCAAGTCTGTGCTCTCCCAGGCATACAGCAATAGACAGCAGTGACCTGGCTTCATTCCATTTCTTGTGTGCCCAGACCTCACCTGACTTTCACATAACTCATGTACCACATTTCACTTTTCAGGCTCCTTAGTTCCTCCTCTGTTAAGTCATCCTTCTAAGAAGCTGACTTTCTCAGTTTTGGGAGGATATACTTCTCTAGACCATAAGAAAGCTGTGAGGTCTGTCTGTGCCACCCTTCCCATTCCTCCACAGAATTTTTGAAAGTTAGTGATAATTGATATGTTCTTAGAAATTAAATTGGAATTTCAAGGAATCTGTTCCAAGACAGTGCCCATGCATTTTTATTTCCATTACACTTACTCCTTCTGATAGGTTTCTGTCCTTTTGTACTTTTTTTATTTGCCTCTGGCTTTTTTCTCTCTTGTACAATATGTATTTTTCCAAATGCTGCTTTTCCAAATACTATTTCCAACAGCAGATTTCATTATACTGACAAGAACAGCAACACCTCTGTAGATTGTCCTACAGCAAAGGCATAACAGAATAAATGATCATAAATATGTCATCTTACATGATTTCTGTGTTTCCAGTCCTTCAATTCCTCTCTCCAAGGGGCAAGTGTCCCAGCAAATTGCTGCCTCATGTGGCATTTAGACCCAAACCAGATGCTGACAGAACAGATGTGATTGCTGCCATTTGAACTCAAATCCCAAGGGTATGATGGAATGGCCACTGGAAGCTATCAAGCTTTGATAGACCCCATGTTACTTTTTTTTGGTTAAGTTATGGGGGTTCAGATACTTATTCTACATGTTCAAACTGCTGCTGGGAGAGGTTACCTTTTTAATCAGAATTCTGATACTGCCTATGTCTTGTGGAAAGATGCAAAGCTGTAGTTTGGATGGCTTAAACTCTCCATATCTCAGTTTCCTATTTAGAAAGTAGGAGCAAATAAATTTATTTATTCTCTACTTCTTTTGGTGTAATGCAGACTGGCATCTTTGGCACAGAAGGTTCAGTTGAAGGCTTTGCTACCACTTTAGATATGTTCTCACAAAATGTCACACTGGCTCATGATGGAGAGTTGCTGTTTGCTGCATCACATTGCCTTTCTATTATGCACATATTCATGGCTTCTGCATCTGGAAGAACATCTGACAAGGTGTCATCTGCATGTCATGTTTGCAAGTCTCTATCTCACACTGCTCACAGGAGCTTCTAGTGCCTGTGCTTCTGCTCAGGGCCACGGAGCAAAGGGGCTGCATGAGGATGCATCTCTGTAATGCACTTAGAGATGTATTCACAAATGTTCAAGGGTAAAGGTAGTGCAGAAGATTAGCACATAGGCCAAGGACAGATGTGCAAGGAGAAGACCCAGTGGATAGATAAGTCTGTAGGGGTGTTTTCTTATCAAATTATAAATCTTTTAGAGGCCAGTATTGCTATAGAGGTTTTTGAAAGTAAATGTATCTCTAAATATGGTTTTGGTTGTTTACCCTATCTTGTTAAAATACATAAAGCAGAGGAAGGACTTACATAGTCTTCTACAGTGTATATGGGTTTTGCCTACAAAGCTGAATGGTGAGGCAGGTAATACCAGCACACTTCAGAACCTAGAGGCAGAAACTGGTAGGAGCAGAATACTGGTGTTGCTAGTTGTACAGTTCTTCAAACTGTAAAGAAATAATTCTGCTAGTAGATGTATGTCTGATGTGTAACATTAACTGAATTATGTAGCTGATCAGCAAATAAAATCCAGGTTTTATTCTCTAAAAATAAAAATATTTATATTGAAATATCCAATGGGAGTGAAGGAAGTCATAGATCATAAATTGAGACTTTCTGCTACTAGACAGCTTCTCCCTGGGGGTTAGGCCAGCAATATGCCAGTGCTGTACAAAATAGTCCACTGCCTAAGTGGAAGGAAACATGAGTCACAAATGTGGTATTCAAAATTGTTATTATGAAGGTCAGAGTCCTTGACTGATGGGAGAAATAGACCTTGCCAGAAGTGCCAGCAGTGTTTGGTAAGGGAATGTATTAAATAAGTATCAATGACAAATGACAAGTATACTCATAGGGAAGCAAAAATTTTGTCCTTTTTATTGCTGAAATAAATAGGGTAATAATTAGAAAAAAAAATAGGAGTGTCTTTGGAGCCATCTTTCCAGCTTTTAAGATCTAAAAGTATTTTGGAGTATCTCTGAATTTTCAGACTTTCAAGCATTTTAGTAGAAATGATCATTCTCATTTTTAATAACCAGCTCATCACGTGATGCTCTGGAAGCAGTTTTGTGGATTTGCTGCTCTGTTACCTGCTTGTCACTCCTGAAAAGAATGCAAAACTGGAGATTTGATGGAAAGAAAGAAGTGTCACTTCTCTAAAATATGATTTTGACAAATCTGTTTCAGAGGGCGCTGCAGAGCAGTGCTAGTCACAGAGGTGCTCATCACGAGGCTTGTTCATCTCTGCTGATGGGTGGGGGACTTTGCTAAAAATGTCTTTTGGATCCTGTTTCAGGTGGGATTCCCTTTGTCCTCACTGGAGAGTTTTTCCAGCAGTCACAGAGGCCAGCAGCATTCATGATAGCTGGGACAGTCAACTGGCTCTCCAACTTTGCAGTGGGACTGCTCTTCCCTTTCATCCAGGTACTCAACAGCCTTGGTAACTCATATTCTGTGATAATGCTGCTGCAGTGGGACATGTGAGGTTTGAGAAGGGATTTCAGTAATAGAAATGTCCTGTCATTGAAGTGGATGACATTCCTACCATATTTGTGAAGCAGATGTGTTGTGATATCCATATGTCTCCTTGCTGGAATGTGTTGGAATAAAGTTGTCCTGAAGTAGAAAAAATAGTGTAACCCTGGACAACTCTTAGTGGGAGGTTCCCCAGAGGAGTGTTTAAGCTATGCAATCTGGTGATTTTGCCTGGATTCAGTCACTGATGGTGATTGACACTGCCTTTTTCCTCAGCTTTTAGGATAGCCATCATCTGGTTTACCCTGTGCTTTGAGAATCCATGTTAATCTCATGGAAAATAGATGCTCTCTGCACCTCCCTCCACAGGCTTGATTTCATGGCTCTTTTTTTCCCCACTTCTGTCAGTCTTTTGTCTTCTTTAGCTGGTTCCCTTCTTGCTGGAGCTTAATTGCTCCATGGGTTAATCTGTTCCTGTCCCAACTTCTCCAGGCTGTCATAAGCTGGTTTTATTGGATTGCTTGGCTGCACTATCACATGGAGGACACTTTCATCAAAAGCTGGCTGAGAACTGAGGGGTTGTACTTTAACAAGATAAGTTTATTAGAAAAAAAATTCAAAAAGAAAATTAAAAGTTGAGCAGAGAACAACATTTTCCTGTTCTGATTCCTAAGCACTATTGATGTGTCATAGTATGGCAAAAAGGCTTCAAGCAGCTTCTAATTAGAAAACAAGCTGAGGTTCTTTTCTTTCTCATTAACCTCTCCCAGGGATTGTCTGCACTCTCTGGAGCTCACACTGAAGCTAGTGCTTTATCTCAGGAGTTGAAATGCAGCTGATCATGGCCTGACTGCCCATATCCAAAGTCTTTTAAGAGACATCCTGCTCCACTGATAACAGTGTAAGAGTGAAGATCACTACTACAAAATAAAGAATTTCTAGGTTTGGGATTTTTTAAACACTCAGAGGAAAATGATACTGGGGCAGAGAAAAGGTGCAGAGAGAGCAAACCCTCTGGGATACTTGCACCTCACACCCAGGAGAGGGATTCTGGACAGGTCTTCAAATCATCACCAGGGAAGAGATTTGAGTAATGAGAGTTGCTGCTGTGTGTGCTTTCTTCCAACTGAAAATTATTTGATCCTGCAATACCAAATGCCTAACTACTTGCAGATACAGTAGAATGATCATACTCTAAAACTTTGCATATTTCTTTTTCATTTGACAAGTAGAACTGCTTTTACTATGTGGTACTGTTTTAATTTATCTCTGTGAGGTACTTTATGGGAGAACTTAAAAGCCCTATAAAGTCTGACCCATGATCTAAGTTTGACACAATTTAAAATTTCTTCTAACAGGGACAAGTCTCTTGCAGTTTTGATTACTTGAATCACCTTCAAAATTCAACATGATTATAAAGTCTGTGATTTTCCAAACTCTATATATTTACTAACATTAACTGCAATTACACTGCTATGTCTTAAGAATTTCTTTTCATTCTAACTGGAATTGATGAGTAGGTAGGACATAATTCCTATGATAGGACATCAAAAGGGGGTAGAGACATAATTCATTTTCCACTGAGGTGTTAGAACATCTACCAAATGATGGAAAGAATGAGACAATTCCCCTGAGGGTTTTAAAACCTGACCTAGCCCATGGGGCAGCCCCAAGTCACCCAGCAAATGGATGCTTCTGTGTGGTTTAAGAGCTTTTTCTTCCAGAAGATGAGCAGTGACTGTTTCAGTACCATTGACCCTCCTTTCCAGCCCAGGTGGCCACGCACTTCTGTTTCCACCACTTTTATTTGGGTTGGGCTTTTGGTGGTTTTTTTTAATTGTTTTGTTGTTATTGTTTTGGTTTGGTTTTGGGGATGTTTTTTGGGGTTTTAGATTTTTTTCTGGTTGGTTGATTTGGGGTTTTTTTCGGGGTTTTTGTTTGTTTGTTTTGCTTTATTTTTCTTGGCGGGGGTGGGGGGGAGTGAGGATTTGATTTTGTTGGTGTTTTTTTCTTTAATCATCCAGGGACATTTAGAGAATAATCGCGTTTCTCCAAAATTGCAGTTTCTCCTTCTTGCACAAAATTGGGGATTACCCCTGAGCTCTGCTTAGCTGTCAGATTTGAATTCATGCAATTCAGGACACTCCCTACTCGTTCTGCTAATGCTACCTGACAGGTCACCTAGTGAAAACTGTTTAAAAAGGCCCTCAGTAAATTCAAATTAAAAAGCAAACTACATTCTCTAATTTTGCATGTGCACATTAAAGCTTTTTTAATTATTTAATATGCATCCTGATGATGCTTGCTGTAGTCTCGTGGAATTTATCATTAAGTGCCACAAAAATATCCAGTTGTGTGATTACAAAATTATCCAGTTTAGTTTTAGTGAAGTTAAATTATATTTCCCGTCTTGAAGGGTTTTTTGGAGATTTTTTTCTTCTTTTAAAGAAAAGAGAAATATAAAAGAGAAAAAGTTAGGAGTTTGCACCTAAAGATAAAAGCAGTGTTACTCAGACTTTGATTTTTAAAGCTTTTTCACAAGATCAAACTAGAACATCTCCTCTTTCCCAAGCTTTAACTTTTTTCCTATTTCAGTCAACCTTATTCTCAAAATTTAGTTTATGAGTCACCACTTTCTTCACATAAAGGCAATATCTCCTTCTTAGCTCATTTTATAAACCTAAACCAGGAAAAAAATCTTTAAGATACCTTCACAGGATGAATGCATAATCCTGTCTGTGTATTTAAATACTAACCTGATTGCTTGAGAAACAGCAGCCACTTTTCTTGATCCTTGGTGTGCTTCTACAAAATTATCCCAAACATTTGGGAAACAAATCTGGTGAGTTTACAGTTACTAAAAAAAATCAACCAGCAGTTAGTTTTCCAAATGTCACCAATTAACTAATTTGAATGACTAGATTTTTGCCCTTCAACCATCTGTATATAATCAAAGAATGGCTTAAGTCATACATTACAATATATGGATGAGATTGAAAAGCTAGTTTACAAATCAATTTTTGACAAATTGAAAAAAATAATTGAATGTGGCTTCTCTTCCAGGCCTCATCACTATCTATTTGAGGTGCTGAAATGTGAACAGGGCACAGTAAATCAGAAATTAGGATGTATATGTGTGGAAGCAGGTGCAATGAGCTGAAGCAGGCACAGGGAACAACAAGCCAGCAGAAAAGTATAATCTAAAAGGCTGGAAAACTTCTGGTGCCAAAGCAATATGAGGGATAGACTTCAGTTATCCAATGGTCTAGCAGGACCTTAAATTACTTCTTATCTAGAAAAAGGTTCTGTTTAATTTTTGTAATGTTTGGCATATATACAAAGAATAACTAAAGATCAATAATTAACAAATAATTTCCCAACATGCTGTTTTCATTACCTGCTGATGCATTTTACTTTCATATTTCACATTGTGATATTGTTATGAGGCACTTAAAGATTAAATGGTAAATTAGTAATATACTGTAGGAAACCATAGCAGATTCTCCAGAAGTTTTCTGTCATAATAATTTCTCTTTCTAGAAGACTGTGCAGTGCCTTTTTTTGATGTCAAAGTCAAATTGTGCATTCAGTACATATTCAAGAAACATTTAAATTCCTGTGTATTTTATATTTTTAATTTTCAAGAACAGCTAATTTTCACACTTTCCTCCTAATACAAAAGTTTCCAGTAACTGTGAAATGCAGAGGAATATCCCATTATGATTAGAGGTCTGCTATATGAAAAACTGATTTTACTCTTGGCTGGGGTTTGACCAAAATAATCTCCTTGGATATATGATCCAAAAGGAGCCCAGTATCATATGGGATAAAGGTGCTACAAGCCTTTAAGCCTTAGTTCAAATTGCTTACTAGTGCAATGCCAAGACTTGTATGTGTGTTTATTTCCTTCCTTTTAGATATTAATTAATTTGTTCTTGTGAAGTAGTACTTCTGAGACATTATACTGGAGGTTCTCTTTTAATTCTACTTTATTTCTTCCTTAGTTTTACACTAGAGATTTTCATTCTCATGCCTCAAGATTCATTTACTCAGCAAGATTGTCTTTTGGTTGTCCTTATTATTTCCTTACTGTGTATCTGTTGACTTTTTCTATTACTCAGCCCAAGGATTTCAATAACAGGTGTGCACAGAAAGTTGTGCTTAGTTTCCCTCAGCCAAGCTATTTTAAGCTTCTTCAAATACACTGGATGTTTCATGAAATGACAGTGTCCCTGTATTAGGGGTAATGGCTAAAGTTCCCCTCAAAGATGAGAAAATGAAATGTGGAGAGGGTTAGATGTGCTTATCTTGATTAGAAGCAACCCACTTCAGGGATACAATATAAGGATCTGTTACACTTTTATGAGGAGATAGTGTGTGTGAGGGTCATGGTTGAAATTGCAGTTCTTTTCTAAAAATGACTCTATTTTTTACTTAGAAATTATGTTTCATACATTGTACTTTAGTGCTCCGTCCTTCTTCATTGTCCTGCACTTTCAGCAGAACCTTAAATTATGTCTGGAACAGAAGAAGGACAAAGGGTAAAGGACACAAGCCCTCACCCATTTGTTTCTTTGCATTATATCAATTTGAAGCAAAGTGAAGTCAAATGTCTACATGAATAGCAGTTTTTCTGCTGATCAATTTTATCAGACATTGAACCATTATCACTTGACCTCACCACTTCAAAAGCCAGTTTGACCCATATCGCATGACACTAATCTTCATGGAAGCTTCCAAATGCAAGGACCCTCTGCTGATGCCAAGGGATGTGACTTTGCAAGTTCAGAATTTAGAGTCACATTTGGCATTTGCTGGAAAGAGACAGAAGTTTTGTCATAAAAATATTAATGTGTTGTGCTTATTAAATTGATTCAGAATTTGTTCATTTGCTCATTTGTTTTGTATCTGCCCTAGATACAAATGCCCTATCATTTGCTCATTTGCTGTATCTGCCCTAGAATATCTATTTTCCTGCTTCAAATATCACAGTCTTTCTTAGAATTTAACCTTTGCTACAGTGTGTTAAGTCAGTAAGCAACCATTGTTAAATAGCACATAATGATCCTCTCAACTACTTTTGGATTCCTCCAGAGCATGGTGCTCACAGCATGCAAGCTATTAACAGGGAGACTATTTTCAGCTAGATTACTTCAAAAGTAGCAAATTGTGCAGGTTTCTAATTAAAACAAGAATCCTTTCTTCATTTCAATGTTAGGTTCTTTACTTGTTTCAGTTTACTTTTTAGCTTTAAAAAGATGAGCTCTTTTGTTCATTCATTTTGGGCACTTAAAGTCAGTTCATGATGCTAAAAATAAAGTATTCTTTACTATTGTATTTAAAAGGAGATGGGGGAAATCCTGTACATTTTCTATAATTTGTATAGCAGCCCCCCAAAAGCTGGGGGTGTGTTTGTTCACCTCTTTGCTTAAGAAAATATGGGAAAGCTGCACCTACTTATTCATACACCTCACTTCTGCAGCTCTATCTCATCCTCAATGTCAGGCCTGATTGCTTGCCATGCCTAGGTTGTGTTTTGGGGGAATTGATGGAGTACTTCAACTTTGATTCTTTTTTGTGGTAATTGCATGTGTGCCTTAGATAAATCACTTCTTGGTTTTCCCTTTTTTTTTTTTTTCACCCTCAAATACAAAGCCTTGATCATCTGCAGAAAAGAGAAGACAAAAAAGAGTAATTCAGGATTCAGCTGGCTAGAATTTGCAGAAATGCTGTTTTTCAAATGGCTCTCTTAGAATGCTGGTATTAAAACAGAAGGTGATGCATTTAAAAGTTTATTTTTAACTAATAAATATCCTGTATAGCAATAGCCCTCACCAGCCTCAAAAAATCCAGTGTAACTCCTGCTTTGAAGAGGTTTTATTAGTCTGCTGACTTAGTAGGTGCTTCCCTCAGGAGATTGCATCACTATGTCTGCTGCTCTTTTGCCCTCTCCTGCAGCCCTGATAGGGCAGGTGACCCCAGTCACCCCAGGAAGCCTGGCCCCTTCCAGGACCCCCACCTGTGCATCTGCCCCTGGTCTGAATGGATGTCTCTGTCAGGAGACAGATATTGCCTGGGACTGTTGCTCTTTAGGAAACCACCTGAAAATCTGCTCACCTTTGAACCTTGGGTGTTCCTGCAGGAGGTTATGCTCAAGGAAATGCTAAGGGAAAGCAGCTGCCAAACACAGACTGTTGTAGAGCTTTGTTCTGACTTCCCTCTGACCTTTGGGTTTCTAACTGTGCACATAAAAGCCTGGCTTCAGGTATTGCTAAGGAAATGTGTTCCTAGCTCTGCAAGGCTGCCTGGCTGGGGCAGGAGAAGCAGCTCTGTGAAGGTGGCAGTGGGAAGAGACCAGCACCAGTGGATGTGTCCATGGGATGTGGATGGGGCTGCCCTGGTGCTTCCTGCATGACCAGCACTGCTCCTGCTGCTGGTGCTTGGAGCAGTGTGAGGCAGTAATCTGTCCTTATGTCAGGAAATGCAGAACTACAGAAACCACACACTTTCCTCTAATTTTTTCTCTATTTGCTTCAAATTTCCATTCAGAACTGATTTGCTTTTACTTCTTCCTCTGATGTTCTCTTCCTCTCTTAACTGCCCCTTCTAGCTCTTCAGAGGTGGTATATTTTGCTAAGAAGTCATTTTACTCTTCTGTATTCAATTTTTTGAACACTGGGGCTTCTACTCCATATAGTAGGTGAAATGCTGTCACAAAGCTGAGAAAAAGGAGTTACCTTTTCAGTTTTATCATATATGTTGCCATTATTCTTGTGTCATTGACAATGCACAAGTCAGTGAAGACTCTTGAGGCCATCCATGTCTGTAGACTCAAGCACCCAGGGTTGCAGCAAATCCATGCTTTGATCAAAGACTTTAACTGAATTTCTTTCTCAGCTTTTTACTCCCACCCCAGTCCAGGATAATAAATATTCTGTGGTTCTACTTTTATAGTAACAGCAGCAGGCTCATCTCTAGCATGTTGGAAGGAGTAAAACAAGAGAAACTACAGGTTAGTTAGGATTAATGTGGGGTAAACATGTTTCATGGACATAATATAAATAATAACCAATATAAATAAAAGAAAGTACAATAATCTCATGGAACAAAGATCCTGTTTCCTGTCAGTCTACCAGTATTATCTATTCTGTAGTAGCCATTGTTCAATAGTTCAGCATTTATTGTTTTTTCACCACGTTATCTCACCTTCTAGATTCCCTGATGGGCACATCAGATATGTTTGGGCCAATCTATTGCTTGTTGCACCCCTCAGATCTTTCCTCCAGCACCAGGCAATTCAAAATACATCAGAAACAGATAAAAAAGAATTAAACATCTAGGCTGAACTGTATCCCACCTATGTCCCACTAAAGGTTTATCAGTGTGCAATACATATAGAGGGTTTCATGATTATAATGAGTAGTTTGATTAGCATGTGATGTTCTGTACAAAATGCAGGTTTGGCTGATATAAATTGAATTCTGGATGAGTTATAAAAGGTTTATGACTGAGGGGTTTTCTTTGCTGTGAGTGTAAAATAATAACCAGCTTTAAGGAAATATTATAACTGAAGAATGGCTGGTGACAAAAGGGCTTTTTGTGGTCACCTTGCAGTGTTCCTTGTGTTTTGCAGTCACCTTGAAGCCTTGCAAAAACCCTACAAAATCCACTTGCAGGATCTATAATAAAATTAAATTTTTAGCTTATTCTCTGTGAAACTTCAGTTGGAGGTCTTTGAGGGTTACATCCTAAGGGATTGCAGAAATAGGAAGAGTATGATTATTACAAACAAATATAAATATATTAGGTAAAATAATTGTATATATAATTGTATATAATTGTAAATAAAACTAGTACTCATGGGTGTTTAGTCCAATTAGAAGAGGTTTACAGAGATATGAATCAAAGATAATAAGCACTAATGTATTTAGCTCATGGACAGCAAAGAAATAAAGAGGAATTAGAAAGGTGGGGCAAAGTTGTGGCTGCACCACCAAGAGACACAAGCAACTTATTACATTTGGTTGCTATGTTTATTCATACAAGGTATTAATGGTTCATGTTCATCATGGAGAATATTTAATTCAGTGAAATTTTTTAAAGTGAAAAACATGATTCTGGGTTGAAACTCTACCATTCAGCTGAACAACAATCACAAATTCAGATGATCCAGATGTAAAATTTAAATTCTTAACTTGACAGGATGATTTATGAGGCACTGCAAAATCTCCTGTCTACTATATCCTTTTGCTTCTGCCTCTGTAAAAGCCTGAAAGTTTTATTTGTACATGCCAGAATATTTTTCCCCATGTTACCATGCTGTTTGTCAGCTTCCTCAGGACTTCATGGTTCTAGGATTTAAAGAAAAAGCATTGATGATCTCTGGAGTCCACAGACAATATCAGAGAATGCACTTGCTAGCTTTTCCTGTTACAGTCACAATTAGAAACACTGAACTAGGTAATAAATTATCCACAAAACAAAGAACATTGTGACTAGGCAAGTTGGAAATCAGCCATGATATTAAAAAGCAGCTGCAGAAGAGGGTTTTTTGCATTTTTTTCTTTCTTGTTCCACACAGGAATTAATGTTCTTCTTACACACCACGCATGATGAGCAAGTGAAACATAAAAATGGTGCTAAGAATTGCATACACCTTGAGCACCCAAAGCAGGGAGTCAAGGCAGCCTGCAGTATAGGGCTGGTGTGACTAATGATGGTGAGAGTATATTGCAAAAAAGGGCAAAATGGAGGTTGCCTGGCTCTTACTAGATTCAGCTACATACCTTTAATAGCAGCTATAAATATGTATGTTTAGGAAGACAGGTCTGCTTCCCTGTCCTGAGTGGTTTTCCCTGGGGTGAGCTCAGCCTTGCAGCACCTGAGGTGATGTTCAATGAGTCCAACTCTCCTTGGTTTGCTGTTCACGACCTCATGGAAGGCGCCACAGGAAGGTTGCCTTGTTTTTGGAGTTGGAGATACTCTTTCTGGTTTAATCCAGCTTGTTAATAAAAGCAATTAGAAAAATATAGGTACTATATTTTGGTATCCAAAATATTGGATGTTTGAGAGGGTTAATCAATAGAGGAGGTTTCCCTGGAGGCATAATACCAAACTTCTTCCAAGTTCAACAAAGCTCAGGTAGCAATATGATAATTATCAAATGTTTTTTCACAACTGTACTGTTGAAAGGTAACTGGTAGCTGCTAAATGTTCTAATAATCACCAGGCAAGAAATACTTTTCAGTGAGGTACAATTCCTTCTGGCTGGTTGGAGCCTTTATAATCAATTTATAAGTTCACTTCTTTACATCTACTCTGTTTTTGCCTGAAGTAAAATCCATACCATTCAAATATGGTCTGTACTTTACATTCCCTTAACAAACTCTAACGCTTCCTAGAATGAAAAGAAATTCATTTTATGGATTTTTTTTCCTGCTGTGAACTCCCGTAACCATGAGAGTGATAACAAATGGGTGCTCCTTGGGGTTTTTCCTCAGTTATTTTGCAAATCTCAGAGCCTGTAAGTGCTGTGATGAGGATGCCCCTGGCTGTGGCAGTTCTCCCATGGGTTTTGTAGAGGTGCACAGCCCTGCTAAGGCATGCCCTGGTTTCTGTGGCTGGGAGCTGGGAGACTGAGTGCAGAACAGCCCACTGAAACATCTGCCTCATTTCCAGGGGCCCCAGGGCAGTGCCAGGCTCAGCTGAGCACAGTGCAGGGTTTCTGCTGCCACCTGCTCTCCCCACACTGCCTCAGCTCAGCCTGGGGTGTCCCAGCCCTGCCCAGGCTGCAGCTCTGTGGGCCTTTGCCAGGAACCTGCTTTGCTGTCGACAGGCCACAGGCAGTGCTGAAGAACCAAAGTTTCATGCATTTTTATGAACCTCTCAGCACTCCATCTAGCAATGAGTGCCAGCATGCACTGTACTTGGTTAAAAATTGCTCCATACACCCTACTTTTTCGTTCAAATCATTCCTGCCTTTCTGCTGATTTTTTTTGTCTTTTGTAATGACCATCTCCTTTGTCTTCTCTTCACAGGCTGGTTTACAGACCTACTGCTTCCTAGTGTTTGCTGGCATCTGCTTTGCAGGAGCAACCTACCTGTTTTTTGTCCTGCCTGAAACAAAAAATAAGACATTTCAGGAGATCAGCCAAGCATTTGCCAAAAGGAATAAAGTAACTTTAGAAATGCAAGAGATGAACCACTATCCAGGGGAGGAGAAATCAAGGGAAGAGCAAGAATCAAACTTCACATCTTCAGTGGACAATGGGGAAACCAAAACAGGGATTGTGTAAACCCAGGATGCTCTTTCAAGGGATGGGGGAAGACATGCTCTTTTCATTTATAGCAGTGCACAACTTGTATATTTTATGATCTCATTAACTGCTTCCCCCTTGCAAATGTTCTAAGTGAGTATGGGTGAATTCATTAGCAGCTGGGGTAATGGTTGAGAAAATGAGGGGCAGGAGGAGCAGCAACTGATGAAACAAACAAGATGGAGTTTCCTTGGCACCTGTGGGTGGGATGGGGAATACAGACTTGGAGATGTGGAGAGGCAGTGGGGAGCCAGGGTTTTGAGCAGCAGCTGGCTGAGCACCCCAATGAGCTCACAGGGAGGTGTGCATCTCTCCCAGGGGGGAGGAGGCAGGGACAAGGGAAGAGATCCCAGTGGGGATCTGCTGAGAAGCAAACCTGAAATGGCACCAGAAGGTGTTTCTCCATGTTTCCCAAGGTGTCATTCAAGCTGTCCATGAGAGCTGACATGACACTTCCCTGACCTCCCAGTCCTTTTTTAGCTGTTTTGGTTTTCAGTTGCATTGTTTGCAGCATCTCCCACCTCCCTGCAGATGGGCAGCTCTGGGTCCTGATGAGTTTACTTGTCTCACTTGCAAATCCTAGTAATAGAGTTGTCTCTAGTTTCTGGGTTTGCTGGCACTGCTTTTCTCTGAAGATACGTATTTACATAATTTTATTTTTTAATAATAAACTTAGAAGCTTTAATATTAAAAGAAAACTAAACCTCATGGTGAAGTGAGAGAACTCTGATGGGATGTGTAAGACACAGTATTGAAACAAAAATTCAAACATGAAATGTTCCAAGGGTCAGGATTTTCAAATAGTTTTGTTTGTTTATTGCTTTTGTTTTTAAATTCCTTTTAAATAAAGTCTAAGGAGCCCAAATTTCCCTGAGACCTGATAACTTCTCAGATCTATGCAAGGAAATTTGGGCGCCTATCTCTTACTTAAACACTAATTTTTATTTGGGCATTAAAGTCTGAAGCACCAGGCCTAGCTCACATTAATAAGTTTCTAAGCTGTCTAAAGCTTTGTAAAACTGTTTGATTTTATGACAGAAAGACTCAGCAGGCTTTCAGTGGTTCCATGAACAATTAGTGGGATTTTTTTCACAATGAACGTCATCTTTACAGTTTGTAATTTTGATAACTTTTGTCTTGATTCCTCTAGGTACCTGGATGTTGAGGGGTTGTAAGAATTTTAAATTTAAATAGCTGCTTTATGTGAAGAGTCAGTAAGTCTTTGGGCTGCTCTCAGTTAGGAGTAAGACACAAGAAAAAAGTGCAGCATGTAAGTCAACTACTTCCTCAAGTGACATTTACTGATCCAGAAATTAATGCATTTGGAACATTTTTTGTGAGAATATTTGCATATCTATTCATATATGTATGCATATATGAATATATATATATTCCAAATATAGATATATATTAATATTCAATGGCCTAATATTAGTGGCTTCAAGGTGGAAGAGGGTAGATAGAGATTGGATATTAGAAAGAAATCCTTTACTGTGAGGGTGATGAGGCACTGGAAGAGGGTGCCCAGAGAAGCTGTGGCTGCCCTATACCCAGAATTGTCCAAATCCAGATTGAATGTGGCTTTGAGCAACCTGGTTGATGTCCTTGCCCATGGTGGGGGACTGGACCAAGATGATCTTTAAGGTGCCTTCCAATCCAGGCTGTTCTATGAGTCTGTGATTTATATTCCTATACATATACACACACAGTGGATAATTATTTACCAGTATCTGGGCGGGGAGGAGGGGGTGTTTGTATTTCTCCAAGTGATAAGCTGGTTTTTGTTT
Source organism: Erithacus rubecula (assembly GCF_903797595.1). Classification (NCBI taxonomy): domain Eukaryota; kingdom Metazoa; phylum Chordata; class Aves; order Passeriformes; family Muscicapidae; genus Erithacus; species Erithacus rubecula. The sequence goes on along the minus strand of NC_136687.1, from coordinate 11,647,889 downwards.
TGTTCTACACTGTAAATGACACTGAAAATTAAAATCAGAGATCCTAATGTTTAGCTGTTACTACTAATTTATGTATATAGTTTTATACTGTGATTTATTTTTGTGTGGCATATTTACTACAGACATTGTAAGCTGACCTAATAAGGCAATTTCATTACTAGGTAATTGACAAAAAATTGATGGGTGCTTTTATGCCAGACTTTATGCCAGGTTTTTTTTTTTTACTGGGTTAGAGGTACAGAAGTAAGAGAATGAAATATATATGAGAAAGAGAAGTAAGAATGAAAAATTAAAAATGTATGGGTTTGGTGCTACTATTAAGAAAAAGAGTCCAGCAGGATTATACCAACAGTTATAAATGGAAGCTAATCAAATACTGAGGAGAAAACTGAAGAAAAAATGTATTTTAATAACCACTTGTAAAATTATATATACAGCAAATTTAAATGCTGTCTTTCAGTGCCTTTAGTTCCCTATTCCAAGAGTTACACGAGGCTTGTTAAGTGAATGGCTATGTAAACATTGAGAGTGAATGCCAGCCCTAAAGAAAATCATCTGAAAAATTTCTTTTCTTTTTGCCTGCAGGGCAAGACTGGCAAATTCATACCTTTCCTTTAGACTGGGAATTATCTTACTTTGTAGTTAGGGCTACTAACATGGTATGATGAGGTGTGCTTTGAGCCAAGGTGGCAAGATTGGAAACCAATATTATTAGAATGAGAATTTAATGCTTAGTGCTGTTCGTTAATATCCATTATAGCCACTGTTGAAAATGTTACCATTGGAAAATGTAAATTAAATGTTGTTCAGGCCTGATACAATGTTTACATCAGAAATCAGGACTTCTGCAACAAAATGAATTCATCTGACATTTGCCTATATTTGCATTTGGAGCCCAGCTTTGAACACATAGGGAGAGAGATCTTGACAGGATTTCCTATCAGCTCGGGGTCCTGGTACAGCACTAGCAGAAGGGGCCATGCTTTCATTTGTGCCATCCCATTTGCCCTCCTCTTGTCCTACCTGAGAAGGGCACACACTCTCTGTGTGTGCAAAGAGCTGCTGCAAACTGGGTACGGTGTGGGATGGGGGTTCCACATCTCCCCAGATTTTTGTTGCCATCCATGTTCAAAGTAATTCCAGGCCAAGCTATGCTTTGTTCACTGGCCAGAGAAGTGTCCTCTGCCTTAGGCTGTGGGAGTTTGAGATGTGCCAATACTTCATTAACTTTCTTGTCTCTGACCCTAATGAGAGCTCTGTGTTGCTCTTGTTCCATTAAGTTTTTTTTCTATGGTTATGCTGCTACGACTTCTCCAGCAATGAGAGGACAGTATGGAAAATATCAGCAATTTGTAGTTTATTTTTTCTTGTTGAATGTATCAAATTGTCTACAGCCTGTATGTTTGTCAGCAAGTGTTGTGTGGTGCCACATTCCCTTTTTCTGTCTGACACTGGGGTGAGGCACTGTGAGCTGGTGTTTGTATGGGTGCCACAAGTCTGTGTGATCAAATATGTCCATGCACAGTGATTGCAAAATAAACCTTTGGAATAAAATTAAAATGACGTGGATTTTGTTCTGGGTAAATCTGAACCTCCACACCTGCACGTGTTTCAACTCCCCAGGGGTTTTGTATGTCCCAGGACCAGACTTCAGTTCTGTGTCTGGATGACTCAAGTCATTGCGAACTCCACAGCTGGTGGTTGGGGGTTATGGGAATAAAATGGTCCCCTGTATGCTTTTTGAAGCATTATTTATATTCTGATTCTCAAGTCAGATTCCACACTTCATTCTTTCCTATGTTATCCTGGACTTTAGAAATAAAAATGCAAACAATGGTGTGAAGAAAATTATTAAAACTGGCTAGTGGTAGCAAGAACTGTTTATAAGAATTGTTGAAACTGGTGAGGTTTTTGGCAGAAAGTTGTCATTTGCAATGGATGAGTTTGAGTTGCTACAGCTCTGCTTTCTGATGAGAAATTCAGTCAAGTGACTATTTCTGCTAAAAGGATATGCAAAAACTGAAATATGTATAAAAAATTGAATTTCATACTTCAGGTTTTGAAGCCAATTTTCACTCCACAAGGATCTGCTTTCTGGTGGGGGGAGATGTGAGTAATAATCCCTATGGGATAATTTCCATCTTCAGAGTAAAATTAAAAATTTAAAAAGAAAAAAAAAGTTATAAAAAGTACTCCAAAACCAGCTCATTGAGATTTGCTTTCTTTCATTTTACTATTTTTATGTGTTTTTGCTTACAGACATCACCATATAAACCATTGGAGCTCAGATCACCTCACACAGCAGGAAGAACAAATCCAAGTAAAGCATTCTTAGGAAATGCCTGTGGACTTATCCTTCCAGGCTAACTCCAGTAAACAGAGTTCAGATAAATCTAAAATCCTGAAGCAGGTTTGTTATGATAAACATTCCTGCAGTTAAAACATTCAGGTTTGAGTCCACAGTTAATTCTCTCTACAAGTGATTTTATTTGAAAGTGAGCTCTGTGGAAAGGTGAATTTCATGGCAAGTGCTTGGTACTTGGACTCTAATCAAGTTATCACAGCTCAGTAAGCAATCATGCATAACCTGAGTCACTAGAGCCCTCTTCCTTGCAGGCTAAGCTGCATTAACCTTGCTTTTGCCATGACCTGAGAGAAACATGGGCCATGGATAATTGACCTGGTTTTTGAGATGTTCCTGCTAAAGTCTCACTACAGTTAAACTCCTTTAAACCTGGATTCTGAATTTAAAAATAAGAAAGTATGTAAGAAAAGCTTTCAGGAGACATTTACACAGCGAATAGTGAAGTCAACAGGAATCTTACCACTGGCTTCAACTACACAAGTGTGCCCAGAAAAGAATGGTACAAGTACAGGAATTCTAAGCTGAGGAAGCCCAGCACGTTTTTATCTTTAGACAGTAAATCAGTGGCTTGTTTTCTGTCTAGGAAAATTATGGTATAATCCAGAGGCTGCAAATGCACTGATCTGAGGGACTTCTTCAGAATTTGGGAGCAGGGGGTGGGTGGGTTGGTTACTTGGTTGGTTGGTTGGTTGGTTGCTTGCTTGCTTGCTTGCTTGCTTGCTTGGTTGAAGATTTCTTGAAAGGTTTTTTTAAGAGAACACTTTTAGTCTGGCTCATACACTAAATCAGAGTGCCAAGAATGAGATTTCTGGAGCTGTTGGTTGTTTTAAGATTATTCCCAAAAGGTATAAATCCAAATATAACTCTGTCACACCCTTGAAACACAATCCATTAAGAGCATGATCTTGCAGATGTAGGAGGCAATTTGTCTGCTGCTGTGTAAGGTGCCATGCAGAGACATTGATTTTTGTTTCATTTTCTCTTGGTCCTCTCAGTTTAAAAAGGCAGTCAAGCTAAATGTAATGCTCACCTCTACATTTGTTCCACCTTTGTTTCTGACTTGTTCCACCCAATTATATAAAAACTTTTACAGTTCACACTTGAAAATCAGAAAACAATAGTTACTTAAGAAAAGAAAACGTCCCAAGGATTACAAAAGTGATAAATACAATTTTCTTTACAAGCTGACATTTTCTAAGATGAATACAAGAATTAATCCTTTAAATCCAAATTTCATATAATTTCATCTCTTTGAATTAAAATTTACTGTCTTTGTATATGCATATGTGTTTATATAGAGAGACTTTGATGTTATCCCATGGAAAAAGTCCAGCAGCTTTAATTGTTATTCGCAACATTGGACCATTTGGATATTATATCAAGTTATGAACTGGACAGGTCAGACACACTGGGATTCAGATACTTGCATTAACAAACTTAGCTAAAGTATGCATGATCTTAGGTTTCAAAAAGTTGTCTAGCAGAGCTGTCTCCTTTTGGCCAGCCTTAGATTTTTTCATTTTCCACTTTTCTAAACTGCTAGGGAGAGACTACGATGCTAATTTACTTAAATTTATTTTGAGGCATCAAAGGAAAACATCAAAACTCTTTTCATCCAACCAGAGAACAATTTGTATTGAAGACCCTCAAGAAGCAGCATGTAGCAGAATAGTGCTCAGGCTGGGCCAAGCTAAATATACTCTTCCAGAATCCAGTGGAGCATTTTGTGCACCAGAATCTCTCAGCCTTTGCCTCATTGCCACCCTTCCCTTCTTTTCCCTCCTCCATCTCCACCTTCCCCCGACCTGGGCTGTGCTTTGCCCCTCTAGGTGTGCCAGCGCATCTTTAGAAACAGCATTTTCACCAGCTGAGAGGTGAAAGAGTCCCAGGAGACAGGAAGGAGGGGGATCAAAGGCAGATCTCAGTGGGATCAAAGGTGGCACTATGCAACCATGGCTCTTGCAGACAAGTGCAGATGCAATTTTAATTTTTTTATGGATTTTAGAGAGCCCATGAGCAATGCAACCACAAGGAAGGTGGAAGAAACTCGGAGCTGGAGACTGGGCAGCTGCTGACTGATGAAATCTTTGTCTGAGAAACCACCCAAGTGGCTTAGACATTGCCTCTGTTGATTTAATTAGTATAAAACATGCAGGTAGGTAGCTGAGGTATCACTCTGACATAACAGTAAAACCACTGCTCACTTTGCAATAGTAATCAAAGAAAAAAAAAGGCAAAAGGGATAACAGTGGTCATCACAAAAAAAATCTAATATTACAAATTAAGTTCTCTAATGGAGTATCATTTAAGAGTAAACATGGCCAAGAAAGACAGATGGCTTATATTTCAGTACATGACACATATTCAATGAGCAATTAAATATTAATTAAAAGGTAATAGAAAAGTTCAGAAATGCATAACCAAAGCTGTAGAAATCATTAGCACAAATTAGAATTAATGAATTTTTATAGTAGATATTTACATTTATGCTTTCACATTTAGGTTAGACACCAGAAATAAAGAAAAGCTACAGCTAATAAGAGCTAAGAAATTTTTCTAAGGAGCTGAATTGCTTATAATTGGACATTAGATCACATTCTCACCTTCTTTTGAGATGTACAGGTAAATAATTGAACACAAGCTGATGTTTTTCTGGACCATTCCTCAGACAGGTTGCAGTGAGCATTGTTTCCTGACCCAAAATACAATAGAAGTGGGGAAACCCCAGCACTAACCAATAAATAAATAAATAAACAAATAAACAAACAAATAAATAAGAAGGGAGGGGTGGCAATGAGGGTTCCCCACTGAAAGGCTGAGAGATTCTGGTGCACAAAATGCTCCACTGGATTCTGGAAGAGTATATTTAGCTTGACCCAGCCTGAGCACTATTCTGCTACATGCTGCTTCTTGAGGGTCTTCAATACAAATTGTTCTCTGGTTGGATGAAAGGAGTTTTGATGTTTTCCTTTGATGCCTCAAAATAAATTTAAGTAAATTACCATATAAGTCTCACATTGTTTCAAAAAAAAAAAACCCAAAACCCAAGCTCCAAGCTGTTTCCACACAAGGGAGCCTTCATATTACCCCAGTGATAACCACTGGGAGATTATGTTCTCAACTTTTTTAGCTCTTTTAAAAGCTTTGCTACATTTTATTAACTCAGATTTTGCACAGCTGTTACTTGGTAGAAGTTTCAACCTCTTCTCATCGTTCACAGCCCTGGCTAATAAGTATGAGAAATGAATGTTAGTAAGATAGAAAAAAATTATAACAATTCAGCAATAGTAGGAGGAGAATCAGCATGTCTGGCAAGCTGTGTGCTAGCTATGAACCAGGACAGCTGGCTCTCAGTATTTTAAATTGTAAAAACTTAATGAGGTTTTCTAAATATTCTCTAATTGTTTACTGAATGGGGTCAGCTTTGTACTCCAAAGAACCAACCTGGAGAGCTGGAGTCCAAAGGGAGTAGGTGACGTTGGCACTCGGGGTGTGGGTGGTGCTGAAGAGATGATCACTCTGGAATTCAAAATTGTTCCCAGCTCTAAGACAATTTTTGGTTTAAATTTAGAAGTGACAGAAAATCGTAACACATCATACATGCTTTTACTGTCATTAAGTTACTCAATGCTACTTAAAAATCAGATTTCGAAGGCAAAGGCATTTCTTTTATCATTCAAATGAAAGACATTGACAATGCTTTCTTCTGCACAAAATATTAGATCATGGACACTTATTTGATGGCCACTTTTGATCAGTTATACCATGAACAGCTTCACAAGGTAAGCAGTAGAAAGCTCTTTCCAGCTCCACTTAATACATACCTTTAGGTTTCTTATTTCAGAATCAGAAGAAAAATGCCAAAATAATAAAATATTAAAGTCATTCTCTCTGGGGCTTCTCACCACAGTTCTTGGAGAGGTTTTACATTTAAATATTGCAGGTGGGATCTGAGGTAGGCAATACTTGGCATTTAACCCTTCCCTGTCACCACAGGCCAGGATTTCACTCAAAAATCTTTACACAGCACTGAATATTCACATAAATGCTTTTGGTGGTGAGAAAATGATTGATAAGCAACACAAATGGCAGCTAGTCATCAGGTTAAAAATTAGCAGGAGTGGGTCCTTGTTCAGTAAACAGCAGATATTACCAATCTCCCCAGTCTGTGGTCCTACAGATTTGTTGGGGAGCTAAGCAGATACTACTGCTGCTACCTAAGAAGAGTGAAATTAAAACCATCCTACAGGTTGCTTTCTGCTTAGAGAATGTGCTCAGCAGGAATTAGTACAATGGCCAGATTTGCCCTGGGCATTTATCTGTAATATTCTATCTGACCTACATGCACAACTTGACCAGCCTGTGACCTGCCCTCCCTGGAGCTGGCTGGGTTTGACCAAGCTCCTACACAGTGCCATTGCTGGCAGCAGGTCACAGATCCAATCCCTCTCCCTAGCCTGGCAGAAGTGCTCGGTTTAGTCCTTTCACAGTTACTTAAAGGACAAAAAATCTTACTGTTTATTGAGATGATGCATGATTAATGCCTAATCTACTCTATGAAATTTTGTGCTTCATATTTATCAAATTCAATAGTTGCTCTATTTTGTAAGTTTTGGTGTTCTCTTTAATTGTATATATGAGCTTTTGTAGCAAAAAATCCCACCCTTGCCTCTTCCCAAGCTTTAGAAACCTGGGAAATCAAATTCTCTTGCATTAGAAAACAACAAAAAATAATCTTGCATAGTATTTATTTAATGAATCACCAAATAACATTTTCACAACCCCCTTCAAAGTCTATGCTTTTGTCAGCCGGACAATAGCTAGGGGGCTGTCAGAGAAAAAGGAAGAAGCAGCATAAGAGCAAATGTCTCAGAAGTTCACCAAGTTCACCTGCAGAACAGCCCTGGGGGCTCCTTCCACACCATGAGGAGCAGCACCTCTCTCCCTCACTGCATTCTGCTTTTGCTTCCAACAGCTTCTCAGAAAAAAGCAGCTGTGAAGGGGCTGTGAGAAGCAGAACTAGCAGCTAAATGCCAGGCTCTGCCCAGCCAGGCTGTGCCAGCTGACCCTTCAACCCAAGGTGCATCCTTAGATTCAACACACACATAAGTGCCCACAAACATTCCTAGCCCAAGGAAAAATAGCTACTTGGAAAAAAATGGTGTGTAATGCTCAAAAGTTGGGTTTTCTTCAGGTATGATATCCCAGCGACAATGACACTGCAATCATTTGCCACATTGGTTAGACCTCACTGTTATGTGGTGGAGCAAATAGAGTTTCTGTCACTGTGGTGATTAATGACTCTGCACCAGATGTACCTCATTGCAAAACAGAAGGGAAAACATACAGTAGACAGGTAGATATTACTCAGTTATTCCTTGTATGCGTTCAGCAGAGTATGAAGAATACTCACAGATTTTAAATATTTTCTGCTGTTATGATGAGAGTTATCTTTTAAAATAATGATTTTCAGGTAATTGCTCTTTCCAGATGTTTCTTCTGCAATAAATTCAAATAATAGTTATGCACAGAGAAACAAACACCTCAGACCCAAGGGGAATCTTGCTTATGGGTCAGTAGTGCAGCTATATGATTGATTGCCAAAATTACATGTGCAGAGGTCTTTTTATTCAAAACAAGAAGTGTATACAAAAATATCCTTTCATTTCATAATTGTATTCAGTTACTAAATCCATTCCCAGAATAATGGAAATCATATGCATCATAGAGGAATAATTACATATGTATTTTCATGCAGAGTTCTTTATATTTAGATGATTATATATATATATACAAATACATATAAAACATGACTTTGTGCTGTATAACATTAAACATTTTTTTCTATTTCCAGTTGCAGTAATTCAGCAAGCTGTATCTCCTTGCACATGTGGATCACGTATGTCTTTATTAAACTGCACACACTGAAGCTCTTCTCCAGACCAGTTCACAGATTTATAAATTATTTATGCATCTGTCAAGAGTTTAGTGATTTGCTTTCTTTAGTTAGAAAGGAGAAGTTCTAGAAATCATCACTGGAATAGTTCTAGTCCTTCAAATAGAAATGCAACTGTGTACAATTAGTGAAGAGAATTCCAGGTCCCTGCTGCTTTGGCTTTCTCTGCATTCACTCCCAGTTATTGATGCAAAGTCTACAATATCTGTGTACTTCTGTGGGAGCTGTCTGTGCAAATCTAGGGCCAAATAACAACAACAAATAACAATAGGCAAATAATAATTCTTGCAGAACTTAGAGCAGCGTTAAAAAAACACTGAAACTAAGTTTTTGTGAGTTATTTTCAGTCAAGTCCTACACAGAGCATATTCAGAAATTCTCACACAGCTTAACTAGCAGCTTTGAATGCCTCATGAATTTTTATGATCTTGTTAATACTGAAATAGTGAAGTCCTTTCTATATTGCTTGGTTTATATTGGCAATAGAAAATAGGGAGTTATATTAGTCTATTGATGCCTGCATCTTTTTATGTACTCTAGCAAAATGTGCATAGAAAATAACATGTGTAATAACAGATTCAGAGGTTTTGGGTCTTGACAGCTAGAGCCTGGGTTTATACCTGACAAAATGGCTCAGGTACAGTAAAACATTTTTTAATGTAGTCTCCCAAGCAAAATCCATTGGTTCTGCACAAACTGGAACTGCTCTCCTTATTTGAATTTGCCAAACAACTTTAAAGCTGCCCAGTAGGTGCTCTCAGCTTGCCTGACCAAGTCAAAATCCTGGCTTTTGAAGAGAGTTTTCAGAGCACAGCTAAAGATACAGAGGGAAAAAAATCACATTATTCAGCCTACATGTTGACTCCAAAATGACACCAAGGCATTGAGAACATCCTTTTTCTTAGTCTCAGCTGCTTCTTTTAAGCACAATTTTCACAGAGCATTCACTCCCCACATAGCTCCAGCCCACTCCTCATACTGTCCATCTAATCCATTGTTTTCTGCTTTCTATCAGCTTACACACCACTGGTGCAAACAGCATTTTTGAGGTCTGTGATCCTACATGCTTGTGATGAGAATTGTGATTTACACATTTTCACTCCCACTTCAAGCCCACCACCTGTGTGTTTGAGCCACTGCTCAAGGTTCATAAGGAGGTGCAGTTCAGTCCCACAGGTCACAAACCAAAGCTGTGCTGAGAGAAATGAAACCAGTCCTCAGAATCCAACAGTTATGGAATCATTTAGGTTGGAAAACACCTCTAAGTCCCACTCTTAACCCAGCATGGTCAGGTTCAACACTAAACCTTTGACAGCCCTTTGCAGCAGGCTGCCCGGGGAAGAGGCTGAGCCTCATCTCAGAGATTTTGAGGAACAAGGTTTTGTGGTGCTGACAGACACCAGCCTCTGAAGAAAGATTAAAAGAACTGGGGCTCAGCACAAAGAAGTCCACCACACAGAGAGAAGTCAGGTATATAAGAGCTTGCTGCAGAAATGGAAGACAAACTCTTGCTGGATTCAACAAGAACTAGAAGGGTGCAACTGCAATTTCTTTTTTATACCAGCAAGGTCAGCATGACAGTGGAGTAAACGTCTGTGGGAGCTGGGGAAGTTTTTTGTGGTTGTGCTGAGGAATAAATTGTAGAAAGGTGACTTAGTTGCAGTTAATCCCTCTCTAACAAGGCACTAGGCTAGTTCCATGGTTCTCCCATGGCCTTTTGCAACAGTTTTCTGGTGCTTACAGGTTCAAACTTCTGGGCTGAATCATTGGCAACCTGATACAAGGCAGGATAAACCCTTTATCACAAGACTATGAACAGCCAGAAATCACACAGTGAGCAGTAATGTAATGATAATTTCTCTTACTCTGTAAGTGCCCTGAATCCCCCAACCCTGGCTGGGAGTGAGAAATATGGAAACACAGGTGTTTCTAATTCCACATGGAATAACCTGTGCTTCAGCTCCCTTCATTCCTTTCTCTTTTTCCACACTATAATCAAAGCCTTTCAGTGCAATTTTCTTAACTGACAGAATACAAGAGATATTGTTGAATCTTTGAGAGACTTCACCCAGAAAAGCCTCTCTCCTCTTAATCCATGTATTTCTGTCTCCAGCAGAAGCATGCTGTACAGATGAGAGGGTTTTTATTGGCTCAGAACTTATTTTACCCTGAAATTTTTTTACAGCACAGCATAGAAAAGAAATCATAACCATACTGAGTGTATCACTTCTAGATAATAGCTCTGCAAAATGGGACTACCTTCTCTCATCCACACATTAACCACAGAGCCAGGGTTTAACTGTGCTCCTCCTGGAAAAAGTCCAACAAAAGAAATCAACAGGAATCAGGAAAAGTTTTAAACAGCATTCAAAATGCCACACATATCACTCTGAAAAATCTCTAGTGATTATACCTGGGTATCACAATATAGAAATGCCACAACACTCAGTTACAGTATGTTTAAAACCATGTGGCAAAAAAATAAAATAAAGTTGCTGCTAAATAATTTTATTCTCTTGGCTCAACTTTAGTGGAAACAGTGATTTGTGTTGATACTCTGGAGCAAGAGACTCCAGTTTGTGTCATCTGGATGGAACCAGTGGGTGGTGTAAATGTGCTCCTCGTTAAGGCAATGTTAAGTGAACAAGCTCTACCAAAACCCATTGAGAACTTTCCAGGTGCCTTGTTGGGCATTGGAACTTGGGAGGAACAAGTTAATCTTCCCAAATGACTCACAAGAATACACACTCACACAATACCATGTTGAAAATAAATAGAAAATGGAGTCTCTTCAATATATACCCCAATTCCCAACATCTGCTCCACAATAAACCTACACTGCACAGTTGCTGAATATTAGTCCTTTCATCAGCAGAGGTAATCAGCTTTGAATAGCTGACTATCTACTTCCAGTTGTTACATAATGCTTTACCTTAAATAGCTCTCTTGGAAGAGAGACAGCTTATGAAGTACATTTTAAAGATCACCTTTCTACAGCATCAACACCAAGGTGACCATGGTTATAATGTTGGCCTTGAGGAGAGCTGTGCCCCATGACCTCAGCTGTGGCTGTGGCAATGGCAAACACCAGACAACAACAATGGAGCTGAACTCCTACAACACTGAAGGGTGAAGTGTGCCTGCAGGGAGGCTGGGAAAACTCAGAAGCCCATGTGCAGATGCTGTTCATCCTCCTCTGAGAGCAGAGCTGCTTCATCTCCACTCATCATCTGCTCAAGGTCGTTTTGTCCTGTCAGAGAGAGCATTTGGGGGCATGGGGAGACCTGATGGGCCTTCCCCTTACAAAGACTGTCAGATGAGGCTGGAAGGAGGCAAGGAAGCTGGCCATGCACAGCCAGAGTGCTTCTGAGCAGCAGGATAAAGCCAAACACAGCACAGACTGCAGTGGCTCGAGGTAGACTCTGCATGACTCTGGCCCCACTCTCAACTGGGAGCACAGCACCCCACAGGACACACAGGCAGGGGGACAGGAGACCTCTCACATCCCCAGCTTACCTTTTGGTAGGCAAATTTCACCACAATCATCTCTCAGGCCCTAGAAGCCCCTGATGCAGGGATATTATTACATGATAATTATATATCTCAAAATAATTATAATATGATATATTATATATATCATTCAAAGCCCTTCAGTGCCAGTGACCCCTGGGGTGGAAGGAGTCCTCTCTCTCTGCCATGTCTTTCCACTATCACTGCTATTAAAGGCATGTCGTGGTGCAAAAATAGCAAATCCACACTTTATGGTCCATGTCTCATCCTGCACAGCTACTTAACTAAAACATCTGAATGACTGAAGAACTACAGAAAAAAACCCCAACCAAAACAGCTTTGACTGTACAAGGAAAACAGAGGACACCTAAAATCAGGGCAGTTGCCTGAGTTTTACTGCTCATGAAGTCTAAAATCATTATTCAAGATAAGAAAAATAAGGACTAGTTTTAAAATTGTTCCCTCTCACTCAGAGCCCAAATCTCACTGTTGGACTCACATTTCCTGTGCTCAGTTCATCCTCTGCTTACAGAACAACACCTGTGATTGGAAATACTTAATGAGTTGGATTTTTTTCTTTTGTAAAATATTAGTGATAAAGGACAGGCTTTACAAGAGACCTTAAAAAACATATGAGCAGTAACAGAAGTGGTTAGATTTTGATATGAAATAAGTGTGGCAAGTTGGGCCATGAGCATCTTTAAAAAGGGCTACTCTGTCAGCACCTCAGCAATGGGAAAAGGTCTGAAAGCAGAGTGGGTTTGAAATCTGTCTCTTCTAAATTATTTAAAGTAGTTTTTAAATGTTATGGTTTGAGTTGGTCTTTAAGGAAGCAAACCCAAGTGCCATTTTTTGTAGCAAAGCTCCTGCAGTTATCAAATCTGCCTCATTCAGATTTCTGCCCAACTGCTCAGTAATCTAATAATCACCTTCCAATTTTACAGGTTACACAAATTACTTTTAAATAGAAAGATATGACAGACAGGGAGAGAAATGAACCTGAGAATTATCTAAATTATTCTTTCCCTGCCTATCTTGACATTGCCTTGCTTTTGAGAGATACCAGGGTTGCTGGAGTCACACCTTTAATCACTTCGTGCCAGGAATATCAGGCTGGAGAGCTGATAAATGTGTGCAGTTTGCAGAAAGATTAAGAAAAAATAACTACTACCTGGATGCTATGGTGATAAGTGAATTATAGCATTACAATGCTTCTCACCAAAAGTATTGCCCCAGCTGTAACCAGGGCTGGATGCAGAGTTTTGTTTCCACAGTCACATAATTGAGTTCTAGATCAATAATTTAAAAAAGAAAAATAAAAAAAGCCATTAAAATAGTATTTTCCTGAAGTAAAAATGATCCTCTAAGTTCCGGTGAGACTCCAACTGCTATTGTGCCTATGTAAGTTTGCATATATTGGCCCTGGGTGTATATTACCATAAGGGTGATAAAGTCCTGGTGATGAAAAAGAAATGAAAATTTTATGCTGAGATGTGAAGAATCGAAACTTTCCTGATGACAAAGGATTTTCATAGGGGGAAAAGACTTACAGGTTTTCCAAGGCACTGAGAGAAAAACACAAAGGCTGCCCTTAGTCCTGGCCCTGCTTGCCCCTTTCCTGCTACTCACACTGTGTCCTAGGGAGTCCTTCTCTCCTCTGGCTGTAGGGGAGCCAAGAAAATGAGCCCACCAGGTGAAAATGAGCTTTTTTTCCCCTAAAACTGCCTCACAAAGGGATACACATTGTGTGGTAAGTGTAGGCCACCACAAAGCCAAAAAGATGCAAGCCTTCTTCAGTCATCTGTGTGAAATTGGTGTCAAAAGCTCAAACTTACAGAGAGGAGCTGATTAATGAGCACCTGGTCTTGCATGAGTTACAGCCATGGCCATTCTTGAACAGACCTGTAGGAACCCCCATCCCATCCCATCCCAATCCTAGCAGGAGCTTTATCCATGGCCTGACAGCTCAGCCCAGCCCCAGTGAGATGATCTGGGACAGAAAACCCCAACTCCAGCCTCTCTTCCCATGCTCCTGAGTAACCAGGTCTAGTGGAATCTGTCCCTGACCATGGGAGTAGATGACTTTCAAGGTTCCTTCCAATCAAAACCATTCTATGATTCTATGTTTTTTTGGTTTTTTTCCATATACTGTTTTCTTCAAATAAGTATAGATTTATTCAGATGCCTTTTTTTTTTTTTTTCTTCCTGGATATTTTTGTTGATTCTTAATTAAGCTCTTCTGATTCAGTTGAAAGGAGAGGCTAAATTGTAATGGTAATTACTGCCATTGCAAGCACAGATGATCAAACTATTCAGTGCACAAGACTTCTGGTTTTCAGGAAAAAACTACTATGGCATTTATCTAAATGTGCTTTTAAAACAATTTGGCTATGGAATAATTAGTATTGTTTTCACAACTATCAAAATCCCTTTTCTACTATCATGTGATTGTCAGTGAGCACCAATGAATAAGCAAGAATGAAATAAGTAAATATTTGAGTGATGTAGGTTTGAATACATGGACACATCTTTATTAATATAAAGTTGATTTTTGGGATCAGGTCTCATGAGCCTGTGTTTGGTTCCTTTTCTTTCCCTTCTCTCACACCACAGAATATGTCTTGTAATTTTTTTCTAGTAATCTCTCCAAAGCTGTAAAAGATCATAGAAACAGAGAATGGTGTGGGCTGAAAAGTACCTTCAAGATTATCCAATTCCAAACCCCTGCCACATGCAGGGACACCTTTCACTCATCCAGGTTTCTCAAAGCCCTATCCATCCTGGTGCTGAACACTTCCAGAGATGGAGCTTTTCTGGGAAACCTCAGTGCCAGTGCCTCACCACTCTCTCAAAAATTTATTCCCAATATCTGATGTAAATATTACCTCCTTCAGTTTAAAATCACTCCCTCTTGTCCTATCACTGTACCTGTAATCTGTTTTAAGGTGTTCCTGGGAGTAAGTGAATCTAAGTCCTGACACCCACACAGCACTACACCAACCTCCAGGTCTCTGGTCCTCTATGCTGTTCCTGGAAAGCCAACATTCAAATATTTCAGAGTTGGAGACTTTTTTAAAACTAAGGTATGCATTGGATTAATGTACACAAAGGTTTTAAACCACCTGGAATAAACTGATATCCTGGCATTTCCAAGCTAATTCAGACACGACATCCAGGTATCTGGAGCTGATTTCATTGTAACATTACAGCTGCCAGGAAAAAAATATATTTTTCTATCCTTTCATAAAGTATCTTATAGAATGTAATCAATGTGCACTATGGTCCACAATTTATTGCCTACAAAGGTTTGAATTTAACTCCCAAAGCACAGGCTGTTGCTATACAATATAACACAAGTAATTTCTGGAATCATTCTCCTGTCCTTTAGGATTAAATTCAATGTTAGCAAATTCCCCACATGCTTCAAAACAAAAACTGTGTAAAAGATGGCAAATGCTGCAGATTGGCCCAAGTCCATTACTAAAATAATAAACAAAGGCAAAATTTATTGTGCATTGGAAACTAGTTTTCAGACCATTTCAGAAAGGAAATTACTGTTGTGTACAAATGTCTCTCTTAATGTATATCTCTCTTTCCACTCCAGCAGAGTAGCAGGTTATGTTTAAACTCTGGAGGACACTCTTGTTGGTAAGGATATTAGCCACTAAATTTGGTCCTAAACAAGTCCATATTTCTTATTTATAATATAATATATATAATATATATCGTATATATAATATATATAATATGTATATATTGTATTTTTATATATTTTTATTTTTATATATATGTACATACATATTTATATATAATATATTTATAATATTATATTTATCTATCTTGTCCAAAGCCTTACATTCATGAAGATCTGCACACAAGTCTCATTTAACTCACCAGCAACCTCCCAAAAATTTCCCATCCCATGTCTGGGAGTTGAGACAAGCCAAGAACCATTCCTGATAAACAGTTTCTCATTTTTCTGTCATTCCTTACAGGAGATCAATGTGATGTGTTCATTATTCTAGATAATTGGTCAACTTTCCCCACTTTTTGGAGAACATGTTTGTGTGTAACATCATCATATCTCTCAGAAAAATGTTATGCAAAGTTTTCTGGGGTTTTGGGGGTTTGTTTTGTTTCGTTTTCAATATGGAGCAGGAAAACAGAAAAAAAAATTCAGGTTTACACTCATCAATGCTTTCTTATTTGCTGGTCCCTAAATTTTTTCCACTGGCTACAGATTCCTGTATGACACAGAGCTCACTGAGAGGAAAATTGCTTTTCTTAGACACTTCCATGTCCCCTCAGAAATAAGAGCTGATGCCCAGTGACCAGACACAGGCTAAAGCCAGTGGTCCAAGCACAGTGCTGCAGTTTGAGGGTGAGAAGAGCCTCTCTTCTGTTCTCCACATTTTTCATACTGTACTCAAGCTCCCTAAAAGACAACTGCCTTAATTCTTTGTGATTGTTAAATGGCAGGAGATGACTCATTTGGAACTAGCAAAAAAAAGAAAAAAAAAATCAAGAAAGAAAATGCCAAAGTTCCCAAGTTCAACATTCCAAAAATGACTTTCAATTTGACAAGCATGAGTGGAAAGAGCTCTTCACCAGACTTTGAACTGCATCTCTGCTTAGCTCAGGAGCAGCAAAAGCACAGGTCAGGCCAGTGAAATACACAATGGGGAGCAAAACAGAGAACTGACAAGGCATTTGCATTCACAGAAGAAAAAGAGAGGAATCATTCTGACATAAATCTAAAAAACCAGACAAGCATTTTGTTTTTAACAGGAATAAAGGAGGGGTGGTACACAATTCAGTCTGCTCCCTAGGAGTAAGGCTGTTACCATTCTCCAGAGTATCTCCAATGGTGCATAAATCAAAATCCTGAAAGCAGAATAAGATGATTCATCTCTCAGATGGGCTTCTATCTTGTTGAGAGCAATGTAGAGTAACCAGTTCCATTCCTGAAGAAGGTATTCTGAGGAAACAGACTTATAAGCAAATTATCACCTGTTGAAGGTACTGTCTGGTGACAGTGAAGTTTTCTACATCTTGTAGGATGTGGTATCTTCTCAAGTCCTTAATCAAATTATTACATTCATATATTTCTGAAAGCCGTGATGTGGAATGATAACCTTTCCAATAACATTTCCTGGTTTGATTTCAACATCTAGTAAATAAAAATCAGCTTTTCTAGAAAAGGTAAGTTTACATTCCTGGGGGAGGTTACATTAGTGCTCAGGTGTAGCAAAACAAAACCCCTACATTTTGGGCAGAAACAAACACAGCTTTAAAACAGAAATGCATCACTGCATCGATCAGTTTGGCTGTGTACAGTGGGCACGAACTTTCAGTTTCATGAGAAGCCCCAAAGAACAAGATGTGGAAGAATATGGGAAGTTATCTCTAATATCCTAAAACAAGCTAACAGGTAAGAAGTTGCAACTAGAACTATGTAATAAATGTAGTTTACTGGCTCTCTGGGAATTTTTGTCTTCACTTACTAATCTATCTTCCATTGCGACCATCGTTAACATTTTAAAATGTCAGCAGCTTTCAAAGAACCACTGTGTCTTTCAAAGTGAGTAGCTTAAAAAAAAACCATCTTCCCCAAAGTTCATTAGTGATGCACTGCTGTTGCAGTAGTTGATGCTTCATGCTGATGAGGTGGAAGCATTGTGAACGAGCATGTTTTTATTTTATCTTAAATTAGAGGAACCATCCCATGAAGGCTCACTGCAAGGCTGCCCAAACTAGAGAAGTCCAGGACTGTCTGCCCTTCCTGCTGCAGACAGAGCAGAGAACAAGAGACCAAGGACAAAGAACTTTCAGACAGCT
This sequence comes from Erithacus rubecula, assembly GCF_903797595.1. NCBI lineage: Eukaryota > Metazoa > Chordata > Aves > Passeriformes > Muscicapidae > Erithacus > Erithacus rubecula. Next base: position 11,630,220 of record NC_136687.1, on the reverse strand, counting down.
TCACTAAAGAAAGTTTTGCATGGATAAGGACTCCATAGTGAGTGAATGACTGGTGACAACTAGATACATAGATGCATTTTTTCCCAAATACCATTAAAACCCTATGATATAGGGAAGGCCAGCAAAATGTGCACAAACAGGAATCTAGTGAGGTCTTTTAGCCTCACCACAAGCCCAAGCTGAAAATTCATGCAGTTGTACACAGCCAAGTGGCATTTTGTAAAACAGAGTGGAGGAAATAAACCTATTTATGAGGTATATGTCCTCTGTGAATTGCCTGTTATGGAGCAGGCTTACCTAGTAAGGTAGGCCATGAATTTATGTTTTCTCCATCCTTGGCAGAGCAACGTGTACTGCAGGGGCATTTTAATGGCTTTAAACTAAAAGAGAGGAGGTTTAGACTAGAAACTAAGAATAAATTCAGCAACAATTCCATACCTCTCAGCCATGGCTTGCTTCATTCTGAAGATCAAGAATCTCAAACACAGCTGCAAAAATTTGCATCATATAGAGATTTCCTGATGGCCAGCAGCTGAGTATAAAACATCCAGGCAGGAAAGCCACACCTGAGCTGCTAAGGTCTAAGGCCAATGAAGGACTTTGTGCCTCCAGGCTGAAATACAAAGGAGGAGGTGTCTGGTTTCCATACTGTGGGAGGACTCCCCAAAAGGGATACACAAAAAGCCCACAGCATGTGGAAGAGAGCTGACCAGAGCTGGTGCCAAGCACATGCTCTTGGATTGAACCCTGGGCCTCAACGCTGAACTGTAAAATGAGTGATGAGATTTCAGGCTGTGGGGTCCAGAGGCTGAGATCTGCTGGGAGCATGTCAAAGAGCTCCACTGAGCTCAAGCTGTCTCTCACCTGGCATACAGAAACCTGGTTAAAACACAGCAAGAACACATGGATTTATTGCTTTACTTTTGTGTGACACAAGATGTTCAAATTTCAACTTCACAGGAGAAATTTAGACAAAGCTGCTAAACATTTCTACAACATTGCTTAGGCTTCTGGGGACATGTCCCAGGTGTCTTCTTGATCTTTATCTCTTCAAACTAAAGGAAGAAATCTATCTTTCTAGCCCTTACTAGGAATTTCTGTGTTGCCAGCTCTTCAGCTCAGATCATGACTCAAACCTGACAATCATGAGACACAAAAATCACCTTCTAGTCTAGGGGAAGCTAGGATGGAGAAAAAAATTATCAAATTTCATCACTAGTCTCTCTACCTTTCTATTTCACCTTCCTTTCCCACTTAGCTGTGATAACTGTTAACGTGTTTCCTTGCTAATTGCACAGAGGGTGAGTTTACTTTTATTCTCTTCAAAAGAAAATTACAGTAATTTTCAATTACTCACTTGATTAGTTTCCTTCTTAGTTTCTTACCTCCAGTGTGTGAACATCCTCTCCAATATCTCCTTGTCTTTCTCCATACCCTTCCCTGCCTGCAAGTGAGGCAGTAACAGCAAATCCTTCAGCTGAGGGCCACACTCTGCTCTGTCCCATTCCTCTCTCCTTCAGCTCCTCACTGGCCTTGAGCATACCCCTAATTTACACTGAAGGGAAAAAGAGCCCCACTGATCCCCCAAGCCACAGCCAGTCCTTTGTTGTCCCAAACATCAGCTGTACCTGCAGCCAGAGGACCAAGGTCAGCATGATGGGACTCATGTAAAATGCCCAATGTTTGGGATCATCCACAAGCCTCAACTACAGCATCCTGCAATCACTTCCATTTTTCAGAAGTTCCTGCCATGGAACATGACCTTTTTCATCCGTAGAAACCTGAAAAAGTACACATTAATGAAATAAATGATGAGTTTATGAATGAGTTTATGAGTTTCCATCCTGGCTGCTTCTATTTTTTTGTTTTGTTTTGTATTTTTTTTAGAACCAGTGTGAGATTTCACATATATATATGTATAAATGGGGTTCATAATCCACTCTTTGTTTGCACTTCACTGTGAAGCTGCATGACTGCACAAGATGTCTGACTGTTCTCACCTGGTCTCCTCTGCCCCTGTACTACACTAAAACAAGTGATTTACCTCCTCTACTGTTCAGTAAACTCACCCACAATGATGACTACAGAGTGACCAACAGGCAAGAGGCAAACAATGGTATTATCAGGGGATTAGTAAAAATAGAAAGACAAACATTACCTGGAAATGTGCCTACTTTTTTCAGCCTCTGTCATTTGTATCTGAATTGGAAAGAAAATTTTGAAAATAATTTTTACTTGGATTTGAAATGGGTACCTGAAAAATAGCTTCTAAATAAGAACAAATGTAGCTTAATAGAGTGGTGAGTCAAATTGGTGAAAGAAATAGAGATTTCTTTTTGTAACACAATGATAATTCCACTGGCATTAAATATCTCTCAATGCATGATTGGAGGTAATACTCAGACAAATGTCTGCATCACTAAAGACATAATAATGACCCATAAATTTGGGGCATATTCAAAAACTTGAATTTCATCAGATCATCCATGCAAGCAGCAAATTTTTCAAATCAGCCTTCCTTCATCCTGTTCTTCCCACCTACAAAAGACACCATTTGTCAGCTCTTCCCTTTCTCAGTTTCTTTTTCCTCTTTTTAAGGCAAGTTTCCAGTTCTGGCAGGCTGCTGGGCTAAGATTAGATACACTGTGGTGCAAGCAGGGAAGTGACAGGGGCCATTATTGCCCACAAAGAACCAGCCCAGAGCAGGTGCCAGAAGCTCCTGGTAGGAGACACTGCCCTGCCCAGCCCAGTGGCAGCTCCAGTGCCTGAGGATGGGGCTGTGGGGGCTCTGCAAGCCCCACTGATTTCAAACAGCTCCCTGGCCTTGGCACCATCACACCCAGCTGCAATTGCCCCTCACAGCCTTGTCTTTCAATTGTGCTTTTGTGGGGAAGAAAAAGAGCTAGGGGAAACATAATACTGCTGATGGAATGTCCTAACAATCTGGCAATCAACTGGAAAAATCCAAACTACTTTAGATGCACCTGAGTGAAATATTTTTACTCGAATCCTCACATTTCAGTGTCTTGTTTGGAGTCCGAGTTATTGTGATTTGTGTTGGGAAGGGAGAGGAGAGCATCTAGACTCATCAGATCTCAGCTGTCAGCTGCACCTCCAAATCTGTGCATACGTGACAAGTTCACTTTTGTCATACGTCACCAGCTTTAGAACCAGATTTGTCCTAAGAAGGATATGGAAATTAAAAACCCACTCGGTTACAAAACTAGTCAGCTACTCCTACTAGAGCAGGATGCTGCAGTTACTCTTTTGTTGTTGTAGCTCCCTCCAAATTTTGCCACTGAAATAAATAGTCTTCCTCATTTCAGCTGTGGGAAGGCAAACAACAGTTGTCCTTTGCAGGGAGCCGCACGCGAGGGGCTCCTGCTGCTCCTCACCCCATCAGCACCGTCTGCAGCACCTTCTGTCATCAAAAACCAGTGCTCTCCTTCCTCAGCCTAATGCTGCTTACCCTGCAGCTATAATCCTCCAGGCAAGGAAGCAACCCTGGCTGAAGAAGGTTTTTTAATGGCATGTGATCTGCACAGCACTGACTCGAATTGTAAATGATGTATGGGGATGTTAAATAAAACTTACTGTTTTCTTTTATCCAGCCTTTCACTCTTTGTTATCAGTTAATGATTCCTAATAATCTGTTGCAAATTTACACCCGTGCTTTTACTGAGATTACACATTATACACAAAGATGGTGTAAAAGTGCTATAATTCACCTCTGAACACAAGCCTGCAGTGTGCACAAAATACTTTACATAAACTAGGGAGGTAGAACTGCATTATGGCACAAGTTCTGCACAACAACTCATGAAGAACTCCCTGGTAAAGTATAGCTGAAAAGTTTGGAACTATTTTAAAAGCACAGAAGGTCATGAATACACTGGACTGGGAGGGTTTGGTCTCTTTGTCATGTGATATAAGAAATAGGGAAGAATAAGATGAAACAGAAAGGCAGCAAATCAAAAGCCATTAACAGGAACTAATTCTTCAGTTTGACATCCTCAGATTTGAAACTGAAACTGTAGTGAACTTTTAAACCAGGTAGTGTATTTACAAAATATTCAGTGATAGTTGCAACTGCAGAGGAATCACTGCTCATCAGGGCTACAAGCACAGCACTATTTGTAGCAGGTGGTGGTATCTTCTGTTCTCCATGACAAACAGAGACTTTCAGGCACACACACGATGCTTCACTAGATACAGAACAAAAATTTATAATACACAATGGCAACAAAAACCAGGGATGGAGTATAAAACATCATGCCTCAGACACAAGTATTTCAAGCAGAATTTAACAAGGAGCAGCTATAGAAAAGGAAATGTCTTCCTTTTGATTTACAGTATTTGAAAGGGTTAGACAAACCATGAACTTACAGTTCTTTTTGTCTGGGATTTCAGTCCAAGATCTTCCTGAAGACATCAGCAGCCTCCCTCCCCAGTCCAGGAAAGAATTATTGGCTCATTTTCAAATGCCTTCAATAGCAGACTGGCAGACAGGACATAAACTTAGTTAACTCTGGAAGAAGTTAAAACTAACACTTCACCACGCCCACGTTAGGGCTTATTAAAAGTTTGATGAGTGACATTTAAGTTACTTTTTGGTGCTTTTCCTCTAGTTCTCCCTACAGGAAGAACTTCATGCTGAGGGAATACAACAATTTATCTTATATAGGTCACTCAATGGACTTAATTGATCCTGTAATCACTAACCATGTCTGGATTTCAACCAGAGGCCAAATACTGAGATATTTTGTATAATCCACCTTCTTAGGTATTTTGTGTTGCTATATGAATTATTGGCTAAGAGGTGGGAGTGGGAGGAAGCAGCTGAGACTGAAATGAAGCCAGAAAGAAATCCAATTACTGCTTGCTAAGCCTACAATATTTTTTGTTGGGCTGCTTTTTTTTTTTCACTTTAACTTTTTAAGCGTAGGTTTGTCAGCCTGGACATCTCATCTTTCCTTCTAATCAAATTCAAAGTTTTACCAGTAGGGAGGAAATTAAGCCAATGGTGTGCAAAACATGGGCTGCATAGCACAGTAGTCAAGAGGGTAGAAAAGCATTGCAATTTCCATTTAACTCTCAGTTTTGGAAAATCAAAAATGAATGGAAGTTATGGGATAGGAGTGACAGACAATTATTTATATTGAGGACTTTAGATCTTAACTGGACCTTTGAACAGGTGGGAACTGTAGCTGGGCTAAGCTTGCAAAGGACATTATTTACTCTGAGCTCTGCACACTGGGAGAGCAGAGCTGGACTGAGAATTGCTGCCAAAGCCAGTCTGGGTAGGACCTGCCCCCAAGCCTGTCCTTGAAGGAAGGAAATACACAGGTGTAGCCAGCTCATGAAAAGCCAGTCTTGGAGTTCTGGGACCACAAACTTAAGTCTTTGTGTAGCTATTCACTTTGTCTTATATTTCATCCTTCTTTCCTGTATTATCTTTTTGTATATGTATATTCTAACTCACAAAGACAGCAACTGGCCATACTATGTGGCTCATCCTGTAGGGAAAGCAAAAAGGAGGCACAAGGGAAGACATTTCCAGTGTTCAGAGCCTTGGTGTCCAATTGAGTCCACAGTGCAGGCAGGTAGTGCAGGTCCCACCTCCTCCAACAGAGTCAGAGTCACTTCACTGAAGAAATTAGAGCAGCAGGAACTTCAGAACCTGACACAAGCAACCCATGAGACCTCCAAGAGCTCAGGAAAGTGTGTTCCTCTTTCCTCAAAAGAGAACTGGTTCTTAAAAATGATGCGTTCTGACTCCAGTACTGGACAGAACAGCCCTGATGGATCTCTAATGTTCCATCCTCACTTCAGTCACAGATCAGTTGCAGATAAGCCAGAAACCCAGTTCCAGTCTGGCCTGAGATCATCACTGCTTGCCAACCAGAAAGAATGCACAGAGAAGTTTTCATATGACCTGGAAGCTACTGACTTGAACACAGAATGAGACGTGCAGAATTAAGTCTCCTCTGAATCTGGAGTTCCTTCACAAGGAAAAAGAATTTGTGAAGGATGATTCCTAGCAGAGAATCCTCTGTAGCTGTTAAAGATGAAAGAAGAAAATTCAATTTGAATATCAATAGGCTGCAGAAAACTGCAGTATCTGAATCCAAACTTTTGAATCTCAAGCAAGAAGCCTGTGACTGTAACCAATACAGACAGATAAATTTTGATAAAACCTGGACTGAACTAAAGTGCCACATCCCAAATCCTCCAGAAATAAAGAAGTGCACACCAGTCACCAATTGGCTGATCGTGCAATGTGCTTCTGTGATGTTTGGGGTTCTGGAAAGCAGAGGTGGTGCAGAAAAATAGAGTTCCCAAGAAGAAGTCATCTTGGAAAGAAGAAGAGAGCACAGAGAGAGGAAATATGAGATCTTGGCTAGAGGAAAGATGTGAAAAGTATGTTTCTTCCAACTACTGATTAACAGCCCCTAAGGAGATTATTTGACATTTTCAGAACAGTTTATCAATCTGATGAAGTAGAAAAAAAACATTTCTTCCTGTACCAAATAACTGTTTCTAGTGTTTCAGCTAATATGCTTGGAAAGAGAGTAGAGGGACAAGGAAAGGGAGAGGAAGAGGAAAGACAAATTTAGAATGCCAGTCACCCCTTTTAAATCAGCTTCACCACTGAATGATCTGTCCTAGTAGATTAAAGTTATAAAGTTTGTATTGCTGCCATCGCTGTGTTCATTCCATTTGCTTTTATACACAAGCCACTGAAGCATACTATCTTTTTAAAAAGCAACTGAAAGTCAGCTGTGCCTCTTTGAGTCACAAAATAAACCTCTCAGCCCAGAAATGTGAAGTTAAGGGCATCTCTCAGGTTCCCCAAGGCTGCCTGAATGCTGTGCAAAGGGGCACTGATGTAACACAAGCTGTTCTTTGGCCAGCTCAAGCTGGGGAGCAAATCACATAAGATGGTCCTCATTTTACATCCATTGGTCCCAGTGCTGCAAAATCCTGCTCCAAGCTGTTTTAAAAACCCCTGCACATGAATCAGTGCAGCAGTATGTGGGAGGCAGTGGTTTGCTTCAGCTTACTGTGAGAGAATTTAAAGCAGATGCTGAGCCAGGTGATGCTCACAAGTGAGAAGGAATGATCCTGCCCAATCAAAATTTACAAAGTCATCCACTTTGTACATACACACTTATGCTGTATTTAAAATCTTGGCCAGCTGGGACTCAAGATTCATCTGCAATATCTACAGGTATACTTGGGTAAATACAAATGTAACCTAGAAGGTATTAAAGTTCTTACATTTTCATTTACATGGAATTCATGTGCCCAAGGGCAAGACAACAGTTTTGAAAAAAGTCTTGCTTCCACACCTAGATGATTTTCAAGGAATATTGTCTCCATATACCTACAGCTGTGCCATCACATACATTCCACTGGTTTTCATTTTTGCTGAGATATCTTCCCACCAGCTCTGGCACCTGCAGACCAGGTGTTCCTGCACTGCTCCCACTTGATTTACTGAGCACACTCAGAACCTGACACCTGGCTTGGCTCAAACACCCAGTAAGTGTTTGTGATGTGTATCACACTCTAGAGGTAAAGAGATCCTGCTGAAAACAGATTAAGCTTCTGTAACCTCCAAGGAGACCTGCTGAGCAGCAGGGTGAGCAGGGCACTGTCTCCTCCTCTCAAAGCTGGGGCACAGTTCCAGGAGGAGTGCAGATTTGAGGTACTGGGCTTTACCTGGTGCAGGTCTTTGTGCTAACATGGGAATATATTCAAGCAGAGGTATCATCCCCTCTCTTTCAAACAGTACAGAAGCAAAACATTTAAATTTTGGAGTTTGCTCTGCAGATCTCTGCAGGCTGTTACTATCACCTGGATATCCTGAAAGAAGCTACTAAAAGATTGAAAAAAAAAAAACCACGTTCTGCAAAGATGCAAAATAGCATGAGCACTGCTATCTTATATACTAAAATTTTCCTGTTAGATACTACATGATATATAAATATTTATGTATGAAGCTTTCTGTCTCTTAGGCCCATTTCCAGCTGTCCCATGACTGTACAAAACTATCTTTATTCAATGGGCAAAAATAGTAGAACTTGGTACCTTTATATTTGAAAAAAATACTGCTAATACTTTCATTTAGCAGAAAGCAGAGCCCCCACATCTCTTGTACTTACACGTCAGCAGATTTAGGCTTGAGTCACTAAGAGTCATCTCTGTATCATCATGTTACAAGTCACCACAGATCAGCTTTTCACAATGAATATATGCATTTAATGCATAGTACCAAATTTTGACTGTTCCTTATGCACCTTAATTGCACACATTAAAGAAATCACAGCACTGTCATACTGAGAGCCATTGTACCTGAGATTTCAAATAGGCACCTTCAGAAGGTTTCTGGAAGACAGACCTGCTTCCAGCAGTCCAGCAGAAGCCTCTGAAATGCCCTCCCACAGTACAGTGAGAGCAGCACCAAGCAGCACAGCAAAGCCCTCTCTGCTCTCCCCTCCTGCAGTATTCCTTGCAGGATAATGTAGGCTGTTGCTGGGTAAGTTATTTTCCAAGCTGTGCCACAATGGAAGAAGTGTGGCAGCTCTTCATCAGCAGATGAAGCACACAGTGGACAGACACTTGGAGTGAATGTGTTCAATGATAAAGTGCAATGGCACTACTGATGCTATTCAGAAGTGGCAGGAGAGTTTGAGGATGCCTTCAGAGTGGCACAGAGCAGGAGAGTCTGAGGATCCTGGCAGGGGGACAGGACTCTCATCCTTCTCTCTTGGCTTCCCCAGGTGAATCTCACCCATCTCTGCATGGCCCTGAGTCCCACGAGCCCTCAGGGACAGTCCCTGCCCTGGCCCAATCCTGTCCCCTTCCCTTTCACCTCCTTCCTCCAAAACCTGCTGACTCCATTATCATCCCTGCCTCAGCCACCAGGCACAACATCAGTTCCTCCTGGTCCCTCACCTTCTTCAGCCACCACCAAACTTATGGATTGATGGACTCTCAGCTGGTTTCTCTAATTCCTTCTTAAATTCTCTCCCTCCCTTATACCTAACTACTTTCCTTCCCATGCTCAGACAGTGCTCTGCTATTGCCAGGAATTTCAGTCCTGCCATTTCTTCCAGTGCTGCTGAACTGGTCCTGGAATTTACAGTTTTATATCTCATTTGACCTATGAAACCCTATCTGCAAATACTATTTTTTAAGAGAATGGCACTATTTGAATTATCAAAGTAATTGTTTAATACAGAAAATTGTTCTACCTAAGAAGCCATTTAACATTCAGACACTGTCTTACCTCAATTGAATGTTTGGAGATTATGCAAAACATTTTATCTTCTGATGAAGCAGAAGTTCTTTGCACATTATGAAGAAGTTTGCATCTTTGTTTTACTGATCCAGAAAGACAAAAGCCTTGTTAAATATCCATTGTTGAGAGACCTCCAGAGGTACTTCTAAATCATCTTCTTTTCTTGCTGTCTCACAATTCTTACAGGTAATTGATTAGCAAATCTTTATAAAACTGCTGTGAATACAAAAGAGTTGAAAGAAATTTGCACTGGGATATTTTATCTGGGAAGACTATGTACTAGTATTTTATTCTTGTAATGACAGATAATAAAAATGTTGAGATCTGTCTTGCTTCTTCTGGATTAATTTGTACATTTTGCATTTATAGAGAGAAAAATATATTTAATTACCCTAGAAATAGAATCGAATCAGCTTTTTATTATATATAAAAGAACCTATGCACACAAGTATATAAAAATCAAATGCATAACTCTTCACAATTAAAAAATTCAGCCTTTATTTCTAGAAAAGCCAAAAAAATAAAACTTTTGTAGAAAAAACTCCATTACCTCTAATACTGATCCATTCTGACTTTGTATTCTCAAGCAAAATCTCCAAGAGCTTATTAAAAAAATCCATTTACTCTTGTCCTCTAAATTATGGTTTTGGTGAATAATCATGCCTTGAGAAAGGAAATGCTGCTTGGGAAAAAAACACAATCAACAACAACAAAAACAACAAGACCTATAAGACTCCTTTTGGACAGAGAAATAAAGTAATTTAAGTGTAGCTTGGGGTGGTTCCAGTTGTGACAATAAGGTACCTGAGCAGCAAGCTCCATGCCAGGAGCTTCTGCTCACCAAAGGAAACTAATTATACTAAGTCAACAGAGAAAGCAAAAGGTCAGGGCCAAAGGCTAGAAACTTAGATTTTGAATCTTACTGAAAACATTTCAGAATGGAAAAATGAGGCCAGAGGGCAAAAGCAAGCACACTGAACTTCCTGGTTAATATTTGATTAATGGAACATTTTTAAAACTGCATCAGGTGAGCTGCAGACCAGACTTCTCCAATTCCTCAGAAGCAACCAAGCTCAGGCTGTGGTCAAGGCTCATCTCTGCTGTGCAACTACCAGGGGCTCTGGAAGTACTGTATGAATTGAGGATTGGATTTCTGCAGCTCAATATTGGGTCCCCAAGCTATGACCTACATGCAGCTGAAACCACAAAACACCAAAGCCCTGAGCAGCTCTGACAGCCACAGCCAGACACCAGCTCTGCTGGAGAGGCCACACCAAGCAGATCTCACTTATTCAGAGCACAACCTCAGAAAAGAAAATGTGGCTTTTCTTTTATTTAGCAACCTAAAAACATCCGTTGTTTAAAAAGTTCAGATTTCTTATGCATCAATCTCGGGATCAAGGGCTGTCCCAAGGAGCAGTTTGTGGTGGAGGGTGAGATTTCTGTGTGCCAGGAGGGGCTCCCTGCAGCCCCCTGCACTGCCTGGCTGACACCAGACTGACTCCATGCAAACTGAACCCATCTGCACATGCTTTTGCCATTTCTTTCCTCGTTTGCAGACCTCCCTCCCACTGTGAATCAGTAGATTAATAGTAGAAGGTTCAGAGCTTTCCAGCTGCTTCTGGTTGCAATGAGGGCACAGTTCTCAATACAAACAAGTATTTGCTGTTAACTGCAGGGAATAATTCACAGAAAGAAAATTTTTTCACAGACTGAATTTTTTAATTTTTTATGGTTACTGCATAGTATTTTATAAATCACATGAATGTGACTGTGATGGCTATGATATAAAAATTAAGTCCATAAATAATTCCTCCTTAAATAACTGCTTACTATAAATATTATTGGCTGTTATCTCCATTTACAACTAAGAATGGATTTCAACATGTAACAATATAAAATCATCTTGTAAATTTTCCATTAAACTCAACTATCCTGGGAGAGATAGCAAGTTCTCTGAGAAAAACAATCCATCATATGCTTCAGATGATGTTATTTATATTTCCACTCTTGACACACCTAATGCTATTACTGTTCACTACCATCAACTGCAACAATACCACTGCATCAATAAACAAAAGGCTGAAGAAAGAGACATATCTTTGATGCCCCATTAACAGGAATATCCTCATTTATAGTTTGTTTTGTGCACATCATTTGTTTTAAACTGTAAGTATACCCTTATCTTTAAAAACAGTTTAAACTTGAAGGGTAAAATTCTGTCAACAAATACATAATACACTATATAGTTAACAAGGCATTCAAAATGCAATAGCTGTTTATGATCTATGACCAAAGTGGAGATTCTCTGTGTGGACTTCATGAAGTTTCTGAAAAGTTTGAAGAGTCTTCCAAAGCTTGAAAACAAACAAAAACATCTGAATAAAAAAAAAATCTGCATTGCAGCAGGTGAAATGATTTCTTCATTGTGCCAACTTTAACATGGCTTCATCAGAGAAGATATCAGAGAATACCAATGGAATATTCATAAGAAGCAAGGAAAAATAATTTAATTGCTCTGTGAAATAAGCACACATTCATCCCTGAGGTCTTCTCCTGAATTAAATAGATAATGAATATTTTAAAAGATCTTATGAATTCAATTAAACAGTAGTGAAGATGCCCTCACCTCCTTAATAAGAGTGGCAATTTTGGTACATAGAAAGAGCTGAGGAACTTGTGACCTCTCAAACCTCCAGCCTGGTGCAGGCTCTGAACACTGCCTCAAGTCCTGCCAGCCTTGAATGCTGAGTTGACACATGATTGACTCCTAAATGGTGTAAAATTGTGCTTAGTGTCATTGCTACAAGAAGACTTTCCAATTTTAAAGCCTTTTTTGTTACATGTTACAAAAACGCAGGAATTCTCGGTAGGGAGCCTCCCTGCAGACGCACATCAGATGTGGCTGGCAAGAGTAAAAAACACAATGGAAGCAAAGGGATAAAGTACCAGACTTACCAAAAATTACTGCAGTAATTTTTCTCCCTTTGGAAAGTGTTTTATTTGTGTCCACCTCTCAGAAAGACACCTACATTTCTTTACCTTGAGGGAGGAAAAAAAACACTGTACAACCCAACATTCATTGTTAAGGCCAGAGCTGTCAAAAGCTGTTTGAAGGTTTGAAAAGTGAGAGTTTAAATGATGTTTGCAGAATTTTCCATAAAACACAATACTTTCATGTTCTCCACATCCCAGCTTCTAAAAATTAAGTTACCTTCCCATGTTCTGTTCTTCTATAGAAGACAAAATGACTCATCTGTAATTACACACAAAGATACAAACACTACAAGTACACTGACCCTCCTTAGGCATGGTGCTATCCAGGACTAACAGATCCAGCTGGCTAAGAGGTAATTTAAAAGTGAGACAAATTGCAAGGTAAGATTTCTAAAAATAATACAAAACAGAAAGAGAAAACTACCTGGGACCTTGAAGATGAGCCACCACTCAGAACTAGATAAAGTCAATCTGTATCATGAATTAAAATAATTTAGGTTAAAAAAAAATTTAAAACAAAGGAAAAACCCACTAAACAAACAAACTGAAACATATAAGAGGCACAGAACCATCAACAAAGATGAGTTCCAGAGAGACACCACAAGGACATGAGAATTACAAAAACCCACTTGCACTTGCAGTGAACTCCACTCTATGTATAGGCAGATGCATTAGTCCTTAAGAGGGAAATGTAAAAAAAGTAGGGCAGCAGTTTCATCTGAGAAAAACAAGTTAGAACAATCCTTTTGCTTTTATTAAAATGGGCTGCCCCTTTTTATAGTTCAAGGCAAGATACACATTTATTTTGAAAGTTTATCTTACTAATTCTGCATACTCTAGCTTTGTCAGTGGTGAGTAACTAAGACATATTAAAATGCAACAAATTATCTCTATGAGTTAAGAAAATATTTTCTTCCAGATCCATAAGGTCAAGCTCTGCTTCCAGCAAAAGAAGTACCTTCTGTCTGTCTGTTGAAGCAGAAATGTTCCCTTTCTGATCCTCCTAGGCTTTGAAAGATGAAGCCCCCTAACAGACACATATTTCAAGATGAGAGATTACATCATAGAACCACCATCAGAAATAATTTACCAAATGAAGTCCTGAAATGAAAATTACTAATGGAAAGTGGCAATTTGGCCAGTTTTCTATACTACCCTAATGATGCTCACATTATCTAGGGCTGGCTAAAAAAACGCCTTCCTTCAGATCTAACACAGAGACTGTTTCTAGTATTCTGCACAAAGCTGTTACATAAACCCACCGATGGAGATGTCTTGCATGCCAGAGCCAGCCCACTCACTTATTCCAGAAACCCAGGCAGGTGAACCCCAGCGAGGAGAACAGGGGTCAAGGGGATGCACCTGCATCTTGTACACACCAGCCCCTGTCCCACCCCTGCACAGGGATCACTGTGAAACAGGAAGGACAATGGGCAGTGGGGGGACACCCTCTGTGCTGCTGCTGGAGCAGGGGAACCACACAGCACCAGGCTGCACAGCTGCTGGCACCCAGGTGCTCAGGGAAACATCATGATTCCCCTTCCCCATCTCCCCAGGCTGCTTCTGATTTAATGCAGACAAAACTGGATAAAATACAGGCATTGCCCTGGGAGCTGGAATCAGCAGCAGGTGCCCGCACCTCTTGCATCTGGATATCACTGGGTTTTTTGCACAAATCCAGCTTAAAATGCTGTGCTGGTCTCAACATTTGAGTAGTAAAAGGAAAATGCAAAAAATTAAATTCAGGTTGGGATAATTAATTTCTGCACCGCCAGAAGCAGTTTCCCTTAATTTTCATTTGGGAAAATTATTTCATTCTGGGCAAGTTTATCTAAGCAGCAGGACTAGAACTGTGGTTAACTCTAACAAGATATGATTGCTTTAGCATAGGAACAGTAACATATTCACCCTTGATGTCAAGCTATTAGTAGATTTAACCTGGTTATGGGTATGTGATTTATTTTTCAAGCTTCCCTAAGACACAGTCACAATACCCTTCCCTAAGGACAGCTGTAAAGGAATATTACATTAAGATTTCATATCAATAGCAAAGAAAATGCTGAGGTAGTCTTCAGTGACAAGAATTGAAAAGGTAATCCAAGGTGATATAACTAATTAGTATCAAAGACTAAATGCATAAAACATTGCTTGCAGACCAGATTGCTGCAGAGATCACCACAAAGAAATTTCAATCACATATCTCCCGAGCTTCTCTGACCCCATATCCCCAGGAGGTAGATAATAACCCCTAAGCCATTATTAAGGGTTTGACTTCCAAGCAGGATCAATACTAAGCCCAAAACATTCATAAATTCCAACATCTGGTTAAAGGATTTCCCTTGAACCATGCAGATTCCACTTTTCCTCTGCACATTTTACAGGGAACTTCAGCTCCCAGCTAGGCAGGATGGGGAGGCCCCAGGTCAGGGCTGGAGGGAGGGCTGCAGAATCCACACCTACCATTCAATTTAAATCTGCACAGCTCATGGCACAGGTTTTTCTAGAAGGTAAATTAATTCAAGTGTTGTTCACTTTGTGAGCCAAAACTTGAAATAAATATTGGTGTTGTTTTTACTACCTTTGATCACTTGTTTTGGAAATAGCATCACTTTTGATTTCTGAGCTTCAGCTTACAACTGTTTCTAATATTCCATTTGATGTAGATGATTCAATAGAAACAGAATCAAAAATACTCTCTTCAGTTTTAAAGACTGCTTTAAAATGTATAGTATAGCTGAAGTACTTACAGCACCTTTAAATTCCAGTTAATAAGTAACTAAAAATATACATTAACATAATTCTTTTCTTCTCTCAGTGTGAATGAGTTCTCTAGTGTCTGCACTGAGAAATGATGATTATTAATATCATTTTCAAACATAATTACTGTTTTTAGACATACCCAACTCCTAACTCTTTCACCAAAGTCTTTACATAAATAGCATTTTTAAAAAGTAAATTAAAGTGCAGAATTAAATGGAAAGTTTTAATAGCTTATATATATGTATACTTTATAGTCTTGGCTGCAGAAAAGGATAGCATCATAATATTAAAGAAAAAGAGGTATAAATCTAGTTGTAAGAACCATATAAACAAGTTCATCTAAGTCAAGAATTCCTATGAGCCTCACTTATATTCAAAAACTGTATTTTCTATACAGACTATTTGCTTTTAAAATGATAGGGTTAAGCAGTTAGTAATTCTAATTATTCATGTAGAAATGATAGTTGGAATTCTAGTTGTAAACCTTAGAGGGTGACAAATGAAAGATAATAAACCCTTGATCAGTATAACTTTTATTTATTCATCCAGGAACAGAGGATATCATAGGCAACAACGCCGCCTAGGAGAACAAGGATTTCACATAAACTGTTTTGGCAGGAACACGCATTTAAATAATCATCCAAATCACCACCTCACTATCTCTATCTTTAAAATAAAATCAAAACTAAACAAACAAAAAAAGGGAGGAAAATAAACATAAGATCTGAACAAACAAACAGCCCAGAATTTTTTATTTAATGTCTATGCCAGTCACATCTGTCCCTGATTTTAGAAGTCATGATACTTAGCAGTGACAATGGCATCTTTCATTTGCAAACACGTTATAAACATGAACTGACTGCAATTATACCACAATACCTCACCACAGCTAATCAACAGGACTGCCTGGTCCACCCTCAGCCTGGGGAAGTGCTGATTGAAATTTGTGCTGCCAGCCCACTGTATGACAGTGTTTACATCCTGCAAAGTACTACCCACAGCAGTTCATTTGGCATAAACTGACTGACCAAACCACAGCACATCATCAAGCAGGTTTCTCCACTCAGTGCTAGTATTATTTTTTATAATCCAAGAAGAACTGACCAGACCAGGACACAATTTAATGTAAACCATTTGGAGTGAAAGGTGTTATCTTGCCTAGTGATATCTCCCCCTCACAGTCCACCTCACAGGCAGAGTCAGTGGCAACCTCGTGGTCAGGGGAGATCTGGGACATCCTATCAAAAGGATCCTCACGATTTTCCTCACAGTCAACCACATTTGGGATCATGTTAACATAAGCAGTCACTATCTCCTTATGGTAAAGGGTGTCCTGGTTGTAAGAGATAAGCTCATTGCTTATATTAACAGTCTCCACCGCAGTACCAGAGCAAAACTGACCGCATCCCAGGAGGTTGGAGAAAACCTTTCTAAAGTCAGCATTGAAGGCATAGATGATGGGGTTGAGAGAAGAGTTAGCCCAACCAAACCAGACAAAGATATTAAAGGTGGTCTCACTGACGCAGGGGAGGCCAGCGTGGGGGTCGCTGGGTGGGCTCTCACAGAAGGGAACCATGCAGTTCAGGATGAAGAACGGCAACCAGCAACACACAAAGACACCCATGATGACAGAGAGCGTCTTTAACACCTTGGTTTCTTTCCTGATGGAGGACTTGAGGCTTGTGTGATGGTGGCAGTCGATGTGGCTGCTCCGGCAGCTCTGTGCATGCTCGGCTGCCCTCTCCAAGGAAGAGATCCGACGAATCTGCACCTGGGCAATGCGGTAGATTCGAGTGTAGGTGACTATCATGATAGCCACAGGGATATAAAAACTGATCAAGGAGGAGGAAATAGCATAAGTCCTGTTGAGGCTGGAGTCACAGCTCTCCGATGGTCCAGTGAGGGTATCATTGCTGCCAGAGGTCCCATCAGAGGGTCGCACTGCTGCTAATGCCACCCATGTGGTGCTCATATCTTCTGCCCAGGTGGTGACAGCACCTGCTGCTGCCCAGGCAGTGCCAAATCCATCTCCAATATCAGCAGTAGCAACAACATCCCCACCTTTGTGCCAGTTGAGCTGGACAGGGATGAAGGAGATGAGCACGGACAGCGCCCACGCCACGCTGATCATCACCAGAGCCAAGCGCTGGGTCATCTTCCTCTCGTAGCGGAAAGGGCTGGAGATAGCCCAGTACCTGTCCACACTGATCACACACAGATTGAGGATGGAGGCCGTGGAGCACATGATATCAAAGGCAACCCAGACGTTGCAGAAAGCCCCAAAGGGCCAGTACCCAGCCACCTCTGCCACCGCCTTCCAGGGCATGACCAGCAGGGCCACCAGGAGGTCCGAGACAGCCAGGGACACGATGAAGATGTTGGTGACCTTGCTCCGCAGGTGCCGGTAGCGCACGATGGCCGCGCACACCAGCACGTTCCCGAAGAGCGTCCAGAGGATGAGCAGGGCCAGCAGGCTGCCCGCCGCCACCTGCGCCGCGCCGGGGGCGCCCGCCGGGCTCCGCGCCTCGCCGGGGGGCCCCGCGGCCGGGGGCAGCGGGCTCCGGCCGCCCCGCAGCATCGCTGGCGGCTCCCGCCGGCGGCGGGGCGGCTCCGGCCGGGACGCGCCGAGCAGCCAGCGCCGCCCCGCCGCCCGGCCCCATGGGGCCGCTGCCCCCCCGCCGCCGCCCCCGCCGCACGGCCGCGCTCGCCCGCTCAGCGCGCTCCGCGCCTCGCCGCTCCCGCCGCGCCAGCCCCGCCGGGGTCCCTGTCCCGCGCTCCGGGGCCCCGCCTGGGGTCCCCGCCCCGCGGCTCAGCGCAAGTACCTCCGCTCGGGATCCCCGCCCCGCGGCTCGGCGCGGATCCCCCTGCTCGAGGTCTCCGCCCCGCGGCTCCTTCCAGGGGTTCCCGCTCCGCAGTTCGGCGCGTTCCCCTGCTCGGTCTCTGTCCCGCGGACCCGGTTTGGGTACTCGCCTCGCTGGCGCTCCGCCGCTCAGCGCGCTCCTCTCTCCCTCGGGCTCCCCGCTCCGCTCAGCGCGAACCCTGCCCGTGGCACAGGCTCCTTGCCCGCTCCTTCTGGGCTCGCTCTCCGCGACTCCCGGTGGCTCCCAGCCGGGCTCCGCTTGCCCCGTGCCCGCCCGGGCTCCCAGCGCGCCGGGGCTGCGCTCCCCCGGTGCTGCCCGCCCGCCCCCGCCGCCCTGTGAGCATGCTCGGCCCGCAGGATCGCCCCGTCCGGCCGGCGGCACCGCGCGGCCAGAGCTCGGGACGGGACGGGACGGGACGGGACGGGACGGGACGGGACGGGACGGGACGGAAAGGCACAGCAGGGACAGCCGCCCTGCCCGCTCCTTCCTTCCCTCCCTCCGAATCCGAGTCACCCTCGCAGTTCCCGGTGCCGACACCGGCTCCGTGCGGGTTTGCGCAGCGCGGGAGGAGAGCGCGGTCCCACGGCGGGGAGCGGGGAAATGAGCCCCGGCATCCGCGGGGGAAGAGGGACTGTCCAGGACGGGTGCGGACACAGCTCGGCCAGCCTCTCGCTGGGAGCGAACGGGTCTGAAAGGTGCGCTGTGGGGAGCGGGACCGGCTGGGTGTCTTCCAGAGGAATGGGAAATAGAGTGTGCCTCCCTACTTGTGCCAATGGCTTCTACTGGGTGGCTGAGATGTATTACAGGCAGAAAGCCCGAAAATCCGAGTCTGTCGCTTTCCAGCTCTATGGGATGAATCTTTCATCCCGGTAGGGCTCCAGCCGTACTAGAAACGGACTGTGACCGTGAGCATTGCAGGTGTTAATGCTCTTGGACCCACCGTGTGCTAATGTCATGTTTGAGTTTCTTCAGAGAACCTCTTAGTTATTTTTATTCAAAATATGATTGCTTTAGTTCCTCCAAAACTTAATTTCGTTTTAAAACCCTTGCCAGAGATCAAACCCATTTTTGACTCAGCAGCCTGTTTTGGCACTGAAAGGGCTGAAGAACTGGCACTTGCCAGGGGCCTTCCAGCTGCTTCTCCAGGCAGATCGGGAAGGACAAGAATCACTATACCTTGCTGGATCTGCAGTGACATGAAGGAAGATTAAGTGCTAAATACAGAGAGAAAAGAAAAAAAATATCAATTTCTGAAACCTTTTAGGTAATTTTATGAAATTGTCACAAGAAAACTGAGGCTTCACTTTAGCTCTCGCTTAAGAAATTGGTGCTACTTTTCCACATTTAAGCAGAGTTATATTTAATATTGGAGGAAGAATTTAGCTTTTGTCACCACTGAATTCTAAACAGTGTGACTAAAGCTCTGATGCTGAGGCAATGTGTTGCTTGCACAAACTCTGCTTCCCTAAGCAATGCCTCCTACAATTTCTCTAAACGAATAAGGGGATTGCACAAGTATTTGTGCATGTGCCTTTTGAAGCTGCTAGTCATGGGGATATTTTATGCCAAAAAGCAATGATCCTATTTGCTTGTTTAGCTTATATTCATTGCTTCAGCAGCATAGAGGTATATTCATATGCTTGCAATGTGGTACCTGTTGTGTGTGTATATTTGCATGTGTGCAGCCAGTACTCAGGAGCTAATTAAATAAACACACGTGTATTTATCTGTCTTAATAACAAAAGTAGCCCAATAAAACAGCTTGCTCACAACTCAGCAGCCCCTTGCCCACACTGGTAGCTTGGTACAAATCAGAGGTGCAGATGTGTGTTATCTCCTGCCAGCTCTGCCACGTGTGCTGGAGTCAGGCACAGAGGAGGTGCAAGCAGAGGGGAAAGATGCCTTTGAAACACATTGAAACAAAAATTGTAAGAGCTCACCTGTCAGATGTCTAAAGAATGAAGTTTTGCTGTGGTTTGTTCTTTACTGTCTGCAGTAGGTGGACCTAAAGGGGAGGACTTTCCAAAATATCCCATTTATTGGCCAAGAGTTGCATTTGGCTGTCTGAATCCTGTAACTCAGAATTTAGAGGCTATAATATCCTTTTCCCATCTATTTAATCTTCAGTAATATTCTTGGTTTCCAGCTGGTGTGAACTGATGTTGTCCACCAAAGCTTCCTGTGGATAAAGATCCAGCATTGAGCTGGGGGAAGATTTGTCACCCAAAGGTGCACCTGTCAGTGGGTGCACCAGTGACAGTCTCCAGTGCTGATCCAACATTTCATGCATGCATGTCCAAAACTTTCTTTCAAGGCAAAGGAATGCATCAGGAGATCAGGGATATTTTCAATGGTAGTAGAAAGAAATACGAGTGATGGGGTGGCATGTGAGACTAAAACCCCCATGCTGACAGACTCAGTGAGCTGGGAAGAAGTGGAGCAAGAAGGAGCATCAGAACAAGTTCTTTGTGCTTTTCATGCATAATGGCATCAGGTCAGAGAAACAACCATTTAATGGGGACATTTATGGTGTGTTATAATATTCCCTCCACTGCCATCAAAATTTTTGAGCCTAATAAAAACCTTTTGCATTTATAGGTTATTAGTATCCTTTTTTAACTTTCTGTAGGCAGTTTGCATATAAATCTCATTTTAAGAATAGTCCATTAAACCCACAGCTGTCACTTGTTGAAAGATTTGGGGTGGGGGTTTTTTCCATCCTGAAATCATCTTTGTAATGTCTTTTGTGCTTTTCCTTCAGAGCTTTGCCTCATTTTTCTTTTTTTTATTCACCTGTTAAAATTGCAGTTCTCTCTCACAGCTGGCAGATTGGAAGTAATGGAATTTAACTGCCATTGCAATGGTTCTGAGAAAAAAAAAAAAAATCTTTTCAGTTCCTGATTTTAGAAATGTATGTTTTACCATCTCTTTCCCTTCATTGTTGCATTTTCTATTTCCATTTCGAAATACAAATACCCATTGTTCAGCCTAATAGTATTTATTTTTAAATTGTCAATACTCATAAATTCACACATTCTCTCATCTCAGAGATACTTGATGTAAAGAGATAAAATAATTAATGCCAAAAGGAAATTAAAATACAAAGACACAGGTGCACTGCTGAGGTTTAGGCTGTAAAAGCATCCCATCAAAAACCTTTCATTATAGTAAGGATCTAAAACAGAGAGGAAGAGGTAGTGGTAGAGGTGGAGGAGCCTGGAAGTCACTCCATATTAGGCCAGTTTACCAAAAACACTGCACATGTTCTTAAGTGTAGAAGGATGGAGCTGTATTTAGGAGCATGGCTGAACATCTGCTTAAGGTTCAGTCAGTTTTACTCACTGACACTGACTGTCTTTATTGCACAGGTGCAGTATATATAAATATATATGTATATATAGGTATCTACAGCAATGTGAGAGAACTGAGGAAGGAAGAAGATAACTGGTATCACCAATCTGTGGAGTACAGAAAAATCCATGCAGACTGGGTTGGGTTCTGCTGTTCACACTTCAAACAAAAATAAATATGAGCAATTGGAAAAATATGAGAAATGCATTACAGGAATTACATCTGGGAAACTTCCTCAGCTGAGCAGAGGACAACAAGAGGGTTAGAACCAGCTGGTGATATCTGACCAGGGGAAAAGTTGTCTCTAACTTTTAATATTTCGGGTAAAGGTAGGAAAACTTCAGAGGCTAAAAACTGGATCTATGAGAAATCAGGGTAGAGGTGGGATACACATTTTTAACAGCAATGAATAATGGCTGAAGCAATTGATTTTGTAATAGATTTGGCATCATTTGCAATCTGAAAGCCAAGGCTAAATGCATTTCTCAGAGGCTGTGTCTCAGCTCATCCCTCACTCTGTCTTGATTCCAAGGGTACCAAACAGTTCTCTGTAGTCCATGTTGTGGGAAAAGTAATTTTGGATGACTACTGTTACCCCCACTGGCCTTAAATCCCATTTAGGTTTTTGTTGATGTGATTAACCATATGTAACAGGTCTGTAATGAGTGATCACTCAGGGAAATAATGAAATAATTGATGTTAACAGACGAAATTTCCACAGATTTTTATTTTTTTGTTTATATTCATACCAAGCTTGATTTCATTTAAACCAATGGTAAAAGATAGAAGATGAATGCCAGCCAGGGCTAAGACCAAAGGGAATCATATTTGTAAATATGATTCTTACTGTACTGTCTTAGTTCATTTTGTCGCTTTTGTCTCAAAAAATATTATCTTTTATTTTTTGATATTTCTAATCATGTATTAAAAATAGTATAATTTTTTCTAATAAAGCAAAAGTTCACATGATTAAAAACTACTAAAGATCAGTCACATTTGAAACAAGATTAATAAAAAGAGGGAAACCCCTGTTTTTTACAGTTTAGGAATTTTATTTGTATTCTCTGGTTGTGCATGGCCATATCCCAGGGGGACAACTGTCCTGAGAAAATAATCAAGATGAAAAAGGTGATTTTAATTTTCTAGTGCTGAACACTTGAAGATTTCTATTTTGTGTTTTACCAACTATACCACCAAACTTCAAATAAAAATCAGGTGGGTTTAATTCCCCAAGAAGCTGCTGTAATTTTGTATCTGACTTCAGTAATGTAACAACTTGCCCTGTGGAATAATTTGAAAACAATTTTTTTTTCAGCGTTCTGGTTTCTCTGTATCTCTAACCCACTGCACATTAGAAGGATCTATTAATTTTTTATTGAATGTGTAAAGTACAGGCTTTTTTTTAGTTAAATAATTTTTATTGGAACTTTTATCAATGACATCATTGATTAATATTTTACCCTGTCCATTAATATAGCATGAGATTATCTTTCACAAAATGAGTATGAAAACCAAATCCTCCATGGAATCAAGTAGTAGATTCAGTAATGAAATCAGACACTATTGTGAAGATTGTTAAGCCTGATAGAAAAGAGGGGCCCAGAAAACAGAAGTCAGCAGCTGGGTGTCTGCCTCTCAAGGAGCACAGATGATGTCTGCAGGGTCAGGCAGTGACTCATCCCTGGGCTTGCCTCCTCCCAGGAGGCAGCTGCTGCATGGAAGGGGATGGGGCTGGGAAGCAGGACACCCAAGCCCCCTCTGCTTCACTGGCACTGTGGGGCAGCTGTATCCTTGCAGAGGAGCCTGTTGCAAATGCTACAGAAAACTGCAGAGCGAGGTAATTTTGCAAGTGTATCAACAGTTAGAACTGATAGGGTTTTTAATCTGTACTTTTTAGAGTTGTGTGAGACCAGCATTAGATTTCATAGTTCAGGATTTATCTGGGGGAAGAATTCCAGTTTCAAATTTTTAAACATTAGTGGTAAGGATGAGCAACTTTGTTACTTTGAGGTAAACAGCAATAAACCACTACTTTTACTTATTTCTGCCTTTCCCCCCCCTTAAGAAGTACTTATAATAACAGGATCACGTAGAGCCCTTCTGGTTTCTTCTTCGACACATGTAATGAGGGTCAAAGGAGTTTCAAGTGCAGAGAGTACCAACCACCCCTGTAATGCCTTTAGGAACCCCTTATTCTTCTGGGTGATTCTGCACTGCAAAGCAAAGGAGGGAACATACAGGTTGAAAAGCACATGCTCAAATAAATCAAGGCAAATACCCCAAATTCAGCCCAAAGCCAATGTATTGCTGCAGTAGAACAAAGTTCTCAAGTGCAGGCACAGCCAGCTCTTCTTGATATAGCTGAGTTTGGGTTCTTGACTCTTATTGGATTGGAAAGGTTTTCCAAAGTGGAGAACAAAGAAAATAAAATTAAAGGTTTAGAGAGAAGAAAGACATTCTGATGCTTGGAAAGGACTTGAGGACACTTTCAAAAGTCTGTTTGGCTAGTGATACATCTTTTAAAATTATTTCTTTTTAATTAAACTATTAGATTCAAGCAGGCAGTGGTGGAAAATTCTACCTGGGGAGCACTGCAGGCATGTTCTCATACCTGGGAGAGGAGCAGCAGGAGGGACAAGGAGGCAGTTCATATAAACAGCTACCATTGTTACAAAGCTATTACTTACCAAATCATTGCTGTTGGTTGCTGCCTTCTTACAAGAGCTATTGCCTGCTAAAAGTGAAATTACTAAATTCAGAAAAGCATGGACTCAAGTTGGAACCAGACACAAAGAGTGGACTTAGCCTTAGGTAGATTAATTGTATCTGTGCATTCTTAAAAACATTGTAATATTCCACTTAAGCCTGGTAAATATTTGATTGCAGAATAAATTAGAATAAAGAAGTTATGGTATCCTTGAAAATCCTGGCTAGCAACTCACTTCCTCTCCCAGCGTGGGATGGAGGAGATAATCAGAACAGTAAAGGTAAGAAAATTTGTGGGTTGAGATAAAGACAATTTAACAGATAATGCACAAGGTGTGTGAGCAAGCAAAGTGAAACCAGGAATTACTCCACCACTTCCCGTGGGCAGGCAGGTGTTCAGCCATCCCCATGAAAGTAGGGATCCATCACATAACAGGGACTAGGGAAGACAAATGCCACCACTCAAAATGTGTGTCCCCTCACTCACTGCTTCCTTTTTCTCCCTCAGATTTATGCTCAGCACAAAGCCATATGGTGTGGGATGTGGTGTGGGATGTGGTGTGGGATAAGGTGTGGGATTTGGTGTGGGTGGGATAAGGTGTGGGATGTCCCTGGGTCAGCTGTCCTGGCTGTGTCCCCTCCCAGCCCCTTGTGCACCCCTGGCCTCCCCACTGCTGGGGTGATGGACAGAAAGGGCCTTGGCTCTGTGGAGGTGCTGCCCAGCAATAGCTAAAACATCCCAGCACAAATCCCAAACACAGCCTCACACTGGCTGCTCTGAAGAAATTCAACTCTATTCCAGCCAAAACCAGTACATGTGGACAGGAGATATTCCTCACTCTGATTAAAATGCTGATGTAGTTCACCAGAATTAATGATTCTGTGTGTGGTTTTCACAAGATGGCTTTTAATTCCAGGTGTATTGCAGTGGCATTCAAGCAAAGATTTATTGGAAACCAAACATAAAACACCCACTGCTTTGTTACAAATGAAGTAGAGAGATAGCAGCTGGTTTTCATGCAATCCCTGTTTTTTCAAAACTTTCCACCTACTGCATCCATCTTTATTTGTACTTAGGCATAAATCATGGTCCATTTGCTTCTGGCAAGAAAATGAAAAATGTGTTGGTAAAGATTTTACCAAAGGCCATATTTTAAAGATGAAATTCAGTTCTCTTTTAGGTGAAGAACAGTAGTAGGGGAAGGCAGAAGGTATGCCATATAGAACTGTAAGTTTTGTTTCAAATGTCAGCCAAATAAACATTATGGGACATAACACACCTCCTAATTAATATTAAAAAACAACAACAACAACAACAAATAATAATAAAAAATACTCTAATCATTGACTACTGACATTAGCATATCATCATCTTCAAGATGAAATTGATCCTTTAGAAACTAATAGAGCAAAACCTCTTTTTTAAAGTTCTCCTTAGCAATTGCAGCTGATTCAATTCTGTTTCAATCCAGATCTCATTTTATTCATGCATGCACAGAATGAGGGCAAATGCTTGGGGACAAGGGTTCCCAGGGAATAAGTGATCCAATGAGCCATCTGTACACACATCATCTCTAATCAGGGTGAGGTGGGGAAAATAAAAATTATTACATTATTAAAATCTTGAATTTTGGGAATCTTTTATTTCATGGATTTTTGGTGAAAATTAATGAGTTATTTAAGTTAGTGATAAGAAACATGCACTTATATTACTTGGGTAATTTCTCTCTCTGCTGTTCTCTAGAGTCATCTATTTCTCTGAACTTACACAGTCCACTCAAGGTCTATGGAACACAAGTGGACAATACAACAAATAAATATTTCCAAAATTATCAAAATGGACATTATTTTTTGCATGATTAAAAGAGAAAATTCAAAGTATCATGAAATACTAGTAAAAGGAATTCACTTTTTTTAGAAGGGCTCAACCATGAGTCCTCCATTTTCTTCTATCTCAGTGTCATTGATGCAAAAAACCCCTTGGAAAATCTGTGGTCATGCAAGTTTGACTCTTCAGGTAAATTGAGGACTGTAGTGCTATTTTTGCACCTTAGCAGCCTTTAGTTCTGTACTCATATGAGTTTAAATATAACCCAAGCATGCATTATTGAATAGACAAAATTATTTAGGGAAGAAAGGGAAGGAGTGGAAGACCCTAACAGAAGGATGAACATCGGAAAATAACTTTCTGGTTAAGATTATGCAGCAAAAGCTCAGAATCCTTTGCATATCATTTTAAAGTAATATTAAATTGGAGCACCTCAAGAGAATATCAATGAGCAGCTGTTAGACCTCTCTCCTGGGTAAGCAGTCTCTCATGCCTCCTGTCACATGCTTGAGCAGATAGATAGGCAGAAATAGGTTTTGTGCTATTTATTATATTTTCAAACCTGTAATAAATCAGTATTGTCAATATATACTAGAGAAAAAAAAATTAGAAAACAGCTGTTTGAGAAAGCCCAGGTTTGGCATTGAGCAGAGAGCTAGAGGCCACTCTATATTAACTACATTAATCTAAGTATTTTTCCTTGTCCAAAAATCTATGTTTCATAAGTTTTTTTCTCAAAAACTTATGATTCTATTTTTCCTGGTTCAAAAATCAAATCAAAATATTTCTTAAAAATGTATATTCTCAAATATTCAGGGCTTCATGACTCACTATTGCTTCAAGAGTAGTTAAGCTAAGAGCTGCTTCCATAAATACTCTCTTTGGATGTAACAAATTTTTTTGAGAGAAGTCCTGTTGTGAAAACCTCTTAAGCATGTCAGGTCAAAATCAAGTCTCTGGTCTTGAAACAGACCCATTTTAGTCAGCAGGATTTCATCAGTGCAGCTCAGAATAGAATTTGCCCATTAGCATGTTTAAAGCATTTGCTCACTGCCAGAGTGCTACCTTAATTCACTTTTCTGGATAAACTTCAATTTCAGCACTCAAAAGCAATTTAATATTGCAGGCAAATGAAATTATTTCAATCACAATGTGAAGAAGTGGAAAGGGCTAAATAATTGAAAATGAAATATAAGTAAAAAAGGGTGTTATTTATTTTTGAAACTTCCAAATGTGTGCTACGTGTCTGTAATAGAGCATATGGCCCCTTCTTGGCCTAAGGGATTTAGAGCTAGCTCTGCTTTGGCTGAACACAAATGCTGGAAATCAGCTAAAGAACACCAGTTCTAGCTAAAGAATGACATGGGACCCATCCCACAGGAGCAGAGGAAGAAGCTTCCTCTAGCCACCTTTATGAGCACTTAAAGGTTGAAATGAAATTTTTTAAATTTTTTTTTTAATTTTTCTTTTTTTTTTTTTTTCTGATGCTGGAATTAGCTGCAGAGTTTGTCCAGGAAGGAAGATCAAAGATTTCTTTGGAAAGAAGATTAAAGTTTTATTTCATTGTGTGGATGGCCCTGTTTACTCAAATTGTAGAGAGACAACTGAGCCGTCAGAGCTGGTATTTACATGAAACTAGGTGAGATCAAGCTACTGAGTTCAAGCAGAAAGATAGAAAATGCTACTGTCTGGAATGAATATAAGAGCCAATAAAGATGTTATAAAAAAGCATGACAAGCTGCCATAGGGACAGGCAGAGATTACAGCAGTTTAAGATAGTGTCTCTTCTGAAAACCATTTCAAATCAAACAACTAAAATTGCTTTGCAGGAATATAGGAGCTCTCATGCTCAGTCTCTTGATGCTTCATATAATTCAGACTTCACCTGAGACTTCAGAGGGATACATCCTTACCTGATCTGGGTGCTGCAACAGGTAAAGAAGGCAGTAAAAATTCCTAAGCAGGTTATGGGTTATGTGTACCATAAAATAGAAGTGAAGATTGATTATGATGTGAAGTAATTCCAGAAGCAACCTAAAGCAATCAGGTAATTTATCGAGTGGTCTGTGTTTGCCATCTAGTGGTACAAAGCCAAATTTTTTTTTCTGCTGCACAAGGGCAGACACAACTGCTGAAATCTCCTGTCTCAGAAGCAAACTTCTTCCACACAGAAATACTTCTGCTGTCGGGGCGATGGCAGTGGTAAATGTACAACTGTCCTTTCAGGAACCAGGAGCAGGAATTTTTCAGCCCTTGACCCACCAGACTTAGGAATAGGTCATCAACAAATTTGCAAGGGTTATCCAGTAATTTATTGATTTCTAGCTCCAGTATTCTGGTTAGTGCTCCAGTCTTTTGGTCTTGCAGGTGCAGATTCTAATATTGAGGCACCCAGCTTTTCACTGCTTTCTGTGAGAATTCAAGCAACTAAATATCACAGGGTTTTTGAGATTATATTCTAACATCTTGTAAACCACACTTTTAAAACTCTCAGCCAAAGGCCCTCCAGATTTCTAGAGGCTTCAGCTTTTCTTTATAGCATCTCTGTATGAAAACATATGATTATTTTCCAACCAAGAGACTGATCTAAAATGAAATTATCAGCTGGTTAAAAAATTGTGCAGGGAATACACACCAATCTGGCACTAGAACACATATACCTAAATATGAGCTATAAGACTAGATTTTTATCTTAAAACATTTCAAGAATATTTGAATAAAGAATTAATAAAAGGATTGATTTTATTTCTCAGTTTTGTCATAGAGTAAATACAAGAAAATTAATAGAAATACATTTTATCAGAAAAAATATATACAGCATGATACCTAATCATACATGTTACCTACCTGGATTTCTTGCTATCTATATGTATCCACAAAATAATAATCATATATTGATTTTCATCAGTAATAAGGAACTTTAAACTAATTCCCACACCCCAATTTTCTAGCAAATATTTTTAGGTTTAACTATAAAAAAACAAAGCTAGAAATTAAGAGTTAGAGTTTTCCTAACATATCTGATCAGGAGAAGCTCCTCATGGGACTTTCTGTTCTAAGTCACACAGAATTTTTTTGTAAACCCTTTTCACAAGTCACAATACAAATTGTATAGAGAACAAATACAAGTTGTCTAAAACAAAGATTAATGAGATTGAATTAACTTTACTATGTACTGTTAATCATATTAAGACTACTATGATTCCGAAAAGTGTATTTATACAATAATACGATATATATAACAAAACATGTGGAGAGAAAAAAAAAATTACATGCTATTAGCTATGGCCCCTTATTTAAAAACATTATTGAATCTTCTATTTATTGAGCAGCTGCTGCATTCACTCATTCATTCACCCGCTCCCTCGACTGTTATTTATGTAATTAATTATTCAATCAATTGTTCACTGAGGGACCGTATATGATCTATGTTTTACAATTGACCTCAAAGAGCGAGGCAGCTGAATGCATGCGGTAGAAAATAGAAAAAGGCATCGCAAGGTTCACAACAATTATCCAGGGTTCAAAGCCAAAAACGATTTCTTCCAGCCCATTGTCATATTCCGGGCGGCACCCGAACGCCGGTGGTATCCACAGCTGCGGGGAAAGAACGCCAGGCCAGGATTAATCACCAGCAGTACAAGTCAATAGCCCTTAATGACTGTGACTCCTCCATACTGCAAACTGCCTTCAGGAATCCCTAAGAAATCCCTCCCTGTTGCTACTGGGGCATGCTGGTGGAAGAGGATTTCAGATTCTGCTGCTGATAGAGTTTTTTGGACTGTTATTAAAAAGAGACTCCCCTAGTCCACATTCAAATAAACTTTGTTCCCCAAAAGCATATTCACCTCTTCCAGAAATAAGATTTACTACCTACAAACTGTAGAACCATGCAATTTTAATATACTTACCATACTTGAAAGGATGGGAAGTTTTAGGGTATTAACTTGTGAATTACATTCAAAATGTCTTACCGAAAGATTGCAGAGGAATAGAAACGCGGCGATGTTCTTCAAAATTCTCCTCTTGCTGTTAGTAGCTGAGTTTCTACTGGAAAATGAGAAATCTGAGGCTGAGTGCATGACCAAACTATGATCCTGACTTGTTTCCTCTTTGGCAACACCAGCACCATCATTTTCCCTCGCACAGATGCTGCCCTTAAACAGACAGGGGATGTCACCGCTGTCACGAGCTGCTCTGCCATTGTAAATCTCTTTGTACAAGGGGGTGAGGGACAAAGTGCTCCCCCGAGATATGGTCACTATGCGAAGAGTTTTAATGTCATCATTCACCTTCTCCTGCTCGCGGTGGATGGATTCAATGATAAAGAGGTTCTGAATATATTTCTCAATAATAACCAGAACAGAGTAGGGCAGGTTGTACCATGTGTATTTGGGATGACCTTGGGCACAGATAATGGCAAGGATTGAGCCCCAGGAGAGCAGCCAGGACCCTGCAGCTGTGCCCACCAGCAGTTCTGCATCCAGTTTTCGAGCAGGATTCTTGGAATTATCCAGAGATCTATCTTCCAGTCTGTAGATGAGAAGGGCAACAATTCCAGCTGTGCACATGAGAGCCAACACAAAGATAGCGTGCAAGTAAAACATAGTGAGTGCTAACTCACTTTTGATTTTTGAACCTCCAATCTGAATTAAATACACAACAACTATGGCTATTGTGCTAGTTAACACCATTAGTCCAAAAATCATTCCAACAGTTATGCCGTGAAATTTGAATGGAGTTTTGTTTTGCTGGTGGTGCTCAACTTTACGGCCAATGTTCTTCCACAGGACATAGAGCATTGTGGATGCTAGGATGTGGTACTCTATATTAAAGGGATATAGGTAATATATTCCTTGAGAAAATATCGAGCAGAGAGTTGTTGTCGTGCAATTGCATTGAGGTGCATGATCATCTAGAACTAAAGGAGAAGGAGAGATTAGTTATGTGCTTTGTAAAGATCCCTTGGTTTAAGTGAATAAATACAACATAAATAAAATAATGAAATACAAAAGGTAAGATTTCAGTCAAACACCCAGTTGCCCACCTAAGAAAGGGTCCCACTTCTCTGTGCTTCACTGGGGTTTGAAAGCAGAAGGAATCCCCAGTAGTTGTCTCAGAATGGCCTGGGTTGGAAGGGACCCTAAAGATCATCTGTTTCACACCCCTCTGCTGTGGACAGGGAACCTTCCTCTAGATGAGGCTGCTCACAGTCCCATCCAACCTGGCCCTGAGCATTTCCAGGGATGGAGCTTCCGCAGCTTCTCTGAGCAACATATTCCAGTGCCTCAGCACCCTCAGAGTGAAGAACTTTTTCTTTATATCTTCCTTATTCTAAATGTTTGCTGATGACAACTTGCACCATCTTACCAATGGAGAAAAGTTTTCATTATTAAAACACCCAAAGTGTTTTACACTTGTCTTGTAAAACAGCACTAATGGATAACTTCTACCCCTTTGAGCCATGCCACTGAATCATGTAGAACCACAGGCAAGAGGCTCTTCTGGGAAAGATTTGCAAGATTATCCATGCTGTTTTTTAATTAATAAGTTAGTAAATAGTAAACCCTCATTTTAACACTACTATATTAATTTATTACTGTGATTTAGTAATAAAATAGTTCCTTAGTGATGCTTCTCAGTGATGTTCTTCCTCAAAAGAAATTTCTTTAAAAATCTATTTGCTTGGAATTTAGAATAAAACTATTGCCTTGATGACATGCATAATAATGATCATATAACATTTCAGTATCAGCTAATTACCATATTCCCCAGAATGACTATGCTGACATAGTCATGAATGATTCAGCTACATCCTGTAGTGACAGTATGAGTGTGCTAGAGCAGGAATTTCACAATGCACCAAACCTTTTCCTTACCTATAGTTATGTTCCCAAAACCAAGGGTGATTAGTCTTTCCTTATGTTCATTCAATTGATGTTTTGACTCCGCTAA
The DNA here is from genome assembly GCF_903797595.1 of Erithacus rubecula. Classification (NCBI taxonomy): domain Eukaryota; kingdom Metazoa; phylum Chordata; class Aves; order Passeriformes; family Muscicapidae; genus Erithacus; species Erithacus rubecula. The sequence goes on along the minus strand of NC_136687.1, from coordinate 11,598,455 downwards.
CACACCATTTGTCCACAGGAGCAAATTTGTGAAAACAGAATGGATAACACCAAACCTACAAAATAAAGTAATTATTGAAGGAATCTGCACAGACTGTATCTTGTGAACTATGTGAAATGAAATCAAACTGATTACATTTCTCTGTACAAGTGACATGGCAGTATACATTTGTCGGTGCAGGGAGACAGCTGAAAAATCATCACTGATCTCTAAAGATGTTCTGCAGTCACTGAATATCAGACTTCTAAAACCATACAGAAATGCAATGTATTAAATGACCTAATGTATTCAACTATTAACAGGATGCTTTTATTATTTCTTATGCTCTCTTATGCGATGGGTTTTATTCTTTGGGCTGGACAAGCTTCATGTTAGTGATTGAACAGTCTGAACAGGATGAATTTTTTTCATACTGTGTTTCCCAGCCTTATGCAGTGCTCCTTCATATTCTGTGTCTGATCTTTCTTCACTGATACAGCCTTCATCTTCTAGCCCATGGATTTTTGTCTCTTGGAGAGAGCTGAAGTTAACAGAGGGCTTTATTCCATTCAAAGTACTGGGACAAATGAGGGTAGGTCTCCATGCAGTTTTGAGACTCCTGGCCTCTGGCAAACCCCTTCAGCTTGGTGAACAGCATTGGAGAAAGAAGTGTACTAATGGTTCTGAACTTTCTAATAAAACCAAGACAAAAATTGTTCTCCATTGCCAAACACTCCCTTTTTTGTCGGAGTTCATGTATCTATCTCTTTCCTAGGCAAAATCCTTTCACCTACCAATGTCAGGAGTTCTCCTGCACCCGAGGATCTTCATGTTTCTTCAACAAGAAATACTTCTTTATTAAAACACTGTTCTCAGTGATTAACTTGCAGTTAGAAATTTTTAAAATCTGCTTATAAACAGAGCTGATAGTACCAGCTGACATGGCAAAGCCTTCTGTAATCACTCTCTTCCTAAGCATGAGGTTTGAACACTTACCCAAGAGAGCAGAACAAATGGAGCCCCTTCACCACAGATGATATTTCTGAACAAATTTATTTTACCTCCTATAGAAACTGATCATGTAACTGATAATTTTAAATAAGTACTTTGAAAATTACCATGTTTGCTTACTTATGTTCTATGCATAGGCAGATTAATATACATTAACCTGCCTTCTCACAAAACCAGACAACACAAGGGATCTGATTTGGTACACAGGACACCACCAGGGATGTTGTGTTTCCAAGTGTATGTGCACAGCTGCACCTACCACAGCTGTGAGGTGTGGCTGACATGCCTGAGGGATGGGATGCCAGAAGGACCTGGATGAGCTCCAGAAGTGGCCCCATGGGAACCTTATGAGGTTCAAAAAGGCCTAGTGCAAGGTCTTGCACCTGGGCCAGGGCAAGTCCCCTTATCAACACAGGCTGGAAACATTCAAGGCTGGGTTGGATGGACCTCTGAGCATCCTGATCTAGTTGAAGCTTATTGCAGAGGGGCTGGACCAAATGACTTATAAAGGTTTCTTCCAACCTAAACTATTCCATGTATCTAAGATCTAGTTTTAAAAAGGTGCTTTCAATGAAATCAATATAAAATATTTCCATTACATTGCGTTGATTGCAGGCTGGCAATATGGGTTCCCTTTCAGTAGGCAAATAAATGAAACAAAATATAGTACATAGTCTTAAAATCCATACATGATGCTTCCTTCTTAAGTGACTCTGTGGTATCATATATTGCCATTTTCCTCTCTCGTGAGAAAAATATATGAAAAAAATATATTCTCTCACTATTTTGTATTACAAAATATCAGTGCAGGTTAAATAAGGGTGAATGGAGTTACTTTCTATTTAACTTTTGTATTTCTTTCTACTTAATGCAATCAAGAGGAGAATCAATCTCTATATACTTTTACTGTCCCTCATACAATAAAACTTTGGTGTTAAAGCTCTGTACAGACCTATACCTATTAACATGCCACATGAGGATCAGATCCACTTTACCTTTCAAGTGTTTTGAAAGACTGGATAACATCCTTTGCATGACACCACAGAAAGTACACCTAAAAGGAAGAAATACAAATATCAATACACTAATGAGCATGTGTAACACTCAGAAAGGAAAATGCATCTGTAGATAGATATTCCAATGGTTAAAACTTCTGATGATTTAAACTGAGACAGCTCCACCTCCACACATGGGAAAGAGCTCATGATTTCCTGTGATATTTACACAGAACCTGAGATTTCTTACATGAGAAATCAGTGGTTTAACAGTAGAAAATCTAAGTATTACTCACCAAAACATGTGTTCCTTCTGTATCTGAAGAGACTTTTATTTCAATGACAAACAAAATAAAGCCACTGGTTGTGGATACAGGTATGATTGCTGCAGGGTGTGGTTATGCCAAGTTGGAATAATTTATGAAATATATTAAATTCTTTGGAGGGAAAGAGATTGATGAAAGGATGCCAGACTTGACTAATAAAACAACAGATGCCCAGGAAGCATAAGAAAAGTTTGTACTAACTGCCTGAGAGACAACCCCATTAAGAAAATCACAGTTGCACTCAAGGATAGTGCAGAAAACTCAAGGAATAAAAGAGAGGGATAACAATAATGAGTTAGCAAGTCAGGGGCAAAGAGATTAGAAAAGGGCAAAAAAATTAGAACACTTTGAGAGCATAATGAAGATCTCAGAGAAAGATTGCTGTTGAAACAAAACCAAGTGTGGATAGGTTGAAGAAGAAGTATACCAATATTCCTCAGGGATGTTAGGGTGACACTGGGAGTCTGTTTACTCTCAATTATTCCTAGGCTACTGAACTCATCAGTAGGTGGACTGAGGAGAGAAAGAATCCTAAAATTTCTCTTAGAAACCTACCTGCAGAAATGGTCTGAAAAGTGATAAAAACTGGGTTCTTCTTCAGCAACCAGAGTAACTGGAAGCCCATTTTTCCACAGCACCCATTACTGTAGGACACCTTCACACCCAGTATTTCTGAGGCATTCAATGTCTCATTTTGGAAAAAGCTAAGCAAATGCAGTTCTTTATGGCTCACCTCTGCTACCCAGCAATAACAATTCCCCTAATGAAGCATTTTTCAGTGAGAGGAGTGGGCACTGTAAAATCCTAGATGTAAAGACTAAAATATTTCATGTAGGTTTCAACTGAAATCATATTGAAATTACCTTAGTCTCTAATGCCAGATTCAATTTCCCATCCTGGGATAAATGCAGTAAAATCTGACAGCAGATCTGAAACCATTCTTTAAAAGTTATAAAAATGTATGTTTTGAAGATCTGTTCAGACACAAGATAGTGGGAATAAACAGGAAAAGTCAGTACAGAAAAAGCATAAAATCCTGTTTTCACTCACAGAATACTCATTGCCTCAAAGGGACTTCTGCCTGCAGAAGAACCTGGGAGGGCAGGTACATGTTGGTTCATACATGGGTGCAGAATGTTTATATTAATTTCATGGCATGTATCAGGATGCCTCAGAGTAAATGACAATAGAATCTGATACCTACCTACTAGAAAATTCATTCTTTGGTTTTTAGATGACACATATTAGGGATGTTCTCTGCTGTGATTTCATCCACTATTTCAAAGACATGAGAAGATTTATTTTAGGTAAGAGGTATCTGGTTATTTACTTTTTAAATTTAACTTTTTCTTTGATTGCCCAGGCTAACATTCAAGTGTTCATTGTTTTAAACTCTATAAATGATAAATTCAGTGACACTGGATGCTCTAAATTTTAAATTAGAGGTGTTGTTGCCTTTGTTCAGTATTTTTATTCACTCTTCCACACTCCAGTTCATGGTGGCTGGAAACCTTGTCATAATGAAGAACGCTGTGTTCAGATCAGCAGGGCAGAAGGGCTTTATTTTGTTGGTTTGTTTTTCAGAGATGAAGTAAAGTTACAAGACATGGAGAGTGACTATTACAAGAATGTGAAATAAAGATTACTTCAACCAACTCAGAATTTCACCCTCAGAGAAAAACAGATGGCATGAGAGTTATTGTTTAAATTTCAATGATTTTTGTTTTATATTTTTAACTGTTGAAGAAAGCAGAAAAATGGAGGTTGTTCAAAAGTTCATTTGCATTCAACCACAATTGCTTGGAAAACATTTATTTTCTTTCAGAATTATTTAAACCTCTTGGAAAATGCATAGAAGTGCCTGGCTATGGTTGAGTATCTCAGCTGAGTGGCTTTATTTTCTTTCTTCCCTACAAACCTGGTGGCAGGGGTTCAGAGGAGTCAATGTGAGAAACAATCATCTGTGGAGTGTACACTTACCACACACTGCAGACCCAAAGTCTTATAACAAACAGGCAGCTGGAATATTTCACAGGAGTCACTGGCCATGTTTGCTATTGGGCAGCCACTGATAAGAACAACCAAATGCTTCTGGAAGGAACATCCCTGTTCATTTCACAGGAAAGTTTTGCAAGTGTTTTAGAACCAGCCAGGAAGGGTTTTGACCCCTTTAATTTACACCTCTAACCACAGTGAAATATCAGGTTATACAGATTGATTGAACTTGTGTGACAAGTTCTACATATACAAACAAGGGAATTGACTTTAGCAAAACACTAATTTCAGCTTGAAAATTCTGAAAATTCTGTATGCATCTTCAATTAAACAAAAAGGCCATGTAACTTCAACTACAGGAGAACATTTTTTATTATTCTTTTTTCAAAGTCGTGTTTGAAACCCATTAATTTAATGTCTAAGCAACTTCAGGTTGCAATGCTTGAATCCACTATACATGCACAAGCATTTAGTCTTCAAAAGTATTCTGTGGTCTGCTTAGAAATCAGATTAGCATTAAGTCCACTGATGACAAGATAAAATATATTTTTTGTAAGAAACAGATTAATATAAAACTGCAAGCAGTGACTTTTACCTGTAAGATGGTGTGGACAGCATGTGCAACAGGAAAAATGCCTTCAGTTGGTGATAGACAGTTTGAAAAATCAATATAATATCCAATTTTAAAGGAGTCCAGAACTAAAGTAATCACTGCAAATAATGTAATCCCACCTATGAATGAGAAAGATATTAGAAAATTTTAATATATAGTTATAGTGTCTGGAGACTATTTGTAAAATACACAAAAATCTATTTAGGGAAGAGAAAGTTGATCAGTATCTGTTCTGGTTTAGGGAAATAAGATTAGATCAATGCTCATGAAGATAATTTACACCATTTTTGTTGTTGTTGCTATTGTTGAGTTTGTACCTCTATGACTAAGAACATTTGGCTACAAGATTACTGAACCAGACTCTAAGGACTCAATTTCCCTGATTTTGGTTTGTTTTGAGGGGTGGGGGTGGGGGGGGGGGAGTGGTGGTTTGGTGTTTCATTGGTTTTTTGGGGTTTTTTTTCATTTTCTTTTAGTCTTTTATTGAAGTAGGCTTTCACTGGATTTAATTTGGACTTATTTGAATGAAGACTAGATAAAAATTTATCCACCTGAACCAGACCTTACTGTATAAATCAGCATCAATATCTTAATCATTCCTTGCCATTCCTCACAGAGAAAATAACATCACTAATGTTGACTTGATCAATATTTATCTTTTATATGGGCTCACAACCTAACTTCCATATACATATCATGTGTTCCACTTGACTTGTGGTAGTAAAAAAGTAATATATACTTCTATTGTCAAAGTTGCATGATAAAAATTAGGTAGAAATTCTATAAACACATTGTATTTTTTTATTATTCTACTGACCCTTTAAAATTAAAAAAAATAGATTTCAGAAACCTTTTTAATCACAAGGGTATGAATTCCAGTAGGATTTTGTGTTTCTGTTTTACAATCTCTCTGTAATAAAAACACTGTCAAATTACTTGTTGAGTGTAATTTCTACCAAGAGCTAAAAACTTTTGCTTTCATATTGCAAAATCTAAAGTCTCAGCTCTACACTTCATGCATGTGTATAATCCCATACAGTTGTTTGTTTTTTTTTTAATTTATGCTTTTTAGGTCAGCTAATCTGTATTCTAACACATGCAATAGGACTGGAGTCCACCTTTTTAAATAGAGGTGCCTTTTGTGTATGAAAGTAAATGGTATCATAAAATGCAAAATTATAGGCTACTCTTGAGATCAAATATGTTTCCTTCCTTATCTAAAGAATGCTAATAATTCTGAAATAAATTAGGATTGCTAGTTCTGATTATATAGTTTTAAATATAACTGCTTATAAATCACTCTGCCTGAGGCAACTAGACATGCTGTGAGCAAGGTGTTAGACTAGATAACCTTCAGAAATCCTTCCTGAATTATTCTAAGATTGATTTTGTGATTTATGGTTTATTTAGAAAGTATGCAGGAAACAGCTTGTTTGTCTGAATTGCATCAGTTTGAGGAGCTTCACTTGTGTTATGATTGTTTCAATAAGAAGGCAAAAGCTATCTTCTGTAGCAAAAAGTTTATAGATTACTGACCTCCAGGGATTAGAAGACTTTTCTTTTAATTTTAGATTGTTTTATTTATTCAAATGGTGTTTAGATATTTCTGCAATCACCCAGGTGGCCAGACTGCAAGTGTATAAAAAGTGTTCAACATGCTTATTTCTGGGCTTCAAAAGAGAATGATTGTACTAATTTTCTTAGTCAAAAATCAAAGCACAAACATAATGACCATGCATATGGTATGTTAATAGTTCTCTGCCAACTTTTTTGATGGAAAATTCAGTAGTGTATACTAATATTAAATGGACACCAGTAATTTCAAGCAAGATAATTCCACCGCTTAGTTATTTCCATTTAAATTTTAAGAAAGGTAAAATTACTGCTATTGAGCACTATTTCATTATTTTTTCTTTTCAAACATTCGTTGAAACTTGCATGTCTTAAGGTATCATTAACAGGATTTTCAATATTGCTGAGTGCTGGCTCATTTCTTCCTAGTAACCATCAAGAAGAAAAAAACCTGATAGTTGCAAAAATACCACTCTCATTTTAAAATATTGTTCAAATAATTGGCAATTCAATGCAGAGAGTAAAAAGATACAAGTTGAAGTCTGACAGGAGCTTTTAAGTTGTCAATGCTTTACATTGAAACTGTGCTGCTGAAGAATGTGATAAAATAAAGCTGTTTGTGAAGCCAACTGGTTTTCTTTTTGAGTTCTCTGACTCACTTCACTGAACTCTCCCAAAAAATGGTCAGAGAGCTTTTCCTGGCAGGAGAGCATACTTAGGGGTTTAACATTTGGAATAAGTCAAGGAAAGACTTCCTAAGGTTCCCTGTAGTTATTTGGGTCAGGATAACTGTGTTGTGTTAAAGACACAGCTCTGCCACAAACTTTTCCCACATCCAGACTCTAGGAGTGGCTCTTGCTCAACCCCACAGGCAGGAAGACAAACAAGGTCGAGGGTTCACACAAATCAACACCTTGGTGCAGAAAGGCTCAAGGAAACTCTCCTGTGAGCAGCTCCTGCAAACTGATCATCTGTCCTTCCAGCACTGCCAAACACATACAATGAGTCAGTTACAGGAGGTTTTGGTTAAATACTTCTGTTTCAACACCTGTAACAGGCAAATGGTCTAACCAGGCAACTACCACCCCTTTTACTAAAATGATGCTCACAGTTTGAAAGGATTCATGAAAATACATTCATTTTATACTGTTTAATATAAGGACATTTGCTCTCACCATTACAGCAAGGAGATATTCTTCAAAAGTAGCTGAAAGAGCTAGAAAAAAATTGCAGAAAACTTTCAGTGGAAAAACCCAAACAAAATGTCTGTCTCACTCCATCCTCCCCTTTCCTTTTTGGACTTTTGATCTTTCAGGTAAAAGATTTCTATGACAAAAGCACACATAAAGAGGAGGACAAGGGGAATCTTGGCAGAGGAATTGCCACCTGAGTTTTTCCTTAGCTCAAATAAGTTTTCTTTTACCAATAGAGGATAAAGCAGTTGTACAGACTTGTTGTAACTACAAGAAACCCCCAAGAATGGGAAAGTGTAGGTCATTCCCTAAGGGCAAATTTGTTGAATTGCAGCCTAGAGATCCAAGAGAAGCCATGGAAGCCGCACCACTTGAGAAGCCAGCACAAAGAGCCATCCTGTGCTGGTAAAAGAAATGGATAAGGTAACCTAGTCGTTCAATCCAGGATCTTATTTCTAAATTTCTGTGACTCCTTATATTCTGTAGGACAAATGAAATGCTGTGAATGCGGCGCCAAAAGAAGGAGGGTGGGGGACCCTGCTGTACTTACCCATGCTAGGCAGTATTTATTCCATATCTAGGAGGGGAAAGCTACTCTCTGAGTAACAAAAGCTTAGCTTGGTCCAAGGTAGGATCAAGTAAAAAAATAGTAAAATAGAAAAAAAGTAAAAATTCAATGAAACATAGTAAATAATCAAGAGGAACAATTCAGCAGTCGGTATATGAACTCCATATATTTCAGAAAAGAGTCTACAGACCATAGCTGTACATTAAACATTTAAAGAATAGTTTTTTTGTCAGCAATTCAAACACAAATATTTGCTGTTGTAAAGAAAAGAAATGATACACAAAAACTGGGATTGAGAACAAACTACATTTCCACAGCACAACTTTATTTTCAAAATTATCAGGATGTTCTTGGAATTTCCTTTTAGATATTTCATTAGCTGCTGTTTTAAAATTAGCTGTTGTCTCTACTGTTAGTAGTTGAAAACATGGGAAAGCTGTCATAATGTTCCATTTAAATACTTACTTTCCAGTCTATTATTTACAGTGCTGAGACTGGACGAGGCTGGTAAAACTGGGATTCCCTACTATTCCACAAGCACTGATGTAGGCTGTTTCTTTTTCTAGATACCCAAAAACAGCCTTCCTGTCACTACAACTCTGTGATGTGCTCCCCAAACCCCTTCTCTCAATAAACCCTTTTACCCTCACTCTGGTATGCACCTGGCTATAGATGAGAGACAGCACATCCCAGCTCACAAACTTGTGAAGTTCTGCAAGTGAAAACTCAGATGAGATTCCTTGTTTAACTGCTTTATGTACTAATTACAAACTGATCTGGCCAGTCTGTCTAACTCTAGATGTTTCAAAAGCATTGCTGTACACATATAAACAGGAATCTCTGATATACGTTGGAATAGAGAACACTTGAGTACCTTTCTGACTGGTACCACCATAAATAGAATTGCATTTTACCATCTGGAAAAGGTGATAATTCCCCCAAAAGAGATACAAGACACCAAGAAAATTGCCTCTTCCACTAGCTATATTTCATTTTTCAAGTTTCACCAAACCAGCCTGATAAGGAAGAAAGGCTCCAGAGCTTCCAGCACTATAAATAGTAGGTAGGAAAGTGAGGATGTTTAACAAACAGCTTCCCAACACAATCTCGTAGTATGTTCAGCTTATGCATATATTTACTTTAGAGTGCACTGCGTGTGCATTCAGTTGGTGAATACCAGGATGCCTCCCGGTGGGGATGGAGAGGGTAACAAAGGGTCGGCAGACACAGGTGATGGCACAGGTGTCCCTTGTGCGGCACCGCTCTTTGTGCCATCAGCCCGTACTTACACTTCAGCCAGCGGGCTCCGGCGTGTGTGTCCTTGTCCCGGATCAGCCTCCTCTGCGTGCAGCTCCTGCACAGGTACCACAGCATCCACAGCAGCTGGATGAGCATCAGCGTGATGAGGTAGGAGAGCAGGTGGCTCTTGCTGATGCCCACGGCATGCACAGCCCAGGCGAAGGTGAGCAGCAGCCCGGCCAGGAAGAGGTTGATGCCGTACTGGCTGCTGAGGATCTCAGCGTTTTTCTGCGGGTAGCTGCCGCCCACGGCGGGGCAGCCGGCGGCTCGCTCCATCTCCCAGCCGCCGGCCAGGCGCTGCGGGCAGGCGGCCCCGCTTTCCCGGGAGCCCCGAGCCGCGGCTGGCCCGGCCCCGGGGGCGGAGCGGGGCAGCCGGTCCCGGCCGTGCCCTGTGCCCTGCCCGCGGGCGGGGGTCCCGCTGCGGGAGAGGCTGCTGAGCTTCCTGCGGGACGCTCTTGCCCGGGACTGACAACAGGGGGCCGGATCAGGGCAAGGAGAAGTCACTCGGACGAAGGGTAGTTCGGACATGGGGTTATGTCCTGTTGGGAGACCTGTGCGGTCTGGACACCTTCCCTGGACAGGTAGATGCGAAAGACACCGTGTGTTGAACAAAGCCCCGGCCCGACGGCTGGAAAGCCGAGGAAGTGCCAAATCCTGGGAGCCGGCGAGGCTGGAGCCTGCCCTGCAGCCCAGGAGCCACCAGCCGCTGCTGGAGCTCCTTCGCACGGCGAGGCAGCGGGATCGCACACGTGCTTCACACTCTGAGCCCCAAGACCATCTTCTTTTGGGCAATCACTGGTAGCTTCGGTTTTCAGGAGTTCTCTAGACCTTTCAATAGTGGTAATTTACCTTGCTTTTTTTAAAAAGTCCCATTCTAACAACACAGTACTATAGGAATTGCTAGCTGGAGCTCAAAGTAGCAAAACTTTCTGCAGAATTTAGCCTGTTTCTTATACATTCTTTTTCCCAAAATTTATACACACTTTCAGTATTGACCCTTTTCTACCTCAAATGAATTCTCTTAACTTTGGATATTTGGGTACTGAGCATATCTTGGAGGCTAAACATCAAGATTGGTCCTTGTTCTGGCCAAGAAGCTCCTAAATTTTTTCTCTGTACCTGTTGATCACACATTGATTACCCAAAACACTGGTTTTTACGAGTGACCCACATCTCGCATAAAATTAAGCCACTAGTTCAACTACAATAATAATAATAAAAAGATATATTGAAAATACAGCATCTATTTTACTCCACTTCCTCTGGCAAAGGAGTAATTTTAAGCATTTTCTCTTCTGAAGCCAGAAATTAATAGAGGGGGTTTTCTCATATAATAAAGAGAAGTAAGTACTTTTGTACTTACATGTAAGTGTCTGGGTTTCACAAGGCTCTTAAAGAACAGGGAAGAAAAACAAAATGGTAGAAAGGTGAAATTAGTGAATTCTGGACAACCACCTATTTAGATAAACATAAAGAAGTAGTAGTTCGTGTCTTTTATTCATTTTGTCCTGCTCTCAAGAAACAGGTATTTTAAGCTATCTGCAAATTTTCCTTTTGAGGAATGCACCTAACAGGAAGCCAGCCCTATATTTCTGTCTGGCCTGTTAACAGCAGTATAAATCAAAAGTGTACCTAGTCAAAGAGTCAGGCTTCAATCACCTCTAGCTCACAGCTACATCCATCATTATCAGAACTGGCATGGTGAAATTGTCAATTCCTACTTCTATCTCATATGATGTAACCTGTAAGTAAGGAAGATGCTTCTATTTCACAGAACTTCTATGGGTAACCATTATAAATAATTTTTACTGCATGGAGTATTTAACTTCATATTATCCAAGGGTATCCCTTGTCACCTGTGAAGGGAAGGTCTTTGGTGCTGGTACACATTCTCATCCTGAAATGAACTATATAAATGGATGCAGAAGACACCTACAGTCTCTGTACCAAGAGATTACATTCAAGCTTTACTAGAGGTGGGGATTTCAATTGCCTCATTTTTTTTTTTCAGGGAATTATTATGCTACCTCTTTCTACTCTCTTGCCCTAAATTCTTTATTTGGCAGTAAGGAAAATAACAAAAGCAAGGAGTTCACAGAAGTGGCAGCAGCATTGTGTCAGGTTACAACAATTAAAACAAGCATTGTTTTACATTTTTACCAGATTTGCCACTACTTCCCTTTGAGCATGTAAGTGAATGAGTGTTGTGTTGTGTTGTATTGTATCCTCAGATCTGTTACTGAAAGACTTTGCTTGATGCAAATGATACAATGAGCATATCTACTGGGATTCTGAGGAAGACTTCAAAGCAGTCAGAAGGCAAACAGCTCTCCAGAGGTGAACAGTGTACTATTACACCTTCAGTAAACCCAGCTCAGGGGGCATGAAAGCCAAAACACTCCGACTTTAGTATTTAAAATCTACATGAACATCTGTTTTATAGAAAAAGCAATGAGATGGCATTGGAAGTCTCCAAGAAAGTGTAATTAGACAGTTAAACAATTAAATATTGAACAACTACTGATGGTTTTTGTACAAAGTTTATTAAGATGTTCAGAAGAATGAATTTGAAAGATCATGTAGCAAATAGTAATTTTAGTTCAGATCACAAGGCAACTTAAAACACCTAGAACATTTATATGGCTGATAAATAAAAATACAGCTATAATAACCATCCCTGAGCAACACTGCATTTTAAATATTATAATAAAGTTACTCAAATGTACCTGTGTATGCAGACACAAAATTGTTAAAACCTCTTAAAAGATGAAGACCTGAAAATAAGCAACTTGCTCTTTAAAGACACGAAGCATGACTGGTTTTGGCAAACTCAAATATTGCATTTAAACAAATCAAGCTGTTAACTTACCCTACAAACTACTTCAAGTAGTGCTGAATGCAGTTTGTTTTGGTTTGTCTGGTCCTTTGTAATACATAATATTAGGTCACAAGCATTTTCGTTAACGGGACAGTAAATGCCAAAGATGATGTGTATCCCTTTCATTGCTAAACATTCCATGTGTTCAGCAATGGTGTGACTTTGGAAGTCAGAATGAAGAACACAGTACCCTTTGACAGTCCAGACTTCAAGCAACACTCTCAAGGTGTAGATTTTAACAGGTTTCAATACCCAATTTCTACATTCTCCTATTTTCCAAAAGGCATGAGTGAAAAAGTATTTACACAAGGATCTACATAAAGTAGTCTAGCAACTAGATGGTGCCCAGGTCTTCAGATAGTTAAATATCTCAGTCAACATGAACAGTCACTTAATAAAAATAAAATGCTACTTTTTTTCACAACTGAGTATAACTAGTAGTGTTAAGTTAATACCAGCCTCTTCATTGTTGAGGAAGGAAAATGGCAACTTCATTAACAGGCACTGCTAAGAATGAAAAGTTAATTTACCAGAGAAAAACAACCTGAATACTAAAAAACAATGCATACATCAAAATAATTTAATGTGTGCTCTAAATTTCTTGTGTAGTATTAATATTGTTCATAGCATTGCTGGTTATTCACAACTTCATCATCTACCTTTGACTGTGGACAAACTGTATGAGCACAAGTAGAATGTATTTATTTAATTGATGGCACTGCCAAATGTCAAGTAGCTTTCCCTTACCCCTATCCATACCTTTTTTTTAAACACTAGTAGATCTGAATTCAAGACATTAGATAATAAAATATTTCCTACATGGAAAAACATATAACATTAGAAATTCAACAGATCAAGAAATGTCTCCTGTAAGTTTACAAGTACAAACACAGGTTCCAGATAACAGTGTTTTACCTGTCAATTCAAATGAAAAGAATATAGTATTAAAACTCCACAGCACTTGATTTAAGTATCACTTACAAACCAAATAACATGATTTGAGCAGAAAGTTTGAGTAGGTGACCTCTGAGGCCCCCAGAGATAATATTTAAAGGTCCCTTTCAACACTAACTATTCTATGGTGCTATTACTTACTACCCATGTCCTTAATATTCAAGTATAAAGAGAAGCTTTACAAAGATGTACAAAATGAAAGGCCTCATGTTACCAAGAGATGTAAAACCTATTTATCTTCCAATTATTCACTAATCAATTGCTTTCTCCTATGGTTATGTCCATCAATTTATAAATCAAGTAGATTAAGAATTACTGTATTAGTTAGAGCAAACAGGCAGTATTAGAGAAGTACTGGAATGTAACAAAAGTGACATACACTTTGCAGGATTACAGTTACTCGAATCCTTCACATGAAGCTGAAAGAAAAAAAAAACCAAACCAAATTTAACAAAAATCTTTGAAGGTTCTATATACTGCACAAGCTGTATTGTGTACTGAATGAATTAATGATTTTGGAACACCAAGTAATAACTTGTCCCTAATTATAAGACAAATAATTATTTGACCTAATTATTAGACTTTTCCTACATACTTCAAGGGCTCAGATAGAACTCAGCTAATGATAGAACCAACAAACATGGATACGTTTGTATCAGCAAGTGTGACCCAAGTTCCCACACCTAAGAGGTTCTGAATTAAATACTGTATTTTTCAGAAGGCTGAGTTTTGCCAGAATACAAGTCAATTATCTCCTTCAAAATCAAGTTTCTTGATATTTCAAAAAAGTAGAGGGGAAAATAACAATCATAGTTCAGTTTGTTATTACAAAATAAATAAATCTGAGTTTCACCATCCCAGCCATTAAACACTTTTTGCCTACAACTCTGTCAGTACAAGAGACTACACTCTAAATCCAGCAACCCAGCACAGTCTTCTTTTTGCTGCACTCCTAAAAATGCTGAGGGATCTCCTCACCAGGAAGGATTTGTGATGGCAAGCAAAGCCAAACAGTCTTCCTCCTCATTCCCTTGAGAAGTACAACAAACAAGACCTGCTGAAGGAATAGTTTCCCTGGGTGATATGAGACACCTGTGATACAGGGGACATCCCTTACTCTATTTACTGAGCTGTATTTGATGTCTTCCTTAGCTTTTTACATTTCACTGTATTCATTTGATTAGTATATCCTAACAAAAGATGTGGCAGTTATGAAGAATGCATTTTTCAAGTCAACAAAACATGGGTTGGCCTTTGAAAAGTTCTTTTTAGAAAGAACAAAGAACATCTTGTATCTGGCAATTTCCCACACAGTAGGTTGATCTGGGCTGTGCATCACAGGAAAGGAAAACAGCACACTTGAAGACCCTTTACTATCAGATCAAGCAGCTTTACTAAGAAGTTCTCCCAGCCTAGGTAAAAGCTGCAGGTTTTTGGCCTAAATGTCCCCAAACCATCCATTGTCACTAATGTTTCTTTTCAACATTTAGAATGGAATTTTACAGAAATGAAAAGGATACTCTTCCCCTTTGGATAGTTGCATGTTCTCTGGTTACTCTAAATGCCACAAAATATCACAATTCTAAGAATGTAAGAAAAATAGAGAAAGTGTCCCTAATTGGCCTCCCAATCCTTAAATGTCTAACAAAGATAAATACCAAATAAGATAAATACTTTTATGTACTTTAAAAATTCAATTATTTACCTGAAGAGTTTATCCCAGGAATGACACAAGCATCACAACACCCATGAACTGAATGAAGAGCAACACAGGTGTAAAAAATGACCAGACAGGCCACAAGGCAACATTGAAACTGGGAATAAAAGCAGAAAGTATTTGGTAAGTTCAGATGTCATATTGCAGAAACACCATACAAAGGAAACATGTAAAAGAGGAAATAAGATTTAAATTACTTAACCTGGGAATATATTTCTTTGTTTCTGAAAACAAAACACATCAAGGGTAAAGGGTAAAGTTACCTTTTACTTTCAGAAAATCTGTATCTGAAGTCCCTGAAAATGACCTACTCTTCTATTTTTCTATGAGCATACATGGCATTTGAGAGAAGTCTTAAATCTGAACTTTTATCCAGACACATTTCAGTTGACTGAAGAGATGGGAAAATCAATTTGTTTTACAACTGACTTACAAGAATTACATATTTGACTAATTATAAACCACAGGGACCTTTATTTTCTTCAATTTTCCTTTTTTTCACCATTGCAACAAATACTGCCTGATACTCTGATTCAACAGCTAAACAAGAGGAAATCAATTTTCGTGCAGAAAGCATACACTGGCACAACATATGTAATTTTCTTCATTCACATTTGGTCAGTTCTAACTCATATTACCTCATAAGTAAAGCAACTTTTACTAAAAGTAGCATTCTCAGACAAAATACAAACCCTTAAAGCTCATACAACAATAGTCAGAAGTCTAACATTTTGTGTGTGTCTGCTACTTATAGAATGTTTGATAATGAACTGTGACAAAAGCTGATCAGGCTGATTTTTTCTCAGATGGCGAGACTGCACCTTTGTCTTAATTTGTAAACTGCACAAGTGTTGCCAGAGGTGAGAAATCTACACTAACAAAGATAAAAACTTCATTTTTCCCCTAAATTTTCAAGACAGAAAAGATCCAGTACATCTCCAAGTACACAGTATACAGTTTCAACTGTTGCCACTCTTGCTTTTTGGATAAAAGTTGAACGTGCAAGAAATTATGCTACATAGAATTGGTATTGTCACCAATACAGGTAGCAGAATTACAGAAATTATACTTGTTATAAAATGAGTCCATTAGCCCCCAGACTTGCACCGTTTTAGCAGAAGTTTAACAATGTTTGAACTCACCAAACTGCTGCTGCTATAAAGGTAGCTGTTGCAACAGGAATCAGTGCAGGGTACTGTTCATCATAGTCCTGAATTCCACAGTACCACTCAAGATACAGTATGCAGTAAAAGGCAACAGATAAACATGTAGCCAATAAACACATGCCACAGGAAAGCCACCAGCTGCAGGAAGAAAAGCACATTAAACCGTGTTTAGTACAGTCATATTGCAGTTTGCACACTGCACTGATCTCCAGTCTACAAACAGAACTTCAGTCTACAAACAGAGCAGGCAATATCTGTTAAATACAGAGATAGTGGCCTAGAGTTCCTGTAGGTTTTACCTGAATTTTTACAAAACACTTTCTGCCCTTAAAATCTGTCTTATATAAACAACTGAATTTAATTTTGCAAATGAAACGTTCCTTTCATATACTGTCCTCTCAAATATTTTTGAAATTCAACGTGACAGATCTTGTCAGGAATCTACTATACCACCACACCAAAACCACCTAGTCACTAATAAAATAAAATAGGCTCCACTGCAACTGTGGAGCTTTTCTCTATAAGTTAGACTGGTGATCTTTGTGCAACAGAAATTCTGCAGAAAGCTTTAATATGGTCGCAATTCGTAAACCCTCAAATTTCACAGACAAGAAGCAGGAAGATTTTTCTTCATAACTGCTGAAGAAAACCATGGAGAAATCCAGAATTTTAAACCCAGAATCATAAAAACACAGGGTGTGTGTTTAT
The DNA here is from genome assembly GCF_903797595.1 of Erithacus rubecula. Lineage (NCBI taxonomy): Eukaryota > Metazoa > Chordata > Aves > Passeriformes > Muscicapidae > Erithacus > Erithacus rubecula. Next base: position 11,581,481 of record NC_136687.1, on the reverse strand, counting down.
TTAGGGAGACACACTTTTGAGCCTCTCTGAGGATACTCTTCAATACTAGTTCAGATAAGGCAACTTGGGAGGAAGATGTACTTTAATAAAATCTTATCTGAATGTGTACAAGCAAATAAAAGTTTTTACAAATTAATTCTTACCATATATTGATTACTGAGTTAATAAGGGTAATCAGGGATCCTCCTACTCAGTAACATTTGCTCTAGAATGGTACAGCAAACATAATATGCTACTTTGAAATCTTATTACTACCATCTGAGAATTCTGCACTAAGAGAACTGTTGCTGTGGCCTACCTAGACAAGCAGTGCAGGAAGACAGGTCCTGACCCCAAATTTTGACTACACCTTGGAGTTACTGGCTTTGCTTTCACAGTCAGGTGTTTGAAGGATTGTAACTAGCCTGGGAGAGCAGCTCCAGAGAAGAGCACAGAGCAAGGCCCTGTGCAGCTTCCATGTACTGATACAACAATGACAAAAGCAATTCGTTTTAAAAGCACTTCCATTTGAAGCTATCTAAAAGCATTTAACACACATCAATCCCACTGAAAATAATTTAATAGAAAAGAAATAGACTAGAAATAAAAATTACACATAAATTGTTTCACTAATATTTTGCTGACCTACTCAAAATCATCTAGAGAAATGAACTTCTGTTGGACTTTTAAGGATTAATTTCAGGGGGTTCATTATAAAAACAAAATCAAAACCAAAACACTTCCAACAAAGCAGGCAGCTATTTCTTGGACTTAAATGAAAACTTGAAGGTACGGTATCAAAATGTCTGGTACCAGAGCCAATTTTGCACATACAAAGACAGCTCAGCAGAGTTTATAGAGAAAAAAAATACAGTTATAGCAAATTTTAAGCATTTGTATTTACTTTAAAATTAGTTCAGTAATATCAGTTTAGGTGGTCATCTGGTCCAGCCTCTCTGCTCGAGCAAGCTCTGCTATTGCCAGTTGCCCAGAATCATGTCCAGATGGCTCTTGAGTACCTCCAAGGATGGAGACTCCACAACCTACCTGGGCAACTGTTCAGTGCTCAATCACCCTCACAGTAAAAAAAAAAGTTTCCTGATCTTTAGAGGGAACCTCCTCCATTTCAGTTTGTGCCCACTGCCTCTGGTGCTGTCCTGGACACAGCTGCAAAGAGCTTGGTTCTGCCTTCCTTGCACCCTCCTTTCATTGACAAGATGCCTCTGAGCCTTCTCTTCTTCAGGCTGAACAGTCCCAGGTTTCTCTATTCCTACTGCAGACCTAGTTCATCCATGATTTAAAATACAGTGACCAGATGTAACAAATTGAGTATGATTGTAAGACTGAAACACACCTTTTTGTAAGAAAAGATACCTTACCTATCTGCTTGCATAGTTTCTTTAACATTTTTCAAAAAATCAAAGTAGTATGTCACAGCTATGGATGTCAAAATCCAGAATGCAGAATGAATATTCAGTCTGTTAAGAGGCCTTATTGTCTTCTCTAGAGCTGTAGACTCTTCTGTAAATAAGAACATAATTATAGCACTAAAGCAAGTCATTAAATGGAGTGTGATTATACGTAAAGCATCATGCTTTATCTTTTTAATTAATTTATCATGGGAGATTATTCTACTCATCACGATACACTTTGTACTACAAATAGTCTGAAAAGCTCTGAACATTTACTGAAATGAAACAGACTAAGCAAGGTACCCTTTGATAAAAGGATAGAGCAGTAACAGTCAGCACAATACCGTATCTGGGTGTCTTTTTAGAAAACAGCTGAGATTTTTGTAAGGGTTGTTTAACTAATTAAAAACCCCTTGTGTTATTACAGCATTTCTATTAACCCAGCAAATAGAATTTCATATTATTTCAAATTACTAGTTTATTTGTACCCTTCTTTATTGATTTTAGTATTTGCAAAACGATTCCAGGCATAAATAATTTTCTTGTTCTCAACTACAGATAATTCACAAATTTTCAGCTGTAGTTTCAGAAGCCAGTTTGACTTACACTGCACGCTTTCAGCAGATAAACTACAACTATCATTGTGCAGGAAACTACCTTCTCTTTTCCCCCTCATTTCCACGTACTGTTTTAATGAGAGCGAGACACCAGAGCGAGCAGATGAGAGACTTTTTTGTGCACGACAGTAACTATGTAACACAGTATTTATGTACACTGTCAAAAAAACCAAGGTGTCTGAGGCGGTTTTGATGTCTCACGCTCTGAAGTTTATCACCAGAGTTCCTGGTGGCCTGCGTGCCTTCAGCAGTGTCACACGTGCCGACTCCTGCACACGCACCGCCACAGCCGAGCGTGCCCGCAGCTTTGCCGCAGCTTTGCCGCAGCTTACAGGCAGCTTTATTTTTAATTTCCCAAGTTCCTCCTCATCCTAGCGGAGCTTGGGCCCGGAGCATTCGAGCACTTCATCCGCATCGCCCCTGCGTCTCCCTCACCCGCTCGCGGTCAGGAGCGGACACCTGAGGGCGGCGGGGCCGCTCTCCGCGCCGCTCCGCCCGAGGCGGCCCCGCCGCCGTCCCAGCGCCCGCCCGGCGGGGCCCGGCACCGCTCCGCGCCCCGGCACCACCCACCGGCCGTCCCGCCGCCCGGCCCCGGCGGCTGCGGCTCCTGCGGCTCCCGGGGCTCCGGCCCGCGCCGCCCCGGCCGCCGCAGCCTCGGCAGCGCGTCCCCGCCGCCGCCGGGCTCCATGTTGGGCCGCTCCGGCAGTGACGCGGCGGGGCGGGAGCGCGGCGGCCGCGACCGCCCCGGCCCCGGCGTGAGGGGCAGCGGCGGCGCCGGGGCCCGTGCGGGACAGAAACAGCCTGGGGACCGCACTGAGGCCGGTTCGGGAACAGAAACAGCCTGGGGACCGCACTGAGGCCGGTGCGGGAACAGAAACAGCCCCGGTACCGCACTGAGGCCGGTGCGGGAGCAGAAACAGCCTGGGGACCGCACTGAGGCCGGTGCGGGAACAGAAACAGCCTGGGGACCGCACTGAGGCCGGTGCGGGAGCAGAAACAGCCTGGGGACCGCACTGAGGCCGGTTCGGAACACAGAAACAGCCTCGGAACCGCACTGAGGCCGGTTCGGAACACAGAAACAGCCCCGGTACCGCACTGAGGCCGGTTCGGAACACAGAAACAGCCCCGGTACCGCACTGAGGCCGGTTCGGGAGCAGAAACAGCCCCGGTACCGCACTGAGGCCGGTGCAGGAGCAGAAACAGCCCCGGTACCGCACTGAGGCCGGTTCGGAACACAGAAACAGCCTCGGAACCGCACTGAGGCCGGTTCGGAACACAGAAACAGCCCCGGTACCGCACTGAGGCCGGTTCGGGAGCAGAAACAGCCCCGGTACCGCACTGAGGCCGGTTCGGGACACAGAAGCAGCCTCGGAACCGCAGTGATCCCCCTGGAGAGGGGGAGCGGTGCCGTGTACAGCCCAGTGCCGCAGTGAGGGCTGTGGTGCCGAAATGATTCAGGGGAAAAAAACCAAAAAAAACAAAACCTAACTAAAAATAAAACAAACAAACAAAACCCATAAAAATTCTGTGCGTAAAAATGTTTTCCTCGTCTGCCAACCAGATGTTCTCGAGGGCAGATGTTAGGTAAATCTCAATTTTGTGACACAGACCAGAGGCGTAGGTTAAAAATGATTGGAGCGTGGTGCTAATAACACCAAGGTTCGATCCCTGTAGGGGATGTTCACTCAAGGCTTGGATTCCATGATCCTTCTGGGTCCCTCCCAACTCGGAATATTCTGTGGTTCTGTCAAGTGCAAAGCTCTGGGAAGTTCCCAGAGCCACGGGAAACATGTAGCGCTCCCGACTGCACCTTGTAACTGGAAATAATAAACATAATTGCAAGACAAACTAGGTAAAAGTTAAATAAACGAATAAAATGGTAAAATAGATTGTTTCAGTTCTGCCATTGATTTTTTGTAACTAGATACAAAGTCACATCAGCATGTTTCTGCAAATAAAACTTTTAAACCAAGTATTTTCCCGGGACTTTCTTGTTTATTCGCCTGGACAAACTCAAAACTAGTCGATTTTACTCACAGATTAACCATAGGTCTGGTCCTTATAATAATATTATGAATATTAGAAGTACTGTGAATATGTGTACTGTATCTTCTGGATACAGTGTTCAGTGATTAAGCCATTAACATGGCTTATAAAATGGAAAATTATTTCTAATAGTAATGATTTATTAGATTAATTAGATGATCCATGTGATTGTTACAAAGCCTGTGCTTTCTCAGAGAAAACTGTGGTATAACATTCTGACTAAGGCAAAAATCTTGCTGAATTCAGTGGGGAAGTACCTGTCCAATACAGCAGCTGTTATGTATAGATTTTCTTTTAAGTGGGATTAAATGTAGAAATATTCAATAAAAGATCAGATTTATTATAAGAGAGAATGAATAAACAAAAACCTAATTTTAATATGTTTTACTTACCAAAATCATATTTACAGTCCTTTCAGCTGTATACAGATTAAAGTTCGAACATCCAAGTATTTAATAACCTGATTGTTCTTTTCCTCACAGAAGGCAAAAAATTTTGCATTAAAACAATGATTATGAGAAATGTGTGAATTTTTCACCTACCACACGCATTCTTTGCATGTTGTGCATCATTTATCAACAGAAATGCCTTGCAGATACTCCCTCTGTTGTTTTATGTTGAGAAAACGAAAATAAAAAAGAATGGAATGTAGGCTGTGTTTAAATAATTATGTATTTTATCAGTAAACCTTAAAAAATTTTAGCCATTTCTTAGGGAAGAAACTAACTGGTTAGCTTCTGCTAATTAGGGTAAAAACTAAACTTTCTGTGACTAGCACTATTTTAAGCAGTTCTAATCCTACTGGAGAACTGTATTTTCCTAAATATACTATTGTCTGTTTTCTTAATGACCGAGATTCTAGGGACAAGGGAAAACAGGGTTCTGGTTATTCTATATTACTGTGAATTGAATTTGAGTAAATTCAGCCTAAAAGACACAAGAAGAGATAAGAAATTATTCTTTTTCTTTCTCTGCAGAAAGACAGGCTTTCGTTTACAACTGAATTTCACGTGAGAGGCATCATAGTAAGCAGAAATCATTTTCCCAGCCTTAGAACATGTATCACATAAGGGCCAACCACACTCCACTCCTTAGTGACTACAGGGATTATTCTTTATGTAGTTCAGTTGAATATTTTGAAGTTAGCAGCTCATGGGAGATCAGAGCTCTGCTTTCTTATCAATGAAATAGAGGCTTCTTTGTTTAATTGCCTTTGAGTGAAATGACTAGCACAGCCTTCACTTTCATCTCAGTGATTCAAATAAGAAACAAAGGAAATCTTCATGCACTTTCTTTGCAAAAGCTATTCATAGGATATATCTTTGATTTAAACGTAGCAATTAAATAAATATGTATACTTGGAAAGGTTAAGATCTGTCAGTGTTGTTAAACTGAACACTTCTGTTTACCTACAGAGTAGGTATTGTGCAAAGAGCTGAAATAAGAGCTTCCTTCCTGGACTGACTATTGACCTTAACCGAGACCGCTCATGTTCTGTGTTTGTAGAGCTGAAATGTTTTCTGTGATCTTTTCACAGAACTCCTCTGATTCAGAAATTATTAATCTGACAAAGAATAGATAGTGATCAAGAGCTGAACTGAGACTGTCACAAAATGAACAACATAATTAACAATGCATCTAATCAACGGGCCTGTTATGGATAATTAATTCTTCCCAGTTAATGTTTAAGAATCCCTGTACAAATGTTAGGAAGTATTTTAAAATGTGATGCTTGATGTGATATCTTTAGTTAAAAGTCTGTGAAATAAATTTGTGACTTTGAAGATTCAGTGAAAGAAATGTACAAAGGGCAGAATTTGCAGCAATTTTTTGGTGAACTGTATTCAGTCTCTCACATAATAATTCAATGTACACATCTTGGGAACTGAATTCAACACTTTCACATTCTTTTATTTTAAATATAAAATAATGCTTTGTATGTTAGCTGAATGCCTTTAAATATTCAGGTTTTTAAGTTATAAGCTGAATTTTGCAATCTATTTATTTATTTATTTGGATATTTTGAATTTTATTTTCTTGTTGCTCACTGAATATTTCCTGCTTAGTGATTAGTTGGTTTTATATTGATTTACAAGTAATTCTTAATGGCACACAAATACGGTAGCTTTTTGTGTCTCTTGACTGGGTAGATATAACATTTAGAATTGTTATTTCCAGTTAAATTCTCACTTTTAGGAAGTCAAATTAGTTTTCTAGTATTCTAGCCAATATTCATAACTTTTTCCTTATTACAGAAATGAATAGCAAAATTTGCTCAAATGTTATCTTTTCACAAAAGACTTGGTTGGAATTCATTCCATATCCAAGTAGGGCGAGCTCCTTCCTATGTAAATTTTTAGCTGAAGTAGGTTGGATGCAATATAGATGTATTTTTTCATTTTGAGGAATGGTTGTGCTATATAGTCTGTGCTTTCTGTTCATTAACTAAGTAGTGATAAAGTCAGTAGTAATCTGCTGCTGGTCTTTCACTATCATTAGTAAAAGATTGGATAAGTAGAAATTTTCAATCCTTTCTGAACCTTGTCCTTGGACTAAAGTATTGTGCATCTTCTCTTACACTGGGTGAAAAAATACATAAATACATTGTCTGACTCATCTAGGTAACAAAAAGCCTCCAAATACTACAAACAGCTCTCTTGCTTTCATCTTGCATTCTTTTAACTATTTTAAATTCAGTACAACAGAAAAGGACTTAAAAGTACTTGGTGTGAATAACTTGATACACATCTAAAAAACATGTGCTGGGTAAAACTCAATTGACTCTGATTGTGGTCATATACAAACTACTGAACTCAAGCTGAATTCTCATGCGAGTATTAAATTGCAGTGCAGCCTTGGACTGACCCTTTAGGAAGGAAACAATACATAGAATAGTGTGTTTGATACCAACAAGGCTCTATATTTAAGCATGCAAGCATTTGAACTTCATGAAGAAAAAGCAGAAAAGATAAAGGCAGTTTAAAAGGAGAAGAGGACATGTAGAACAGAAAAAACAACATAAAGACATCTAATTTATCTAGGTACGTCATTCCTCACCTTGAAAGTTGTCAGCAAATTATAAAAAAATAGCTGGCCTCAAGTATTTATTTGATAGAAAACCATCATAACCCTCAATTATTCTCATTAAAGATGTTAGCTTCAGTATTTGACACTTGCCTTTTCATAATCAGCAATATGAATATACGAAGACTATTCTGTTCATTCAATCTTTAAATATGCAAACAAACCTATTTATCCAAATTTATCCAAATATCAAAAAAATCATCCTATTTATCCAAAATAAATCTGGATAAACTACTCTCCTAGATGTAGCTAAGCAAATTTTCTTATTCTCTCTCTTCTAAATCACTTGTTTAGTTTCCCTTAACTATGCTTAGTGTCTTGAGGGAGCACAATGGCTCTCAAAATGTTTTCCCAAGACTACAGTTTAATGATACAAAGCACTTGGCAGCAATACTCCAGCTATAATTGTTCTTGACTACTCATTCCCCAGTAGTGGTATATAATACCTCTCAGTTTGAGGATTTGATCTGGTTTTAAAAGCCTGCAAAAATGCAGGGAGTGGTGGAGAGGCAAAAACAAATGGCCAGATGTGGGAGAGGGGGAAAGAGAACACTTGGGACTTACTGAAACTGACTTCTTTACTTAGGAAAAAGTCTATGCAATCTGTAACAATATGAAAAGGATTTCATACTTAGGGCATTTAGGAACATCCTAAAGTGTGGTTTTGAATAATGAACATCGGATCTAATTCACACAGGAATGACTATCAGTTGTGGGAATGGGCGTTCAGGCATATCATGCAACATTTACTGTATGGGAGTACTGGTCTCTTTTGGTGGGACATTTTATTTCTCTATTGGTAGAGGTTAGCATTATTTTAGGCAGTGATAGAATACTAACTTTTTTTGAAGATGTCTAGTGTCATCACTGCTGTGATTTGACTGATGTACTGAAGCAGGGACAAAGCTTCTTGGGTATGTGTTAACTGTTAACAAGATTGGAAACTACATTTCAGCATAGCAACATATCATTGCTTTGTATAGGGTGGGATTCAGTCTTTCTGCAGAGTCTTGAAAAAAAAATAAACACAAAACAAAGCTCTTACATGCTTCATTCATGGCAAAAGTTTTCTTTACCATTGTCCTTCATAGTCCATTACCACTTGCATATTCTCTAGAGTCAAATTTTCATGTGTTTTGTATGGGTATTGTAATTAATTGGACAACAGAGTTAGAAAGAACACTGGCTGAGCAGTAAACTGTCCAAGACAGACAGGAAGAAAAAGATGTTTCCTTTATGAAGACCGAATTCAGCAATTTCAATTTTTGGCTGGAGGATGATGGTAAAATTCCAATTACTATATCTAACTATATCTAACATAATCAGGTCTTTAAGAGCATCAGCTGAGCTCAATTTTTTTCTCCTCATGGAAAACTTACCCAATGCTAACCTCTGGAACCACTTCAGTTGTGAAAGTTCACCAGAAAAGCTGAAACTTGCAAAGGTGTAATACCTGAGCCAGAATTGTAGGATCAAGAAGCAGGAGGAAACATATTTTCATGCTATAACACATGGTAAGAAAGAAGAGTCTAGTAGAAAATCCTTGTCCCACCTCATCCATGGAAAACATGAGCCTTTGTCATGTATGGATACTATACAGTGTCAATAGGTGTGTATTCCTCCTGGAATTCCTTCTCATCAAGAGAAAAGGCCAGCAGAAGGGCAAAAAATCTCAGTATAAAAGTGCACTTTGTGCTTTGTGTTTATACATTAATGGCTGGATGGTGGAAGTTCATTGTGTGACTACTGCAAAGAACAGAATTAAGAAGTAAACCCAGAGTGGTTTGAGCCACCTGCAATGCAGGCACAATTCTGGTTCTCTTTTGTTCAGATTCTTTTTCTTTGTTGCCTAAGTGAGATGTAGTGATCTGGATACTTCCAAATGGATTTCATGCTGCCCCAGAAGAAGATCCCATTATGTTTAAGATCCCATTACGTTTTTTTCTGGTAAACCAAATATACGTGAGTTGAGCTTGATTGTAATTGGGCCTTTTTGTTTGATTGTAATTAGGCTTTTTATACTAATTTTGAGCTAGTGTCTTCTACATAGAAGTTTGAGGAGTTTAATGGGTAGGTAAGCATATAGACACCATTTCTGGTTTTCTGTTACTTTCAAGTAATTTCAGGAACTATAAAACTATTTCTGTTATAATTCAGTATTTTACTTCTGCTGTAGCTCAGGTATGAAGTTGTGTAGCAAGAGCAGTTCCTACTAAAAGATTCTAATGAGAAGAGCAAAATACACAAAAGACTGGACAATTCTAAATCTAGAATAATTTAAAAGGAAAGATAAAAAAAGACGTGTTTGGAAAAGACTAAGATCTGTGATCTGCAGTCTTGAAGAAAAAAGTCTTTTTTCAATCTAAGCAAAAAGCTTGAAGGTTTTTCAGCCTTTGCTTCTGAGAGTATAAAAGCATGAAGCTTCAGGTGCAAAAGGAATTACATCTGAGAATTGCAAAGAAATGCAGTAGATTATAAGGGGCAAAAGGAACAGTATCTTAAAAGTGCAAGGGAAAGTTACTAGTAAAACTTCCTCTTGTTCAAGTGAAATTTAGAATTCAATATAAAGTAACACTTCCTGTAAAAGTACTAATGGGAAACATAATATGCAGCTTTTCTTGGCTGACAGAGCAGAAAAGAAACTTAGAGAATTTATTCGTGTTTTTTTCTTATAGGCTAATCCAGAAGAAAGGAGTACATGTTGAATATATTGACTGAGATATCTTGTAACCTGTGAATACAGCTCAATGTACAGAACAATATGCCTTTTTTCACTTATCTCGCACAAAAAGTTTAATATTTGCTCTCTTATTTCCTTAATAAGGGTGAGTGTTACAGCCTTAAAAGTTTCTGAATGAAATCATATATTGGGTCTCTGTATCCTGTGGTCATCAGCTACGAGCCACTACTCCTGTCGGGCCCTGACTACATTGTCCTGATGCAATTGGATTAGAGCACCAGGTGGGAGGATCAGTTTTCACTGGAGAAAAAACGAACTACTCTAATGCACCAGGACAGTGGAGGGCTGAGCACAACAAATAAGTAGCTGTCCTTTGAAGCTTTTTTTCTTCCAGTGATTAAAGTCTCTGCTTAAGTGCTTATGGTATACTTATAATGAAAGCTACTAGCTTTAAACAATTTTCTAATTTCTTCCTTCCTCACCCTGCCACAAAGACACTCGGTTTTCAATACACAATTTTAGAAAGGAAAAATTTAACAATAAGGTATAATTATGGAGGTATGGTATGCTGTTTAAAAAATCACTAAAATATATTCTGGATTAAAATAATACTGGTAAATATGCTGCTTAATTACTGAACAGAAATTTGAGAGGTCCTGCTAAGGATTCTCAATGATCTGAGAGGGATTATGCTTCCCTCTGAAACAATTATCACCAAATTTGTAATAAATTCCAATCATTACTTGCAAGGAGTAAATTAAAGTCCAGATCTGTTGTAAGGGAAAAAGCCAATTTCAGTCCTCTGAGTATTTTATTAATTGTCTAATGAAAAAACATCAAGTTGCGTTTTTTTTTCCTCTGGAGAGCTGCATGTCAATAATGCAACTATTCATGGACTGAAACAGCATTTGAAGCCTTCTACAATTAGAGGCATATACTCATCTACCAAACTACAATATTCCAAGGAACACCTAGAAAGAAAAATATGCCTACAAAGCATATTGCTCCCCTGCCTCCTCTTTTTGCCAACAGAGCAGGAAAAGGTAATTCCACTGCAGCAACATACACTGAGGTTATACTGTTGTAATTATAACGTACTTGCAACAGACTCCCACTAACAGAGGGAGTCAAATAGAGGCATGCATTAGAGTAATGTCTGCCAAATCATGAGCAAAAAAACTGAACATCAGCTAGTGCTGCCTTACCCTTTACATAGAGAGGGGAAGAATAATTTACAGTCTTTACTACTCCACACAGGCACCACTAACCCAACCATGGCAATGCATGGAGTGCACTGTTTGAACCTTCTAAGAATCACAATAATTAAAGCAGGAAAGAAATACAAGGTCACATCCTACTCTGATAGCTCATCTGCATACTGTGGATTTGATATTCCTTATTTCCAGCTTTGAAGTGATCCATGGTGTTTGAACACTTAGCTTGCTGCTTTGCTTCATTCAGTGATCACTGCAGTAAACCCTGAGCATCACAACTCTGCAATGATAGGAGTCAAGATTCTGGTTATCTGTTAGACTGAATAGAAAGAACTGTTGCATAGCTTCAACAAAAAACTAACATTGAAGAGATCTTCAATTCATTAGATGCTTTCTTGCAATATTTACAGTAAGACAAATATGTACTCAGAAAAACTGAAGCCAGTGTATCACAATTAATTTTATGGTAGGTATTACCTTTAATATATTCAATATTTCTATAAATTCAGATATTTTTACTGGGAAGTTTTATAGAAGTGAATCTGCTTGAAATCACCAAGCAATTTTTAAAAACACCATATGACCAACTGCTTTATAATGCTGTTTATAACAGACCATGTCATAATAGGAAACTTCCTACATGGAAGTAATTTTGCATTCAAGTAAAAACCTGTAAGACTTCAAGTAACTTTCCCCAGGTAGCTCTGTCTCTTACATACCTATAACATTTCTGGCCTAGCTAAATTGTTTTGGTGACAGCAATACTACAGCCTCTTCAAATAATGTACAATTTGTGGATTTATTATGCAATTTCAAAGTGACATGACTCATTACATTAAAGGTTGCACTTTTAAGTAATCTATTTCATCAGTTGATTTTTAGTCCATGCAACCACTTCTACTGAAGTCAGTTGCACTACTAACCAAGACTTTGAGTAGCAAGGCATATGCAGGTAACTCAGTGTTGAGATTTTCACTGCATGTGCAATATTGCATACACAAATCTAACACTTTATTTATGCATTTTACAACACAGAATAAACAGTTTATTAAATGCTGCATACACTATCCACAGTGTGTAAAGTGGGTATCAGTCATACCATTTTAAATTTTAGTATAACAAATCATTTATTCCACAGTGGGTTTTTGAATATGAAAATCCTATTTGCTCTGAAAATAGCTCCTGCAAAAAGCCACACAACTCAGGTACTGAAAAACATTCATGCCTATAAATTATATTAATTATTGGAACAATCTTAATACAGTAGGCCAGCAATTATTTTCAACGCCTCTCAAAACTTGTACCAAAAAATATACATTTTCCATAAATCAAAAAATAAAATATCTGAAAATGTTCTGTGATTAATCTAGAAAAAGGGGAGGAATCCAGTATTAAAAGTTAAATTCTGATTTCACATACACAATTTAAAAATATACCAATGCATAGTATCTGCACAGCTGATGGAAGAGTTTGACTCCATCTGCAAGATTAAAATGCAACAGCTATGAAAAGTATACAAACTGTTTATTTCACAAGTTTCACTTTGTCCTTTAGAACTCTGAATTTGGGATTGTTATTCACTTTCTTATTGAATGTGACTAGGATCTCTTCTTCTGTTTTGTGATGCTCACCAGCTACTGCATAATATTGAGCTATCACCTGCACAAAGACAGAGAAATGGTTTTTAGTCTGTGAAGATTATTCCATTGTAAGCAATAATACATTTACATAACTGCATTAAAAGTGGCATGGAAGCTATTGTGCTATTACTCCTTTGCAGAACTAGCAGTGAATTTCTTGTTTAATTCAGTAAGCAAAAGAGATCCTGCCCTTCAGCTGAATTCTGTTAATTGATATTCCATTAAAAAATGCCAAACTTTTTTGTTTATGCAACCCAGAATTTTCTGATCTTAAGCATTACACAAATAAATTCACAAGACCAAAGGAGATTAAAAAAAACCCATATTATACAGTACCTTTTTTCTTAGTTTTTTAATTGAAATTTCATTGTCTGGAGCCTGTTTCAGAACTGCTTTGATAGTTCCCTTCCAGTTGAATTTACCTAGAAAATAATAAGGTGTACAACATCATTAGTAAAAGGAGGTATTCCATGTCTTCTTCTCTACTAGTAACCAGCCATCACTCTCCTAATTTTGTAATCAGTTTGGCTACCACAAGAGTTGTTACCTTACTGACCCTACAACAGGAAGATGTCTTAAGCATAAAGTAATCAGCTGTTTCTGAATATATAATGGAATAGAGACAAAGAATCAACACAGTACTTGAACAATGAGGGTCAGAATTCTTTTTACTTAACTTCTGCACTTCAGCTATTAAGCAAAAATTCTTAAATAATATGGGAATAGTTAAGATCCTGTACCTTCACACTTAAAGCACAGGCAGCCAAATTTGACCATATCACCTTCAGAGGTAATTAACTGGTGTTTTCCAGATAAATGATCTGTATGTTCAAACATAGAGTGTGTCAGGTGATAGGTAGAAGTAGGTTTTTTGAAGTATAAACCAGGTCCAACATATCTGAAGTCCAATTTATGATTCACAAAAATGGGGATATGAGAGATACCAAGAGGTCTAAGAGTTGTTACCCTTTTTGTTGTGTTGCCTAACATGCATGGCACAGAGGAGACCCATTGAGGGGAAACCTCAGTGTACACTGGAACCAGGCATAGCCAAAGGCTGCCAGCACAGCACAATTAACAAATTAGAGAAATAAGTTGTTATCAGGTGTTAAGTAGCACAGGCTACTTACTCTGGAACAGATGTGTATACTGAATATACACACATTTATGTACACTGAGGTACAATTTATATCATGGCTTGCTACAGAAGCTGTATTTATATCATGCACTAGGACTTTTGCAGAGTAGTTTTGTAATTATCTAAATTATTCTTTTAAGAATACCTTTATCTGCTCCCACATTTTCTTCATTGTCATTGACATTTTCTGTCTCCATGTCTTCTGAAATGCTTTCAGTTTTCATTCTCTTTGTTTTGGTAAGAGGTTCCTCTGAAGATGGAATTGGATAAATATAGATAAGAAAGATTTAAAACTAGAAGTTCTGACATGACTTAAGTTTTTGTTCTTGTAACATTAGTTTGTATTTGCTAAGTGGTTTAGATTTTATAAAAGAAAAGTGTAATCATTGTTAAAAATAATCTGATTTGTATATCTAATGCACTACTTTAAAATTCTACTTAAGTAGTTTATTGAGCTTTGGAATTGAGAAAAGTATCTTCAAAACAAACAAGAATATAAGTTGTATGATGGATACCTCCTACATGTTTATGTTTGCGTTTCTTTACATTTGTATCCTCTTCTGTTTCAATGTGATTGCCATTTCCATTTATTTCAGATTCATCCTCCATGCCCTCTTTTCCTTTCTTGGACTTTTTGCCCTTTTTTACTTCTGCCTGGTTTTCTAATTTCAAATCTTTTTTTTCTTTCTTTTTGCTCTTTTGTCTCTCTTCTTTTCGTTCCCTTTTATTCTTTTTCTTCTCGGTTTTTCCATCTGTAACTCCATTTTCTTCTGCCTTTGTATTTTCCCCAATTTCAGCAGACTGCTGCTCTTCCATCTGTTGTGGTTTGTCTTGTTCTTTGTCACTTGAAATCGTCTGTTGAAAGAAAGATTATTACACTTCTTGCATGCATTTTTTGACATTACAATTTTCCTCTACTAGATCATTAGCAACTGTTGCTCACATGTGACATCACCAGTTACCTGAGAAGCAGCACTAGTGAAATAATGTGCCTGGTGCTTCTTTTAACTTAACAGACTAAGTGCTAATTAAAACCACAGAAGAAATGTTATCTTACACATATGTAATTCCTAGTTAAAGTGTGTCGATTTGGTTTTAAATTATTTGCTAAATGTAATTAAGGAAGTGACAACTCTCTAATTTACACAAGCAAAACTACAGCATATTACAGCAAGATGCAGAACTTATTCCCAAATACACAGCCCTTGAGTAATAACCTCTTTTGCCATCCACTTCCCTGTCTTGGATATGTCTGGGACAACAACTCATTATGGCATGATGCTAAGAAAAATACTCTAATTTGTTTTAATTGATTTTTTTCAACATACTTGGTTTTCTTTTAATGTTCCTAGGCACATAAAGACTTTCTTACAGAACAATTAATGTATTAATGAAAAATTTAATGTTCAATTTAAACTTTAATTTTAATAATTACAAGAGGAATACAAGTACTGAAATGTTAGTGTAGCTATTTAGAAAGAGAATAGATCTTTTTACAAGCAATTTAACACCAATATGTTTTTATAAAGAGTTATTTTAATTAAATATGAATTTTAGTTAAGAATTTCCATTGAGTACACACCCTTCAAGGTATGTATTAAAAATCATATTTTAAGATCTTTTTAAGGCTTCTTAAAGGTAAATTGAAATGATGCTTTATATATTTTACTTTAATGCTATTCTCTGTGGACAGTATAATTGTTTAAATTTCTGTTTAAATAAAAGGTTTTTAGATTGATGACTTTCTTAAAAATTAGTTTAAGTTAAGAGAGAACTGCTTATGACTTTAGTGAAGTTGTATAAAGTCAGTATTAATACTCAAGCAAAACAGTGCACTTCAGTGTCCATAGTTAATGTTATGTTCCTATTCTTTAGTCAATGTGTTTCTTTCTTCCTTTCCTGGTTCTTGTATTTGGATTCCTCAGAAAAACTGCAAATAAACTTAATTGGAATCATCCAATCAGAAACACAAAGCATTTTCAAGAAGGGATTAAAGCCAAAACTGTGCCTATGCTCTTCCTCAAAATAATGTGGAGGAAATGAGAGGAGAGCATCTTTGCATCAACTGAGAAATGAGCTTCTCCAACAGCTTTTGAGTAGCAGCAATAGATACAAACAAACAAAACAACACCCTACCAAACACACTAAGCTAGTAATAAAATACCAAAGAATTAACCTCTGACAGAAGGTCAGTGAGACCACAATTTGGATAAAGAAATGGGAAGAGCTTGTGCCACAAACTGGAGGATCTCTCTCCCCACTGATGAAATAGGTCAACTGTGCACTTATTTCTCATTCCAATACACGTAAATTTGAGACCAATAAAATCTGAAATATGTCTTATTCTGTCTTAGTGTGTACTAAAAGATTGGAACAAAGATAAAGGCAGTGTTTTTTTCCTTTTTTTATGTACTAGTAACATAAATTAGCCTTCTGATTATCATGGCACTAGCATGACACCATGACTAAGTTTTCAATCATAACCTACCCAGTATGAACAACTACTTCTGCCACAGTTTTGTGTGCCACAAATAAACAATTTAGTCAATTACATTGTAATTATTACATTGTAAAACATAATCTACTGGAACTATGGGAGACAGTGTTTCCACTAACATCTACAAAGGGAGTCCAAAAGGTTTTCCTTCAAACACTTTGGAGTTTATTCCCATTTTATAATGTTGTACCTCCAGTTAAACTTACATTTCTGGTTGCTTCTGAGAAAACATCCCACACCTGATCTTGCAAATTGCTGTCATTAATTCTCAAGCTGTTCTTGATCCAATTCTGTGCATAGAAAAAACAACAATAACTGAAAACATGCATCTCTGATTTTCTTTCTTCTTTACCATACCATTGGTTCTTGTGTTTTATTTTCCATTTAAGAATCTAATCACTGCTTTTGACTAAAATCTGGTTAGAGATTACTCCTATCAATCTTTCAAGCCTCCTTGCTAAATTGTTTCATGTAATGTCTAGGTACTGAGTTGTCTGACCAACAGCTTTCCCCGAGTGGTAAATATATAAAAAAGACAATCCTCAAGCTCTTGATACAAATGGTTATGTTAAGGTCCTACCAAATCTTCTGACTGTTCCCATGAGTTAAAACATTAATGATCTGATCTTATTTGTGTACTGGACATATGGTCATGCTCCTAAAGGGATACCTTGATTTACCACAGGAGAGTGTAATTTAAGCAAATATGCCACCACGAGTATTTGAAAGTTGTTTGGGTTATTGCAGGTGTCCCTGATGAAAATGAAAACATAGCAGTAAATTATGCTGTTCACACTATCTGCAAGAGATCAACTTTTAGAAATGTGGAGTTCAATGTTAAATGTAATATAAAGATTTTTTGCATTGCAATGAAAACCCCAGGAAATGTGCATTAGTGAACTGGAACAACTAACTACAAAAACTTTTCATCTTCCATTGCAGTGTATCTTATCAAAAAGAGGCTTCTGGAAAATACCATTTTTCCTGCTCGGAACATTAATTCTGTAGGGAAAAATTCTAACCTTCAGTTTGCTAGCAGCAATTTCAGCACAGCTCTATTAAGTTCTATTTGAGTGCTTTGGAAGCAAGACTGATCTTCTCTCAGCCTCACAGTCTGAGGCACAGAACAGAGAGGGGGAAAAAAGACCAGTTTGTGAGTAATTCTTTACTTTAAATGAGATTCTTTACATCCAGTAAATTCTCCACATCTGTAATTTACTTTGAAGCGTGTAGAGTGGGAGATTCTGTCAGAATACTGAGTAACAGGAAAACTCTCAAAACAGGATCTTGCCTCCAGGAAAAAACAAAGAGAAAGAAATATTTAAAACTAAATCTAAGAATTTGGACTATACAGAAATAGCAAATAGTCAAAAAAGAAAGGTCTTGAAAACAGAACACACCTACATATGGAGATCAAGCTTATAAATTCAGTTTCTGGCTTAACATCCAATTCAATTGGTAAACCAAGAGTCCTTTTAAGCAAATAAATGTATTTTACAACCACTGCCTATTTGAAATTCAGTTATGACACAATATATACAAATGCCCAAATAAACAATTTGGTCCCACCTTTGTTAAAAGAGAGTGGCATTCCCTAAAAAAGTCTAGTTATACATTGATTACTGTAAATGTCTATTAAAACATACCTGAAACTTTACTTTTTTTCTTGGAATGTTATCAAAGGCTCGTATTTGCTCCAGGATGTTCCGCACTTTAGGGCTTATGTTGGGCTTCTTCATTACTTCATGAATTTTCTGAATGAAGTAAAACACAATTAAATCAGCAAAGCATCATAAGGATCAAATAGCACATGTCAGGTGTGCAAGTCTGAAAGACACTGGGCAGAAATCACCCAGCACCCAAAACTAATATAGTCCACTTATAGGAAATGTTCAAAAACCGTGAGAAAAACACTGACCTTTGGTTCTATCATAGCTCATTAAATGTGTCAAAGTTATCTATATAAACATTTATACCTATGTAGTAAGCAGAGGCAAGCAGGACTGCTCACCAGTGCTTTCTGATGAATCAGTTACAAACTTAATAAAAACATTTCAAATGAAACTAACTGTATCAGAAGTTGATAGCATGAAAAAGACTTGCATTATAGAAAAGCAAACTTTTTGGTTTGGAGTTAATTATGAAAAATCAGGTTTACTTTTGATGCCATAGCTGACATGCATTTCTTCTAGCAGCAGTGCCAGCTTCAACAAGCATTAATCCTGTGCTATGGGTGTCAGCAGCAGAGAAGAGAGATTAGACCAGGGCCTCAATGCAGTCCCTAGAACTGCACTGCTGCTTGTGGGAGTAAAAAGGCTCTGGGCTTCTCAGTATCTTAAGAGTGCCGTCAGTGGACACTGTAGAGCCTTCCTGTACTTCTGAAAACCTGATGGCTGGAAGGCTTTGTGAATATTTTAAGACTATCAGAAGAAGGTGTCTGGTAATAATCCCTCATCCTTCTACATAGGAATTACTACCAATGTTCATAAGCAACAGCACTGCTGCCTTTACAAATGCATTCAGTGTTCAATCTCAAGGGCACTCATTCTGACTTTAGTGGCATACATCATATGCTTCAAGAATACATGTAGCTTAGCACCTTGTGCTCTTGTGTTCTACATGATGGAAATCAACAATTCCATGCATAAATGTGACTTGATTTATTACTAATAGGGTTTTAAAGAAGTGTTTGAGGTCTTTCCAAAACCCTCTGAAGGACAGCCATAAGAGTGTAGATTCTTATGTAAGACAGAAATAGTAGGAGATATTTGTATCCATGCTGGAGCTTCTCCTGTTCAACATATTTACAAAATATCTGACAAGAGGACAGAAAATTTTCCCAATGGTATGAAGCTATTCAGGATGAGGACTATGAGGATTCCAGAAAGACCTTAAGAAAATGAGTGACTAGGTAATAAAAAGGTGAAATACATTCAACACAAATTCATGTGAAACAACAAGAAAAGGAAAAGCAACCCTAATTTCACATCTAAAATGGCAGACTTTAGTTGACCATTGGAGCTTAGATAGAAGATCTCTGGGTTAAAATAGCCAATTGCATGAAATGCCAGCACAATGATCATCAGCAGTGAAAAAAAAAACCAAGCCAAAACACCTAACACCAGATTAATTGACCTAAAAAAACCCCAAAAAAAGAGTTAGAAAGGAATAAAGGACACAGAAAACGCAATTATGACACGTAGTAAATCTATGGTGCACTCATGTCTTGAATAGCATTTCACAAGCATACAGTAAAGCGGGAAGATTTTAGAAGACCAAATATATAATTTACATATGAAGAAAACCTGAGCAGAGTAGGACTTTTGAGCCTTGAACAGATTGTGAGAAGGGGAAGGATGCCTGACAGAGGTATACAAAAGCATAAATGGCATGAAAAGGATGGACAACTACCAATGTCTCTCTGCATGCAGTTGGGAACATTACACTGAATCAAACCAGTAAGAGATAGATTCAAAACAAATGACACATTTCTTACCAGGATAAATGCAGACCTACCAAGGAAATGCCAGAAGACAGCTGGGGATATTGGTAAAAACAGATCTCTGGCTTGAACCAGTATAGGCTCTTTTCTGTCTTGGATAATTACAGGCATTAGTTACTGTAGGTGTATACAGTACAAACTGTACCTGAATCCATTCCTGCTGTTTAGCATCTCCTTTGTTAGTTTTGGCTTCAAAGCCTTTCCCACCATATTTCTGGTCTTCGCTTACACACTTCACATGTTCCTTATAGTCGTCACCCCTGAATATAAGAGATTTTTAACCACAGTTCATGAAATGCTTCAAACTATGCAACACTTAGCTAACCAACATGCTGAAGTAATAGATGATTTAATTGAGGGGATCATTTAAACCTTATTACCGCCAATGTTTAAATTATTAAAATGTGATGCACTTAAAGGACATGCTTGTAAGACCACAGATATTTCTGTTATGACACAGCTGTCAGTGAAAATCTCTTTTACTTGTGACAAGAGCGAGCAAATGTGTCTGCAGAGTGAGCAAGGCTATTTCCCATCGTTTACATACCAGAAATCCTTGCCACAATCCATGCAAGACAGGCACTGACAGTTTCTGCAGATGTTCACATGCTTTTCAACCTGTGCTTTCTTCACAGCTTCTCCACATGCATTGCATGTGAAAACTACCATGTTGGTGAGTGGTCAGGAGCCTCTTCCTTCCCACAGAAGCGCAATTCTAGGAATACAAGAAGAAGATTTAACTTAGGGCTTGAAAGAAACACTTGGAGGGGTGAAGCAAAATGCACCAGTGCACCCCCTGACAGACCGTGAGCAGCCTGGTGCTGCACGTGCAAGAGTGCGTTTCACCTGATGCTCTCCACAAAATCGGGAACCAGCAATCCCTGTATCCATCACCCAGACTGGGGAACCAGTAACGCCCGTGTCCATCCCGAAATGCAGAACCAGTAACCCCCGTGTCCATCCCCCAAATGCAGAACCAGTAACGCTCGTACCCACCACCCGAAATGCAGGACCAATAACCCCCGTGTCCACCACCCAAACTGGGGAACCAATAACCCCCGTGTCCATCACCCGAACTGCAGAACCAGCAACCCCCGTACCCATCACCCAACCGCAGAACCAGTAACCCCCGTGTTCATCACCCAACCGCAGAACCAGTAACCCCCGTACCCATCACCCAACTGCAGAACCAGTAACCCCCGTACCCATCACCCAACCGCAGAACCAGTACCGTACCCGCCACCCCAGCCCCGAAACCGGTGACCCCCGTACCGCCCCCCAGGCCGCTATATCGCGCACATCCCCCTGCTTTCCCCTCGGGCCCCGCCGCTCCGTCCCGCTGCCCGCAGCTGCAGACGCGCCTCGGCCGGGCCCCGCCGAGCGCCAGCGCCGGGGGCTGCCCGGCCCACAAGGCGTGGGAAGTCCGGCGGGGCCGCCACCCGCGCTCTTGGGCAGCATGCCCTGCTGTGCTGTGCTGTGTTGTGCTGTGCTGTGCTGTGCTGTGCCGTGCCGTGCCGTGCCGTGCCCCGGCCCCATCCCCACTCCCGCTCCCCTCACCTCAGCGCCGCCGCCCCGCGCGGCACGTGCCGCACGGTCCCGCACCGTCCCTCAGCGCCCGCGCCTGCGCTGCCCCCGCCCCGCGCGGCGGAAGGGGAAGGGAGGGAAGGGAAGGGGAAGGGAAGGAAGGGGAGGGAGCGGCGGCGGAAGCGGCCGCTGGCGGGGATGGAGCTGGGAGGTGGCCGCAGCCGGTAAGCGCTGGGCTGGGCAGGGCCGGCTGCTGCCCTTGGGGCGCTGTCCCGCCCGTGCCGGGCCGCGCCGCGTTCCCTCGCCCGGGGCTGTGTGTCCGTGTGTTCCTCGGCCTGTCCCCGGGCAGAGCCGGCCCGAATGAGGCAAACCCTGCCTCTGCCCCCTTCTCCTCCAGCCTGGGCTCTGCCCGGGCGCGGCTGAGGGGAGCTGAGCTGCGCCGTGCACAGCGGCCGGGCCGGAGGGGATCCCCTGCCCGGGAGCGCTCCCGCCGGACTCAGGCTCCATCATGATGGATGAGAGGCGGTTCACTGTCAGAGTAACTGCAGGATGCCGTGCTGGGAGATGCTCACGGAGAAAGCAAATTGATTTGCTTTCTTTATTTTAAAGCCTGGTCAAAACATGATAAGCGTTAATAGAGAAAAAGCACAATATAACAGTCCGCCCATGTAATACATCAGGAGGCAGGGAATCGCAGAATAAAGCAGGGTGAAATAAAATGCGGAGCCCTTATCGTTCATGAGATTTGAGAATGGGGCAGCCGCTGTCCGGTCGTGCTTAACAGAAAGTGATTCCTTCTTCATTCGTTAGAATAGAAGGGTTTTCCTCCTTCATTCCTGGTTAGAAGACTAGAAATTCTGATTGTCCTAATAGTTGGAGTTGTCATGTTTACAAGCACACAGGGGAAGCGTTATATCCTTGTTAGGAAAAAAAAAAAAAGTATAGAATTCAATGTCAGTGTGTTGTGTTGGAATTTGACTTGTCCCCTTTTAAGAGGGGATTTTTTTGTTTAGATGTTACATTGTATTGAAAACAATACCATGCTAATTTTTCTGATTAATCAGATCCACAGTGGAAATGTACATAGCTAGAACAGCAACAAATGTCTCAAATAATAGTAGTACTATGTTCTTCTCCCTTTGGAGTTTAGAGGATGAAGAAAATGAGGTTTTCTGCCATAAATGCTACTGATTTTGTACGTGTGATATGTTTTTGCGTTAGAATCTAATTATTGTGGAACTTGTCTAAATTGGGGTGAATTTTTTGTGGTTCTGGAGCTCAGTTTATAGGCAGCACCATTAGATTTTTGCAGATGCTCTTTGTTGTAAGTAAGGCTCTGTTAAAATATGTGTTTTGATGTGTATCTGTTGGTGAGCAACACTGTGACTCATCTTTAACCAGAAAAATGTCATTAGCGATCAAATTGCAGGTGTAAACTGAAGTCTGTTTCCTTTGAAAGCTAAAACACGTTGTAAAAATGTTATTAATATTTTATATTAATTTTGCAATTTAATATTCACTTTAGCATTTTATGTCACTGTAGGTAATTCATGTGATTTTTTAGCATGGACACTGTTGCCAGCCACAGCTGTCATCTTCTCCAGCAGCTACACGAGCAACGCATCCAGGGGCTTCTCTGTGACTGCATGCTGGTGGTGAAGGGTGTCTGCTTCAAAGCACACAAAAATGTTTTAGCTGCTTTCAGTCAATATTTCAGGTATGTGATAGAAAATTCTTCTCTTGGAAAAGCTAGCTAAATGTCGTTGGCAAGAAAACGTTGCTGTTTTCTCTGAGAAGGGTATTTTTTTTTCTGTTGGTCACAGAGTGAGTAACTGTTGGCAGTATAAGGAGAAAAGGGAAATTGTTAGTCAAGGAACATAGTAGAGAATATGAACAGAGCCACATAGGGGTTATAATTGATAACACGTTATCTATTTCCAAATAATGGGACTTGTTCAATCAATCCTATTCTAAATAAAATGTGACTATATAGGTTATTAGTGATTCTCTGCTTATTCAGATTCTCACAGACAACAGCTGTGTTTTAAAGTATACAGGTGGCCTATTATGCCACATCACTGTTTTCTCCCTTCTGTCCTGCCCTCAATTGTGCTTCCAAATTTTGGGGGGTGGTGCATCTCCCAGCTTAGTGTTTTGTATTAGTTATGAGTAAGCTGTTAGATCTGGCAGTTTTTAGACCTTGTTTTTGAAACATCTCTAAAGCTTGACTGCTAATTCATTTGTAAGAAACCTATTCTTATGATGAGGAAAAAAATATAAGAGGTTCCTTTTTCTCCTCTAGTGATGTACTGCTGATGAAGTGCAATTATGCTCAAAGACCAAACTTTTAAAGTAGTTAAAAAGAACTAAGAACTCCTATTCAAATTCAATAGCATATAAGTGGTTAATTAATTTAGGCTCTCAACCCAGATCTGCTCATTATAGTTCTGATTTTAATTTAGATAGGATGGTCTAGATTTGTAAAAGAATTTGGATGTGGGCACTGGCTTCAGAGTATATCCTGCATTTCTAAAATTTCAGCATAGACTCACATTTTTTTAAGATTTAGAACTCATGGATATCATGCCACCCTTTAAACAAAACCAAATTTGAAATTTTGCCCACAAAGAGAAACCATCAAATTTGGGGTGTTTTTTTAAAGTAGGAAAGTAACTGAGTGCCCTGACCCTATTTATATGCCATTTTTTACTGTGGGAGTATCAGGATTTTAATGGGAAGGTATCAAGTTCTTGACTAAGAGAGAATATGAGCCCTCTTGATCTAGGACTGCTTGTGCATGTGAAGAACTACATCTCTGATGCTGAGAATACTTTACATCAAATAGTAAGAATATTTGTGAATTCATTCACCTTAGGGATTCAGTGACAATGTAGTGGGTATTGGTTGCACTGCTGTTTTAAGATTATGTGCCTGTACTCTTCATTATTCTTTTACTTTGTTCTTAGCCAGTAAGGAACAAAAACAATAAAAAAAAAGTATCTTTTTTGATATGACAGAATAAATTGAAAATAATGCCATCTTCTTGTTTAATATTGCTGTCCTCTTGTGTATTTGTGGAGAAAGAACTAATGCTAAGAACTTTGATAGGCTTACTGATTGAGTTCAATGGACAAGCTCAGTTGCCAGAGGAGAAGAGTTTAGCTGACTTTGTGGTCTATCTTCTCTATTTTTTGCTAGAAAATTTCTTATGTCCTGTTTGATTTGACATGATGAAAGGAGGAAAACCATTCTGAGTCAACTAGTTCTGCAAATTGTCCATAAATATACCACTACACCTAATATGTGAAGAAGGTTGGATAAGAAACCACAAGCATAGGGTGTTAATTGAAAACATAAAAAATACAGAATTGGAGTTAGATGAATGATCATTTACTTTGATTTATACTTCAAGTGCACTAATGTAGAACTAATATATAAGACAAGTAATTGAGCAGTTTTGAGAAATTCATCTTCAAAAACACAGCAATCTAGCTAAGGCTTCAGAGTACAAACTTCTTTCATACCAAGCAGCCTATTTGAGATGCATGTATGTTTTTCTTATTGAAATGTTAGTGAATTACTTGTGTTTGTACTTGAATATTTGTCTTATTTTATCAGGACCCTTTTCCAGAATTCTTCAGGCCAGAAGAATGATGTGTTTCACTTGGACATTAAAAATGTAGGTGGCATAGGCCAGATCCTGGACTTCATGTACACCTCCCACCTGGATCTTAGTCAGGACAATGTACAAGCTATGCTGGACATTGCACAGTGCCTCCAAGTGCAAAATGTGCTGAACATTTGCCACACCTTTTTAAAGTCTTCCACAGCTGTGGAGCAGGCAGGCAGCATGCCATGTAATAGTGTATTTTCCCTGCAGAATACCTTGGGTACAGATACCAGCTGTGCCAGTGACAGCTATGGGACAAACCTACTGCCTGAGTGCTCAGCTGACACACAAACTAGCAAAGCCTTGGCTGAGCACCACTCACACACTTCACAGTCTGTTAATGTGCACACCCCATCATCAAGTGATGGACAGAAACCACCACAGGATTCCTTAGATGGCACCTGCACAGAGCTTCCATTTAAACAACCAAATTACTACTACAAACTGCGCAACTTTTACAGCAAACAGTTCTATAAACAAAACGCTTGTTCTGATCATGAGAGAGGAGCAGAACCATCCTTTTCTTACAGCACATCCACAGAAATAAACACAGTAGAGAATAATTCTTGCACTGTCAATCACTCTGAGTGTATTCTGGAAACCTCTGATCATTTACCATCAAACTTTCTGGTTCAGTCTGCAAGCGAAGCTGCTCCAGAGCAAAGTGCAGAGAGCACAGGTATGCAGCCCACCAGGCAGATGCGGCTGAAAAAGGCAATACACCTCAAAAAGTTAAATTTTCTAAGATCTCAGAAATCTGCAGAGCAGCCACCTGAGCCCCAAAGAGATGACAGCAGAATAACAGAAGTAATTGAACCTGTAAATGAAAGTACCACGGACACGACAGATGTTAGAGTCAGTGATGAAAAAGAAGTGGAAGACTTAGTGAATTCAGAGAATTTTGAACAAACTGTTGAAGTGGAAAGATCTCAAGGTCCTTTGGAACAAGAAGGACAATCACAGACTCTTCAATCACAGAAACAATATACTTGTGAATTATGTGGGAAGGCTTTCAAACATCCAAGCAATTTGGAGCTACATAAAAGGTCTCACACAGGTACAGTTATCAGTTACTGCAGACCAGATAGTTTAATTACAGAGAATATCTTGCCATGCCTCTTGATTCAGAGATGCTGGTTAAGGGTCTACTTTCAAAAGGCTGTGGTATGTTCAGGTTTTTTTTTTTAATTGGATAATAAGGAATAAAAAACTGCAATACTGGGTTTTGCTGGGAGTTGTAGAAAAGATTTCTTGTTTGTATTTGGGGTTTTGGCTGATTTTTCAAAGAACATTGTGTGAATTCAATGAAAATTAAATTCTGACTAACATTTTGTAGATAAGTAATTTCTAGTCAGTTTGTCAGGTGGCCTGGATGTTTGAGCCAGATGACAATAAAAGGTGTAAACAAATAAATGGTACTATAAGTATACTAGAATACCTCTGTTCTCTCTAGTCATATTCATTGTAAGATACAGGTGACTGGGGCTTGGTAGTAATTTTTTTTAAACCTGTAGAAATATGTAGAAATTGAAGAAAAGCTTTAATTTTGTTTATCTAGAGACTAAGGCTCTCACAGGTTGCAGAGTAAAAGGGAATTTTGAATTAATATACTTTGTTTTAAAAATTCACCAGTAATATTTTTAAACCTAACATAGATTTATTTCTAAGTATCTTTTTTTTTAGTGAAAAACAAAACCTAGTTTAACTCCAAATTAATTAATTAGTCTGTTCAATTTAACCAGCATGTCCTATAAGATAAGCTTCTTTAGAAAAGTTTTTAAGAATTACCTTGGTTAGGCAGGTAACCATTGATTCATAGTCCTTGAGACAGTATTACTCCTGGTTAAGCTGTTGAATATTTTTTGCTTTTTTTCTCCTGTATTGTATTAAATATACAAATGCATCTCTCTCAATCTTGTCAAATAAACACTATTTTGGAAATGATCACACATGTACTGGTACTTTGACACTAAATATGAAAATCTTAACAGCGTTAATTTATTAATATATATTAATAAATATTATTTTAATGAGTTTATTTTGTTAACTGATCCTTAGAATTGAAAGTCTGTTTTTCTATTTTATTCATAGAAAAAATTTCCCAGAGCCTGAAAATGTGAGCATTTTGCATTAGCTTCCTGAAGTCTTCAGTTGTTAGCTTTAAATGCTTCCATATGTTCATATTTCTGATACCTTTTTAAAATTTGTTACCCTGTGAGAGAGTTGTATATGCCTCTTACCTAGATCCTCTTTTTGCCACGTGCTTTTTTTGAATCTTATCATCTGGCTTGAGCTGGTATCAAATAAATGATCAGATAGAAGGCAAGAGCATCTGGAAGAGTCCCAGCTAAGGGAGAAGCTGCAGCAACATGTCAGTTTGTGCTAGAGAAGACCCCAGGATTCAGGAATTCTCTGCTGCTTTTCTTCTAGTAGTTTTCAAAAATTCTAGACTTGAATGCTAGTTAATAAAGTGTTAGCATTCTTCTATGGATGTGCTAAGATGACAAAAGTGTAAGAGCCTAAGTTTAACAAATAATAAGCACATCAAAGGATGGAAAAACTGAGGCAAGGATGTTAGTAGAAAAGCCTGTTTGCTTCCCTGTTATTTTTGGGAATTATTCCCTGTTATTTCCCTGTTACTCGTGTTAATTTATTTTAAATACCCAACTAGTGCAAAAAGAGTGTTTGGAAAATTGCAGTTGGTAGTGAGTAGAATGTTGATATTGGAAAAACTTGTAGCAGAAGGTACAGGGCACATTGGTGTTGTTACTGTTAGGTACACTGGTAGTTAAGTAATACAAGTGTGTGCTAAAAGCCATTTCTATTCATCTTCCTCTTCAGAAAGCATAGCAGATTGCTAATTAATCAATTGTGTTAAAAACATTCATTTTCTAGAGCTAAGCAAAAGGGTTACCAGGCATTTAAGTTTTAGAGTGGACACTGAAAGCCCTCCCAGTACAGCTTTGCTGAAGAGATGGAGGAAGCTGAAATGGATATGTCACACAGGCAAACATTTTTTAACCCAAAAATGACAGTTCTTTCTACACAAGTGCTGTGCTGGTCTGGTTGTCAAGAATATCATGTGTGATATTCTCTGTCCCCATTCCTGAACACTAGGAACTACTAAAGAATTTGCAGGTTAGCATGGGTGCATTGGTGAGTTTTCTATGTGAAGGCAGCCAAAGTGTGTTCACCAGTCATTGTACTGGCATGTCTGGCAATTTTAATTGTATTGCTCATGGACATTTAAAGGAACCTGTAAACAGCTTACTTCACTGACTTTGGTTTACTTTGGTTGATTTTGGCTGAATGTTATAATTTGTTTTTTATTATTATATTGACTGGTCTGAAAAAAAGGAAGCAAGTGTATCTCTTTTATATAGTCCATACCTGTCCAGGAACATCCAGTGGTTTTGTTGGGGTATTTTATATATTTTCAGAGCTCTTGGCAGGATGGAATGCCGTAGGAACAGAGTAGCACTGCCATGTTGATCCTCAACCTTTTCATTCAGAGCTTTGCTCCAACAACTTCCAGCATTCCTTGCCTTAGTGAGTACAGCTCCTCACCTTTGTGATCTCGTCAGGAACACCACTTCTGCCTCCATGACTTTCTCCTCTGGAGCTGGCACAGCACTAATAACTGCTCTGTTCTTCACCTCTTCTTGTAGAATGTTGAACCAAAGATAGAAAGCACAAGGCAGCCCAAGGGTTCAAAAGTGAAGTCCCCTGGATTAAGCACCATCTAAATTGTATTCAGTTACTACTTTTCCCCAGTTTCTCTATTGCTGTTGATCCAGCCATAGATCCCACTATTGTGTACTTTATCTTCTTGCAGGGTGTTGAACAAGAAGGATACAATCCTGGTGTTCTCAAAGGATGCTTTTGGTTTGGAATTTATTGACAGTTGTATAATCATAGAATAATTTAGATTGGCATGGATCTCCTGATGTAATCTGCTCCACTTTCCTGCTTAAGGCACATCAAATTAGATTGAGTTGTTTTACTCGTGACCTTGTGTAGTGAAAATTTTGGACATCTCCAGAGACAGAGTTTCCACAGCCTCTCCAGACAATCACTCCCAGTGTCTGACCACCTTCATGGGATTAAATATTATTTTTATATATCTAATTGGAATTTGTCTTGATCAAACCTGTGTCTGTCATCTCTTGTCCTAAAACTGGGTATCAGGAACACCTACTTGCAATTGCCTTTCCATGCTGCCTTACTGTAGATTGCAGTAAGATTTCCTGTTTGCCTTCTTTTTTTGGGGCTCCAGATACTGTCTCACCCGTGTTAGGCAGAGAAGAATTTTCAGCTTATAAGCTACATTCTTACTAATACACCCCCAGGTACAGTGGGGCTAATTGCTTCAGAGCAGTAGATTACTTGATAAGCTCAGTGGCTTGGAATTCTATGCAAGTGCAAAATTATTCTCCAAAAACCGATACGATTTTTTTTTGTTGTTGTTTTTTTTTTTAATAAACAACCCTGTTTGTTTTATCTTTATCTTGGGGGCAAAACGTCCAATTCTTTATCCATCAGTACATTTGGAATGAGGCTGCATGCAGTCTACAATAATAGTTTGGAGAAATTTGAGCTTCCAATTCATTCCCTCTCCCTCTAGTCATTTCAGAGTGGATTCCTGTTCATCCTGTTCAGATACTATTCTTCAGGTCTCCAGTAATTTTTTTTTTGTATAGGTAATTTCTGCAAAAATTGTTTACTAGTGTTTTGTATCCTCCATTTTCTATTATCTTGAAGTTTTTATGGCTTTCAGAATCCTTCCTAGTTGCTACAGATCTGGCTCCTTATTGGTTTCATTTGTATTTGTGTTGTCAGTATCAGAATTTTTAGTGTTTGAAAGTTTAAAGCTGTACTGAAATCAAGCCTCAGTGCTCTTTATAGTTGAGTGACTTTATAGTTGATTTACTAGTTTCATAATTTTTATCTTTAATTAAAGGAAAGCTTTTTTAAAACTGCCAGATTTCCATTCTTCCTTAAGTAGACAAAGCCTCAAGCTGTCAGACTAACTGCAAGGTTGCAATCTGTGAAGTAACATAACTGCACGTTTACTCTGTGTTTTAAAATCTAAAGAGAATTGCATTTAGTCCTTGATCCTAAAATATGTTGGAAGAACTTCTTCTGTATTTGGCAGGAGGAAAGGAAAATGGAATTCCCACACCTGGATGTGGTGGATGTTGCTTGTAAGATTTCCAAGGATGGAGGAAAAATATTGATGTAGAGAATACTTAATGGAAGAGAAGCCAAGAGGTGTTCTGTAAAGTTGGAAAATTAAAATTAAAGAAGTAAATAAAAATCTTTGGACAGATTGATTAATCGTGATCAAGATGAAACACAGTGTAAGATCTTTTTCCCTTTGGAAATATTCTGTTTTCAAATCACATGGATTTACACTAGTTTTGTTGCCCTGCACATGTAGGACAGATTACAAATGTGCAGTTAGACTCATGGAAGATGATGGTACTTGTGACTGTAATTGAATCAATGGTATTTGAGCATCATTTTTGTTTTCAAAATTCTAAAAGATGCACATAAAATTTTATCAACAGTATAAAATCTAGGAAACCAAGAACTAAGCAAGGGAAATTAAAAAACACCTTTATGAAATGTTATAGAGGAGAAAAAGTTATTACGAAAACATATTTGTCTTAAGTTAACAGCAAGAGAATTGAAGTTTGTACAGTCACATTCTAGATTGAGAGGCAAGTTATTTTGAAAAGCTAAAGTGGGCTGCACCAGTTTTTAGTAAAGCTGCCAGTCTGTTTTTGTGGATTCAAGGATAACAGTTTTACAGGTTTTTTTAATGTATAAATTCAGAATTTTGGAGCAAAATACTTGGATAATCTTCATGTATTTTTGTATAGGATGCAAAAAAATTTTGAAGGCAAATATGTATTTTCTGGAAGTGAATGGCTGTGTGCTGAGCAGAGATGTGGAAGGCATTAAAATCAAAACCCACAATTCTTCTAAATTAGCTTCCCTTCATTCCTAATTTTTAATAATGGGTCTCTGTGCAAGGGAAAAAACAGGTGCCCTTGCCATCACTGTTGTTGTTGGGCCTTGTCATCTATTCTGTTCTTCCTGGTGGTATGATGCTGCTTTCATTTCAAATCAAAAGTATTTTAAAAATATTAAAACCTGCACCCATTCATATCAAAACTATTCTACTTGTCTTGAAAGGTAAATTCTGTGCAAATCTGCCTTACAAACTTAGTGATAAAAGGGGTATTTCCCTCTTGAATTTCCCCTTAAATACATGGGTAAGTGTTCTTTTGGGGATATTTTTTACTCTTGCATTACATGTTTTAAAAGGAAGTGTACCAATTTTAAATATTTCTGTTCTACTGCAACTATTAGAAGTTCTATGTTCTGTTTCTTCTTTTAGGTGAGAAACCTTTTGAATGTAACATTTGTGGGAAACACTTCTCACAGGTGGGAATATTTTATGTATTATGGTACTTACACTTGAAATGTGTTGATTCTAAAAATCCTGAGTTTAAGATTAGATGGGTTTCTTTTGTTCAAAGACAGAATTCACTTTAGGGATAAATTATTAAAATGGCTTATTTGAAAATAACATGTTGAATGTTTTAGATTTCTCAGATGCATTCTATATATTTGGTTCTGTCTGTTCTCAGTAGTTTTGTTATGTATTCGGCCTTCTAATGAATGTTATAAGAAAGTATATAGAACCACAATTATATTTGAAATTCAAAGAACATTCATTTCCAAACTATTCTTTTGCTTTATGCTTAGAGGTGTGTTGTGAATAGCATTTTTACAGTGTCTGAAAAAAAGTGCAGGATCAAGGTTTATTATAATGTTGTATTCACTATACAGTTTAATTTTTCTAAATGACATGAATTATTAATTAGATTTGAGTCAGATAAAAAAATAGTATCCGTATAATTTGGCTTAGTTTCTTTCAGTAGAACATCACTGCCTGTCTGAAGTGGCAAAACTCAGCTATGATTTTAAAAAAACTTCATGTGAAACTCCATACTTACATAAGGGCCTACGTTTATACTGCTTTATTTGCCCTCCAGTGTTTGTTTCCTGTTCTGGGCACAATTAATTTGTATTTTTACAAATTTGGTATCTAGTTGTCTCACATTTCCAAAATGTCTATTTCATTCTGATTTTGTGGTTGAGATGTACAAATGTAAGTACAGCAGTCAATAAACAGGTGCATATTTTTATACTAAGATTACATAATTATTATCAAATAGATTTGACATTTCTTATGGGTCCTGGTTCAAGAATTAGAGCTATGCTGCAAATAAGTAAGATTCCACTGAGCAGAAAGTAAGATGCAAGGATAATTACTATCTACTTTTTCTTAAAATAGCATCTCCAATCTTGTCCTTTATCTTCTCTGTCTGCAGGCACAGAAATAGGAACACTTTTCTTATTTAAGCCTTCATGTTCTGTGCTTTTGAGCCAGTGCAGCTGTTGGGGCTGGTGGGATGTCTGCTCCTGCTGGATATAGCTGATGTGCTGTGTTGGGATGTGGAGCAGAAAATGAAAGAAGTAGGGGAAATCGATGTGGGAACTCACAGCTGGGAACAAACAGCCATAAAAGTCTTTGATTTTTTGAGGAAAACTTTTGTTTTTTACTTCCAAGCCTGCATCTTCCCTTACTGCTTGTACACAGCTTGTGATGTGAACTCTCTGTGGTCATCCAGGATATTGTGTTTTTCCTCCTCTGCAGAGATTCTTTTGGGGCCCATGTGCATGAGTTGCTTCACTTTGAAAGCTTGCCATTTACAGGAGAACTAAGTCTGGTGTATCTCTCTGGTCTCCAAATTTGTGAGGAGGTCCATCTGACCGTTTAGAGGATTCTTCTGTGCATTTTTTGTTCTTGCACTGAAATGCAAGCAGAAGTCCCTTTAGGTTTTTTTTTCACTGGGATGGCATGTGATGCTTTAGCCAAGGTTGTGTGCCAGCTTTAAAGCTTCAGAAAGAATAGAAGCTAATGATGTTTTTGCTGGTTTTTGTCTTAGCACAGTTAGTAGTATTTGCCCTTTTTAGGAGGAAAGCACATGGGTTTGTAATAAAGAAACAGATCTACTTGCTGCTTTCTGTAAAATGTTTCTGTTCTCACTTAATATGCCTTTGAGGGAACTGCTTCAAAATAGTTGTTGCACTTCAAATTCACCCTCTGTCCTTATCTGGAATAACTTTCAAAGGCCCATGATAGAGTTTGTTTGTGACATGGATAGAAGTAAAGGTTCTGTCTTTTTTTCTATATGTTTTTCTAAAATGCACTGTGGCATAAAATCCCTTGTCCTTCAAAAGCAAAAGTTGTTCCATGGTTCACCTTCTTTTTCCCCAGAAATGAGTATCAAATGCCTTTCTTTGAGTGGACTTCAGTATTAGAAAGTTTGGCCTTAAAAAAACTGTTGCTCAGTCACACTGTTGTCTGAAAAAATTTAGAAGGCTTAAAGAAAGCTCTTGGAGGTTCAAACACTGATCCATTTGATACTGTCCTCTGTGTGTGTGTGTCTGTGTGTCTGCAGTACTTGAGTCCTGGTATATTATCCAGTCTGATTACAGTGATAGATCATAACAGGTAATTTATTATTTAAATTAGTCAGGAGGAATTAATCTTATTGTGACTGATGAGGATGATAATCTTTGCATCCCAAGTTTTCTTTCCTGATGTAAAGGACTTAATGTTTCCTTAGTTAAATAAAAACTAGGCAATATTATCAGTCAGAAGGGTTTAAAAACTGACTGTGGAAGTGTTGCACAATGTATGTAACATCTGTAGCTCTTCTGCAAGGTGTGTCTTGTGGTTTGAGAACTGGACACAGTGGAATAGCCATTCACAAGGACCAGTGGCTTTAAAACATTTCAAAAAAAGTTGGATTCATTGAGAAGGTTTTATCTAGTCATCATCTGTTTTGCTGACCAGATTACATGCTTTTTAGAGGACTGAGAGAGGAAAGATAGGTATTAGCAGTAGTCCTATTTGTTCTTTTCTGTACTTCCTGTTCTATTTTGATATGAGCAAATAATTTCAGGTTTGAGTATTTTAGGGATAGAAAAATGCTAACCCTATTCTTTTATTTTTAATCACCTGGTAGGTGAATTCAGACATTCTTGTGTAACAATATTTTATTTGTAGGACAGGGAAAGTGAGACTAACATGAACCATATTGCTAGTAAGTTAGTAAGTTTTCTTTTTCACTGCATTCTAGATAGTGTAATTTTCATTTATAATTGGATCTACTTTCAATTATAGGTCTTTCTTTTCTCTTAGTATTTGATTTCAGGCTTCTTGTTCTTATTTTTCCCCTATTTCTCTTCTTCTCAATGAATAATTGCATAAATAAATAATTTGATGTCGAAGTACATGGTAGTCTGTCTTTACTAGATAAGAATGCTTGAGTTCTTACATGCTTTGTAGTGTACACTGGAATAAAAAGCTAGTCTCATAGTTGCCATCATTGTTTTTTTAATCTGTATACAAGTGGCAAACTGAATTTAAGTGCTGAAATTGCTCTCCCTTCAGGCAGGTAATCTCCAGACACATTTACGTCGACATTCTGGTGAGAAGCCATACATTTGTGAAATCTGTGGGAAGAGGTGAGTAGAGTTGTTCATCTTAGTAAAATTAACATGAAAAAATTTGTTTTCTACCAATCTTCATGATCAACTGCAGGCCAAGAGCTAAGGCAGCATTCTTCTCAATTGTCTTTAGAAGACACTGGGCTTAAATGTGTGCTGATGGGATTAAAATACATAAATGCTTGCAGTTGATTTGTTGTAAGATAATTGTGTCACCAGAGCTTGTGGTCCAAATTTTTTGTGTATTGATACCTAGATAAGAATAGCATTGGGTGTGTTGTTGTTGTGTTATATGTGTATGTGTTATATTGTTGTGTTATATATATATATTGTTGTGTGTATTTTGAACAGAGTGAGTTACAATAAATCATGCTGGTTTTTACCTTTCCCTCACATTTTTTTATTAATTGGTGATACATTTTTTTTTAACATTTTATGGAGTTCTGAAGTATGGGAAATTTGACAAATTTAAGCAAAGCATTAAATAATTGTGCTAGCTAATAGGTGACAGTAAATACACTATTGCAGAAGTAGCATAAAATGCAAAATGAATTAGTAACATCAATGTTTTTTTGAAGGTTTTTTCCAGCATAAATTTAATTGGACATTGTCAGTTTGAAAATGTCTTAATTGCATCCATTTATCTGTGTTTTAGGTCTTGGTCTTTGTATAGAACATCAGGCATTCATTGAAGCAAACTTCCATATGATAATTTAGGGAAATAAGGGACTTATAAAGACACTGATTGGGTTTCTGTGTTGTGTTACAGATTTGCTGCTTCTGGTGATGTTCAACGTCATATTATTATTCATTCAGGAGAAAAACCTCACCTGTGTGATATCTGTGGCAGAGGTGTGTAAGAACAAAGTTTGTGGCTTGGGTTTTCTGACTGAAAAGTGAGGAGTCATTTTAATCTCAGTCTGTCATATTTTTGTAGGTTTCAGTAACTTCAGTAACTTAAAGGAGCACAAAAAGACTCATACAGCAGATAAAGTATTCACCTGTGATGAATGTGGGAAGTCATTTAATATGCAACGAAAATTGGTAAAGCATAGGATAAGACACACTGGAGAGAGACCATACAGCTGTTCAGCTTGTGGTAAGGTTCACTGTGCATTGCTTGGTTGTGTCTTTGCTTTTCAAATGATGAGTAGAAGTTCCTCTGTCAGCAGAATAGCAATTAATCAAAACAGTTTTAAATTGAAATACCTTGTGGAAGTCAATCACAGAATTTTCTGTCTTGCATGCTACATAGTCTTTCATTTGGTGCAATAAACTTAATTTTTCTTAAGTTTAAAGAGGATTTCAGTTGAAAAATAGAGAAAGGAAGTAAGAGGAATCAACATTATATATTTGCTAAAAGCTGCTCATAGTAGCTGCTTCAAAAATAGATTTATTTTCAGAATAGTCCTTTCTGATGTAAAGTTATGTTTGACATCACTTGGCTATTAATGGGATCTTTCTTTTCCAATTTCATACTGTTTGATTTTAACTGCACTCACCCACAGAGTTTATTGATAACAACCTTTTGTTACTTTGCTTCAGCCTCTGGAATAAAATCAAAACTTGGTCAGTATTTTAGAACACCCATTTTCAAGATCTGTTAGATAGGCCATTCTGCCTGGAGGTCTGGAAATGGCTTTTGGTCGGGTCCATTCTGATCTCATAGGTTACTTAGCATCCTGCACAGTGTTTATTTTTTTGTCATTATATGCTGTTTTGACAGCATTTCATTCATGTTCTGAGGAATCAGCTTTGGAGGAGGATAGCTTCCTATGTTAAAAACCAGCTGCAGTATGTTTTACTTGCACTGTCTTGAGGCACAAGAAAAAGCTAATATTATCAGGAGGCCTTGCATCAGGATGAGGAAATAGATACACAGGATAGGAAAGCAAAAACAATCTGTTGTGTTGCTGTCATTGAACAGGCTTGTTTTCATTCTGTCTTATAGTGGTCTTTTGAATATTTTTGATTTTAGCCAAGTCATCTTATTCTGAAAAGGCAAAAATTGTGTAAAGAGGATCTGATGAAGCATTAAGAAATCATTCACACTATGCAAAATATCCAGATGTATTACTCCAGTAATTTTTAGTCTTATTGTTACTATTTAATGTCTGTTCTGAAGAGAAATCTGTTTAGCAAAATAAAAACAATGCTGCTGAAAATTAAGACTGCAGTTTTATTGGGCAGTCATTTAATATGGTTTGTTTTAGTTGGTATCTATCCTTGCAAAATAAATGAGGAAAAAGTCACAAGCTTACTTCTGCTATTTTAAAGAAAGTGAAGTGTCTGAGTCGTGGTAATTCTGCAAATCAATTCTCTCTTTTTGTTTTTCTACACTTTGCCTTGGTTCAGCCTCAGACTCCTTTCTTAGCAGTATGGTGATTGAGCTTAGTTGAGTCTTTAGCTTTGAAGATAGACAAACAGTTGAATATTTTTCTGTATTCTAATATTTACAGCAATAAAAATTACAGTTCTCACACATTCTCTGGCTAGAATATAAAAAAAGGTGTGCTGCATTTTTTTAGCCTAAAGTTAACAAAAAAGCTAATTTTGTCAGCAGTTTGAGAGTAGTTCCTTGGTAATGAACAAATAATTTCTGTCTATGATGCAGCTCTCACTGGAGGAATATATTTAGAAGCTTATCAGCATGCTGTTTTTCCAGACAGACAAATTAAATCGATAGTTTAATTTTTTTTCTCTCCATGAAGATTGAGACAAACTGAGAGCACTCACAGCTTTCAAGTACTAATGGATATTCCTGTCTCTGGAGACAAAAGCTAAACTCACTCATTGGGAAACACAAGTTAGAAAATCAGATCAAGAAGAAGAAACAAGTCAGTGGAGTTGTAAAAACAGATGGAACTCGTTTGAACCTAGATTTGAACCCTGTTTGCTGTAGATAAGCGACGGGACAGCTTGTCGTTGATGGTTTCTGTCAGTAAAGCGTTTGTTGGCGTGTTGAGTGTCTGTGTGCTCGTGTCCCGCAGGGAAGCGCTTCGCGGGCTCCGGGGACCTGCGGCGGCACGTGCGGACGCACACCGGGGAGAAGCCCTACAGCTGCGAGACGTGCAGCAAGTGCTTCACCCGCTCGGCCGTGCTGCGCCGGCACCGCCGCATGCACTGCCGGGCCCGCGGCCAGGGGCCCGCCGCGCTCCACGACTTCACCCGCGACGCTGAGGCCTCCGACCTCCACAAGTCCCACAGCTCCGACTCTTTGGGCCCAGAAATGTCTGTCACGTTGTTGCCGGTGTCTGTTAAATTTCCCATTCATGCAGCCGGAAACTCGGCGGAGTTGGAGGGCTCCGCGGACTCTTACTGCAAGCTGCGGTCGGTGATGCAGCAGCACGGCGCGGAGAAGCCGGGCGGGGATGCTGCCAAAGTGCCGAAAGCGCCGGCGCAGCCGCCCCCAGCGCCGCCCTACGGTTACAGCGCCGCGGGGGTGCCCCCGGCGGAGGAGCCCCCGCAGCCGGGGCCCGGGCCCCTGCCCCGCTCCTCGGTGCCTGCGCTGGACGGCCCCGAGCCCCTGGGCAGCCGGGCCCCCTACAAGAGCAGCGAGGGCCCCTTCTTCTCCAGCATGACCCTCTGGGGCTTGGCCATGAAGACATTGCAGAACGAAAGCGAACTGGAGCAATGAGGGCTCAGACTTGTTAGAGGCGTTCCGTGCTAACGTGGTAGCAGTCGCTCTGCAGCATAGAGATCACAGAGAGTTTTTAGGGCAGGTAGCTTGGACACTGACAGGAATCCAAGTGCTGATTCCCAGAACCAGGTGTAGCCTGCTTTATTTACACTGCTTCTCAGCAAAGTTTAAATGCACTGTTGGGGACCTTTGTTGTTCTGTGACTGCACTGTGTAGCTCCTGTGTTATTGCCGTGATTTACTAAAATTTGCCACCAACTAAATTTTCCGTTTAACTTGGAATTTTGTTACCTGATAATGGAGGAAAGGATGGCCAGTGTCTAATTTTGTGATATGGGTACAGTTCCAAGTATGGGTCATCAGAGCTGTGCAAGTGTGTAGATATGACAGGAGGAAAATCTTTCACCAATCCCTAGTGAACGTGAGTTTCAGTAGTGGCTTTCTTACCTGTAGGGTCATTGGTTTACAGGACCTGAGTATTGTGATATTAAATTTAAATGTTAAATACTGGGCAATATTTGTGATAGTGCAAAGTAACTGTATATTTAGAAACTTTATTTTTTTACAACAAAAGCTTTTTTCTTAGTATTTTATAAACTATTTTGCACAGCAGATTATTTGTACAGTGAAGACCAAGATCAAGTCATGAATAAAGGGAAATTGTTTTACATTGCTTGATGTATTTTGTCTTTCTGTGAAGGATTTTCAGGAACAGTTCCATCTGTTCCAGGTATCCTTACAATGCTAAAGGGGATGCCATCACAAGAAGAACTGCACTATAAAATAAATGCAATTAATATACCAGTAGGTTGTCTTGTACTTGAATGAGTATAAAACATTGGCTGATTAATGGAATAAGTGGACTGTTATAGGATAGAAACATTGCTTAGAAGCCTTTTTCTACTTTGGTGCTTTGGATATTTGCTGCGTTTCAAACTGCTTGCTACAGATACATGACATTCTGTGAAAATTTAAAGCTTGGAAAATATAGTATTCTTCTGTCTTTTTACGGTGCTCCTTAAAAAATTTTTCCCCCAAGAATTCAAAACTGTTTTATTTCTTGTGTTAACCACCATACATTACAATTTGGGGCTTCACTTCCATACTTCTTTACTTGGTCCCTGTACCTTCCTGAACTGCTTTCAACCTGAGTTAAAATGAGAGAGTGTTTCTGGCCAGAGTACAGCACACCTAAAACAAAAGGGGCAGCCCATTACACTGTCTGAGTCTCAAAAGATACACTTTTCTCTCAATAGTCACTTAATTTTATGAAAAGCTTTTTAACTACATTAACAGATCAGTTTAAAAAAAATTAGCCGCACTGGAGAGCAAATTGGGATTTTTTTCCCCACCTTTTTCTTGTAGTGCACATATACTAGAAAACTTAAAAACACTTATTTTTCCAGCCAGTGAAGTCAAAACACAAAAGCTTTTGCAGGGTATTAAAAATAGCACATAGTCCATCTGAACACAGTCCCACATGGATTAAGCAGGGAACATTTTATATATGTGAACCCCTTAGCCCTCCCCTCACTTTTTGCATTATTTGCTTTGGAGCACTGCAGCTCCCTGTGGGAATAGCCCATGTACCATTCCACAGCCCAGGTATTGCAGTTCTGTCCCTGACCACGTGTGCTCTTGCTCACTCTCACTCTGCTTTCCTTGCACTGGTGCCCGAGGCAAAATGTGGGTATCTGCCAGTCACTAGCTCTGTAGGATTCCTCTTGTTGGAAACTATGTTTAAATTTACTTAACCCAAGAGAAAATAGAAATTTGACTCTGTTCCCAGGAGGATTTTCTTGCTTGGAAAGGACAAATGTGCAATTTAAGAACCTCCTAACTTTTTAGTTGTCTCTGATTCCACACAGTGATTTTGCTTTCTCTGTTGTGTATTTGAGGAGTGAGGAGTCACTATTGGATCCGTTTAAATCAAACCATGTTGTAACCTTTGCTCTTCTAACAGTGTGTTGGAGGTCTGGAGGAATGTACAGAACTGTCATAAAGGTAAAGTGGCAACTTGAGATACTTTTAAGCACATAGATCCGATCAGATCTTGGGTTAGTATCAGGTACTTTGTGCCAAGAGGACAGCTCTGTTGCATTAAGGATTATTTCCCTTGCTTGGCAGTATTTCTGTGAGAGTTGTTTCACACTAGAGACATGAAAGTTCTGAAAACTGCCACCAGACTGTGAATGCTGTGTGCAGTTTGGAGGGTTTGGGAAAACACCACGTTGCAATGTGGCATCTTTGAGAAGAAAGTAGAGCAAACAGTGATAGGAGGAAGCTGTTCCATCTGAGTTTCTGCAGCTGGAACCAGAAAAAGGAGGTACAGCACTGGGAAGGAGCACTAGGAACTGTTGTTTTTAGCTGGCTTGAAGCAAAAGCTGAGCAAGAGAGAAAATTCAAAAGATTAGTAGGTGGATGGAGGCAGATGGAGCAGAATGGATTTTTATGTATGGAGTAAAGAGTTTTGGATTAAGAAGTCCCATCCCTGCAGCCACTCTGCAGTGAGAATATCACTGCCTGACAGCAATAAAATGTATCTTGCTGTTGTGTTTCCAAAATCAAATACAGTTTGTCATGTCAATTTAGTATTGCCTGAGCTTTTGTCAAAGAAACCTCAGTAGAAAATTACCTTGAAAGAGGATTTTTCCTGTATCCTAATAATTTCCTATGCCAACTGTAGGTCCGTAATGAAGAGAATGAGAGTGGGAATAGCAAATAAGGTTTGATAGTCCTGATGCTGCCATAAACCTGGCACAGCTGGGGAGGAACAGCTGTCCCATGGCTTTGAAGAACAGGTGGAAACCCAGTGCTGAGGCAGTGGTATTTTACAAGCAGCAGACACCCCATAGCTATTGGGGTGCTGGGGGGAGGAATAGACATTGGTCCTTTGGCCAGTACCAGACAGTGCAGTAGTGCCATTATAATTGATGTAAATGACATGCTATTTAAAAAAAAAAATAAAAGAGAAAAAAGGAAGATTTTTGGGAAGAGGATGTTAACCAACCTGGCCTAGTAAAATTGAAAGAGTGCTAATTGTTATTTCTTGCAATAATTATCCTGTAGCTCAGAGCTGCTCTTTGTCTTGCAAACCTGAATCACTTTTTTTTTAGCAGCAGGTATAGGTGACCACTTCATTTGCGTTTGTTCAGGGCAGACATATCTGTCCCTTGACTCCTGAACAATATTTTTAAAAATAAAATTAGCATTTTGACTTTGGAAGGCATTGCTGTTTCGATTATTTTTATTAATTTTATTGATTTTTTTTTTTTGTTTTGATTTTGATTTCTTTTTAAATTTATTTTGATTTAAGATCATTAAATCTGTACAAAATGTAACCTGCCATTTTTATGTGAGGATGTTTACTGTGTGTACATAGGAAAAGGAGAGATTATATAATTACATTTAAGTTCAAATAACTCTCCTTCCAAAAAAAAAAAAAAATTCCTCTGCTTGAGACTTATTTTTTAGTTTAGTTAGAACTGAAAAAGTTGTGTAAGGAAGAAGAACTTCATTAGGAAGGACTTACTGCTGTTTATTACCTGTTGCCATTGAGCAGAGAGTGTTTTTGTGGTCTAACACTTCATCTGCATTCTCTCACTCTCTTTTTAAACCTGGCCTACAAGATGTTTCTCGAATTCAGAGGTTGGGCTTTGGAACAGAGCACTTGTGCTTTGTTTCCCTGGCTTCTTCAGCAAATTCAAATACACTTAAACTCCTGTTGATCATTTTCCAGGGAAGTAATTGCTACACATGAAGTATTCCCAAAACATCTAAGTGGCATATACAAGAGCAAGGCAAATTTAAGACAA
Organism: Erithacus rubecula; assembly: GCF_903797595.1. Taxonomy (NCBI): domain Eukaryota; kingdom Metazoa; phylum Chordata; class Aves; order Passeriformes; family Muscicapidae; genus Erithacus; species Erithacus rubecula. The sequence goes on along the minus strand of NC_136687.1, from coordinate 11,539,430 downwards.
AATTAGTGTGAAGCAAGTGGAACTGGCCCTATAGGCCATTTGCTTCTGGAATCCACTTTTTTCTTTCCTTGCATTGTCTTCCCCACTGTGGGTAGCTCCATTCATACGTGGACAGCTGCATTCAATTCTTGCTGCTCACTTCATGCCACTTACCCACTCCTCATAATCCAGAGCAGAGGTTAACATATGCAAGCTCAGGGAGGAAAAGTGTAGAGGCATATAGGTAAACAGAGTTGTAAATCTTTATAAATTCTCCATGTTTTGGAGTGTGTGCTGGGATTTTGGATATTTAGCTTTCTTTAGCTAAAGAGCTGGTTTGAGAAGTAGTGTGTTAGATAAACATGACAACACATGTAGATGGTCCTGCTTGAGAAGAAGACTTAACAGAAAGCAAGTAAACATGAGCTTTGTAAACAGATTCAAAGGAAAAATGTGATAGCTTGGGAAATGTGTTCTAAGGACAGCTGAAGTGCCTTAGATGTAGCTATTTGGTAATTCAGTATGCTAATGACTTCAAAGTGACCTGTGCTCCACTCTGCTGCAAATAGATTTCTTTGTACTGGTACACACAGGCTTGTGCTTTCTGGTCCATAGCCTTATTCATTAATCCTTACTGACATCTATTATTGAATTTGCCTTCTCTAAACAGTTGGTTTCCACCTCTGCTATTAAATCTCCATCCTAGAAAATAGATTAAAACTACCTTTAAAACACAGCCTAGTGAAGACACAAGCTAGTAACTCAGACATCCTTTTTTTTTCTCAAGACAGTACCCCTACTGTTTAAATATGATTTTTTCCCCTTTTTTGTAGTTGATATTCACATGTGTGTTCAGATCTGACAACAGTTTTGTTCACTTGGTGAGGGAATTTTTCCTGGAAGGTTACAAAAGCCCATTAATAGAAGTGCACAATGCAGTGCTGAGGAGCGTGCATGCATGAACTACAAGTCTGCCAGCTTTTTGTGAAGCTCTGCATGGGGCAGTATACTGAAATAAAGCCTTTCAGACCCTTTTAATGTAGTTCTGACCTTCCACTCTATATTAAACAGATGACTGGAACCAGAAAGATAGGTCATTGTGATTGCAGTTAATATTTGTAAGGACCAAAGCAGCTCTCAGCCTTTGAGGTAGAAGGGAATCATCTTAAGTGTGAAAATGTATCATCACAAGAATGGAGAGGATCAAAGGAAGGCCAGCTGGTGCTCGGACATCTTTTCATAACCTTTATTACAATGCTAGAATACACTAACCTCAATGGGAAGTCCATTCAGTTCATGTATTTCAAATAGATAATCTGTATTCTGGTGAAACAAAGAATGTGAAAGAAAGCCCTTTCTAAAAAGGGGGTGGTCAGCACAAATTGCCTATGATTTAATCATTTTGGTTTTCTAAAATCAGCTTAGCTTTTTCAATGCAAATATGTGAATGTTTAACATGCTTATTTTAGAAGGGATTGAAAATTTGCAAAATTTTGGTGGCGAGAGTTCTAGCTGATTTTACTGTGGTTTACTTCCACTTCAGAATAAATGTTCATATTCAGTCCACATATTCATTTGCCGTGTACAAAAAGTAAGACATAATATTTCAGGGGAAAATAAAAGCCGACAGAACATACACAATAAAAAAAAGAAACAGCCATACACATTAAATTATCCAGAAGGCATGTATATGTGGAGTTGTGAAAAGGCCAAGATTAAGGCTGACTAGTTTTGACAAATATCCAAAATTTAAGTCTGGGCCTTCAGGGAACATCATACCATTGTAAACATGTATGAAATTAGCAATTTCAAAGCAGAAAATCAATGAAGACTGCTCTTTGTTGGTCGGCTGCTACAGTGAAGTCCTGTGCCCACAGGCTGAGGGCTGTGCCACCAGATCCATGCTAAATGGACAGGGAAAAGCAGTGGGACTGCAGCTACAGACCAGAGGTGGGAACGCCTGCCATGATACTTTTTAGATGAGGAATGCTGTGTATCACTAGGACATCAAAGTTCAAAGTCAATTGTTAAATTGTTTACTTGTTGCTTTTGGATTTGGACTTCAATCAACCACTTTCTGGATTTATTCTGTGGGCGTTGATTGTGGAAAGTATCCCTTTTACTTGTTGAGCAGGGACTTGCTTCCAGTCAATTCTATTTAATTTTTTGACTAAAGATTGACACCAATGTCTGAATTGCATTATTTATGAAGTTAGGACTTGTCAGGAAATGCAGCAGTCAGTCTCTTAATATTCCAAAATGCCAAATGGACAAAAGGATATTACCTTTTTCTACCCAGAAAGTGATGGCAAACAGTCATAGCATCAGCTGGATAACAACTGTGGCCTGTGGAGCAGATCTGAGAGGCAATGAAATTCCAATGGCTCCAGGAGATGCAACTTCATTTCAATTCAAAAGTCAATAAAATAATTCCTAATTTCTAAAACTCAGAAGAAATGGTATTTAATTTTTTTTTCCAAGTAATTTGCATGTCAAATCTCTCTCCCTCTCTCTCACACACTCTCTGCCCCTCTCTCTCCTGTCAGTGATGTCTCTCTCAGCAGCTGTCTAGTCATGAATCACTCCTGTCATCTGAAGCATATTTTTAACTCTTCTGGACGTGCTCTAAAAGCAAATGCTGTTAAGCAAACAATTTGCAATGTTTTTCCATACACTTCCTTCACTTCCCCAGACCTTTTATAATCATGACTTTAAAAGCTGGGTCACAGGGGAATCAGGTACTGGAAAATACAACCTTTTGTACTTGTGAGAGTATCATAATGTTACATCAAGTTCTCATGTAATGCAGATATTGTCTGACTTGCAGGGGACTTTAAGTTGCCTGAAGCTTGAGAATCTTCATTAAGATTCATATAAATGTTGCCTTTGGTTTCACCCATTGTATTCTGCACCCTCTCAAGCTCAGACTTCACTTTGAGTTTAGGAATTGAGCAGACAAAAAGAAAATCACTGTCAAAGCTTACTTCAGCTGTTGTTACGGTAAAGTAGATTAGATTATGCCATGTTTGCTTCAAAGCAGTTACTTTACAGCCTGAAATGGAGAACATAATCATGGAGCTGATAAATTATTTTCCTTGTAATCATGAGTTTCAGAGCTACCAGAAAAATTACACTGACCAAGAAGGTTTTGATCTTAAAAGCTTCTCTGTTTTTCTCATCTATTCTTTGATAGAAGGATGCTTGATGGGGTGTTAGGGCAGCAAGGAGATTTCCTAAGTGCCTGGAAGACCTTTGGAACCATCCAGTAATAACACACAGAGGAAGAAAATTTTGTTCTTCTTCCACTGGCTAGTAAGTGACTCTTCTGGTAACTTCAGGAATACAAGTTTTTGCACTCCAGCTCCAGATCCAAATGATTACATTGACACATGGACAAAACAGGAATCCTCACTGTGCCCAGCTGGAAAGAACTTTTATTTTTCCAAATAAAATTTGGCTTTTAAATACCCAGGACCAAGTTATGTTTACTTTTGCAAAAACTAGAAGCAATAACCCTAAAGAATGCTTTTCTCTGAAGTCCTAATGAAAGTGTTAAACAGACTATGAGCCACGTACTTTCACTTCATGTTTGCATATGGAACTTTTCTTTCTTGCTGCTTTGATGCCACATCCCTTTGTATTTTTAAATGCTTAGAAGAACCCTTCTGTGACTAAATATTAAATAACACTTGAAGTCGGAAAACCTCTGATAAGGAGTGCTGACATATGATCACAATCAGTGACTGTGATTTGGATGAGCACCTTGAGCACTCTGACTGTCTTGGGTACAACATTTCATTTTTCTGAGTAGCCTGGCTGTAGGGGAGTCATCAAAGCTTCATTACATGGGAAAGCTTTGTTTTAAACAAGGAAGCTTTGTCAGCCACCAGTAATCATATCACCACTATTCAGAAGCTTAATTATGTGATTTGTGCTACTCGCGGTTCTTAAAAATCCTTCCCTTTGAAAAGAGGATTTAATAAAACCTACCTTTGAAACGAGCTCGCACTTGTCATTGCAAGAAAAGCCTAACACACTTTAAGTGCCTAGAAATCAGAAGACAAAAAGTATTTCGAAGTATCTCCACGAGTGTAAAATGAGCAGTTTATTTTCTCCCGCGAATCCCCAGAGCCCGTGCCCCCGATGCACCGCCGCCGGTTCAGAGCCCGATCGCCCGCCGGGTGGCAGTGGAAGCCCGAGCTACAGCGGGCTGGGCTGGGCTGGGCTGGGCTGGGCTGGGCTGGGCTGGGCTGGGCTCAGCTCAGCTCAGCTCAGCTCAGCTCAGCTCAGCTCAGCTCAGCTCAGCTGATCCAATCCGATCCGATCCGATCCTGATCCTGATCCTGATCCTGATCCTGATCCTGATCCTGATCCTGATCCTGATCCGGATCCTGATCCGATCTGGGCTGGGCTCAGCTCAGCTGAGCCTAGCTGGGCTGGGCTGGGCTGGGCTGCTCCGCTCTGCTCCGCGGCCCCCCGGCCGTGCTGCCTCCCGCACATCCCGGCAATCGGACCGCGGCTCTAGCAGCGCTGATCAACCTCCTTCCGCTTTGTTAGGCAGCGATGAAGTGTTAACGGGTTCCTTATCCCCATCTTTAATGAACTGCAAGGACATCATCTCTCGCCCTTGGGCATTCCTGGCCAGCAGAGCTGCGATGGCATCGCCGGCGAGCGCGGCCGTGCTTCAGCCTATTTCAGTGGAAATAGCGATGCTATATAAACACGGGCACCATCAGCTCTCCGTATGTTTATCCTTTGTGACCTGTGCCTCAGCCCTTCCCAGCTGTTCCTATCGCTGCAGGTGTCACACAAAGTGAGCCGGCTCTCTGGCACTCCTGCAGAATCCCTCGGGAAACACGAAGTGAAAATGCTCAGAAAAACAACAACACTGCTTTATTCTGGTCTTACTGGCAGCCACCTCTGCCGTTCTTCCGAGCATCTTCGAGTATGATGCTCACCTGCCAGAATAGGAAGTCACTCACCCCTAACTCTCCCTACAGAATAAGTGATTTGGCTTCTCCTCCTGGCAAGGATCTGAAAATATTGCAGAGCTGCATGTGTTCGGGCTTAAAGGGCAGGGATCACGGAAGCCAGACAAAGCACAAACAGTGGGAAGTCTGTGTTCAGAATAGGAGTGGGAAATTCGAAACTGAAATTGTTTAGCAATGTCCTCTCCAGAACAGAAGGAGAATAGGTTATTAATAATAATAATAACCATAATCACAATAACAATAATAAAATCTGAAAGTATTTCCTGTAAGAGTAAGCAGAAATTGTCAATAAAAATTTATAAAAACTGAACTCTAATAGTAAAGTGAAAAGTATGGATTTTGGTCCTTACATGTAATTTCCAAGGATGTCCTGATATGGAGTTTCAATATTTGGCTTTGTGATTTTGGCTCTACAGCTTGGTAATAGATACAGATCAAACACTATTATTAGTTTTAAATCTACTTACACATCTGGCAGCAATAAAGGTGTCTGTAAGGCGTTGTGAGTCAAACAGAATGATTTTGTCAATACCATAGCTTTACAGCCCAGCTACATTTCATTGCTGTGCCACTTGTGGTGAGTGCTGGCTGTAAGGAATTGCCCTGTTGCTAGTACCCGTGCCACGGCAGAACAGCAGATTGCCAAAAATGATACAGGATGTGCCTCTCCCTCTTGCTCCAGCAGGGATTTGACTGCTGTAGCATTTCCAGCTCTGTTCAGTTGTATTTTTCCAAGGGAATCTTAAGTAAATGTCACTGTGTTTATCTATACATTATTATTTGAAAGCACTGTGCTTTGACAGAGTAACAATTTTCAAGTTTTCAGAGTGCACAGCAGCTGATAACCACAAGTATTATGCTTGTTTTTCATACTGTAAATACCCAATAAACAATATATTGTTTATGTATTGTAAATACAATATATTGTAAATAAATACAGCTCTACCAGAGTTGTCAATTGCTTCATTAGTAGACAGTTTTGTAATACAGATCTGTTCAAATACTGTTCCATAAAACCCTTCTAAAACAACTTGAACCAATTACTTTCCAGAAAAAAAATATTTTACAAATATTTTTAATATTTTGGCAATAGTATTTTCTTGATAATTAGGTTTTCTTTAAGTAACCTAAATGAGTTATATACATTGGATGTAAAGGATATTCAGGCACTTTGTTAGACTTGTGAAAGCACTGAGGTGTCTCAAAAATACACCCTCCAATAACCATGGAAATATGTAAAAATGTCTCTAAAAGTTGGTTTTGAGTTTCCAGTTAGAGCTGGTTTTCTTTAGAGTTTGTGCATACAATGCATGCTGGGTGAGTTATACTACTGAATGAACATAGGGTCCATATTTGCTGTCTATTTGTAGTCACTGTTTTTTGGAATAATTATTTGTGCTTGATATAGATAAATGTATTTTTTTCCAAAAGAGAGGAAGATTAAGCTTGATGAGGATGACATGTCTTTACAGAAATGGAACTGCCATTGTGTGTTGTGTTGTGTTCTGTAAGCATGATGACTCTCTTCAGTTTTTTTAAACCATGTCCCAAACTCATATAGTTGTAGCCTAGGCAAAAATTGTGTTTTGAACAGGCTTAAATTTAATTAAAATTCCATGAATTAATATGCTGATCCTCCGGAAAAATGTCTTAAGAAAGTAGTTTAAAGCCTCTATGCATTAAGAACACAAGTTTTCCCCAAAAGAAAATGTTAGAGACTTAGGCTTACTAAAGCTCAATGTGATCTAGTTTAAGAAAAGAAGTCCACATGGATTCAAAGTTCTTCCCTTGCAGTGGGAAGAGGACAACCAATCCATGCTGCTGCTACTTCTAGAATGTTCTGTAACACCCTGAGCTGCCCTGTAGGACCAGACTGGCAGAACAGAAAGGAAAGCTCTTGAATGGCTGGTGTCCTCCTTTAGAAGTGATAGATTCTTCCTTGTCACTACCAAATATTTCTTTACACTCCTTCTTTGATTTTCTAGGCATCTACATTTACATATGATACTTGGAGGCAGATGAAAACAAGAGCAGACTACTGGGAAACAACAACATTATCCACCTGCTCTCTCTGTCCATTGAGCTGTTGCTTTATTATCCTATGACTATCTTCAAATTCTTTTGGTGGTATTAGCCAGTTGGATTGAGTTCAGGCAAGCAAAACAAAGTTAGGCAGCTGTGAGTGTATTAAAATATACCACTTTGGACTTTTCTGTAGGAATTATGTCCTGGAGAGTCTCACTAAACTACCACTATTAATTAGCTTGGCCATCCCAACACTTGAAGAATTGACCCTTTCTCTCTCTCAAGCCTGAGGCCTGATTTGCTTTCTTTTGGAATTCATCTTTGTCTGTAATGGGAAATGGAACGGGGAATTGTTAGTTCATCTTTGTCCAGTGCTTTGAAGATGTAAAATATTTTTGGAAGCTGCTTGGTACAATTGCCCATATTCTCCTCAGGGAAACTAATATAACATTTGCTCTTCACAGCCTTTAGTGGAGTATTCAAGGAGATCTCTCTTCCCCTCTGTCCCCAGAAGGCAACTGGATGTCTTTACTTCTGATTGAAGACACTGATTCAAGAACCAAATTTATGGGGAACCTTGAATGTGTTTGGCAGATTTCTTCAGCTCATGTACTCTAACGTTTAGTGGGAATCCTGTCTTTCTGGTACTATTTGTCATTCATTTTTTTCTATTTATCACAGTGTTTTCATTTTGACTAATTCTTTTACAAATGTGCACTGTGCTTAGAGATTTGATTGATTTAAAATTCATAAGTACTGGATTTAGATTTCTTAGCATATAGGGTGGTTAATGCCCTCAGCTACAGCTTCCTAAAGTAACATAAGTAATTCAAACAGAGCAGTGACAATGTTGTGCATTTTACAGAATACAAATAGAGGGGTTTAAGTTCTTAGATCTCTTGCTGTGAAGCACCAGTAATCCTGTGGTAATCAACATCTGTGCTGTCTGGATGTAGTTGGCCTTGAATTTAATTTTTTCAGCTAGCAAAAAAAGAATTATTCCTGTGGCAACCAGGGTTAGTATTTCTTTGAAGTTATTACTGAAATTGCTTGCTGCATCCTTTTGTTGTTGTTTTTCAAAATATCTCCTGTTGCATGGATTGTCAGTTTAAAGGAATGCAAAATGGGTTACCAGGATAGGAAAAACTCTGTTGATTTAAAGCTCTGATCTTACAGATGAGTGTGATATGCAGTGCAAATAAGCTGCACTGCAAATCAGAGCTTTTTGCTTTTACAGTTCCTAGTAACAGGCAAGTGTAAAACCCTTTCATTCAGAATATAATAGTAATGATCTTATATGTAAATAGCAGTACATTTTAATCCAAGAGTACTCTTCTGATATTAGTTAATTAGCTACACAGTTCTACTTCATTCATTGTATTACTTTATTTCACATGGGAATAGTTCAAAGGTGCAGCAGGAGAGGTTCCAGCTGGATATTAGGAGGCATTTCTCTGCCAAGAGGGTGGTCAAACACCAGAAGAGGCTTACCAGAGAGGTGGTTGGTACCCCAGGCTTGTCAGTGTTTCTGAGGCATTTGGACACTTGCCTTAATAACTAGCTTTAATTTTTGCTCAGTCCTGGATATGTCAGGCAGTTAAACTAGAAGATCACTTTAGGTCCATTCCAGCTGAAATACTCTATTCTATACTGTCCTGTACCATTATTCCATTTCCATAGTTACCTTGCTCCACCCACCCTGAAAAATGTGAATATAATTGTAAGCACAGAACCTTGTTTTTTAGTAACATCTCTGCTTGCAGTTTTGCTTTTCAATGTACCATATTGAAAGCTTTCTAAACAAACAAACAAACAAACTTCAGTGGACAGCTGCTGCAGTTTAGGCACCTAATTCTAATAACTCATTACTTTCTAAAAGGAATAATTCATCCTTCCAGTATAGCTGGCTCATTCATGATGACTTGTTAGTCATCTGGAGTGAGCAGATGTTTTGTCCAATCCCCTCTTTTGTCTTTTGACATTTAGATATCTGTGTAAATAGGCATATTTAGGAATCCCCAGAAACCTGCCATAGTGAATAACAGAATTGCCTATAGATTTAGGCTTCTCTGTCATTTGGCTGTTTTGGACAACTTTTCCCATTATGCTACACCCTTTCCATTCTTTTCAGCATGTCTTTTTATCATATCTTCAAATATCAAACATCTTTTTAAAATGTTGACCTTAATTATCAAAAGTGATCTTTAATTTCCTATGCCTCAGATTTTAAGTGCCCAAATAAAGAGTGAATCTTGACAAACTGGCTTTCTTCCCTTGAAGCCTGTGAGATTCCCTGCTAAAGGATGAGATAACCTAAAATCACTTGGTGCTTTAAGCAATGTCAGTCAGTGAATACTGAGGTGAAAGTGAGATCTTAGAACTCCAGCACAAATACAAATTGAATGAAAGAGTACAGACACAAAAGACACAGAGCTTTGAATTTACATGTACATTAGAAAATGTCTGATTGCTTTTTTCCCCCTCCTCTGGCCAAGTTCTATTTGCAAGCTGAAATAAAGCAAGATCAATGCCATGTGCAGGAACTTAAATGACAGTTTTTGAAAAATTGTCCCATTAACCTGATGAGTTTCTAACTACAGTAAGATATAAGAGCTTTTTTTCCTCATGCTATGTAGGATTTTGTCCTAACAGTCTTTTTTTTTAAAAACTACCCTGCTGTTAAAATAATTTAACTGTAGTGTTTGAGTATAATTTGTCCTATATTTCTTTTCCTTTCTCTGAGGAGTTACATAACTTTTTCATTTCTAATGAGGTTTTCTAAATATAAATTGTGATGTTATATTATGCACCTCCTTTGGCTGCAAACCAATTAATTTGAAGTGGTTCAAGGCCAAAGAGAAGTTTAGGATCATATTCTAGCATTCCTGGTGAAAGGTTTGTTTATGTTTAAAAAAATAAATGGTTTAGTGGTTAAGTCCAGCTTCTGTTGGAATTGGTCTTATCCTTTAAATTCATGTAATACTATAAATTAATAGAGGATCGTTTTGGACTACATGACCTTGTGTTGCTTAGATGCTGTTTGAAACCCATTTGTATGACAGCCAAAACATTATTGTGCTTCTCTAAATCAAGTAACTTTAGCCATTTAAATGACTGTTTAAATCATAAGCAGGATTAACCTGGGAAGAGATCTGTAGAAGATCAACCTCACTTTACCCCTAAAGCTGTGCTTCCTTGTGTTTAAGTATATCCCATCACTGTTGTCTCCCCAAATCCCTCTGCCAGACAGAGCTTTTCCTCTCACCACAGGACTGTCACTTTTCTGCCCCAGCTTAGCAAAGTGGTGGGTCTGACATTTGGGAATAACAGGAAGCCTGGAGAACAGCTCATCTTCCTGAGCTGGTTCTCCCCTCCCTTTCTCCCCAGACTCCTCTCCCTGCTGTGTTTTGGCACCTTCTCTTCACCAGGAGATGAACCTGCAGCCTACAGATGGTGTGAGGAGGCACAGGACACAATCTGCCTCCCAGCACAATTCATCCCTCCTGCTGCACCTGCATGCTCAGAGCACTGATTCTCAGAGCAATCCTTCTGGCTTTTACTGCCCTGTATTCTGTGTGGGTGTTTCACTGATGGTTTTGTCACCATTTGACAAATGCTGCACTTGAGAATCCGAGTCCTTAGAACTTGCTCTGTCTCAACATTATTCCAATGTGTGGACTACATTCTTTCTGAAAAATCTTATTTAGATAGCTATGTGTGAATTCAGTCTGATTAACCTAAGGATGCCAGACTTGAAAAATGGTTCAATGTTTTAAAGAATTTAACAGCTTTCCAGTGACCATTTCTCATTTTTTCCCAAAGAAGAATTCAAACTCATACTTCTCAGTAATTTTGTAAATGACAGATGTGAATTCCTCAGTTTCAATACTTTTATTTTCATTTGACAGTTCTACAAATCTGACAGTAAGTGAATTTTTTTTTTTCACATTGCTATTTTCTGTCATCAAGGTATCACTTTTGTTTATGCACAGGTTCACTATTCACTTATCCATTACCCATTTCAGTATGAACACCATAATTCAAGAGTTGTTCACACATAAGCCTCTCACACACAAATATCCAAGAATAAAATCCTAAAGAAAAATTAAGTTCAGCTTCCCTGCTCTCCCAGACTGGATTTGCTGAGCAGAGGGAGAGACTAAAGGGGCTGTATAAACTTAGCACTGCCTGGTGAGGTGAACTCCTGGTTGCAGCATGTGCTAGTAGCATTGCAGCTGGCTCTACCTGGCTGGCTTTACCATGCATTTCCTGCACCTCCTTTGGCATTCCACTTAATCCAAGATTCCCTACTGCTGACCAAGAGTTTCATATAATTCCTGAAGTTTATTGGTTTCCTTAAATGGATTGGTGAGAATGCTATTCTTCTTTGCTATTTGTAAGTGACCTCAGATACCAAAGGGACTGGGTGCTTTAGGGAAAATAAACTGCAGGGACACCTGACAAACAGCAATAGGTAGTGCTGCTTTCCTTCAGCAGTTTGTTCCCTTCCATGAATGCTTATGTTGCACAAGCAATTGCAGCATTGCACTGCATCAGCACTGTTCCTAATCCTGATTTGGAAACATCAACTGGTAACTTGACAAAGCCTGACACATGGCACATTGAAGTGTTTTCAGCTGTGCTCACACAACAAATTGAAATGGCTCCAGAAGAGACATTTCAGTTGATTGTGTCAGTAAACTACTGCCCACAAAGAAAAAGACATGTGGCCAACCTGAATAAAGCACCATCAAATCACAAATAATAGATTAATTGTCACAATTTCGGCCTCATCTTTAGAATACCGTTCTTCAGGAAAAAAGTCCTGTAATTTCTAGATGTTTTGCCCATGATGAATCAGAAGTCCAGCCCTATGGAATGTAGCAGTTTACAACATTTTCCTAATTTCTGTATGACTTTATTCTTCATGTTTCTGCTTCAAAATGAGGGCTTGATAAGTGGCGAAAATGTAGGCTGCCCCATGCAATTGATATTTCTCCAGCTTTTGTGAGACATGAGCCTACTCTTATTTTAAAAAGACTTCTGAATAATTTTCTAGACCAAGTGCCAGCAAACACAAGCTTCACATTACTTCCTTTTTTTTTTTTTTTTTTTTCCCCTTTTCCTACAGTAGTTACTTCATTGGGAAGTACTACACCTGCACAATGGTGAAGTGCAAATTTTCTGCTTTCATAGTCGGGCTGATGGTACGCAGGGTGAACTCTAACCTCACTGAGACCATTAAGGTTTCAGAGTAAGTAAATCAGGGTACAAACTGATTTAATGAGAGTAGCTTCTAGGCCATCAATTCTGTGCACTGGCTGCTTTTCCTGTTGCCCACACACCCACAAGGAGCTCTCATGTTTCCTCAGAGATAACTAACATGAGACAGAGATTGCTGCCCATGATACTGCAGTGGCTCAGCAAGGATGTGGGTTATTTGTTAAGCACCTGGAACCTGAGTTACTTTGTAGAGGAAGATAGAGGACATTCCTTCACCACATTTAAAGCCCCTGAATAACCACAGCAAAATGACCTGCAGCAGGAGCCCTGGAGAAAAGAAGTGTGCTAGTTTTGACAAATGAATTTATTTTCAAATAATGTCTATGCTAATATACATATTTTTGCCTTGTTAAGGCAGCAACTTCTGACTAGAAGGCGTATCACTTTTGTAACTAAGTTACTTAATTTTTTCTTCTAAAACCATCAGCAGCAAGTGATAGTTGGCTATTTGATATCAGAAATTAAAGCCTTTTAACTGCTCATTTTACATAGCTGTCAAATAAAGACACTTGTTAGTCACAGACATTTGTGTGTACATGTACATGAACACAAAAGCACAGAGCTTTTTTTCTTTTATGTTGAAGTACATAGAGTGACATGTACTTAAAATGAAAATATGTAAGCCACTGAGTGTAAATACAGCATGGCAACAAGTGTAGTGTCCAGTAGCTTAATAAAAATATTTTTTCTAAAAAGACTAGAGAACCAGGTAAGACCAGTTAGCATAAGTTCCTAAAAGGCAGATATTAAAGAAATGCACAGAGGTAGAGAATACCTCACTCTGTAAGCAGGCTATCCAAATTTCTCCCTTTCTCTGCAACAGGCACTACAACAGAGCAACCTGGGCACATGCTCACATAATTTAAAAAAACACACCTCACCAGCCAATAGGGGAATTTACATCCACGCATCTTAATCCAACACTGATACTTTCTCAGGCACACACTTAACACACAATAGCCCTAAGTTTTTGACCATCTTCAGCCAAAAGGGCACAAATATAAAATCACAAGAGCTAGAGATGAAAGAGCCTAGTCAGTCAATTTGTTAAACCATTTGCTGTGTTATTTGGGCTCCCTGTAGTATACTGTCAAATACACTTCTGATCATCACTTGGACTTTTGATGTCATTTGGTTCTGTATGATTGCACTCATCCATCTGTGCGTTATTCATCTGTTCTGTTCAAGAACACTTGTAAGACAAGGGCTCTGCCAAAGTTAAATAATTCAAGTGTTCCTTGTTTTCTGAGAAACCCCTTCATTTTCAGTCACAGGAGCAATTTTCTATATAAAATGAAACACTTTTTCTTCTACTTAAGACACGCAAGTATGATTTATGAAATGTTACTCAGGTAAGACAAGCTTATTTTACACTTTATTTACTCAGGACAGAACACTGATGGGAGAAATAAATGAGATAGACAGGATGATCCATAGCTGGAGACACGACTTGCTTTGTGCCACAGCCAGAAGGGGCCCTTAGCATTACAGACCATTGACCTCAGGAAAACGGGATGCGTGTTGGATTGGGAAATTGGAACAAAGCACGCGGAGAGACTGCTCATGCTGGCATCTGTGAGAAGAGGCTGGTTGGTTTTGAAGCGTGGAACTGGCCCTAGGCTGAGCACCTGTCAGCCTCTTCTCTCTCAGCGCAGCACTTGTTGCATCGCCCACAGCGCTTTCGCTCCGCCGGCTGGGAAGCAATGCACCTGCAAGACTGCAAGGGGAGCGTGCTGTTGCCTTGGGTTATAGGAGACAGCGCAGTGAATATGAATCACTCTGGGTTTTTCCGCCGCGAGCCAGCCGAGCTGTAAGATGTCCTCTCTCTCTGCCAGGCTCCGCAGTACGCCTTTGCCCGGAGTGACGAGAGCCCGGCCCCCGCGCTCGCACCCCCGCTTTGCGGAGCGGCCCCGGGGCCGGGCTCTCCCCGTGCTGACCGCACACCCGTCCCTTCTCCTCAGGAACGAGCGGAGCTCGCCCCGGGGGCCGGGCTCTCCCCGTGCTGACCGCACACCCGTCCCTTCTCCTCAGGAACGAGCGGAGCTCGCCCCGGGGCCGGGCTCTCCCCGTGCTGACCGCACACCCGTCCCTTCTCCTCAGGAACGAGCGGAGCTCGCCCCGGGGCCGGGCTCTCCCGTGCTGACCGCACACCCGTCCCTTCTCCTCAGGAACGAGCGGAGCTCGCCCCGGGGCCGGGCTCTCCCCGTGCTGACCGCACACCCGTCCTTTCCCCTCAGGAACGAGCGGAGGGAGCGGAGCTCGCCCCGGCTGAGCGGCCGCCGGCGGGGAGGCGAGGCGGGACCCCTCACCGCCGCCCCGTTTAGCGCAGCCTCCCCGCCCCAGCTACCGCCGCTGCCACCCCTGGGCTGCCGAGCTCGCCGTGCCGGGCACAGGCAGCGCCGAGCGGAGCGGGGCAGAGCGGGGCAGGGCAGGGCAGGGCGGTGCCCCGGCCCCGCTAGCGCAGGGCTCGGCGCGGCCCCGCCCGGGGAGGGACGCGCCGCCCCCTCCACCTGCTGCCGCTGCGCCATCGCCGGCTGGGGGAGCCGCCGCCCGCTCGTCCCCGCGGGGCCCCTTTGTGCTGCTGCTGCTCCAGAGCTGCCTCAGCCAGGCGGCGGCTGCGTCACGGCCCCGGCGCTGCGGCCGCCCAGAGCCACCCGCGGAGGGAGAGCCGCCGCCTCGCCCCCCGCTCCGCCATCGCTGCGCGGCCGCCGCGGAAGGACGCGCCCCGATCCAGGGCCGGCAGCCGCGGCGGTGAGTGCGGGCACGGCCCTGCCCTGCCCTGCCCTGAGAGGGGAGCCCAGCCCGGCCCGGCCCTGCCCTGCGAGGGGAGCCCGGCGCGGGGCGCGAGGGGCGAGGGCAGCGCCGGGGCCGCGGTTCCCGATCCCGGCGCAGCCCCAGCCCCAGCCCCGCGGGCGATGCCGCACCGGGCCCGCGCCGCGCCGGCGGCAGCGCTCGCTCCGGGCTGACGTGTCGGGGGTTTGGGGTGCCGCTTTGTGTGCGGGGTGGTTTGGGGTCCTCTTAATTTTGATAATAGAAGCTCTGCTCATCGTTCTTACTTCTCAGAACCTAACCGAATCATAATGACCAACACATTCTTTTTTTAATTATTTTTTTTTTCCAGAAGGTATTTCGGGTCCCCCGAGGGCTGGGAAAAGGTCTGGTTTCTGATATTTTGCATTTCTGTGCGTGTGTGCCTGTGTGTGCCAGCAGAAAATCCCTCAATCCTGGAAGAATGGTGAAACTGGGGAATAATTTCAGCGAGAAGAGCACAAAGCAGCCCCTTTTGGAGGATGGATTTGACACCATCCCCCTGATCACACCCCTGGATGTCAATCAGCTCCAATTCCCACCTCCTGATAAGGTACAGTAGCTTCAGTTTCCACCCTGGAGAATCGCACACAGGTCTCAGGCAAACAACAAAAGAATAGTCTGTGGGTAAAGAGCAGCTTAGAAACGACATGAAATATGGGGTGTTTCAAGGCATGCTAGTTTCCTCTAGGGAAAAACCCGAACAGCTAAGCTCATGAAAATCCATTAATGGTGGTTTGCATTAAAAACCAGTGTGAAATGTTAACAATAAGCATGTAGAGATTTCAGTGCTGCTATATGAAATACATACTGTATAAATGCAAGCTTCTCTATGCTGTATTGTCATAGCCCTTCCTTTTTTGTATCTTTCTTGCATCTGGAAGGTCCTGTGTATTCTCTGTGGATAATATGAATTTTCTCTGTCCAGAAAATGCATCCCTGATGGGGGAATAGTGCCCTGCCTTATTTCTCTGTAAGATGGGCATGGGCATGCTTGCAACTGAGAGCACTTCCATTTTCCTTCTGTATTTCTGTAAGAAACTAATGCTAACCCCAGACAAGCTAAAATAATGAGATGAGAATAGGCCATTGAGTTTCTCCTTGGCAATTAATTTTGTTCACAAATCTCGAAATAGGTGATTCAGGTATCCTCTGTAGCTGGAAGGGGGCAGTTCAATATGCAGCTTACAGGTTGGAAGGGAAATGTGCTTCCTGCATTCCTGATTAAATGCCTTGATTATTAGAGGTTTAATTTTAAAAATTGAGAGAGATGATGTGATAGCCTGTAAATATGTTTGTTGTCCTTACAATAAAGAATTGTATTAAGTGCTACACATGAGGCACACAGGCATAGGATTTTTTCAGGGTGTTCAGCATCCTGTTTTAATAAGATTCTTACTTGTAATTTCCCACATGCATCTGGTAATAAAAAGCTTTGTGGTCTTCATACAGTTTTTATTTTTGGCCTTGTGTCTTCCACAAACTGAATTCTTCTTCCAGTTAAACTGATAGCTATTCATCCCTCAAACCTCAAAAGAGTCCACACAATCTTAACTCAGACTAAAGAATTTTAGCTTGTAAAATTTTCCTCGGTAGAGTGTTGCTTGTAGGCAGTACAAATAAATGTGTGACCTCCATTTTAATTGCTATCAACACCATTCTGTGTTGTGTGTGGTGACCAGTTGGCAGGCATAAATGCAATAAGCCATAACAGCTGTTCAGGAGCCTGAGGGTCCATTTTATGCCCTCAGTTACATGGGTGTAAATCTTGTAACTGAGGACAAAATCACACCCTAAGGCTTTAGAACAAGCTCAGTCTTACCGTGTCTGATGCATCTGCCAACTGGTGACTGGATATAACCGATTACCAAGGACCAATGACCAAAGGAATTAGTTCTGTTTCTGCACTGCTAAGCAGAAGTCTGAACGAGGGATCTGCATGGTAATAGCTTTAACCTGAGCAGAGCCTCTGTAGTGAGCCCAGGGGGTTCTGTGCCAGCCCTTTTGCTCCTACTAGAATGGCAGAACTCCTGCCACCTGGATGGCATTTGCCTTGAATGAAAGCAAATGTCCAACTAAGCTAGAAACTTAAATAAAGGAATATTTGATTGGTTCTTCTGCACTCCACTATCCAGTATATTAGCTTTCTTTTTCTTTTGCAAACATAGAGGAGGAAGATTAAATTTATTGGTCCTGCTGGTGTCCTGCTGTAACTGGTTAGTCGGGTCAGTGTCTCTTTTCTGGTTGCTAGAGGCTCAAAGGCAGGAGCAGAGCAACTGATGTGGAAAAAAAGAAACAGTATTGAGAAAAGATTGACATACAGATCAAATTCTGAAGTATGCAGACACTCATGTATAATGAATGGGAGTACATACTTCATATATCTATGCTTATTATTCACTTGCAAGGCTCCAGTGTGGCAGTGAAGCATAACTTCTTGAACAGTAGTTACTACAGTGCTAAGGATTTGATGATTTTGACAGTTTCTAAATTAAAGGGATGAAGTGATTTAAATTCATATTTAGATATGTTAAACAAAAGAAGACATTACATAACCAAGCAGTTAGAACTGTACATTCAGTGTCAGCTGAATGTGATTTGAGTTACTTGAGATTATGCAATATAAAGGAGGGAGGAAGGGAACTAAAATGTTAAAAAGCATTCTAGAAATCATCAGGCAGTTAACTTCCATGATGCTCTTGGGGAACTATAAAGTTAAATAGGTATTAACTACTATCTTACTAATTATAGTTGAAAATAGGTAAGTAGTTTTTAAAGCTATGTCCTGAACCTATGTATAATACTGTGAAAGTGTCTAATAAACTTTATGGTACTGAGCCTAGGTACAGTTACATGTTCTAGGTACCATTCAGGGAAATGAGAAGAAGGGAACCCAAAGGTTGTCATTGCAGTGTCTGGCTACCTGAAGTGTCACTGTCTTAATTTCAAAAAGATGGAGAGAGACTGTTTACAAGGTGATGTAGTGACAGCATGAGGGAGAATGACTTTAAACTGACAGTAGGTTTAGTGTGAGGGTGCTGAGGCCCTGGCACAGGGCCCAGAGAAGCTCTGGATGCCCCATCCCTGGAGGTGTTCAAGGCCAGGCTGGAAGGAGCTCTGAGCAGCCTGGTCTAGTGGAAGGGATCCCTACTCATGGCATGGGTTTGGAATAAGATAATCTTTGAGGTCCCTTCCAACCTGGGCTTTTCTGTGATTAATATGTTTGCTATTAATACCATGGGCTGTCCTAATGATAGAATTTGATTCTCAAAAATCCAAAAGACTAAACATTTATTCCTTGGAAAAACAGGAAATTGAGCAAATTGCAATAGGATCATCACTATAATAATCTGTACCCTAGCTTGAGGACAGTACTTAGGAAAAGTTCCTGAAAAATACAGAAGACAAAAATGAGGCAAATAGGTTACGTATGTGAAAATTGTGTATGATTAGAATGCCTAGGAGAACAGCAGAGATACTGACGTAATGAGTATTTTGGGAGTACAGGTAAGGTGCTAAATTGTGTAGCTCGGGGCAGTAGTTCATAGCAAGGAATAAACTGAAGAGCCTGGGGTGTTTGAAGAAATCTGATTAACACAGGGGTTCATGTGCATCTTGCTGCTTGCAGCTGATAATTCAGAAATTAGATGTTAAAAATAAAAGTGCCAAAGGCCATAGTCTATCACATGGTGAATAGCAACTAGACTACATGGGTTATTTCCTTTTTAAAAAAAAACCTCAGAATCCTGCCATCAAAGAACATGGCATCATCATCTGCAAGATTTTTAGGAGTACTCTTCAATAATCTTCTGTTGGTGTCCAGTTTGAAATCCCATTAATGGAATTTCCTGAAGAAAATGGAAGTGGCTGTTTTCAAACTATACAAAGTGGGAAGGTCCATTATTTGGTTTTGACCAATCCCTGCCTAGTATAAGAGCAGAGTATCACCACAGATGAAAAAACCCTTGTGAAACTGTTGCATAACAAGTCTTACTGTAGGTCCATCAAAACCACTTTGAGAGGTAAGTTAATTGATGATTGATAATACTGGAAAAAATAATTAATGATTTAGAGCCTTCAAAGAAGAATTGCACAAAGTGGGCAGGGAAAATATATGGTGCTAAATGTGCTTGTAAGCAGATACAAGAAGAATTAAAGAATAATCAAGGTTTTTGTGGCCAGTTTTTGTTGACAGGTTTGTGATTGATTCTTTTTCTTAAAGGTTGTGGTCAAAACAAAAACAGAATATGAACCTGATCGCAAGAAGGGAAAGTTCCGTACTCCTAAAATAGCTGAATTCACAATCAGCATCACTGAAGGGGTTTCAGAAAGATTTAAGGTAAGCAGTGCAATGTGAAGATGTTAATGACTCAGTTGTGTTTGCAGAAGTGCTTAAAATCAATTGCTGATTGTAGTCAAAACTGGCTATAACAGAGTGCCTGTTGTGGATACAGCTGGAAATGAGAAAAATTAATTGAATGTTGTAATAGTTCAGTATTTAACAATTAGAAGCAAAATCAAATATTGCAGCTTTATTGGTTGTAATCCCTCAGTGGCAGATGAATTCTGAAGATGTTTCTGTCAGTGTGTGGGTTTCAGAATGTGGCTTGCCAGGGTGTGTGTGGGCTGCACAGGGGAGTGCTCATGGCATAGATAAAGCTCCTGTTTGTGCTGAAGGACAGGAACCACCAGAACGTTTATCTTCTTTTTGGCTTCTTATTTATCACTATGGCCAAACCATTCTCTTTAAAGCACTGTCATAGTCCATTATGTATTTTTTATAGTTGAATATATGACCTGGAAACCCAGGGATATATACCAGAACTCCATCCTATCAGTTTTCCTGGTCCAATTTAATCTTACAGTTTGGTGATGCGTATTAGTGCAGTTCAGCAAGAATCTGACTCAGATTATGTCCACACAATCCCTTCATTAGTCCCATAGAAAACCAAAGATCTTAACTAGTGCAAGGCTTGAATATGCTTTCCCCCTTCCCACTAGAGGATAGTTTTTCTTACTCTGTGTAATTAAAGCAAAGCAGGAAAGTTGGCACTTCAGCTCATGCTCCACTGTTCTTTTAACAGTAAGACAGCAGGTTTTCAGTGCATTTAATTTGGCATCTTACCCAAGGATACCAGAGCACTTCTAACCAGTAGGCAACCACACTCTTCAATGCACAAGTACAAATACTTTTGGAAAGCCTAACATTTAGTATGAGGGGAAAACACAGAGTTTCAGTAAAGGCATGAATTCTGTTGCACAGTTCTAAACTCTATCTGCATGACAGGAGTTTCAGGGCACATGCAGAGATTTTGGTACTGTTGTGCCTGAGCAGTGCTCTAAAAGCTGACCTTCAGAAGTGTAAATGCAGCTCTCAGTGGAAGCATGCTAAACAAACAGAGTGAAGGCTCAAGGAGGGATTAGACTGTATTTGGACAGGAACTTTGCAGACTGTTGCTGCGACAAATGTTTTAAGTGCCATTCACCTGGTGGATCCCTCAGCCATACAGGGAAGCATGTAGGTTCCCACCCAGACAGCCAAGAAAAGATGTTATGGGGTGTTGGTAGGGTTTTACTAAGGAGGTAAGGAACCTAGTGCCAGCTTTTCCTATTCCTTGGTTTGAGGCAAGGACATCCCATTCCTCAGGGAAAATTCTGACTCAGATCCTCTTTATCCTCCTGGCACCATAGTCCCAGTCCTTGAGAGTAATCCCCTTCCTCTCAGGTGAGGGTAGGGTAAACGCTAATGGACAGCTCAGAACTAGGAGAGCTTATGTCTGGCTGTCTTTGTGCATGTCCTGGTCACACTGAGGTGATTAGAAAATGCTTACTATGTTGTAGAAGAGAAAGGAGAGGCAGTTTTTAGTTTGAGTGCCCTGATAGGACTTTGGTTCCAAGCAGCTGAGCAGAGCCTATACCTGAAGAACTTTTCACTTATGGTTTAGCAGTAGGGCCTAAGGGATTTCATTGCTGGAACATTAAATTGTAGCTAAGAAAGAGTTTTGAATGTCTTAGTCACATCTAAAAGGCTTGTGTATCCTTTTGTAAATTTGGGTGGTTTTTTTCTTTGTTGGGAGAACTGAGTGAATGAGACTTGCTGAAAACAGATAAATAGCTTGTGCTGTTGGGTAGTCTTTTCTAATTTCTGTAGCTGAACAGCAAAAAGCCTGAGGACTTTCGTATTGCATTTTTATATACCTATGGATGGCATACTAAATATCCTTTAGATATTACTTCATGATGATTGCTCTGGGATTAATCTCATACTACAGGGTTGCTAGGTTTTGCTGCTAGGTAACTACTGCATCAGAGAGAGATTTTTGTAAGATTTGGTATCTCTTGGGAATTGCAGGGTGATTCACATTGTGGCTGTAAGTCCAGGTTTCCAAAGAAGAGTATGGGGAATGTCAGTTAGGAAAATTTTGGTTCAGTTAATTGAAAACAATGTTCATGTAGAACATTCAGGTCCTAAAAATGTCCCTTAATCTCTATTTAACAGTTTTAGAATTGAATTACACTGCTTGCAAGATGCTAAAGGAAATGACTAGTTCTCCAGCAGGGATGGTTGTCGTATTCACCACTCCCAGCAGTAAATATTACATGAATAGCTGATGACATTTCATAAATATGTAGATGAAAAGTACTGATTGTGTGAGGTTTTCTCCTGGGTCCTTATTAATTGTGAACCATCATGTTAACTTCCGCTGTTGATTCTGAGAGAGCAAAAAGATATTTGTTTGAAAATTAAATATTTGCTGTAATTATGAAATGCATTATTTAACTAGTGAGATATTGACTTTGGCTTGTGTTCATGTGCAGATTTTCAGATGCCATTTTAATGACTTCAGTATGGTGCATCACCAGTGCACAAGCTTGCCACAAGACACAGCCCAAGCATTGTGCTAAAAATAAAACAAGTCAGTCAGTCATATTTACAAATAATTCCCATGTGTATTCTAGGATGTACTTCTTAAATAATGACAAAGCAGATTGTATTTTTGGGATTCAGCAGTGCAGATCATCTAAAGCTGTTCTTCTTGAGAAGTTACACAATACAACAAATGAAGTCACTCCAGATTGTGCATATGTCCCGAAGATCATTTGGTGTTTTAGCACCTGCTGAATAATCAATTATAAAATGTATTTCTCTGCATTAAATTCACATTACCACAGTTATAACAGAGCTGAGAATGTTTTAAAAAAAACCTGCAAGTATAATTTTCCTCTATAAAGCCACATTCTGAATTCAAATCAGAATCTCTCAAAAGAATGTGAAGATTTCCTGATTCTGAGAACTCTGTTGTCTTAATTTATTTTTATGGCACTAACCATGCCAAGCAAGATGTGATTTTTTCACTTATTTCCCATTGAGAAACAGAAGTCTTGCTTTTGTTCTCTGAACAGTGTAGGCTGATGTGGGGTTAGTTCTTTGCATCTGGAAAGCAACTTTGAACAAGGCAGATTTTTCTGTCTTGTAAATTGTCCACTCTGCAGAGTAACAAAGGATCCTTGTGAATCAGGACATAGGAGGAAGTTAGGGCAGAAGAAAATTGTTGGTCTGGGTTACCCAAGGCCAAACCTTTGCCTCCCCCATTGTCAGAGCAGTGTTTTTACAACCTCCAGTTGGATTTTGTAGTGGGATGTCTACTCTGGCACCCACTGACTGGGCTACAGCTGTGTACAAACACACCAATTAAAAAAAACTATTGTAGCAAAACATGCCTCTTTTTTTTCTGCCCTTGAGAAAACTTCAATAAAGAACATTTAGAGGTATTTTGAAAGCAGACACTGATTTTTTATAATAAATTTCAAGCCCTTAAATCAACACAAGGTGTGATATGTCTTCAGCCTTTCTGTTCAAAAAAGTTCAGTTCTGACTTTGACATCTCTACATAGATGTAAGAGCCAAAGCCTCAAGCTTATCTCTCTGTTAATACCATGCAAACCATGTACTATTGAGTAGCAGGCAGCTGTTGAAATGTCTGCATGAGGTTATGGAAGAGGAATTGAAACTTCAAGATCAGTTCTTACAGTTTTACCTGGTCACTTTAACACTGCAAAAATGTATGCAATATATATCTAACTGTGCAGGGATTTTTTCAATCTGAAAAGGGCATCCTGCAAACATGTTTCTGCCTCAACACTTTTGTACTTCTTCTTACTAGTGCCAGTGATTATTACTACTGCAAAAATAATCAGAAACAAGGGAAACATTTTTCTCTTTGCTGATGTGTGATTACTTTGTGTGTTGACTAACTCTTTGCTCCTGCTTTAAAAGTTTAAGAGCAGATGTCAGCTGATTCCTGTGCAAATATCACTTCCATATGTAGATTCTGTGTCTGTCACTTAGTGCTGGAAGAGTGACAGGTACTTGCTGTCATTAGTAGTTCTTTCTCCAGTGGAACTACTCACAGGATTAAAGTTGCTCACAAGTATAAGGGTTTGGCAGGCTTTAAGTTTTTTTTCATTACTACTTCAAATAAGAAAAATTAAGGAGGTGGTTCTTTCAATATAACAATTATTTTAAAATAATTGATGTAAGTAAAGGTACTGCATGGCAACTGTCACTTTTCCTTTTTTTAATGTTTGATATTCTCTGATATGACATTGACAATCCTCCTCAGCATTTTTGGCTGAAAAGAATTTTATAGTCAGAGCTGGAAGATTTAAGTAAAGTGGATACTTAACACAGCTCCCCAGCTATATAGGTCAGGTGTACTCTGCCACTGTCTCCATCAGAAATCCTTTTACTGGAACAGAACCAGTCACAAAGGTGACACACAAGATGTTTTGGATCCCTCCAGATGCATCACATAAATAACCTTTCCTCTCCTGTAATAACATTATGCAGCCTATTTCCTGGCCTCAGTAATATCTTCTAGGTTTGTATGGGAAGGTAGTAAGGTTCTTATCTTGGTGCCACAGGGTTTCTTGAACTGCTTCCTCAGATCCCTGTTGTTAAGAAACATAATATATGGTGCTGTGTGATAGAAGATGACAGGAACATTGCCATGAACAGCTGAGTTAAGCTGCACTTCAGGATCTCAAGGCCAGTGCCTTGTTAACCTGTTTTTGTGTAACAGTGTGTCCCTCAGGTTTCATTAATCAATTCCCTTGCAGACTGGTTCTGTTGTCTTGCACTGTTGCTGTTAATAAGCTCTGGTTCTGTAGCTTCTTTTGTTACTGCCTGCCTTTTTTGCCTTTTCTGCTGCTACTCCCAGTCATCTCCAGGTAAGCATCCAAGACAGTTTTCTAAACCTCTTTGTCATTTCTATTTGAAAAGGACAGTGTTTTGATTTCTACTGCTTTTTCTGTACAATCTGTCCCCAGAGGATCGTCCTCTTTGAACACAAAGTTTTGATGAGAATGCTGTAGTGAACAGGCTGAGTTTAATAGCTACCAGTCATACCAGCTAAACATGACATGGAATGTTAGAAATACTCCTCTAAAACAAAGCACCTGGTTGTCTTTTAGAGTCACTGGTCATTCTGTATATTCCCATGGCAAGTACAGGGCACTGCACCAGGGTGTTCTGTGTAATTTGCTTTGCTCTGTAATTGAATGTGAGTCAGATGTTACATGTATAGATGTAAATGTTCCTTTTTTCTTTCACACTGCCATTTTCCACAAGGTGAACATTTCTTAGTCCTTGAGAATGTTGTTTCAGACATGTTTTTCATTTAAACTTCCAGGGATAGGCTGAGGTAATAGCAAACAAGGACATAATTTTACAAAAGCAGTGATAAGTGAAAAGCTGATTTTTGTGTTCTCTAACATGCTGGTTATAGAGGGCATTGTGTAGCTGGAGATGCAGGATTTTAGTGGAGAGAGGTGAAATGGAGGTCATGGCCATTAACAAGAAACTCAGTGCAACGTTTTACAAATTTTTGTCTGTGGGATGTAGCCAGACACAATCTATTGTAATTACAGGCCATCTGCCTGAAATTCTCTTGTAGTTTAAATTGGATAGCAATAATCTTAATTTCCTGTCCTAAGTAGTTGTTGGGAGTTGCTGTATTTCACCCCAGAGGTCTCTGCATTTTACTGGTGAACAAAACATTAATTGGCTATAAATCATTTCCTATGCTCTGTAAGTGTATATTTTCACTCTTCTTGTTCAGTGCTGGCAGCAACTCTGTGCCTCACACTTTACAAACTGATGAGAAATGAAAGTTGTGTTCCCAAGAGGCTGCAGTTGAAATAGATAATGCAGAGATGAGATGTGACCAAGAGCCAGTGATTAAGCAGTGAAAATCATTGCATGTCTTGTTAGTTCTTCTAATAATAGGAATGCTTCTACATGGGTTTGTGTGCTGACAGAAGAAAAAACATGAAGGAAGGTGTGAAAGCATGAAGGAAAAGCACAATACAAGGGGGTTAATGAAAGAATCTCGGGCAAGAAGAGACATTAGACAAGTAGAAGTGAAGGCAGAGGAGAAATTAATGGTACCCAGGCTTTCGTGGTGCAGTGGGATAAAATAAACAGCAAAACAGATGGAGCTGAGGGGAGCAAAAAGGGTAGACTTGTGCATGCCTTGAAATACCACCAGGAAAGTGTGTGAATAGAAGCAGGCACTGTTGGTGCAGTTGATGAATTTTGCTGTATTATTCCAGCTTGATGAAAAGGGGAGTCCAAGTAACCATTAGTGGAGTGAGGAAGGAGGAGACTGCAGTAGCCAGGCAGAGAAAATATCATTTGCAATCTTTTGCAGTTGAGGGAAAGTAGTATGGACTGATAAGGAAGATCTGTTAGATCTTACAGTAAAGGCCTTATCACAAGCTGTTTACATGACAGGGTAGTTGTCAGATATGGTGAGTTTAATTTGTTCAGCTGACTGCTTACAGAGTTTGAAGACAGGTTTTTTGCTGTGGGTATGCTCAGTTCATTCATTAGTCATCTCTCATTTTGATTACTCTAATGGCTTCTGGCTAGACATTGTCCTTCTTCTGCTCTTCACTTACAATCTATTAAAAAATCTGCCACATAAATAATATCTTGTCATCTTCTCTGTTCACTTCTTTTTGCTGCCAGATCCCCTTAAAACTAACTTTACATGTCATACTCAAGATGAAAGCAAAATCACACTTTCAATTCCTAGTTAAAATAAATGGTAGTTTGTCCTATCTTACAGTTACTTCAAGAAAAGCATTTTTAAAAGCCCATCACTCTGGAGGTGTGACAGTCACCTTGGAGTTCTACAGGATGTATGTGGCAGTGAATGATCACAGTAATTCACAAGACTTCTGCTTGTGAATGTACTGTGGGGGGTCCTGCATTGCCAGCTGGCTACCACAAGAAAGGAGATTCAAGATTTTCTTCCAGAAGAAGGGAAGTGGTGCATGTGCATGCACTGCAGCTGCTCCTGCTTGAGGAAGAGGGCAAGTTGTGAGTTGTGTAAGAAGCGAGTAACTTTAGTTTACAGCAAGTGTACAAAGTTGCTGTGGAAAAAAGCAATAAATGACAGCTTTGGGGTTGCTCGTGCTCTAAAGGCTGCTTGTTGCCTTCTTTTTTTTTCATGCTTTTATTTTTGAAAAGCATCTGGGAGGAGAGGGCTGAGAAGGTGAGGTACAGAGGTAGGGTTGCACTGTGTTAGTGCAGGGAGAGAAGCTGACTGCCTGAGGGTCAGAAGGGAACACAGGGTTCTGACCTTTGTGGACCATCAGTGCTGGGTTATTATGAGAATGAAAAAAAATGGCTATTAGAAGAGAGAAAAATATTTTCAAGCTAAAAGGGAAAAGTGGATTGAATTAACAGGTGATGGCAATCACCTTGGAAAGAAATCCATTGCTAGATTCCATCTGTGCTGTTTTCATCTGCAACTGTCTTTAAATAGAAGTTACTCGTATCCTGAAGGATGGTAAGAGAAGGGAGCTTCTCTCCTAATAGGAAGGAGACAAGAGCTTACTTGATTAGGGATTTGCAAATGGAGTGTGATTGCAAATCATTGGAGATAATGAGAGTAAAAATCTACATGTTAATACCAAAATCAGTAACATTAGGAACTACAGCAAGTGAGAGAAAAAAATTCTGAGATTTTTGAAGCAGGACCCCTGAGAGCTCTTCCCATGGCTTATTTACTGTGTGGCAATGGAAGAACTTGTAGAAGCAGCAAGAACTCACAGCTCCACACTGTCAATGAAAAAGGTCTCAGCAAATCACCCTTGAGGCCATGGCTCTGCAACTTGACAGGCTCCAGCAATCAACACAACACTGGGCTTTTGTCTTCTTTTAAAGAACAGTTACTTCTCAGAGCAGTTTTGAAGCTTTTAAGAGTGATCTTGCAGTGATTGTGGAAATACAGTTTTTTCTTACTGCCTTAACATTTAGTCTCACTTATGAAACAGCTTGTTAGTATGTTGTCTCAGTATGTTTCCCAGACCCCATCTATATGTCAGAATGGTTAGAGCTGGGAAATAACATTACAATTCTACTACTGGCTGCTAGTAGAAGGGCCAAGAAATATGGTTAAAATACTTTGGGACTTGAGAATATTTTTCAGAACATCTTAAACTCTTAGTTCCTATCTGTGGTGGAGACAAATACGAGCTGGGTTGATCTGTGCCACAGCAGTTCTGCCAGTGCCCATGTTCCATGTCACAGGCCTTTGCTGAAGGCTGCATGGAGTCAGAAGCCTGATCAAAAACCTATGGCAAGGGCTGAGCTAGGGCATAGCTGGGCCAGGAATGGGGACATGTGTGATTGTTATGTTGGTTGTTATTAAACTGGGCCACAGAGAATGACCAGAAAGGAAGGTGAAAATGTCTTTGTCTCTTGGATTCATGCAGAACATACTGAAGCATGGGAGATGTAAGGAGAGCATACGAGGTTGGCAAGACAGAGTAAGCTATTCATGCTAATTTTTGTGTATGCAAACAAGTAATAAACTTGGAGGAAGACCAATTAGATATGAAAATTGTCTGTGTGAAGTTTTCAGAGGTTAATTAATACTACTTTTTTCCCCCCTTTTTTGTAATCCTGGAACTGTTGAGAAACTGAACATGTTGCTATTCCAGAAAGGTCCTTAGCTCCATGTTTCATTTCAATTGTTATTGTTACATTAATATGTACACTTCTTCTGCTAAGTTACCTTTTGATCTGAAGTCCTCCTTGCCTCTGCTCCAACATTCCCTTTTCTTGCTTAGTTTGTTTCTATCAAAAATCCTTACTAAATCCTTGGCTTCAGCAACACACAATAGTCAACCTTGTTTCAGCCAGAAAATACAGCACTTGCTGTTGTCTGCCATTATGAGATTTGCTTTCACAGGAAGAGAAGGTCCTTAAATTTATTTTTGTCCTGAATGTCCTAATACCACTGCCACACACAGTTTGCAGTGTTGCAAACTCTGTAAGTTCAGAGGTTTATCAAAAGGGGAGTGTAGGGTGGTTGTTTTTACCAAGACGCAAAGCTACAATGTTTTGTTGTTTTTGCTTTTTCAAATACCAGATTATTGTTGTTTCAATTAATTGACCCTGATATGTCTAAGTTCTTTTTTCAGAAGGTATATATAGCTGGTTTACTCATCTTTAAAATTTATATTATATTATGCTTTGTTTTAAAAAATTAATCATATAATCTTGTTTGTTTCTGTTTATTACTCTTCCTTATGCTGTAGCACATGCCTGCTTCTTTTTAACTTGCCAAAAAGAAAATTCTTCTCAATCACTCTTACTGTGTAATCTCCATGCCTACTAATTTGTCTACCAGTAGAAGTTTTAGAATAATAAAAACACACATCCAGCATACTTTCCAAGGTGATGAATGCTATTTGTTCAGCTCACATCTTCCACCAAAGTGTATCTGAATTAGAGACCTTTGTGCTGTAACTGCTGGACAAAATTTTGTGCTTTCTCTTGTCAATGACTGACATAATTCTAAAGGCAATTCTGTCTCATGATGCACCAGAAGGCTGCTGGTCTCCAGCTGCTCAGTTTGTACCTGGGAAAGGTTAGCTTGATGCTGACACTGATTTCAGGTTTGTCCTAAGGTGTGCCTTGGAATTCTCTGCAGCCCAAGTTGAGGGGCAGAGAGGTACTGAAGGACAGGGTAAAAGCCATGCAAGGCTGTCTGCAATGGCTTCTCTGTGAGCACTGTGGAAAGAGGTGCCACACAACTCCAGCCCAGTGCTGAACGTGGTGCATTTCCTTATGGATCTGGCAGTGAACTACCCCTGTACAGGCTCTGTGTATGATGAAGCAGTACTGAGTCAACCTATGAATTACAGAGTATTGAGCAACCAGTGCACCAGACTACCTATCTATCCCTGAATTCAGAGCAGGTGCAACAAACTCTAATCCTAAAAAGAGAGGGCAGACATTACTTTCCCCATGCCCTGCAAGTCACCTCTGGATGACACCTGTGGTAGCTTATTACCACCTGACTCCATTCTTGGACAGGCACAGAGAAAACAAACATGCTATCAGCTGACATAAACTAGACTTAGACTTACATCATCCACATACTGAGAAAACAGCAGAGAGAAGCCACCCACCTTGGTGTGTCCTGGCCTCATGTGCCTGGAACAGAAATGCAGTCATAAAAAGCCTTGCAGTAAAGGCAATGGGCCACTGCCCAGATGATCTTCTTTCTTCTCTGAGAAGGGCAGGGAAAACACTTCCATGCTGCTTCTCCATTCTCCCTCAATAATTAAGCAGCTGGTTTTATCCTTTGCTTGATTTTACTGGAAAGTGCATTCACAGCTGACTTCTGTCTGCAGTAACAAGCAGCAGAATAAGCAATAGAATAAGCAGTGCATTACTAACATAAATATGTTTTATTTTTCTTTACAGGTAACTGTGCTGGTCCTTTTTGCCCTTGCATTCTTAACGTGTGTTGTATTTCTGGTAGTCTACAAGGTTTACAAGTATGATCATACCTGTCCAGAAGGATTTGTTTTCAAGGTAAATTGCATACCCATTCTAGAAAAAGAGAATATGTAATATTTCTGTGTTGTTTTAGGCATAGCCTTGATTTAGGCATGCTGTATTGCACAGATTTGATGTTTCTTTACATAGGTTAGTGTGCTTCCTGCTATGCTTTTACTTTGTAATTTATAATTGAAGTTTTACTATTGCACAATATTAATACTGCTACTCTGCTAACACTTTAAACATTGAAAATATAGCAAAAGTCTAAACACTGGTATCTTTCAGATTTGCATCACCTGCAATTGTCTGGACAAAGCCCTCATTTATGGGTCATATGGTTTAATGTTGCACATTCTTTCAAATTACTGTGTCCTAGGAAATAAGAAAATTATAAAATGTGGAGAAAAAAAATCTGGAATGTGTCAAAGAAAAAGTGATGTTCTCATTAAGAGTAGTAGAGTTACTTCAGGGTTATTTTTGTATGAAGAACTTCTTGTTCTAGAACAGTGACCTCCAAGCCCTACTGCCAAAAGTGATGCCAAAAAAGGGAAAACACATTTATTGTAAAAAATACTGGTTCTAACCAAAAGGGAGGCTGGGCTCACTTTATTTGTGTGAAATGGTGGCTCCTTTGCTATGACCTGGGCTGAAAGTCAGAAAAGTAACATTGACCTCCCAGTTGTAAATTTAGCAGAGTTGAATTGGCTGTAATTAGGTAAGAAAAGTAGCAGTGATAATGGCATTCTTCCCTTTAATTTTTAATAATATTTAGTCAAGTAATGAATCAAATGGGTACCCAGTATGAACTTCAAAAGGATTTAAGAAGGGATGGCTGCCTTAGCACTCCTCAGCAATCCTGTACAGGATTTTATCTGTCACTTCAATCACATAAATATCTTACAAGAATCTAGTCCAAAATTATAATCAGTGATGCCCTTTTGAATTAATTTAGGTTCAAGCATTCTATTGGTTACTGCTTCCCCTTGGTTCAAGGGCAGAAGATACTGTGGTTAGTTAGAATACTTGGCTGTAACTCAGGAAATCCAACTTCTGGTTCTGCTGTGTTACCTCAGACAGGCACTGAAACCCCTCTGTGTTTATGGCTCAGGGGACAATATGCCTTTTTTTTCCCCCTAAGCTTTCTCTTGGTATTAAGCAGTTTGGAATATGGACTGTTGTGCTCCTTTCAAGCCTGTCTTGATGAGATCCTGACTTGGCAGGAACAGGCAGTTGCATGTTCCTGTGTGACTCTAGCAACAGCCTCCTGCTTCTTCCTCCTTCCACACTAAGTTGTCCTGTCCTTTGAATTGCAGCTTTCTGACTTCTTGTGGCTTTTCTTGCCACTGTCACAAATACTTAAGGAAATTACACTTTCTCAGCTATATTTCAGCTGCCCTGTGACCAGACTCTGGTTGTTTCTCTCTTTCAGCTCCTGTGTTTGGGACAGAAGTTAGGCAGAACATCCCATAGCTCCTGCTCTGTTTATAAGGTGCAGCACATACACAGTGCTGCATCATGGTTACACTCCTGGTGGTTTTCTTGGAGCTGGTGTTCTGTTTCCAGCTGCTTGATTGCACAATGGCAGGAGACACAGCATCCTTGCTCATGTAACTTTTAAGAAAGAGTTCTGTAGCATAAGGGTGTTGGGAAATTACACAAGGCATGAAAACTGCCACTGTTAAGATGACTGTATTTGCATCTTTTTTTGGAAGAATCCATGGTATGTGATGGCATAGCTTGGCACAGATGAAACATGAAGTCTGTCACCTTGTGACCAGTGTCTCTGTGGACTGGCTTCATGTTTCAGGAGGACTCAACAACATTGTCTGGCCTGGATGTTCCCAGGTTTTAGATGCTGATGTGATTTCCTGGTTAAGGGCAAAGGTGTGCCTGCCTCAGGAAGCCTGGTACTGCAGGAATCTCTGCATAAAGGCTGAGCTAACCACAGCTCTGAGTCAGACTCACTTTCCTCTGCTTTGATGCTCTCATACATGGAGCAGTTCCAAAGGTTTCTGCTGTGCTACGCCTCCAGGGCATGAAGGTATGCTTTAAAAGGTGCTCATTTCCCTTTGTACAGCAGTCTTATTTCTGTGCTTGCTTAAGCTTTCTGAGACAGCCTTAGTACTGCTGCTGTGCAGATTGTTTCTCTGGAGCACTCATCAGAACCTACTGGTGAGACTCACCACAAAAACCTGAGTGCACTTACATCCTGAAGAATTTCCCCAGGGTTTCAGTATGTTCTGTACTCTGTTACCCTTCAGCTTTTGTTGCCAAGGCACCTGCATTCTGGTGGACAGTACAGCAAAGTCGTTTCAGTGCATTGAAGACCACACCATCACCTGTTAAACTGGGAATTACTGACCCAGCAACGTTAATGTGACAGTAGATACTATTTATAAATGGATACCACTGGGATCTTCATATCAAAGGAACAAAAAGAATCATCTTAATTCAGCCAGATATAGACTGGCAACCAGGGTTTTCTCTGGCATCAAAGGCCATAACCTCTAACTAATTTCCAAAATAGAAGGGTTGTGAAAAAAAGAAAAGACTGGCAAGTCACTCTGGAGCATCCCAGTTTCTCCTCATGGCCTTCCTTCTTCTCTCAATTGGGAACCATGGAAACAAATAAAAAGGGTGGAAATAAATGTTCTACATGCATGAAAGTCTCAGGCAAGTGGCAGGGTAAGAATCAGCAGCAGTTCCCATCACTCAGTCACTGAGTGTGCATGGCTTTCCTTGATGGGAACTAAGCCAAGGGGCTCTCCTTAGGCAGTACACAAGGGGCAGTGAGTAAAAGGAGACGTTTTCCCATCTCTTCTAGAAGCATGAAATCCCAGCAGCAATCGTACTCAAGAGGGAAACTGATGTGTGTTTCTTTAGGCTCTTCTGTCAGATGTCTTGCATGTTTGTGACTACAAGGCCCCCCCCCCCCCCCAAAAAAAAAATCCAACCCATTACTGAGTCATTTTTGCCTGCTACAAAGCAAATTGCTTCTGAAGGCAACACAAGATTCTGTAGCTTTATTTTCAGACTGTCAGTAATCTTGGCTTGTCTTCAGCTCTAATAATTATATTTGCTTGAATTTCCTTGGCAGATTTCATTAGTTCAATGGATTGTGTTCCTTTCCCCATTTAAATATTTAGAATTGTGATTACATCCCATGACTGAGTGAAATAATCACTACAAATATGTCTGTGTCTGTGCTTCTTAGTCATTTTATCACATCAGAAGTAGTGTCAGTTATCCCAGATAAAACATGGAGAATACTTCCAGAAGATAACATGGTTGTTGTATATGAATATGCATATCAAATAGCTCTATTCTATATTCCTGGATTATGTTTTTATAAATCTAGTCCCTGTTTTGCAGCTGGCAAATACATTGACTATGAGCATGGGAAAGCCTCTGTTGACTAACAGTGCTGAATGGACACAGGTGCTGTTTAGCCAGGGTTAAATCCCATCTGCTTTGTGGTGCTACTTCAACAAAACTGGGAGGGAGACTTGCCCTGGCTGCTGCCTTGACAAAAGATTACAGAAAAAAGGAACTGGGGTGGCTGTGGAAACTGGCACTGCTGTGAGTCTGACACACTTTGAGGCCTCTCACGCCTGCGGGATTGAGCAGTGAGGTGCTGACCGTGGCAGGGCTGTTAGTCTTGTGACAGAGAGCCAGCACATGTGCCAGGTGACTGAATTCTTCAGGGGCAGGCAGGTTCTAAGGTTATCTGTGGGCATCTTGCTTTGGCAAGTATTCCTTTCTTCTTTTGTACCTTTTCATTTTTTTTCATGCTGGCCTTCTTAGGAAGCAAGATTTGTATTAAGCCAAGACTGTCTGCTGGGTCTTCACCCATCTTTTGCTTTATGACTTGAAACTGTTGTTACTGGTGCTTATTTATGCTCTTTTTTTTTTTTTACATGGACATAAGTAAACTCAGAAGTAAATGTGGACATTTTTAAGGTAGAATCTGGTCCTAAAACACATGGAATTTTTTTTTCGAAAAATTCTCAATGTAAAATTTTGTTTTCCAAGTAGAATAGTAGCAGTTCAAAGCTGCTGTGCTGTCGTATTATAAATTTTAGTTCTCTGGTGCTGGAAGCAAAATAGACTGAATATCCTATTTCTTTTTAAAACAGCCAGAGTAGAAATAATTAAATGAATTTTTTCTCAAGGTGCAGCTACTTTTAGCATACAAGAGTCAATTCACCTGCTCAGGTGACTGCCCTGACATGTTGAAGTATAAGGCAAGACTGCCTGGACTGGCCAGTGTGGTAACAGGATCTGCAGTGAGACCCCAAGACCTTGTGGGGCAAAACCTGGGGGTCACAGTATATGTCTAAATAACTTCATTCTTTGGTGCAGTGAGCTGCTCTGTGGGCTCTTCCTGCACTGTGACTGGAAGAGATCCTGGATGATACCTGTGACAAACACACTGCACAGGCACATTTACTTTGGCTTTTAAGGTGACAGCAAAATGGATTCAACTTTTATTTTACTCTCTAAATTATATATTCACTTTCCAAAGCTCTGAGCATCTAGCAGGTTCTATTTAGTGCTCTTACTGTCTTGGGAAATGAAATAATGTAGTCTCACAGCTCCAGAGATCTTTTTAAAAGCCTGCTGTTGGTTACATTTTTCTGACAATCAGGAGTGAAGTATTTTGTATGTGTGTACACACTTGCACATATGCTTGGCCACCCACAGAGTTTTTGCTATAATGTGTGAGCTACTGGGCTGTAAAACTGTTCATACCTTGGCACCAGTATATCTGTATTAGTATCTGTCCCTCAGACTGCAAACACTAGGGTAAATTGCCTGAACTTAATCTAACAGTAGGATACAGACAGCTGTAATTGTAATCCAAACAGTTGGAATTTGGATAGGCAGGAATTAACAGCAAAATGTGGCTGGAACTGGAGACTGAATACTTTCAAAAAGAATTTTAGGCAAGTACCTTTCTTGTACGTTAATTATTCTGGCATATAAACCCAGATTGGTCTTCCTGGCAAATGCACGAGTAGTTTAAGGATTGCAGGGAAGAATATTTTCAATAGTAGGACAGTACTGTAGCTAATTGCTGTATGTTGCATCTTAACTCATAGAAAGTGACTGTTGCTTTGACTAAAAGGAAAAGGGGAAAAAGCCTCTAATGTGCTTCATGTGTGTCGGGGAGCCATATCTGAAATCTAAGCAATGGATTTTCTTTTCAGAATAATCAGTGCATTCCAGCTGGGTTGGAAAACTACTACTCTGAACAAGACTCCAGCGCTCGAGGGAAATTTTACACAGTCATAAACCACTACAACCTGGCCAAGCAAACCATCACGCGCTCCGTGTCCCCGTGGATGACAGTACTGTCAGAAGAGAAACTGTCTGAACAGGAGACTGAGGCTGCTGAGAAATCAGCTTAGTATGATAAGCTAATTATTAAAACTATGTCATTTGAAGGTAACTAAGGGACTTCAAGGAACTTTTCATTAAATATAATTATGGATAATTTAGAGGTTACTCATGTTTATGGTGTAACTGCTTCTGTTTGCTGATACTGCTTTGCAAAAAAAAAAAAAACTGAAAACAAAAACTTGCTGCAGAACATTCATGGGCATAACCCCAGGTGCATATCAGCATTGCTATAGAGCTTTGACACCATTTTCAATGTTAAAAAAAAATTCCAATGTTAGATATGTTCTTGCAGTTTATTGGATACTGATAGATTCTGCCACTGGATTTTCAGGGCTTGGACCTTAGATAAATCATGTGTTCTGTTGTCTGAACAGATACTTAAGTTATTAAGTTTTTGAATTCTTTGTCATTTTGCAAACTGAAACACCCAGCCATAACTAGAGTGATCTCTTGTTTAGCTGAAAGCTGTAAGCAATGTTTAGTTTGGGCTCAAGCAAGAATGACAGTCAGCACTGACATCGGGGCGTGATGTAATGACTTGTACGGAGAAGGAAACTGTCAGGTCGCATTTCTCCTTACATTTCCTTTGCTGTTTTTTGTAAGTGATAATGAAGTTCTCTGCAACAAGGCATGCTCAATGTTTTCTTATTGCTGTCAACAGGATTTAACTGCATTTCCACTGTGGCTTTAGCATCTTGGTAAGGATGTGCACTGAAACACAAACTAGATAGGCATTTTGGAAAAATACAGGCAGTTTTAGTGTTGGGTGTTGAGGACAGTGTAAAAAATATACAGTTCAGGATGTTCTAATGAGGAAATGGCATCTTTTGATCATGCTAAAGAGACAAAAAGTCTATTCACAGTACATGTAGTCCACTATGTCATTTGTTGGATACAGCTGAAGGAGTAATATGTCTAAACTTTCTCTTGTATTACATTCACATTTTCCCTTTTTATTAGTTAGAAAGAGCTTTCTGTTTGTGTATGGTTTGGGGCTTGATACTTTTTAGAACATGGAGGATCACAAGTGAAACTGTAGCATATTAGATACCACAACTGGCTGTTAAAGCTCTATGTGAAACAGAGTGAAGAGTAGAACTGTTTGTGTATGGCTTGGGAAGGGGAAAGACGTAGAAGAAAATAGTATTGTGGATGCACGTTAAAGTTCCATTGTAATTACAAACTTACCTATTCTTTGTGTGAAATCATGTTTTCATTTTTATTATAAATCTTAAATATACATTATAAAAAGACATCTTATTAATTTAACATACAAAATTGTGTGAAGCATCTGAGCAAGCAAGTTGCCTTTTTATTCATGTAACTTGAGTGGGACAAAGGAGAGTGGACATGTCAAAAGTTCCTTTTTTCTTGGTAGAGTCTGTACAAAAATGAAGGGAAAACATAGGTATAGGCTGTCTCATGATCTGTAGTAGAACAAATGTGGTCAGCTCTACTTCTATTTTTCTCCAGCAGAAGCCTGTCATCCCAATACAGTAAAAATAACCATTATGACTCAATGTCTAAATTTGAAAGGAAATGTGCATTACACAGTGCAGCAGTAAAAGGCTTTTTATTAAGTCATCATGGTATGTGGAATGCCTAAGAAGCAATAAACAATGTGCCAAATTTTTCTTTGTATTTAAAAATACCTTTTCCCTTGCTTATGTTAAAATCTTTTGAAAATACCATGTTTGCATTTTTTAACAGGCATCTGCTTTATTGAATATAATTGATTCACATGAAACTTTTGACATTTTCACTCTGTGCAGAGCGAAGAATAAGAATGATGCTGCCTGTTGCATAAAACGTATAGAAATATACATTTCAGAAGAGAGATAGGAAAACACATACATCTCATATCAGTGTACTTGTAGAGGACATTCAGATTTTACAGGATGGAAAGGTCTGTTTCCCAAGACTGTCTTTAAATAGAAATTCACGATACATCTCCCCTTAAATTTTGGACAATAAAAACTTCAATGCATAAGTAAATACTGATGAGAAACAACTTATTTTTCTCCTCATAACAATAAACAATAAAAATTAGTAAGCCTTGCAATCTGGGAGAAACAGATTGTTTATGCTTCTTGAAGTCAATACCATTTTCCCTCTGCTTTATCAGGAGGGAGTTTATTGAGTCTTATCTACACTTGGTTTTGAGCCTTTTTTTAGTTAACAAATTGCTCCCACTTTTAGTACTTTGAAGAGTCTGACTTTAATTGTCTATCCTTTGGCTCTGTTCCAGCATCCCAGAACATCTGTTTCATTGCACAATCTGTTTGTGTTGTATTCTCTCTCTTCACTTACAAGTAAAGCTCTTTCATTGACTCCTTATCATTATTACTACCATTAGATCAAGCTGATTTCTCAGTCAAGTAGTTTCAAAGGATTAGAAGTAAAGGTCATTTATGTGCAAAGTGATCACTGTGTACTGAAGTGGTGTGATGAAATAAACGCCTGAGACAGTGCAGATGCTTTTGCACAGTAACAGTTTTCTCTCGATCTGGGATGGGAGCTGCACTTTCCACAGCACAGGTGGGTGGCTGTGACAAAACCAGTATTGTTGCTTTTTCTTCTGTGAGCTCTGCTGCAGCTTGTAGCTTTCTTCACAGCTCCTTCAAAGACTTTTATCTTCTCCAGAGGACAAACATGATTTTATTTTTGATACAGGGATTTAAAATGAATGTGCTAATGGATATGTGCACACATTTATTTACTGGAAAATATTTCCATCATAAAGGTGGGAGAAAATGCAATATGCAGGTATGCATATTTTATAACCCCCCCCCCAAAAAAAAACCCAAAAAACCATCAGAACATTTCCAGAGTATGGAGCCAATAGTATGTTTAATTAATTATCATACCAGTCCAGGAAAAGCAAGGAGAATGAACACATCACAAGGAAGAAGAGGATCCATACTCTAAATCCAGCATTGTTTTTGATGGCCTGTGAGGGAAAGGTTATCCCTGTTACCATTACCAATAAATAGAATTTCAACAGTGGCAACCCAGAATGCCTTTCTGTGGCATCACCCTTCCCTCCCACAAGAGAAACAACAAAATTTGCCCTTAATTTCAGGTTAGCTGTACCTCTAGATTTATCACACTGAAGTCACACTCAAAATCTTAAAATTGCACCAAAAAAAAATCAAAACCATTAAAATTCCAGGATCTCATGCAATCAAACACTAGGAACTATATCAGAAAGTACATATTTTAAAGTTAGTTTTAAGTTCCAAAAGTGAAATTCTGTGATTAAAAGTAATCAGGCCTTCATCTTTCTAGTAAAGATCTGACTTGAAACAAATGAAAAAACAACAAAACCAAACAATAAACAAAAAAAACCCAAAATCCCTGACACCTCTGGAGATAACTCAGTCACTTATTTCAGTTTCAGAGCCAGTATTTTTCTTTGCTTCTCCTTTCCAAAATTGAGACCAACAAGGGACTTGTTTTTTGCTCTCAATTTTTAGATCTACATACGGATTTTTTTTTTTAATATGATACAAACACTAATGTGATTAACAAGGTTTTTTATTTTACCACCTTTCACTACTCTTCCTCAGGATGAGAAAGTGAACTAAAATCTTGCCATACTTGGTGCACTTTTCAGAAGAGCAGAGCAGTGGATAACTCACCCTTGAGATACCATTTCTCTGCTCTCAGGAGGAGAAAGAAGTGAGACATTTACTCAGTAGCCTAATTCAGGAACTCAATTTTCACTGCAATCTCAGTTCCCAAAAGAAAATATCCTTTCCTTCTAATTTGTAAAAGAGTGGAAGAGATTTGTTTACTAGGAGCATGAAGGAGGTATCCAGGGTGGTAGAGAGACTCTTCTGCTAACACTCAGCATTCTGTTTCAACCATTTCAGCACTGTCTTACATTGGTACTCTGCAATTTCTGACTCCCCCTTCTTTTTTTAAATAACTTCACAGGTGCTTAAATGCAGGCTAGGTGACCTTCATGTTTAAAAAACTGCTGAGGCCAAGTAGATTTCTGCAGTCCTGTGTAGCTGTTCAGATCATGAAGTACTGAGAAGCTCAGCTGCCTTGAACAGTTTTCCCAAACCCCTGTCCTGACACCCAACACCCACTGCACCAGTCCCATAGGTGAGCTCACATGCTGTTTTAAAGCAACAACTGGAAAAAACTGAAAGTCAGGGGAAATTAGTCTAAAACACAACTTCAAGATATTACCTCTCTTATGTCTTCATTTCCTTCTTTTATATTCTCTGTTGCACCCACAACTAATTGATGGATATTGTCAATATCAGTTTCCTGTTTAAAAAAGAAATAAAATTGAGAAATAGTAATGAATGTTATGAAAAAAAACACTTCCAAGGACTTGGGGACCAAGTAGAACTCAAAAGTAAAATAAAATCAGGTATTTATTAACATCTTTGTTTCATTGATGCAAAGGCAGAGAGTAATACAGTTACGCTGTAATTTCTTTATTGGTGATTTTATGAACCTGAATGGAAACCACCAAGACCAGAAGGAAGTCTCCCATTTATCTAGAGTCAATTTTTCTGATTTTTCCCATCTCTTTTGGAAGTGGTGCCAACATTTCAAGGAAGGATGCTGTTAAATAACGTTTAACAGAACACCAGTTCTGAAGCAGAGGGATCATTCTAACATAAAACTCTCATTTTCCATTCCTGGTACATACTAGTAAGTAATAACAGTAAATATCATTATTTTGAATTTGAAAAACAAACAAAAATATTTTCCTTCACATTTGTATTGAAGATTTATTAATTTTATGTACACAAGTTGGCAATCAAGACCAAAATACCCCCAAGAAAATCTCAAGTTGTATTTGCTGCTGTAGTATTCAATTATACTAACCTGTTGCAAGACCTTCTCTGTGAATATCTCTTGTAATCTGGAGATTTCCACCACTTTTCCTTCAATTTGTCTTGGCAAAGAACAGAAATACTCCATTAGAAACTCATGCAAACATGTCTTGCTGCTGCAGATTCAGACCCTCCAGCCCAGTAAGTGGCTGCCCAGGCAGCCACTGCTTTGTCAGCCACCTGTGAGGACAATGGCCTGCACTAGGGCTTGCACAGTGCCTGCTTGGAAGACAACCAGCCCACAGTGAAGCCCTGGGAAAAGCACCCCCAGAAGTGCTCAGTGAGCAGCTTTCACCTGTGTCCTTTCATTTCATACAGTAACATCCATGCTGGGCCTTAAGCAGTTTATTTTGACACACCCTCTTCATTTGCTACTCCGGTGTGTGCAGTTCACCTTGCCTAGGACTGAGACCCAAAAGTCAATTTCTAGCTCAAGGAGCTGTTTGGGTGTTCTGCACAGCTGGGGACAGTGAATGGCACCACTGCCTGTCTCTGCATGTGGCAGCAATGGCATCTCCCCTGCTGCTATCTGGGTATCCAGCAGACATCGGGACAGAAATGGAAAATTTACTTTAAAAACTTGGGTAAGGGAGAATGTAAACCTTCCACAAGTAGCCAGTGCTAGCATTCTTTGCACTGTGGGGCAGCACACGGTTCCTCTCCTGGGCACTGGTGTTTGTCCCAGCTCCTCCCACAGCTCTAGAGCAGGAGCAGCCAGTGCCCTGCACACAGGGCTGACTGGGGCATGGAACCAGCACTGCTCTGTCAAGTAACAGAAACTGTACCTGACTTCATCGAAGAGATTGTTCATTTCACCAACAAGTCTCTGGTTCTCCTGTTCAAACTGGAAAAAGGGGAGAAGAAAAATGACACAAAATTTACAGGTTTAATTTCCTAGAAGTGAGTCTGAAATGACACGTATGTGTTTGAAGATGGGCAACAGTCAATCTCACAGAGAAAGGCTTAGTCTTCTGACACAGACATTTCTATCATAAAGAATGAAGAAAAAAATTTTGTTTAACATCCAGATTTCTTTTTGTACTAGAGGCTCACTGTCTACCTCGTTGGTAAGAACAGCCTTCTCTCCTGGGTTAAAGGAGAGTCTAAGAGGAAGGTTACTGGGCACTGCCATCTTCAACATACTGCACAATTCCATAAAGTCCCATTGATTTCCACTCTGAAGATCCAATGGTTTTGTAAAATAAAATATTAACTGTCACAATACATTCAAGTGTCATTGTCACTGCTGTCTGTAGTGACACCACCTACAGAGCAGAGCATTTCTAAAAATATAATCACCTAGAATACTAAATATCACTATATTTACTTCACAGCAGCAGATGGCTAAAGGTGCTTCATCACTGCACTGCTTTACATTCATGACTATTGTATGTCTGGTTCTGGTGGAGTCACCTCACAACAAAGCCAAGGCACAGAACAAGGAAGTAGAACCATGAGATTTAACACTGGGATTGCTGGTTCTTGAGTGAATAAGTGGGGCCACCATGCTGCAATTGTTTTTTCTGATTTCTGTAAGGATATCTGTACAAACACTCAACATTAGAATTTCCCTATTCTGCTGCCTTCAAAAACTGAGATGGTAACTAATTGAGAAGACAAATGTTCAGTACAGGAACAGTGAATGACTTTAATCCTTTACAAATAGCACAAATCCACTTGAGAAAGTATTCTTTAAAAAGTCCCTTTGACATTTAAAACCTTCCACTGGCACAGATTGCTTTTTAAACTGCTAAATGATCGTTGCAACTTGAAATCATGGCTGATGGAGTGCTTGCACAGACAGCAGTTAAGATATGCTAAAACAAATTGAACAAAGGGTTTGAGTGCTGAACACATCATATACCAGTGCATCACAAAGGGATTTACAGGATGGGAAGATAAAACCAAGCTCTAGCCATCAGCATAGCTCAGCAATTTATGGCTTATTGAAGTAGCCTCTTTTATGGCAGTGAAAGATTCTGCTACCAAAGTATGGCATAAAGTGACAAACTGCTTAATATATGGCTAAAAATCCAAGGCATAAAATAAACAATCACCACTTCTTTTAGTAATCCCATGAGAGAAGTCATTAGATGTCCTGTTCCTGAATTTAAGACAAGACCAACCAACCAGAAAAAAGATAAAGTCAGAAAAAAGTAGATATTTTCATGGCTCCAAACAGCAGAGACAGATTTTTCCTACTCTATGCAATCACAAGACATCTGCTCACAATAACTGTAAAACACATTAATATACCTGTATTCAGAGTTATAAACTGAAATTTATTGTGTGAATCATGTAGCAGCCTACAAACATTTTGAACAACGTCAAGCTCTCTCCTGAGGGTAAAATCCTCTCCTGAGGATTTGCTAAAGTATATGACACAAACCACCTCAATTTAAAACCAACACAGCATTTTACAGAGTGCAAGCTACCCTTTTTGTAGAATTGTTTAGGATAGAAAAGATCTTGCAGATCAAGATAAGCCAGGGCCACCACTAAACCATGTCCCTAAGTGCCATGTCTATATGTCTTTTAAATACTGCCAGAGATGGTGACCACCACTTCCCTGAGCAGCTCAAAAACCCTTTCAGAGAGGAGACTCTTCCTATCATCCTAGGCCTACAGAACACAAGCAGCATTTGGCTTTCAGTCAGAAGGCCCTGTCAGAGCCATCACCCTCAACTCTCATTTCCCCTGTTTCACTGGAAGCTGACAGCAAGTGGCCTAACAGTATTGTGCCTAAAGAAAGGAAAAGGAAAATATGTAAAGAATCATCTTCTAAAATGAAACAGAAAGCAGGAGTAAGCCTCTAGATTTTAGACTGGCACTCAAGAACAATATGAGAGCACACAGAGCAGCTTCTGAAGAAAGTCTTCTTCTTAGCAAGGCATACCATAATTATGTGCAACTTACTCATCTCTGACTGGAAGAATGATGTGCTCTGTGGCTGGGAACACCTCAAGTCACTGCCAAGGAACCTTCACAAAGTCATACTGCTGCAGCCCTTTGCCCTGTAAAGCTCTCTGTTCTGATACCTGCACAGCTACTGATTGAAATCAGTTTTTCTTTCTTTATATAAACCCAAGGCAGTGTGTGCTAATGTAGAGAGCTCTGCTAAGAATTTTGAGCTCTGTTCAAAACAATAAATTTTAGAAATATCAAAAAATCTGACAGGCTGTCAGAAATCGTGCCTATGTCAGAGATTACATTCAAATGTAAGCAGAATTGGATCAATCTACAAACATGCTGATAGCAGAGAAATGTTAAAATGTTAAGATTAATTAAATTCTGTTGTGACAGATACCTTGTAGCTACTCTGTCTAGGAAACCAATCTGATTTTGATAATAAAAAATAAAAAGAAATAAAATTAAGTATAACTTCACGGTAATAATTAAATACTACAACTATTTGTGTTCTAGAAACTGTCTAATAAAAAAGAGCAAACAATTTATTCTTTCAGAACTTTCATAGTGATTCTTCTGATGTTGCCATGACTTCTATTGTTTTCTGACTAAACAAAGCAATTAGTAATTCTAATGTTAAACAATTTTAATTCCAATTATTGAAATATAGTTTTTATTAATTTCATGTCTCCATATAAATATTTTGTAGCATTTTTAACTATTAGCTGCTATCAGAAGAACCAGGAAATCGCAAACAAAAAGTGTATCTTATTATTCTGCATAAATTGTTAAAAATTAATTTAGGTGAATCTGTACTCTTTTTTTTTTTTTATTACATATGAATACAGAAGAATATACAATAGAATGGACAATTAGACATAGGATAAACTTACCATTTGTATTTCTTCAGGTGACAGCTCATCTTCACCTCTGCCATCCCCCCATAATCCAAGGTTACTTTGGGCATCAGGCAGATTTCTGTCTATAGAAGAACCACCAAACACTTGAGACACTGAATACTACAGGGCACTGAATAGTAAAGTCAATTTTTTATCCATGTTAGAGTGATGATGAAATTGTTGTACCTTCTTTGTCAGTTACTGAGATTCACCCAGTATTTACAGCACAAAATTCCATCAATAACATGTTATTTCCAAACAGGGCCAAAAGTCTTCATGTAGGTTTAATTTTGTGAACTAAAGGGAGTTGGATTAACATACTGACAAAGAAGGATGTAAAACAACTCATAATGCAGAGTTTTTAGGGCACAAAATACTGTAGCAGTTGTCTTTTAACAGAAAAACCACACAATTTTCAAAATAACAGTCTATATGCAAAGTATTAAGTTCCAGTGAGACAACAGAACCACCAGCCTCTCCTTTCAGAAACTAAAGACAGAATCTCAAAGATGTTTTAAGCTAAACTCAAACTCGATTTTGTCATGCTGTTAAAACTTCCTATTACAGTGCAAATCCCACACCACACTGTGCAAGAGGTCTTCCTGCATATAACAGGAATCTGCTCCAACCCCACAAATTAACCATAACACATCAAAGCTG
Organism: Erithacus rubecula; assembly: GCF_903797595.1. Classification (NCBI taxonomy): domain Eukaryota; kingdom Metazoa; phylum Chordata; class Aves; order Passeriformes; family Muscicapidae; genus Erithacus; species Erithacus rubecula. The sequence goes on along the minus strand of NC_136687.1, from coordinate 11,494,750 downwards.
CTTCATTCATTTCAGTCATAGTTCTCCTTTGATTAAAGCTACTCATCTGCATAAATCTTTGTATGAGTCGGGCATAAAAGATCTTGGAGGGCTATTTCTGGGATATTCCCTTCTGGAAGATTTAATTTTAGGCTTAATTATATACTTCTGATTATAGAGGAAGAAGTTAGAATGGAAGAGAAAAGAAACTGTGCTACAAAAATCTACTGTTTGTGAAGCTGCTCTAGCATCAGTGTTTAAAATCCTTGTAAGAATGCAGCCTTGAGAGAGCCTCTCTTCTCCCCACTGGCTGTAACAACCTTAAAAACCCAAGGGAGATCTGTACAACCCCACAATGGATCAACTCTCAACCTGCTTTGATGCATCAGATGCAGGTTGCAAATTAAAACACAGATTTAGTTTCTACCTTTTCATACATTTCAGGCCTCCTATTTATTCCAGTCAATCTTTTGAGCATTTATATGTATTTTAATTTGTTTTGCAGTAACTTCCTAGACATAATTTTTTTCTGTTGCTTAAGCAGCACTGATGCAACATCATTCACAGACTGACTTGTCTTGGAAAGCCTCTGAAAGGAGCAGTCCTCTTTATATTATGAAAACAGATATAAGGAGAAATTTTCCCTTTTATCCTTCACGATACAATTTGTGCAAACTTTTGAAAACATTAATACTGGAAAAGAGTATTGTGTATGTCTCCTTTATAAACTTTGTTTTGGCCTCCCAACAACCTAAGCAGGATGCATAAACAATGTCAACTGTTTACAAATGTTACAAATGAGGGATGTGGATAAGGAATATAATGAATTAAAACAACACAAAAAGAACCCCAAACAAAAAATAGATCAGTTCTTTCTTATGAGTAGTAAAATATAAACCCAAGAATCTCTTTAAATATTGATTAGAAAGCATCCAACTATTTTTTTCCATGAGGTACTATCAGCATTTAAAATCTATTTCACAGATACACAAAGCTTATTTGTTTAGGTAATCAATGTACTTACATTATATCAACATTACAATAAATTATTTACTGTATTAAAAAAGATAATTAGTTTATGGAGAAAAAAAAGAGAAAACTCCTCCTATTTTATCCCAGAGGAACCAATTAGTTTCAGGCCCTGCCAGCACTGTTAAAAAACAGCACCTGTATCCAATGTGATGGCTAATAAGCAAATACTCTTATGGTAAGAGGTAAGCAAGAAATATGTATCTCCCCAGGGTTCCTCCTGTCACTGTGGGATGTTTTGGGCTTTCTGCAGATTTCACAGAGCTGACATTAATGCTTTTCTGCAATTCAGCCAGCAAAAAAAAAAAAAAAAAAAAAAGAGCCAAACTACATTTCTATTTAAGAAAGAGAAGTAGTTAACTCATGACAGAGATATAAAATAATGATCAAGTGCTCTGAACCTTCTTCCATGCTGAAAAGAGACAGCTGCTAAGCTTGTGGACCAGTTCAAAAGCTACCCATTATTTACATTTATTTCCATAAACTAAATGTCAAATTTGTAATATGCAAATAAATACTGCCAGTATATAAAAGCACTCTCCAGAGAGACTATTTTCCTATCATGAGGCATGTCCACTATAATTCTAATGTAAACAGGTGCTTTGCCTCAAAACAAAGGTAATCACATTTTGCTTTGGTTTCTGCCAGAAAACCAGACAAAACCCAAGTTGTGCTTCAGCACATCAAGTAGTACATTCAGCTGTTCATCACAGTGTTCAAATTAAGGACAGGACCACAAGCTGCTCTCAAAAGTATCTTTACAGATGAGATTTAACCCAAGGGACCCAGGCATGTTGCTGATGGCTAATTCATTCAAAAATGAATTATCACCATTCTCTAAACCGACATCCTGAGGATGACAAAGCTTATTTCAAAATGCAAATGTTTCTCTGGCTTCCTAAAATTTGAAAAGTTACTTGAAAAAAAAAGTCTAAATCAAAGGCTGTAAGATTTAAACTGAGCTTCTTGTTTCCTAGTCATCTTGTTCATGTTATTTTCACACTGTGATAACCACCTACCAGCAAAGTCACAAGGCTGATTCCTATAAGCAGCAGCAACCAGCACTTACCCTTATGTGAGGAATCACAGGCTGTGTGCATTTGCATACTGTTCCAGACAGATTTATTTTGATATAAAAGTTCCATAGTTTTCTCAAAGTCTAGTCAGCAACCCCTTGTAAGTACTGCAGCAGCACCACTTGTATGGCAGACCCCTACTTTCTCATAAAAATTAAAGCAAAAATTAATGAAAGGGAGAACTGGAGTAATCAAAATTAATGTGCAATAAAATAGCTGCATTTCTATTTACTGCAATGTGTCCAAGGCAACCAAGGAACAGTATTTTCCATGGTGTGGCACAGATTTTTGGAGCTAAAAATTGTAATGACACTATGTGGTGGGAGTGCACACTTCGAGAGATTGCAGGGACATTTGGTAACAAGGAAAGATCACAGGGCAATGAAGATGCTACTATGCTGCTGCTTCTCCAGTGGCACCAGCTCACAGCTGCAAAACACTGATAACAGGTTAAGGTGAAACTCATCTATGTGCCTGTGTGCTGCATCACTCATGACACACTATAAAAAGGTAAGCACTAGAAACAGCACATAATCAAAACCTGTACTTCTTACAATAAATTCAGTGTCAAGGGGGAAAAAAAGGCACACTGAGAGGGCTGCAGAAGTACAAACTGGTTAGGAAGATAAGCAAAGCCATTTTCAGAAAATGAAGTCATTCACACATTGTGAGGTAATTCAGTGTTAGAGACCTCATCCAGAAGTGGAGCACCCTCTTCACATGAATCCACCCTCTGTATGGCCCTGGAGTCACCTAACAGAGGAACTTAACTAGTTTAATAAAAATCATTAAAGAAAAAACTATTTATCAGAATAATATGGCCAACCATTGCATTTGTTCTATCCTGATAAACTGTTATCCCAGTGTAATGAAATTAGAAGGAAAAAAATTCCTGCTGTAAAACACATTTAAAGGAGCACCTTGGTCTCCTTTAGACAACACAAGTGGGAAACCTCAAGCCAGGGAAAGCAACATCAGAATCACAGAAACAAATTTTCTCTTTAGGCATGAAACCTGAAATTATCTGCATAGTGGTGGTACTCCAAAGGGCACTCTGCTCCAAAGCTCTGCCAGCATACACATCCCAGGACAGGCTGAAATGGCTAATAGCATTGAAATGGCTTCTATCCCTTAGACTGAGATGCAGGCAACCAGGAATGAGAACCAGTGCTTGCAAATCCCATTGAGATCTGCTCCATCTGCAATGACCTCAAGGTCAGAGATACTGCTTTGGACTTCTGGCTATTTCCTGCCCACTGAAAGATGAGATGCAATCCTCCCAGCAGGGCAACTCAATGCTGTCAGGAAGAAAGCCCCAAAACTACTGGATCTGACCAGCCAATAACCTCCTCTGTGTGAGCATGTTCCACCTTCTAGTTCCTACTGCAGAAGTGTCCAACTCAAGGTCTCTGTGCTTAAAAACTACAGAATGTTCCCAGAGAGTAGCTGACCTACCTTCTAATTCCCTGCATTCAGTGAAAGGAATATGGAAAAATCAGACAAATTTCAGAAGATAGGATATTGATAAAAATAAATGAAAGTTCATAAAGAGGTTATTATGAGGATGAAGAATTCAGCAAAGCATATCACTTGTTTATTAGCTTGCATGTCAAAAAGTTTAAGATTTTGCTTCCTCAGTCTCACAATATGCTGCACAGAAGCCTGATCAGCTCAGGGAAGATGAAAATGGAAAACCAATCACAGCAATTGACCCTTCTAAAGTGAAGGAAGTACTACTGACCAGACAGGTCTTGCCACAAAAAGTAAAATGTAACTACGTTTTATTCTTACCTTTGCTTTCCTCTGCAGAAAGTTTTTCTTCTGAATCCTCTGAAGGACTCTGTGAAGATTTTTCAGAGGAAAGAGGTGATTTGGACACATTGGTCTGCTCAGGTTCAAGTTTGGACCTGGAAGTACAAGAGCCTATGATTTAACTGATATTACACAGATATATTTCTCTAAAATGAGAACAACCATGGATTACTAAATTCAATACTTTTTAATTCAATAATTTTTGTGAACTTCATATTAAAGATTTTCCAGCCAAGATACAAAATGTACTTAGCAACTGTCACTGAAATATTGTTACAAAGGCAAAGAAAGCATGATTAGTATTCCTGGACAAAATGCACACATGCCCAGAGTTGAGAATATTGAAGGTTACAGCATAAAAATACACTGTATTAAACTTCCTTTCAAAAATCCAGTTTTGGGGTTTTTTTAAGTCAACATTTAGGTCATACTGAAAAATTTTAGTAGCAATGGCTAAGCACTACTTTATTTTTTTTTCAAATAATAATGATAATTTTACTTTACATTTTCAATTATCATAAAGGAAATACAATATCATTAGTTTTCTTATAGTACTTCTAAGTCCCTATTAGGTAATTTACAAAGGCAATGCAAAACATGAGAAGTTTATTCAGTGACTATATATTAAGTACTTGTTTAAGTATGTTTCAGTGTGGCATCAAAAAATGTTGAAAATTAGTGGCAACATGTTTTTTTTCCAGTAAATTTCTGTGGTTTATTGTTGTCTACAATGAATTCTGTAACTGCTACATAGCAAGCAGTTAAATGTTTAATAATGCTGCCAGAGAACCAAAAATCCAAAAACAAATGGGTGGTATCACCTGCTGTGCCAGGTGATTCCACCCTACCCTTTACCACTTCCTACCCTCTCAAATATAATCAAAGTTAATCTAATTAAAATCTGCAATTCTCCCCTGTGCCTAACAGAAGGTATTGCTTTTTGTGTTCGTTCTCAGCATTGTGTCTAAATTCTGACCTATAATTAGAAAATTCTGTGAAAAACAGGATATAATGCAATCACTGAGTGATTGCTATTTAACAAGAAAAAACTGTAGCAGGGAACCTTTTTTTAGTTATAAAACCTCTGCAAGTACTGGGCTTTTGGTAATTTTACAGAGAAGAATTCTTCTCTCATCTTCTTCCTCTCAAATTTGACTAATAATAAGGGAAAAAAACTTATCTACATATCTGTGCAGTTCAAATAATAGTTTTAATACTAATAAAACACCAATTCCCCAGGTAACAAAAGTATCAGCCTGATTTGAATAATTGCATACATAATTCACAAAATCTTCCAATGGAAAAAGAAGTTCAAAATTGAAATTAAATATAATCTTGAATACCAATAAACATTAAAATTGAAAATCACACCCAAGTACCTTTACAGAACAAAATGCTTGTGTTTCTATTTCCCAGCTTTTCTTTCTGTGAAAGTAGTCCTAACCATCTGAACTTTTTAATCAAAAAATGTGAGTGAATACATAAAGGCAACCTCTGTAAGAAAATTATAATACTCAGGCAATTTGTTGAAGAGGATAGTTATCAATATAAAAGGAAACATGGTGAAATATATTTCTCTGTCAAACTTTTCAGTATTGTCTGATATGTTTGTATTTTAAATTGACTGCACTGCAGGAAGGAAGAGCTGCACTAGGATTAATTTATTTCTAAAGAAACACATTTCTTACTGTTTGTTGTCCTTAGTGTGCACAGTATAGGAATACAGGAAACTTTCAATTTAAAATGAACAAAGTGTCTGGGATGTACCATTTAAAGGATGCCATGTTCTCTTAAGAGGGGGTACACATTCTTATCACATAAAGCACTTGCTGACATCCTCAGGGAAATTATAAATCAACATTACTATTTTTCTTTAAGTCATTATAAAGATAGGGTTATGCCCTGTGATTTATTTGAATTGAATTTTAATTTAAATGACAATTTAGCCATCACATCACATCTGCAATGCATACAGATTCCACCTGGTCAACATCTGTTTTCTAGTTCTTGCATCCATAAAGAGAGGAAGAGAGGGACCCTCCAATAAAAAAAAAAAACATCTTTTGGGTTAATTCCTAATGCCTTATTGCTCTTTAGTTAAGTGGCACTCCAACTTCTGAAACAGCACATCAAATTGAGATTTCTTCTCTGTTTATTTATTGGAGAAATCCTGAACCTGGGATTTCACATGGCAACAGTAACATAAGAATACTAACAAAAGAGCTGGTATTCATTAGCTACTGCTCTGACTGCAGGAACAATGCTATCATTCTTTGAAGCTCCTTCACATGAAGAATACTGATAAGATTCTGTATTTTTACACATTAAAAATATCACACAGTTTGTTTCTGTATGTTTTTTTTTTCTGAAAAGTGGTGGGAGCTACAAAAACACCAATGCCTTATTTTTCTCTTATTACTTCTTAACAAGTTTCAAAAGTTTCAGAAGTGATTTGTGGTATTTTGTTTTCTTGATTTTGGTCTTTTCCTCCATATGTACTATTACTATGTCTCATGAGGATATATTTGAGTGAATCTCTAATTGTGCCTAATCAGTCTGAATCATTCTAACAAAATCAAAATATACCTATGAACTTTTGAAAACATCTCTCTGGGTTCAGTGTAACTGTAGCTGATCAACCCAAACACCATCATCAAGTCTTGGAAAAATGCTCAAGAATTCATTTATGTGCATGTTCTAGAACTATATTTTTTTAAATTATAATATAGATAATGGACCTTGAGGTTACTTATCAAATAATGCAGAGTGAGAAGACATGGAAAGCCTCTCAGGTATTAAATACATTGCAAACCTGCTCACTTTCCTTATCATGCTCACAACTGGGAGCACGCGGAAAAAGAAAGTTAAGAAGTACAGGGTTTGAAACTTGACTGGAAAAAAAATCACACCAGACCAAAAATGTGGCAAGCACATCACCTGTAATGTCCCCTAGACATTTTCAGCTCTACATCAGCAGCCTTAACAAATGCCACTAAAGGAAGGGGAAGCTCTTGCTTCTGTTCAGAAGTTACCTTCTAGTTTTTATTTTCATCATGTTTCTACTTGCCATGAACACCTGCCATGCCAAGCAGTATTTATTAACAACAGTCACTTGTTTAGCAAAAAGATAGGATCTTTTAAAAAAAGCAAAAAAAAAAAAAAAATTGGTGAATTTGTAGAAGTCAAATAGCTTTACTAACCCACATGTTACTGATTTGGTGCTTTTATCCTTTACCTAAATGAGAAATACAGCTATGGCACTCTGCTGCTTTCAGACTTGACTCCACATGCCTGAAGTGTAGAGAGCCCTGGAATGCACCTGTTGACAATAGAAGCTGCTCATCAAACCACAAACTTCCATTAAACAAGCTCCTTAGAATCTAAACCTGAACAATAGTTTTGTTGAACGTCCTACAAGTGAAAGACACAGTTAAACTATTTTTTTACATTACTCACAGTCTCTTCTTATCTATCACTCGCTTAACTCGGATGGCTCTTTGTTCAGAATACAGCTTGCACACTCCTGTTCAAGACAGCAGTAAACAAAATTTCAGGTTAAAAGAGCAAGACTCCTTTCTTGGAAAATACAATCAGTCATTAGTAATTATTCAGTAAACTAAGTACTTTTTAAGTAATCTTCAATGAAGTCCAAGACAGCTGTTCTGTGCTCCTTCACCTGAGCAGACTGGACACCCTTGTGTGCTGAAATTCAAAAGAAAAATATAAAACAGTCTTTTAACTTTTTACTGAATTCCACAACAGTTTGCACTTTCAGTTGATATGCAAATTATATTCAAAAGTCTAGTCACATTTTATATATGTTATATATTAGTATTTCTTTAAACATATAAACATATGTTTTATATATGTTGAAATATATATTCTCTGTAGCAGCAAGTCATTACAACAAACCAAAACCTGAAAATAACTATAGTATTTTTATATATGCCACACACTTCTATTATGGCAACTAAACTCTAAACAGGAATAAGCAGCTAAGAACAGCAAAACAGATTGAGAGATCTAGATCTAGAACTTGTTTGAATTATTGAACTTGTTCAAATTCCCCAGTATATTGACAATGTGAAAATTTTTGGGATTTATTGTGTCAAACATCCTTTTAATTCACATATATAGATATTTTTCATTTTTATACTATGCAGTTTCCATGCACAGCTGACATTCAATGATTCTGAATAATGCTACAACTGTGTTTAGATGCCATTTTAAGCTGATTAAAATCTTTTGTGTATGAATAAAATAGTGAGATGCAGCAAGCCCACTTGAAAATGGCAACAGAGAAATTCTCTCTCTATGACTTTCACAAGATAGTGTAGTAAAGTATGATCCCATATTCAACTTGTCAAAACCACTTTTAATTTACCAGGACTCTGTTAAAGTTATTCAATTATCTCAAACTTGGAAGTATGATACCTGTAATACCTTACAGGTAGACAAGCTAGTAAAAGACAATGATCAAATTTAGAGAGCTTTGGTTTAGGCCTCTGTGCCACACTGCTGAATAACTACTCAAACAGCAAATATTTACAACTCTTTTTTACACTTGTTAACAGGTGTATTTGAACACATAAGCAAAATTCTATGCTCTGGCTTCTCCTTCCACTATCATTAAAGAAAATTGAATTACAGTACTAATCAGCCAATTGGATTACACCAATGCAAACCAAAAGGCAACGAGACCTCCCCAATATTTTTCCTGAAGCATTCAAGATTCACCATTACCTTAGCCTTTATCAAGAACTAAAAAAACCATGTAAGAGCTGCTTAGTTTACCTTCTGTTCTGAGCTGATGGATGGCATCAGCACAGGTTCTCATAAACACCTGGGCATCTTGATCTATCTGGTCCCGCTCTGTATCCGTCATCCTCCCATAATCAGACATAATGTGGCTGAGAAACAAAACAAACCAATCACTTGAAAAATCCCCAACACAGAATCCCCAAGTAACACCTCAGACCTTCTTGTGACTCACCATCTTTGTGAGAACTTTTTTGCAACACTTATTTTCACAGAAAAAGTAATAAAAAGTAGAGTAACTACCACTGATAAAAATGCCACTCCTATAATGTTGGGAGGCTTTTCTTTAGAACACTTTTCCTAGTAAAGTATGTAGAAAAAGCAGTACCTCCTATCATCTTGTACATAACCAAAAACAGATAAAGAGAAATACAACTAGAAAATATATCACTGCCCTCAGTACTTTTTCCAATGAAGTGTCCTAAAAAACACAAAACCAATTAAGATACAGGAATAGCTCAAATACTGAAAGAAGTACCAAAAAAGGAACTTATTTTACTTAAATATGCTTTTATTATGCTAAATACAGTGCTTCATTTTTAAAGTAGCAGTACTCTGAAACTGTGAATTCAAACTAGAGGAAGAATACTGGAAAATAATGCATCAAATTGATTGCAATATTTATTAAAACCTGCTTGCATTGTTTATTTCTATTTTAGATTATACATTATGCATTTAGTATTTTCTAATACTAATATATCTTTTTGTTGATAAATTAATAAAAATGGAGGCCCGTCCTTAAAATATTAACTGACTGTAGGTAACCAGCAGAAAAGCATATTGTATCAAGGTATTTAAGAGTGTTTCCACAGCCATAGCTGACAGGATGATAAAACTCTGTTACAGCAAAAAAAAAAAGTCCATATTGGGTTTCCTGATGATGCAGTGATCACAGCCTATTATATCTGCTTTTTAAAAAATGAAAGAAAACTTTAACTCATACCTGCATTTGAATTTTTTTTTATATGTGAAAATTTCCTCATGTGGAATACAACTACATTAATGCAGTTATACAAGTAAAAAGGGAGGATCTTCAATATTTAGCCTGATAACCTTAGAGATCTCTTACACACTTCACTGCAGTAATGCCAAAGCTCCCCTGTGTCTGCTGCAATCCCAGCCACAGGAATGGCCACACAGGTTCACACAAGCCCATCTCACCAATGCAGCTCCTTCCTGCATCACCAGTGCACTGCAAGCACAGGTCCAGATCTCCCCCACAAAGATTTAAGGATACTCTAAAGTCTTTGAGTATTATACCAAAATCTCTTCATTCCCATCCCATATTTTACATAAAAAATCAGGATATGGCCCATCTGACTTGAAAATCAGTTTCTGCTTATTGATCACCTAGTACACAAGCACAGATTAGCAAGCAAACAGTAAGACAAACTAATTAGAAGCCATAATCTGTATTTTACGTGTTTGTTTTCCAAAACTGCAATATATTTGACATCTAAACATCAGGGCTTTTTTGCCCTATACTAAATGTCATAAAATTATCCATTATTCCTTAGAGAAAACCAGCCATATGTAGTGTTTCCATTTATTTTTAGTAGTTCAATACTTTCCTTTGCTCAGGACAGCCAGGTTTCATAAATTTGTGGCAAAATTCCTATCACAGCCATAATCAGTGTTTTTCTAAGCTGAAACTGTTCATCACACTCGCTGAAAAAGCAGCTTATGGAGGATGAAAGATTTGAAATTGCTTGATTTTAGAAATAGCTGATAAGAGAGCATTTCCCCGACCTGGCTAAGATGATACATGGGCAGTTACAAATGCAATATAAGATAACTCATACTGTAAATATATTGGGGCAGATCTCTCCCCTACTCCCTCTGCACAGCTTGTATAGGTATTTTTGTTGCTACTCTGTTGGATAAGCAAGTTCTAAGCATGTGTAAAGTCAGGAAATCCATACCTACATCCATCTCCACACAGGCCAAGGCAGAAGGGGACCATTAAGACCATCTGGTATGGCATAATTCATAATATCATTCAGTGAGCTCAGCCTAGAGAGTTGCTTGAGCTTTTTGGGGCACACAGATTTAGGTGGGAAATAAGGAGGGAGAATCAGCTGCATGAGGGCTCCTTGATGAAAGAACTCCACTCTTCTATTTCAGATTACAAAAATAAATTCTGGGTGATCTGCTACTGAATAGGATACAAAGTTCTCGTGTTTGTTAAGTCTAGCTTCTTGTACCCTTCCCAGCTTTGTAGTATTTGCAGAGCTCTACACTTTCTAGGCACTTTTTAACATAAGAGGGTAAAATAAAGACTACAAAACACAAATCAGAATTTTCTTTAAAATCAGACTTAGAAATACATTTGAAAAAACTTGCCTCAGGCACACTTCATTTTTTACTAACAGTTTAACTAGTGGTAGTATAGTGATACACTGAGGATAATTGCAACAGCTTTTTAACATTGGGAAGCAAGTTGTTAAGTTACTTTCCCTAGTTACTTATAGAAAACCAGGGTAGATCAAATTCTTAAATAGGAGTTTCACAGCTTCAAAGCTAGTAAAATGCAGCTTAATCCAGTAAACAAGAAACAGAATACTTTTCCTTTTATAACTGCTTACAGCTTACACAGCGTCTGGTACCAGTGCTTTTGAACATGAGCTGGTGAAGCCACTCAGAGGGAAGGATACCTGAAACCCAACCTCCTTGGGAAGGCAAGAATGGAGTCATACAATCACATCCCATTATGTCAGAACACATATGGCATCCACTAGTACTAACAGGGTACTGAAGTCCCCACTGCACTCCCCAGTAAATCTGCACATGGAGATTATACTGAAAATCCATTTAATCACCATCCTCTACCGGAAGAGGAACCATTCATTAAAATAAAACAAGCCAAAGAAAAACAAAACCACATAAAAACATCAAACAAAAAACAACAGAACAGAAAAAAAATCCAGCTGTGTCTTGTTTGTCAGAGATAAAAATGCATGCTCAGAAGAGCAGTGGCAGTATCACAGCAGTGGACTGTTCCATCACTAAAATCAAGAAGGGCCAAGCAAATCCGGTTTGCAGAAGCAATCAGAATAATTAGCCAAGATATGCCCAGAAAAAGAACAGAGAAAGGAGAAAAAGAAATTCCTCTGGATTTTCATCCATGTCAATAAGAGAAAAGTTCATCAGAAACTTGGGCTAGAAGGCAACTTGGCTTATTTGTGATTTTTAACAGTGGGTGAAGAGTATAATGAAGACAGTGACTATCAAGTAGACAGTGAGAGATCAACTGAGCCTTGTTGAGCTCAAACAGAAAGATCAGAATACAAAGTGCAAATTACTTCTGATTTCTCTTGACAAATCTAAAGGAACACAGCATGCAGGGATGCACTCAGAAAAGGATCAAGTGCAGGATGTGACACAACTGGGCACAGATGCCAGTGATAACAAGAGATTGCTCTGCCAACATTACTAGAAGAAACACATAAGAATGTGGTCTTGGCTTATTACTCAACAGAGAAGTAAAATTATATGCAGTATATTAATTCATTCTAGATGTTTATTGCTTTGTTTGGGGTTTTTTTGCACTAACTTTCATCATTAATGTCACTTGAAAGCTGCAGTTACTATTCCTTTTAGCTTACTGCTTCTTAATCATCTGGGCCAAATGTAATACCTGCCATTTTAGAAAGATCATAATTCATTGTTGATGTTATCAACAATAGCAAGTGTCAGATAATGTATTAGTCAACAGGCTGCTGAGTGAACAGTGTGAGAGAGAGAGCTATGTGAACCAGGTCATAGCACAAGTGTACCTGAAGGTGCAGTGGCTCCTGTGACAAGGCTGAAGGTAAACTTGGTGAGCTGCATATCCCTCCTATCTGTGGGACAAAGCTGTGCTCTTGAATGGAACTAACCAACTTCCAAAAAAGCCCAGGGTGTATGCACATTCACACAGAGTGCAGAGAGAGGAGACCAAGCCCTGGAATAAAATAGGAAATGCATCAAATGACAGGATGTATCCTCACTGCAAAGAATTAGGAGAGAATAAGCAAGTGACAGACTGATAAAAAAACAAAGGTTAGCAACTATCTTTGAAAATAGGGTTAAAGGAACAAAAAAATCACAGAAGACTTGTAGACCACTCAGTCTAGAAAAATACAGGAATAAATAAATAATAGATAGGCACTTAGAAAAGTACAAAAAAGATTACCAGCACCCAAGATGTATCAGTAGTACGCCACAGGCACTGTAATTTGCTGCTGAGATGCAGTAACAGGTCTTATGGATGGATGAAATGCAATCACTGCTGTATTTTGGGGTGGCTCTTGTTATCATCTCACATAACATTCTCACAAGCTACCAGTGAATAAATGAGTTAGAAGAAATAAGCACCATATGAATGTGAACCTGCAAACTGGAACCTGGGGGTAGTTATACACCAAAACAGAATGAAACACTGAGTTGTGTTTCACAGGATCTTGTCCCAAATCTGATGCTATTTAATACTTTCATTAATAACTCAGCAGAATGAAGTATATACCTACTAAACTTTCAGAGGCATAAAGTTAAGCAAATTAAAACCATATCAAGAAAAGATTTAAATTCAAAACAATATTGCCTGGAGAAATTAAACAAAAAATTTCAATAAACAATGGTCAGAAGCTCCTTGCTGCCTCAAGAACAATTATCTGAACCCACAGAGAACGGGGAACAACTGATTAGGGAACAGTTCTTCAGAAAGTCATCTGGGATCATACTGGATCATAAACCAAACACAACAACATGCTATTGCATAAAAAGTCATCATTACAATGGGATACATTATTCTAGTAACGTGAATAAGGAAACAGGAAAAAGCAGAATGAGAATATGAAATCTTCACTGAAAGAAATATTTAAAAGCAATCAAAATACTAGTCATTCTCTTTTTGGATGTTTCAGCTGTGGTACTTCCAGTCTAAATTTCTATGATCCTATTTTGCTGGCAAAGCACAAGGAAGCAAAGCTGACATTACATTAGCTTTTGGAATTAGTAATTCTGCTGGTACATAAAACATCTTCTGCCTACTAATCCAATAAAGGCAACAAATCAAAAAGAAAAATTTGGTTTTCCTCCAACAGTGTATTACAAAAAAGAGACAAGCAATATACAGAAAATATTAGTTATAAATTAGTAGAGATTTGCCCAACTTAACCACTTGCAAATACTGCCTTGCAAATCCATACAGAAATGCTCCCCATGTGTTAAGTGCACATATGAGTATATATCACCTTAGGTGCAAATACAGCAGTCACATCCTTCCCTTTGGGCATCTAGTATATTTTAAATTGTTTGATTTCTTACTTAACTAAGTTTTGTGCATTTTCATTTACTGCCTTTTTCCATCCAAATGCTGTCTGACATAAATCCAAGCTAAAAGGTCCTTGATTCAAATGGTTTGTGATTTGACATTCCACAACAACTTTTACATAGTTTTTTAAAATTCTGTGTGGAAGCCTCAGCTATCAGAATAGGCAATATAAGGTATACCTGAATTAGCACTTGCAACTTTGTACAATATTGCTGAGACATTCCAGAATGCTAATATGAAAAATTACTATTTCTGAAATGTGATATATTTATTTAGTGTAATTAAATAAAACAAACAAACAAACAAAACAAAAAAAAATTTGAAAATACTTCCCAGAGAAGTATTTTTTTTTGTTTTCTCCTGGAAATTAAGTCTTTAGAGATCATTCTATATGTTTTACTACCTCAATACAACAAATAAAGTCTTGCTTCTTGTAAAAATGTGACTAAGTCAAGAAAAGAATGCAGCCTGGCATTGTACAGAAGCCAGCAAAATACTATATTTAGAGTCCTTTAATGGCTACTTCCTTTATTGTTAAATACAAGGAAACACTCTCCACAAAATGCTGCATAAGCATTCAATGATTTTTTATTAAGTGGCAAATGATGTAACTGATTTATTGCCTTGAGACAGAGAAATGCTTAAGATAGATAAATGCTAGGGCAGGAGGCATAATTACTGGCCACTAATATTATTTTTCAAGACAGAAAGATGATTTGTTAATAATTTTTTCAAGGTATATTCTTTGCAATTAACAACAAATGTTTAAACACAGCTGCACAGAAGGACCACAGAAGGATGAAATGAAGATACATCAAAAGCCATCCATGTAGCCCTTTCTGGTGGAAAAAGTGACATTTCTATTCAAAAGTCATCTACACTGATGACTGATCAACTATGTAAGTATCTCTGCAGTTGCAAAACACAATTAATGACATGTCTAATAGTCCCAGGTTGAAAGCTCTTCTCTCAAGTGTTTTTCTTTTAAGTATGAGGTATTCTGTGATAAAAATCTAGAATTCTCTCAATTCCTTTCCAATGTCTCATTAAAACAGTAGGAATAATTACTGGTCTTTAAACTGCCTAAACCTTGAAAGATCCTTCAGAGAAGCTGAAGGCTGTGAGGGAATCCCAAGAGGATGATTTCAAATTTCCAAGTGTTAGGGCACTAAAGCTAGTTCCTTGAAGTATATTTAACACAAACATACTAATTGTCTTGATGGTTCAGTGATCAAAAACATGAAGGAGTTGATGAAAAGCAAAGGCACAAGTTGTTCACAGATGAGACATCAGACAAGCTACCAAAGACTGAAGACAGGATCTCTCCTAGCACAGTGTAAAAAGCAGTGTAGGAAAGCACTAGATTAAATGGACTGAGAGGAACAACACAGAATGCATAGCAGTCAATACACTAAAAATGGAACCTCATCTGAAATCTTCATCTGAAAGGAGTTATTCCTTAATGAGAAAAAATTAAAAACTATCCACATCTTGTTAACAACTTCAGGACTCAAGAGTCCCTCTTTTCTCCTTTCCAGGAAGAGTCATCAACTTGCATGCACTGATATTGCTTGAGATAGAATTAATTTTCCTCTCAGCAGCAAGTACAGTGTTTATGTTTTGGATTTGTGTTGGAAACAGTGCTAATAACTCAGGGTTGTTTTTGTTATTGCTGGGCAGTGCTTACACAGAGCCAAGGCCTTTCCTGCTCTGCATCCCACCCCACCAGTGAGGAGGCTAGGGATGCACAAGGAACTGGGAGGGAACACACCCAGGACAGCTGACCCCAGCTGACCACATGGATATTCCAGACCATATGGCTTTATGCTCAGCACACACAGCTGGGGAAAGAACAGAGGAAGGGGGGGGACATTTGGAGTGATGGTGTTTGTCTTCCCAAGTCACTGTTAGGTGTGATGGAGTCCTGCTTTCCTGGGGATGGCTGAACACCTGCCTGCCATGGTGAATGAAATCCTTGCTTTGCTTTGCTTGGGCATGTGCCTTTTTCTTTCCCTATTAAACTCCCTTCATTTCAAACCCATGAGCTTTCTCACTTTTACTCTTCTTATTCTCTCCCCCATCCCACTATGGAGGCAGTGAGCTAATGGCTCTGTAGGGCTGAGCTGTCACCTGGGGTTAAAACCATGACAAAAAATTCCTTATCACATAAAGGTAAAAACCCTACAGGTAAGAGAAAGGAAATAAAACCTAATAAACAGGCGAGGATAAAGCTGCAGTGACGGGTAAGCCAGCAAGCTTAGATCACTACATCAAGAATTTAATCTCTTTGCCACTTTGATATTTTGTGTAGGTAATAACCAAATCAAGAAGAAGGTAAATAAGCAATTACTAAGTCAGTTTAGGTATTTCATATATTTAAGTAGTTGAAGTTTGATAAAATAGATCAGGGCCTTGGTTTCAAATAACCACTCTTCCAACTAACTTTCTCATCTCTAAAAATTTTCCTCTACAAATGAATTAAGACATACCCTCTGTAGTGGGATATTTCATGTATACCAAAAAAACCCCAACTTAATTATTGAAGAATTCATAGTCTTCAGTGGTGAGGTTAAAGAAGCAATCAAGAATCTGATTGTAACACATTATGAAGAAGTTTTAAAAGGCACATTATAATACGACTTCACAACTCAAAAGCTCAATTTCATCAACAGGTGCTACAGTTGGGAAAACAAACAGCAGGACTGACAAAATACAGAATAGTAATTTTGTTCATGAAATTTGACATCTCCTTGATAAATTTCAACTCAGCCTTTTAGTATTCTATTGTTCAAAAAACTGTCCCCATTACTTAAGTATTGAAGAGTTGTTAGAACTGCTGTCTTGAGTGAGTGAGGCATTTGCTAAGATGTAAGTCTTGCTAAGACTGCAAGACTGACAGCACAGATGCTATGATGCTCTTTGCATCCATGAAGTAGAACAGCACAAGTAATCTGGTATGGAATTTGACATTTTTATGTCAAATTAAACATAACCAATTTAAGTTTGAGCATTATGAACAGAATCAACTGCAATCATGGATGAGATCTGCAGGATTATTTTATGATTTAATAAAGAAAATGACACTTCTTTCCTCTCTTTAATGAAGACTTGGCTGGGGGGAGAGGAAGGTGAAAACCACTGAGAATTACCAGAAAAACTTGTTAAAACTTGTTTACAAAGAGAGCATTAAAAACTTCTGGAAAGTAAAATAACCTGGACACATTTTTACCCTTTCCATTTCCATTTTAAGCACACTACTGTCAATAAAATACAAACACTACCCAAAATTTAACTGCTACTGACTGCTCTCACTGGAATTACTGGCACTTTCTCAACCTCTGCATGCACATGAAGTTTTCACACAGTACACCCAGTTTAGTCAGTATTAAATTGCTGGCTCCACCTAGTGTTGTTCATGCCCTGTTCCAACAGGCATTCAAAAGTAGAGCCAGTCATAACACAGAACTGTGCACTACTACTGCTTGCTCCTTGGAAAAGCATCCCTCATCCACCTCACAGACAGAACTGTGCACATCCTGAGCAGCATTTGCACCAGCACTGACTGAATAGCACCCACAGCCTCTCACTTATAAAACAAGCCATCTTCCTTTCTTGTTTTCAAAATAACAAAGCACAGCTTTTAAACTCTTGTGGAGACAAAATGGGGTACCAGAAGTTGTCTGATAACTTACTCAGAACACACTTTGATTCCACTAATGAGGTAGAATTGCTGTTACTGTGACAGACCATTTCAGAATTAGAGTTGTTTCTCAGAAAAACTGTTCCTCCAATATGGACTGAGCCTAAGGAACTGCAGATAGCTCATCTACTGCTATTGTCTTTTCCTGGGGAAAGGATATCTGTCTGGACAGCACTTCTATTTGGTATCTAGGAAGTTTTTAACACAAAATGAATTTAGGCTGTATTTTATCTACCTTGATTGAAGAAACAGCTCAGCTTTAGTCAGAGCTGTGTCAGAACTGGAATGCAGACAGGGCTGATTCACCCAGTTTGCATGTAACAAAGTTTCACTACAAAGCAAAGTTTACATTTCTCAAATGCTACAATGATTTGTACTCAGTTCACCAAAATACAAGCTGCACTAACATTTAGATCTTAGGATAACTTGATTTAGTATCTGCAGACCAGAAGATACTATTTTTTTCTTATAAACACTAACATGTAAATTTGAATTTTAAGGTTCTAAAAATCCTACTACTAAAGCTACCAACAGGTAAGCAGGTACATCAGTTTTTGAATGCTTCCTAGTGGCTGAAGAGAATCAAAACTTTCTTCACACAATGATAACTACCACAGCTGAAGCCTACAGTTTTTGTCACAGAAAAATAAATCTTGTGCTGCTGTCCCCTGACACTCCTGAGTGTCTCCTCACTGGTGTCCTTCACCTGGAATTCACACTCCAGAGCCTGAAGAGTTTGCATCATGGTCCTCCAGGACCTGCTGATGCTGACTTTGGCACGACAGGTAGGTTTGGTATCACAGGGAAAAAGGGAAAACCTGGATCACCCTGCTGTTCCAGGAATCCATTCAGAAACTCACTCTGTCCTTAAAAGGTGTGGGACTTTAATTGTCAGGCTGTTTTCTTTCAGAACTTACTCCTAAGAGCCAGAAATCATCTGCAAATTCTGAGTCTCATTTTATTCAGGTGCCCTGTTTTCTTATGACAGCACTATTCCTCCACCTTATAGTGGTTTACAGTAAGCCAATTAATAACAATCTCTGGTTTTGTTTTAGCCATTATGCCTGTAAGTTTTAAAGCTGCTCACTTTATAAGCATTAAGATAAATAAATAAATTATAGATAAACCCATTTAAACACAGTGCATACTTACCTGTAAGCATTAATGTAATCCTTTCTGTGTTGTAGAAGAAAATCTTTCAGCTTTCCAATATGTGAAATCTAAATTAACAGAAATCATAATTACATTTCAGAATTATTTTCTGTTTGCAGTTCAGCATTCCACATTTCAAACATGAATTCAAAAATTTCTCACTCTTTAATTAGATAGAATCATAAAATTTACTCTTCTATACTAGAATTTTCACATTTTCCAAGCAGTCACTACATAAAATTATCTAACAAAGATATTTTGTATGAAGATCCAGATTGGATCTTCCAAAAAAGCACAAACTAAACAGTAAATATAATTACAACATTAAAAATATTAAATATGATAACACAATACATTATCTGTCAATCCAGAATTTAATGACTCCAGAATTTAATGCATAAATAAATTCATTTTGGAAGACCACAAAAGAAATTTTCAACTCTTTATTGATCAGATATACATAAGCAAGTTCAGCTATCAAAACTTTTATGGCAAGGTACTGACACTGTCCCTTCCACTTTTTCCATAATACAGTGACCAGTTTGTGCCCAAACTAAAGTAATAACTCTGATAATGATTAGTAAGCTTTGCCAGATCATACATCCCAATCAAATTTCCATTTCTGAATTTCCACCTCACTCTGGATAACTTTTGCTATAAATCACTTTATTTTCTTTGTAAGAAATCTTTACAAAGATCTTTTGGAAAGCTGAAAAAATAATCTGAAACACCTTTTGCAAACTTCAGTCTGATTTTAAAGATTTGGTGTAGCTAAGATGCTGCTTATTTTAGAGAATGGAGGAACTACAGAAGTGTAGCTTAATTCATCAGAGAAAGGAGAAGACATGATGGGGAGGGGGAAAAGGAAAGAGAATTCCATACTTCAGCAGTATATCTTTTCTGTGGCAACTTTTAAAACTATATTCTCAAATATTAATTAATAATGCAGTGTAAACAAAGCATGCAAGGAATTTTACTAAACCAAAGTTGTTTTAGTTTGCAATAAATACCATTTACTCCATGTATCTGGGGAAAAAGTATCAGAAACTGTTCAAGTCTTAAAATCCCATTTTTATGCAAATGATCTTTGCAATTAAACAAGCAAAAAAACCATAGAGAAAGAACACAATCGTTTGGATAAATAGAAGGTTAATTTCCCCAATTATTTTTTTTCAAAAGGATCACTTTGAAAAAGAAGTGCAAGGAAAAAAAAGTGCTTAATAAGACCACACTAATTTGTGCAACTCAAGATAAGTGCTTCCTTGTATAAATAAATAAGCCTCCATTTTCCTATTATTATTATTATTTAATCTGTCTTAGTTTTGCTATAATGCATCTTATTGGATAAGGATTTTAACAGTTTTCATGTTTCAAGTTTTCTGTGTGATTAACACAGGAAATTTTATCCCATTCCCAGCAATCTAGAGTTCTGTCAGTACCTTCAGGAGTTTCCCAAAGTGTGTTAGCACCATTATACAAAGCAAGAAGGGAAACACTGCAATTGCAACAACACCAATGGGGCACAAAGAGTAAGCTAAACCATTCTACAGATGTTCCTTCTCATTGTAACTTATTATTTGTACAGTTATCTCTTTCTCAGCTCACACTTGGTATGTCATCAACTTTGCTGAATAGATAAATCAAGCTTGACTATGAAAGCAAAACATCTAAAACAGTTATACAGTGTTCCAGTGTAACAATAATACTTAATAGGCAGAAAGAAAGTACTATAGAGGACAAAACAAATGTAAAATAAGAAACATTCCAAAACATTTACATTAATGCATAAGAAAACACTAAACTAGAATATAGATAAGCAAAATTTTGTAAGCAATAAATCTTAATATTACTGCAATAGCTATAATTTAGGAGTGATTAACAAGCAGAAAGAATCAGAATGACAAGCAAGAGCACTGTCTTACAGTAATTAATTCATCTAGTCACAAAGAGCATTCTATTTAGGCTAAAATTGTCATCATGCGTTTGAATTGCACTGACCCCACTTTGCCTCTCCTTCATTTGTAAAGCTATTTTCATGAATTTAGAATGACACCATTATGCCCATACTCACATCAAGCTCTTAGTTCCCAAAATTTGCATCAGAAGTGAGACTTCTTGTTTTAGTTTCCCTCAAATTCTAACAGCATCTTCTGTAACCCTGCACTACAGATATTCCTTTCACCTTTTGTTACCATGTACAACTGGCATAGCTTTGAATTCAATTTGTTATAACCATATAAACAAAATTAACTTTTTTTATTCCAAAGAAGGCTTCACTAGCATTAAAGGGAGATAATGTCAATTTTATTTTTGAAAATTTGATTGGTTTTCTCTATGATGCTCGATTTTTTGTAGACACAAAATATCCCTCATTATACAAACACAAATCTGAAGATATCTCCAGTCATCAACTTGCAATTATTCTGCAATTCTTCTCTATCAAGGCCCACCATACACTCTTTACAAAGTTACCAAGCTTCAGCCTAAAGGGAATAAAGCTTCTCCCAATTACAACTGAGTGGCTTTATTAGAATCCTACTGCTCTCACTACTGTCAAATTATTGTCTAATTTTTAGGTTTACTGATAACCAACTTCTATACATCTCTTCTTGTTTTAGAATGGTCCTTTCCCTTAAAAGTTCTGCTTCCCTGCAGTAATTCTATCTATCTATCTATCTATCTATCTATCTATCTATCTATCTATCTATCTATCTATCTATCTATCTATCTATCTATCTATCTATCTACTTCTAACTTTTGTAGCCCAGACAAATAACTCCAAGCTTTTATTTCCTTCTCACAAAACAGTTCTGAAGTTGTAAACCCACAGCTTTCCTCTGCATTTGTTCCAGTTTGTATCCGGCCATTTCCAATGTAAATGACTAGGAAGGCATTCACTGGTATTGGTTACTTTGTAACTATTTCTGCTGGAAACACCTTTTTTCCTACTATTTTTCCTAGATCCCAGTATGTATCTTGCCTTTACCCCACTGGTCCATGGCTTTTCCCTTATTAATTTTGTCTAGAGTCTGTGACTAAACCATTCCTCATCTACACTCCTCATCTATACAGCTGCATGACAAATCCACACTTTTTGCTAATTTTCTTTTTATTAAAACAGCTAAAGAATATTTTAACTTTAGGAGCAACTCATAGAGCATTTGGTCAAACCTAACTTTATCTCTGTAAAAACGTGTCCCCTTCTGCAAGTTTTCTTGGCCAGTCTGTTTTCTCACCCTGCTTTCCACTGCCTCTGGGATACATTTTTGTATCTTCTCTAATTAATCTTTCAAGTGCATCCAGTAGAATTTTAAATCCCACTTGCATTTCAGCATACCCATTTTTCCACCCTATCCATCCATCATAACTGCAACTTCCAATTTGCTCTACATGCCTGTTTTCAAAACATTTATACCACCAGTTGACACAGGTGTCAAAAGGATAGATGAGAGCAATTTGAAGAAGCACAAACACATCTTAGTATTGGCCTCTCGTCATGGTTCTCATTCTTTGCATCTGGAAATTGACTTTCTTTTCCTCTGAAAGTCTGGAGCAGTAAATAAGCCTTTCCTTCAACCCTGAAATAAATAAATTATTTCCTTTCCTCTCCCCCACCCCATCTCCCTGAGATAGGAGGGCTTAGAGAAAATCCCTTTGCAGTTGCAGCACTCTTGCACTACAAAACAACTAAACTAATCTTACAGGAAGAACACTGCTGAATTTCCAAATAACTGACATTTCTAAGGGAACCAGGGAAATGAAGTACCTTTCCTCACAATATTGTGAGCAACAGATATATCATTACAGCAACAGCCTCTTCTTGAACTTCTGTTCACTACCAGAATAGAGCTGGTTATGTTCCTTCTAACAATGAAGACGACTTAGGGAACTCCAAGCTTTCCCTCTTTCCTTCCCATTCCCACTGATACTCCCTTGGAGGTCAATACCACACCCCAAAACACTGAAATTACTTTTTTTATTTTTAAAATAAAGAACTGGTTTCTTTCATTTCAGCTCTACAAATACCTGTATCAGCACAAGGGAGGGCAGGAACTGAGCAGCACCAGTAAGATGCATCTGCCATGAATGGATAAGGTATATTTAATTACAATCTAAAAAATTCAGCATGATAGCTATCTAAGATCAGTTACTGAATCTGAAGACTCCAGGTGTTATTTAACAACTACCAAGTTTAGTTTTGATCATGAAAACCCAATTGATTCTCTACAGTGAAGCAGCAGCAGTTTGCCACTATGTGCCAAACAAAAGCATCAACATCACACAAGTAAAAAACACTATAAATTCACATTAAAGCTGTAACATAACTTTTAAAAAGTTTTCTACTTTTACTTTAGGTTCCAGTTTGCACTTGATCCTGATTGAAGACTATCTCTTTAATACAGATATCAGTGTTTTGTTGTTACTATATATTTTTTTTAAACAGCTCTTATTAAAACATAAAAGCAATTATTGCATTTAATGCAGGTCTGACACAAAAGGAAGCTGTGAATGGCTGCCATCTGCTACCACAGGTGGCATGCATAGCTCTATTTATACTTGGGGCCTGCACTAGAAATGGTAGATGTTCCCTGTTTAGAGATTTTTCTAATGATTTCAGAGCAGGCTAAGTTATTTAAAAAGATGGGAAACAGGAAAGCATTGCCTCCAGTGCAGCATCTTGATGAGACACAGAGACTTTAGAACGAAAAGCCTTCCTCCAGTCTCTTAGCAATACATACAGCATTTCTTTCCAGTCCCAACAAAGAATTGATCACTCATGAAACAGTAGGTTCCAATTTGCATGCGTTTAACCCACTGCAAGAAGCAGCAGCATTGTTTACGATTAAAATGATTGGAGTAGGTTCCCGTGACATATTGTAGAGAGAATTCAACCATGCTGAATAGTCATTTTCACTGAACAAATATAGCGTTTTATCAAATTTACCCTTCCATCAGAACAATGTGCAACCATATAAAATTGACTGTTACACTTGGCGCTGTATTGCCACTCTGGATTTTTTAAAAGGTGTACTTTGCTAAAAGAAACTTTAAAAATTATTTAAAAGCAAGACATAATAGAAAGGCTTTTGTAAAAGTTGTGAGAGACGTGGTATTTACTCTTGATTTAGCAGCACTAACAAACACTGCTGACTATAGTGCCACATTAACCCTAAAAAGAGGGAGGGGGAAAAAGCCCTGAACAAAATTTTACATTTAATTTTCCAATATGTTTGAAAAACATTACTTCCAATGTCTTACCTAAATATATTCCATCTATAGATGTATGAAAACCTGACTATATTCTACAAGCCCCTTTGCAAAAAGTGAAAATTTAAGATTGTTATAGTATTAATATCTAGAAAACAATCACATTTTCAATTCCAAACATATAGTCAAGCCAAACATACTCATTTCCTATTTCAAGAGAAATTCTGAGTTTCAGTAAGACATCAGCTTATGGACAGGAACTACATGTCTCTGACCAAAAAAAGTACAGTCTCAGTACTAGGAGGAGATAACAGTAAATAGTGTAAGAACATAAACCTGTTTTTCCAATGCCTAAAGCATATCAAAAAAAAAAAAAAGAAAAAAGGAAACTTTTCATGGTTAGTGCATGCAATGAGCATGTTTCAGAAGTCTGGAGTAAAACCCAGACAGAAGAGATATTATAAATAGAAGCACAATTTATATTAAATAAATTTTAAAATAACAGCTTTGGCTCTTACCTAAACTATTACAATTGAAAATTAGTAAAGGCTTTGATGCAGAAATTACTCCTACAGAGAACTTTTCCAGTACAAACTACCTTTGAATAGATATACGACCTTTTAAAAATACAACACAAGACAGGCCAGGTTCCACACTGGTTATATTTTACCTAGATTATATTTTAAGCACTGACAGCCCATTTTATCAACACAGGCTCTTGCTGGATGTTTGCAGGATTTTTGTTTTTAAAATACTGTTACTTGGACTCCACATTTCAGAACTGGAACCTTCAAAAGATGAAATTATATAATTCGCTGGTAGAGACATGTAACAGAGATGAAACCAACTAAATTCAAGCGAAGTTTGAATGAGGAGCCGGCACTCTGAATTTAATCTTAGAGGATTTGCTGGCGGGTCTCCAGCACGCCATGAGGTGGAGCTGTGTCCCCAGCATTGGGGACACACCGGCTGCCTCCACACCCCACCCGGCCACTTTGCAGATGATTTGTCTCTTGAGGGGATACATTTGGTTTAGGTTTCCCCAGCAAACGTGAAAGTTTCTAAAATAGGTCACGCAGATCAATTGCTCTTGTAATCTGAGACCCAAAAGAGCAAATAATATCTAAAGTGTGGCGTGGGGGTGGCCCGGAGCTGGAAGGGGGAACAGGAGGCGAGGAGACAGCCAGCCTGGCTACCTCTAATCTCAGGAAAATTGTGACTTTGTTCAGTTTCTGCTTTACATCAGCATATATGTTACAGCAGCAGCAACGGGCAGAGAAACATTATTTTGTTTTTTGCATTTTATTAGTAGTCTTGCATGTGAAGCAAAGGAATTAACCAAGAATGGGGCGAGTCGTTGCCAAAAGGTGTGGTATATGGGATAAGAACTTTCAAAACTGAATTAATTGAATTAAAAGGAAGAGTGAGGCTACTTAAAACTTCAAGGTAAAGATGGTACAAAATTTTAAAAATGTTTTTTAAAAATGTTCAATATTATCAGTAATTTTCTGTTTTAAAACAACATAATTTTTTTAAATATAAAATGAAAGCAAAATTTTAAGGAAACATCGCAGAATTCCACACTTAGTCATTGTGGAATATTGGAAGTTAAAACCTGTCTGCAGAATACCACAGGCAGTACTTGGTGCACATTAACAAAGCAATTAAGAAACCTTTAAACTGCAGTAAGAAGCAAAGCCAATTTCCTGACACCTTGTCTGGAATAGAAAACAGTTGCTTAATAGCAAACTGTCAAAAAGGAAAAAGTAAAAAAGCACTGTCTTGTACATTAAAACAAAATAAAAAAAAACAACCCCCAGCTGGCTCTAAACCATTTTTAATCTTTTTTTCTAGCTCCTGCTTTACTTATTTTTATATATACTGTGGTTCAAAAATTGTCTCATTTATGCTATAGTCAGTTTACACTTAAATATTTTGCCTCTAAAGTGCACTTTAGATCTGCATTTGTTATTTTCATTTTTTATTCACTGTTAATTACCTGCAATGAAAAATTTGGTAGTCAATAACTCACTATCAGCCTAAAGGCCTCACATTTCACCTTACTATGTTTTCCATAGAAATAATCCAGAGTTAGTGTAAGATTCAGTCAAACATATCAAGAAAATAATTTTTCTTTCAATTTTGTGACACAACTGCTAACATTTGTCATTTCAGACTCTCCTAGTAAGAATCAAACAAAATTAAGACCCCAGAGCTCAAAAACTCTGGTTCCCCACTGACCACAATAAAGACTGGAAGTACACAGTATTATCACTAGTGAAGGGTTTCAGTGGAATGTTTATTGGGGATAAGGTTGATAAATGTTTTAAAAATGTATATGGAATTGACAGCAAACTCCACTTGTGTAGAAAAATTACTTTGAAGTCACTGATTTATTCTTTTTTTAGGAAATTATCCTCAAATATATTGTATATCCTTAAAACTCTTTTTAATGCTTTGTACTTCAGGCATTTGTAAACAGAAGGGGAAAATAGTCTTATTTTTTAGGTTAATTACTTACAAATACTAAATTTCAACTCCGAAGCAGAAAAATGACACACAAACTTTAAGATAGAGGAGGTCCATGTTAATTTTGTCACTGTTTTCCTTAGCTCTTGTGGGAACACCCTGGTTTGGCACCATTACATGCAGAAGCACATCTAGATATTCTGAAAATGGTCTGTAGACTGTCAATAGGAACATGAGATGACCTGAAAAAATTAACAGTAGGCTTCCTACAATGTAGCATCATGCTAAATGGTTTTAGCAACTTGTTTTCATTTATTGTCAGCATCAACAAATACTTTCAATAAAAAAAAAAAAGAGCAGAACATCTGATTTTAATAAAATTTACTATTTCCCTTTTTCTTGTTTATTGTCAAACTCTAATCATAACTCCCTTTAACACTGATATTTTTACACAATCATCCAAAACCTCATTGACTAAAACATATATCCCACAACAATTGTGGGGAATGTTTTGGTTGAGAGATACAAGGAAATTGGTCAAAACACGTATTTGTAATAATTGGCCTTTACCACTGCTGTTGAAAATGCTCCATTTACAACCTTTCACTAACTGCATTCACCATTGCTTCTGTCCTTCTGTAAAAGATATTTCCCTTGTCCCTTGTTCTCACAATCTGAGCTCATTTTAGTAGTAAATTTTCTTGACTGACAGATGTTCTACAATATAAAGAGAGAGATGCCCAGTCTCACTTAACAGATACTCAGTAATAAATGGTTACTCTTTCTGATCATTCTTATGAAATCTTTTGATTTTCTGAAAGGATTTTGCAGTGCAATTCAGAGAGTTCTATGTGCATGTGCTTCACTTTGTGAAGCCGGGAACAAGCTGAATCTGTTTGAGTGTAAACCATTGCGGGGCACCGCAGGAGCTGAGCCCAGGAGAGAGGCCGGGTCCGGGATGGGGGCTGAGCTCCGGACAGGGGGAGCTGAGCCCAGGACAGGAGCTGAGCCCGGGACAGGGGCAGCTGAGCCCGGGACAGGGGATGAGCCCGGGACAGGGGGAGATGAGCCCGGGACAGGAGCTGAGCTCCGGACAGGGGGAGCTGAGCCCGGGACAGGGGATGAGCCCGGGACAGGGGGAGCTGAGCCCGGGACAGGAGCTGAGCCCGGGACAGGGGGAGCTGAGCCCGGGACAGGAGCTGAGCCCGGGACAGGAGCTGAGCCCGGGACAGGGGGAGATGAGCCCGGGACAGGAGCTGAGCTCCGGACAGGGGGAGCTGAGCCCGGGACAGGGGCAGCTGAGCCCGGGACAGGGGGAGCTGAGCCCGGGACAGGGGATGAGCCCGGGACAGGGGGAGCTGAGCCCAGGAGAGAGGCCGGGCCCGGGATGGGGGCTGAGCTCCGGACAGGGGGAGCTGAGCCCAGGACAGGAGCTGAGCACGGGACAGGGGGAGATGAGCCCGGGACAGGGGGAGATGAGCCCGGGACAGGGGATGAGCCCGAGACAGGAGCTGAGCCCGGGACAGGGGATGAGCCCGGGACAGGGGGAGCTGAGCCCGGGACAGGGGATGAGCCCGGGACAGGAGCTGAGCCCGGGACAGGGGATGAGCCCGGGACAGGGGGAGCTGAGCCCGGGACAGGGGGAGCTGAGCCCGGGACAGGGGATGAGCCCGGGACAGGAGGAGCTGAGCCCGGGACAGGGGATGAGCCCGGGACAGGGGGAGCTGAGCCCGGGACAGGAGCTGAGCCCGGGACAGGGGGAGCTGAGCCCGGGACAGGAGCTGAGCCCGGGACAGGGGATGAGCCCGGGACAGGAGCTGAGCCCGGGACAGGGGGAGCTGAGCCCGGGACAGGAGCTGAGCCCGGGACAGGAGCTGAGCCCGGGACAGGGGATGAGCCCGGGACAGGGGGAGCTGAGCCCGGGACAGGGGGAGCTGAGCCCGGGACAGGAGCTGAGCCCGGGACAGGAGCTGAGCCGCCGCCACGGCCGCGCTCCCTGAAGCCGCCGCCAGATCTGAGCCTCGCTCAGGCTCCGCAATCCCTCTGCCAGGCCCTTCCCACCCAGAGCTCCACAATTCCGGTGTGTTTACATTCATACACTCATACCGATACAGAGCACGAACCTACACAGCACTATGCTGTCTCAAAATCCTACAACTCTTGTCAAATGCTATTCAGAGGGGCAAGTGTTTTCCTGGATTTTTATCATTGGTACAATAATGTTCTTAGTGCAAAAATACTTCTACTGTGTTTCAACACCTTAATTTGTATTACACAGACTGAATATTACTTCAGTGGTTGCTCTAGCATTTATACCAAATAAGTTTCTCTTCCACTACAACGCCCAGTCAGAAATGAGATGTTTACAAATCCTTATGTAAAGATATACATGTGTAGATCAGGCATAAAAACAATAAATAAATATACTGGAAATAAGCCAGTTCTGTACACATTAAGATTTTAATTCAAGTGCTTTATGGGATCAGCATAAAAATTACAACAAAGGGCTCTTTCTGCCCCCTTTTCTCATGTAACAGGAAACCCCAAGAGCTGGATCCTCTGCCCAAAGTGGTAAAACTTCCTGGGCCCTGGTAGCCTTAAGACCTTCCATGGCTGATGCGGAATGAAGCACTGAGAGAGGCATTCCCATCCTCAGGAAACCCAGACAGAGCTTCTCCATCAGGCACACACATCTCCTCCTCTGCCCCACTTCAAATGCTCTGCTTCACTTTTTCTGAGCAAGCCACTAGTTTGTTAGAGCACCTAGGAAATAGTAATGTACGAAAAAAACCCCTCCTTCATTCTTGGGGAAAATAACTTTTCCTCACTAGTCCTCATAATAGCAAACTGAGGTGAGGAGAAATACAGAAAAAAAAAAAACAAAAAAACCAAAAAACCAAAAAACCAAAAAAAGGGATATTCCTTTTAATAACTCTTGGACCAGAGAGGAATATTTATAGTCAATCTGAAATCCCAATATTATCCAGTTCTCTTCATCCCATCCCTTTCTGAGAAATGAGTGTCTTATATATTGTTATCAAGGCAAATCATGACAGGTTCTCAACTCTACAGAAAGTAGAAGTTTATAAGAGCAGAAGCAAGACCAAAAGCATCACAGAACCTTATCTGGTTCCCACTCAAGAATCTTCTGGCAAGTACAAGAGAAGAATCTCTTTAGGGCACACTGCCCCTCTGTATTTCCAAATGACCATTACACTCCCAAAGTAACATATGAAGTGTCCAAAAAAGTATCTCTGAACCCCAGGATTTGCTCATCACAAAATGCTTTTCATGCTGGTTTTCATCTGCCTAGGGGTATTTGCAGCTGTCTGGCCTAGAAATGAAGATGCCCCCACCATGGTGAGAATAATTTCTATAAAAATTTCTCTCATTAAAAACTGTTTTCAGAATTTGTAAGGAGAAAGTTTTAGCTGTAATTAAAAGGGAAATCAATGTTATTCTCTCACATGTGAGTAGTACTGACAATTCAAATGTGTATTATTAATCACTGAAAGCAGAAATCTCTGACAAGATTTCAAGTTGTGAACTAAGGCACTTTTCCTTCCTCACTTTTTCTCAGCCATGAATCTCAGAAAGATTTTTTAAATGTTCACTTCCTGCAATTTTGGTAATTTTAGAGTATAATTATTTTTACATTTTTATGATGCCTTTGGGGTATCATTACAAATATTTTTTAAGCATTTAAACTTAAAAAAATAAAATTAAGTAATAGCTTCTCTTGAGGAGAGACTGTCAGTCCTGTTTTGAATAAACAATTCCTTTTAAAGGCAATCTAGAGATTTATATCCGCTGTAACCATAGAAATTAATCTAGAGTTTAAACAAAATAGACTAAAACATAATTTATTTAATGAAAATCAGAACGGTGCTATTGCAAATGAAAGTTGGGTTTCTGTTTTTTTAATTCAACAGACAGCTTTGTATGCAATTGTAAGATTTTACTTGATGGGCTACTTCTTACAACTTAATCATACTCATTTAACCAATTTGAACAAAGCATTCAGATATCTGAGTTTTAATTTTACTTGATATAAATGCCAATCACTAAAAAAAAAAGAAGCTAAGGATTTTCAGATTTAAAAAGCTAAAATAAATATATGAAACATTTTTAATTCTAAGAGCAATCATGAGAAACTGCTTTGACATTGCAAGACCAACACGAACACAGCACAAAAATTTTTATGAGTTTCTCATATAAAAACTTTGGAAATAGCAGAGAATAAAAATGCAAAAACTGGAAAGCATTTTATATGTCAGCATAGCTAAAAAATGTTCAGAAATAGTGGTTCCTATAGACTAAGTATTTACAAGTTTGCCTGAAACATTCCAGCATGCTGACCCTCAACAACAATTGTGCTGCATAAAGAAATTCAAGGTTAAACTAATTAAGTATTTATAGGTCAGTCAGGTAAGAGTTAAAAGAGCAACAGCATTCACTGTATTTTCAAAAAGCAAGGAAAAGAACTTGAAGTTCACATTAGGAAACACTGATGTGCTTTACAATGAAACATCAAAATAGAAAACATAGCCCAAAATCTAGAAAAATTTCACATCACGATAGTTTCCTGTGGGAACATCTGTCATAGCCATGTAAAGTTGTGAAAAATACTGAAGTAACAGTAGAAAGAAACTTTATCCAAAAAATGCAGTTTAACAGATAATGTCTCTAATTCCTGAATTTACAATAAATTCTGTGGCACTTTTGGTGGCTATATAATCTCTATATAAGTCACCATGTAAGCCTTCCTTGACAACAGGAAATAATCAAACCATATCAGGAAAATAATAAAAATAAATAATACAGCTCAGCCTTATTTACAACTAAACTATGAACTCAATTATTCTATCTATTATACAGTCACAAACACATTAACAAACAAGAGAAAGAAAAAAAAAATAAGGTGCTTAAAAGATGAAAGTTTCTAGTAAGACAGTAACTGTTCATAAACCAGAGTACAAACTCTGCAAACCTCAAGAGATATGAGCTTCTGGTCTCCTCTTAACTCAGCCTGTAGGAGAGAATGATCTAGGAGACTCAGCCAAACCAAGGCTCACATGGACTTAAAGCTTGGCTTGTAGTGCAAAGACCAAAAGAGAGTAATTGAAGTGAACTTTGCAAGACCATGCAAGACACCTCAAAATACAACAATCTGTTCTTATCTCTTAGTTAACCTGTATCCTGCAAATGGCTACCATTCCCTGCAACATATTACTATTTTCTGAAAGTGTTTTATCTCCCTCTAGAAAGTCTCAAATTCATAGGACCACAATTTCCCATAATAGGTGGCTTTTTGATGGTACACATCCACAGAAAACACACAGTGTGTATACAGAGACAGAAACAAAAACTAAGGCAAAACCAAGACAAGAGAACAAAAGAGTTGGCTGAAATAAAATGAAATAGCATCTGTACTGAGACATAGCACCACTGTATACTGCTGCATTAAGTCTCAGGTTCCAGTCAGCAGTCAAATCCAAAAGGCATCCAAGAAGAGAGGGCTGCAAACTACAGCATTATCCCCTTGGCTGCTCAGGAAAGGAACATGGTTTACATTCTGAAACTACTTAGTGCCCAGCCAGCCGTGAGACAATCTTGGGAAACACGATGGTGGCACAGACACTGACATGTGTTTAGTGACAGATTCCTGCTCACAAGGACTTTGCAGTGAGAGGCACATTGGCTATCCAGCACCTAAGAACACTGATCTAAGATCACAGAAACCACCAGAGCAATGAAAAAAGATTGTGCTTACTCTATAAACTCTGATGAACCAGAAGAGCTTCAGAAGACAAAAATCTATTAAAATACTTATTCTGCAAAATTAATTTCAGATCTTATTTTACTTGAAACACTCTGTTAGAGAGAATAAAACAGCAATTACTTTCCCTTGTCCGACTTTTTATTTCACAGGCAACATCATGGTTTTTTAACAGTTTGGGCACACACATTTCAGAGATTCAACCATTTTCATAGAGACCTTCCTTTCACAACTTTCTGCTGATATACATATGGCCACTGCTGTAGCATGTGGGGCAAGGACCCATCAAGTAACTAAACCATCCCCATGTCAAAAAGTAAAGACACAAAAACTGTCCAGGAGCTTACAGACTAAGCTGTAAAACTTACTAAAATGCTTTGTGTTAACACTCAGTTAATAAACAGTTTCACTGTATCTCACCAACTCATACACAGTGAAAAAAAAAAATATCAATGTTACTTCCGTCTTTTGCCATAATAATTAGATTGTCCAGGTTGAGTTGCAGTACCTAAATGCTACTGCATTGTGAGGGCAAATAACAGGACAACTGGATGAAAAATACTTGTGTTTCAGTAGACAAGCATACTGAGAAATTGGAGTATCTCCTGTAAGATGGATACTGGTTTGTGTACAATTTTCACTCAAGGTTAGACTAAAATGCTATTGCAATTTGCCACAATGTATCACACCTCTTACATGAATTAGTGAACAGTCTCTCATGTCAAGGACAAAAGTGGTACTACATTTTCCAGTTTCTATCGGGGTTACAAAGACCTGATTTAACAAATGTCATGCTGCTGCTCAACATCTCTGGTGTGCATTACAGATGAGTCAGTATTACTGAAATATATTTCATCAGTATTTCTGTAGTCTGCTCATGCACTGGCATGAGCTTAAGGGAGAAAGGTAAACATGAAGTACCTCCCTGCTGAGGAGCTATCTCATTAGCAACTTTAAGATGAAAATGTTATGGCTATGAATCACAACTAGAATGTGAAAACTTAATACTAACAAGAGAATTTATCATACAGAGACTGATCAAGATTAAGTGGTAAATGCCAAGCAGATATCTGACTATGAATAAATGGAACAGGAGCTGGTAAAGCTCACTGTGACACAAGGGTGGAAAAATAAGAGAAACACTTAAAAGTGAAGGAAAGGAAAAATTGCAGATGGAAAGGCTAATAGAAACAGAAGGGCATGGTCTGAGGAAAAGAGTGAAAAAACATGAGAAGTAAGGTACAACCAAGCTGAAGTAATAATTACAACTACAGTGCAAATGAGAGAATAGATATCAGAGACACAAGAGCCTAGCATGTAGTGGAAGAAAGGACCCTTATTTAATAAACCAAAAGAACATAAACTCTGCACTCAAAAGGGAAAGAAACAAACTTCAAAACTGATTATTAAATCTCTTAGGATGTAAAATATTCTCCTTGAAAGTGTTCAAAATAGCCTAAACAAAACACTTTATGCTAGCAAGGAGAGGGTTAACCTGACCTCGTGTTTTCATAACACGTTCTACTCCTTGGCACATCAGCACTAGAACCAGAGCATTCCAAAATTACAATTTTTCCCCACAGAAAGAGCACTAGAACCAGAGCATTCCAAAATTACAATTTTCCCCATAGAAACACACAACAATTTTAAATGCCTGCAGCTTTAATGTCATACCAATGGAAAAGCACATTGCTGAACACAGTGTACAACAGTGGTACATCCTTGAAGTCAGGATATCTAAACTAGTTGGCAGATATTTAATCTTTTTTGTCCTGAATGTTCTTCAGTCCCCTACAGAGCAATTCAAATGTGGTTCCTGCATAAGCAACTCAAGTGTCTGACTACAGCATCAATAAGCATGGAAGAGACAAAAATGAGTAAGGATAAAAGAATAAAGAGAAGGAAAATAAACCCCAGTGTCTAAATAGAAAGTTTTACTCTACTAACTTTGTTTAGTTCTATCTCGTTGCACTGTATTGAATTAGCTGTACTGGGACATCTTACGTAGCTTAAGTAACTCAACATGATTTTTCTTTTATTTGAAATTTTTTGAGGAATCTGCACTTACGAAAGTTTTCTAAAAGCATAACTTTAATGACTGCAAGCATCCTTTTATTGCTTAATTGACATTATTAATACTAATTAATGTAACAAATGGAGCCAAGAAAAGGAAAAAGTCCAAAAAGCGATAGCTGGACAAGACAGGAAAAAAAAAACGAAGGAAAAATTATTTATAAGTTTCACACAGATGGCACTTTGAATTTCTTTGTCTTATACAACAAACCAGATAGCGAAAGGAGGAAAAAGCCTCCCTTCTACTGCAGAAAGTAAAACAATTTGTGGGCAACAAAATCATCCTCCTTGTAGTTAATAGTTTCTTACCAGTTCAATAAACAAGTGTCTACTAATTCTATAATGTATAGAAAATCAGACAGAAAACAGGAAATACTGTAAAAAGGGAATCAAATGGAGTGCAAATTAAGAATACCAACAATAAGAAATAAGTGACACCAAAATTGCAACAGATTTCAACAGAAATCTATGACAAAATACAATAGACAGAACCAGAAAGAAAAACACAAGTCAAAAAGGTATGAGTTGGAAAAAAACAAATGAAGAAAGAAAAGTTACTTTTTTTTAAATAAGTGAAACAGGAGAAAACAGGGTGACTCCTGAAGAACCTAAATTTTTTTCCAAAGTTAATACCAGGAGTTCTAATAAAGTTAATAGTCCCTTTAGATTTAAAAAGGATCTTACAAGGGGAATTCAATGCATTTCCTTGAGCAGAGGCAGCTAAAGATGCGTGCCCTCCCCGGGTCCAGCTGCTCCGAGGCAGGGGACACGCACAATTGCAGGAGCTGACTCGATGGTCTGCTTTGAAGACAGCCGACACACAAACATCCGCTGAAGCACAAAGGACAAATACTTTCACTTTCAAAATTTCTCTTTCCATTAAACTAAAAACAGTTGTTTTCTTAATACTGTTTGTATCTTACACTACAAATACAGTGTATGCAATGCACAGCAGAAAATCTATCAGGCAATGTGAGAATGCAAGTGAAAATTGACAGTAGTTTCCTGCAACAGTCACAAAATACACTTTGTTCATTTTCAAATGAACAAAGAGATGCAACTGAACCAACCAACCTTCACTTGAGAAAAACATTTGGTGTGGTCATGAATAATCTTGGGACTACAAACCAGGTTTTTTTTTTCCTGTAACACAACTGCTGTCTATTGCAGCCAGCATAATTCTTAAGTCACTGTTAGTAGCCTTAGAATTTGGGGCCAGTAGTGTCACTACCCCTTAAAATTAAAATTATCCAGATTCCAATAAACACAGTGCTAAGTCTAGACTTGTCATTTCAGGTAACCTGCAGACTACAGCTACTGCCTTAGTTTACTCTCACAACACACTCATTTCTGTTGTTGGTCTTAAATGCTTTAATTTCTGAAGTTCTGTGCAATGCTGAAGCTGTGTGAAATGAAATGGAGCAAAGGAAACAGATTCTGCATCTTGGTCACAGCAGATTTTTCCTATGAAGCTGTAACACAGAATTATTAAAAATTCAGAAACTTACATCAACCATCCCTACTTTCCACTGCAGTCTGGTGGTACATTCTATGGCAGCATAAAATTTAGTAGAATTTCTAGGTGAATTTTATTTCTTATGGTCATAACGATAATGAGGAAGGAAAAGAAGTGCTGGGGACTTACTGGAAACTGATTATGGTCATATCTTCTATGATAAATCTGCTAATACAAATATGATTGAGCAACAGATGATGATGCTATTAGCAACAGATGAAAGGTTTTCTTGGCTCTTGATGTGGAGTTAAGGCAGGGAGAAATAAAGAACTTCCCAATGCCCTTGTAAATAGTGTTTTGATGAAGGACTGAACTTTTAAATTTGAATTCCTGACTTCTGAGTGCATTACACTCCTTCCTTTTTGAGAGGGGAAATAAACAAAAAAACAAACTAGACTGATACTATATACTACTACATTTTCTGATAATACATTATTACAAATTATGCTTTAAAATAATGATTATTAATAAAATTTTATACATTTCCATGTTACCTCTTCAGAACAGTATAATTCATCCCAAAAACTACTATAGACTAAAAAACCAAACCAAACAAACAAACCAACCAAACACCTCCTACCCAAAAAAACATGCCAAAAGAGAAATATGCTTACAAAATATGTAGACAAAATACATTCCATGCAATCTCTTGGGCTTCAGCTTTATGATCAACGCAACATTCATTAGATCATTTTTTTCTTCAAGTGTTACAAAGAAAGCCAATTAAACATCAAAAGATTCCTGCTTGTCACGTCAAATTTACTACTTACTGGAACAGTGTGCTTTATTCATCAAGTATGTGTTGACTTGGATGTCATCATGAACCACATTCTTAACTAATTACAGCAACTGCTATGAAATACTGATTATTATTAAGAACAAGTAAGTTAAACTAATTATCATAGGCTTCACTTGCCAAGAAACACCATTCTATCAAAAGCAAACTGCACAATTAAAAGTTAAAAATAAAGCATTTATTCTGTTCTTAATCATTGCTCCTCCACTGCTACTGAAGATATAAGAAATGTTCTCCAGTAACAACCCCATCCTGTGCGCTGCTCTGGGTTCTGCAAATGCCACAGCTTTGCTGGAAAGAATGCCTGCCCAGAGAAGGCTGCTCAGAGCTGTCCTGTAAGGAACAGCAACACCATGCTGGAAATGTTATGTCAGACAGTGAATGCAGCACGAGATTCCTCTCAGCAAGATGGATATGATGTTATATTATATATTACGTGGTTTGCTCTGCTTGTGGGAGAATATTAAAAGATGCCTGGACTTCAGCTTGGTGGTCACAGTGATAATTCACATTAACTGCTATGACTTGTAGCTGTGTAAGTATTTTTTAACACTACCTGTGATGAACAGATATTTTACTTGCTTTAATGGAAACAAATTTAAAAAACAGTTGAAGATCTATTTTCAGCACAGTTGTTAATCTGCGTCAACTACTGGTAATATTGCAGTCAGGTAGACTGGGCCGATTTTTCTAAAAGAGCCAAAAACATCAAAGGTGGGTGTTTTAATCTGAATATCAAATATATGGATATGAGCACAGACATTAAATTACATAATTTTGTTCTGAGTATTTCATAATTTCATTGTGGCAATATTAAAGATTCAAAAGAGCTGTTTAATCCACTTTTTTAAAATTTAAAATTATTTATACAGTAAACTCTTAGGACTTGGTGTCATTTTACTAACTTCACTGGAATAAAAAATGTCACCAATAAATACTAAGTCAACAATAAAAACCTTCAACTAGGTAGCAAAATAAATCCTTTAAAAACTATCAAACTATGCTAAAAAAATTAGATATAAATTCAAGTTTTAGACTGTGGTCAATTGAGGTCTAGACAAAACCCTATGTTTGTTCACTGCCTAGTCTCCAGTCTGCTCCAAGTTTGAAAAGGTAATTGAACTCAGTCTATAATTACTGGATTAGATACAGATGGGCTCTGTACATTTCAGGGGAGGAAAGAACTGTTTTGATTCATTTTATGATTGCCTGTAAGGTCAGACTTTTCAAAATGTACTTTCATCTGTTAAATAGTTTCTCAAAGTCCCAGGGGGACATCTTCAATAACTGATGTTTTAAGCAATTTGAGTCTATCAGATCCAGTCTTTGAATGTAATATGCTGTCCATTTTCTAGAATTATAAATGTGCATGTAGGTTAATTGCTACAACTCAGAGAGAGTTTCAAAACTACATTTTTTTCAGAAAATTGCTAGTTTTACCCAACAACTGTTATGCATAAATATTTTCAGAATTATTTTGGTTTGGGATACAGCATATCTTTGGAAATACAAATAAGTGACACAAATTAGAAATGTCCTTACTCATAATGCCTTCCCATTTGGGGAATGCTCTCTTGGGACCCAAGCGAACAATATTTGAATAGTCTCAACTAAATCAGTTCATTTCTTGCAAAACAACAACAAAAAAGATAAATATATCTTAACAAAAAACCCTTAAAAACACTTGAAAAGGCTTCTTTTTTCCATAATCTCTTATTTGAGCTTTCACCCTCACTCTCAGTCAAGAAAAAAATGTGGAACAAACAATGAGCAAACATTAAACTTCCACTCAGCTAAGAATTTTTTGCACAGTATTTTCTGCAATTAAATCAGCCGTAACTCTGCAGCCTGTTTCAGTACAACCAGGATTTCATCTTGCATCATTCAATGTCTTGCTTAGTTAACAGTTCAAATGCTCTGCAAAGGGAATCTAGCTCTGCTCTCAGGGACTCTCAGAGCTACTGTAATACCAATTTAAAGCAGAAAACACACCATGCAATCAGAAGCAATATAATAGTTCAGTTCATAGTCTTAAAAGAGGTAGGAAACTTAATTCCAAGCAACTTACTAATTAAGAGTTTCAGTTTCTTTATATTACAACAATCCTCTTCCTTATAAAATTCCAATAAGAAAATATTTTTTTGTTCAAACATAGATTTGTGTTTAATCAACAACAATATCTCACTGGCAATAGTCTCAGTCAAACCAATTATCTTTGTAGGATCTATATCTAGACATCTATAGAGTTGTTCTGCCAGAGCCTTAGTCTTAAAGCACCAGCAATGAAATAATTGGAACTCTGTTAATGTAATCTCCTTTGTCTCCAGGTGGGCTAATGAAAAAACATGTTATCTCATGTAATTTCCATGATTAATGTTTTATTCATATTACTTCAGAGTTGTCCACAAGAGGGACAAAACCTGCAGGCAGAACCAACCACCACAAAGCCCCAGCAGAAAGACACATTCTAATAACTGAATTATTTGTATGCCTGCTCAGACAGAAGATCCTGTCCATCATCATCAAACTGCACAGAATTCCCACCATAACTTACAAGTCTCACCGAAAAAAGAAACTTGTTCTGCTGCATTTTGAGAACTGATTGATACAAATCAGTTTGTTCAAAGCACTTCAATCCATGTAAAATGCCTACAAGCAGACTATGGGTTTCAGCAATAGTAGCTCTTTTTTAAATGTAAGAGCATCAGTAGCAACCTTGTATAAGGAAATAATAATGGGCTTTGAAACAAGCATGCAATTTTACTCAAAAGATAAAAACCATCAATATTTGCATATCTTCTTCCACCACGTCCCTAATGAAGGTTTTAAATGCATTTCTTTGAAATAATACTCACATATAGAATTTGCATGAGGTGCATAATTCAGTAATTTTCCCAATCTTTACTTAAGAGCTATACAGAAAAGGCTTCTTCTCCTTCACTGTAAGCAACAAAAAGTTTCCTTCAAAAAATAAACATGCCTTATTTCCCCTAAAATATAAAGCTGTATTTCAAGAGTTATGTGGGAATCCATATACTCCACATACTATTCCTGAAACTTCTGTTATTGTTTTAGACAATAAATTGTGAAAAAATGCTCAAGTAAGTGAAATAGTCAGGCCATAGCACCACACATTCTGTATGCTGTAATACAGCAGAAAATAAATACAATATATGAAGTTACACTAGGTCACATTTTAGACCAACTAATTAGCTCTTTGATATTTTTTCCTTTTTCTTCTCCTTCACATTTTCACTATCTGTAATAAGCATTTTCCTGTATTTGCTGTACACTCCTTTACATCATATTCAAACCCATGAGAAACAGTATCTGAGCTCTTGTTAGTATTTCCCATCTACACATTAATGGATTCCACAATGAGATAAAAGTTTTGGGATGTGAAAGCAACATCATAAAGAAAAATAAAGTGTATTCTCACGAGCTCACATTATGTTGTATCATTGTGTCTTTACACAATCTTTTAAAACAAAAGAAAGATATCCAATTCATGTATATTAAACTGAGTCTGTATACAGACTACAGTGATGTAGTACTATTTAATCAATGATCACCTCACATCAGTTAATGATTCCTTCAGTCCTAAAAAACAATAAAATAAAATAAGTTTCACCGTCTTTGGACATCATTCATCGTCTAAAATCTGTGAGGAAGAAATCTGAACATTAAAAAAACATTAAAAAGTCCTTGCTTATTTCACAGCAACAAACTTCTGTGGTAGATTAAGCACCCTGTGAAATCTAATACAGCTATTTTATTTAAGAAATACTGTATCATGATTTGCTTCCCCTAAGTTCATTTATTATTAAAAATGAAGAGAGAACACCCATACA
Organism: Erithacus rubecula; assembly: GCF_903797595.1. Classification (NCBI taxonomy): domain Eukaryota; kingdom Metazoa; phylum Chordata; class Aves; order Passeriformes; family Muscicapidae; genus Erithacus; species Erithacus rubecula. The sequence continues at coordinate 11,454,178 of NC_136687.1, read as the reverse complement.
TTGGCACAGTCCAAGGTCAGACTGATCAGAGTCACAGGTCACTGGAGCAGTAGTCTGAGATCTGGAAAACCAGTATCCAGTTCCTTGCACTGGTATGAAGCAATGTCCTGTATGTAAAAAGGAATTCCAGAGCCTTCTCTCTGCATTATTTACTGCATTATTTGTTGGGTACTGTATGCATTTTGAAATACATGCACTTGACTAACAAGATTTCAAGTGTTGCAGAATCTACCAAATCAAGTATCAGCTCACTCACACCTCAAATAATGCAAACTACTTGCAGCACTGTATCTTACTTTGTTTCTTCACAGGATTCGGAAGAAAACAGAGACTCTTTCTCTTGTAATTATGTGTCATACCAGAATAAGGTTAAAGGATTCCTCACTACAAGGCAGATTTTTCAGACTTTAGATCATTTTTGTAACTGTTTCTTTAAAAAAAAAAAACCTCAAACCCAACAAAGCAACATCCCACCACTACCACACTTCTGAAAAACGCTGCCATCAGACACAGCATTTCATCATTTCAATAGTGCTATACACTTTCCCTTTAAGTGAACATTGCCTCTATGTTTCATTAAACTTACATCTTATAAAAACGTAAGTCCCATTATTTTGGTATTGGCTTCTATGTGCAATATTTACTAGGAGACAAAAAAACCAAATTAGGTCCTACTACACCCACAACCAGAATCAATACACCCTTACACATGCAAAGGTAATATAATGCCCAAGAAATACATAAATGTATTTCATATATGTACATTTGCATATATGTAATAATTTTTCTATAGAGTTAAATGAGGAATGCCTCAAGCCTACATGAAGTAGCACTTTCTCTCAAACATCATGGAAGAAACTGCAGCTGGCAGTGTGATCACTGTCCAGCTGAACAGACCTAAAGAAAATAACATATAACAAAAACAACTGAAGAAAAAAGAATTTTAAGTTAATCAAAAATTTGTAGCTGTCACTTGAAAACCAGTATGCAACAAAGTTCTGAAAGAAGAATATCCCAAGAACACACACATCTGTTTAATATTACAAGCAAACTGTCAACATCCTAAGTGAAGATTTAATTTAATATTTTTTCTTTCTTGATGTTTTACCTTTAGTCAATTCCTTGTGAGAGTATCAGCTTTCTGTAAGAAACTGTTAGATATAAAGAAATGTTATTGTAGCATGTTTATAAAATCATAGTTCGAGAACTTTTTATTTTTGTAAGGCCTGACCACAACTTAATTATCTGCAGGACATTCCAAGCTCACAATTGCAAGCTCCAGTTCCCAAGCAATTTTAAACAATATCTACTGTACAGGACATACAGCACTGCAAACACCACAACATGGTAGTGTTTCGAAAAGTCACGATAAGAGCCTTTAGACATGGTTTTTATTTTCAATAAATATATTTCTCTACTAATCATTTAATGGTTTTCATCACCACTACATGTTTGCCTTTCACGCCTGCTTGCTATCAGTGTTTATTTTAGTATAAGTGAACTAGTCATAAAAAAGGCAGATACCAAGTATGACATGATGGATGTCACACACAAAGTGTCCTAAGAGCAGTGTGTTCTTCTACAGCTCACACAATGTTTTCATTCTTTTCCAGGAAAGAACCAGAGTAAAAGTAGGAAACAAAACTTGTTAAATTTGAGATAGGGGAAAAGTGAGATCACAAGCTCAGACAAAATCTCTCAAAGGAAGGCCAGATATTTTTAAGAGAGAGAAATCTTGTAAGTCCTGGAATACAAATTTATTTTTAAAAACATCCAAATCATCTGAAAATAGTCAAGGAAATAAAATCATCATCCAATTACATCCAGATTTGAAAACCAGCAGATGACACAAGACTTCTATAACAACCTGGAACTCCAGGAGTCTGTTTTCCTCCCCAAAACACCAAACCACCTTTATTTCAACCCACTACTGACAAACTCCTGTTTTCTTACCCTTTTAATCACCTCCCCCATTTTCTGGAGGCTGATGACTGTGGCTACTCTGCACTCACAGGCACGCTGCTCACAGAGCCAGTCAGGAGTCCCCACTGCACTCATGGTGGGCTCCTGTACAACCTGATGCCAACCTGGTCTTCTAAACAGACTAAGATTTTACTTTCACCTCGACTAAACACTGGAGGCCTTAGGTTTTTTTACCATAAGAAAAATTTAAAGATTCGCTGAATGACCATATTAAAATTATAGTTATTCTAATTAGAATAATGCTTCATATTAGCAGTCAAAGAAATTTAGGAGTAAAACCAAGACCTCTTCTCTTATTTTCCACCATTAACCAACATAACATTTGAGAGCTTATGAATATCCCCACAGAACCTACACCAACATTCATTTGAAACCTACCTCACTCTTCCAACCTAGCTGAAAAATTGGGAGAGGTAGGAAACACCAGTCAGTTGCATCTACTCAAGAGAAATTAAATATTCAATTTAGAATTGGTGAGATTACATCCATATTCAAAACTGTTTAAAAGTCCACAAGGAAATATCCAGTGTGAAATGACAAGCAATCCATTAATAGTGGAAAATCAAAGAGTGAAAGAAAGTTTGATTACATTTAATTGTATCTGTTTTTTGTTTTGCTTGCTTTTCAAATGCTGGACAATACCTGCAGAAATGGAACAGATGCAAATTTGGGTCAATGCAATACATGCACTTTTCTACAGGTCTCCCCAGCCTCCATCAAAAGAGAAGGCAGAGTCAGAATGAAAGGGTAAAAAAGATCAACAAACACCTGATCACTATAAAATGTAATTTTTTGCCAGACAGAAAGTTTTGACACACCACCCTGAAGCCAGGAAACTTTCAAATTTTTGAAAAAGTATCCATCAGTTAACATTCTATGCAATTATACCACAGTGTAATATTTTCAACACTAAAGAACATTTTCCTCAAATTACTGGAAATGATTCATACCTCCAATTTTCACCCTTTAATTGCTCTCACTGCTGAAGCTATCGTGCCAGGTTTTAATATTTGCCAGTCTGAAAAATATTTTCAAATATAGTGGACTGAAGTTTCAAAGACGAGCATATAATTATATAATCTTTCACTGAAAAATTGTTTCCTTTTATCTATAGTGAAACACACAAAAACTTAATCTACTCATTACCAAAAAAATCACAAGCTATCAGCTCAGCATTACAGCAGTAACTAAACCTGATGACCAAAATGAGTCTCAATTAGCAAAAAATCAAGTGTGAGTACCACTCATTGAAAGCAATGATATGTAACCAATTTTTGTAAAAAGTTCAAACACCCTTATGCTTTGAAACAGCTGTTCTCTGATATTAAACTTTTTTTTGTGAAGCATAAATTCAAAATAACAGTATCTCCCCCTTTTATTAATATTTCAATACACTTCAGAGTTTAAACCAATTAACGTGTGATGACTCAGAAATTGTTTGATAATTGTCACAGATGAGAAAGTTCCTTTGATCAGACTCAGTTTAGCAGAAGATTACAAAAGAAGTTACTTTTCCAATGTGTAAGAACATCTGTCTCTATCTAACTGAAGAAGCAGGATACACCATGCACACAGAACTGCAGGATGCTGGGAAGAGTGACAGCTAAGACTTTCTCTGGGCTGTTATCCACCAAACTTGTTCTATTTTCCAAACAGCAGAGGAGGAGAATAATCAAACTCCTTAAAGTTACCAACTTCCAGGGAAATTAGCTTTATTTTGGACCCAGTATTAATAGCTGGAAAAATAAACCCTACGGTTGCATCACTTAACAAATCACACTGATATTCTTTGGAGTTCGCTTATTTTTATGTTCATTTCTGTCCCAAACAAGCAATTATATTTCAAAATACATAAGTACAGAGCCCAAAGCTTGTAGCAAGGGCAGTGCATCAAAGTACTCCAAATAATGAGCTGCTCTTGCTCCAAATCTTTGATGAAGAACTCAGAGATACAGCAAAAAGTATAAATGCATCAGTTAAATTCACTAACCTGAAAATATTAAGTTCCAGCTTTTTCTCCCTTCTTCCACTTCCCTTCCTCTCTTCCCAATTTAGATGAATCATATCACAATCTCGTATCATTTCCTTCTATAACCTCAATCATTCCATTTTCTTCCAGCTATACCTGCACACTTTCTACTGTCTATCTCTTCCAGTGTATCCCTCCAGCTTTTCAGACACCTCAAGGCCCACCAGCTCACCCCTAGCCCATCTTTCTCCTTCAGAGGTTATGCTTATGTAAATTATGTTTAAGAAAAGAAGGAGACTACCTATGATAAACCTCAGCTTTCTTCCACTTCCACAAGCTCTATAAATTTCCACAAATATTATCCTTATTTGTGGCAGGATGGAAAAAGCAAGAACTTGCAAAAAGTGTCATCTTAATGGAACACCAGGGTCAGGAAAAAGTTCATAGCTGCAGGATATAACAGTATTCCTCCAATTTCAAGCCAGGAAAGAACCTCACACAACCAGCTTGGAAGGAGGTGAGGTGAGGACGAAGACAATATCCTTGAAGTGGGAGTTGCAGTGTTAGATACTTTTGGACTCCTCAGCACCACATGAGGTCCAGTTAGTCAAAACAAAATTAATAGGCAACTAAGGAAAGTTGTCTCCCAAGCCAACTTTCAATCCTGCTGTTCTGTTAAATTCAGAAAATAATTCCCATGGAGTTGAGAATGTACTTTAAAACAAACAAACAAAGCAGGGGGAAACAATGACAGACATTTGCACAGACGTTTCCCATAATGCAGGAGTTCATAACTTTTCCCCAAGGCCAACCAATACCCTCCTCACTGTTTCTGAAGTGATTTTTGCTAAAACCAGAAGCATCACATGGGGAACATTAGTGATTTGGCATTTAGTCGTAATGCACTGAACAAGGTCAGCATTTCTTTCTTTTCCAAGTTTGGTGGGTTTTTTTAAATCTTTATTTTGCTATTTTCTTAACCAGCTTTTTACATGTTTCTCATCTAGTAATTAAAATGATTGTCTTTCCCTTCCATCTCTCAGACTAAGCTTCTCTAACAAGGAAGAAGGAAATGAGAAGTAAAGCCAATAAATGTCCCTAATAAAAAAACCTAACATTAACTGTAATTTGCACAGGGGAAGAGATAAATCTGAGATATTACACAGCAGTACACTGTAATTCCCTATTTGAAAAAGTACAATTTAAAATTATATTTTCTGCCTACAACATGGGGGAAGGAAAGCCATGTGTGTGTAAATGAGTACAAAATGCCACATCACTGGTGAACTTCGGGGTAAAGAATGACTGTTCATAACTGCTCATAGGTTGAGCAGTCATAATCCTTATGACCTCAACAATGGGCCCAATTTAATAGAACTTATCTGTCATTAAAAGTTAAGTGAACTGAAATATCACTCACTGTCCAAAATTTGGCACATTCATTCATTTCTAATAAAGACTCTAATTTGGCTACACCATAAACAGTATATATTTCCCCTGCATTCAAATAATCTGTCATGGGAGTTATTCTTATGTAATTGGTAGGGTCAAAAAATTGTATTAAATAACCTTATTAAATCAGGTTATAATTTTTTAGTTGGAGTATAAAACCAAAGCCATTAAAGCACACAACTATAGCCACACAGCACTGGTAAGTATCAGCTATTCAACTGCAACAGAAGCAGCTCACTACATGACCATGCAGTCTTTGGTGCTCTGCCTGTGTCCACCCACAATGTCACCACTCTTGGGATATGGAAGTTTTAAGGATTAAGACCCTTTCAGTTCTGTTTTAGACCTGGAGAACACATGTCCCATCCCATAAAAGCTAATACAGCAAACTGACTGTTTCATTAATTTGGCTATTTCCCAGTCTTTTGAAATGCCCATATATAACCTTATTCATTCTGGAGTCACCAAGCTGAACTTGACTCAGAACCAGCATCACAATAATTGCTGTATATGCCAATAAAACATTTCATATTTAGCACTTTTATTTTTCTATAACTTTAAATTTTAGAACAGGGAGGGTGTTACTTCCTGCATCAGCACATTGGTACCTGCCAATCACTGAAGTTATGATATATCTGAAACCAGTAGGCAGTAGAAAAGCTTGTGGACCTCCCAGTCTGTAAGTCAACTTTTTTTCTTATCACATCAGAATTGTATTAAGCATGAGGAATCCCCTGTCTGAAATCTAGATCTCTAGATGTCATCTACTAATATTTTTCAAATTTTTATTTGTAAACACCTAGAAATTTTCCAATGAAGGTCTTGTCTTTCTTGTCTTTCTCTATTAACACTGCGTATGTTACACAATTTCAGTAGCTGAATTTTATTCTTGGTACCTCTTCAAACAATCCTGAACACCCTGAAAGAGATCAGAAAATATATATGTTTAAAAGCACTCCCTTTTAGTTGTGCTATGTCAACAGTTACATCATGCTACTCAAGATGATCCTCTACAGTCATTTTGGGGGACCAGCTCCTGTTTGGGCATTCCCCGTGCTTTTTTTAGGCTTTATTTAATGCAGTGACAGTGGCAATGAATAAACTGTAATACCATATACAAACACTCCTACTCTTTTTCTGCCCTAGGAGAATGCTCTAAATACCAATCTGTATAAAAATGTGCAGGAATATCTCAAATCTGGCATCAAAGACAAAACACCAGCTCACCATCTCTTCAAACAGCACTGCTATTTTAAATTATCCTGTAGGCTGCATTCCAAACAGTGAAATAAGTTGGACTTTCACAGCTATGCATGAAAAGCTGTTTTACACAGAGTATGTAAAATTTAAAAATAAAATAAAATTGTAAAGTCACCACTGCCCTAAATGTAGCCAAAGCAATGTACTACAAAAGTCAAGTGGCCTTGTAATTAAAAGGTTTGCTTAAAATTTATATTCAATGTTATTTGTTCTGGCTTTCAGAAGAACTAGTTTTGGAGACAAGTTTTATGTGGGGATTTTTCCTCCTCGTTACACATTTGTACAGAGCAGCTGAATATATTTTTTTGTGTGAATATTGGCCTATTGTACCAATTTTTTTTTAAGAATCAGTTAATCATCCTACAGAATCCATATGCAGAACTTATATGAGCAACAGATGTTGCAGCCTCATGAATCTGGCCTCCTTATGTGCTCAACAGCTTCAAACATGGACATTTCATCATTCTGAAATTTTGCATTTAAATATTTAGAAGCATTTAACCTTTCAAATTTTCCATTCTCAAGGATATTTCTTCAGATATGCCTGATTGAGTTTTTGAAAAATTTATGCTCCAGCTCTTCAGATTTTAGCTTTTCACCAAACCTTAAAGAAGAGAATTTTCCAAAGTAAAACAGATTTTATTCATGATTGCAATTAAATCCACCATGAAATTTTGCTTGACTATTAATTTATATTTATTTCTGTTTATAGGCTGCATCAGCCCTGATTCCATTTCTCCAACACATATTGAACAATCAGCAATCATAAGAAGTTCGTGTTCCTTCAATATTTTCAAGTATCTAGGAAGTATATTTGACAGATTATATTCCCAATTGCTGATACTTGCCATAAAAAAGTAAAAGGGAAGGTCTAAAGAGTCAGATATTCTAATACTCTCCTAAAACAGAAGGTCAAATGCCAAATACTTTGTAAAACTGACAATCTTTTAACACATCCAAAACAACATATTTAAGGCATTGTAAAGCTGTGAACCAGTTTCACATAAACTGGGGCTCTGAACTGTTTATGTTTGTCACTGAGCACTTACTGCAAGCCCATTTTTTTTACTGAAGCACTTTTGCTCCAATCTTTAAAATTCTTCAGTCATTTAGCTTAATCTCAAACCTGACACCATACCAAGGAACAAATGTACTGGATTTGTGTGGCAAGGTTCTGGTAGTGGGGGGCTACAGGGATGGTTTCTATGAGGAGCTGCCAGAATGTTCCCCCATGTCCAGTAGTGGCAATGCCAGCTGGCTCCAGGACAGACACACCACTGGGCAAGGATGAGCCCAGCAGCAGCAGTGGCTGTGCCTATGGGGTAACAGAGTTAAGAAAGGGGTGAAGAAGTGTTACTGCACAGCAGTAACTGCAGCAGGAAAGAGGAATGAGAATATGTGAGAGAACAGCCCTGCAGACACCAAGGTCAGTGCAGAGGAGGGGCAGGAGGTGTTCCAGGTGCTGGAGCAGAGGTTCCCCTGCAGCCCCTGGTGCAAACCACAGCAAGGCAGCTGTGCCCCTGCAGCCCATGCAGGCTCCATGGTGGAGCAGGTGGATGCCCATGGCAGCTGTGACCCCATGAGAGGCTGGCACAGTCTCCTGGCAGCACCTCTGGAGAGAGAAGCCCACACTGGAGCAGCTTTGCTGGCAGAACCCCACAAGGGATCCACACTGGAGCAGTTCACAGAGGACACTCTCCTGTGGAAGGGACCTGCCTCTGGATCAGGGAACAGTGTGAGCTGTCCTCCCTTGAGGAGAAAGGAGCAGTGGAGAGAAGGGTGAGGAACTGACCTCCACTCCTTGTCCCCCTGTGCCACCGGTGGGAATAAAGTAGAGAACTGGGAGTGAAGTTCAGCTTGGGAAGGAGAAGTGGGGGGAAAATGTTTTTATGATCTTGGTTTATTTCTCATTATCCTCCTCTGATTTGTTTGGTAATAAATTAAACTAATTTTCCCCAACTCAAGTCAGTCTTGCCCATGACCCAATTGCTGAGAGATCACTTCCTGTCCTGACTTTGACCCATGAGCTTTCCATTCTGCTTCCTCTCCCCCGTGCAGATGATAGAGGTGATAGGCAGTGTTAGAGCAGCTTTGGTGGGTACCTGGCAGCCAGTCAGGATCAAACTGCTACAACTACTGCTACTGTTACAACTACTGTAAGCCTATATAAAAGTATGAAGAAATGCAAACTTTAATATCCTTGGGTGCTGCATTTGAAACTGCCATGTGACTGTAAAGACTAAGAGAAAGAAAATGTTTTGTTTTCATTCACTAAAAAGCACAAACATACACATAGCAAATTCTAAGCTTTTTATAAATTGCAGGTAATGAAAAGTCTGTCACTCTAATTGTAGCTTTCCTGTATCTACAGGACCCTGTTGATCCTTAACAATAATTTCTTACCTGGTCCTAATCAATATGTAGCTGGTGAAGAGATTGAGAGGTGCCAAAAATAGTCACCATAAAAAAGACATAAGTCACATTACGTATCAGACAACCCAATGGCTGTACAATGGCAGCTGACAGACAAAAAAAAAAAACCCAAATCAAACCAAATAAACAGTGATGGGTCAATGCCAGGGCAAAGAAAATCATTACAAGACCTCAGAGCCATAATACTCATCTTTGATTTATATGAATGGAACAGTTTCATCATAGTTTAATAACATCACCAACAATACCAGACTCTGCGACTAAGTTACCGTGGTTATAGATGAGCTTGTAACATTTTTTAGATAAGAACTTAGTCTCAAATACAAAAACATTCATCAGCTCCCCAGAGACTGCAGCAACACAGTATACCTGAGCATAAAATAGCCAGCTTCAAAAAAAAAATACAAATTAATACAGAATGCTGAATTTTTTTTTTGTGGTTAACACAAAAGACCAAAACATCAGCATCTCTAAATCAGCTTCCCCACACAATATTGATTCAAGTCAAAACTCGAATATTCTACCTTCTCTGTGCCTCCTTCAATCCACCTAAAAAAATCATGTGAAGTTTGAGAAAGTAAAATAGGAATTTATAACTTTATCTCCCAGGTAGAATGAACCTTCACCACAAATAAGGAAGCTGTGTAGGATTACTAGTTACAATTTTGTCAGCTTTCTTCTTTTCCAAACATAAAGCACCTTCAATCTTCCCTCTTAAACATCACTTAAGAGACTGCACACAAAGAAGTCAAAACCCAAAAAAGTGTCCACAGTCCTTGGATCGTACAGCAAAACTCACAATCCTTCAGGAGGAGGGATGATGCCCTTAATAACCTGCTTTAACTTTTGCTCAGCCCTGAAGGGGACAGGCAGCTGGAGCAGATGATGGTTATAGGTCCTTTCCAAATGAAATATTCCATTCTGCAACCAAGTAAGGCATAAAGAAAGTGGCGACTAAGTGTAGCTTATTCAGGGTCTTCACTATCATCTTCTATGGATTCTGACCAGTGTAGTTCATTAAAACTTCTATAGACAACACTTGCTAAACATTTGATACCTTCCTCAGATTAAAAAATAAACAAAAAACCTGTACAGTAACAAGAACTCACTACCTTTTGGAGAGCTTTTAAAAAAGAAATACATTAAAGGATTAATGCATCTGTCAAAGATTACATTTCTAAGCCAAGGTCTTCAGCATACACTTGGCTGAAGCAGTTAAACTTTTGTCAAAAGGCTACAATAAAGTATTTGAAAGAGGGTTTGACATGTACATAAACAAACTGAACTGTATTTGGCTGGCACAAACAGGTAAAATCATTGTTTGTTTTACTATAAAGCTTATTCTTCTAGCTGCAGTTTCAATGTTTTATTCACACATCAAAATGATGTTCTGTGGTTTGGTGGGTTGTGGGCTCACTGACACAAAGGTACAGGAGTTACAGAGCAAGGCCAGCCCACCTCACTCCTCAGTGACCAGCTGCCAACAGGCACCATGTGTTCACACAGCAACATATTTCAGTTTTTGCTTCCTCTCCAAAGTCACTGTTTATATAAGTGCCATTAATTAAAACCGTTGTTCAGCTCATCCCCACTGGCATCAGCTGTTTACTTCACCTGATGCTCTCACAAATTAAACAAGACACTTTTCTCCACGCCTCTGTCCTTCTTTCTGTTGTCTGGACAGTGCATTGAGGAAGCTCAGAAATGGTGAGGAATTCAGAGAGAAAACTGGGATCATCAGGAAACAGCAGCTGTGAATAGAGGGAAGCCAAGGAGCCCAGGGCAGGAATAAAAGGACATGGCTATAGCATGTTATCACTGCACAGGACTGTAGAAGGGCAAGGAGAAGATGGAGGTGAGGACAGGCTTGAGTATGAATAGAAAGAAAATCAAACTTGGGAAGAGGCAAAACCAACGAAGCCCTGGTAGTAGGAAGGTAAGGGGGGAGCAAAGACTAGAAGGGAGGAAGAGATTGGCATGAATATCGTCTGAGACTGTAAACTGTTTGAAACACAGACACAGAAACAGAAAAGGAAGAATCGAAATGCAGACAGAGATAATACTGGTGGCAATGGGCAAAAGGGTTGTTCAGAGGTAACAAACAAACCTGAATATCTAGAATGGAACCTAAAAACCTCAGCTTTCCCTGTGCTTCCTCTGCTACTATAAACCATGTGTGCATTCCTCATCTAGTTCCAAACTTGTACATCCATTCTGTAAATCGAACTCGTCAGAGTCCCGCCTAGTTTTTTAAAATAAAGTCCAGCGTTTTATCAAAGATAAGTTATTCAAATCCTGCCTTTGACTCAGTATGGAGGAAAACAATATCCAACAAAACTGTTTTTACAGAATGACTATAGACTGAGGATGCCGATCAGCTTCCACCTCTGTAATTCCTTAACTTTTCAGTGTTTGTCTTTTCAAGTCTTAAAACGTTCCGATTACCAGCGTACAAGTACTCTGCCCAGGGCTGGCACTTAAGTGCCACACGGTGTGCCAGGGGAAGGAGCCAGCGCAAGGCAGGCAGCACGCAGGAGCAGCGCTACAAACGCTGCCCAACGCGTGTGCGCGGCAGCGCCGTGCTACGTGGCAGCAGGAACAGCCCGAGCAGGCACGGCCCGAGGGGCGGCGGGTCCGCACGGACACAACCGCGGCCCGGGAGCGGCGGGACAGGCGGGCTCGGAGCGGGCTCGGAGCGGCCCCGGCAGCGCCGGGCCCCGGCTGTCCCAGCCCGCAGCCGCGTGGGAAAGCGCTGCTCTCTGCGGCGGCTCCGCGCCCGCTGCTCTCCCCCGGGAGCGCGGGCCGCTCGGCGGCGGCGGTGAGGGGCGGGCTGCCCGCCCGGGCGGAGCCGCCGCCGGCTCCCCGGCTGCCCCTCGCCCTCCTCCCCCGGGGCCGCACTCACCACCTCCCGCGCCCTGCCGGTGAAGTCGCTTTTGGAGCGGGCGGAGCCCCGCTTGAGCAGCTCGTCCCTGGCGCTGTCCCCCGCCGCCGCCACCCCCAGCGCCTTGTTGCGGGTCTTCACGGTCTTCACGCTGGCCTTGAAGAGCAGCGTGATGTCCACCGCCATGGCGGCCGCCGGTGCCGCCGCGCGCCCTTCCCCGCGCAACGCGGCCCCGCGCGGCGCGTTCCGCCTGCGGGAGGGGCGGGCAGGCCGCGGCGGCGCGGGAGCGGCTCTGCCCGAGCCCGGCCGGGTAACAGCGCCCTGAGCGGGACGGGGCGGGAGCAGTGCCCGGCACAGCGGCTCTGCCCGAGCCCCGCCGGGTAACAGCGCCCTGAGCGGGACGGGGCGGGAGCAGTGCCCGGCACAGCGGCTCTGCCCGAGCCAGGCCGGGTAACAGCGCCCTGAGCGGGACGGGGCGGGAGCAGCGTCCCATACAGCCTGCACTATGCAATCTCTGTGCGGAAAATAGAACGTGTATGGTGTAACGGTGAGGTGTCGCCAAGCGGTGCTGGTGCAATTAGAGTTGATTAATTAACCAGAACTGCAGAGCTGTCTGGGATCGGCGCTGGGGTGACTCCCCTGGGAAATGCCATCATCTCCTCCCCGTGGTGACAGGGACAGGACCCCCGGGAATGGCCTGGCGTTGTGTCTGTCAGGGGAAGTTTAGGTTGGATTTTAGAAAAAAGGTTCTTCACCCACAGAGTGGCTGGATACTGGCACAGGATCCCACAGTGCAAAGCCTGACAGGGTTCAGGAAGAGTTTGGAACCTGCTCTCGGGCACACGGTGTGGCTCTGCAGGACCAGGAGCTGGACCCGATGATCCTTGTGGGTGCCTTCACACAGAATATTCTGTTTCTGTGCTTGTATGTCCCATGACCGCATATCCCTGTGGAGGCAGAGCAGCCTTGTCAGGCCTGGAGCATTCAGCGATGGGTTCCTCTCCTGAAGGGAGAGCTGCCTGCCTTGGTGGCCCGATCTGCTGCCATCCTGCACTGGGACAGTCACATCAGTGCCTGCAAGGTGGGGAAATCTGATTCCACAATAAATTGTGAAATAACCTTTGTTATCGAGGCAACTTTATTACTATGTTCTGTGCAGTGGCCTAGCTATGTGAGGTTACATGGCACAGAGGGGAAAGCTTTTGGCCAAATAACTAGTGCTGTTTATATAAATATGCTTGTGCATTCATATGTGCCACCCAATGCTCTGGGATCCAGCAGGCACCATGTCCTTTCACTGACCTGAAGCACATTCATTCCCTGTTACAGTCTCCAAAGAACACAATTTCAAAATCCTACCTCACCCCAGCACTGAAACTTAATCAACCAGAACTATTTTTCCTATCTACTCCAGGGTATCAGGGTTTCTTCTTATGTTGATTACTACTCTGCTTTCAGTTAGATTCCCATCCATTCAGCCTTAGCTGTATATTAGTGGTTCCTTCATAATTATATTGTAATTACCATTCATTCATACTTTGTTATTATTGTTCTATTTTAAACTGTGTATTTATTGTGGTATAGATACATATTTCTAATTAAAGGAATAAACTGTTTTAAGTCTCTGTCCTCGGTGCTGGATTTACCGTGAGAATATATTTAAGGTATTAAATAAGTGGACAGTGAAGGAGATTAAAGTTGTCATTCCAGGAATGCCAGCAGTACTTGATTGAACCCTGACTCAAATGCTTTCTCTTTCCTGATTAAGAAATTCAGTGTAATGATACTTCAGCAAAGGATGCATTTCATAAAGCTATGTGAAACACACACATATTAAATCAGATCCTTTCAGGTATGTTTCCCAATCTTGATAGATTTTCTTTTCCTTGCATTACCAAAACCTGAGCAGTCACATATAATAAACTTTTAGTAATTACTTGATCATGACAACATCCTCAGTCTTAAACTCCTTGAAGACACTTCTGAGACATGTTCATGAATGCTGCCTGTTAAAGTAATTTTCATGTGCTGTGGTTCTGCCATCCTTATCATAACTAATAACTCATTCAACATACAAATTCTTTTACAGGCACTTGCACAGGTTAGTTTTTGTCAGTAGAAACAAGAAGGCCACATCTTGGCCCATGGTAGTATGCTCCTGAAAGTGTAGCTGATAGCACTAACCTGTGATTGTTTGCACATTCAGCTATATGGTTTGTTTCATTATTTAATGAAGCAAAGATTTACACTTCCTTAAAGTGTTCTCATTTAAGTGGCCATTAGATAGGAATCTACAGTTTTCCTGCTATTGGGAAAAAAAAGCATTGCTGCCTGTGTCAACTAATAGTTTATTTTCTAATGAGATTTAGAGTCTTTAAAACAACTAGAATACTCTATATGTATTTTGACCAAAAAAAGGAATCAACAGTTCATTAAAGCAGAGTTAATTTTAGCAGACACACTGTAGTTTGCCTCCTATTTTTGCAAAGATTTATACACATATTAAACTACTCTGAATACTCCCACCGAGGTCAGTGGAACCTCACAAGGCACACACAGTGAAACACATAACTCTTTTACTAGATTAGGACCTTAGCTGGAAATTCTGTGGGAGCAAGATCATGTCTTTATTTCTACTTTTACTTATTTATTTGTGCTTCATGCATGTGACCAATAGTTACTGAAAAACACCCCGAAACAGTAATACACAGTATTATACAACCAGTTTTGAATCTCAACAAGTCTTAAAACTTCCATTCCAGCCCAAGGAAATAAACAGACTCATTTTAGAAAAAACAGAGTATTAAAATTCCATAAAGCTGATCTCATCTATTAGAAATAGTCTGAACAGTTAAACTGGTAAAAGAAAAAGTTAAAGTACTTTTTTAATGTGAAAGAAGGTTGCTCAAATGGTCTAACTCATTAGGTATATAATACCCAGGGCCTCTGCTGTAGAGATAGATAGCTTTGAAGATTACAATTGCTTTAAAATCAGTTGCTAAGAGCTGGTGCCCAGAGTTTTCATTTGAACTTGATCCAAGCTTCCTGTATACAGTAACTGCATCTCCTCAGTCACCATTTGCACTTCCACAGCCACCTTTTAAAAGCTTAGAGCTTACTCTGGAGCAGATAGCTTTCAGCAGTACATGCTGAAGCTTCCTGTAATCGTTAAAAACACTCACCTTGAAATTTAAGATTTTAAGGTTGGAGTAAAATTCTGAAAACATACACCAAGCACTACAGTCCCCCCACAAGCAATGCAGGTAAATTGTGACACCATATGCACTGTGCCCCAGCAGGAGCATGTCTGGAAGAGAAGAAATTAGGACATTGCAAACTGCAACAGTTCTGTGTGCAGTGTGAGGACAGCAAGCTGATCATCAGGTCTTGGTATACCTACCTGCCTAACAGGCAGTCCTAGGAAAATCTGCCCGTGAAAAGAAGTTCCTGTTTCCCTGTGATTATCAACCAATGTGCCCATTAAAGAGGGGCTGGTGGGGTTATTTCAGAGACAGGTAACTCGTCAAATTGTAATTTCCTTTGGTGTGAAAGACAAACAAAAGGGATAAAGCTCCTGAACTTCTTCCAGTGTTACAAAAGTCCTGATTTGGCATAGGCAATAGAAAACTATATGTGGTCCATTTTATACATTTTTTATTTTTTCTTGCAGAAACCCAGTAACTTTCTTTATGTGATGGCAGTGTTGCAAAATGAAGAGAATATCAAGAGGAAGGCAGTTTGCTCACAGTGCACATTTGTAAGAAAAATCAAAATGAGAGAAACTCCATTTGATGGCAGCTTGAACTCTTAAGCCAATAGCATGCATATTTACTGGCTTACACTTAAAGTAAATACAACTTGGTGGATATCCAGAGAAATCTTTAGTATTTAAAAGTGGAAGATAATACAACCTGTACCAGGGAAGTATGGTGACTTCATTGAAACAAAGTTTTGTGGAAAGAATGGATATGATCTGCAACTTGTATTGTCTGTGGCCACAAATATTGACTGCTAGAAACCAGTTCAATTGGCAGGAGAGTGATCTTCCACTGATTCCATGTTAACAGCATGCAAAAGTGATGGTAGGATGGCCACTTACAAAAAATGGGTAAAACAAGAACCGCAAAAAAGTAGAAAACTAAAATGTAGAAAGAACCTATTTAAAGAATTATTGTAAAGGAGATGAAGGGAGAAAATGAAAAGAGCTTCTCCAAAGTTATTTACAGACAATGATAGGAGAAAGGGATTTATGAAATCTCAACCATTTTTTTTTCAATTTTCTCATAAGGCATTAAATTGATGTTATTTTATGTGCTTTGAAAGTAAAAGAGAAAAAATCAAAGTGGTATTTTAATTCTGTTTCAAATGATGTAAACAGCAGTGGCCAATAGATATGTCAGGGAAACAATGTCTTTCTTAATGCCTGAGTGCTTCCCACATTTACAGGGTCAGAAACAGCAAGAAGCCAAATCAAAGAAATTTCCATTGCTGGGATTTGAGTCAGGCCCAGCATACGTCACTAGAAATTGTACAAGGTCTTTGCCAAACCCACAGAGGACTGGAGTAATTCCACAGCTCCACTTGGACATTTCTGAGGTTAGGCAATGTCTCCCTATCTGCTGGATATCATGCAGATTATCAGGAGAGTGGCTTGTCACAGTTGCCTTTACAGTAACTAAAGCACCAGCAAAGACACCAAATTAATTGACATTGCAGTACACAAAATTAAGTTATCTTTAGTTCTATTACTTTAACCTTCAATATTTGCCTGGTTTTATTACAGCTGAGCTCCCTGACCCTTCTCATGGCTCAGTTGCCCAAAGCACTACTGTGGGTACAGGGGAAGGGATGGGAACAAATAACTTGTGGAAGAAAAGGTAGGAGGGTACTGCAACAGCCCCAGTTCAGACTGGATTATTCTGTCAGAGAAAAAACACTAAAACACAAACCAGCAGTAATAAACCAGGCAGGGTAGCCTTACAGAGAATGATTTTATTCTCACTTGTTTAGTAACTCCACAAAGCCAGTGGAAGAGTCATAGAAATAAAGTGTTTGTCTCTATTTTTGTTTATCTTGGTAGAAGCAGGAGTTGAACTAGATGTAAATAGGTGTTAGAGCACTTTTGGCAGGTCTGTATAGAGATCCTTGAGCTGGCTCCAAGCAGACTGGCATGTCCACAGCGTGCTGGATTCAGTGCCCTGGTTTGTTTCTGCCAAACTGTAATCATATCCCTCTTCAATTTAGACTTGTACAAAGGCATTATTATTGCAATATGGAATGTACCTTACCTGGCAGGGTTTAGAGCCAACCCTGCTTTTTTCATGTTGATGACTGAGAGTCAGTGACCTGCTTTTCCTGGTCATTTTGTCTTTTCCAACTGATGAAGCTGCAGTTTAGAGCAGAAATCTTTCTTGTCAGTCCCTAGAGGAAAATATGGAAATAATTGATACTCCTTAACTCTAAATAATCTCAAAGTTGGTACACAGTCTCAGCTCATTCTCTAGTCACCCGTAGCCCTTTTGGCACATGTGCTGCTCATTCTAAGGGACATCTTTGGTGAGTGAGGGGCATCTTATTCTTTCAGTGCCTGATTTCACAACCAGGTTTAATCAGACTTTTAGCCCAGACTGGGTATTCTTGGAGATTAGATTAATATAATCATTTTTATCATTATGATTCCTGTGATAAAAAGTGTAATATATCAAAATGAAATTATTCAATACTTGCTTAAGAACACTGGAGGGAGCTCACAGAAAGAGACAGGAAAAAAAGAGAATAAGTGGAAAGAAAGGGAATTTGTTTCAGTTCTCTGAGAAGTTCCCTGAATATTTACACTTACAGATTGCATTTCATTTCAACACATGTACAAATGTAGAAAAGAGGTATTTTTGCCTATATTAAATTCTGGTAATTTTTTCTCTGTATTTGTATCCTGGCATCATTGTAACTTTCTATTTTGAACACATTTACTCAGAAAACATGCTTAAGAGGCCTTTTCTTTTTCATTTAAATTATGTTTATTTGAGTTCTCTTGTTTCTCTTCACTTGGCTTCATGCTCTGCAGTCTGATATTTAATCTAAAATGAGAGAAAGGGACTTTGGCAAACTGTAGTTATACATCCCCTAGGAAAATACCATCATCTTCAGTGAACACAATATAATGAGGAGGTGTCCTATTACATAATTGAGGAGGCATTGTCTTTTATATGCATTCTGGTTCATTTTTCACACTAAATTAATCTTAATAAACATCTGCTTTGAGTAAAGAGAGTTTTGTGATATTTCAACCATGACCTCTCTGGAAGTCCAAATGATTTTGCTTTATGTTTCAGACTGGAGTATTCTTTTGAAACATTTCCCTTTACTATATGATAATCAGTGTGTTAACATGAGCTGATTAATCCCATCAGTCAACACTGATACCATGGCTCTTGTGCCCTTTCCCTAATAAAGTCCTGGTTACAAAATCACTGGCTTCTTAAATGAATTCAGGCCAATCCTGCAGATTATGGAGGTCAAATTTGATGATCACAGTGGTTCATTCTGGCATATAATCTATGAATCTGTAACTCAAACTGGAAGAACTACAAATAACTGTACAATAGCAGTAAATGAAGAAATAAAACTAACTGCTTTTAAGAGAGATTTTGATATTTTCATGAAAAGGGTTATATAAACTGGTTGTCTGTAATAGCTGGAGCAAGGATTTGGTGGCTCTGCAGCACTTCCAGATCTATTTTACTGTGTTTCAATTGCTCATCAGCTTGCTCTCATTTTTAATATTTGTTTTATAACAGTTTTTGATACAGTTACTGGGATAACAAATTAAAGATGGATTTTAGCTTTTTAAAGAAAGGCTCTCTTTCATTTCAGATGACAGACTGAACTGAAGCCTATGAATAATGCTTGTGTTGACCTGCCAGAATATGTCTTCACAGCAATGAATTCTCAAATACCCAGGCTGAGCTTATTCATTTTGAAGTCAATGGGAGGGAAGGCAATACAGCTCAGTGCTGAATCAGGCTGCATTTTAGCATAACAGTGATCATATAGTGGGATTTTTAAAAATATAAGAAAATACCTTGCAAAAACTGCATTTGGTTTTCTGTCCGTGACTTTTGCTATAGAGCTGCTCACAATTCTACTGCCATAGAGCATTTGTTAAATAACAATGTTCAAAATGTGTTGCAGAGTTCCAGAGTTCCAGTTCTTTCCTTTCCTAGTAGTTTGTTAGATTGGACCAATTTGCAGCTCAGGGAAGAGCTGAACTGAATGAATATGGGGTATGGAGACATTTCCAAGAAAAGTAGGAAGTGGGTTTGGTAATTTATTCAGTAACACACTAAGAATCTGGTCCGATTAAAATAATGGGTAAACTTTACACTGGCTCAGAGGGAATAAATACAGAGCAAACTATTTCAAAATCAAGCTTACTCCAGAGATACATCTCAGATGAGACAAACGAAGTCTCCCTTTTTGTCATTGCCAGTTTCGTGGAACTTTTTAACAGGATTGAGACTGGGAAAAGGATTGTACCATCATGTCTTGGCTAAATTTCATCTCCAGTAGCTGCTTAACTACCTTAATTTCTTCTTGTGGTTTCCATTATTTATAGTGGTGCTAGATTTTACTACCCCTGCTGCATTTTCCTCAAGATGTACTTGCCTTCCCCTAACAGGTGACTGGCTCCTGGTATGGTTTGCTGCCTCATGGAAAGATTTATGGAATTTTGTAGGTATCTGTGAAACACTTGGAGCTAGTTGCTCGAAAAAGAGCTTGGAGATGCTAGTTTCAATTCATAATCACTGGAAATATCAATATGCAAACCAAAATATTAAAGCAAGAACATAGTTTTTCACTTTTTCCCTCGCTCTAAGAGGCAGTTAATTTTCTTAAGGGTCAGTATTTATGGTGCTGTTTCCATTTCCTTGGCTGCTCATTGGCAAGGCCCCAGCAGGTTGCTCACAGGGCAGGAGAAGCAGCCACTCACAGCCTGGATGCAGTTTCATCCTCTCCCAGGGCTGGGGCTGGTGCTGACAGACCCGTCCTGCCTGTGGCCAGCCCTGGCAGCCTGTGCCCCTGTGCTGTCATTACCACTTGTGTGGCTGCCCAGCCAAGCAGATCACCCTGCATTTTCTGTGGGTTCATGTTTCCATCAGATTGGCTCTCTCAGCAGCACGAGTGCCAGCATGTTTCATGCAGAGTGCATAACCAGAGGCGATGGGGAGGTTAGGGCTCCCTTCCCCAGCACTGACCCCATGCAAGGGTGATGTGAACTGAGATGGAAACCATACCTGTGGGATTTAAAGATTTACCTGATTATGGCTGCCCTTGTTTCCAGGAAACTAATTAGAGATATTTTTAAAACATGTGAAGTTAAAAATCCTCTGATAGCCAAATACCTTTAAGGTTCTCAAATTTAGCTCTCATGAACACACACACACAAAAAATTCTGAAAATCTTGGCTACAATTCTTTTTCTTAGGGCTTTGTCTCTAGGGAAATCGTTCAGACATGGATTATTTGGTTGTTAGCAAATAATTGGTAACATTTACCAACATGGAGCTGAGCATCAAAACCCTCTTTATGACTGTGAGATGCTATAATACAAATGTGAGATAACAAATATCACTAAATTCATATTCTAAGGTTAGTATCAAATGTGTGGATTTCAAAGATGCATTAGAAGTCCCATTTGTTTTGTTTTAAAAAATAATTAGAAATTTAAATGAAAAGTTAGGAAAGAAAATTTAGAAAGATACACCTTGCAGTGTATCATGTCATGTGATTTTTAACATCTCTGCCTATAATCCAGACTTCAAATCGAGATTACTTGAGTGGGTATCAACCATCATGCATCATCAAACCCATTTATTCAATTCATTGTCTCCTTTCCTTTCCAATTCATAATTGCTTGCAACATACATGCTTAAACTTGCAACTGTAATTCATTTGTCAACACATTTCCATTAACTAATACAAGTTATCAGCTTCAATTCTATAGGTCTGACTACAGGTAAGTTTTCCCTTCGTCCAACACATTTTAGAGCTCAAATGGGGATTTTGAATTTGATTGCAAGTGATAAGATGTGTAATCACAGCAATATTTTGTGCTTGAAAGGGTATTTTTAGACTTTCATGTTGTGAATGCATTTGTGTAGAGCTAAATTACTATGAAACCCTATATGGTGTACTTATAGTCCAATGCATATGCCTATGGGGTTATACACTGATTTTAAAAACATATTTAGCAACTTAATTGCTTAACAATTAACTTGATTCATATGAACTATAAATATATAAGTTAAGATAATTTTAAAGGAATATTTAATGTAGGAGAAATATAACTGTGGATTAGAATTTTCCTTGGAGAAGAATATTACTTTAGTGTGGGTAGGGTGGTCTTTCCCAGCTGATTCACCAGGTAAGAAGGAACATGAGGTTCCTCCAAAGCTAAAAATCACTTCCCAAAAGTTCTGATGTAGCATTATTAGAGAAGTCTGTTTTTCTGGGGTGTTTGTGATCAGAGGTGAAGGGGCTGTAGGTCTGCAGGGAACAAGCCCACAGCTTTAATGCATGGAAAACTCTTGTATTATTCAGAGCTGCCACTGAGGGACTGAGCAGAGCTGAGCTTGTTTGACTGCCACAAGAGTGAGAGCAGCGGGCTGGCAGACAGTCATGTGTGTTTCCAGCTTTGTGAATTCAGGAACCTTAGATAACCTGTGTGATCACGGGCAACTTATGCCTCTAAAGCCCTCTCATTAATTCAGTGAAGTATTTTCTTTCTCATACTCTCCAGCAAAATAAATTAACTACTTCTGGTGCATTTAATTTCAAATAGTGTTAGGTTGGGCTAATTGCTGATATTAGTTATAGCAGAGAGCTTGAAGGCATAGGTTTTCATGTCAGCATGCAGCCAGTATTACCAGACATCACTTACTGCAGAATGCTGCCTTGAAACAGAACTTCAAATCAGGAAACTCCAAAGCCTTTCCACAGGCACAGCTGTTATAGTCATACACAAGCTACACAACATAAAAGGCTATTTTTTTCTCCACTTTCAGATCCAAAAGATTGCACTTTTCTCACTGACTTGAAGACAGGAAGCCAGGCAGATATAAAGTTAGTGAAAATAAAGAAACGTGATTGGTTTTATCTGAAAGAGGCCTCGTTCTGTAGTTATTGAAATGGCAGCAATAATCTTGCTCTTAGTTTCAAAGAGTAGTTGGGACTTTTATGAAAATTTCTGTTTCTCATTTGCTTTATTGCATTACTTCCTTATTTGCATGACAGGTTTTATTAAAACTTGACAGCTTTTAATTGAAACAGTGTAAATCCTGAACCCACTTGTTCAGCTCTTTCACCACCTTTCACCAAGAGATTACAGATTTGCCCCCAAAATAATTTTAGATTGTTACATCTGAATTGTTAAGCATGCTAACCCATTCATACATATGATTTCACATATATTTAGTTTATACTTAGAAGTCAAATTTGTGTAATCCTGCAGTTTCCCATTATTTCTGAGTTGATTTCGAAGCAATGCTCATGTTCAGCTCTCATCAAAATTTAGCTAAATTAGTAAAGGATTGTCAAATCAAAGCTACCCTTTTACATTGAGACTGTCATATTTAGCACAAACATGGTCATAGACTATTTCTTCACACTTGACTAAATTAATGACAGCTTAACTATTTTAAAAAGAAAATGGTTTCATTATAACATAACTGCATTCAGATTAAGGGATTATAGCAATTTATTTTGTCTTTTCGTTTGTTTATTTGTTTGTTGCTGGATTTTTACAAATTATTGATTTGGTCAAATTGTTGGGTGCAAAAATTGAGTATAGATCAAGCCTTAGATCATGCTCTTATTAGCAAACCAAACACTGGTTTTGTTTTTGTTGCTGACGTTGTTTGTTTTCATTGCTGTCTGAATGAGCCTTTTATGGTCTCTGGCTCTGCCTGGCTGACTGCACCCGATTGTATTTAATTACATTTACTCAGTAGTTTTAGCCGGGATTCCCGGCCATTACCTATCAAGTCCAATCGCTATTATATAAATCCAATGACTCAGAATCAGAGAATTTATCTTTTACACAGTTATTGCCTAAACAGCCAGCATAAACATGCAGAGATCTGGAGGACTCGTTGTGACTGTGCTGATTAAAGGCAAAGAGCAAGATGGATGGAGTCAGTTGTGATCAGCAGGCTGCAGCGTCCTGCTGAGCTCCAGTCTCTGCCATTGTGCGCGGCTCTGGGTACCAGACTTGCCATGGTCCTCTCAGGTCTAAAAGGAAAGCTGGCTTTGTTTGCCTGTAAGCATCTGCAAACTGTTCTGACACATGATCTACCCTCTCAGCAAGGCCACTCATTAGGCTGATTATCACTTCAAAGTTTGTATTATCATCCATCTCTAAAGGCAATTAGGAATGGGTGGCTTTGAGTATCAGACACTGGGTGACACTAAGTGACTCATCTTTATTGATTCTTTTGTGAGCAGAGACAGTGATTGAGATGATAGGATTGCAGCCTACCTGCCCCTTTGACTGGTAAATACTGAAGAAAAACGGTGTGTAATTAACTGACAGTTAATATAGGTTCTGTTTAGTGTTCAGAAAGCACAATAGTGGAAGCTGCCCAAAAGGAACAAAGTAATGAAACTCCTTTGACAAGTTAAACTCTAAAGCCAACTGTGTAATTATCTGACAGTTAAAGGGGGGAGGGGAGGGCCGGGCTCAGTATTTATGAGACCAAAGGAATTCCTGCGTCTGAACAATGGGGACAGATACTGACAATAATCATAACAGCTACACAAAATATTTGTTTGTGCAAGCCTGCCTTTCAAGTGAATAATGATCGGTTTTGGGGTCAGAGGAAGCTTTGCCGTTTTGGAGCTCCAGATTCCTGGGGCTGGGGCAAGAGCTGGGATAGGGGCTGGGACTGGAACTGGGACTGGGACTGGGACTGGGACTGGGACTGGGACTGGGACAGGGACTGGGGATGGGACTGGGACTGGGACGAGGATTGGAGCTGGGAGTAGAGCTGGGACTAGGGCTGGAGCTGTGGCTGGAGCTGGAGCTGTGGCTGGGATTTGGGCTGGGCTCAGTGCTGCCAGGCTGTGGGACATAAACCAGATTAACCAAACCATCGCTGGGAATGTCAGACTGACATGAAAGGGCACAGCCTGGGCTGCATGAAGAATTGTATTGGCAAAACTTGATTCCCCCTGGCTGGCATTCATTCATGTGTAATGTTGTCCCACTAACAAACTCTTCACTTTTCCAACATAGCTATAAACATTCCTGTTTACACAGTGATACAAACCTTCTGTCAGAAGAAGCCTTCTGTCAATCATATCAATGCAATATCTGGTGTCACTCACTGATCCTCTGCTGCAACATGATAAACTATTGTCCCTGAATACACTCTCCCACCATGCAGTGTTCACTGTAGGAGTCGCCCACCTGGCATAATTTTGAAATCTTCTGTACAAGGATAACAGTAAACAAGGAAGAAAATGTCCAATTTATGTTCGAGTTTGACCCATATTATTTTGGAAAAGGATTTATTCTGTCATTTTCCTCCTGGAGGTGTTAAGGAGAGAGCCACTGACTTTTCAGAGTATTTAGGGTGGCAATTTTTGGACCAAAGGTTATTTGGCATTACTTGTGATTTCATCACCCTGTGAGTATGGGGACTTCTGTTTTAATATTGTATAAATTGTCAATGCTTTTTGTCAACTGAGAACCACAAAGTACATGCCAGACTAAAAAAGCCTGAGAATGTCTCCATGAGATGGGCAAAAAAAGAAACATGACAGCCCTGCAAATTTTAAGAAGTATAAGCATATTCTTTTTATATAAAAACACATACAAGAAAAGAAGATGAAGTAGCTTGTTGAAAGAACACTGCTCCATGTTTTTTCTTTCCTCTTGTCCTCTGTTAACTTCCCACTGACCTTTTCTTTTCTGCAGAGTAAGACTTTGGGGACACATAGCAATGATGGCTTGGGCTGCTCATTTGGGCTGTCTCTGATGTAAATGATTTCCTGACAGATAGAGCTGATCCCATCTTGTTGGACATGCTCACAGCAGGGAAGAAAAATTATCTGTGGAGATTGTGGGGTTCAGTGAAGGCCCAGGCAAGGAAGGATTTAGGATGACATAGGGAGCTGTGAGGTTAGGCATGGGAGGGAAAGTAACTCAGTGGAGGATTCAGTTAAATGGGGTGTTCAAACCTTCAAGCAGCATCAGTAACTTGTGGCAGTGGGAGACCAGCAAATCTGTGTGGACAGAGGCATGTACAGGTTATCTTCTTTTTGTCATCATGATAAATAATGAACTGAATAAGGTACTGCTGGAAAATCTCTACATGTGTCAGCAGAGGACTAGGCAAACACAAGGAAAATATTGCAACTGTACACGGTTTTCTGAAAAACGTACATTTTTTCTGAAAACGTACATAGTTTCTTTCTGAAACTGCTGCTGAAGGAGAATATTTTACTGTTTGGATACTTGTTTTGCCAAAGGAAAATACTGGCAAGGTAGAAGTACAGAAAACAGCTATAAAGATGTGAGAATTACTAAAAATCCTAATTGTTTAATTTATCCAAAAGAATCTTAAGACTACTCAAAATCATCAATAGTTGAGATATTTTAATCTCTCAGACAATTGCTTAAGAAGA
The DNA here is from genome assembly GCF_903797595.1 of Erithacus rubecula. Taxonomy (NCBI): domain Eukaryota; kingdom Metazoa; phylum Chordata; class Aves; order Passeriformes; family Muscicapidae; genus Erithacus; species Erithacus rubecula. The sequence goes on along the minus strand of NC_136687.1, from coordinate 11,428,515 downwards.
ATCAACATTTGGAAACTGAAAGTGTCAAATCCAGAAAAAAAAATACAAATCATGCATTTTAAAAAATGTACCATTGAAAGATGTTACACAAGAGTGCAAGGTTGATGTGGCTTGGTTTTTGGTTTTAAATCAACAAGTCTGTCATAATTAAGAAATAGACTAGAGGGAATGGAAGAAGGGTGCCACTATAAAATTATCCAGTCTATAGGATGATGCAGGAGCATTGACTAGATAACTGTGTTTCCCCCTCAGCATTTATTTTTTACAAGCAAGTGAAGTAAAGAAAAGCTGAGGAGAGAGTGAAAAGTGGAAAGATGCACATATAGCAGCTTGCAGATTCTGCTGAAACAGGACAGATCTCTGGAATCCTGGCCCTGACACTGTCAGCCTGCTGTGCCTTTGGCAAGTCATGATGTCTTGCAAGGATTTTAATTCCCCAGGCATCCTGTGATTATCTTATCTACTCGAAATGAAGTCGTAAGAGTGCTGCTTCTGAAAAAAGCAGCTGAACTCTCACAAACAGGTTTTATTGCAACACTGAAAGAGAGCAAAACCAGAGAACTTTAATGTGGTTAGTCTCACTTCCAAATCACATCCCAGTCAAGTTTCTGAGTCTTCTTGGAAAAAAAATTAGGATCAATTTGAAAGACTTGCATTGATACCGCAATTAAAATTAATCAGCTGAGAAATGCAGAGTATAACAGAAAGTAATAGCAGGCATTGGAAGAATTGTCAGCAGGCAACAGTGTTACAAAGGAACTATGATAGCTTTAATTGTCTTGCATTATTTTATTCTTCACAAGATATTTTCTTATTACAATACAGAGACAATTCAAATTCACATTATCTAAAGTATTTCCTTTGGACATGCTGTTATAGCTACCCTTTTACCACAAAGTGCACGGAAAAGCCAGACAAGAAGAGAAAGCTTTAAGCACGATGTTTGGTAATTCATTTTGACCTTTACTACTCATTTGTAAGTGCATTCTACTTTCTCTCTCACTTTTACCTTCTTCCCAATTTAATCTGATCCAAACAAATTATACACGAACAGTCATTTTCATTTGTGTCTTGCTCACTGAGTTACTTAGCAAACAATCAACTGACGAACAAGATAAGGACAGAAAAAGAAAGCTAAGCTTTTGTTTAGATAGTGGGATCACAGATAAAGACCTAAGCAGGCCTGCATAAACTCAAGAAGCAGCGATATTATCTTTGAAGCTGTGGCACTGTGCTTGCATTTGCTTGCTATGCATGCTCATGAAGGCTAATTTAAAAATAATTGGAAATGTGCACAGTCCAAACCTTTTTTCCCCCTTCTGGTTGAGAGGAAGGTTTATTATTTGCTTTTGAGCCTTTGTGGCTTTAGTCTGGAGAAAGCAAAGCAAAATAACCAGACCCTCCCTTCCCACCCACCACCAAAACTGCAGAAGTCATCACCTGAACTGACAGGAGAAGGAGAACCAGAACATAATAATAATAATAATAATAATAATAATAATAATAATAATAATAAGTCACAGTATGGAAGCCTCTCTTCTCATTAGGACTTTGTGGTGCTGTAGAGCTGGTACCATGGCTATAAATGTGGTACTAGTTCTATGGAACAAAGCAACACCATAGAAAAAAAAATTTGCTTTGAGTCAAATATTTCAAAGCACGTAATGAACATTAGCAAAATAGACTTCCTAACTTCCCTGTGGAGTAGGGAGGAAAGATTAAACCCCTCTCATGGATGGGCAAACTGAGCTCAGGTGAGTGGCCTGAGGTGAAGCAGCAGCTCCTTCTGCTCAGGGTGGAGAATGGAACCCTGACCTGCTGTCACAGCCTCTGTTCCTCTACACAGGACCTGGACCTTCTGCAGCTGTCCATGTAAAGTACAAGTCTCTAGATGAAACCCATAGGAAACTGCAGTCTCTGAAGATATTTGTTTGGCACTTTTCACTAGCACTGCGGTCATTATTATTTTGGGAATGCATAATCTCATTTAAAATACATTGAAAATTGTAACTATTAATTTATTCTGAGAAACTATTTGTATACAGTTAGAATACCACCAAATATTTAACTTGACTAATGAAACAAATATTTTGTTTGATGAATATGAGCTTCACTAGCAGGTTTTGCTAAGAAGACATACTTGAGTGTTGTTCTAACATATATGCAATATATATTTGCAAAAAACTGTTGCTGTAATATATTTTTTGCTATAAATATGTCCTCAAATGATATTTAAATATGTATTTAAGGATTTTTTAATTTTTTTAATATGGGCAACTTAAAACTTGAGCCTGAAGATTCTCCATGTCAGAGAAATAGGATTTTTGTAAAGTTTTATTTGGAAAGCTTTGGTATATCTGAGGAGTTGTTTCCTTCCTTTAGTTGGTGTCATACAGAAACTTTAAACCATCACTTCTACCATTATCACTGTACAATGAGAAAGCTGAATTTTCCTATAGACAATCTAGAGTGGATATACATGCCAAGAACTCTACTGATTGAAGCCTTATGCTGACTGCAAATGAGCAGTCCCAGCCAAGGGACTGTCTGTGGACACAGGTGCTCACATGCTTTTAAAGATCTATGAAAAGTGATGTTGTGCTTGTCTGCTCTTTTACTTCTTCAGAATATCATAGCAGAAGTAAAGGTAAAACTTTCCCCATGTTTTGTGCCACAAAACTCAAGGATGGAAAGGTGAAATTTGGCTGCTGGGGAGTGGAGGGGTGTGATTGATCAATATAATACAAAAACAGAGAGGCAAGAAAAAGGAAAAGTTTAAGGTATTCTGAAAGGAATAAGGTGTGAATGTGGTGCAGTGGAATGAGAGAAGATAACAAAAGGATTCAGTGCAAGGTAAAGACTATAACAGCCATGTTTTCAACAGGCAGGTGGGGACAGGAAAGGAGGACGAGAATCAACTGGGCATCAGAAAAGTCAAACATCAAGGGAGGAGGTGAAGGGAAATTTGAGCCACCAGGAAAAGTCACACTGTGGAAATATAGAGGGAAAGCAGTAATATATTTTATCTATAGTTTGGAAGTTTAGAACAAAGAATAGGGTGAACTGAGGAAGAAATGAGATTTCAAAGGAAAGAAAAAAATTTCTAAATCAGATCTAGATCTGGCTCCAGGTTTCACAAAATATTCAGAGTTTTGCTGAGCTTACAAAGGGAGGAGCCATTAAAGACTGGATTCAGATGCAGTCACAGTAAAGATACAAGGTTTTGGTTTGACACCATCTTAAAAGAAAACCCCATATAAAACAGCTTGGAGTTAGGTCTCTATAGAGGCCAAAATATAGAGTATTATGGTGATTGATATTTGTTTGGGAGTCAAATTTGTTCTGCATGAAAAAGCCAGGGAAAGGGTTCCTCTTCTCTGATTCACTGAACAGAAGGTAATTGAAAGATCTCTTTATGGCAGGATTTACAACCCTGGAGCCTCAGTCGTTTTGAGCTAAATAATAATGCATTTGCATCGTAAGTGTATCTAATTTGAATTTCGCTTCCTGCCTAAACACTTTGAAAAGATGCATGCCTTGAGGTGTCTGCCTGAATAAAATTCCTGTGGAACTAAGGCTAACAAATAAAGTATGTCGTGGTGTGTTAGAATCTGCTCTGCCCTGGAGAATAGCTCCCCTGATAAACTGTCTGATTTATAATGACAACTGCTCCCACTGTTGTATACAAGTATACCTTACAGTAATGGGGAATTAAAGAGGCTTTCATGTGAAGCAAATATTTAGCTTTGAAGTCAGTGGGAGCTGAGACAGCCCAGCACCTCACAGGATTAGTCCCTTGGGAATTAACCTTTTCACCTTACTATGGAAGAAGAATGAAATTTTAAGACAGGATTTTAATAGTGTGAGCCTACAAAGTAATAGGAAGGATGAGAATTCATAACAGTGAATTACCTTCAACTGACACTGAGATAATTCTACAAGACTACATGACTTTCTCAGCACCTTATCCCTGCTAAGACTTACACAGAGTAAGTTTTCATGGAAAATATAGCCTAAGCAACATTTTCATAATGCTTGATCACATAAGCTTGATCACATAATATAAGAAGGAGCATTGGGAGGGGACTTTATGTTATTTAAGCTGCTGCATTAACTAATTCATCAGCACCACATCAATTGTGCAAAAGTAAGAGAAGTTTTTATGTTTTCCTGTGAGAAACTTTCCATCTGTTTTTCAGCTTCTGTTGTGTTCTGTTTGAATTTGCAAAAGTACCATGGAAATCCAACTCATTCTTCAGTTTCTCGGTCGAAAGTGATCACATTTTTTTCCAGGTATTCTTTTGTTGATGATGATATTAAAAGTGACTTTTAAATTGGCTGTTGTGGAACAAACAGAATCTGCCATTGAGGGAAAAGACAAACTGCTTATAATTAGTTCTGGCAGCTGGAGGATGGCACTCCTGCTGTTTCTGCTGCTGGCACTGTCAAGTACATCATGTCACAATGCATGAATTATCTGAGGTCAGCTCTTCAACACACCCAAATTGCTACCAATTATTAATTAATTAGTATCATTATGGGACTGCCTTAAGGGCCTTATCAGCCCCCTTGAAACAAATAAAGTGACTAGGAAAGAAAAGGCAGTAGAAGTGATTAGTGGTGAGTAAAAAAGTATTTCTAAGGACATCACATGAGTCTAATCTTGCAAGGGACTTACAGATCCCCACCTGATCTCCAGTGCTCTCCTCATCATGTCCAAATGCATTTGAATTGCATGAGAATATAAATCACCTGTTACATGTTAATGCATTATTCATTACTAAAATTTTGCTATTTAAACATTATTGTTCAACTGTGTTCTTTTATCTTGCTTTACCTGTTCTTTCTCTGAAAGCTCCACCTACCATATTTTAGGAGCTGCATCTGATAAGATGTGTAGTTATTATGCTAAATGGTGCTGTAGCTGGGATTTTGTCATCTCTCTTCTGAAATAACCTGGAGAACTTGAGACTGCAAAGCTTCCAATGCAATGCAAAAGTTTAATAACTTAGAATAGGGTTTAAAAAAATAATGCAATGAAAGGAAAAGAAAGATGCAGTTTATTGTCTGGTGATTACAGGTAAAGGTTGGGTGAGACAGAAAGTTGCTAATTCTACCTGAGTGCCACTTAAGGAGTCAAATACCCTATTTATGGGAAAAAAACCTCATCAGCAGCATATACTGCAGTCATTGTAACTGTGCACAAATAAATCCATATCTAGAGCACATGCCTTGTGCCATGACATCAGATTCAGCAAAGGATGTGCAGACTGTCAGATTGTGATAGCTTAGGATCATGCAAGTTGTCCAGAAGTCTCCAGTCATTGTAAAGTGATAATTATAATATTTCTAAAAATATGAGGTGATGATGACAAAAGATATAATGAGTCAGGCAATACTGGACCATAGAAATGCAGAGACTCTGTGGCTATATGCTGACTGTATGCTCTCTCTGCAGAAAAGTGTTTGATAAAATGTCCATCTACTGACACCAAAGGAAAATGAAAACATATTTAATTGATGGACATTAATAAGGAGTCAGCAGGTAGTTCTTTAGCTCAAGTAAGAGTTAAATGTGTTTTTAGGAAATAAATAGCAGGAATTTTCCCTGAAAGTATGTTGTACTCTAAACCACAGGAAACAGATGTTTGTAACCTTTTTGTTTTTCTAGAGTTCATCACTGGAATATCAGAGAACCAGTGTTTCAGATAAACTCAACACCCATCTAGACAGCAAAGTTTACCCACCAGGTAAGTGAAACTTGCATTTCAAATGATCTTGGCACACAGCAGATCCCAGAGTAGAGCTTATGGGGAGGGATTTTCTTCTGTCAAGTGTGCTGAGTTCTTGAAGATCAGCCACTTATTTTGGCATGGAAAGAGTTCATGTCTTCCTAAAACACTTCCTGAGAGCCTCAATTCTGCACATGGGAATGAACTGTTAAGAAATTAGAGCAATGCAGTAGGTGCCTGTCATCTCTGGATTCCAGTCTTGGTTTTGCATGTTTTGTCACAAAAAACTCTGTTTTGCCAGTGACAACTCTGTGCCATTCTGTTTTAAATACTTTCCATAATGTTTCTAGGAAGTAAGTAAGGCAAAAGAGCTAATCTCAGACATAAGTGATTTAAACCATGGGTGCTCATTATTGTTTCAAAGCAGCTGTCTCAGCGAGGCTTTTTAAAAATATATTGCCACTATTATATGTAATTGCTGTAATTGTATTTTGGGTCCATAATGAATGAGGAGGTTTATCAACACATACTCTTTCTTCAAATGCACCACAATCATGATGAATGATAGAAAAGAATGCCAAAGAAGAAAGAGGATGAGAGTTCTGGAGAGAATAATTTAAAAAAGGAATTTTTCCAACTGAGAAAAGGCCATTTCCTGTGTGGATTCAAAAATCATGTCCTTAAAAATGTGGCTGTTCTAATGCAGGCAATAGTGAAAATATCAATCTTACTGTTTATTCCCTCCATCCCCAAATCTACTTCCTTTGTTGGTTAATCATGTTGGTTAATTATTATTTTTTTCACTTGAATTATGTTTTTGCTTAGCTAGGACAGTAAGGACTGAGTTAGGACTTCAGCATATGGCTTGCTAAAGTCAGTAAATGAAAGAACCTAATATATAATTTTGCCATTCTTCTATCCAGTTTTGCTCTTCTAATTTTCAACTTAATCACTATTCAGTCATGGTTGTGTCCTAGAATGCATTTCCAGGGAGCAGTTAGACTTACAAATGTGTGATTTGACCTGACTATAGGAATTATATCACCTGACACATTCATGACAAAGAAATGTTCCCATGGTTACTGTCTTATAAAACAACATCTCTTATAAATAATTTATTAATTACCATAAAGAACATGGAGTTTCTGTGCTACATTTGAATTTCTTCTGAAATAATGTGAGCAGTTCAGAAAATATCCTCCATCAGCAAAATGGCACTTTGCTCATATGTGCACATTAGACAAAAAAGAGTAGATGTTTCTGAGAATTGGTGACATCAGTTTTGAAACTACAATGTCAACACAGTCTTCCCAAATAACCTGATCTCCAGTAGGATGATGAATGTCTGAAGGTGTTTTTTCCAATACTTTCAGTGGAGAACACATTCTGTTGTGAGTTTACCCAGAAACACAAAAGGCTTTTCTACAAGCACCTGTTGCCCAAAACAGTCTTATAGAGATTTTTCATTATGTTGTGGCAAATACCACAAGGGAATGGAGAATTTTTTGGTGATTTTTGTAGAATCTGGACATTCATAATAAACTGTTCTGAACAGTCTATCATCTTTGCCTTATGCTCTTATGTTACTGAGAGTGCAAATAACTCTCTTAGTGTTTCCTGTGAGTTAGGATTCCTTTTCCTCAGGTTCTCATTATTCAGGTCTCTGAATAAACCATTTAATCTTTATGACCACTTTTGGGAGATGTTTCTGGAACAGCCTTTGGACACCAGTGTGATGCAGAATGTGCCAAGCTGCATCTCACAGTAATCACATTTGGATGAGCACACTCAGGGCACTGGGATTCAGGGCCAATTCCTTCAGACAAAGGTAGACTAAGGAAAAAGTTCTGTGACATTCCTGTGGTTTTGATGTGACACATCAGGCATGCTTTGTCTTCTACAGCACTGTGTACACTGTACCACAAGTAACAGATCCAGACATGAGTGGTAACCTTCTACTGATAAGACCAATATTAAATTACTTTCAGAGAAGACAGAAGAATCAAAAGAAACATACTTCAAGTCCTGATTTTTTTTTCCTGCATCAGATGCAGTGAAGCCAACTTATCGGAATCAGTGTAAGGTCTGTTTTTTTCCTCAAGGAAAGAGCTTTCACATAATCCACAACTGTGTGGAAATTAAAAGTATGTGATAACTTTCAGAAACAGTAACTAGTAAGTAAAGTAGCATTGTTTTTCAGATTATTTTTTGCCACTAGAAGGACTACATGACATGGTTTGAGGCCTCAAATTACATTTCATGAAGTTGGTTTTTGAAAGAGAGTAGGAATGAAGGTATTGCCATGATCTCTGTTCATTATAAAGGGAAATGTTTTGCATTTTGAACTTTCTCTTTCAGTGCTGTGAGCCCAGCTAACACTCTGTGAGTTCTTGAGAACCATATTATGAACCAGCCAGAAAACAGCTATAAAAAAATAACATGGATCTCTCTGTTTTCCATTTGCCTTTAACTCAAGTAGAAGGTAATAATAAGAAAATTGGATTAAAATGTTTTGGTCTCAGTTCTGGAATTTGGGCTCCTTGTACAGGCATACACTAAATTGTACCTTCCCCAAAATCTTCAGACCACAGTCACCCTAGAGAAACTCATGAAACAATTCTCAGGCAGCAGACTAGGGTCAGAAATATGCACTTTAGGGCATGTATGGTCTTGTTTGTCTCAGCTCTGTGTAGTCTTTTTATATTAGAGTCTTTTACACTAGAAGTTTTTCATATTGGTGTGCATGTCCACCCTGGGTAGGTGGTTGTCCCTACAGCTGCTCCTGTGAGCTGTGCCAAATGTGCTCAGCATTCTCACAGAGGTGGCCTGAGATGGCACCACCACACTGACAACTGGAACTTTAATTCTTTGAGCCCTTTCAAACTTCTTTTTGGGCGTCTACAAAGAGATTAATAAAAAGGATCTGCAACTGCAATCCAACTGTTGCACAGAGACAAAACACATCTGTTTTCTTTTCTCCCCTTCAAATTAATAAGGTTAATTTGGAAGGAAAACCATGGAGTCCAGAAATATCTGTCAAGTAGTTATGAAGATACAAGGATTTATTAATAGAACTGGCTCATTTTCTTACCACAAAGTTTCTTCTTATCAGAAAATGGCATTTTTTTGAGCAGTCTGGTATTTTTTAATGAGAAAATGGTTGATTTAAACTTTTTTATATTTCAATTAGAAATGTTTTATATCTTTTTTAGAAAAAAAAAATTAAACTCCAGTGTTGTTTCTTGAAAAAAAAGATCTGTTGCTAGTAATATAGAGATATTTTTTCCCCTGTAAATACATGGATACTATGTTCACAACCTCCCCATAAACATTTATCCTTTTCTTATTTACACTGTCACACAAAAATATTGGGACTGACAGCTCTTAAATCTGAAAAGGGTTGCACAATGCAGGCTCAGACACATTTCTGAAATGCCACGAAGATGAAATGCAACCACATCCTGTTGAGTATCTCTGGGTAGTAATGACACTGTGCAAAACTTTGAGACAATGTGTCCCAATTAATTAACCTCTTTGGCCAGGTTCCCTTTGTTTGGTGCAAGTTGCCATATGGAACCTTTAAATTCTGGCCTGAGCATGAGAGGAGAATTTGCTAGATATGCTCCTGTTATTTAATTAAAAGGTAATTTTGAACATTTTTTGAAAATATTCTTTCAGGTCCTGCTCATTAACAAAATGCATCTCTCAATCATCAAGTTCAAAATAATTATCTATTGACAATAAAATGTAATGCATTTTACTGAATGTGGGTAACCAGAACAGTCCAAATAAAATTGTGTGAGTTTGGTTTTGGTTTTCTTTTTCCACAAAGCCAAACTAAATCAACTATTTTCTAAAGAAAATAAATACATTATAATAGTTTGCTATAATGCTATTATAATTTGCTATTATAATCCCAGAGGTTTTCATAGAGGATTTCTAAAGTCCTTTGAATTTTCACTTGTCCCATTTCTCCCTGACTGGAGATTTATCTTTTGACTAGTGTTCTGTCAACCTTGTCCCCATCTCAGCCACAATGCCAAACAATCTGTAAGTCAGGCGAGAGCAAACCTGTTAGAGCCCTAGGGCCTGATGGCCTCTCAGCTGAAGCCATGAGAGTCTGCTAATTGATTTCAAAGGGAGCTGGATGAAGTCCCAGTGTCAGATAGAACTGTTTGGAGAGTTTTGGGGGGATACGGTCTGGGTAAGCAGCTAAACATTTGAGTCATTATCTGAACCCAATTGAATTGCCAATGCAGAAGGTTCATCCATCATTTCTTTCTGCTATCCAAGTTCAGAGCTCAGGGATTTATCTGCTCCTCTTTCATCAGCGAATCACATAACTAACATGATTATTTCAAGCAATGCAGAAGCAGAACACTCCCCAGCGCTTCAGTGAAGTCACTTGGAATACAGTGGATAGAGGATCCTGTTAAAGGAGTACTGAGCACATCTGACATAAAAGCAGCCACTGGCTTTTGCTCTGGTTTAGCTGAACAGTCTGTGCTGTCTAATATCACCTCAGCAGTCTTGGCTGAGTATTTAGGCAAGGAGCTTCAGACAATACATAGCCTGAATCCCTTGGAGTCTTGAAAAGTTCTGACTGGTAAATTTTTACTCTAGGTTTCAGCATTTATACACAAGAGTTTTTTTTAGCAAAGGAAATTATGAATCCTATTGCCTCAGTTTTAGTAGCTAGATGAAGGAAGGACTATGTTTAATTGGCACACTTCGTGCTTTTTGGTGAATTTTATGTGTTTGAAGCAGTTTAGGTCACCTTTAACCACAACTATATAGTATCTAAGGATGCTGCTTCAGCTTCAGAGCTCAAGTCTTTGGGGATCAGGGGGCCTGGAGTTTTTTGGGTTGGACAAACCAACAATCTAGTGAGGCCAGAGTCCCCCATCCCCTGCCTCCCTACCCTCAAAGCATCTGTAGTGCTCTCACACTGCACTTTCCTCCTCCACAATCTGACAGTGACTGTGTAGCCATGGGACTCTTTCTTTCTTTTCTTTCCCTGTTCTTGATGCTTCTTTCAGCTTCAAGGCTGCTACACCGTTGTCAGAAGTCTGGCTTCAATGGTCTGAAGGGAGACAGATACTGATAAATTTCCTTTTGATCTCTGCTCTGCAAAACCACTCAGTCAGGAAAAAATAGAGGGGTCTGTGTGTGTAGGGGTTGGAGGATGTGAAAGGCAAAAAGCACCCTCTCATGCCAGAGTGACTGTAACTCCCACTTCACATTGGATCTGAAAGATGAATATAAAGAGTTTTGTATACATTTTGCAAATCAGGACAATGCACTGTAAGAAAATGAAGCCAATGAGTAAAATGGGGATCATGATACTGATCTCCTTTCTAAAGTGCTCTGAGATCAGTTGATGAAAAGGACAGTACAAGAGCTAGGTATTATTATAGTTAGATCATTGCAATTGCTTTTCTCAAAACCCTTATCTTTTTGTTGAAAATTCATCAAGATCAGTGTTGAAAGGTTGAAGTTTATAACAACTACTTTGTTATACTATAAATGAGGCTGAAAAAGAACTTTTTTTCATGGGACTGCAGAAATTTGCACATATCATTTGAGGATGCATATATAGAGCTGTAGCAGGTGTCACTCAACTTACTGTTGTGCCCTGTAAGGCTGGATGAAGACAATGCCCCAGTGATCTGAATGCTGTCAAGTGAAGAGCAAAAAAATATAAATCACAAAATGTCATTTGTGATCCTGCCTAGACAAACTGTCATGAGCTTGGTGGGCACAATCCAGGAGCCAGACCACTGCATTAGGGAGCCCTGCTCCCAAAGCTCTCCCCACCTCTCAGCAGATGTGACTGCTGAGACAGCACTGGCACAGAGCAGCTCTGACAGAACAGGCTTGGAGGAGTCCACCCCAGGAGCAGGGCAGGGCACACCCCTGTCTGCTGGGGCTGTGGAGGCATTTTCATGTGCTCCTTTACCCAGTGGAACTCTGCATTGGTAGGACTGACCCTTATTTGTCAGAACTGGCAGAGGTGTAAAATTTATAGATGAATAAAAAAGCCAAAATGGCAATGCTGCAATAGGATTACTAACACAGCAAAGGGTGTCTCAACATGAACTAAGACTCAAGGAAATGACACAAAGTATTGATACAAATCCCAAATTAGCTTTTTTTACCCCATAGCTACTGGAGACAGTAATTGCATACAGGGTATGTACAAATACAAACAAATTTAGAATTGGAAAGACAAAGGAATAACTAAGGCAATTGAAAAGGATTTTTCCTGACAGAACTACATTATGCATTCTTTAATGTATCACAATACATTAGACTTTACAAGATAGCTTTTAGTTAAAGTGTGCTAATAAAAAGTGACAGAAAAATGCTAGTTATGGAATGTGTGAGTGAAACTAACAGAGCTTTTACATATGGTTTAGCAAGGGCTGTACTACATTATTTACAGTTTATAATAAAGTGTGTGACATGTCTTTTATTCATGACATCACAAAGTCACATGGCATAACCATATAGCCACAAGTGAGGCTTCCAAATGCACACAAACAGCAAAGCCTAGAGCTACATGCAAAGGTTCTGTCTGGGTTTCTGACAGGTTCTCAAATGGAGCTTGTTGAATATTAGTAAAGGACTTCTAATGCTTTTGCCTCTCTCACTACATAAAAAATATTTTTCTTACAGCTTTAAAATGAAGATATCTCAATGTTTCAATGTCAATGATGAATTTCCAGTCATCTGTGAAAGTTCCTTTATGTTTTTGAGTGAAACAGTTTTCCCAAATATTTACAAAGTCAAAATATAAACTCAGTTTTATTATCTGTTGGGATTTTACAGACCATGAAGCAAAATCCATAGTAAATGCATCTGCATAAAATTATTGAAAGAAACCTCCATTTAATTGATGCATTATTTGCATAGAGATGAACTTGCTGCTTATTTATTATATTTGTATGAGGTCATTCAAACCCTCCATGTAGAGACCAGCAGGAGTTTCCAGATTCAAAACAGAAATCCAAATAAAAATAGTGAAGCAGTTTTGCTTAGCTTGGAACATGCATGGAAATATGTGTATGTAGAAGAGACTTCAATTAAGAAGTGGAACAAAAGTTCAGTAATAACTGAAGACATAAAAAGAACTAATGCTTATGTATGCCTTAGGAAAAGTCTACAGAGTATATTATTGCTTGGGTACTGACTTGGGGATGCATTATTTCTGGCAGCTTAAATCCTGATATTTTCAAGAAAAAAGTAATTTCTTTCTTGGAAATAGACCTTTTCAGAAATAAAGAAAAATAAACATCAAAGAATATTTACCCCCTCAATTTCTCCATCCAGTGGGAATAACCTATGAGATCTCAAAATATGGTTACTTGCTCAGATCAAAAAAAGTAACCATATGTTTCTCACTATTGCTAATTACAAAGAAGACTAAATTACTGAAAAAGGCCTGAAATTTAAACAATTCCAATAAAAATATGAGCTGGTTTATTAACAATTATGTGTTTTTAGGTACAGCTGAAATTCAGTTAAGCCTTTAAGGTATGGTTGTTACTAACAAAATCAAGTGGTGCCATAGTCACAAACTGAGACTCCACTGTGGGAAGAGTTCTACGAAGTTTGGATAAACCCCACAGTCCTTCCTCAAAAATCATCTAAGGATAAGACAAAGGAACAGATGCAGACAATGGAGTTCAAAGAAACTAGGCAGTATCAAGTTAATTTATCAAAAGCAGTGATAAAGGTCTCTGTGGCCAGTAATCTCACGTTTGTCTAATCATCCACAGAGACCAAGGGAAAGATCTGACTGTAAAGAAACCATGTCCTGTCAATGTTAGTCAATAATTCCTGCCAAGCATACAGAACAAAGCTGGAAGAGGAATGAAGATCCTTGTTTTAGAATTAGTGAGTATAATATGCTAGGAGCACCATTATGTTTCTGTTAGTATCTGTGAGCCAATAATGGAAACTGAGGGTGAGACACTAAGCAGGATAAGGATGCATCATATAAAAGTTTGAAAAGACCTCGTCAATCAGTGTTTTGGCAGAATTTGGCCTTGGATGGAACCAGAGGAGAGAAGCTCAATTTTTCATTTGTGAACCTGTAAAGTAGGAGGTAAAAGGGGCACTTACTGCAGAGACAAGGGCAGAGAGGTGGGATAAAGTGAAGCAGGATTGTACTGAAAGGGGAAAGTGACAAATGTTATAGGAAGAGTAAAGGACAAAATGGAAGAGTGAGATGAAGGGATGGGACTGCTGAAGAAAGCAGAGCTCTGAGAAGAGCCACTACAGCACCTCTGGCTCAATGGTAAAGGAAATTTGGAGTGAAGAGAAAAGCAAGACAAAGTAGAAGCCGTTGCTGATTTCCTCTCCAAAGATTTTAGTGGGATGCCATCTGAGTGGAGAGATAAGTGGATAGACGAGGAGATTAAGGAGCAAGTCAGAGATGTGGAAAAAATTACTGGAATTAAGTAGATTTGCTCTGAACAGTGTTACTTAGGGAAATGGCAAAACTGGGAGAGAAAACACATCTACGGTACAGGAAGGCTTCCAAAGCCCCAAGTCACACAGTGCTGTGCAAGATCAGGAAGAGAGGAAAGGAGCAGTGGGAGTGAGTTAGAGTTCTGCTGTCAGGGAAGAGAAAAACAAAATGAAGAGTGAAAGATGGAGTATAAGAGGCAGGAGTTGGATCAGAGAGAAAAGGGAACAGGCTGTGAGCAGAGAGCTGTGAGTTTGACAGTCCAGTTTACAGATTGCTCTGGCCTCAGCTCAAGAAGTGGTTTATTTCTGTGAAGCTAATGGCTAAAGCCATCAGACCTTTAATTCCCTGAACACCAAGTCCCAGGCATGATTTCTGTGCCACCTTTAGGAGGTCAAAGTTAAAGAACAATGGTTTGGTCATTTGACACTGCTTGCCTGGTCCAAAAATGTATCAAGTAATACAGTTGAGCTTAAATTTGGAAGAAAAATTCTTTCTTACATCAAAACTTTATAGAAACACAGCAAAGCAAACATGCTTTAATAATAAACAGATAATTAAAACCACTTGAAACAAATGTATGTGTTTTATTAGTGACTAAAATCAATGGTATGTTGCAATTTAGTTATGCGGGCTGATTTAGTATCATGTTATGTACCAGTTACACAGACATGTGCTATGGGCTTAGTCATAAAAGTGTGGAATGCACCACTAACAAATTCAATTTTTTGCCCTTAACTACTCACAAAACTCCTCTTCTTTTAAAGGGAAACCACACAACATCTCTTATAAAGGGCTCAGTCAAAAGGAAAGCCAAAATAAAGACAGTCCTTAACGGCCCACTGGACCCTCACTAAAACTATGTATTTTGGGGGAAAAAAACAAAGAAAAGGAAAAGCAGCTAGGAAAGTTTACCCCCACCCTTAGAAGAAACTGCTGTTCTTAACAGAGTTCAAATATTGCAATGGGATATCCATGTCATTTGGAAAAGCTGAATGTGTGACTGTCTAAGAAAATGCTGACATTACTTTTCCTGTCATTCTGGTTAAAGAAGCAAAGCACATGGCTGGCTCAATTGTACATTAAGGATTTCACTCTTTAGCTTTGTATTGGAAAATGTATTTTCAAGTAACTCATTTATTAAGGCAGAGATCTGAAGAAATAGGTCTCCCTTTGGAATGCAATGTCACTAATGCCAAGAAAATGAAAGCTTAGACATTTTTACAGATACAAGCCCAAATGCCCAGCCTTGGCACGCTGCCCTAGGAATCCTTCAGCTGCCATGCTGCCTCATGGGAATTGTAGCTTGAGTGACTCAAGCCTGGTACCCTCCACTGGCTGAACATCCATTATAAATGTCCTTGAATGCCCTGTGTCAGACAGCCCCTCTTGCACAGAAGCCAGAAAGGAGATCTGCCCTTGCTACATCAGGGACCCAACTTCAGAGGAGAATAAGAATTCTGAATTTTAACACTACTATGGCAAATGTATGCTAGCATCAAACTGATCCCAAAATAAAATGTATGGCTAGAAGTGACTTTCTAGGTGTCTGTATGCTGCTCCAATAGCATTTCATATAAAAGCATTGAATAGCTTATCATACTTCAGGTATGATCAAATACTTAGATTAAGCCAGATTCCTAATTCTGCTGTGATTGCACTCTGGTCACAGGCCTTATCTTTCCTTGTAGACCACCTTTTGCCATGGGGGAAATCGAGTAGTAAGTTTATGAGCAGTGTG
Source organism: Erithacus rubecula (assembly GCF_903797595.1). Taxonomy (NCBI): domain Eukaryota; kingdom Metazoa; phylum Chordata; class Aves; order Passeriformes; family Muscicapidae; genus Erithacus; species Erithacus rubecula. The sequence continues at coordinate 11,412,569 of NC_136687.1, read as the reverse complement.
TGAAAGAAGAATGACTTTTTATTTTACTTTAAAATATATTTGTTAATTAGAAATCCAATGGCTATGAGAAATAAATTGCACATGAGCAGAACACCACTGAAGCTAATCATCCAGCTGCTGTTGGCTTTTGGTGGAAAGTAAATAATCCAGTGCTACCCATGCATTTGAAAATCTGTGGTGCCATCAGTTATCAAAATTTGCTCTGAGACTGGCCTAGATACTTCATCTAATTCTGACTCTCACTGTGCAAAATCTGTATTGACCTGAGAAATGTCAGACCTGCTCTCCTAAATTATTTATAATAAATAAACTTATTTTAGTAAAGATTTGGACCAACACAACTACATACATTTTAAAATATTATAATATATTTAAATATATTTAGTAAATTTCTGATATAGATAAAGCATTATCCTTACTCAAATCTACTTAAATTGAAATTTCCTCAGACACATACAGGGGATGTATCTGAAGAAGCTTATAAATAATTTCTTACTCTGATGTGGATAATATGGACACCTTTCCTGTAAGTATAACCTCTGTGGAGGCACAGTATATGAATCAGAGCATGAGAGCCAAAAATTAGAATATTTAGATTTAGATCTCTTTTTGTCAGCACCAAGATGAGGAAGAATAACAAAAGCACTCTCTAGCCTATATCAAACAGTATCAAAACACCTACACTCTCAGTTAAATTTAACCCTTTCTGAGGCACCGTGGCCATGACTCTTTCCTTCAGCAGAGCTCTGGGGCAGTAGTCTGCAGCCAAAAAGGAGTGGTAACAGTTCCAGCATGTCCTACTGGAACTGTGCCTGCCCCAGGCTCCTGAATCCCCCATGAATGGCTCCATCTCCTTATTAGGTGCACCTGCTCAGTCTTCTTATATCAGCTGTTTTAAAAAAATTGCTAGATATAAATCCTGAACTTTCTTCTCTCATATCCCTGACACTGACTAATCTAATGTGGGCTACTCTTCTCCTTTCTGTGGAAAAGAATTGCACCTTCATTAGAACTGGTGCAAATATTCCACTGAGAAGTTTTGATTTATATTGACATTTATGACATGACAGGAAATCCCTGATGAATTCTAGTTATCACCTTTACTTCACAGGCACTGAGGATTCATAATGAATCAAAAGCAAACTAGCTCACAGGTTGCCTTCAGGATGTTGCTAGATCATAATTTTTTAAATTACTCTTGTTATATAAGAGAAGCTGGACTTCACACTCATTCCCAGTGTACCTTCTACTAAACCAACCCAGTGGTAAACAAGTTTCTGTTGATTTATAAAATATAAAGCTCCCAAGCTATCTCAAATGGTACACTATAGATCCTATAAATCCCATAGAATATTTCGGGCTTATTTTTAAATAAACAGCCTTATGAATAGAAGGTGATGAGCAACAATATGAACTAATTGGAGTGTGAGTTTGGGAATCAGAGCACTGAAGATGGAATAGTTTTACACTAGAAATGTGAGAGAACAGTGAAGCACTGCAAAGCTTGGAGGGTTAACTTGTGTTGAAACTTGGATAGATTTGAAAAGAACTTTAAAATTATGAACTCTAGTAGTAGGTTTTGAAAAACCAATAATTCCCCAATACTTGTGGCACAGAAATGAAAATACAGACAATCTTTAAACGGAAAAAATAATAGACAGTATCAAATTAAAATGACATTGATTCTATAACTCATGATTACTATTCTGCAAAAATACTTTCCAAGATTCTACAAGTTAGACTAACATCCACTGGTATTTGAATCAAAGTACATATATATATGTATATATATATATACGTATATATATGTGCATAATAATGCACATGTGTATAACCATCATAGTAAAATAAGTTTTCATTTGAAAACATTGATTAACCATTTAACATCTCAAGTGCCACAGTGGTTGATATGATTTTGTTTATATTTCACGCCAAGGAAAATTTGTTAGACTAAGTTGCCAGGTTTTTTGCATCTGGATTTTATGATGTTTGTCTTTTTAATGGCTGTATATAGAACTGATTCCAGTATGTGAGATTCTGACTAAATGTAATTAGCTTAAGTGCTTAGAAGATGAAAGTTTATTTGCTTTATAGGATTAAAGTGTGAATAGCAAAAGTAGCAGGAACAGACTGTGTTAAGTTACCTCCAGCTATTCAAGTTTCAGAGATCTACATGCCAGCAAAGGACAGTGGTGGCCAGAAAATCTAGGGATGTTTGAATTTATTAAATTTGCTCTAAGAAAACATCAAATATGTTCATGGACTAAAAGGGTTAAATGAAACCACAACTTGTATAATGATTTGTCTGATCATATTTCTTCTCGGAAAAGTTATTACATATGTATATCAGACATTGTTGCTTCCAGTTTGAGCAGCATTATGGCTGCATAAACTTACTGCCAGATTTCTCTCACCATCTGCAATGAAGAATTCATCAAAATTCTCACCATCATAAGAGTTAAAGAGTAAGAAGAGGGAAATGTTCAGGTGATTACTGGTATTAAATTCCAGTGATTTATATGAACTATTGGAACAGGAAAGCAGACATAACAAAAAAGATGGTTAAGATCCAGGCACTGGCAAGCTAATTTTGATTTCTATGAATCATATATTAAAGTGCTAATTGAAAATAAAATTAAAATGATCAAATACCAAAGCAGTTCCACATGGGAGAAATCACCGTTGATCATTAGATATGGAAAATATACAATAAGATAAAACCCCAACCTTGTAGGCAGAGCCTGCTGGCAGATGGAACACTTATCTTTACAAAAGAGATAAACAGGCATGCTTGGATGTTATTCTTTATTTACAAAAGCAAATTGCATTTGTTTTAACATGCTGGAATTAATGTAAAACACACAGTGTCTGGTAATTGCTTTGATTTCTACATAGTGCTATTAATTCTTGGCTAATTTATAACTTTTGATTTCTTTTTGCCCCACTTCGGTATTGGAATAACCTGCAACTTTTACATCATACCAAATGACAAGTGATGTGCCTACCAGAAGCCTCTGGTTTGTTCTCCTTCTGAATGTTTACAGAGACTTCTCTTTTCCACTGAGACAGGATGCTGCTAATGCTCAAGGGCAAGAATTTGCTGCCTTTGACTCAGCTCTGTTGTGTTTTTCTTTTTAACCTGGAGTTGAATGCAATTAAAAAGGTGTGGACACAAATAAAGAACCTGTTTTAAAGTTCACCTTTTCTGATGACAAACGTTTTTAAACACACCACATTTCAATTTTTGATGAGTTTGATGAACAAACTAGACAAGATTCTATTGATGGTGCAAGTCAGAAGATATAATTTTTTAGCTCTTAAAGCAATATCCAGCATATATTTTTATAAAAAAAATTATATTTTGATAAGATTTTAACAATGAAAATAATAAAAAATGTATGACAAAAAAACCCATGACATTAAGTGTCATTAAAGTGTATTTTTATATAACCTAATTTTTATGGAATTGTGTGTAATTGTAGCTGCCATGTGTAAGAATGTGGTAGTATTAGTCTTCTTGGCTTCTTAAGCTGCATCAGAAAATCGAAGTGTCCATATAAGTGTGTGTCTTCTTTGACACACTTAGATTATATCTATAGCAATAAATAAATCAGACCCCATGGTTAAGTGTTGTGACACAGATCACATCTCCACAGTTCAATTCTCTTAGTATCAGAAAGCCAAATCCAGGCTCTGTGTTGATAATGTTTATTGCCCCAGATGCACTTTGGGAGATTAGAGGGTTTTTTTGGGCACAGATTATTGCCCCGGGAATTGTGCTAAAAGTTTAACATCATGGCTGATCACATGTATCTGCAGCCTGAGCTTGTGTTTGGTTCATGAACAGAGACATAATCCTGTAGTTTTCATTTTATAAAGAATGAATACTCAAATATTTGTCAATCCTCTATACTCTGAGGATTCAGCAGTCTCAATGGAGAATAGCAATTTAACTATTTGAAAATTAAGAAATATAATGATAAGTCTCTGGATATTACATTGCACTGCAGATGACGAGGTATGAATACTCAAATTGCTCCTAATTTTTCTCCACTTTTCATATTTTACAGCTATTTTAGGGTGTGTTCTCAGAAGATAAAAGAGGGTGGGTAGTGTCTTGCATATTTTCTGTGGTTACTATGGACAGTCATCATCTGTGTTTCTCTATTAAATTAATGGCACCAGGGCAACCTCATTAACCACTTTCAAGCTCCATGTTTTCCCAAGAACTCTTTCATAATGAAAACCATGAAAGTTCATGAAGATGAAAGGCCCCACAACAATATTATTCCATATGTAAAAAATGGGAAGAAGTTCAGATACTTGGGGCTGAAAGTAGCTCATTGTTTCAAGTACCTTTCCATGGCTTATGCAGGGAAGAATCTGCAAGTAAACTCCAAGTGTCATATTTTACCCTTCTCTCCAGCTGCTGTAGAAAATAGACAGAATAACTTAAGGTGAAGCATTTTTTAAAAATGTAATCACACCCCTCATGTGATGCTGACCCCTGGCCTGGATTCTGCTGAAACCTGTGAGAGTGAATGCTGCACATTCCCAGGTTGCTCTAAGACAGAAAAAGGAAATCAGAGTTTACTGTCTCATGGGGAGGATGAAGGAATTAATAGTAAACGTAATTAGTATAAATGCTAGTGATGAAATACTTGCCTTGAAGGAATCAATGGGAAATCCCTGCTTTGAGTCAAGATTTCATCTTAGACATTTTTTTTCCACTAAGACTTTTTTTTTTTCTTACTTTTTGGTTCACAGCAGTTACTGTTTTCTTACTCTATTTTCTGAACAACCATATAATGAAACAATTACTGTATTTGCTATCTTAACCTTTGGAAAGCATTTTTATATTTTTTAAAAATGCAGGTTTTTTTCCCAGTACTGGCATATGCCTATTTTTCACAACAGGTTGTCACAAGAAACAAAAAGAAAGAAGCATTAAGAGAACTGCATGCAAAAATCACCCTTTAAAATGCCTGATGATGATGATTACTTTACTACATGGACTTAATTTTTGGGTTTTGGAAGACAGACATTTGACTGAAAATTAGAGATCTGTTTTATTTGCAAGCAACAACCAGAAGTGAAGAAAGTGCAGCCAAGGGGAAGATGAAGCCTCTGTGTTCCCTGAAGATGTGGAAGTTGCAAGATATGCCATAGATAATTAGCAGGAAGGGTCTGAGGAGGTGCAAAATAAGGGAAATAGAACTTTTACACTGAGGGTGTCCCATACCTATATCTCATGTTTAATGGAATGAAGGAAGAAATACATGGTATAAAAATCAACTTTACAAAATATACACAAAAATATATCATGGAGTTGTCAGCCTCTAATCCACACTTTGTATACAGCTGAGTCCCTTGAATATTTATGTTGTATTGTGGATTTATGCACAGCATTTCTTTTAGCAGAGCAGAGTCTGTCTAGGCTGGTAAAACATGGCATTTTCTTTACCCAACTATAATATTTCCTTTCAGAAGTTAATTAAAGACACATTTTATTTGAATCAACAGATCAAAATCAGAAATCATATTCAGAATGTTGTGTATTTATAGATAGTCAGAACAATGATTATAGTAGTATAGAAAATAAAACACTTGCTGAAAATGATCTTAGCAGAACAGAATCCTAGAATCATAAAATAGCTTCAGCTGGAAGAGACTGTAAGATCTAATAGTTCCAACTCCTGCCATGGGCAGGGAGACTTCCCACTAGACCAGGTTGCTCAGAGCCCCATCCAACCTGGCACTTCCAGGGATGGCACATCCACACCAGCTCTTGCAGTTATTTCTGCAGAGAACATGAACCTTAAAAGCATAAAACAGGCAACATGCACAAAAAGATGTAACAAAATTACAACAGATGGTATTTCACGTACAGATGGTATTTCATCCTTTGTGTTTCAGATCTACACCTGATATCCACTGAGGCCTGGGTGTAGTCTCATCTCATGTTTGCTTTGAGATTATTTAGGAATGAGCTACCAAAGGAACCTTTTCTTGCTCATAACTTGACATTTCCTCCTGTGCCAGGTCTAGCAATTAGATAACTACCCAAAGATCAAGACTAGGGACATACCTGAATTTTCAATTTACCCAGGTATACTTAATGCAATGTCAGCATAAGGAATCAGCAGCACAGAGGTTGCTAATGGGCTTTTTGGCAGCACCTCCTATCAGATGAAATTAAAGCATTTGTAATACTGGGATCTGAGGTTTGTTATATTCAAAGCTCTGCATCCTCTGGAATGACTGGTCACATTCCCTTCCTGAACATTTGTTTTTCTCCCCTTTTTGGTGACAGCTCTAGCAGAGTACAAGATGGTTCAGTGAACTGACACGAGATAATGTTTATTTCTTTAGGTGGATTACTTTTCCACTGGAACAGCAAATTAACTAATACTCTACTAACTCACACATAGGTCACTTGTTTGTTAGGTCCAAGCAAGTGACATGGCAGGGAACATATGAAAGAACCACTGCAAGAGTAGAACAACCCCATTTGAGAGTTGCAAGTGCAGTTTCCGGGCATTAGATGTAACTTCAAACTACACTAGAATAATCAAACTCTCTTTCAACTCACAGTAAATAAGTACATGTCATTAATTTCATCCTTAGGTAGTTGCTTCCTGCCAATTTAGACAAACATCTTACTTAAATTATGTCTTCTAGATAATGTTGAAATAGTAGAACACATACAAATAAATCCCTGATGATTCTACCACCCATCCTTGGTTTACATTGCAGTAATTGCTCTTAAATATGAGAGCTGTTAACACTGAGAATTCCTGATTTTTTTTCTTTACAGCAGCAACTGGAAACTCCAATCAAGGAAACAGGCTAGATGCTGCATGACTAGGCAGTTCATGGGGAAGCAAGGAGAGGAGCCAGTCCAAACATCAGCCCATAACAACCATGAAGATAAGATTGAATAAACCAGCAGATTATAAGGTCCCTTAAGACTGCAGTCTTTCAAGTCTTTTGTTTTTCTCAAAACATGTTTGCAAAAGTTGTAAATCTTCATTACAGAAGGTGGGGAGACTACAAAATCATTTACTGATCTACAAGGAACAGAAGATGAAAATAGCATGCTTTGGGGAAGAGAATTCTTCTGTGGAAGAATTCTTCTGCAGAAGAGCTTCAGTCTATCAAGGAGAATGTCTTTATAAAGAGAAAGATTTTAACTAGTATTAAAAAATCAACTATATTCTAATCACCAAACTGGATTATGCTAACAAGTCACATTGGTTTTCCTGTTTGGTGTTCACCAGATAAGTCCTCATATACATATGAATTGACTGCTCAGTCTTAGCTGAGAAATGGCAATTCACTATTGAAAGCAGAAAGGAACAGCTTCTTAAAATACTTGCTTAACCTGATATTACCCTAAATTCTGAAAGTAATTTAACCTGTCAGGTTTGACTCAGGTTTGAAAACACAATCCTCATACAAGAAATTATTTTTAAGAGATACTGATTTTCACATAGTAGCTGCTCAGCTGACAAATATGGCATGCTCTGTGGTGTCTACAAGGCTGTTTAAGACAAAATCAAACCAAGAGGCTGGTTGAAATCTCTGCTAAGGAGGAAGCCTTAAACTTACCCACTTGTTATTTGAAATAAATTATCCATACAGTCATAGCTACAGTGGAGAGATGGAGTAGGAAACTCTTGTGTATGGCCTCTCAGCAGTTAGGTCTTACACCTCTGATCCAAAACAAAATCTCAGCTCCCCAAAGCCATGGCTCTGCTCCACTGCCATTGTGAGATCTGCATTCTGATTGCAGCCTGTCCTTGCCCCCTCAGCAATGTGTGTGTGCCTCTACTTAATTACCTCATAGACTGTATCTGGTAGCAAAGAGCATCAACAGGGCTTCTCAGAAGTCAGAGCATTTGTTGTAGGTAGGAAAGGCCAGGCAGAGCCAGCTCACAGACACAGTGATGCAGTGAAGTGTTCTGCAGGCTGAGAGAAGCTGGAAGGAACAGCACACACTCCATGATGTTTTAGGAGAGCACAGCTCTCCTAATCCTCAGCAGTGCAGCTGCAGCAGTGATAAAGCATCTGAGGCTGATGGAATTTGTAGCATAAATGACTGTAGTTTTTCACTGGCCATGCAGGAAGTCTGGGTCAGTGGTGCAGACTAGACTCCTCACCTGAGGCAGCTGTATTTAGGTAAGATAAATCCCATCTGCTGTTTCTCACTTCCTCCAGGGAGCTGAGTTAGGTTGCTAAGCTGGGGGTAAACTCAGCCCTTTTGAAGTGAGAAGAAAAGTTCTGAGTACATGAGCTTCAACTAAATAAAACAAACACAATTATTCAATGACTACTCCAGTTTTCACAGCCTAGTAACTAAATGATAGCTGTATGTGTAAAATAGCTAATAACTACTTAGCTAGAAAGTAAAACAAGCTAGCCACCATTTCAGAAAAATTATCGTGTTACCATCTGCTTCTTAGCTTAATTTTAATATTCATATTCTTGCCTTCTAGGGATATATTTAAAGCTTTACCATCACCCTGAAAGCTTTCCCAGTGACTCAAAATAATTGTGAGCTTCATGGAAAATACGTATTTATAAACAAAGTATTAATTTGAATACTCTTTCATGAATGCCTGAATATTTATCCTGAATGGACTAGAAACTGCCAGAAGGCAGGGGCAATCTTGGTCTCAGACAGGGCTTTGTTGCAGCATGGAGTGTGAATAGTCTCAGATCCTGGGTATGATCACTTGTTCAACCATATTGTGTGACTCTGTGGGCATTCAATAAAAAATATCCCAAAAACTGATGCCCAGTATCCTGTCAGAGGAAGCAATAAACACATCATGGAAGACTCTTGCAGAAATTTTAAGTGTAGATCATATTCTAGCTTAGAGCACACTATGTTGTTTTACATAATCAGAAAAGAAGGGTTTCAAATATTTCTAAGTTGTCAAAAAGTGCTGAAGGGAACAGAAAGTGAGTGCCATGAACAGAGCAAATTGTTACTCATATAGTCACTGCTCTTCAGATTATGCAACTGCTTATAAAATACTTCTGCCAAAATTAGATATTTTCTATATAATGCAGTGAACTGTGTTTCCTTATTTAGAGCTTGACTGATTTTTCCCATCCCCCCTATAATGTGGAGATACCACTTGGCTTTCTGTTTTGTTTAGTCCTCATTCAGCAAAGCATTAAAGCAGGCATCACAACTAACTTCACACCAGGATGTAGATGGTGCCATTTGTCTAAATTTCAGTGTATTGAGGTTGAATTTCCTCTTTCCAAGTAATGGGAGCACAGAGAGTAATTAAAAAAAAATAAAAAAAACATTATCACTTGGTGGCACAGACTGAACCATACTGAATTGCCAATTGCATTGAAGAAGATTATGATAAAAAGGAAATCTATATAAATGTTCTTGCTAATGGCTATCATTGTCATCCATTTCCTTCAATGGGAGGCAATGTTCTGTTCCATCATCTATGACCACAGTTCATCTCAGGTGTCTGACTGCAGGACTGCAATCACCCCTCTTGGCTGCAGCATGACCTGGGAGCACTGAGTCAAACCTTACATTTTTATGTTTTCCTGCAATTAACTGTGACTCCACAAACGCAGGTATTGCTACTGCACAACCTGTCTAGATTACCAGGTTTTGGTACAAAGAGGAAAGTCAATCTTTGACAGTTTTATGTATAAATCTTTCAATGATTTGTCCTAAAGGTTCCACCTTTAATTTCAGCCTTTTCAAAGTGCAGTGCTTGGTCATTAGTCATTCAACACCGATAACAGGCAAGGATAGCACTCATGGCTATAACATGCAAAACACACACTCTTAGTGTTTCTTGTTGATGATCCCATTCTTTAAACAGCACCCACTGGTTTCGGGGTATCTTAGATTTCAACTACATTCCAAACCTCAGGCTGTTGGTAACCTTTTATCTCTGTTCTTATCAACATTTACTACTGAGTGGCTTGAAGAAATAAATATCACAATCAAAGGATGGTGCTTCTCCCTAGATATTGATCAAAGGCATTTATTGACAGACCAATTTGTAATGACATATGGAAAATGAACCTGTTTAGACCAAAGACAAGGTAATTCCAAGATAAAGACAAATAAACTGAAATGCTGCCTGCTAGAAAAAACTTTAGTGTTCTGCTAGATCATTTCTGTGTTCTGCTTTAAGAACTTTCCCTAGTGAAATACACACTGTAATGAAATTCCAATAACATTATAACATTAGGAAATGTGTGCAAAAATGAAATAAATTAAATTAAATGTGAAAAACTGTTGAGATTTTTATTTAAAAACAAATATTCATATTATATATGAAGATATACCTACTGAGCTATAGAGTTCATACATTTCCTTGTATATTCTACTGCTAGTGTGCTAAATTCAATTGAAGCAAAGTATTTTCCAACATTCCAAAATTAGTTTTTCCATTGATGTAGGCCGATAGCTACTAATTTTAGAAATCAATTACTTGGTATGCCCTCATAAAAAACTAAATTAAGATGGCGTTAGACCCAAGAAAACAATTAATTAAAGGAAAAATATATTTTTGATTTGTTTCAATTATATAAAATTTAAAGCTGGAAAACATGATTAAACTTAAAAGATGTACACTCATTAAGATACTCAACAATGATTAAGGCTCTCACACATCTTTAACTCTGTGGCAATTATACGAATATAATTAAAGTGTTCTATATTTATATTTAATTTTCAGAAGAAGTTGAGATTCTCCAATCCTATGTTTTCACTACTTGTGGTATTAAGGAAGGGCAGAGTTAAAGTTAGGTGCCAGACTGCCCTAATCTTAATATGTTTGGATTACCATTATGTGTAACCAGACTCAAAGAAAACACTGACACCAATGGTAAATTTCTTGTAGGACCAGCCAGTTTTAAACAAATTATGCTTAAATTTTAAAAAAAATGTATTCACCAGGAGACTTAAAAAGGCTGACCCTGTGCTCCATAATTGTGGTGTAAGTACAGGGTGGATTTGCTGGATAATCCACTGCCTGCTTTGTGCTCACAGAAACTGAGCCTTTGTGACAGAGGGACAGGTAACTTCTCTATAGTGGAAATAGCATCAAGGTGCCCTGGCCTGGGTTAGGGGATTGCACATGGACACACAGGGATGCAGGGAACTGAGCATCACCAAGGTGTCCCTGCTTGCTTCAGGGGCTCTACAGCAGAGACACTAATTTGTCTCAAGGTTGTACATCCTACCTAGAAGAGCAGAAAAAATGCAGAATAAAGGGAGGATTCCCATCCACCCTCCATGCAAGGACTCTGCCTCCAGATTCCTCTACCACCAGTCATTCCCTGTGTCCTTTGGCTTCAGGGCCCATATGAACTCAACATGGCTGTTGGTGTGAAATGCAGTTTAGCAAGGTTAAACTAGGCCAAAACGACATAGGAAACACCTTCTGCAAGGCAAAGCTTTCTGAGAGCAACCCTCTGGCTGCTATGTAAAGAAAAAAAGTCTGCCTGATACCTTCCCTGGAAATTGTGATATGAGCGCTTTGCAGCCATTCTAACACCTGCAAGAAAAGCTGTTCTTTAATACCAGTATTTACAAATTATTTTAACTGTGCCTGTTGGCATTATTGCATGCTGTTGGCTCTTTCCCAAATGTCAGGGACTGTTTTTTCCTTTGTCAAAATGTATAGCAGGGAGCATAACTTTATACCCATCCAGCTTCCACAAAACCCTGCTGATGTCCAGCTTTCCTGTGCCCTCAATGCATTACACTCTGATTTTGTTTCTTTCTGGGTTAATGCTTTTATTTTGCATTTCCAAATGCAAAATGCACTTCCAAACAGCATTTTCTTACAGTCCAACTAGTTTTAAAATTTGAGAGAAGTTGCGATCATGCTGCGTTCTGCCAAAGACTAAAAGCAGTATGAGAATGAAATTAAAGCTATGGATAAAGAGTGTGCTTACAAGGCAATACAAAATGGAAAAAATATGGACAGATGAACACAAGATAAAATCACTTTCTAACTCCTTACCAGTTGGCAGTCTTTACAGTAATTACAGTGTTATAGAAATTCCTGATTTAAACTTTTCACCGGAGATTAAAACCCCAGTTTGCACTGACTTATGAAAATAATTTCAGTTGTTATTAGCAGACTTTAATTGCACCAATATGCTTTTCCCTGCTTACAAAGGCCTTTGTTCTTTACAAATAGTGATACAAAGGTAACAGCAATACTTCAGCGGCTTTTATTGCTTGGATGCAAAATAGGAGTCCTTAAGCTTTAAAAATCTCTTCTCTCAGAGATACCATCTTTTGCCTGGAGGTAAAGGAATTAGGGGATATTTACATGATTTAAGGCTAATTTTATAGCATATTATGTTCCCTCTCTGCCATGGAATCAAACACTAGAGGATTTGATTTTTAAAAAATGTAAATATGGGTAAAATGTAATAAAACTATTGTTTGTATGGGAAACCTTCATGCTAATCTGCAATAAATATGCAATATTGGAATTGTGTAACTTGGTGGTCAGCAACAGGAAAAACAACAATAGCTGTGGGAAGATAAGTACACATGATAATGCATATATAATTCATACTAGATACTTGGAACAAAGTCAGAAATTACATTTTAGCTTTGAAACTTCATTGTTTAGGTGAAAGAGAAAAAAAAAGTCATAAAAACATTCTGATAGACATTAATGAGACATTAGTAAAATCAGATAAATATAGCAGTTTAATCAAAACCACTGAACTCATAATTTCTAAAGATAGTTACCAAATTAAGCATTTCACCTATGAATTCCAGAAATACCCAGCAACATTTTGGTGATGGGTTCAATCAGTACAGAATTGAACAGCTGTTGCTTTTCACTGAAGATAATGTTTAGCTCGAGGCAATTGAGGAGAAAGATCAGGCTGCCAATGCATGGAACTGCTGGGAGATGTGGATGGGACACAAGGCAATCTACTAAAAAATAAAAACACAGTTACAGATCTTTGAGAAAAAAGCCCTGTGATAAATGTTTGGACCAGTTAAAGAGAGAGATGTGTTGAGAGAACTATTGAACAAGGAACTGTGGGAGGTCTACAAAGAGCCAAAAGCAGTGAATGGAGTGAAATCCCAGTGACCTGAGTGGGCAGAGTATGTGGTTAGGATGATGGAAGACAGACCAGTGAGGCTTATTTTGGACAGCCATCGTTAGGAGTTTCAGTCCTCAGGCCAATGCAGAACGTGGAAAGATTATATTGGGTAAGACCTAATTGCTCGTAATATGAATCACCATCAAAGGGAAAATATGTATTTGGCTACAAGAGGTAAAGGAAAATCAGCCAAAGACATTTTTGGGTCTATGGAGCTGAGGGATAATAGCACACAGATTCTAGGATATTTCATATTATTTCTCCCATCTTTAGCTTTGGAATGAATTCACAGAGAAATTATTGCCTTCACTCTTGATCAACTTCTCAAAGAATTTTCCTAAAGAAAATTTTGAGGAAGACAGTAATAAAATGGCTAGTGGTTATCAATTCAGAGCTGCTCTTCCATGAGTGCTTGGGAATGATGCAGGGAGGGGATTGCATGTAGAAAGGGGTCATTTTGTGACAAAACATGAAACATTCTCCAACAGTATAAATAGCAAAAGGATGCCTCAGCTTTTGATTCGCATTGTAACTGATACCAACATTCTGGATAAGAAAAATCACATAAGTGAATAAGTGACCATATATCCTTCAAAATTCCACTATTAGGAGTGCGGTTTTCCATTTGGTTTTTTTTTTTTGTTTGTTTGGTTTGGTTTTTTTTGTAAATATGGTAGGACAGGCCACACTTGCAGAGAAATTCATATGAGTGAGGATTTCTAAGAACTAAGACTGGTACGATAAAATTAACAAAATACAGAGATATTTATTTGTTCTTAGTCAAAATAATCACTGAAATGAATGGAGACAATAAAAAACTGCCAAGGCCTGATGGAATTGTCTGAAACATATCTGTCCTTGTATGCATTTTCTCAGAATTTCATCACAAGCAGATATTCTTCAAATAGTTAGAAGCAGAAAAATGAAATGACATCCTGAAATGGATAACATGGAGCAGTTTCTTGTTTTAAGTTTATATTTGTCTGTCTAGTTATGAGTCTCCCAATGTGGTTGTCTCCTATTGATTCCAACCAACCTCCTATTTTTGTCATGTACTTCCACGATGAAGAAAAGGATTTTGCAACTTCCTTGACAGAAAATGTTGCAGAAATAATATTTTATTGCAAAAATCAGTTGCACCCACTTTGTCAAATGAAAGTAGTGCATGATAAACAGTGCCACCAGCATCTAAATAAGTGAGTTTGCATCAGAGTAGTTTGTGGGTCAGATTTTAAATAAACCTCAAGTATGCAAGCCATAAAAATTTGTGCCAAATCAGCTCTTACTTTTGCTTTAAAATTCTTGTACTTAATATTAATGCTTTCAAGCCACAGGCAATAAACCTTTAACAAAATATACTGCACTTTCTGCGTGGTCAGATTTCCAGGCAAAATGTAAAGTTGACATTATTCATATGAAATTTCTAGCTGAGGTTTAAACAGCAACAGAACTTGTTATATGTGCTCCTTTTCTTTAGTGAAACTTCACTAGCACATATGATTTTCTATGAGCACTACCCTTAAAATCCTGTAATCTATGCTTACTGTCCAACAAAATATCCTTTTACTTTGGGCTTCTGCAATAACTTTTTTATAAAATACAGAATACACTTGAAATGTGAGTGTCTTGTATCTCCAAAGAAACGCTGAGACTTCTCTCTAAGGAAAAGCACTTTTAGAACCTCAGGATTCCTTCTACCATGGTGACTTTATAACAGCAAAACATTTTTGCACATTGAAAGTTGATTTTTTCACAAAAATCTTTACACGATATTTGACCTTGTCTTTACATTCAAAGTTGGGATAGGCAATATAGTCTTTAAAGTGTCGCTAGGCATTGCTGTAAGGGACTTGACAACCAAAAAGCAGTTTACTCCTCTCCCAGTGCAGAGCAGAATGTGCCGTTTCCAGAACAAACACAAGAGGGGGCATTTAGATGATATTGTGTCCGTTCTTTAAGTGCTGCTCTATAAACTTTCTGTAAAACACTGAGCATGAATCATTTACTTCTAGCTTTTGACTCTCATTCTCACTGAGTTCCTATCAGTGCCATCTCATAACTTCTCAGTTAAATGACACTGGTTTTGCTTTGGTGCATGATACTCTGGTTAATTTCTTCTACAAGAAAGCTGATACAAATCTACGTATATTTAATTTTACTTCACATCCACACTCACACTACAGACACATGCATCAGATCTTCATGAACTGCGAGAAAAGCTCCTAATTTCACAGGCCACAAATGAAATCAAACTAGCAGTTAAGTCATTCCACACCCCATTTACAGTCATTGATCAATTTTTCCTGTCAATCCCAACTACTTCCCTTCTGTCACCCGCAAGCCACACACTCCCACCTCAGTTCAGAGCCACCACATACAGCCTTGTACTTTAAGCAACATTTATTGGTTATAAGTTCCTACATTGCAATGATTACCCTAGGGTTGGTGTGGCTTTTGTGAATTACACTTTAAGCAATTCTGTATGTGGTTTTCTGTTGGGATGTTTAAGAAAGTGAGATACAGTGAAAAATGGTCGCTGCAAGTTGTATTTCTCTAATATTCATGGAAATGTCTCAATAGCTGATCTATGTTTAAATTATTTTTTTCCTACATTTGGTATTTTTTATGAGGAAGTTGCAGAATTGGAACTTGCCAAAGTGCTTTGGTGTGTTACACTTATGGATGGAGTTATGGCTGCTGTGGCCAGAATGTGAGTGGGAATATATGGGCTGCAGGAGAGGTAACAGAATCCAAGGAGAGGGTCCAATTCATAAAGTATGGTTGGAGAGAACAGAACTACTTCTTGACCTTTAATGGTGTGCAAACTCCAGCCACAGTAGCCAAATTTTACTCAATTATTTCATTTACTCAAAATTCTACTTTTTGCTGTCCTTAGTTTTCTCGAGTAGGAAAATTTAATTATTTTAAAAGTGATGCAGCCCTGTTGACAGTTACTCACCACACAGCTACTGTCACTAGTGAGTTATTCTCTAAGTAAGTGTCATTTGAATTATTTCTTTCCGTTACCAGGTGCCCTTGAAAACACCCCCAGGTCTGCTCTCTTTCATTATCCATAATAATTTTGAAATTATAAGGAATATCTGCATTTTCAAACTATGAGAGATGGCTATTGCTTGTTGCAAGCCAGACCATGGCTCTGGCCCACTATAAGAGAAGACCATGCAGTGACCTGCAGATGGGTAGTTTGCTATTTTGTGGAACTTAACTTTAAAATGACCTTACTTAACAAATATATTTACTTACTGGGTAGCAGAAAACACCAGCCTGTGCAAGCAACCCTGGTGTCCTCAGAAGTGGTGGATGTGAGAGGATATATATGTGTGTACTGTGCAAGACATTAATGCTCATTACCAATTTGTTTTGGCTTTCTGCACTGGTTTATTCCAAACTTTGGCAAAGCACAGTGCTGAGAAGGGCAGTGGCTGCCCTTCACACATTCAGGTACCCTTCAGATGCACACAGGGGTGACCAGGACTGTTCCAGAGCAGCCACAGATGGCAAGATGAGACTAGTAAAGAAATTGGCAGTATGAATATGTGTAGGGAACAGGTCAGTCATAAAAAACATGACTAATAGGTGAACAGACTGCACTGAGGAACATCACCTCAGCATTATCAATTGCATAATCATGCAATGGAATGTAGACATTTATCATGCATGCACTGGACTTTAACTTTAGTAGAACAAAAGCAGGTAGAGGAAACAGCCTCAGGATGCTAGAATTTTGCTCCGAAGTCTACAATGGTATATGATGGTAGCTACTGTAACTTTTCCTTTGAAACATTTATCATCTTTTTGTGTTAGAATCAGGATTCTGGACCTGACTCACTACAGTTGCTACTGTGTGACATCAGTTTTCAAAAATAATTTTTAAAAAAATGTTCATTTCCCTTCATAATGGACAAACTATCATGCAGTGAGATGTATGGATATCTCTGTATACATGATTTAGAGACAAAATAATCTAAAATCTTTTCACTGAAAAAAAAAAGTTTCTTAAGTAATGCTTTTTAGACCCCAAAAAAATAATATGCAAATTATTCGGAAAATTACTCTGAAGTTCTTCATCCCTCCATGTATATTTTTATAATGTCACTTGGTGAGAAGCTTCTCTAATTGGCAATTGTCTTTTTCCCTTCATCAAATACGTTTAGCTAGCTTAAACATGAAGGTCAGAATATTCTCACAATTTCAAATATTTCCCCCCAGATAAAGACTCCTTGAAAGAAAAATCTGAGGTCTTATAGTTGGCTCAAATACTTTAACTTTCAGGTAAACTGATGGATTCTTATATTATTCTACCCACTTTAACCACTTGTACACTTAACTTGAAAATTCAGGTTTTCAACTCATAGCTGTACTTAGGAAGTCTACCAAATAAATCATCTGCTTAAGAAAATCTGGATTTTGTCAGCAACTTCTCTGAGTACTTGACAACTGTTTCTCCTTCTGCATTACTTCCTCTGATCTCATGGTAACTTGTGGCCCTGACATTTCATCCCATTTTTGCCTTGAGCTTTTTGGGTGAAAAGGAACAACTAAATTGCTGTCCAACATGTTTTCAAAGTCACTACAATTTGTGTTTAGATCTATTTTTAAGAGCTACAGGAGTGTCACCCAGAAAGGATGCTTTACTAGTAGTGGGAGTGGGCATAAGCTGTAACAGCCAAACAAGCTTTTCAATACAACAGGGAATTTTTAACCAGGGCCACCTGAGATCCCATTTTTGCTCCTTTTTCAAAGCTCTCTGTGCTAAGCATTTTGCCTAAACATGTGCTTTCTTTTGGGTAAAGGGACAGCTTTGTCCAAAGGGTAAGGCTCTAGTAAAGCATGCTGTCCCCTGGTATGACCTGAAATGATGACATGATGCTTGCAGAGCATTCAGAGCTAGACAGTTCTGAACAAAGCAGACATTTGAGGAAACAGCATGTGCCGTGAATCTTTGGGCTGGTAAGTATAATAACAAACACTGCAGGCAAAGTTGGTAGAAAAGGAAAATAAATTAATCTGTCCTCAGTCTAGTCTGGAGGTGGCTCAGCTGTGGAGCTCTGCAGTCACAGCCTCTCTGTGGCAGTTGATGCTGAAGTTGTCACACTGAAGAGACTGCAGCTGTGCTGAGACAGTTACCAGACTGCATGCTCCCTGCAGGAGCTGTTCTAGTCTGTAAAATGTCTCTAGTTGTATTTCATATGGTCAGATTCTGAGTGAGGGATATTTCTTAATCATAATTTTCCCCCCTCAAGTTCACAGCCAGAAAATTCCTCATTCACATCAACATGAAACATCCCTTCCAACTGTGGATGTTCATTCACATCAGCCTACAGGAACGTGGTCTTCAGTTGGACAAAGCACACTTAAATTTCTTTGAAGTACTACAGTGTGAAAAATTATTTTCCTTTGATTACATAAAATTGCTGTCTCCTCAAAAAGCTAAATAGCAGAGGAAGCTTTGGGCTATGGAGGTTCTGTTGGAACCAAGTCTAATGTTTGGACAATTTCTTCTGCTTATTTAATAATAGACACAGTTGAATCAGTTTTTTGCCTCATTAACCTTCCTTTCACAAAACTTACTTGACATACTCTGCTTAGTGTTATGCTTTGCCCCTATTATAAACTTTTATTTCAGACTCATCAGGGATTTTATGAGTGTGGGACATTAAAGCAAGCACATTTACTGTTTCATCCTCCCATTGAGACATTGATGGCCTTAGTTTTTATACCTCCAGTCTAATTTCCTCTGAATGTCTCATAGGGATGGATAGTAGACTCTTTTGAAACTGTTCTTTTACAGAGGAGAAGTAGACTAGACGACCTATAAATCTTATATCTACTTCAAAATATATCTTCACTTGAAAGTCTGTGCCCTTATGGACATTTCCCGAGAATGTTTTTGATTTACTCATGAGTGTTGTACATTACAAACAAGTACAAAATGTCAGTAAGCAATTTTTCCAATTAAGTCCATGGAATTGTTTAGTGCATAGGAAATTATAGCCGAATTTTTGTTAGTTTGCTTGCCAGGGTCAATGTGGTGAAGATGGACAATTTTCTTCTGTGTACTATATCTATGTAATCCTGAGTTCTATCAGCTATGACAGAATGGTATTGTGAACCACAATTAATTTCCTTTACAATAGTGTGGATAACTTCACGGCTCATTAGACTGATGATTTCATTCTGAATTGTTGGACTTGTGTAATCTTGTTTTCTCTTCAGCTAGCTTCCCAGGGTCTCATTGTCATTGCTGTGAAGCTTCAGTAATTCAATAAAATTCTCCTCATCAATCTGATGGCCATGAATTACCAAGCCTTTTCTACTTCAGTAATGTACAGTGAGTATTATTTTGTACAGTGAGCAAAACTGATTTCCCAGCAAACATTTTATCTTTCTTTATCCTTCAGACATGCTGGAAAATATGGTATTTGATATTCCAATCAAACAAAAATGATTTGGTGACAATTTAAACAAATTTTAGTTAGGAAGCATAGACCAACAGTGGAACTTTGGCACAGAACTGGATTTCTCTTCCTCCCCTGTACCACTGCTGGCTTCATTCCTTGTGCTGCTGCTCTAGGTGAAGCTTAGAGTCAAGTGTCACAGCTGTGACATCAGGGGTGAGGCACTCACTGCTCAGCTAAACCCATACAGATGGTGAATTTGTGATATCACAGCAAAACAGTTATGGAAATGTATAAATCACTGAGGATTAAATATAAAAGTATTTTATGGATATTTTTTTGGAAGATAATGGTTACAGCCATTTCTGGCAATTTGAAATGTGAAGATTTTTTGCCTAAGTCTGCCAAGATACAATGTCAGAACATTATTCTATATTAGAGCTATACCAGGATATGATACTCTCACGAATGACATTAAAGTGGCTTGTATTCAGATGGTTCCATCTCTAAGAAAACAGTGTGAAAGATAAAGGGAATGGTGAGAAAAAGGGAGAACCAGAATAAACAATTTTCAAAATGAATAAAGGAAAATCAAATATGTTCTGTGGTTCACTGCTGATAAACATTCAGATGAAGGGATGTGTGAGTATTTTATTTCACAGATCTCATCAGAAATGCTGAACTGCAATTGGTACATGGAGCTACAAGCCTGTCATGCATCCTTCTGTTAGAAATGGAAGGTCTGGTAATATGAGTAGATTTTAAATTAGAAGTTGAGAATAAGACTTGCCATAGTTCTTTTTTCTGTGTCTCAGTTCTCACCATAGGTGAATGAGCATTAATTTATCATTACCACAGAGACTTTTAACAAAAAGAAATAAATCAGAGATTAAAAGTACTCACGTATTTTAGTAAGGGGCTGCCTTAAAGCAAGAGAACAAGCCTAAAACCAACACCTCCTTTCACTGTCTTTTATGAAGAGCATAATAAAAGACATTAATAATTTTAAAAATATGTATTTACAATATTTCAACTAAAGTATCTTCTTATATTATATGAATTGTACAGAATTATGAAGACAATCTCAATCTGTTTTTTTTACGTTCTGACGTTCAATGTTCTACATTCTGACAAAACTGCATCCCAACACCACCTGCCTTTCACTGTCATGTTTAAATACTGGAGAGCTTCCAGGAGGAGATGATCAAAAAAGAAATAATGACTGAGAAGTAAGAAGGGTTTGGGCCACACACTCTAAGCTTTTATGTCATAGAGCAGATTCAGTCTATAATGCATTAATAAACAACATTATAGATATATGATATCTAAAATGTTTCTACATTGTGCTGTGTTGAGTAATTGTGACTAATTCTCAAATTTATATACTTAGCATATAAATAAATTACTGTATTTTCATATTTAATGCATATTTAAAAACCTGACTACCAATGTTTATTGAGAGTAAACATTCTATTTATAGAGTTTATCAGTAATTAGATTCTAAATATATAAAAAATCCAGGACACCATAGAGTATAATTTGTATATTAAAGTGTGATGTAGAACATTTTAATGTGTCAGCTAAACTGCCATTGTTTAAATATAATTTTGGACCATATCCAGTGTAGACAGTGACAACAGCCATGTGGCACCTCCAAGTTTATTAGAGCACCTGAGTTCTTCCAAACTCAGTATCCCTGACCCAAAAAATATGAGTATACAGCCAATGGCTTTATCTTCACCAAGCACAACTGGACAACACAGAGATGACTGGGTTAATGGGGGCTGGTTAACTGTAATACATCTACACCAATGCCAATCTAATGCCTACTCAGTGTTGCTGCTGTCTATGATCAATAATTGCAATATTCTACTTGAAGGTGTGTACACAATGCTCCCATGGAAGCTAACAGGAGTTTGGGAGTTATAGCACATCCAGCTGGCTAGAAGAATATAAAAGGACCTTTTAAAAAAATTATTTATTGCCTAGTAAATTACTGGTATTTTAAATGTATATACCCAAAGAAATTCTTCCCTTTATGTTTCATTATGTGACAAATTCATCACAGCAGCCTTTTTCTTTTTCATGACAGGGAAAAGACTGAGATTTAATGCGGACTTCTGAAGAAGGTTTATCTGCCAAAATATAGCCAAAAATATATGGGTTTATTTGTATTAGATCTTTGGTAATTATTGATGCTAAGTCCTACAAACATCTTACTCCAACACAGTACACTGTATTTACTGGAAATCTAAGTATTTGACGGCACAAGACCTCTCAAAGGGCACTTGTATTTCCCCAAAGAAAACTGTATTTAAGGCAATATTCACCACTTATTTCTGGGAGAAGCTTCAATGGTTTTGACTTATAAATCTTGTAGTGCTTAATTTGTGAATAGAAGGGAATAGAAGAGTTCACTTATTTCTGAGCACCTTGACTTACCACACAGCAATGAAGCCACTGGCTATGGGTTATTTTCAATATCTTTTTGGCTGCTACCTGTTCCTCCTTCTGTGCAGGCATGACAGTCACAAGTAATGACTTGTGCCCCCAGAGAAGCCCTCTGGGCTGTAGATGAGCAGCCCTTGACATCAGACCTGCCCTCCTGTTAACTGTGGTAGGCAATGGTCTGGAGCCTGGTGAGAGGCTTAGCAGGATGACTCTCAGGTTGGGCTTGAAAGAAGATAGAGAAAAATTTGAACATGTTTACAGAAAATTTCTCCCTAGCAAGGGAGAAATCATTGAACTGCTTTTTTAGGACATGTACAAAACAGTTTACATGATGAGAGGTGGTAAGACACCTTTGGGTACTGTACTGCATAGAAATTATATGAGTGATGCACTATGTCAGGAAGGCCTTTGTAACTGAGCACCTATCTTGGATCTTTTAGGGATATGGGAACCAACTGAGAGATGCCATGGGACATGTAATGTGATCAGATCCGTGCAGCAAACAGGAACTTTTTGTGTTGACATGTATGAGGCAAAACTGTATCTGTTACAGCAAAAAAAAAAGTCCAGATGTTACATAAGAACTTGGATAGGAAGTTATCAGTGTGGGTGTGCCTAAGAGGCAGCTAAGATGTGTAACAGTGGGTGGTTCACCTTGGGGTGGTCTGAGCCACACCTACTCACCACCACCCTTGAACCAAACCCCAGCAAAAGAACAGAACTGCAACACAGACCGTGGGTTCCAAGCTACACATGCACACACATTGCCTTAGTTGGTTTTCTCTATAAAAATACAATGTGGAGTATTTCAGCAGAGACATCGTTGCTATTAGCCACAATTTGTAATTATCATAGCTCTACCAGAGGCATTTATACTGGCTTTTGGAAAATGCACATCCACCAGGGAACATGTAAACAGTAGAAATCAGCCTGAGCAGTAAGAGATAAAATTCCAAAGCATGGATGATTAAAAAGTCTTTGATGTTCTACATGAATAGAGTATATGTGAAGACCAAATACATACTCTTCAAATTTGATTCAATAAAACTGAAACTCTCTGCCTTGCCCTTGGCCTCACAGTACACCCCACATTAAAACCATTCAATAAAATTTGATATGTTGCCAACTGTTGCCTGCCTGAAGATTAAACTACTTAAGTTTTCAATTACCTATGATATAATACAACAAAGACACACGAGTAATGTCCTTAACCCTCTGGCTGAGCAATCAAAAAAAAAAAAAAAATGCTATTTACACAAGAGAAAACCCTGAATAATGAGATGGGCTTTGCACTGTGCCCTGAAGGTCCATGGAGAGAGACTTGGTCTACATGCATAGTATTCTAGCACAACTATGTCAGTTTGGGGACTGTTTTTAAACATATATAACCCTTGACACTGATACACTTCTATCAGTATGAGGATGCTTGAGCTTATTGGATCAGGCCCTGGATCAATTTCAATGCAAGTGTAACTTGCTGATGAATGAACATGAAGGGGCATGCCTGCAATGTATTCTGTTGCAGAAATATCCAACCCTACTTTGTAGAAGTCAACAATTGTAGCTTTGTTTGGATGGCATTGGGCAATCCTAGTTACAGCAGTCAACCACAGAACTGTGATAACCTGGCTCTGGTGCTTCTGGGCTTTAACATCTGCTTTAAACTATTGCTGTGCTGTGCTCTGTGGACAAATCTGCACACTCAGAATTGATTGGTTGATCTTTGCTGTAGTTCTGATTTAGAGAACACAGACTTAGCCACAGGTTCCCACTGTTGAATCCCTGTAGATATGATCCTTAAAGTAACAAGAATAATTCTCTTTCTCCTTATTGACTCTAAAGAAAAGTTAGATGATTTGTTTGGCTGGAAAATTTCACAATGTAGATATATATTATTTCGGATGAATCCTATTTTTGGTGTTTTGAGCATAAGAGTAATAAAGTACAAATAGGACCGTAATTTTAAAATAGCAACATATCCATCACTAGGACAGCATCATTAAAGTAAGCAGAGCTAATTTATCAAAGTACTACCATTCCCACATGCAGAATGCAGTTCCAACTGCTGTTGTAATACGGGCAGGAAAACTCCAGAGCTGGGGAGTCTGGTGAGAATTTGATGTCCTCATTTGCAGTTAAAATGCAACAAAATCTCTTGCTCTCAGCTATTCTCAAAAGGCTTGCAGCAGTGCATGAAAGTGTGTCTCAGGTAGTTAAGTCTCAGATCATGTAAGGCTCTCAAAGTGACATGAAGATGGTAATTTGCCCTGTGCAGGGAAGCAGTAACTAATGCACCAGTGCAGTGTGTTTCTTCTGACCAGTCTGACTGAAGGAGCAGGGTCACTGCATCTGCACCAGCTGGAGCTTCTGAGTGACTTTCAGAAGCATAATATGTTTAGCAAGCAGCATGGTAATCTAATCAGTGAATGGAAAAGCATGACTGTAGGCAAAATGTGGCAGAATGGGAAAAACTTATAGTTGAAAAGGAAAACAAAGTAAACTTACCTCAGTATCTTTGAACCAGCATTTTTTTATCTGTTTCTAGGGATTGCAATTAATTTGATTGCTTTGTTATAAATATCTGCCAGACATCTTAGTATGATATCAACAGAATTCTTGAGTATCACTGTATCTTTCCAGTTGTAAACTGCTGCATTGTAAATTTCTGCTTCAATGTGAGTTGAAGAAATGTGCAAAAGCATCTGGTCCTGTCTGCAGCCAACTCTGATCTGCAGCTCCTTGCTTTGGAAAGGACCCTAAAAGCAGCTCTTGCTGCAGTCATGCACTGGGACTGAACTCTGAACATTTTCAAAGCCACAACCAGCTTCTATTTAAGATGTCTAAAGTAGAAAGCTGACATCCCAAGGAAAAAGCCTTTTATGCAGTGGAGAAGCAACTAAAAACTGCAGAGTATGCTGCTTTTCTTGAACAGTCCTTTAAGTGGCTCTGGTATGAGAACATTTGAATACTTTAATGTAGAGCATGACACTAAAACATGGCATGAAATTACAGTAGATATAAAATTAATTTATTAATTATATTAACTAATATATCTTCTCCTTTGGAAGCTATAAAATATCTTGTGTGAGGATGGTAGACTCTGTCCCTAAGAGCTCTTATTTAGCTTTTATCATGTCTAATAGAGAAAACAACATTGACAATAATGTACTGTGTGCATCATACATGAAATCCCATTATCCATCTCTCCTGCTACAGAGTGAAAATACCACTTGTGCTAAGTTTTATGCCTTAAGTTCAGTTAATTTTTGTTTTTTAGTCATTTGTAGCAAATAAGAACCTCTTCTAAAGTGTTGGACCAACCTCCATGCTTGATTACGCTGGTGAAAATTTGGAATTATTGCCTTGAAATCAGAGAAACATCAATGAAACACACACAAAATATGTTTTGGCCCATTACTTTTTTTGTAGCCAAAGGAAGTTTCATATAATTTCCATGTAAATTCCTAAATAATTCTGCAGATTTCAAAGGAAGACAATATTTGGTATATATTTGATCAAACTGATGGTATAAACTACTTATGTCAAAGGCAAAACTAACAACTGCTTGAAAGGAAAGAAACCATTCAAAGAAGAGGTATGGAATAACCTGCCACAAGGGTAGAAACATGGGGAAATACAGGAAAAGACTATATATATATAAAATGAAAGAGAATAATACAGCAAATGCATGCAAGGAAATTAACTCCTTTAACTAGTTGAAAATGCATATCAAGGGTTATCTCTTTTATTAAATATTTAGAGCAAAATCCCTATTTAAAAAAATGCTGGGTACTTCTTTTGCATCCAATGAATATTCATTGGGAAGTTCATTGGTGGGTGCCTATTCAAAACTGAAAGATCAAAAGGGAGCTGTGTCAATTTTGTCCTTTTCTGGGTTGACTGCTATTTTTTGATGTAATAAATTGCCAATTTTAGAAGGGTAAAGAACAGAAATGGAAACTAGTATGCCTTTCAGGAGACTTTTGACTGTGCTGTTATGAATAGTCCCCAAACAAACAGCTTGTTGCAAGCCATTCACAGAGTAGATAGACATCCAATTGTTAGCCATGCAAATAGCCATATCCAATGGTCAGACAGCTGTTAGCTGGCTCTTAGAATGATTGGTAACCAGACTGTTGTAGAACTTACTCCTGTCTACAGGCTGCTGGGTCTCATCGTTTTCTAAAATCTTATTAATAAATTGAACACGTTTTATGGGATCACTGATGTCTATTGCCTCCCTTCTCACTGTTTCTCTCAGTAACAAGTAGCAGACAAAACCAAAAAAAAGAACAAGTAGGAAAAACATGTTTATGGGCTATCTTTACAGACCAGGGTTTTATCCTCATAGGGATATTGTAGGTAAAACAAAAGCCTTTTTTGTGCAACCACTGCAACCTTTTATACTCCTAAGTGCAAGTATGCTATCCAGGCACACACAGAGACACATTCACACATGCTTCTTATACACCAGTACAGCTTTTGCTTAGTCTCAAAGTCATATTCTGAAAATGCATACACCAGGAGCAAATTTAGACTTTTAAAAGTTAATGGAAACAGATATTAGTACATAGTAAAGTCTTTAATAAGTGCTTTTCTTGAACAGGGAATTGTGCACTCTTTTGGTTGTGGATAGTTTTTCATGTCTTAATGAAGTTTTACATATTGCAACAAAAACCTGTCTAATGTAAATTAACTAAAATACTTCTGATTAATTGAAAACAATTTGGAAATTGAAAGTTCACTACACATCATTCTCCTGGCAGTGCCCAGAACTGGCCAATTGTGGCAGGTGGACTGTCCATGCTGTTTGTAGGATTTGATCCATAAACAAAATGTTTTAGCAGGAGGACGAGCATTTCTCTAATTTTAATTCAGAAATTTCAGATGTTTTGGTAAATGATACCCATTTAATAAACTTGTGGTGTCTGGGTTTAGGCAATACTGTTCATGGTTTCTTCCACCCATTCTCTTAGACTCTCATGACCTTATGTTCCTGTTCCCCAGATGATGCCTTCATGTGCTGCCTCTTCACTCTATTTTCCATTGAATCACACTGCTGGTGTCTCTGAGTCCTCACATTGCCTCCTCCCTTTCCTGCATTGGCAAAACCCAAACATGTTGGCTGAACCCCACTAACTCTCCAAGGACACTAACATGTCTCTGCAATGTGTTGCTTCCTCAGACCTCTCACTTCTGGAGGAGCAAAATATATTTTCCTGAAAAAGCTTTTATGGAGCCAACATAGCTTCAGTAAAATGTAGCTCTTTGAATCTGTACTGAATGTTACAATGATATCATTGCTGAAACCCACAGCACTCAGCAGGAGCCACAACACCAAAGTTAGTAGTGACATGGGTGTGTTAAATTAGATTTCCTTTTCTTCATAAAACAATCTGAGGCCCTGCTCTCCACCACCTGAGCCCTTGAACTGCAAATTTTTAAACTAAGATAGAGCCCTGCTGTGTATCTTTTAAAATTGCTGGTTGATAT
This sequence comes from Erithacus rubecula, assembly GCF_903797595.1. Taxonomy (NCBI): domain Eukaryota; kingdom Metazoa; phylum Chordata; class Aves; order Passeriformes; family Muscicapidae; genus Erithacus; species Erithacus rubecula. The sequence goes on along the minus strand of NC_136687.1, from coordinate 11,385,072 downwards.
GAAAAATGGAAGCAAAAACCTAGAGCATAACTAAATAATGTTCTGAGTTGGGATACTCAGTTTAGGAGTTATAAATCAAGGTTTGAATCCTGCAAATGATTTCTGAAGATGGTTTTTTGATTCAGAATTAATTGTAAGATTGTACAGATGCATAATCCCATCACAGTATGTTTCTTACCTACAGGGTCTTTTTATTGATATATATTTTCTCTGTTTCTTCTCATATTTTTCTGGAACAATTGAAATAGAAACAGAAACAAAAAACAGAAACTGAAAAAACCACATAAACAGCCATCTCATGCCCTTTTTGAGGCTTTCTTCAACTACAAAAGGACATCATCCAGTGGGAGAACAGTTTCTTTCTAGAAGGTAAGCAATTCAGCAGATTTTCAGTATCTGAATGAATACTCAAACCAGACCAGGTTCATGGCCTCTCAAATCTCCCAGTGGAATGTCAACAGGATTGGAGTACTGATGTAGGGTTGCAGCAGGTAGCAAAGGTTAGGTACTGTGTTACATGTCATCGTGTTACCTAAGTCCATTTAAGGATGACTCTCTAGGTAGGTCTTTCCCAAATGTAAAAATAGGACAAAAATTACTGTGCTGTAGCTCACAGAGGTGTTAGAGATTAAAGATCATGACAGTAACAGAATTATTAAAATGAGATGTAGGATTACATACCATTCCCCTAAAATTATGAGCAGTTAAAACATAATTCAGAAGAACTGGAATAGCTGGCATCTGTCACTGAACTTTTTTATCCTGAACATCATGGATGTATGCATTTAGGAGCTTTTTGGTGAGAATTCCAAACATACTAAGAGACTAATAGGTTTTCCCTCTCAACAAATACATGGAACTAATTGTCTGTGTTTGTCTTTTATTTTCCACACCTATTAGGAATCTAGCAAATGCTTCCTCAATTTCAGTTACCTAAATATATCCATTAATCAAAGACCCCTAGCTGGTATTTTCCAGGTCCTCCAGATTTTGTGACTGTATATCTTTTACGAATCACCTCAAAACCTGCTTTAATACTCCCTACAAAGTATCTGATCTTCCTGTTGCCGGATGTGAGTTCATTAGGTGAAAGTTACCATGAAACAATTTAATGGCAGCTTCAATCTCATTGTTTTTTTACTAAGTATTATTTATGCATCCAGTGCCCCAGGTGTCTATGGAGCTTAACAGGCAATTTTAAAAAAAGGCCATAGCCCAATTAACTAAAACAGTAACTATTAAAAAAAGGTGCAAGCATTTGGGAAAAGGGCGAGATGACAGGAATTATTGCACGATTGAAAGGTCACAAATGTGCTTACTGCTGGAGACGAAACTTGCCTGTTTACAGAAAACTGAAATAGAAAAGCTGGAACAAAGAATGAAGTGCTTAGTACTGGGTGCCTAACTGGAAGCTGAGGGCTTTGGAGAGAGATCTGAAAAAGGGAGAATCATTGTGCAGGGATAAGAAGCATGAAGCAAACAAAAGCATGTGTCCTTTGTGAAACAAAGAGGGCAACGGAAGTAGAATCTGTCGGGCTGCTGGGAGGAAACAGGGTAAGTCAATAGGGGGGTTGAGGAAAACCTTTCCTTGGAAAGTGAGGGTGGGAGACTATTTGCTAGCACTTCTTGCTGTGCTTGAAGCTGCACACTACACAGAGGACATTGTCCAAGCCACAAAAGAATTTGCTATCTGAAAAGCTGATAGTCTAGCTCTATCCACCATGGTTCTTACAACTTCCTTTGCCAAACTGCAGCTATGCCAAAGCTTAAGAACAGGCTGACTTCCAGTGTAAAAAATCGCTGGACTACCAAGGTGAGATCTAGACTACAATTCACTAATTTCTTTACTGCAGTGACTATGCATAGCATTTAAAGGTTTTACATTGAATTTATTACCCTTCTGCTTGACTTTGATAGGGGTCTCATAAAGAAACTTTTTCTCTTGAGTGAAGAGGCATAAGAGTGAGGACTCAGTGCTGCTTTCCTGAACAAACCAGCACTTCGACTTTTGAAGTTACAGCTTTGCTGTGCAGATTCTCTTTTTTTTTTTGAAAATTACATATTTGACGACATGGGGAGTTTACACAACTCTCTATTTCAAATGTCTTAGTAGACAGCAGAGATGTCAGATCTTCAGATCTGGAAGTTAAAAGTACTTCTATTTACTATAATTACCTTGCTTAACAGCAGTTGAAAATGTGATTTCTGCCTTGATTTTCTAGAATACGGCATTTTATTAATTTCATGTATATCTTCTATAATGATCTCTTGATTCTGACTTTTAGTTGAAACATCAATACTAAAGTCCAATCACTGCATCAGCTAATCTAAAGCAAGAAAGATAATTAAGGTTACATTTTTGTCACAGTGGCAAGGCATTGTAACTGTTCCTATTGCTGTACCTACACTGCCTATTGTGACAATTATGTTTCTTCACATTCATCAGGATGTAAAATTTGTTTCAGTTAAATTGACAATGGAAAAATAAAGCAGTTCCTTGATTTTGGCTGCGTACACTAGTTACTAAGACACATTCCCTGGTAAACAGATCTGAAGAATGTAGGTGGAGGCTGATCCTTCATGACAATGGTGCTGCTTCTACAATCCTGTGTCCAGAAGTAGATGGCTGCAGGCCAGTATCCCTGCTTAACTTCCTGGATGCAAGGAAAAGCAAGCCAGCCACCTTCTTTATTTTAAATATACCTCTCTTTTTCTAAGTAGAACCATTAGTTTTTATCAATAGCACTAATGCTTTGCATTTAGACCAAATTACAATAGGAAAGGAGATGCTTAAGGGTAACTGGGTGATGAAAGGACTACATTAGAGTACAAGTCCAAGGGCTGCTGTTTCCTATTTGTAATGCTGAATCCACATGCAAGTCATATTTAAGCTATAAACGGTGGCGCCTAGGGAGTATACACTCAGATTGCCTTGAGAAACTAAATACTTTTATCAAGTCACCAGATGGACTTGTGTTCAAAAAACACTCTTGAACAACATGGCTTTTCTATATTCACCTTTAGATAATCAAGCCCTCAGCAACCTATACAACTTAATTAACATGTTGCTCTGATATTTTATAATTTTACATAGACATGCCTAATGCACATACATCATTGATCTCCCTTGTTTTAATAATCACTGATATTGTACAGTTCCAATGCCCTTAACTTCTTATTCAGAGAACTGTGAGACTATGCCATCCATTTTCTTTCATGACACAAATGTCATTTACAGTTGGGCAAGTTTTATCATTTGCAGCTATGAAATTTTAGGACATAGTTTGGAAAGAACATAGTTTGGGCAGTGGTTTTGAGGAAATTTCAGAATAAAGAGACAGGTCCTGTTAAAGAGAACAAACACATACATAGAGTGATTTTCATCATGGCAGTAGAAAGAGGCAGTTTTTTGATTCCCAGGATGTCTCAACAAGGTAATGGTCTGTTTGGGTGAAACAATTTCCATTGTAGTAGGAGGAGCACAGATAAACATGAAGATGTTATTGAATAGACTTCAAACCATAGCAGCTGCATGGAGTTCTCTTAACTCAGATGTCATTACTTGCAAAGCAAAAAGGAAGATATGGTTTTCTGAAACAAGAGAAGAAGAATAGTAAGGATACATGAGTTTAATTATCTCCATGTCTGTATGTATATTTGAGGAATATGTCAAATGATCAAGAGGAATGATACACCATCTGACAATGATTATGGCTTTGGGGGAATAATGAAAATTCTGATGGGTGGATTGTGAAGTGAAATCTAAGTTCAACTATAAGAAAGAAATCTACAGAAAGATGAGATGCCCTTAGTGTCATAACTAAAAACAAGCTCACAGTTATAACCTGATATAAAGCTGAATTTAGAGCTGAAAATAATCAGCAATAACTGTAAAATTTGAAGGCATCAGAAAACTGAATACTCTGTATATCCTTAGTAAGTGTACCTCTTGTATTCTATTTTTGCACCAGTCTATCAAAGCATCCAGGACCATGTGGCCACTGCCAAAGCCAAAATAATTTAAGTATCAAGGTAGTTAGAAATATGAGCAAATGTGAACTGGAGAATCAGTACAGAAGATCTGAGCCATTGTAGGCTGCAACAAATTCCACTCTCCATGAACATGAAAAATTTGAAAATAGTAATTATCTAAGGTCATGTACAGATGAATATGGACAGTGATAGAAAAAAGAGGGAAAGGGAAGGAGAAGTAAGTGCAGTCTAACAGAAGGCAATTTAAAACTTACAGGTGGGAAGACAAAGTTTTCTTCTTAGAGGGATTCATAAGAAAGTACTTAGCTTTTACAAATATATGAGGTGTGTTTCTTTCTGAATCAGGAAAAGATAGGAATTGATGATAATCTTCCTGACATCAGCAGTGAAAGTCAGCTTCCTTGATGGATATTAAGAATAAAATGCACTGAGAAAGGAAGTGACACGAATCTTAAATTATTCCATGAACATAATAAAGAAAACATAAACAAAAATGAAAAAAAGGTGGTAATAGAACTCCCAATATTGGCCTAACTTTGCTCACTTTAAGCCAATGATAAAAATAACACTGATTTTGACAGAGTTTGGGTTAGGTTAATGCTGAATATTTTTAAAAATTCCTCTCACAGAGGAAAGCTGAACTATCAACCACAATTGCTTGGGGAAGAGTAATTCTTGCCAGATGAGTTTATTTGTTGGGTTTTTTTTTCCTTATGGGAAAACATAACAAAATTATGATGAGAAAAGTGGGGGAGGATAGTGCTGTCTTGGTGGGATGGTCAGTGCAGTTTCCCACCCATGGGTTTGGCAGGGAGAGGCTCAGAGCTCCTCTGGCTGCCCAGGGGCTGTGAGACAGACAGATGGGCATTTACCTGGAACAAGGTACTTGGTGGTCTGTAGAGGGACAGGGTGACAGTTCTGAAGCCAGATAACCTTCCTGAAATTTACTCACACAGAACAGACATTTCAACATAGTTCTGCCTTCAGGCCAAGGCTCTGGGGACTTACTGACAACACCAAGTGCTGATGCTACTGCCTAAGGAGTATGGGGTGCTGGAGACTGAAAGGCTAGAAATACAAACATAGAAATACAAGCATAGAAATACAACATTTACCATGAGACTGTGATATGGCCATCCAGCTCTGCTTTGAAAGAAGAAGTGCTGAGACCATGGGTAGAAATAATACTGAGGGAACTAGGCATCTCATCTGAGTTTCTAAGGCAATATATCAGCCAAAAGAAGAAATAATTACATTCAATCTTGGTTAGAGGAATAACAATATTTGATAAAGAATACAACAATAAGCCCCTCTAAGATTATAGGACTATTAAACTTCATGAGACTGCATTGTCAAAAAGATGTATCACCTGCATCAAGCAGAAAGGAAAGAAGAGTGATAACTGAAGTAGTGTCATTACATTTTACTGAATATAAATGTGCCAAGGAAATTAATTTTCTTTTTTATACTGGTATGCTGTGGATTCAGAAATAATTGTGAAGTGATGACTTTGCAACTTTGTTGTTATATTTGTTGCATTTTTGTTAACTATTTTTCTTTTTACCTAACAAGATAGTTTAAGATTGCAACTCAACCAAAAAAAAAAAAAAAAAAAAAAACCAAAAAACAAAAAAACAACCAACAAAACCTAAAACATTCCCTTGGAATGAGGAAATAGTAAAAATGTTCTAGAAAATATCATGTTCAACACCAAGCATGCATTTAAGTCAAGAATGAACAGTTTTCTTTCTGATAATGAAATGAGAAAGGGAATTCCCTAATATTTACTCTTGAGCCTGAGTAAATTCTTATTCTCTATGATTTTTCCTGCTTGTTGTATTCATTTTGTCTGCTGAAAAGGACAAAAAAGCATAAGAATTCCATGTGTGATAGGAGATTTTTCCAGCACTTGATGGGGTGAGAGCCTTTATACATGACAGTAGCTGGTTCAAGTCACTGAGAGAATCTCAAAGGGTCTCTATGCTGCATGTGCCCAGATTTTTATTCACTGTGGGTTCAGTTGTATCCATACTTCTTAATCCACCCCTGAGTTTCTCTGCTTGGCAAATTTGCTTCCTTGCTCCAGGACTGAGCCAAAGTGTGAGACAACTTATAGGAGCACTATGGATGGCTGGGGAATTCAGTCTTGCATGCTGGCTTGAGCCATAAAGCAGCATGGCTGGATAGACTTACCAATAAAGATCAGAACTATGATGTCAGTGAGTGGCTGGGGATGCTGAGCCAAATGACCTCATAGAGGATTGAGTCCTGACACCACAGACTTACAAATAATTGCCAATATTCTACAGAACACACGAATAGAGCAAGCTTTTTCCCACATATATTTATGGCTCAGCCATCACAGGAATAGCCTTCAGTAACTTCTGAAGGCAAGACTGTTGGTCAGATTTCATTTTCCCTCATCTCATCATCCACTAATTAAGTGTATTCCCTGTTCTTGTGATTTTTACCATGGTCATGATATTTGATACCTCTCTGCAAAACCCCTGTTTTGGAATCATGTGATTACATCAGAAAAAAAGTTTCCAGTCCTTAAAACTGGGTTTGTGGTGTTTTGGTTTGCTTTGTTTTAAAAAGAAAAACTATAAACTGAAACAACAGATATAAAGCCTCCAAATTCTTAGTTTTCTAAGCATCATTATTTCTGTGGCCTGACATGACATCTGAGGTTAACAATATGAAATTAACATCATGTAAAAAACAAACAAACAAGAAGACTTTGGCCCCCCAAGGAACCCAAACAAATTACTCTACAATTTGGTAACCACCAACTGAATTTTGAACCAGGGACATCTATTTAGTTCCAGTCTTTTGTTTTACCTTTCTATTTCTAATTAACTCTTCTAATAAAACAGTTTCCTTCTTTAAACAGTCCACAAAATAATCCAGTCTTGTTGATGCTACATGGTATTTTCCATGAAAACAAAAAGAAATATTCAATACAGAGAAATTGTAGTTTAAAATATTTTATGGTGAGAAAAATTTTAAATTTTTCTTGTTGGCTAGGAGCATGCAGTTTCTAAGCCAAGTGTCCATTCTGGATTATGTAGTCAAACTCCCTACTATGAAAGACATGAAGGTCTTTGGGAACTCTACAGCCTATCATGCTGTTTTCTGAACAGACTGTCACTCTGCTTTGTTACACAATTACTTTTAGTGATTCACCTTTTTAATGAGAGCAGAAGGGAAACAGCAAAAGAAACATTTCTCTAAAATGTTTTCAGAAAGGCCCACTGGAATTTGAAATGGGTCTTATTTGGTGTACTTTGCATAATTTGTTACACTAAATATGAAACAGATTTCAGCTGCAGCTGCAGTGCATGTGTTGTTCAGAAAAGCTTGGGTCTCCCAGAGCAGAACCATTGGCTTATTCAGGGTTTGTCAGAGCTGTATCTCTGGGCAGAATGACACTGAGTAAAACACAATGGCCACTGAGGAGTCACACAGCATTTGCTCTCCCTTGTCTTTGTTTTTGGGAAACTACATCCGTACTTCATGTCAAAAGTACTGAAGGAAGGATCAGCTCACATTTTACTGATCTGTCAGATCAGCATTGTTATTACCACATGGGGACATGTGCAGTGAGATTAAACATACACCTTGTCCTGTGCAGGGGATTTCTCTGGTTTCATCCAGACACAACCACTGCTCTATCACTTGGAAGCTCCTCTGTGGTCAAGTAATGCCATGTGGACCTCAGTTTGAGCAGTGAAATGGCTTCAATTAGGCATTACACTGCTCAGGTGCAAATGGTGACTTGCAGTATGTCTGTTGTCTTTGCCAATGTGGTTTGAATTTACGACTCTAACAAGAAAAGTAACTAGAAATTGAATTTCTGTGTTGATGACAGCTTCCCAACATTCAGTGCTTGATTTCTGAAGTGGAGAGTGATCACTAGTGACTGCAAGCACAACACTGAGATACCAATCACAGCTGCTTCATGAGTGCATATAGAAATATACATACATATACATATATATATATATATGTGGCTATATCAGCAATTACACCTTAACAGTGAAAACCATAATCACACATGAGCTCTGACTGAAACAATTCTCTAATTACAAGTATAGATTTAATTCAATAATAATGAAAAGAAGAGAAGATTTGTGATACAGCTATTGTGAAAGAGGAGTAGTATTTTATCTGTGTTTTAATCTCAACAGCAAGATTCAATAATAGGTCAAGATGAATATGCTCTGTACTTCCCCAGTGTAAGCACATGGTAAAAGAAGTAGTGTTAAGTACTTCTTACTGTTCTTACTGTTAAGGTGTCAAATATTTCATGCTATAAAAGCCTAGCTTTAGTTGCCCATTATTCAGTTTAAGTTAATTTCCAAGGAAAGTCTGCCTGTGATTTTCTCTGCAACAGCTCTTGCTCCATTACATAGACTAAAGCTCCTGTGCCCAGGAGGTATATAGGAGTAACTAATACAATCCTTTTCTAGATTCAAGAACTGCTACAGATAAAAATTTTATAATGGTTGACTCAAGCCTAAGACATGATTTCATAACTTCTTTGTTCATATCCTTTAATCTTGTATAAAGTTTGTTTGTTGAAATCTGCAAAGAATCTTGTTCTGAATGGATTTCTGTAAGGTCCATTCTTTAATCTACTACTATGACACTTGGGATTTCACAGTATTTGAACCTGTGATCTTCCTTGAGTAAAAGGTGAAACTCAGCAGCTGGAACTAGTGATTGGTGACTGATTAGTTAAGAATTGGCTGAGCTGATAGGAAAAGACATATTTTTGTTGATAACGGTCCACTTTGTGAAGCATGAACGGGCATGCAGCTTGAGATGTAAATCTAAGAGTAGGAGATTTTGGGGAATTTTGTTATGCCTTCTTCCTCGGTGTTTTGGGGCAAATAAGTATTCTGCCATCTGAGAAATACTTAGGTAAGGCCTGATCTTACACCAAAGGAATTCAATAATAATACTCCTGAGCAAAATCAAAATTTTAATTTCTAAGCCAAACCACTGATTTCCTGAAACACTTTCATTTCTTCTCCTGCTGGCAACTGTTCCCCTTTTAACCTCACTTTATCCTTAACCCATCACAGTTTCAGCCAGCATTACAGAAAATGACCTAGCCATTGCCAGCTAGGACCAGATGACATGCAAGCCAGGACTCCTAGATCCTAAGATCCCTAGAGAGTCTAGCAGAAGGGAATTATTTAAAATGTTAGGTCTTTAGGAAAATAACGAGGACATAGTTCCTGCATGTAACTGTCCATACACATTTGCACTCTTCCCACATCTAATAACAGAACTTGTCAAATGTCAAGAAGGAAGACCTGTGAAGAGAGTCAAGTACACAAAGGATTGTTGCATAATTATTCTCCATTTAAAAACTAGGTCTTTGATTCTTATTTGTGATTATTTTTCATGTTTTTTACATGTGAAGTATCTTTGATCAGTGGTCCTTATAATAGCATGAGTCTGAACTTGGAACATTGGAAATAGTCTTTGAGGAAGAAAGGATGAGGTGATGAGAAACAAAAGGATTTATAAGGCTCTTAAAGCCAGACACTGTCACACCACGCTAGTCCCCAGTGTCATGAAAATAGTAGGGCTCTGGCTGGCTAGGCAGAGGAAAAGATTCAGTAAGTAAAACCTAGAAATATTGCTTTCTAAGTGTAATTGATAATTTTATTCATAGGGCATAAAGTACAACACAGGTCTGGAGATTTACACTATCATGGAAAGGTAAATGTTTACATTTACATGCAATAAAGACTGCTTTTCTCTTTGTTTTTCTTAATTCAAACTGACAAGATGTATACTGTGGCTGAGCATTTCTTGTCTACCATTCCCAAATAGTTTTAGTTGCCCAGAAGAAAGAGCCAAATCTATCTCATTTGGACTGCTCTGTTATTATGGTAGAATCACCTGTCACATTTGTTCCTTGCAAAAGAACTGAAGGCAGTGTTATGTCTAGTGAATGCATAATAAAAAGAACAGATTTTAAAGGCATTAACATCTCAGCTTGTTTCCTCTAACTTGGTACCTGTCTAAAACTTAGGTAGAAAATTTAATTAACTTTTCCATCTACATAGTAAAAAGAAGGAGATAACTTCAGAAAACGAATTATTCTGTCCTAAAATAGTTAGGGTGACTTACCTGCTGCAAATGCTCATCTATTTCCATTGATTCTGTTATCATCATGATTAAGTACCTAACATTTAAACATAAAATTCAAATAGCTTTTGATTACTAATAAACAGAATTATGACCATGGTATGGAGAAGTAGTGGCAGATCACTGGTTTCAGCAAAGAGTTCTGCTAAAGGCAGTTCCTTCACTGACTTCAAAATCATTATGTGTCCTTTGGTTTTATTACCAGGTACAAGGACAATCAAGAAGAACATCAGTGTTACAGATTTGGGTGTCTGTGGTTGTAATGAGTAGTATTTTCACTTGAAGTCAGTGGAAGTGCATTAGCATAAAACCTTGTGGAAGCAAAGAGGAATTAAGAAATAGGATCTGATTCAATACTCACTGAAACCTGTGCAGACTTTTCTCTGATCCACTGAACCTTGGAGCAGGCTCCTGGTTCCTTGGATAAGCAGTCCTGCTTCTTAGCTGCCAACATTTCTGCAGTAGTTGCACTCCACTGCACCTAGCAGGGTATTGAAAGTAATGCTGCTCTGCTGAATGTATCTGTGCACTACAAATCCACCATTTCCTCTCTCTTTACAACTTAAAGGGAGGGTTAAGTTGGATATTACAGCAACTGTGACTACAACGTCTTTTTGTCTGTCTCTTTTACGTTCCTAACACCATGTGTCACTATGCAGTAGAAATTATTGAGCTGCCATTCCAAATAAGAGAGCAAAGATTGAGATCTTCTTTGTGGTTTTAGTACCCAGGGATCAGTTCACCTCTCTTGGCTTTAAGAGTTTATAAAATGAAATAAGTTAATAGTAGCTGTATGAATACGAGTTCTGCATTTCTATTTAGAATTGGTCTCCTCTTTTTGAATCAAATTTATCATTGCCTTATTTATGACTTTACTGTAAAGCTTGTAGTTCAAAAAACAGAGAGAACTGTTTTTTCAAAATTGATGTTGACCTAGTTTGAGCTCAATGGGCAGGCTAAAATATGTGAACATGTGTAAAGTTGGCAACAGCTATAGGAACAAATAAAACATTTTTTTTTCTCTTAAGGCTTGGAGAATATAATAGAAAACAAAAAGAGCTAGAAATTTCAATGGTTTAATGTTGTTTCAATGCTGAGGGTAAGTATAAAAGAATCTCTGAGGCTCTTCAGGATGTGCCAACAGGTCAAAGAACTTTCCAGTTGCTCTAAGTACTTCTTAATAAAGTGGAACTGTTTGAGGATTTGACAAGTCCCATGGGTCAGGAAACACATATTTAACAGCCTTAGAGAATTTTTCTCTTTCAGTATTGAACCAATATTGTATGACATAAAGAGTGGTCCATTCTCCTCTCTGCCATACAGAGATCTCTTTCAATGTCTGTTCGGAGTGTGAGGATAGAAGGACACTCCATTTTTAACATAAATTCAACTCAGCTCCAAACTGAGTGAGGGAAAAAAATGAAAGACTGTCTGTGAGGAAAGAGAATTTAAAAAGAGGGAGGGAAGAGAAATAGAAAAAAGCAAGAGCACTGAAAGTACAATACAGAAATCAAGTGAAGGAATATTTTTTTTTCCTTTTTCTTGTTTTCAATATCAGTTTCTCTCTTATTTTTCTTTCATTCTCCAATTTCATTGTTTCATCTATTTGAATCTCTTTTTCTGCTCTGTAATCTTGTTCACTTTTTTAAAAGGAATTATGACTCATTTTACATAAATGCATATGTATAACATATACATAAAGCAACTGCATATGATGTCTTAAATACTTTTTATTTAAATCCAAAGTCACCAACATGATGTGTATTGCTTTCACAGGACAGAAGATGTTTTCCAATTTTCTATGATCTCTACCAGCAAAAGGCACCAGAGATCTATCAGGCTGCCATCTGAAGGACTTCATCTCATCTGCCTGTGTGTCACTCAACAATCATCTCAGCAGCCACAGAACACCATCATTTGACCAAGCTCTCATATCCAGAGTTAGGGTAAAAACAGAGACAGAGAAGTTTATTATTATTACCAGTACAACTACTTGCTTTATAAAGTAGCTGGGTAAATCATATCATTCCTCTTTCTTGCCACATCCCTTTTTCTCAACCAGCTTATTTTGTTTACACTCAATATTTTATGTTTATTTCCCTTTTTTCTCTTTTGCTATCAATTACTTCCTATTATGTTTTTATTCACTTTAACATTTCAAGAGATTCTTCTTCCTCAAAAAAAAAATTAATTCTCTCCCTATCTATGTTTTTATCTTCCATTTTCTCCAACATCCTCAGCAAATAGCCCTGACATCAACTGAAATTCCTTTGAAGTCAGTTTGCTTTGCCAGTCACTAAGGAACACTTAATTTCTGACCCTAAGTGATTTTTTTCAGTTGTGTGTCCTTTACCATTTGGCTGAACCTATGGCTTTTATATATGTATATATATCTAATGATAGAATTAGTAAGGTCAGAAAAGACCTCCAGTACCATTGATTCCTTTGAACCCAGCCCTGTCAGCTAAACCATAGCACTAAATGCCAAGTATGTCCATAGGTATAATTCCTTTCACAGGCTCTGCACTCATTCCTTTCCCTAAATTCTGAACCAAGATTTTGTATGTCAAGAGGACTAGAACCAGGTGAGTGTCAGAGTGGATTATGTAATTATTTTCAGTTTTAAAATCTGTGAATAAGTCACAGCAGATAGGAAAAAAATACATTGATTCACTCTTGGTTTTTTGGGTTTTTTTTGTTGCTAGAAGAGGGCAGAATGTAGACATGTACAGTATACATGTAAGATTATTTGTTGAGCTAGATTTAAAATAGATGGATTTTAAGAGGCATTCTTAGGAGGATCCTGAAAGCACTGATAATTCATAGTTCTTTCATTTTTTACCCTTTGATATTTTGAATAATTTTATACTTCAAAGCAGCTGATTTTGGCTGATGCAACACTTTTCTACTATCATCAACTCCTGGAAAACAAAGTCTTGCTTTGAAAGCACTTTTTGTCCATTGGATGCAAACTCTGCTAAATTGTACTGTAAATGAGCTATTTCCATTGGATAATCATACTGCCTAAAAACTGGAACTACATTATTATATAATTTCTTTCAGTCTGTGTGCTGCAACTCTGATTGTGCTAATGCTAATCTGCTTTTCCTTTTTTCACTATCAACATCAAGGATTTCTCTCTGAGGTCTATGTCTGAGCTTGTTATAGGGACAGGAATTTGGCCATTCAAGTTATGTTTCTGTTAATTTGTACTATTTCAGGCAATAAATTACTTCTGTAATTGATTAAAGGCTAAAGATCAGGAGTACATCCAATCTACAATGCTGTTAACTGTGTGCAAGGCAGAACACAATGAAGGATGCTCATAACTACATAATAAGACAGTTATATGTTAAATAGTTGAAAAGTTTAGTTGTTGTTTTCTGGTTAGGCTTTATGTCCTGTACAACTTTGCATCAGATTATAGGAACAGAATGTAGCTTGTTTAGATAAATCACTGTCAATGGTGCTACACATGAATAATCCACTAAGAACATGGCAAAGTAACTTTCAGAGGTATCATTCCACTCCTGTGACTTTTATAAATGGATCAATTGGCCCAATTACATATTGTATGAATCAAGATAGACTTACACTATCATTCCATTGAGCTGCCCTTCTATTGGAACTCAATGCAACTGAAATAACACAAATTACGCTCATCCTGAATAACTATAAAGTTTGTGGTTTCATAATAGAAACAATTTTGAATTAACTAAGGAATAGGCAGAATGAATATTATGGCACCAGTTTTGCCATCCAAAGCACGATGTTATCAGTTTGAGTTAAATAATTGTCAAAGTACTTGCATAGGACATTTTAACCATGTCCTTTCTTGTGACATGTCACAGAATTGGGAAAAAATAAAACAGCAGTATTTTCATTAATTGGCTATGAGATCAATGTGTTTCAATCAATATCATCAACAGCAATGCAATAGCTTTCTGTTTATATTATAGAGAGGAAACCTTTGTGAAAACACCAGAACAAAAGCACAGAGAGATTGTTTTAAGTGTGGTACTATAGCATGGACAGCTACCAATCCTATTAAGAGTTGGTCTCACAAATAGCTTGGTCAGACCATATAAAACTTTATCCCATGTACGAGCACCTTAGACTGATCAGGTAATTTTTTGACTTTTCATTTTTTTCCAAATTAGTTAATCATTAGAAATGACCATTTAGCAAGACATCAGCTGCTGAGTGAGAGTCTTATGCCTACTTATCATACTGCATTCGAGCCACTGAGTCTGTTTTTGCTAAAGATGTCACTGTTAAATGTAACTGTTCTTTATCTTTCTGAAAAAAAAATAATTTCTCCCATAAGAATGTAACTTTATGTTTCTCCCAATGTCACGATCACTTTTTCACACCTTTTCAAGCCTAACTCCACAGCTCCTGACAGCTTGCTCTTACATCTCCCAAAGCAAGCTGCAAATACAACCCCAGAAAGCTGTATTTTATTTTGACCTGTTCCTCTTTTCCTTTGGAAAAAAGCCTGAAGAACAGACAAGCAAGTGTAATATATTACCTCTGGTGGCTTAGCTGGACAGCAGCAGGGGCTTGTAATAAGGATGTGGTAATACACCACAAGGAATCTGTAGACTCATAAAACTTGACCTTATAAATCTCTACATTTATCAGTTCCATACAGCAGCCACTCCCTGTGGTGGAAGTCTCAGACCAATAAACCTGGAGTTGATAACCATACAATTTATCCTCAATTTTTCCCTCCTGACCAGCTAATCATGCTACATTAACAGTGTCTATAAAAAATTGAAGTGTCACTTTAAAATAAAGATATCATCTGATTCTTGTTATTACTTTGCATATAATTAAGAAATTGAGCAAACAACTTTAGAGTGATAGCCAGGAGTCCTACACTTTTTTCTTGTTCATACTTCTTTAAAGTTCCTACTCTCTCACCTGAAAACTGCATTCCTGGTTTTGTTTTGTTGTTTGTTTTTTGTTTGTTTGCTTTTTAATTCATGTAGCTTTCTGTAGTAGTTTACTCCCTTCTCTAGACAGTAAACCCTTCAGAAACAAGAATTTCTACTGCAGGCACCTGCACAGTGCTCTGCTGGGCAGAGATGTGTCATGAACACCCAGCAGCTTCTGGGAGCTCACTTCATGTAGAGGGGACACAGATTTCATGACAAAGACCATAGTCTGATTTTCTTTTGAACACAGTGTTTCTAAACCTGATCTATGCCTGTTTCAAGTACCTGAACAAGCACAGTAATTCATTAATCTCATGACTATTTCCTCCACATTCTGGATATAATTAGTGATGAGCAGCAAGAACAATTTCAGATTCATTCTGATTTTCAATAAGAAAACTGATTTAGAATAACCCCCCCAAAAAAAGACAATCAAAATAAATTTAAGATATCCTGTTTCATTCTCTGATGCAGTGTTCTATCTTGGATGGAATGGCTGAATATCTCCACTTGATAGCTGACTCCAAAGGATACTGCAAAGTAAGATCAATGACAAAGTGAAAACTTTGCCCAACTGTAAGCAAATTAATTAGCATTCTGCAAGGCAAAGTAGGAGAGGGTTAATCCTTAAAAGTCATTAGTATATGATGTAGAGAAACTAATGGAGCCACCAGCCATCATTTACACTAAATATTAAATCTGAGGTCAGCTACAGATTTTGCCTTACTACATTTTGCAGGAAAATAGTTTCTTCTATGAAAACTGTTGCCAGAAGTATAAAACTGAAGTAGCTGCACATTTGATCTGCATGTCATCATGAGGCAGATCCCAGTTCATTGGACAATATCCCATATTTCCTGCCTGAGGAATATGTAGCCAAGGAGAAAACAGAAATGTGTGTTGCCTCACCAACCCTTCAGTGCGTTGGAAGGACAGGAAGGAAATATGCCACACTGGACAATAAAGAAATAGAATTTATTCTCTCCTAGAGGTAACAGAGGAGAAAGAGTGAATAGAGAATAATTCCTCAAGAGATAAAACTTTACCATGACTTTGGTTACAGATGCACTTACACATCTATCTTACTAAAGGCAAGACACAGCTCATAAATAGAATTCCAGATAATTCAGTATATTTAGGGCTTGATTTTGTATTTAAGGAAACTTTGTTCCATATGCATGAACTAATGCTCACCAGACCAATGGTCACTCAGATTGCAAAACATTAAACAATGCAATGCATTTGGAAGAAAATATTTTAATGGAAAACAAAATGTAAAAAAATTGAAAATCCCAACATGATTGAATTTGCTTTCAGTTTACCTTTTTTTTTTTTTTGCTTAGGAAGAAAAAACCCTTCTGTTTTCATAAAATTAGTTCATCTTGAATATGTAGTCACCAGAAAGAGCAACAAAAGTAGTAATAATGGCAGCTTAGCATGAGAACTTTTTTCCAGTATTGTCTTTTCCCTAAAGGCAATGTAGAAAAACAAAACTAGGAAGAACTCCTTTTTCCTATAGCTGGGCCTTATTTTTTTTCCAGGAATTATTTCCCTTCAATATTAATTTTTAGCCAAGATGCAATTATATTCTAATAGTTTAATAATTTTTTAATCTAAAAATGTGTTTTAAAAGATATGTAATAAATTTACAATTCTGCTTACTAAAACAATGCTTTAATACCTTGGCTCCTTCAGTTACTGGCAATTATGCCAACAGACTTTACCACAGGTTAAAATTTTTCTCAAATACTTTTCAGATACAGCACCATACATAGTATAAAATAGTTGATAGAAGTAGAAATTCTGATGGATTTCACAAATTATTTTGTAGTGTAACATGTATTGCATTTCAGACAAAAGTGAATGCTTAGTAGATTTTAAAAATCCTATTCTATTCTATTCTATTCTATTCTATTCTATTCTATTCTATTCTATTCTATTCTATTCTATTTTGCCCTTTATCAAGATCAACATAAAAATAACTCAGTATTTAAAATGCTTATTCAAGCTAGTACAATTTTTTATTGCATATATATATATATATATATATATAAAGGAAATGGTAAATTGCAAACTGGATCTAATTCTGCAGTGACCACTAACCACAGAAGTTACATCTCTTCTTTCTTTTACAGAAAGTCAATCTGCCCATCCTTCAGAAAGTAATCCTGCCTCATCAAACCAGTTCCTGGGAAGAATTTCATGTCCAATTACTTGAATGACTAGGCTTACTTATGTAAGATACTCAAATTCAAATGCTTGTCATCATAATATAAACTTTGCCAGTCAATTCATGCAAAATAAGTATCCATCACATGAAGGAGAGCAGTGAAAAGATTCTGTGAGTGCTACCAGCCAGCTGACCTACAAGGATTATTCTCCCTAGCAAAGTACCTGGCACATTAGGTAATACAGACATTGCAGTGCTCAGGTTAGCTGTCACAGATCCATCTCTGGCACCTCTGCCTCGCCTTGTGGTCAGGCTGAAGAACCATAAACACTCAAATATTTAGCAGTCCTACTCTTTGGCAGGGTTTATGCCCTCCTGAACCACACTTTCCTCTCATCTGCACTTCTGCCAAACAGTCAGTGTAGTGTGCTGCCATTCCCCTGAGGGCAGCACCAAGCCCCTGCAGCAGGTTGTGCAGGTCCTCTGCAGAGTGATGAGTTCAGGCTGCTGAGGATAATTAGTTCCCATAGGGTGAAGAGGCAGAGGAAGAAATTTGGCAAAGGCTCTTTTCTGAAAAGCCCCATACCATTGTTTTTGCAGCCTTATTTTCAGACAATCCCAGTCTTAGTTTTTGCTCTGGAACCTCTCCAGTACCCTGAACTTCACCAGGGTCTGTCTACAGAGGAAAACCACTGAAATAGTTATGGTAGAATGGCCACTGAGGGATAGTCTATTCTTGCAGAAAAGTGATTTAATCCTGGAACAATCACTACTTTTCCAAATAAGAGTCACTATTCTAGAAAGAAACTCCTTATTCCAGGAGAAAGTTCACATGGGGAGTTATTTCACTATAAACAGTGATCAAGAGACCATATGAGCAACCTCAAAATGTCACATCTAGAGAAATAAATGCCACCTCTAAAATATTTAGAGTTTTGGTTTTTGGTCTTTTTTGTAATGCAGTTCACATTTTGATTTCTCCATTAGATGCTTTCTTAACAGATCTTGTAGTGGGATTGGGACATAATTATGCATACCTTTTGTGTAGCAGGTTTAAAAAATCCTACTCAAAAGTGGAATGTCCAAGATTTTGTTTCTTTTTACAGAGCAACTGATCTATTATCCACAACTAAGAAGAAGGTAAAGCTTTCCTTGTCTATCATGATCTTCTGAGTTAGATGGTACACATGTGAGGCTCTGTTTCTAACAGAGGACACCACAAAAAAAGAGAATTACTCATATAGATCAAATTGCACAGGGACAAGGAAGCAGAGCTGCCTGGTAGATGGAGCAGTGGGTTGATATTCTGGAAACAGATCCTATTTCTGGCCCCTCATTGAGTATTGCATAGGCTTTAAAAATTGCATTTTTAGCATACTCAAAGACCTCATGTGGGATGCACAAACTGGGTGTATATGCAATTAATGTGTTCAGCAAGTCTTAAATAAAATATACATTAAATATTTTTAGTTGTGATTGTCTTTCCCTACGTCTGTAATCATTAGACAGCTTCCTATTATACTGTTTCCCAGAATAATGACTGTCAAGTGCTTGAAGGTGCCCTGAGACTTCTTCAAGCAGGACACTTGGTTCATTTATGTTTGTGTGATGGAGATTATGGTAAATCTTGACATTCTCAAATAATAACAGCAGAATCATTATGTGTATAACCTCTTGGATACTAGTTACAGTAAATGCTATTTCCGAGTAATTTTGTTGATAAAACGAATAGATTTGTAGGGGATAAAAATCATTCATTATTCAAAATTATTCATTTAAATGTTTATTGGCTTCTGTGGTTGGGTGGGCAAACAGGCTTGAACATAACTCCTCATGACTGTTGTACAGAACTGGGTTCTGTACAGTGAATAAAGGGACAGGGTACTGCCCAGAGAATAAAGGGCCTCTTTCACATCCACAGCCTAGAAAGAGTGCAAAGAGGTCTAAAACCTGTCTTTCTGTTATCAAACACATTGGGCTTCCTCTACAAGGTAACAGTGCTGGCACTGCACCATGCAAAATCTCCATGTTTTCTTCAGAGTTTTCTCTACAAAATGTGGAGAAAACTTTTTACTGACAGAGATCTAAGGAAGTTGCATTGGTTTATTTATTTGCTCTTAGCTCCAGGTTACAGAAGAATAATGTGTCAAAAAAAAAGGAGGCTGGGCCCATTTGATGAAGGAAAGTATTTGTCTCGGGTGAATGTAAAGTCCTAATTTATTCAGAATATTTTTAGGTCTTGCTCTTTATCCTTTTTTAATTAACTCATCTCTAAGCTTTCAATCTTGTACAAAAATATTTTATTGGAATTTCATTACCATTGTTTTCCTTGGGAAGGCAGCTTATAATCTTCATGATATTATTGTAAAGCCATCACTAAGCAACATGCTTTGGCATTTGTATAAGCCTTTGTCCACCTCCTTCCCTCCACCCAAATGCACACATTTGCATTTACTGTTAAAATATTATGGATGCTGACACCAGTTTAGCCACAAGACCTGGTGTTAGACTGTCTCTAATTGATTTAATTATTCATAATTGCTCAGCTGGGGCTTATGTGTACTTCAGCATGATTAAGGGAGAACATACAAGTCTGCAGCTAATGATGTGTTCCATCATAATTTACAACCGTGAAGTCGCTAGAGCTAAATTGCATAGACATAGCACATTTCTAATCCTGTTTAAAATGCTTTTTTCAGATCTTGCCAAAAAACAAAAAAAAAAAAACAAAACAGGGAAAAAAGAAGAAAGAAATAACCCAACCACACTGCTGATGCTTTTCAGAAATGAGTTTTAAGGAAGGATTGAAACTAGTATGCTGTCTTTTGGTTTCTTTAAATTAAAATTATCAATAAAATCAGATCAACAGATCTGAGTCCGTTGCAGATGTGATTTAAACGCAATGCATTTTTTTTGCTGCCTCCTTTCTAAGTGTACTTGCTCATCCCTCCTTTCTACTTGCTCATTTTATGCTAAACACAATGAATTTTTTTGTGAAAAAATGTCATTTGTGATTATTAAAAAATAAAAGTAACTTCTGTCAATATGATGCATGAAAATGATCACACAGTGGCTTCCTTAATTGTCACCGAGCATGTTTCTGTAATTAGTTCAAGACAAGCAATTCTGACAATACCATGTACATTTTATGAGACAACATCCCTGAATATTATTACTGAGGGATGATGCTTTTCTTGTCTTTCAGCAGTTCCTTACAGATGGTGAACACTATTGGGAAAAAACAGCTCAATTGCAAAACCACTGAAAATGAACAGGATTTCCACTATAACTGGCTAACAGGGCCAGTCAGACAGGGTTTCTTTTTCTGCTTCTGATTGGGAAAAAAAAATCATATTTTTCAAAAGGGCATGTGTCAGGAGAGGAAACCAGAGTTGCACTATGCTGTGAATAATTAATATTTCTGAGATTTCTGTAGCCTTACCATCATCAGCATGGAGTTCACCACTTCTTAAAAGTTCATTCAAACTTGTGCCTTAACCAGAGAGAGAAAGCACAGTTTACAGGTTTATATTCAGTTTAATCTTAAACTAAATGTTAAATCAGACTGGCAGGCAAAGCAAACCAGAAACTGCAGCATCATTGCTGTGATAGAAAGGCAGTGTGGCTTTGTCTGGAGCAAGTCTCAATCGCTGCTAACATGGCATTAACTCTCTGCAGTACTTTGTATTTTGGATGCTTCTGAACAAAGGTTACAAAACAGAAGGTTCTCCCCCAAGTCCTGGTTCCTAAAACCCACTTTTCTTTTTTGGACCTTGGAGAGACACAACATCCAGCATTTAGGACTGCAATGCATTATGAAAAGGATGTAATTACAATTATTTATTTAAGCTGGTTCTGAACCAGGGAATCTTGATATGAAGCTGGAGCCAGTAAAGGCTTGAAAAACTACTGACAATAAGCAATTCTTCATGGAACAAAACTATTACAATAGAGGGTCTTTGATCTTGCCTGTCTCCTGTTGCCAATTGAACTTTGTCACCATGCACTGTCATCCACAAGGGAGCACTTTTGAATTAAGCAGTCTACAGCAATTTAGTCTGTTCCAGCTTTGAAGTGCCAACATCAGTCAGGCTAGTACTAACTTTTTTCATTAAATTTTTTTTGAGTTCTCTTAGGAGTTTAGCAGTCCTGGCACTTAGATAACTAAAGTCAAGGAACCAAGGCACTAAGACATCAAAAGCAAGAGGGGCCCCTAAAATACAAATGTGAACAATCATTAGGCTCTAATGGTGCACTTCATTAATGTCCACTTCAAAGCAAAAGTTTACTGACTTTGGGATTGACTAATTTACACATTGTGGGAAATTGCTGCCAGCCATGCATGTAACCACTAAATGTTTCTGGAATAAATAGAAACGCCCTCTTCCTTCAGAAATCAGGAACTGCAAACTGAGCCTTTAATTGCAAGATGGCCTTTCATTTGAATCGGAATGGAAAACCTGTCTAGCACATAAATCACCAAAGCTGTGTGTAGTTATCATACAGACACACGGATGTCAATCAGCAGCCTTTTGCAATTTTCTCTCCCTCCCCCACACTCTACAATCAAGTAGGAATAGAAAACAGCATAGTCTGTTTTCTTTTGGATATGTTCATTTACTTAGTCTTCACAAATTCTCATTTTACTTTGCAACCTAGAGCAAGTATGTAAAAATAAGTCAGTAAAGATCTGAGTAAAAGTGGTTACTACAATGCTGAGACGGCGTGTCTTTGGGAGGAGGGACAGAGTTGTACTATTTAAAATCTTAGTGGTAATTCCTGTGTGAGTAAAAAGAGTACCACTGTGCCAACAAACTGCATTCACATTCAAAGGTTACTAATCCAGTTATATAATTTTTTTAAAAAACCAAAACCATAAGCTAGTCACCAGAGTCAAAATCTTCATTCAGATAATCAGAATGGAAGACTACCACCCTCAGAAATACCTACAATACATGAACTGTCTAAGCAATACCCTCGTGCAGAAATGCCTAAAATGATGTGGGCCAGTTTGTAAAAGAACTGAGCACATGCAACAGTTCTTATCCTGTCAGTAAGGATTGCCTGCACTACAAAATGTGGTTGTGTTTGAATGGAATTGTGATAGCTGAGTGAGAGGACGGGAGGCCAGTCACAAGTTAGAGGTCAATGGAAGCCAGGAAAAATTGTGTTCAGCTGATGCTATGGTGAAAATAATTTGTCCTTGTCTAAACACTAACCACTAAGAGATGGTAACATCCTGCCATCTAACTAGATTGCTTCCAATCTTGTTTCAGCACAATCAAATCTTTTATCTAGACAAGCCTCGCTGTGACTGTAAAATCTCAGCCACTTTAAAAAATCAAGATGTTGGCTCTTAATGCCTAAAAAAGCCTAAAACCCATTTTTCTTCAAACAGATCTGTATAGGACTGCCAGAAATCCACACTTCAGTGGGAAATTTTTCAAAAAGAAAACTATTTTGGATATGCAGTGGGCAAAATGCAGAGAATTGCTTGCCAAGGGTTATGATGAAAAATAGGGAAAATAGTTATAATGTTTCTGCTTTATATTTCAGCTAACTTTCTTAATTTTTAGCAATTACCTTCTTGTTGCAACATTTTAATAAAAGTCTCTGCCTTCATGCCTGGTGGGGAAGCTAACTTGCCATGGGCAAGAATGGCCTTAAAAAAAAAAATTTAAAAAAAAAAAAAAAGAGGGAAAAAAACCACTTAGCAAACCACAAATTTCAGAGACCTAGTCACATCTGTGTTTTATCAGCTTTTTCCGGATAGTATTACACCAAACAATTGTCTGCAGATCGGTAGACAGCTGAGACTTTAAAGTGCTGAATTACTGAGAAAATGCTAGAGATAAAAAACAGCACATGTATCCTATCAATGTAATGAAACCAACCTGCTGCTAGCGCCATAGTGCCTTAGTTCTAAGTACCCTGTAGAGGAACGGAAGGCTTTCATTTAACTCTTAAGAGGAAAGCAAGGCAAAGAAGAGTAAAGGTCATCTAATACCCGCCTTAATCACAAAACTGAAATGCTCTCAGATATATGAAGGGAGGAATGCTTGGTGTTCAAAATAAAACATCAACTGCAGACAACAAGAGTGGGCCTGATCATACTGGGGGTAGCATTTCCTGCTGGAAATTCCCAAGACTTTGGCTGATGTCAAGTGGAGTTACAGGCATGGAGCATGGCAAAAAGCTGAAACTAAAAAACCTGGACACGGAGGCCCTGCCACATAAAGGCCAATTCAATCTAGTAGAAAACTCTCCAACAGAAGGTAGATTCACTAAATCAGCCAGAAGCTACACTGGAAATGAATAATGGATATTTCCTGAATGGAGCATGGTTATTAAGCATTGTAGCTACTACTCAATGACAGATGTACAAGTTGAAGTTTTGTTTAGAACTAAAAAATATACCCCTGTGTCATCTGGTTTCTTGGGGGTTTTGTTTTTTTTTTTTTAAATTGTGTTAGGTTTGTAATGCATTATAGATTTCAGGTTTACTTGGCAGATCATGATACTCAGGTATTTGAGTTGAAAAAACTCAGAAAGTACTTGACTGTTCTCACTGAACGCAGTGATAAAACTTCAAGGATGGGGCAGTTATTGTTCTTTGGGGTTCTTTCACTCTTTTTTTTAAAAAAAGGTGAATCGGAGTTTGTGATTTGTTTCATGAAAGTTCAAATTTTCCTCTACCGGCTTCTAAGTCTAAAATGACTGGATAACACTGGCAATAACATTACCCTTACTGTTCTTACACTTCCACTGTAGAAAAGCCCAGAAGTTCCAAAGAGAACTGATCTGTTGTATCAGGTACTGCACAACAGAAACTAAATGTGGCCTCTTCCACAAAGAAACCATGGAAAAAAGCAAAAGGTAATGAATGAGGAAAAAAACCAAGTTGTTAATATAAACCTTTTTGTATTCATATATATTTTAATCAGGTTTTGATTAAAAGTATGAAAGTAGTCTTTCTCCACCAGTCCCTCAGGCACCAAATGACTCTCAATTAGCCATTTAAAGTTAGCTAATTTTTGTCTGTTTTGTGGTAGAACCATAGAAGAGACACATGAAAGAGGAAGAATATTTACTTCGGGCAAGAAATTCCTAGCTTTAGGAGCAGTGATGAGAAAAATACTAAGGCAACAAAGACTTTTATGAGAAAATAGAGAATATGTCAGCTGAAGTGGGCAGCATGGGGAAAGTGTGAAAGATGAGAGAGGACAAGCAGAAAAAGTAAAAGTATTATATTTTTAAATTTAAAAGTGACTTTAAAGTCTTTGCAGTAAAACATCTGACCATACCATCAATACCACCACTAGACCTAATGCCTATTATTTCAGTTGCATGAGTGTCTTCAGCTAACTTTCTTACAGGAACACCATTTATATGTATATGTATATATATATTTATATGACCTGTATCTTCATTTTTCCAACTGGGTATGTCATGGACACATACTTGAACCACACTTTTTATGTGGCATAAAAGAAAAGATGAAGCACAATCCACTCATTTCATGGATTTCCAGTTAGTTCCATTTTAATGCACTCAATTATTCAATCAAATGCAATATAAATTCACCTTATTGTCACCTAATTTAATACATTCTCTGGGGAAATATAGTGGAGAACAGAGTAGTTTGTAATTTATTTTTAAAGCTCCTTAATTAAATGTCCAAATCCCCCAAAATGACATGGAAGTATATAAAATGGACTTTTATACACCAAAATTCTTACTAAGAATTGGATTATGAGATTGAGATGTCATGCATAAATTAATTCTAATGAATTATTTGGCTTTGTCCATCCTGAATGTTCTCTTCCACAAGCCTGCAAGGGCATTGCTATAATCCTCTCCTTAGGTTAGTGTTAATCAACCAAGAGGTAAACAGAACTACTTATAAATTTTGTGTCAGATAGATATTCTCTGTTAAGAGAACAGAACATTTAGATATATAAAGACTTCCCAAATATTAAAAGATCAGAGTAAATTTCAAACAGCTTTATGAACAGAATATGACTGGAGTCACCCAGTGTATTATGGTTTTAGGGAATTTAAGTGATGAAATTAGTCCCATCAATACACAAATATAGAAGATTTTCTTTTGTTTACAAAGATAAGATTTCAAAAGTTTCCAAGCAATAGCGCATGTCATTCACTTATTATTCCAATTCCTTTCTTCTTTAATGTTGATTGATTTGAAGATTGTCTTTAATTCAAAAGCTGTTTTCATTTTAGTTTTCATCTTTCTGTCATGTTCTAAATGAGATGAAATTGAATTACCCTCAAGTATAAACAGAAGAGTTTTGATTTTCTTATTTGCTTTATCCCCCAAAGACTGCAAAGATTGCATATACACATCTTTTCATTTCCCCCACCTCTAATCCAGAGACCATTCACCACCAGTGGATGAAAATTCTGTAATATCAGTCATTTCTTACACTTTGTGCATCCAAGTGACAGTATTTCTTGTCTGCCAGGAAACATCTATGACTTACATCCTTTTAGTATCTTGCATCACAATGTGTGTGCAGTGGGAATCTGCACTATGAGATACTTTTTTGCTTCTGACGTTCCTTCATTCAGTTGCTGTAACTCAGCATTTATCTGTGAATTAGCTTAAAAGTAGATTGTTAAGGTTACTAGGCCAAAGAGTTGATCCATATACTTTTGTCTAGATGGTTTGTGGCTCTACAGAGGATATTATTTCATTAATCATCAGTGTAGAACATAGGAAAGTATAACTGGATGGACAAATGTGAATGAGATCCTTCTCTACAGATTACATAGTTTCCTTTTTAAGAGAAAAGAAAGATGAAAGTAATACAGTTTTAAAAGCAAGTTTTAGTGGATTTTTTTCTTTTTTGTTTATGAGTTTAGTTGGTTGGTTTTTGTTTTTGGGGTTTTTTTAAAAGGAACAAAATATGAGTGGTCTGAAATGTCAGAAATCAAATCTTGGGAATTCTTGCATAAGCAGTAGGTCATGTCCAGCAAAGGGAAAATATAATCATGCATGTGCATGTGCACTTTTCCCAACTTCAAACCAGGCTCTGCCATGGGAGATGATCAGAATGTTTGTACTAAATTCACAAGGGTAAGTACTTTTAACCCATTTTCTTTAGGTGACAGTGCTGTCCCATGACCCTCTGTAACTGCCCCTGTTTTTGTATTTTGTTACCCAGTTAATTTCACTGCCAAAACTCTGCTGCAGCTGCCTGGCCACTCTCCAAAGCTGTGCCAACCTCAGCACTACATTTCCTCTGCACATGGACTGAAGGAATCTATATCAATAGTTAATGCTGCCTCTTTTTAGGGCACTGCACTGTCAGAAATATATTCAAATAAGATATTCTGTAGTTCTCAATGCAGATACAGATATTTGCTTTATGGTTTTAATTCTATTATCATATTATTTTTAATTTTTAAATGGTTAATGCTGCTTTTAACTAATGTGGTAACAAACACGCTTGTCATTGTTCTTCATAAGATTTTCCCTTTTAAGACACTCTCATCTCCACAAAATCCAGGATGAAAATGAGATAAGCATATTATGGAAAGAAGGTAATAAAATTTGAGAATATACCAAATATTTATCTTATAATGGTACTTACATTTGAATCCTTTCTGTGAGCAACCTGTTTTAAAATGAAGCAACATTTAAGGAAAGAACTGTAGCTGCAGGGATCTTTCTTGGTTTTCTGGCTAATTTTTGCTATTCTACCTCAAATATCTTGCCTGCCATTTTATTTTCAGATAAATTGCTCTTCAGCTTTCTGTTGGCAACTTAATTCTTCATTTTCACAACTATTTTTCAGATTTTTTCCCTGTTTTCTGGGTCCTTGAAAGTTGCTGTTCCGTTGATATTAAAATTGGTAGCAACTGACAAATTAAATCTTTCCAAACAATTGACTCTTGTAAGGTATCAAATAGACACAAATTTTAAATGTTGTCCCATTCAGTAATTTCATCCTGAATCAATGTGGAAGAAAGCCTGTTTGAGGAATCCATAGTACACAGTTTAAATCAGAGAGCCTTTTTTTCCCAGGGAAATACTTAATTCAAGCACCTGAGCAAATATGGACTCTTCAGGGAAAGATGCCTACATTTCCTACTCTGCAACCAGTTCTGCATTATAAAGTTATTGTTTTTGCAGCAGTAACAAGGCCTCCTTCTGCTTAGTGAACATTAGTTGTGAATTAAAACATTGAAATTCAGCAGCCTGCCAGTTTCACAGACCTTAACACATCACTCTCCATGACAACATGGAACTCAGAGGAAGGAAGAATATTCCTGGGGGAAAGCTGAGAAGCGCAAAGAATTTTTTTTTTTACTTTTTTTTTTTTTTAATCTGGGACGTGGTGTTTGTTTTTGTTAGCTGAAAACTACTGTTTGAAGTCCATTTGTGTTGGTAGATTACTTTATCTACTCTTCCTCAGGGAACAGACACTACACTATCACTTTGTATACACAACTCTGATAGTGCCTTTACATTGAGCATGGAATTGTAAGCCCCTGTGTTCAAGTGCTTTATTTTTCCCCTAGAAACACTAGAGGAAATTTGCCTGCAAATGGAGGAGAGCCTTGCTTTTAAAGTTTGATTTTGCACATTGAGGGGCTAAGAGGCTTTTAAAATGCAGAAAATTTAAAGATGCAAGAGGAAAAGGGATAAGAAAAAAATATTTAAATAATGTAAAAAAGCAGGATTTTCTAAATTATAACCTTTGAGATTTTCAAAACTATGCTGTAAAATGGGCCTTGACAGAAAGTTGTAAGAGCACCACAGATAAATTCCCTGTTGAGAAGCTAAAAATGTAAAAAAATACATAGCATTTTCAGAAGCAATGATATTGCTTAAGAGCATAAGTCCCCACAAATACCATTCAGATCTGAGTTCCAAACCCATTGAAACATCCTTGAAAGTTTTACAGCAACTACAACCGTGTTTCTGCACCAGGTAACTCCTATCTCAATGACTTTATCCTTTTTAAAGGATGAAGTGCCTCTCAAGGACAATTCCAGCCACACTTTACTCCTTAAAGTGTTGGTGTGTATGCACAGATACTCATCCTAATCCCAAAGAATGAGGTTATTATACCCTCCATTGATGTTGTCAGACTTTACACATGAAAATAACAACATCAGAATTTCTAATATCTCTCTTCCAATGTGAGGGAATAAGGAGTTTCCCATTCTAGCTGCCTCTTCTGCTGTGTTGTCAGGTAGACAGACACTTCCTTGTCCTGTGCATTCCACTGAAATGGTCTCTGTCTGGTTCAGCTGCAGTTCAGATTCAGGAAGCAGGAGAAAAGATCAAGTTATTTAACAGCTTGTCAGGACAGACACAAACAAGGTAAAAGGAACAGCAAGCATAGAGTAAACCAGGCCTGAACTGGTGGTGGAAATATTCCTTCCATAGAAGGCAAGACCCTGCTGCACACTGTGCAGTTACAGCTCTAAAGACGTGCAGAGTCACAGCTCAGGCTGACATCAGGCCTGGCTCCCCTCATCCAGGACACATAAAGTCTAATTGAGGGCAGGATAGACACTAGACAGTTCATATGACTTTGTTAGTGTCCTCAGTTTCCCCAGTTATAGGTGATGAAAATTAAGTAAAGCTGTATCCCATCTGGTTTTCCTAAGGGACACAGGAGTTAGGATTGTATCACAGGAACTCCCACCTCATGTTGGGCACCTAGCAGCCACTGCATGCATCATCCTCAGGAGTGAAATAGTACATTTTTTCACTGTGCAAGACAATACAGTTTGGAAAAAGAGCACAAGAGAAGCAGGCAAGAAAATGTATCAATGCATCTATTTTCACATGTGGTAGTTGGGAGCTTTGGGTACCTGTTGCACCTGTCTTAAAGCTATCATCACCCCAGGCCATTATTTTGGAACAAAGAACAGGTTTTCCCAAACCTGTATTGTGGAGGGACCTGAACCATGAATGACATTTGCTTTTGTGGCACCAACATGTAGCTGCTGTCAGAAAAGTTGACAGGAAATGGCAGCAGGAAACGTGGTGGCTGCAGGTATCAGAAAACAGAGGTTGCCAGTAAATGTCCAGAGCACACCATGAAGACATCCTACATCCTTGTGACTCAGTCCAAAAAGCTGGGCTATGGAATGTACAGGCTCTAGCAAGCTCTGCAAGCTGCCTCCTGGAACAGCACAGACACTGCCAGAATCTTGTGCTCACAAGTGCTGAGGAAGACAACTTTGTTAAAAGACTGTACTTCCAGCAGATTTCTGACAGCATCATAGAACAGCACCTTTTTTATCAGGTTTAACATAGACAGCTGCCATAACATCTGAATTTATTATCAATAATGTAATTTAATTATCATTCCAGTAGTAAATTTTTAAATATCTCTTTGCACAAGAGATCTCAACTTGAAAGATAAACCTTCCTGTTTTACAGGAAGAAACTGAAGCACACAGTAATTAAAGTGGTGTCATCCATAAAGGTAGTGGTTCAGTCATGAAAATTATCCATGCTGTATCCCATCACAGGAGAAATTAAAACAAGCCTCTTAGTTGCTACAGAAAACTGTCAGTGAGGTATGGAACTGAATTTTTTTACTAGAAACTAGGCTTTAAATCCAATAAAGTCAAATCTAGGTTTCTTCAATAAGCTACATTTCCACAGGTGTAACTGTTTTAGCTGGTTTTATTTTTTAATAGGACAAGATTTTTGAAGGAAAGAAGAGAGTAAATCAAATATAAGGCAAGCTATCTATCAGGATATTAGAAATTTACTGAAATTTATATAACAGTTTTGTTTGGGGTTTTTTGGAGGGGGGAGTTGTTGTTTTTAACTTTTTATTACATTTATTTTCATTATAATACAAATTAGGTACTTTAGGTCTCATCTTTTTAGAGAATCAGCTCTACTTCTGAGTGGAATTTATTCCCAGGACTGGCTGTTAGAGGAAAGAACTGATTGCTGAGCCTTTTCAAGGGTTAGCACCTTTCTAATGGCTTCTCTCTAGCTCTACTTTCTGCAAAAATGGGAAAAAAGGAAAAAGTAGTCACACAGAGAAGTACACATTTTTGTGAGAGAAAAGCCATACCAACCTGTTGGGAGCTCCTAGAAGCCTTTTTACTGCTGCAGTGTAAAGAAAAGTCCAAGACTGAAAATGCTTTTGTGGTGAAGAATTCTATTTAACACAGGTTCAATGAGATAGCTTATATTTACACCTAAAGAAGTTCATTCTGCTTCCACTGCATCTCACTATATTCATATTGCTTCAAAGGTACTGGAGTAAAATTAGAGGGAGCTAAAATTGCAGGTAACGTGTGCTTGAATGATAATCTGTGTACAAAAAGGATCAGATGCCCCATTACATGACAGAAGCATGCCAGCACAAATCCCCACAACTGCAAAGACAGTGATCATTATGCTCTCAATACAGAGATGTCAGTCATCAAATGGAAGCACTGCTCATGATCTTCAGAGAAGACAGAAATATTTCTCACCAATTTGGGAGTTACCCGAGTTCTGGAAATTCAGCTGCCCTTACTGCAGCTTTACAGGCCTGTAACTGGACTCTGAATGTCAGCCTGTGTAATTTTCCTGCTCCTCCGTCTAGCAGGCTGGCAGTAAATGCTTTGGTTTTTGTTTGTAGTAATCTACTGTAATAAGAATCTTTTCACCCATTAGAATTTCAGGAGGGATTTTTGTCTGATCATTTCCATGCAAACGCCACTACAATTTGCAACAAAATGGGGGCTTTTTTCCACATAAATCTATTCTATTGATCACCCTCCCTTTTAAAAATAAATATTCGTTGATTCATATACTTTCTGGACATAAAAGTTCATAGTGAATATCTTCTCTGTCGGCCTATACATATAGGTCATATAACTAATTTTTTCAGAAGCTGGATTAAAGCACTGGAAAACCGAAAAGCTTGTATCACACAAGAGGACTCCTAGTAAGGTCCATGATCTCCTTTTGCAGGCTGCAGTAAAACACACATAAAATACAATGTGTGATAAAGTCACCCTAATATTCCTGATCTCGTGACTTGCTGGCTGTTCCTTTCTCGTGGAGGATGATAGCTAGCTATCTAATAAAAATGCATAAGCAGTGTCTGTTCCTTCCACCCCCAGACCCATTCATTTTCTACTCAGAATCTCTGCTTGGGGTAGTATAATTGATTTTGACAT
This sequence comes from Erithacus rubecula, assembly GCF_903797595.1. Lineage (NCBI taxonomy): Eukaryota > Metazoa > Chordata > Aves > Passeriformes > Muscicapidae > Erithacus > Erithacus rubecula. The sequence continues at coordinate 11,353,626 of NC_136687.1, read as the reverse complement.
AATTTACTGCTTACTTGGTAATGCAGCATTGCAGTCTCTGATAAAAACCGTATCAAGTCACAGCACCGGTCTAGAGCTTGAAAGGGAGGCAGTGTAATCACTTTCTTACCCTAATGCACCTCCATCTCATTTCTGCTGGGCAAGGAGCTGCAAAGTAATCATTGTTAAATGACTGGCTCCAAGAGAGGGTCTTTCACTTCTCTGCCTGACCACTTCTCTTTGTCTCTCCGCTTTATTTCATGAGAAGGCAGCGGGGAAACTTTTCATTGTTGGATTGTCATGGAAATAAAAGACTATGATTATCCTTGCCTACCATCAGACACCTACATCCAGTGCAAAGCTGATACCGGCTCCTGAATTGCTGTGGAAAGCAGTGGTATGGGAGAAGGAGGTGAAAGAGCAAGTGCTAAAGAGGGAATACTTTGCACTAGCACCTTTGTTATTCTGCACTTCCTGCACACTCCTAAATATTTGTTACTGCTCTCACTGCCACCTGAGTTTGGCAATGAATCGGGGGACCGCCGCCTCTGTGTTCCCTACACAAAGCCCCTGGACCACCGCAGGATGTGGGATCTGTCTGCAGCAGCTCCTCAACTCTGCCCCTCTGCCCCAGCAGCACCCACCTTCCCCAGGGTACCCACAGCAGCTCCCAGCCATCATCCCCAGGGTGTCCAGAGCAGCTCCCAGCCATCATCCCCAGAGTACCCACAGCAGCTCCCAGCCATCATCCCCAGGGTACCCACAGCAGCTCCCAGCCATCATCCCCATGGTACCCACAGCAGCTCCCAGCCATCATCCCCAGGGTACCCACAGCAGCTCCCAGCCATCATCCCCAGGGTGTCCAGAGCAGCTCCCAGCCATCATCCCCAGGGTACCCACAGCAGCTCCCAGCCATCATCCCCAGGGTGTCCAGAGCAGCTCCCAGCCATCATCCCCAGAGTACCCACAGCAGCTCCCAGCCATCATCCCCAGGGTGTCCAGAGCAGCTCCCAGCCATCATCCCCAGGGTACCCACAGCAGCTCCCAGCCATCATCCCAGGGTGTCCAGAGCAGCTCCCAGCCATCATCCCCAGAGTACCCACAGCAGCTCCCAGCCATCATCCCCAGGGTACCCACAGCAGCTCCCAGCCATCATCCCCAGGGTGTCCAGAGCAGCTCCCAGCCATCATCCCCAGAGTACCCACAGCAGCTCCCAGCCACCTTCCCCATGGTACCCACAGCAGCTCCCAGCCATCATCCCCAGGGTGTCCAGAGCAGCTCCCAGCCATCATCCCAGGGTACCCACAGCAGCTCCCAGCCATCATCCCCAGGGTACACACAGCAGCTCCCAGCCATCATCCCCGGGTACCCGCAGCAGCTCCCAGCCATCATCCCCAGGGTGTCCAGAGCAGCTCCCAGCCATCATCCCAGGGTACCCACAGCAGCTCCCAGCCATCATCCCCAGGGTGTCCAGAGCAGCTCCCAGCCATCATCCCCAGGGTACCCACAGCAGCTCCCAGCCACCTTCCCCATGGTACCCACAGCAGCTCCCAGCCATCATCCCCAGGGTGTCCAGAGCAGCTCCCAGCCATCATCCCAGGGTACCCACAGCAGCTCCCAGCCATCATCCCCAGGGTGTCCAGAGCAGCTCCCAGCCATCATCCCCAGGGTACCCACAGCAGCTCCCAGCCATCATCCCCAGAGTACCCACAGCAGCTCCCAGCCATCATCCCCAGGGTACCCACAGCAGCTCCCAGCCATCATCCCCGAGCTGCCCGGAGCGGCTCTCAGACACAGCAGGTTTAAACGGGCTAACTGCAGCCACTCGGGCCAGCTGAGCTCCGGGGCCTGTGCTGCTGTCGCAGCCCTGCCGGGCTCCGCCGCTCTCTTTGTACCGACAGAAAGCTCTGTGCGGCCATGAAGCTCTTCCTCCTGCCCTCTCAGACCCCTCTCACCCCGCGTTTTGCTGGAGATGTCTCTGGGAATGGCTGTTTCCCGTGCGTGGCGCTGGTGGCGGTCAGAGCTCTGTTCCTCGGCTCCCCTCGGCCCTCCATCCCTGGGGGTGATTCCTGAGGGGGCAGAGCAGGGATGGAGGCCATCCCGCTCCCTGCCAGGATCGGCACGGCTCTGCCTGCCCTGGCAGCGCCCACCGGGGCTGAACGGCACCTGCAGCAGGGGAGCGGGGCCAGGGAAGGGCACAAACATCCCTGCGTGCGAGCGCCAGCACAGCCGGGCTGGCACAGGCCTCGCCCAGAACACTGGTAGGGAGGTGAGGGACAAGAGTGGGAAAGAAATATTCTATTCCAGTGCCTGGATTTGCTTGTTATTGTTTGCAGTGATTTATCATTTGCATACGTGGCTAAATGGGTTACAGCAGTTCAGACTGCCCAATTTCACTGGGTATCAGTCAGCCTATGTCCTGGGATGCAAATGTCTGTCCCTTATCTGGGGACAGCTGGTCAGTTATCGTCTCCTGGCCACTCCTGCCAAATGGCAGATATGGCTGAGCCCTGTCCCCGGCCAGCTGAATGTCTACAGGGCTTTTCTGCTAGACCTCAGTCCTATGGTCATGCCATGAAAACAAAGGATGGGGAAAGTATCACTTATTTTAAAAGCCTCTTACACTTCCTGCTATAGCAGTTATTTTTAAAGCGGCAACAGTAAACACATTTGCAAAGGTAGCCTCATTTTGTTGGAAATTGAGATTTTTTAAAATTAAAATAATTAAGCTTTGGGAATGAGGTTTTAGAGTTACTTTTTAAGCCACAAAGTATTTTGCTTGACATTGAGAAGACTGATTGATATACGTTCTTTTTTTAAAAATAAAAATTGAATAGCAGTAATCACTCAAATAATCCATTACAAAAAAAAAAAAAAAAAATCCTTCCCGCAGTATCATCCACTCACACTCACTAATTGCAGTGATTCTTCCCACTCATTCACACCCCATACTTGTCTTTAAGTGAGTAAGATCTTATCTGGGTCAACCAGTTGTACCCAGTCCCGGCAGACACTGAACACCACTGATGAGCAAGATCTAAGCTGGAGACACACATGGGGGAAGTTGTGCAATCACACACAAGGCTGCAGTTTCTGATGGCCCTGAACACCAGTTGTGCTGGGTCCAATTGTTATTCTGTCCTTGGTAAATACCTGAATTAAAGTAATGGGCGTTTCTCACCTTGCGGTAAATTGCTTAGAAACGACTGCATTTCACAGTTTGATACCCAAACCTGAATGGAGAAGGAGCTCCTTGAGACTGTAAACAGGTAAGCACTTCTGCCAGCTGGCTTTTACACGCTGGCAATCTAATCCAGACCAGCTGTATTCTTTGATGTTGTAAGCTAGTTTACTTCTACTTTGACAACAAGCTACTACTGCAGGAAGAGACAAGACTAAAAACAGTGTTTATAGGGCATGAAACAGTAAAATAATAGGTATTATACAGCAGGTAATATTTTTAAAAATACATAAAAAGTAATGAAATAGATATTTGTTACAGCTGGAAATCAAAAAGCCAAGACACTTTACTTAAAAGGTACTTTTCTGAAACCCACTGAAAAATTCAGGTCTATGCAGCTATTTCTACATTTAGACACAGCTTAAAATGCTTTGCAAGTAGTACTGGAACACAGGAAAACTTTGTCTATTTAAAGACATTATATTTTCCCTGGCTTCAGTGACTCCAGCATTTTATTCCTACATGGGGAAAGAAACCCCAAGCACCCTGACAGACTTCTGACAATCCTGGAGAAGCCAGAAAGTCAAGACCAAAACTCTTCCCAACTTACCCTGAAGTGCTCAATGAATCACTTCGAATATTGGATACAATCATTCACTTTCTTAAGCCACTTAGGCCTCTTGCAGGAAAATGCCAAAGAGCAAGGTGAATTCATGATGATTTTAGCCCTACTTAAGATGTCTTCATGAATTATCATGAAGTTCACCGAATTTCTACTTAATTTTTTTTCCTGAAAATGATTTGTTTGTATTGCTTTGCTTTAGTTTTGTTTCCGCAAATTGTTTCCTTTCTTGCATATTTAACATCGAAGATCAGGGCACATGTTTATTAATTTATTTTAACAAAATCCTGAACTCTTGATAATTTTTGCATTTGTCTAATATATTATAATGGGCTTAGGTATTTTATTTCTTCTGAGACCTTAAAAGCACTAAATGATAGTAAAAATCTATGCTTGGGAAACTGATAAAAGGGAGACTTGTGTTTTGGGGGCTGGAGTGGAGGTGACAAGCAAAAGAATACCTGTCAAAGAGTACACAGGAGTTCAATGGATTGGTCTGTGCTCCTTTGTATGCTCAGGTTCTAGCCTGGAGTTACTCATGTGCTTGATATTAAGCACACACACCAGTCTGTGCAGGACTGGAATCTATTATTGCCATGTTGACATACATTTGTTAAGGGTTTGATTCTGCTAACATTTCTATTGGCAACACAGGGAGATGCAGTAAGGTCCTGCAGTTCAGAGGGAGATGGAAGAGATTTCAGGGAGCTGCTAATACACTCAACTTTAGAGGCCATTCACAGTAAACCACATTTTAAATACATTTCCATGGTCAGGTTTATTTCTAAAATACCTAAAGACATCAATCAAGTTGTAGATTAAAGAGGTATATAAGTATTCACCCTAAGAACAAAACCATTTGAAAAGATTTACGGTTATTTATATATTTAAGTCTAGTTCCTGTAAGATCTCAGCAGTGTGAATACATGGTTTAAAAACTGTTCCTTATTTATTGGTCTTTCAGCTATAAATACATATTTGGCCTCTGCATTTTTTTGGTAGCTTTAAATTTTTCTATTTTTTTTGGGTCTGGATTGGGGCCTAATAACCCAAATTTTTGTCCAAAGTGTGAGTTTTGAGAAACACAGATTTCCTATCGTATCTTCATTATGGCAGCTGCTGTTATTTAACTGATAACATTCTGGTAATTAAAAAAACTTCTACCAGGAGCATAAACCCATACTTGTCTACTTTGTCTTGGGACTTGAGCATTTTTTTTCCTGGAGTGTTTGAACTATGTGCTCAGGCAATCTTAACCTTCTGGTTTAAATCCAAATCTATCAGCTACGGGAAGCACTACATTCTATTTACACATCCATTACCCCTGGACAATTTAATGTGCCATTTCCATCAGAGTTAGATTTCTAGGAGCTGAACTTGGATTGCTTTCTTGGGGAGTGAACTTGCAGAACTTGGATTTACAAACTGAGGACTACAGTGGCTTTATTCATTGATCTCCTCATTTCAATACAATGCTGTAGGGGAATGTAATGAAATATGATGGATGAAAATGACAGAGTTGGTTTTCTTTCCCTGCACTGAAGACTGTTGCAGGGACAGGGCATTGCCTCTGTCTTCTGCTTTTGCCCTCACATAGTTTTTGCTGAGTTAGCCTGCTGGCTGAAAGCAGTGTAACATAAAGTTAGAAAGAAAATAGCTTTTCTGGGGGAAATCATTACTGACTTAGGTACTAAAGTGGCTAATATTGCTAATGTGGCTAATGTTGCTGACGTGGTGAGGTGAAGCTTTCAAGCTACTACCTCTGCAAGTCTTGGTACTACGCTGCACCCACTTGGTCAGCAACACCAAAGGCTGCCCTGCCCAATGAAGATGTGCAGAAAGGCAGATATTCTGCATTTTCCACAAGGTTGACCAAATTTTTTAATAGCTGCCATCTTTCTGCAGCAAAAAAATCCCTTAGCAAACAAATATTTTTCTTGTGGAAAATCCCTGAAGGAAATTTTGGGGTTAGACACCCTTTGCTTGAGAGTTTATGGGCTGCTTATAAAGGTTACCTTCATCCACAAGGTGAGGTAAATTGAAAAGCAGGAATTCTCAGTGCCTCCAACAGAGATTATACCTGTCTCTTCCTCTGAGCTTCAGTTGGGTGTGTGAGGAACTGGAGCCCTACTGCCATCCCTACCTGCACAACTTCCCCATGGTTTACCACATAAATGAACCCTGCACCAGCATCTTCTCAAGACTGTGGCGAACCCGTAATTTCCATCAAAATTTGTCATTCTTGAAAAGTCAGTCATCAATGCTAAAAATAAAACTAACTCAGTGTGGGTTTGCTTTTGATTCTCTTCCAGTTAAGTTTTATAGGTTAGACTATTCCTGCCAGTAAAGTTTTGTGCAAGGAAGGTTGTTCCTCTTTGCAACCCTCCCTGTTTCCTATGCACCAAATTGTGATTATTGTGGTCATTATTGCAATAGAGAAGGCAATCAAGGCCCATAATCTCATTCTACTCCTTTGCAGGAGCAGTTTGCTAATATTTTTTTGTTTGAGAGGCAGGAAAAATCTGAATAATTTTTAAAACTTCTCTTTCTTTGCTATATCTATCTGGCCATTTTGCTGGGAATCATAATGTAGACAGATTGCATGTGGGAAAGGAATTTAATCCTTAGTTGTCTGCACAAGACAGAGCTAGAGAAAACCTTTATAATATCAAGTGTTATGGACAAATTATTTTCTGACATGATCTATTTGTAGAAACATGTCATATTGGCCAAGAAATTTTGTTTAGAGAAGGATAGTTGCTTGTGTTATCATGTGCTTCAGCTATCCTTGGCCTCACTTCTCTGCTGATTTTTTTCTTATCAATAATAGCTACATTGCATCATGTCTCAAATGTCTAAGTTAAGGGCATGTGATTCTGGAATCCTAGAATCATGGAATGGTCAACCTGGTCTTCAACACTTTCATGGATGGGGCATCCACAGTATCCTTGGGTAATGTGTGCCAGTGCCTGGCCACACTCACAGTGAAGAATTTCTTTCAAATATCTACTTTAAACCTAACCTGATAATGTCTAGACAGCTTGTGAATGTCTCCAGTGAGGGAGACTCCACACAGTCTCTGGATAATCTGCTCCAGTGTGCAGTCATCCACACAGAGTCACCAAATGGGTCAGGCTGGAAAGGACCACAGTAGATCATCTGGTCCAACCACCCTGCTCAGGCAGGGTCACCCTAGAGCACATGGCACAGGATTGTGTCCGGGGGGTTCACTGATAAGGTCTCCTCATGGTGAAGTTGTCTTTTCTCAAGGTTGAACAGACTCTCTCAGCCTTTCCTCTCAAGAGAAATGTCCTAATCATGTTTGTCACTCTACCTAAAGATCTTCTAACAATTTTTGCCCCTCTCCACTGGACTTGCTCCAGGAGTTGCATGTCTTTTGTGCTGAGGATCTCAGAATTGGACACAGCAGCCCCAGATAAGGCTTTACCAAGGCAGACAAGAGGGGCAGGATTATCTCCCATGACCTGCTGGCTGTGGTCTCCCAAACACACCCCATAGTGCTTGACCATCACTTGATGAACCTGAGCTACCATCCCAACTCTGTCTGTGCTCCTTTACTGAACCTGTCCAATTCAATACAGAAAAAGAAAGCTACTAAAGGAAAGTCATCTTTAAGCTTTTTACTTCTAGGGTCTATTAATTAGGTTAACCACAGCTTTGAGACCAGAGTTGCCTCATTTTCAACAAGTTTAAACATACCTGGCCAAAAATATCAGATCTATCAGCCACAAGCCACAGGCACCTCTCAGGCATTAATGTCTTGCATTAGTTAGTGAGGAATTGTGATGATAAATGTATTTCAAATGCTAAAATACCTATCTCAGACACTTCCTGCTTAAAGTAAGTTGAGAATTTCATATACCAAATGTATAATTTTCTACTGGTATTAGCTGTAAGGTGCTATGAATCTCCTTCTTTGGTATCTAATTTTATTTTTCAATATTTTATTAAATCTATTGAAGAATTAAAATAATGTTAAAAGTGTTAATTCCCATAGGTGATGGCCCCTAACTATCTGCCTGACAACACCTACCTCCATTTTAAATGGAGGCTGTACAACAGATGTTCACAGAGCATCAATAATTCATAGTCCTTCTTTAAAACTCTTTCTCAATGCTCCTGCTGTTTAACTTGAAATCTTGAGACCTTAGCTTCTGAAATTCTGAAGACATGCATCTGAAATGTAAAATTGTTGGGAACTGTGGTCTGAACATAAGCATGCAGACATGATCATGAGAATTAAAGTATAATTTTTCCCTGTGTGTTGCTTTTACCCACAAATTCTGTTTGCTGTTTGCAAAGTGAAATAGAGACTTCACTCTGTTCTACTAGTCCTTTTAATATGACATTCCAGAGATTTATTAGGAGCAGGTGTTAAATATTTTATTCTCTTTATCTTGGTGCTACATCAATAATTTACTCTAATATTATGACTAGATAGTTGCTAAACTCTCTAACATAATTAGTGATGAAAAATGAGTTCCTAATAATCACAGTGCAGTTCAAGTACATGGCATGATTTTTTTTTCTCATTTTTGTTCCAGATTTTGACCTTGTTACCTTCACTTGTAGAATGTCAAGTGGTGTTGCCTTCTGGCAGATCTTGTGCAGCACTGTGTAGCTCACTGCCACCTGGCAGCTCACCTTTCTCACTAGTATTTATTCAATTATTCTAAAGCAAATTTTACTGTACCAACTGATGTCAAACATATGATTTATGTTTTGCCTGGCACCATCCTTTAAGAAACCTGATTAGTTCAACAGAATTTCCAAGATCCAAGTTTGGGAAATCAGCTGAATTTCTCTTAAGGGTTTCATTTAAAATACAAGAAGAATAACAGTATTGGGTGTCTGCAGTTACCATTTGTTCAGTGGAAGTCTACTTGGGTGTTTACTTACTCATTATCAATACACATATTAATCAGTTATGAGAGGCATAGTTTTGTTGTTAAAAAATATTTAGCAAAATTAATGGTCACAAGTAAGGTTGGGACTGGGGGATTATATAATAATATGTTACCTCAGAATGCTAATCATTCCACTTTTATTGTCTTCTGAAACTATTGTTACAAAGTGCCTTTGAGTATTAAAAATTTCTCCAAGAAACTTACATTTGAGGCTTTGCTGAGGTCCAGCCAAGACAGTGTTGAGTTCCAAACCATGCCTACTCTGTGGTTAAATATAGCAGTTATATATATAACTATTAAAAAACAACTCTATTACTTATTTGCAGGTGAAACAATTATGTTGACATATAGAGTTTTATGAGCAGCAATGTATTCCATTTAGTGGTTAATCTATGGCTTTTTTCTTCTTCCAAACATAAAATCCTAGCTCTAGAGGAGCAATTTCTGTGGTGAGCATGAAGATTGCCTCTTACCTCAAGCTGATAGAATCTTGTTTATTACTGCAGGCGCCTGTGATCTTGGTTAGCTGCAGAGTAATTCTCTGTAGAAATACAAACAATGCATCATTATCTTCTTTTCTGGGAGACACATACTCCAATCCAGTGATCATCAGTGATACCAGTAACAGACCACCCCAGCAAGAGGGAAATCCCTTCCACTCTCTTTAGAGTTGACAAGTTTCCACAGCTGGGCTCAGCTCAGTTACATTGGTTCACAATTTAGCAAAAATTTACTTTTGGGGGGGGGGGGGGGAGGGGGAGGAAAACCCAAGCAGTCATTTGCTGAAATCACATCTTCATTCAATTTCCTCATGTAACATGATTTAGCATGTGGAAATTCACATTTACAAAAAAAAAAAAAAAAAAAAAAAAAAATGAGAAGGAAGGCTTCTTTTATATTGTGAAACTTCTCGTGTAGAATACAATCACCATTTTGTCTCTATTGTTTTTAATGCATCCATCTGCCACATGACATTATTTGTAATTCCTCTCCTGAATGAAGAATCAACATAGCATCAGGTTAACATCAGTACTATTACTGTTTCTTGAACAGAACAGTTAACCTAAGTACAGAGCTTCATGAACTCTTTTCATTAGGGGGAGAGATAACTGAGTTTTGCATATCTGATGCAATCCTGCTCATTTACAATGTGTAAAGTCCTGTTTCCCTAAGCACAGAAGAAATCAAAGAGCAGACAAATTCTTCATAGATAGCAAAAAGGGCTCTAATCCAGCCTCAGGCTAGAAAGTACTCTCATATTTTTACACTACTTCTGTGGTTGCATCTGGTATATTCCTCTTGCCTTTTCTTTCATCTTCACTGGCCAATCTGGGAGTCTCACACCTCCCAATGTATATACATATTATGTTATTTCTCCCACATACACACTTACAAGCATCTTTGCATTGCCTTTTGATCTGTGTTTATGCTTAAGGTACAAATAACAGTAGTTTCACCTCCTTGCTTTGAAAAAACAGTTTAGTGAGCTGTCTTCAGCTGTGCTAAATGGCTGAATTTGGCACTTTGCTTTTCATCAAGATAATATTCAGTGTCTAACAAATTGCAAGGTAAGTAAGAAATGCTTGTCTTTGGGTATTATGTAGCAATTTGGTAGCTTTGTGCAAGAAAGTTGGTGATGTCTTTTGGCAAGGAGCTTACAAGAGGGCATCCAAAGCTCAGTCTATACATCTGAAGTGAAGGCCAATCTTTACTAAATTCTAAAGCCTGTATTTGCCCTAGCAGTTTAAAAGTTGTAGTCTTTACCATAACTTCTACAGACAGCTCCAAAAAAAGTTTGAATGGCATTTGAAATACTATTTCTTAAGGCAGTAACTGAGTCTAGGTAAGTTTAATCACCATTACTCAATATTCAAAATGTGAACTCTAATTCATAATCTATTTTTCTTTTTCCTTCCACTGACATTTTGTTTTACAATGGGGAATCATATGAGGTTAGGAAAGCATATTTGGAAACATAGAGCCAACCTAGACCCAAAATATGCAAATCAGTGTGTCCTACCCCCATTGGGAAAGGTCAATTTTAGGAGTGTGTTGAAGCATTCCACATTATGGAACTGGCAAATAAAACCAAAACATTTAAACTTTCTTCCAGTTCCACGATTTATTTCTCAGAAATGATTTCTAGCTGTGATATTTTCTTTTTATTTTATTTGACCACAGTTGTTCAGCTTGTCCTTGTATAAATAGTTTGTGGATCTGGATCTGCCTTTCATCATACAGACCTTGACATGCTTCCAAAGAAATACATATATTCATATTTAATAAGGTTAGAAATGTCAACCCACTCATGTAGCCATGTACACATTGTACTTGTGCATTTACAGTTGTGAGGATTTGTTATAAACAAGCAGAACCCTTTTAAAAGAAATTTTGTCATAATTGAAGAAGAACATTTTAGAAAAAAACATACTGATTCTTTCAAATATCCTATGAAAAGACCTAGAAACTCCTTCTTGAAGGTCACCCTGGAGACTACTGTCCTTTTCATAATCACCACAGTGGGCTGTGGAGGGAATTGAATGTTTGATAGACAGATGGACTGTTTTGCAGAGTATTGTATGAGTTTTTAAGGTCATTGCTCCCTAATCTGAAAGTTTCCAAATAAAAGGAAAGGGCAGTATCACATGACCCAGCCACAAGTGTTCTCTTAGCCAAAGAAAATTTTCATCTTATAGACCATATAGGCTTGTCCTCAGGGTGACCTTGATGTTTCAAAAAGAGAAAAAATCTAGCGATATGGAATATATAACCAGGGGACAAAGGATGCAGAACCAAGAAACTTAATAGACTAAAAATCTATGTATTTTAACTAACACTTGGAACAAGTCTTGACTACATGCTGGTTGTACAATGATACAGAGTGTCACTCTTTTCCTCCTCTCTAAGTAGGCTGGTGGCTGTCTCATGTTGGGATAACTTCATTTTACTGTAAGAGAAGTTTGCATAGATTTTTAAAGCGTGAGCACATTCTCTCATTCTCAAACCTTCTTTCTTACTGTCTCTTCCTCTGCCCCTAACATCCAATAACAGGAATGTTGTCTAATTCTAACTGGGAAGACATTTTCCTTGAGGATTTTCCAGTCATGGTCTTTGTGATGACAAACTTATTAACAAACAATTATTTGCAAAATTATTTGCAAAATTATTTGTTAAGAATTCAAAATTATTAGGGCAGAGATAACTGCCCAGGGGGGCAGGTATTTAATTCCTTATTTTCTTCTTTCCTGAAGGCCTCATACTTAGCCAAGGAGTGATTAAATGTTAAAAATGTTTTTTCTCACTACAGTTCTTCATGACTGTGTCCTGTACTCCGGAAGGATGATAATCTGACAAACTGCAGCCACACCATTGTGTGCTGTGCCCAGGTAATCACACAGTAATCTTTGTATGAGCAGCACTTCGTGTGGGCTGAAAAGTGCCTGAATGACAGAGATGTGCTCAGTTTGCATTTGGCCACCTTAGGAAAGCATCCATGATCATATGAGAGGTGTTGGCCTGAAATGCAAAAGTAAAGCTTTTTAGTGGCTTGGTGATGGGGACAAATGTGAACACTTGGTGGGATAAACAGTCCTGCAATAAAATCAGAGACATGTGGGTTGCTGAGGGGGTGTATGTCCAAACCACTGGTGGGAGACATACATGCTGCTTTCATGTAGCTTACTCTTGTAGAGAAGACTTAAGTCCCACAGGGTCAGAGCACTTATCTTGGATTTAGAGTCTTGGATACAGACTCCTTATTATAATATGAGACACCCCACTTAGCATCCCTCCACTTCAGTTCCACGAGTTTTAAATAGGGAAAATTTACTGCTATTCTTTCAGATTGTAATAGTGGGGATCATTCAGACAGTTTTAATATAAGTCACTGAAAACATGTTTAAGAGAGTAAGGAATTAGGTTCTGGGTTTTACCTCTTTAGGGAGAGAATTTCATTCTCCACAGAGAATTGAAGCCTGAGAAATCCTTTAGACTGTGAGAAATAATTGAATGAAAAAGCAGAGATTATGTTACTGCCCTTGATTGAGTGGCCATAGCTGCCATTTCCAATCCACATTCAAAAATGCTTTGTGAGATATCTCACCACTTTTGGATAGAAAATGTGCAGTTGTTCCCAGCTTATGTTCTATAAAGTCTTGACTACCTTTTCTTTTTGATACATACCTCTCCACAATGGATGTCGTATTTGATGCTTCAATATTGAAGTTTCAAATTGCCCAGAAATTGCAGCTGTTACAGTGTCTGGTCATTAAGTGCAGCTTCACACAAAGTGTGCTGCCACTGCTTGCAGTGATGTTTATCAGCTCTCAAGTTTTAAATTCTGTGTTTTTCCAGTAAAGCCTGGAGTAACTTTGACTTGGGCTGCTTTTACATACCAAGAGCCTAATCTTCCAAAGTTTTTTGTGCTTAGCTTCCTTTGAAATCACAAGAACTTAGAAATACATTTGAGAATCAGGACCAATTTTTCTAATCAAAGTTTCTGTGAATAGGATTTCTAAATGTACACAAGGGAAATAGGAATAGAAGCCTAATTGGAAACCATGAGTCTTGGACTTTTAACTCTCTTAGATTACTCCTTAGGATAGAATTTCCAAAAGACCTAAGTTTTTGGCAGGTTGTAATAATTTAAGTTATTGCATTTATTAAGAAGCTGCTGGATGTTCAACATATAGGAAACTCAGGCCATGGCATAGATACATAAAAGAATTTCTCTCTATAGTTGGTATTCTTGCTGTCTCTTCGAACATGATACCATGATGATTTATGATTAATTAGTCCTATAAAACAGTTCCTTGAATTACAGATTTTAAAAACCTGGTTAATCCTCTCTCCAAGTGATTGCTAAACTATTCAGGAGGATATGGTTCCATTGTTAGAAGGAAAAGAGTTGTGCAACAGGGAGGGGAAAAATATAAATATATAAATTCGTATAAATGGTGTGTATGTAATGGAACAACACTCTGGGCAACTTGCATTTATTGCATTCAAAGATATCAGACACATCCTTCCTTGGGACTCGTCTTGTTATAGGATTGATTAAAACAGAGTGAGGAAGGGGAAAAGAATGAGATCTCTGAGATTTCTGGGCAGTTTTAGTGCTTAGAATCAAAGGCAGACATCAGGTGGTGGTGGCAATAGGAGTGAGAAGGTTTGGGGAAGGAGGACTCCCTCTATTCTCATCACAGCTTTGGATCACTAATGGCACCCACAAGTTCTGGCAGAATTTGGAAATTCTTGAGCTCTAAATGTCACTGTTCCAGAAGCCTCTCTTCTTCATTTACCTACTGACTCTCATTAGCTCACTGGTCCTGTTGCCTGGCAATCCTTTCAACAGCTATATTGCCTTATTTTAAAGCTTAGCTTGTGTTATTGAACATGCTCTCATTAATTTCCCTGCCAACTCAATGTTTGCCTGTCTCTCAGCTTCTTACTGAGCCATTGACAATATCTTTCTATTACTCTTCTGTCAGACTCACTACTTCCTTCAGTTATAACTAACTCTCTTGTCTCCCTTTTGACTCTTCTGTCTCCTGCAATGTTGTTCTTTTTCTTTAATTAGGTGGTTTACTTTCTGTACCACTTGACAGAACTCTCTTTTGCTTTCTTTCAACATTTTGATACCACATCATCCTCTTATATGGTGTTTTTCTACTACCTTTACTGCGGCAAGTACTCAAGAATTTTGTTTTGTCCATTACTTTCACCAATAATCTCAATCACTTTTCGTCTATACTGTGTGTCCATTTAAATATAATTTACTAAAACTTGTCACTTGTCAAGTTGTTGATGCTTGTCAGAATGTTAAGGGATTTCCTTTTATTTTCTCTTTATTTTTGTCACAGATAATGACTACTATGTTATAGTTGTCGCTACAAAAACAGATGCCAACTGGAAATTCATTTCCATTCTGTAAAGCATTCTTGACTTCAATTTTTCATCTTTCTCATTTCAGACACCTTGTTCTTCTGCTTTCTCTGAAATTTTGTCTTTTCTTCATACAAAATCTACCAGAGGAACCTCACAACTGTAATCTTCCCATCAATGTCTTCCTTGGTGTCCACGTCATCCTCACATCTGTCCAGGTGGTTTCTTCATAGCTATAATTATGTTTAGCATTACTTTCTGAGCATTTTGTCTCTTCCTTTGAATTTTTCTTCTCCTCCCATGTGTTATATACAACTTCATTGCTCTGCTAATGATCAGCTCTGATGGCAGCTCAGCCCCCTCTCAGTATTGCATGTGCTTTTTTTCTTCTTGCTTAAGCACAGAACACACTGAATGGCTCAAAACTTGCTTCTTCTAGCAGGATCATAGGGAAACTGGTGACTAGCAACTAGGGAAGTACTCAGGAGAGACTGAATAGATTTATTTTAGTCATGTTACTCCTCATTATTTTCTACAGCTAAGGTAGTTGTTGAATCTTGCCTTGACAGATAGCGGGATCCTTGTCACAAAGTTTTAATTTATTTAGTTTTGTTTGAATCTTATCAGGATGGCTTTTTTCCCCCCCTGAATAGCAATAGGGGATCATCATAGTATCAGTCATCACTTTTTCCTTAAAATAGAGATTCTTCTATCAGGGTTGAAAATAAGACGCCCAAAAGTCAATCATTTCACTTACTGCAAAGGATGAATGTTTAGCAGCAACAAGATTTAAACTATGGCAAGTCACTGCTTTTGTTTCTTATGCATACATGTAGTGCAACCTTTGAATGCCTTCAGAAGGAAGACAAACTTTTCCTAATCAGCTTTAGTTCTTACATATTTAGTCTCTTAATCTATAAATATATTCTGCTTTTGAATGGGATCAAAGTAATGGAAATCCATTCTCCAGAACATTCCGAAATTTTGAGAGAAAAAATTCATTACAGACATTCTTCTCTCCTGAATGAAACATTCTGTGGATACTGCAGCTTAATCAGAAGCTTGTTATATTATAGCCTGCAACATAATAGCAGGAAAACAGAAGTTTTGCTTCATTGTAGAAGGAAATGTTGACTACTTCAATAAATTCCCACAAAGAAGTAAAATGTATTCAAGAAAATATGTCAGATGTTGAAAGTGCCATCAGTGAATCTTTGGCCTATCTTACAGCATCATGTTTTTTGGCTCTCTGCTCAGAGCTGTGTATTATATACAGCAATTCTCCAAACTGTACTTTTTAGTTATTTTCCTTTTTTCCCTGAGTTTTGCATATGTAATTCTGATGTAATTCAGTGAAGTTATTTCCCATTAGATTAACCCACATACTCAAATTATATTTTTCGGTTTCCAATATAAACACCCAGCTTTTCAGCCTGTACATTTAGCAGAACAAGGACTCCCAGTGGTGCCAATGCAAGTAAAATCCACTGAAAAGGTATATGGATGGAAGAATCAAGACCTCATAAAGTTGAAGACAACTACAGAGTTAACTAATTCCTATGCCTGCTCTCTACAGAGTTTAGAATCCTCCTGAGCAACCCCTCTGCATTGTAATATGCAATTCATTATAGAGACTCAAAGTAGGATTATTTCCAGCCTTTCTTTTTCTTCAGCCCTAACAGGATTTGAATCTGCGTTTCATTTCTCACTCATATCTTTCCTGCTTGCTTTCAGATTTCCCATTTGTTCTCTTTCACAAATGGATCTTTGGGTAAACATTTTGTATGTGGGATGGGTCGCCATGTTAAAAAGATTATCTCACCATGGAGTCCATTGGCATTTAGTAACAACGGCACTTATATTTTTCTCAGGTTGCCTTTATCTCTTAATCATTATTAGCTGACTGAGATTTATGACATCTTCTTCATCTAGAGATAAAATCAATTAGTTGAAAAATCTTTAGCTTGTTAGCTATAGTCAAAAAATTAACTGTGAATTTGGATGTGCATAATTGTATTTTCCAGTTCAGTGAGCATGTGCGCAGGAAAACAGCCACAACCCCCAGCAGGGAATGGTCAGCTGGTCCCAGCCTATTCAGGACTCTTGGTGCCAGCCAGCTTTCAAAGAGGGAGGGATGGGCCCTAAGGAGCAAAAAGGATTTTCCCGACCCTCTTGGGTAATTTACACCAATCTTAAACATGTATGTTTGTCTGAAGTCTCTTTTATCAGCGTGGTAATCCCATTACTGACAAATGAAGATGTAATCACAGTTTATTCAAATAGTTTGAAAGCTTTATCCCCTTTAGAGAGAAAGGAGAAAGTACAATTGGCTGCAACTGACTTCTTAAACTCCTACTGGGACACTTGCAAAGCAAAAATTATTTTTAAGAAGCATCAGCACTTGAGTATAGGATGAAAAGTATTGCCTAAAGGGTCCCTGAAGTAAGGAATCTGTTCTTGCTTATGGAATTTACACCACACTCAGCACTGTTACTACTAATTTAAATCAGTGAGAGCAGTGATGTGTCCTACATTTGTCCTACAGTGCTGTTTCCTACTGATGCATCCCTGCTTATCTCCATCAGCAGTCATGAGGGCAATGATGCTGCCTGAGCTGTGTCTCTATCCCCAGGGTAACCACTGATAATATGCAGAGATCCTCCTTTTTGTGAAGTGTACATCAATAACCAGAAAAGTATGGAGAAAAATCTGGAGTAGACAACCTTGTGCATTTTCAAGGGGAATATTAGCGGTTATCACAATGTTTATCCGTGTTGGTGCAGAAGTGAAGCCTTGAGCACTAGCAGCCCCACTGAAGCCTCTAAGGTGATGAAGTGCCAAGGAGATCCTTGGGAGGTCCTAGGAACTTCTTGTTAAATCTTCTTCATGTGTGGAACAACTTCATTGTCTCAGGTATACACTGCTCTGATACACTAATATAAGGGTTATAAAAATAATCTAAAAATTATATCTCCCTCCTCCTCCCCCTAGATAACATCAAAAACAATTTTAGTAATTTATGATTAAATACATATTATCTGGATACCCTAAACAATTAAAATGCAGAAAAGTTTAGATTATTTTATGAACAAGAAAAATAGCCTGTAACATTTCAAGTGCCAAATATAATGTTATCTTTAAAGAGTTTGTATATAATGGAAATTCCTTTATTAGCTAGATATCTTTCCTGTGAGTTTCTTGATTTCATAATGAAATTTATCTCACTGAACAGAATATCTTGTCCACAGTTTTCAATATAGGACTGAAGTGCATGAGGTGATTATTGGTTTGCACTTTCATTAGCTAACAGGAATGCCTTCAAAGTAAACTGCTTCTTCCTTTAGAAATCATTATTTTTATTTCTTTTTATTGTGACAGTTCCCCAACATAGACTAAGAATGAATTACAGTAATACATAATAAGCAAAACATTTCTACTTTGAAGAACATACAGTCTAAATAGACTGATATTGAGAAGAAAGAGAATTGGAGCAACTTGCCATGCACCATACAACAATTAAGTTTTGTAGCTGGGAGTAGTCTTCTAGAGCTCCATAGGATCATTTTCACTTAATAAAATCCAGCACTTCCAGTATAGTGGAACTTGCTTCTTTTTGCTGAGCCTTTACTTTTGCTGGAACAAGTTTTCTTGTGGCCACACAGTGAACCAGAGTTGAGAGAGGGTAGGAATAACACTGCCAGGAAAAAAAAAATAAAGGGAAAAAAAAATTAAAAATCAGTTTTCAGTTGGATCTGTTCCACACTCTGAGTCATTGTTCAGCTGTGCAAACTCTCTTGCTGGCACAATGGAATGGTCTGCCAGGGCATGGGAAGAGGAAGCTCCACAGTGAGAAGAGCAGTGTGGGCACCAGTGCTTGTTTCCACAGCTTCATGCAGATGAAATGGTGCTCTGTGTTTCCTCATGAGTTTCACCTCAGTTTCACACTGTTCTGGGGCTGCTGCAGTACTGGCAGTGGCATCTCCTCCTGGTTCTGCACTGCACACACATGAATGAGCTGAGAAGTAGGTGTTCCTCCTCTGAAGGAGACCTGCATCCTGCAGCTTGAAACCCTCACTAAAACAGGAGTCACAGAATCTAGGAGTAAGAAACCTACACAGGAAAGGTTCAGAAAAGCAACAGATTTTTTCTGTTTGTAGGTAGTATTCAGAGCCCAGAGGTACCAGAAGTCGTTGTCCAACTTCTATTTTGTTTTGTGTTTTTTTTTGGTTGGGTTCTTTGTTTCACTTGTTTGTGTTTGAAGGTTTAAATTTCAACAGGTATTCAGAATACCAAACAACATCTGGTTGTAGATTGGTTTTCATAGGATGAAAAGTCATTAAAACCAACCACTTGTACTGAAGTTATGGCATTAATCCTTATTGCAGTTGTTCTCTGAGAGAATTTTAGTTCATACCAGGAAAATTCTGCCTGTTACTGATCATTTAGCAGTGTGTCCAAATATACTTGTAGAAGTGATCTGGTAAGGAAATTTTTGTGAGTCATTAACTAAAATTTGTAATTTCATTATATTTCATGATATACCCTAAAGAGTAACGTTTTTTTTTCCTAAACACTAGAACAACCTGTGCTTGTTGGATGTTTCCAATTAAATATGAACATGAGCACTTCTTACCCATTTTCTGTTTGATGCATCATGTCAGACTGTGTTTTGGCCCTGAGTGCATTTTCCTATTCTCCAGGCAAAAAAAAAAGGATATTTCCAAATTCTTCTTTTTCAACTGGGAGTTCCCTTCCAAACCTATTGAGTTTGTGGATTGAGACACAAAGCAGAGATCCAGCAGCAAGAGGTGCAGAATAGTGCTGAGACTGTGAAGGAGAAGCTGTGCTGTGTCATGGGAGAGCCCATCACAAACGAGTCAGACCTTTGAAGAAAGCTCTGACAGTTTTGCTGAGCTCCATCCACACCCTTTTCAGCTGCCAAACATTGCTCTGCCTTTAGCAGCACAAGGAAAACACAGGGCACAACTTAGTGCAGTGACCTGTCAAACTGAATGTGAGGAGATGTGCAAGAAGTGACTTGGGCTCTGTTTGAGTTTTAAAGTTGGATTCCAAAGCCCACTGCAATTTTTTTGTGGTCTTCAGATTAACTCTACTTGTACTTCAGCATCAAAACAGTTTCTTGCACTTTTAGTACACAACTAATTTACTTTTTTTTTAGCTTGAGGAATGTCTGTGTGTCCTGATCTTATAGTAGTGCAAGTTACTGATCCCATCCTGAGCAGGAGATTCCAGCATTACAGTTCCCTTCTTCTTTGTGGTGACGCCTATTTGACCTCATAGTGTGATGGTGCTTCCCTGTAAATGAACTATAGAGATCTAAACATCAGGAAAATCCAGTCTAGAGTCAGAGTATTGGCTTTGTAATATTTGTACATTATGCTGCCAGAAAACAACAGATCCATTTTTTCACTCTGTGATTCTTATGTTGGCTCCCTGATGTGTAATAATCACCTAATGGCTTAATGCTCACACCAAAGTACATTTTAGAAATTCCAGGTAGAAACTTCTGCATGTCCTTTCATCATGTGCATACAAAAATCAATAGCATTCCTATTGTTTAATTTATTGATGGTCCATAATTTGATAAGTTTTATAAAGCAATTTTAATTTTTGTTTTTAAATAGAAGATGCCTTTTCACCCATAATTCTTTTCATTAAAATATATTATTTTGGCAAACATTCTAGGAGTTCTGGACCAAGCATATATTTTTCAGAAAAAGGTTCACTTTGATGGAAATATATTTAATTTAAAATGTATACCCTTTTTATAATTGTGAAAGGCAAAAGATATGAAAAAATTTATATGCAATTTGAAAGCACTTCCTCTTTGAAAAAAAGGTACATTGGAAAAAAAGTGCAACTTTCTGGGGGGAGTACTTATTAAGTTTCAATTAAAATGCTAATTCATATTAATATATAATGTATTTGCCAAAGTAAAATAAATTTATGAAAGTTTGAAAATACTGCAATGTACCATTTTAAAAGTTTTTGAGCAAAGATACTTAATGATTTTATATTGAAATTACTTTATTTCTCTTTTAATTAGTATATATAGACTATATCTGACAAGTCATAATTGAAAAAAATAAAATTACTGATTTTTAATGCTGTGACCATAATAAATTTTTCTAAGGGTTTTATTTATGCTTTTTAAAAAAAAATTTATTTTATTTGTAGGACTGGCTGGACAATCATGAAGTGAATTTACTGAAAACCTTATGAAATAGATTGATTCTAATATTTATCTTTCCCTGCTACCACAGGGCTCAGAAGTTTGTCAGGTCCAGTCCAATGTGGCTGTGACACTTCAGCTTTGATAAGGTACAGGCTGCAATGCCCATTGATACATCTGCATTCACTCTGCCTGTAATGACTGCCTTTATACAGACTCTGATATGTAGAAATTTGCTCATGAGCAAGATGATTACTATACAAAATTGCATAAAAGTTGAATTATGGAATCACAGAATGGTTTGGGTTGGAAGGGACCTACAAGGTCATCTAGTTCCAAAGCCCTTACCATGGGCAGGGACATTTTCCATTAGAACAAGTTGCTCAAAGTCCCATCGACCCTGGCCTTAAACTCTTCCAGAGATGTTCTTCCCTTTATTAGTAATCAGCTTCTGGTGACTTAGAAAACCCATATTTTTAGTTGTTGGGCCACACTTTATGATACTCTCTGCTGCTCTGTACAGTTAATATTGTTACCAAGCTTAACTTTGCTTGGAAAAGTTAACTTCGCTTGATGATGGGCATTCAATTAGGTATAAAATAATAAAGCTTACTGTAGATGTTGAGAAACATGCTGACTCTTAGATGATAGGATATATACAGGATATATACATAGGATAATATGCTCTAGCTATATATTGTAGAATTTAAATTATTCCAATTTTACAAAGTCAGATTATTGATCCCCTTATGAACTATGCCATCAAATAAGAAAAGCATTATAAACAGTGCAATGCCAATTTCCTAAATAAATATTTGCTTCTGGTTTTTTTTTTTCACATTTTGTTACTTTTAAAATATTTACTAGAAAGATAGAGACTGTGATAATCTCCAAGGTTTGTAGTAAATCTAAGTTATAGTGAGTGAACTCCAGCTTGTATATAAATGATTTCTTGTTCAAAACTAGAATGCAAAGGAGCCACATGTTGCCAGTCCCTAAGCCTGCAAAGTGAGGAAGAGCTCAATTACAACTTTCTGATTGTTCCTCTATGTAAGTACATTTTTAAGACTCCATAGAAGTTTTCCCTAGGCTTTTGCATAAGCCTTATGACCTTCCTTGAAAATGAAGAATATGTTTGCTTCTCCAATCTAGGCAGCAGGGCTAAACTTACCTAATAGGTACAAAACCTAATATGCAACTGTTGTTTTGCAGTCTTCTGAAGGGACACAAAACAGACTACCTGATGTAGCTGGGGAACCTGGAATCTGCAAGAGTATGGGATCCTTGCTGACAGTCTGACATTCCTGATTTGAGTGCGAAAACTCCAAGTCCAGTTTTTCCTTCCTGTTTCTTATGATAGGACACATATGGTTGCAGCTGTACTGCTTTGGGCCATGAGCTCCTCAAATGTTTTGTAATATTCACAACTGTGTTTGGTTATTAGAATAAGTACTGGGATAGTAACTGGTAAAATACGTTTACATTGCTTTGGGTAGCACACTGGGTAGTTCTAGTCTTACAAGCAAAGAATTCTGCACTAAAACCACCTACAAACAAAATTGTGTAGCAGTGTTTGCAAGAATACAAGTCTGTTCCAATATTTTAGCTACATCTAATTTCTTGTATTTTATGGATCAGTAAAGAAGGGTAGAGTGAAAGAATCCAGAATAAAACAATCAAAGTAACAGCTGGGAAAATGATCTGTACTGAAACATTTTTTTGAGTTTGGATATAAGATACACCTTTTCTAGGCAAGAGGGAAGAATATCACTATTGAATTGGAGATTAAAATATGCTATGGAATGGTGATATTAAAGATTTTCTGTGAAGGAAAAAAAGAGCAAAACATATATAGAGATTATACTTCATGAAAAAATCTGGAAGTTATCATGATTTAATAACGAAAAAGGAAAACTTGACACTGTGACCTAAAGGCCAAGAGTTTACATTGACCTAAGGAAAACAAATCACCATTTCTTTCTACCCTCCTGCAAGTGCAGAAATACTGATTCTCCTGGGACAAGGCCAATGTCTATATCCTCACATCCTTCTCTTCCCCATCTAGATCTGTGTGTTGTGCATTCACAGGGCACCTCCACATCCTCTTCACTACTCCACGACTTCTTGCACAAGGTATGGTTGATTGGCCACATCTGCCAACCAGCTGTGCCTGGCAGGAGAGAAGCCACAGACAGCATCATGTTCAAAGCAGAAAGCCATCCCAGGGTTTTCCTTGTCACTGCACATTGCTGAAGCCTCTGCTGTGTCCTCACCTTGCCTGGTGCATCATCCAGTATATCACTGGCTCATGCACCAGGATAGAAGAAATTTCAGCACTGAATAAAATTAATTTTGCAAGGCTAAGGTGCTAAATTCAGGAATCAGTAATCATCTTGTGGCTCATTAGAGCTTGCAGTGAAGATGCTGCAGCATCTATCTTAAATAGGTTGAGGAGTGCTTGGAAAAGTATGGAAGATTTTACTGGTATCTAACATCACCTAAATATAGTGAAGACTTTGTAGCCTTTAGATTTTAGGTGTTTGGTGCCCAAGATGGAGTCTAGTCCTCATGAACTCATCATGTAACCTGCCCATGGAGTCTCTATGGATAATTAGGCAACTCCTACTTCAGTCAGCAGGCTGTAGATACATTCTCTCTGACATTAGATGACTCTGCCTGAAGTGTCACATCAGTCCAGGAGACACACAACCACTCCAGCATGGCACAGAGCTTGAACTAATAAAACTTCTAGACAGCACCTCACAGAACAGGCAAAGCAGGGCCACATCTGCCTACAGCCAATTGTGTGGCTCAACCTCTGAATGGATGGAAGACTAAAGGAAAATTACGAGGTGAGGGAAAAGAGAGAAGAGGGAGGCACTGCTTTCACCTTTCTCTGAAGCATAAATATTCTGCTGAGTATATTAATTTAGGCATGAAATTCTCTGCTTGCGTTTATAGGAAGGTGATTAAAGATCCACATTTCAAAAATCAGTCCTGAGATAAGGGCTTGTTTTGGCTCAGAAGGCCCAGGCTTCTGTTTTGAATTGTGGCCAAATAAAGAAACACAAGTACCCCTCTGTTGATCTGTGCTGCAGTCAGCAAAGGATGCAAGATTAATGGGGCTGGAAATCAAGCACAAAAGGAATCCTCACCCTGTAATAATGGTTTGGGCACTCAGCAGGGATTAGAGAGACTTAGGTTCAGTGTTTGATGTTGTATAGTACTTGTATTCCTGGCTGAGTACTCATACTGCTGGGCTGCTACACAGGGCGGAGGAGAGGAGAGGTGGGAGTGGAAGCCACCTATCTACCCTCATCTAATTTTGGTTTTAAATGGAATTATTCTATTGTTGTCTGATCCATTTATTCTGAGAATGTCTAAGAGATCAGGTCCTGTGTCTGCACAGAGTGAGAATTTATAGATCTGATAATTAGTGAACTTAGCAGGATGGGAAAATGAAAAAAAATTTTTTTTTGATTGCAACTTTATTGTCAGGCACCTCAGTCCTGCTTCCATTCTGATTTAGGTACCTAAGTCCTTTACTGGATTTTTTTTGTTTTGTTTTGATTTGTTGTTTTGGGTTTTTTTGTTTTTTTGTTTTTTTGGTTTTTTTAGTTTTTTTTTAATTTATGGTTCCAAATTAATTAAATGTTAGAAATTAAGTTTTTGACCAATTCAATGGGAAGGTTGTGTTCATTGAAGCGCTGTCAGATTTCAAATATCCTATCACCTAGAAAGCAACAGAATTTATTGGGAAATGAACATTAAAAGGAGCAAAATAACTCCTTTTTAACTGCTTTAGGAATCAGCTATTGAATAATTTCTTTCAGAGACTTGGAACAAGAAGGTTTTGGGCTTTGCATTTGTACCTACTGTGTGTTGAATTCGACCTTTATACTAACTGGTGTAAATCAGGAACTGTTCCAATGAAATCAATAGTTACACAATTGTAAAATCAGTTAGTGATCATAGTCTGGCTACACAGACCTGTAGCATTAATCAATTTTAAAGATCTGGTCCCTAAGTACTTAATTTCTAGGTAACAGTACAATGTGACATTACAAGGATCCTATTTAGAGACACACACTCTGTAGATCAAAGCAGGAACTACTGGAAATGCTTTCTGAAGGTATGTGTAACTATAAAATGTTTTGAGTGGCTGCCAGTATTTTGTAATCAGTGTTGTAAAGTTTTGTGATACTCTTGATGTCTGCAGATGTTATGTGGCCCGTGGCACAGAGCTGATGTTCTGAATTACCAATTATGTACCTAATGGAGCCCTGAGAACTAACTCCTGCCCTCCTCTGGGTACTGAGGCAGTCTTTAAACTCTGGCAAAGGACTGATGCTATAAATAAAACTCTGTCTCCATAGTGACAGGCAGTTCAGTGCTCAGCTTTCAACACTTTAAAAAGGTAATTACTGTCTTTTTTCTTTATATTTTTCTATTCTCGGTTTATAACAGCAGTAACAACCTCCTGAGTTGGGCATTTCCTGGCAATTAATGACTGACAATGTTAAGAACACTTGGCTTTACCTCAAGCCTTCAAATCCTCCAGCCGGTCATTAACTGCCAGGAAATGCCCTTCCCCATTATTGCTTAATTATGTAAACCTGGATTAGAAATTTAATTACATTACTTTAGCATTCTCTTATTCTCTCTCTACTTTCTTCATCCATGTCCCAAGAACCAGTATTTGCCACTGTTATTAGCTGGCACTGCAGATGTTCACTCCCAAATAGTGCCAGTAGAGCAAATGCTGCACAGAGTCTCTGTCAAACAAGACTAATTCCCTTCTTAGCCCTTGGTTGACAGAATTAACCTGCATACCTATTTGTGAATAATGCATCAGATTAGGTTGGAAAGAAACCCCAAGTCCAATTTGGTACTGCTTTTAGGTGGTGGCCAAGAAGAATTCCCATTGGGAGCTCTCTGGTTTGATGAATGAAGGAGAGCTTTTGATGGAGGAGAAAGAATCTCTGCCTTAGCTTCCCAACTCCAACTGTGCCTGCTTGAAAAGAGGATGTTCCAGGTATAGCTACACATTACCCATTTCTCTTAAAAGCCCAAGCATGGAGCTGCAGTAGGCACATGCCTAAGGACAGGATTAGTGGCTCCAGCTCATTTCTAACCAGACAACTTGTGAAGCTGCTTTCACAGATCTGTTCAGTCTGTCTCCTTCATCTGAACATGGGGCCAAGGTTTAGCTAAATAATAACTGATTCAGCATCCAAAGAAAGGTGCCAAATAAATCTGTTCCTCTCTATTTAACATGCCCTTTGTTCATTATTTGTTCTTAAAGAAGATCTCCTGCACAGCACATTTGCTGTAATACTGACCCCATCATGTTACAAACAAGCTGCCTTTCAGGAGGCATTACCTCTGTAGCTTCAGGGACACTGACCCATGTGGACACTCGCATCACATTATTGTCACCATCATCAGTGTCTCACCATTACACTAATAAAATCACCTGTCTATATCATCTCAGTCCCAGAATGTTTAGTTGGCTAGCAAACAGAAATAAACACTAATAATTGCCCTTCTCTTATCTTTGGATGAACTAGTAGCCAACCCCTAAAAATTGTGCTTGTGATTCTGGGAGATCTTCTAAAGTATTAATTTGCTTCTGACTTCCATACAGGTTATGTGGCAATATTTTCATTCTAGTACCCTGTCCCCTTTTTAAAGAGTCTAAAATATTATAGGAAGTACATTGAAATGCATATCCATTAGAAAGGTTAACTATGGATGGTAGATCCAAAATATTTCCTTTTTCTTTTAGTTGAGCTATTAAACTATAATATTTATTTTATTGTGTAACATATTATAGTCACAGAGGTGTGGATATTTGTACCCTGTAAGTTTTTGGTGATAACTAACTAAATTAATGAAGATGAGACCTGGCTGTTGTGCAGGTGGAGAAACATTTTACTCCTCAGTAAAAGAGGTAGTCAAAATGACTGATTTCCCCTGCCTTTTTAAAAGCACACTAAAAGTGGAAAATGTGGCATAAAATGGGCTTCTAATCCTTTACTTTCATGCTAGTGAGGAAATGGGGCAAGTACCCAAAGCTGAATACTTGCTGTTTGCACTGGGCTTTTTTTATTGTGCTCCCTGCACAGCCCCACTTTTCTCCAAACCTGCCCTGCAGGGATCTAGGGCTGTGCTTGAGAGGAGTCCCATTCATTTCCATGGAACTGAAGGTGCTCAAAGCCAGGGTGTCTCCATCCAGCTACTTCTGGGAAAGCAATATAGGAAATCACAGTTGCTTTAGGGGAGCTCTTATGGAATTCACTTATGGTCACAGTGAATTGGTTTACTCTATGTTAGTAAGTTAAAATACATGACAGAAATAAAAAAGTATTCCTTTCTTTCTTAAGGTAGGACGAACCAGGGGTTGGAGATAAAATCTGGAACATGATGGATGTTTGTTCATATTTTGGCTCTACTACTGACCTGATGCTTCAGTTTTGTTCCTCAGTTTCCCAAATATATGATCATATTTTCTTCCTGTGCAACAGCAATGTTGATGTGTCCTGACAAATAGCACTAAATGCACATTAATTGCAGAAGTGTAACCAACTCAGAATAAGAAATGAGAAAGCAGAGAAAATCTTCTCTTATTTTACACACCAAGAGGCAATGCTTCATAATCAATAACAGCTGAAGAGTTGACACCTCAGAAATGCAAGTTCATCTTCCTGTTATCTTCATTGCAAGAGTGTATATTTTGCAACTTGGAAGTTTGCTGAAGCAGCAGCAGCACAAAAATGTGTAGTAATTCTTCTTGTTATGTATTTTGCATACTTTATTTAGTTATGAAAGAAAACATAGATCCATGCACTTTATTTGGTGTATTTTGTGGAGTTTGAGTGGCTGAAAGTGTTCAGTAAATAGAAGGAAACTTAATAGTTAATACTAACAGGTCATTGCCAGGCATATCAGACTAGACAGACAAATTCAATTGCTAATGAGATTGCTAGTCTAACTTGCCACTTCAGAATTTAGAGTGAATAGCAAAGAATAGGGCTAAAAGAAAAAGCTCTGAAATGTATTACAGAAAATGAAGGTTTCTTGATAAAAAACATTTATAGGGAAAAAGGTTATAAATATTTAGAAATAGTTTTGCTTTCTGTAGTGAAAGACTACTTTTTTTCCTGTTCTCCCAGGGAAGGTTTTGAGTTCAATGGGAGCAAAGCATTATTGATTTAGCAAGGATTACAAGACTGATCCTCACATTACACAACAGAATTTATCCACCTCAGGAATCACTTCAGACTCTTTGTTTCTGTGAGATTCAGAGATGAATCAAAAGACTATTAACTGCTGTAATTTCTATAATCTACATCTCTTGTGTTGCAAAAAAATGCATTCAGATAAAACTATTTAAGCATTTCTGTGCACAGAGAAGTATTGTCAACATAACTTATATTGCTTTAGCTGAGTGGATATTGCACCAATTAAACACGTTCATGCTGTTGTGCCAATGTCCACAGAGCATTCTGCTATGATCTTTTCATTGCAGACAAGGTGTCTGAGCCCTGCTGGCATTTCTTGGAGCTCGTTGTGTTGTGGAGAGTTTTTGTGATATACTGTGGGATACCTCTCTGTGTCTGAAGAAACAATGGTTGCAGTGGTCACTTGCTAATCTAAATCCATTCAGAATGTTATTCTGCTTCCAAGTCATCCTTCACTTGCATGGATGAAACACAAGAGAGCACAATACTTGTTCTTTATCTTAAAGAAAATTGAACTCAGAAGGCTGAGATGTTCCTAGGCAGTCTAATTTCTCAATCACTCTTGAGATTCTGATAGTTTTGGGGAGAAGATATGCAGCTGAAATAATCCATGATGTATGACTGTTGTAATCTACTTGAAAAATTACAGGGGAGAATTTTTCCTACAAAGCCCCTAGTAGATTTT
Organism: Erithacus rubecula; assembly: GCF_903797595.1. Taxonomy (NCBI): domain Eukaryota; kingdom Metazoa; phylum Chordata; class Aves; order Passeriformes; family Muscicapidae; genus Erithacus; species Erithacus rubecula. The sequence goes on along the minus strand of NC_136687.1, from coordinate 11,324,911 downwards.
AAGGGTTGGTGCTGATAAATTTTAAATTTTTGTTCTCCCTTAATTCCTTTGGTGTTTGATGTCCTCCACTGGCAAGGCCAGGTGCAGCCAGGATGAAGCCATGGAGCCTGGTTTCATATCCCCTCCATCAAGTGACATGGAGTGTGTGTTCCCAATATGTGGAGCAGCAAGGGATCTGGACAGCTTCTTTAACTTTGTTTATAAATCTCTGTCTTGTATACTTCAGAAGAAAATTGGGAAAATATTTTATAGGGTCTTAATTTTTTAAAAAATTAAGTAATGCTTAATTTTTTCTTTATTTTTTTCTTTAATTTTCACTAAATAAGAGCAGATAGATTTCTGCAGTAGTTTATGTGTATTTTTCATCATATTTTCATGGAAATGTTGTTTAGCTTGTAGTTTTAGGGTTTGTTTGTTTGTTCTTTGAAATACCTCTAATTCTTGGAAAACATGTAACAGACATGGAATTTATGGTTTAGGCATCACCTTGAATTGCCAGAAAAGATTCAAGAATAGTACTGACCTCTGTCTCCGAAATAAAAGCAAGCTTCCTATCTGCTGCCCTCCCTTTCAGCATGAAGTTTTCTGCAGGATGGAATCATGTTGGGAATGAAAGGTGATGTTGCATGAGGCTGCTGGCAGCAGCCAAGCTCAGAGTGAGGGAGCAGCGTGCAGGCAGGGCTGTGTGCTCTGCAGGGGATGGAATCATGTCATGAATGGGGAGGGAGCAGCAACGAGCCAGCTGATTAAACTGATAGGAGCCAAACAGTGCCCTGGAGCCTTTGATGAGTGTCAGAGGTCAGCTCCATACAGCTCCATACAGCTCCCCAAGTCCCCAGGACACACAACCCTGCTGACCTAGTCACTAGATCAGACAAGAGCGTTGAGACTTCACCAGCAAGCAACAACCTAACAGATTCAGATAACTGATATATATAACCAAGCAAATGCTGTAAAATGGAGAAAAGCAGAAGCTGCTTTGTTGAGATGGAAAACGTGGGGGACAGAGAGAAAGAAGGTGTTCTAAAAATATCTTTTTGTTTGTCTCAACACCAGTATGTATGAGACACTAAGGGTAAACACCATTGACATAAAGATACCTAAGTTCCTGCAAATTGTTGAGGTCTGTACTAGTGCTAATTCTTCATCTGCTAAAGAATTTATGGAATTTTAGGTATTTCTTTAGCTGTCTGGGGGGTTTCAGTATTTACATACCATTTTAAAATGAATGAGGTATCAACTTAAAAATATAGTCAGCTGCACTGTAGGCACTCTTCCCCCCTTTTATCCTTATTTTGTAGGTCTGGTTTGCTTTGGTTTTGGCAGCAAGTTGCAAAAGAGACAAAAATCTACATCCAAGCAAATGTCTCTTGGTATTTAGATTAGACATTTGGACATTGGCAGCTCAGATTGCTAAAGCAATATGTCTCTAATGGTATAGCAATGTGCCAAGCTACTAAACTCCATCAGTCAGAATGATTAGTTATTTTGAACCCAAAATTGATGTGGCTACACTGCTTTCTTGTATGACACCTATGCACAGCACAAACATTCCTTGAGATTTCAGTGAGTAACCTTGGTGTGAGAGCCTTCTACACGTGTGTACAACATTCAATTAAATGTTCGCCTGATTGGGCTGGTTTTGACATGACCACAATAACAAATAAACCTGATATCAGAAGTTCAGTATGGTAAAATGATAGAAAAACAATAACAACTCACCTTAAATGCTACCGGTGCTCTCAGTATGAGGAGGACATTGACCTGCTGATGCAAATCCAGAGGAAGCCACCAGGATGATCAGAGGGAGCCCCTCTCCTGATAGGAAAAGCTGAGAGGATTGGGACTTTTCAGGATGGAGAAGGTTTTGGGATACCCTAATTGCACCTTTCAGTACCTGAAGGAAGCCTGCAAGAAAGATGAAGAGTGACTTGAGTATGACAGATCAAGGGGGAATGGCTTCAAACTGAGTAGGTTTAGATTAGATATTGGCAATAAATTCTTCACTGTGAGAGTGGTGAGACAGTTGAACAGGTTGTCCAAGGAGGTTGTGGATGTTCCATTCCTGGAAGTGTTCAAGGGCTGATTGGATGAGGCTCTGAGAAACCTGGCCCAGCAAAAGGTGTTCCTGCCCCCAGCAAGGGGGTTGGAACTAAGAGATCTTTCAGGTCCTTTCCAATCCAGGTCATTCTATGAATCTGTGATCCTTACCTTTTTTTTAGAAGCAGCTGATATATTTCGTTGAGGTGTACTGCATATAGATTAAAATGTCAAGGGCTATGTGTGATGTCCTAGGGTGCTCAGGACAGTCACATGAAGCTGGCAGATTAAACATGAGACCTGTGTGAGACCCACATCCACTCAGGTGGCACAAGCTACCTCTCTCTCCTCTGTGAGCTGACATGCTGCAAAACAAATGTGAGCTGAAAGCCATTTGGACAGGTTTGGCTCTTGCTGAAAGGTAACATGATGCTGAGAAGCAGGACTTGTTTGCTCAAACACAGGACTGAGCTGACACATCTAAATGGCTTCCAGAGTACAGCTGGCTCCCTCACCAGTCTAGCTGGCAGTTGTTGGCTTGTGGCAGTGTGGTTGGAGCCTAAGAGAAAAGATCAGCCTAGGCTCTGCTCCACCTTGTGTGCAGTCACCAGAATGATATTCATGTGGCAGATTGTGATCATGAGCGAGCCAGGATGAGCTGGACCTCAGCTGGAGTTTGTAAGGGACTTCAGCAAGAAAGCAGAAATTCTGATATATAAACAGAATGGCTAAAACAGGCATGGAAAGAAAATGAATGTGATCCTTTTTGCATTTGCTCTTTTATAATATAAGACACCATGTAAAAGAAAAATATTAAAAGTGTTACAAGTGAAATTAAATGTATAGATGAGACACAAGGCTTACCCTGCACAGTCCTTCCATTCACCATCATAGATAAAGTAATTTTTCGGGAGCTTATGTGGTGTGCTTAGTTAAACAAATTTCCTTAGAGACATAACTGGCTATTTTTAAGCTGAGCACTCACAGTAACAATTACCTGCGTTCTCAATGTCCGTGAGCCTCAATAAACAGCCTATGGATTTATGTCTTAGTGAGAACCAACCTATTAGTTTCAGCCATAAATCTCATGTGCCTTGTGTGCAAAGTGAATTTTAATAAAAATCATATAAGGAGCCAGACCTGCTAGGCAGGGTTTCACATGGCTGCCAACATTTGAAAACAATTAATAGAGACCTTTTGGGGGAGGGTAAATAGAACCATGTCTTTAGCTCCTGTTGAAATACAGTGGACTCAGTGAACTTGCCTGAAGGACAGAATAAAGAAGGGGTTTTTTTCTATTAAAAAATTAAAAAGAAATGGAGACTATCACTTCTAAATAAGGGCAGATGCATGGAAAAGATCATTCCTCTGAGTTTGCAATCTCTGACACCCTGCTGCCAGGGAAATGACAATAACTATCTTAAAATTAAGCCGCAAAATAAAATAAATATCCATTGGCACTCCCTGGTCTGAAAATAGATTCCTGCTCCTGGTGAACAGAGGTAGTGTATGTGTTCAGTTTCTAAAGCCTGCCTTTGGTGCTCCTTGTGCATTCCCTGTCTGAGTGCACAGAACACATCTTGTCGAGCAGAGTGCAAAAGACAAAGCTAAGAGCCACTGCTCATTTTTATTCTGGTGGTCATGTAAGTTTTATAAGCAAATACTTCAGGCATAGAAAAATAAATTTGAAAAGTTCAAAGATAAAAGGTTAGGGCCCAACTTCAGATGCTTTGCACTGTCTCCACGGTGGTGAGGGCGGAAAGGTTGCTCCGAAGGGGAGGCCAGGGATTTCTGTAACACACAAGGAGCCTCCCAGGGTCTTGGTGTTGTGTCTGCCCAGTCTGTGCAGGACTAGGTCAGCTGGTGTAAATTAACCCAGCTCACAGGCTGTAATATACTGCTATAATATACTGAGGAATGGATGCCTTATCAGCAGGCTGGTGAAGGACCTCAGGATTGAAAGGTACCATTTACACCGAATTTAACCAAACACAGCTGAGGGCAGGACCACTTCATGTACAACACCAATAAATATGTAGACTTGGTCCAGGTAGGGAGCTCTGGCTACACTCTACCTGCCTGCTTTTAAGAAACATATGACATAAGTTTTGAGTTACTGATATGGCATATACCAATACTACATATATATTGTGTATACTGTGCTGCTATTCACATGCTCATGTTTAAGTCCAGGTTAGGATGGTTATAATGAAATTAATATTATAATTGCAGATGGAGTCAGTATATTCCCTTTGGAAGTTTTTGATGAAAGAAAGTGATTGACACTGGTTTTATGGCCGATTTTCTCAAGTAGTCAAGGTGTGGGTCCCCTTAACCTTATTTATCATTCATAAATACATATATCATTTATTTATACTTATATCATTCTTATATGCATTTACTCTGTAAATACTGAAGCTTGGGTAAATGGTTCAGGACTAAAAAGTTTAAACCCAAACAGATTGGGTTTCATCCAGCTATACAATGTCCAAACACAGAGAGCTAAATTCAGCTAACGTGTCCCTGCGGCTGCAGGTATTAGTAGTCAAAAAGTGCCTTGAGTTTAGGTAGTCCTACCCAGAATATGGTAAGAAAGAGACAGCTGTTTTTCTCCCCAGCTAACTCTTCTGCCATACTTTTCTGTTCTTCAGGAATGGGATAGGGTATTTGGCTGATTTTGGTATTTTCAAATATGGCAGTGTCTTCACATCTTAAAGCAGTTTGAGGATTAATTTGACATATACAGAAAATGTATACCCCTCCTAGAGAGTATTAAACAATTGCTTCTGCCTTCAGAACTGGGTACACTTAGCTGATTTGAATTATTTCTTGCCAAATATATTTACTGAAACTCAGACTGAACTACAGCACTGTATTGGTGAACAAAGGGAAGACAGCTTTAGCAAAATGGTCAAGAGCAATAAGAAAGTTTGAGAGTTGAGGACTGAATCTAATTTGTGCCCCAGTTCAGAGTGTGCTCAGTTCTGTAGCATATCCCTCAAGGCTATTAAAAAGTTGATCAAGATAAAAGAGAGGTCTTTCCATCTACTTCTGCAGTCTTTTGGACTTCAGAGTCTTTTGCTATATTGCAGTAAATTCTCAGGTATGAGCTGAGACAACCTTTTTTGTTTTTGCCTCTGGAGATCCTAGGGAGACTGCTCAAATTACCCAAGAGAGTTGTGGTAGTGTATTGTTTTCTTGGATTTAACTTTGTGTAATTACACATAGGTAATCCTGGTTTATTTCTGTTATCCCTTAATTGAGCTATAAGATTTTTTTTAAGCTTAAAAAATGCCAGAGGCATTTTAGGGGCTCTAAATTAAAATGCAACAAACTGAACAAACAGTTAATGCTATTGACCGATAATCTTCCAAATTTAATTGCAAAAGAAGCATGGGTTTTTTTTAAATTACAAAATCCCATAGAGATCCTTCAAAACACCTCTGTGGATTTTATTATTTTTTGTTCCAACTGCCCTGGAGTACTGTGTCTTTATTTTCTCACTCTCAGCCTGTGGTATGCTTTTTATGACCAAAGTATCAAGACCCTGCAAACAGAGGTTCATAACAGAAATCCTGGTAGATCTGTAGCTGCATGGGTGGGCACAGCCCTAGCTATTGTGTCTTTAGAAGTCTTACTCACTCTACCACTGCTGCAAGAGTGACACCTGTTAGCAGTGCTGCTGCTCTCACTGGTTCCACTATAAACCTCTCTTTTCATGAGTTCATTTCTTGCTTAATGAAAGTTTCCTCACAGCTGAAACTTGGCTGAAAGAAAGTTGCCTGGGAACAATTATTATTAATATTTTTAATGTAAATTTCCTTTAACAAAATATTTCTGCTATTTTAAATTAAAAGAGAAAGATATTTATGAGCTCAGATGTCTACTCCCTGCATATACAACCAGGTCTAATGGCTCTATTTAAAGTTAGATGCCAGCCAGAAATTAGGGGATCTGATTGTCCTGTGGGTGACATGGCACAAAATCAATGAACTGCTGTCAAGAGGTGATGACAAACTGCATGGAAGGTTTTCTGCTCTTATCTACTTAGAAAATTTCAGTTCCTAGAAAGAAAGCAGACCTTAGGCCAGGGTTTTTGGTAATATTATATTCAGGAATATAAAGGTTGAGGGAAGTAAGAGCACAACAGCTGTGGGTTCACCATCTCAGAAGTGGGTGGTGCACACTGATTTGGCAGAGTGACTTCAAGCAGCCCAAAGGCTGCAATGTAATCTCTGCCTGTGGTGCCCTCCAGATGCACTGGTGCTTTCACTGGATGGTTCCACCAGCAGAGCCAAGGACAAAGTCTGTGCTGCTTTCCCAGCACACAATACTCAAGGTTTGCTGATCTGAGTTTCCCCTGCTCCTCCCACATATCCTTATCAGGCACTGAGTTTCCAGGAGCCCTCTTCTCCTGCCAGTGCACTGATTTCTGTTCCTGCACTTGGCACTGGGGGAGTGCAGCCTGGCTCCCTGATTCCCCAGCTCCTTTCTCCCTGGCTGCATATGCTGGAGACAAAACTCCTGCATCCAGAATTCCTCATGCTCTGACTGAAGGAAGGTATTCTCCCTTTCCCTTCCAAAAGGAAGGTGAAGATGGTCCTATTCAGTTGGTGATTGATTAGAGTGTTTGGGAGTGTTCAGGAAAACAGCATCTCCTCCTTCTGTTCCAAATAATTTTGGACTAGAGAATGCACATGATGCTGAAATATTTAGCAATAGTGACCTGCTCTTCATTCCAGACAGGAAGCGATATGTAAATTAGAAGATTCCTGCAAATCCACAAGGGCAGGGTCTCCACCAAGGAATTTTGGACAAAGATACTTTGCGGAAACAAAAAATAACCTCTGTTTGAATTGGGGTATGCAAAGAAAATCTCCAACATTGTCTTTTTTATATACAGTATTTGATTAGTAAATAGATCTTGTGAGGATGTGGAAGAATTTCATCCTTTCTGAACACCACAAGCATTTTTTTTTTTACTTTCAAATATTATTTTTGTAATTAAAAAGACCAGCAGCCTTTCACTTTTGCAGCAATGGATGTGAACACCTTCTCTACAGTATTTCAGTTTATGCATTTTCTGGTCCAATGCTGATTTTGTCTCTGATCCATCTTGATGCAGATGCACCATCAGGCACAGCTTTGGCTCTCACTGGGCATGAGCAGGAATGGTCATTTGGTTGCTTGGGCAGAGAATGACGAGCAGCTCACACACAGCCCTCCCAAACTCACACTGTGACCAGGGATCCCTGCCCAGAACATACTCCAACACAGTGCATCATTCTGGGACCCTGCACACCTGGCCTAGGAGGCATCTTAGAACACACAAAGTTGTCAAATTCTCCCATCACCTGCTCACATCCAAACCATGGACCTACAGCACCCCAGTTTTCCCCTCAGTAGTGAAGAGAAACACCTTTCTTTCCTTTGCTTTTCTTGCTCACTTTTAAAATGCATTGAGTGCAGCCTTTGAGAAAAGAAGGAAATTCAGATTTCCTGATTTTCATCTTGGCAGGAAAGAAGGTGGGTATTAACTGAGTTTTTTATCCCATATTCTTTCCCAATCTCTTTCACTCTCCCTGTTCACTGTTAACTGAAAAATAGAAAAAAACACCAAAAAAGCCAAAAACAAAACAAAAAATTATCAGCCTGGCCTCACCTCCCATGAGCCCTTTCAAACAAACTACTTCTCTTCCTTTGTTTCCCCATTTTTAAAATGAAGATTATGCATGTCGTGGGACAAGTTGCAGTCGACATCCAGAGGACTTTGCTGATTTTTGCCAGTTGATGTCCTGGTCCTTATGTAAATCATGTATTACCATTTCCTTGAAGGAAAGGGGCTGACTCCTACAGTGCTGCCTAGAAGAATGATCAACATTTTATAAAATCTCTCCCAAATGGGATCCTCTTCCCCTTACCCAGAAATCTCTCCTGTTCCAGTGCCATGGATATGGACTCCCTCAGATGTGTTGATTTACAGTTCAGTCTGCAGAAGAACAGGAATCAGGCCCAGAGACTTCAGATTATGCTATTTTTAACCACCAACAATTAGATGTTATGCAGCTAACTAACAACAGGGTGGAAAAAACTAAGAGGAATTGTAAATATATCCTAATAATTGTATTGGAGCACAGGATTTATAATTACTAAATGTGTGATAACTGCTTCCTAAATGCCCATGCTCTTTAAACAACCTAATTTATAATTTAAAAAGCTGACAACTCTTAAAGTGTTTTATTTTATCTTGTCTGAAATAATTGAAGAGTAAGTTATTGAAAACCTTTATTTTTCATTAGCCTTAAATTCAACTACAATTAATGTGCCCAATTTGATTATAAACTGCACAAATTAAACAATAAAGAGCTGTCTAATGAGAAATTAATTATGAGGAACAGAAGAAGAGCTGGGCTGGATAAAAGCAATAAGTTATGGCCTATGGCAGGATGTGTCAGGTTTTAAAGGAGACAAAGGGCTTTTTCCTCAATGTGTGCCAGTGCTGATAGGGCTCATCACAGATCAGTAGATCCAGAAGCCATAACAGCACGGTAATTGAAACTGCCAAAATCAATAGTGCTGACAACCTTAATTAAATTAAATATGTCTCTGATGAGCTCAAACAGCATGGCAGAGGACCACTTGACCCTTTCTCGGAGCCCTGGTTGATGGAGTGCAGCGTGCAGGATGATGGATTTCACCCCCAGGACCACTGGAGCCCTGGTGCTACTGTAGGAAATTGCTCTGGGAGTGGTGGTGTCCCCAGAGCAACTGCAGCTCTGGCTCCAAAGTGCAGCCCCGAGTTTGTCCTGCTCTTGCTCTTGCTGTGCCCAGAAAACACAGGGACTGCTTTGCTGAGCCTGGGGAACTTTGTCACTGTGTCAGCTTTCTGCCCACTCCCCAGCAAAAATAACAGTTTTGTTTGCTAAACAGCAAACAACTTCCATCACAGCTGGCTGGCTGAGAAGCAGCTCTGAGTTTTTATTGCAAGCAGCATAGTCGGGAGACCCACTTGGAATTTGGTCTGATTCAGCCTAGGTTTTTAAGTTTTATCTTTTAAAAGAAAGAGATTGGACTGATGTATCCTGGAATTATCCAAAAGATCATCGTGGGATTCTAAGAGAGAAAAAAATGAGCTATAAATGGGCAGGAGACAAAGAAAAATTCTTGTTGCTCAAACCACAGGGCTGGAATCTCGTTTCAGCTGTACAGTCAGCAGTTGTTTTTCTCACTAGGAAATTGCATGAGTAAATATTTTTGAAGAGTGCTGTTCTCTTGACCATGTAGTGTTCACTTCCTAAACAACATGAAATAATTGTACCTTCAAGTTTTCAAAATGTTTATGTCAGCATTAACAAACTGTTCCTTCATTATAAGCCTGTCAAAGATCAGAGGCTTAGATTATTGAAGCAGATTCCTTTCAAATGCTGAAGTTGTTGCTGTGACAACTGGGGGAGAGAAGAAACTGTTTGAGGTGGACAAACTGTGGGTTTTCCATACCAAAAGGTTTTAAATAATCTGCCTCTCTGTTTAGAAAAAATGCCTCAGTCACAGTAAACACCCTCCAGCTAGGCACAGAGGTCTCAGAAAGGTAAAACATTACATCTAAAAACCTATGGGTTTAAATCCTACTGTAGATGTGCATATTTATAAATTATGCTAATCTTAAATAAATGTGATCCACAAGTTGTAGTCCTGTTCCATGTATAACATTTTATGAAAGACACCTATTCGATATATGCTGGAGCATTGCTATGCTGCTAGGAACTTCTGGCGGAAATTTATGGTACTGGAAAAATTATACAAAAGAAGATATCCTTGAATCATGAGCAGGTCCTCCCTCCCTCCCTCTCTCCCTCCCTCCCTCCCTCCAGCACCGTTTATGGCATCGCTAATTCAAACGTGGTTCTGTGTCAGGCTAACTGTTTTATGGCAGTCTCTAATCCAGCCTTGAAAACTTCATAATCCACTGCATGAGAAAGCAGTTTGCAGGGAGCAGGAGGAGAGGTAGAGTTTGAGTTTTGGAACTCTTGGTCCTTTTTTCCACCCTTTTCCTTTTTCTTCTTTTTGTTGTTGTTGTTGTTGTTGTCCTTTCCCTTCTTCTTTTCATTCCATTTTCCCATTCCTCCTCCCCTTAACCTTCCATTCCCCTTTCCTAAGTTAAATAAAAATAAAAATTGCCTTTTTATGTTCTAAGTAGTGTGTATTGTTTTCATTATTATTAGTGGAGAATTATGACACTGTTGGGGTCAGATAGATGCCAAACTCCCCATAAAAATCTGTAGGGGCTGGTGCAAATTCTGCCTTTGAAAGCTATTTGCCTTTCAGTGACAGTATCAAATAATAACAAATTTTTAGTAAAAAAAAATATTAGTTGCATTATCAGCAGCAACAAATGATTTTACACTCATTTCTGCTTAAAGCAAGATGAAGAATCTTTATGCCTCTGATGGAGCTGTTAATATTGATGGATGGTGAATGGAAAAAAGGGCTTCTAGAGCAAAAGGGGCTTCCCAGAGAATGAAAACTTCTCACATAAAGAACTAGAGCTGTGATTGCATCCTTAGAACAGCAGTATGGAAAAAAACAGAATTTTTCCAATGGTCTGACAGCCAAAGAAGCTGCTCACCCTTTTGTGTGAGGCCCAAAAGCCATTGAAGCACAGCTCCTGCTGGTGTGTCTCTGTCACCTTCCAGGGCAGTGCTGTTTTTCTGGCCAGCTGATTGTCTGGCTGTTGCCTGAAATGATCTGCCAGCTCTATTCAATCCCTTCTTTCTTTTCCTTGTTTGCCTCTCTTTTTACCCCTCGTCCTGTTGTACCTGAGCCCCAGCTGGTGCTTTTGCCCTGCAGCTCTGGGTGGTGAGTGTAAGGCAGCTGAGCCCTTTGCTTTAGGGCTGCTGCTGGGATGCAGTGGAATATGGGGGAGCAATGCAGCCAGCACAGCCATGCCTTCCCAGGGTTACTGGGGTCAGCAGCCAACAGCCCTTTACTGCCTGAGAAACAAGGAGGGCTGAGCTCAACAGTGTCTTTTCACCTGGGTCCTTCTGCAAGGAGACAGGACCTCTGGGCTTGGGGGAAAGAGCAGAAGGATTGTGCCCCATGCTCCAGAATCCTCCCTATTTCACCAGATCCCACATGTCAGCGAGCTGCCTCAGCAACCCCTCCCTGTGAGGGGATTGTAAGTGGGAAGAAAGGGTAGTTGGATGTTTCTGGAAGGACTCATGATGTTAATGAAAGTCTCAAAGCTTGGATCAGAGAGCAGTGTCAAGTTTGCATTTTTCTGGAAAATCTGGGCTGACAGAACATGAACTTAAAACTTCAATCCTTGAGGTTTTGTTCTTTTAGTATCTCTTGACCAGTACATCTGCAGCAAGCCAAACATTCAAGCTCACTCTTCTTGGGAAAACAGCTTAAAATAAGTGATTCTTAATCTGCTTATTCAAGATAGAGATACACTCTGGAGCCAAACTTTTCTGAATGTTCTGTTATTTTTGGCCAACCATACAATATCTCTCTAATCTTAAAGAACCCAAAGCATGCACTTGTTGCCAAAGAAACGCTTTATGTTTAGGAGAGATCTGTTTAGCTACAGGCACCTTCGTCATTCAGTTCTCAACCCTCCTTCTGTCTGTGGTGGCTGACCTCCAAGTGACAATGGAGGCTGGCCCTTGCCACCAAGACTGGAGTACATAAACCCCCTGCTTGACAGCCAAAAAGAAGAGCAGCATAAGGGTTTTGAATTGATTCTCAGTTTGCATATTCTACTAATAATTTGGTCTTTATCCCTTGCATTGTTCTCTGTACTCTGAAGCTTCAGATTAATCTTGAGTGATGTGTCTGAGCCAGTCTTGTGTCACCAGCCTTTGCAGTGGGGAAGAAAACTATGATAGCAAGACAGATAGCTTGGAGGGAGCAATTTGTATAAGGAGGAGAGTCACATTGATCATGTCACAGCATTACTACCAGTTACATGGACACCTCAGCTCTGAGTGGAAGTGATTCGTTTTCACAAAAGAGCCTTGGCTTGAATAGCCAAAAAGAGTGAAAACCATGCAAAGCAATTTCCAAGAAAGGATAGTTTCAAGGAAAAAGAAAGGAAGTAAGAAAATCTTAAGGAGTGTATGGAATATCTCCTACAAAAGATATGTATGTGTGGGTTTTCTGGGTGCCTGAAAAAGAGGACACTGTAATGACTGTAGACCCAAGTCATGGCACTGAAGCAAGTGCAGGTGTATTGATGCACACCCTGTTTCATAAATGCTCCAGTTGCAGCTGACCTTGTCAAAGCCACTTTGAGGTCCCCAGAAATCATCTCTGCCTTGATATCAGCAAAATCTGAGCAGTGGCTGGCAGCTGCTCTCAAGCAGCATGTGTTGGATGTTGTATTTACCTTACCTTACCCATGAGTCTAATACCTAATTGTATATATTCTATATTCTACTTGTACAAGCCCAAATTCCTGAGTTACTGAGTTTCAAATCAGAGCCTTTTATATGCAGGCAGTGTTTAAATGTATTCATGTTTTGGGTGCAGCTGCAGGAAAAGTGAAAACTTCTGTACTGGGCCTGATCATCAAATATGATGAACCATTAGCATTCCACTTTAAGCAAAATATGGTGTGAAATGCAGCTTTAGGTGCTGAAGGCAAATTGAAATTGTGTAGTTGGAAGTCTTACACAGCTGAAAGAGGTGCTCCTGTATCACACACTGATGTCATCAAGCTGAATCCATTTTCAATATAGTCACAACTCCTTTGCACACTTCTAATAGTTTGCATTTCTTTTGTGTACCAATATTAACAAAGTTTTTTTTTCCTGAAAAAGATTCCATTTAATATATTTTGTTGAAGAATACCATGATTTATTGTTTTGTTGCACAATGATGGAATGCACACTTTTTTCCAAAGTTCAGAACTTAATTGTTTTTTTTAATACTTCTTCCTTTTCTGTTCTGAAATTGCTAAATAAATGTGGCAGAAATATTAATGGTTTTCTGCTAGTGCTAAGATATGATTTTGTTTTTCTGTCCCTAAATTAATCTTGTTATTGTCTTTAGTTTTGTCTGGATATAGACACAGTGAAATAATGTCACTTTTGTCCTTTCATTCATTTTGATTTAAATTCTAGAAACTTTTGATGCCTTGATACCATCTTTTGACAACACAGAAATGTAATGAACTGTGAATGCCCTAAAGCACAGACCTTGAAAATTTAGAATAACAAGAGTTCACACTGAAGGACATTTTATTGCCTTATTATTATACTATTATGGGAAATAGTCTTAGGAGAAATGGGAATATTAAGAAATTATTGTTCATTTGAGTCATAGGTCAAATCAGGGACCTTATTGCAAATGCATAGAAATTATCTTTACAGCTTCTAGAAGGTTAGATGGAGTTCAAGGCCAAGCATTCATACAAGTAAAAAAGGTCAAATTATACATATGATAATGCTTGGTGACAACAAAGGCAAAGGTCAAGTCTGAGGCATTATTGTGGCACATACAGAGAAAATTACCATTCAGATATCATATGGCATTCCTGCTGGCTCCAGGGCCAGATTCTCATCTTGGTTCTGCTGCTGAAAAACGAAATATTCCAGTCAAACACCTGTGCATTTGAAAGACTGGGTTTATTCTTGAATATTTAGTTTTAGTTCAATGAAGTCTCCAGTAGAGAAAGCAAACAAGTTCCCCTTGATATTTTGCCATTTCCATATTTTAAGATGTGTAGACTTCTTTTCAATAGATAAATTGGCTCCAAGGATTTCCGCTTAGTTATTGCAATATTTATGCATCCTGAATTCCTAGACTAAAAAATAACCAAAGCACACTCTTTAAAAATTTGTATAGTGAAAAATTGTGTATTGTCAGTTACAAGAAAGTAAAGAAATTCATATTTACTTTTTGTTTCACATTTTAGTAAATTGATTTTTTAGATAAACTGTAAAGAATTTTTTGTCTGCTATCAGGGTGAAACTTTTAAGTATACTCATTTTTAAAAGGTTTAATTTGGAGTTTGCTGTCTTGGATAAGTAGAAGAATGAATGAATGAATGAATGAATGAATGAATGAATGAATGAATGAATGAATGAATGAATGAAAGAAATATTGTTTTTTTTAACGAATTTGTTTTTCTAAGTTGTTTACAATCCCTTGAAAATGGCCCACTTAAGAAATTAGTTGTAGACTACAAGGAAAAAGCATCAGCTTTTAAAGCAAACTCTCTTTTTTTTTGTTGTAGAAGTGTTGTGTCAGCACACATCAAATAGAATGGTCTTCCACAAATCAATAGAAGAAAAATGTTACTGATCCACAGATATACATCAGAGAATGTATATTGTTTGGGAGAATACTCAAGTAGTGGGACAACTTGTATATTTACTGTAATATACTTTTCTTGGTAAGTGGAAGCCAAATAACATTATCTCCACTGATATAGCTAATAAAGATCCAGAACTGTAATACAAGGAAAACATTATCTCTGTGTGTTGTTTCTTTTTCATCTTGTTCTGTATATAGTACCAGAATGTAAGTTTAATAATAGCAATAATACAATGCAATGTTTCTGTTAAAAAGAAACTGATTTCACGCTAATCAGCTCATTATTTATTCAAATGTACTTCTCATTAGGCTGAGGAGAGCTTCAATCAGAGCTAAAGACAGAAAAACTCCATTGCAAGACAAATGTGGCATTTTACTCCATGCCTGTTTGAATGCAAACCCTTGCCACTTAAAATTGCAACACAGAGCTGAATATTTTGAATCATTATGCACATAATCACTACGCACATTATGTCAAAGTCTGTTTGAGTGGCTCATTTTATTTTCAGTTATTGTATTTACAGTAAAATATGCTTGACCATAAAGAGAAGGATGTTTTCTAACAATATAAACAATTTCAGCATTAATGAAGTTGTATAAGTTGGTGTTGAGTGGCTCTAGCAGTACCCATCACAGAGTTTGCCATAAGACCAATCCTTCTTGTTTGATATTCAGCTGCAGTATCAGTTGAGTAGTATGAGGATGGACCTTCTGTTCCCTTCTCTATGAGTATTTTTCCAGTCCACCAGCTGGAGTCTGTATTCTTGTGGTGCTGTATAATTATCCAAAGACAATGGTGATACAGCACCATCCAGCAATTCTGGTACAGGGTGCCCTCAGGAATCTTACCAACAACATCCAAATCACATGGGATGTTCACTCTTGGAGTAGGGCTGTAGCTTTTACATCCAATGCTTAGTGCATTTTTGGGGAGGGAATTTGTACTACTCAAGTGAAACCAATATAACTCTGTAGAGAGTAATCCTGCCACATGAAGGAAGATTCACAGAAGGAAAAGTTTATCAAGCATTCTGCACTTAAAAACTGAAATTGGAACTATTTTGTTTGCCTAACAGACTGGCCAGCTCTATCGTTTGTACTTTGAGTCTTTTTTAAACCTCACTATTGCTATTGATAGATGAGAATATCAGCCTCACAATAAATATTAGAGACTATGATGCAATTAAAGATTTAAGCTCCAGAAGCAGTATTTCACGATCTTTACATGAAGGAACACTTGCTGACTTCCCAATAGTCTAGATTGACAGCTTTATGTCTGTCTGCCTATAGTTATTGCAGTCTGAGTTACACCTCCAGCTTTGGTTTGCCTTAGTCCAGTTTCAAATCTGAGCTAACTCAGTGATGAGTTACTTGAGCAGCAGCTCTGTGTTTGTAGTGTGTTGGTACCAAGGGTTCAGTTCCTTACCATCTGCTCCTCTGGGTGTTGAAGAAAAACCCCAGCCACCATCCAGGGGTGCTGGCATGCACAAAGGTCACAAGCACTTGGGATGTGAAAGTTATTGATGGTCTCAACCATTTTTAATTTTCCTGAGGGAACATAATTTGGATATGACTATCTCTTCAACCTCAGGTTTAAAACAGACCTTTCCAGACCTTAATTCCAGACCTGAAACAGGGCTCACTGCTCCTGGCTGTTGAGCAGTATGAACATCCTTCTCTCTACTAGCCTGCCTTCCAGGAGAAGGAGATCGGAGGAGCAAACCTCTGATTGTCCCTTGTGTCAGAGCAGCCATCCCCTTCCACCTGAGATACCCTTCCATGGGATCTCCCCTCCATGGGCTCTCCCCCTCCATGGGCTCTCCCCTCCATGGGCTCTCCCCCTCCATGGGCTCTCCCCCTCCATGGGCTCTCCCCTCCATGGGATCTCCCCTCCATGGGCTCTCCCCTCCATGGGATCTCCCCTTCCATGGGATCTCCCCCTCCATGGGATCTCCCCCTCCATGGGATCTCTCCTCCATGTGATCTCCCCCTCCATGGGATCTCCCCTCCATGGGCTCTCCCCTCCATGGGCTCTCCCCTCCATGGGATCTCCCCTCCATGGGCTCTCCCCTCCATGGGCTCTCCCCTCCATGGGATCTCCCCTCCATGGGATCTCCCCCTCCATGGGATCTCCCCTCCAATGGCTCTCCCCTCCATGGGATCTCCCCTCCATGGGATCTCCCCTCCACGGGAGGTGCCCCCCGCCCGCCCCGCTCCCTCCCGCGCTGCTGCAGCTGTTTATGCAGCTGTGCGCCCGGCCAGATGGGAGAAGTGATTCTGCCTGGAAAGAAAAACATGTTGCTTTTTTGAGGGTGTTTTAACACGCTTTTTTCCAGCCGGATCCATTCCCTGCTCCTGTTCTCTGTGCAGGCACAGAGCTGTGGCTGGACAGCTGCAGCACAGAGAGATGGGTGAGTCAGCAGCCTCTGCCCCGAGTGCTTTGTACCACTGCAGACACACTCATGGGGCTGATGCTGCCTGTGATAAGCGTTTAAACCGACACTGAGGAAAGCAGTTTACCTCCTGACTTCTCTTTCTTTCCCCTATGAGCATTTCCAGCTTCTGCTGATCCAATGCATGGAGCTGCTCCTCTAGTAAAGAAGGAAAGGGGAAAGGGCTGGTTAACATGTAGGGGAGAAAACCCTTATCCCATGGCAGGGCTTCCTCTGCTAGGGCAGCTACCCTCATCCTCCTCCTTGACAGAGCAGCACAAGCACCTCCCCCACCAGCAGGGTGGGCAGCAGAGGAAAGGTGAGAAAACATTAAGTGTCTGCCTGCTGTTCTCTACCAGATGTGTTTCTTACTAGAAATAATGGGGATTTTTTTAAACTAAAAACAGTGAATATACTCCCGCTATTATTCAGTATTTTGACACTTTTTTTTTTTTTTTTTTTTTTTTTTTTTTTTTTAATAAAAGGCTCTAGCTCAGTCTCTTGTAGTGTTTGAGGTGCTTGTTCTGCCTTTAGAATCTGAGAAGAGCTGCTGGTGTGTCAAGAGCATTTTTGTGCCAATGAGGACCATCAGTCTCAGCCTCCATGCATGGTCACCTGCCACCAGAGTGTGGGACAGCCCTTCCCATGGAGAGTGGCAGTCCTTGCTGAGGGATGAGCTGAGACCTGCAGCAGGAGCATCATGAGGGGCAGCCTGGCCTGTTCATGTCACTGGCACAGTCAAGGCCAGTGTCAGACTGCCCTCTGCACACTGCTGCCCTACTAAATTGTCTGTTTTGTCTAAAACTGGAGGCATCAGTTTCACAAATAATATTGTTGGGCATTGGTCATAGAGAATATCCCCTCTCAAACCAGACTGGCTACTTATTTCACCACCAGCCCCATGTTTCTGTGGCTGGTTACACTGCTCTGAAAGCCTAGAGAGAAAACTGGGCTTTGTTTGACCCTGCCCATGGCCAGGAAGCTGTGGGTGATGTTTCATATTACAGATTCGTTCAGTGGCAGTGAAATCAGCTAAAATTATTGCAGGGTTTAAAACAGGTTTAAATGAAATCCAAGTCAAACACAGAAGAGACTTTGCTTCTCTTCTCATATCTGAGATAATTATAGTTATAAAATAATTACAAAGTCATCATGTGACTCCAAACCTCCTTATCCAATATTTAGCATTTCCAACTTCCTTTGAAGCCAGTGACACAAAAACATCCTGAGTGGGGCTGGGATGTTGGCCTGAGGTCCATAGTGATTTAGGCTTTCTGCACACTTCAAGGCTAGGTATGAAATACCTAACAGAGACCTCAATATTGAGGAGATATTAAACTCCTGCTTCCAGATACTTTATGCTCTGTAATATGGATCAATCAGATTCGCAAAGTTAAAGTGTCCCCAAAATCACTCATGTGTTAGGGAAAAGGTTGGTTTTGAATAGCAAACAACAGATATTATGTAAAAGTAACAGACAGAAAAAAAATCTCTACCATTTTTTCCTGACTACTCTCATTTATTTCACATGAAGAATTAATATTTTACTCATACTTTAACTCAAATTTGCTTATTTCTAACACCAATAAACATTCAGTGAATACCTCTCAAGCTCTCTCCATCTTTCTTTGTATGAGTATTTTGAAAGGGGCTTATCCTATATCTAGCAAATTTTAATCCCTATGAGCTAAACTTTGGAAGTGAGAGAGGAATGCAGGTAGAAAGCTTTTCTCTTTCAAAGTGGAAGGGTAATAGCACGTCCTTTCTATTCCAAAGTCAGAGTGAAGACAAGTTCCTCTTGATGAAAGCGCCACAGTTAATCCGTCTCAGGATTGGTGTCTCCATGTAGCACCCTGGGGAACTAGAATAAAAAGAAGTGGGTTTTGCCTGGTGAGCTGTAGAGTTACAGTGCAGGAAAATCCTTGTTGTACAGTGTGCTATATTGTTTCGCTAATGTATTTTCTCTGTGCTCTGAATGAAGCGTTTATATGCAGGGAAATTGGCTTTGAGGCAGCGGATGAAATCGTAATGGTGTCAGTGATCTGCCTCGCAGCAGAACAAGCCATCAGCTGATGGATCATGTTAAACCACAGAGGATGCCACCCCACTACTCTTTCTCATGGCAGCAAAGCTGTAAACACTGTGAGCTGTTCTGTAGCATCCTAGAGCCTGCCCCCAGAAGGGAGGATAATTCCAACACATTTATTAAAGAGTCAGCTTCCATTCTTGTTGATTAATTGTGATCATTTGTTGAAGAGTCTAAGGCTTTTCTAAATTCTGACCTATTTTTAATTATATTCCAAAATGCTCCCAGCCCCCATTTGTTTATGTTCATTCCATTTTTGAAAATGTCCAGGAAAAAATGCAAGGTTGGTTTCTCTGGTGGAAGTCGTCTGAGAGTGAATTTTCTTCCCTTTTTTCTGTTACATTTTTCAAAGAAGCTGCTTTTGAGGGTGTGATCTGACATATTTACACAGTTCTGAACGTGAAAGTTCTGTATTAATGGTGGAGTTATAGAATGGTTTGGTTTGGTAGGCACCTTTAAAGACCATGCAGTTCCAGTCCCCTGCCATGGAAGTGATGTGAGCACCGTGATGCAGAGCACTGAAAGGTCCTTACCCAGCACACAGGACTATGGTGCAAGCAACTTGTGCTGACACACACAGCAGGAGAGTTGCCTTTCACTGATTTTATCACTTTGTTACTCAATGTTATAATTCCTCTAAACTTCAAATGAAAGCTGACATTCTGTTGTGCTATTTTGTTGTCTGTTATTTGCTATTACAGAGCTAACATGTAAGGAGCGAGAGACAGCTACACTTTTAAAAGACAAAATTGCCACAAGGTATTTGTGTGGTCAGAGAATAAACAATAGCCAGGCTGTTTCTTCCAACTTCAGAAAAACATTTTCTTTGAATACCCCCTTTTGCTTTGTGAAGAGCCACCATTATATCTAAACCCAGACCATACACAAAAAGCTGAGTGCCAGATGATGAAAGATGCTCATGGTGCAGTTCTTGGCGGCCAGTGGGAGAGTACTTCATCAGTGTTCACCCTTAATCAGCTTAATCTGGCCTTGCAACTGGTGTGATAGGGTTTCCAGTCAGCTGATGCCATGTATAATCACACTTGATGCAGGGCTCAAACTGTCAATACAAACTGAGCCCTTCCACAAAAACCCAAATTAATGATCACATTTAACTAACCATCCTTAAACCCATTCACATTTTTAAACATGCTTGTGAGAGTGTCAATACAGTATAAGCAAGTCCCTGTTTTTGCATGCTGAAGGCTTATGGAAAGGCTGCTGTTTGCCTTATCACTTGATTATTCAAAGAAGCATCAGTTGTTGACCAATATTTTCTCTTTCCTTCCTCTTTAAGAATCCAACATTTCCATCAAATTGCAAGATTAGAATTCATTCTGACAGCAGGGAAAGTTAAGCGGCTTAATTTCTTCTTTAAAATGGGAAATTTATTTGTGTTCTGAGCCTGTCTTAGTGAACCTGGCTCCATCTCAGAAATATTAATGTTCTCTACTTTGAAAACCTCATCACACTCACCATTCAAAGGAGCAGTATGTGTGATGGGTGGTGAAATTAGCTGCTCTTGAGCTTCATTATTATAATAGAGCTGTTAAATCAATTCCTTTCCTTTCTCTTCAAGGTTTTTTTCTGTCCTCTTGAGCTGAAATTTTTCTGGAAAAAAGAAGTTACTACTCCATTTATAGATATCAATGAGCTGCTGTAATATGCAATACATTTATTTTAATCACATACATTATTCTGAAGGCATGTTTGTTCTTACTCTCACCTGACAATTACTTGCTATTTATTATTTTAGTAATTGTGTCCTCTTTATCTTCTTAAGATTGTTATTCCAGACTAATTCTCAGCTGGTATAAATACATGTAGGGTGAGCAGTTAAGAATGTTTTAGGATCAAGCCTCTAGTGTTTCCAGGGATCTCAAAATGATGGGAAAGTGATTTTGCTGAAGATATATTCTAACTTTTTTTAAGGTGCTCAGATTTGAGAGTATTTGATCATCCCCACACACAACTTCCTAAGCTAGGCAAAAAATTCACAGTTACGTTAGGTGAATAATTAAATTAATTAAATGTTATAAATTACATATTTGAAGGGACTACATAGTTTGGTTTGCATTATTTGCCTAATATTTAAGACTCCCCAAAATAGGAAAATATTACTTCAGAGGTCAAGTCTCAATTCTTCTAGCTTAAGTCTATTAATTTCCTTCCTTCTTTTCTGCAAATGGGAACTGCTATGAGAAAAAAAAATGGCTTGAACTGACTTCTATGTTCTGGCATGTGTTATGAAAGCACTGTCTTATTCCATTTTTATCAACTATTTTTTGGTTAAAAAGCAACTATTTGACTGATAATTAGCAAACCCGTGTCTTTACAGAGTCTCAGTATTGAAGCAATATATGAAATGTCAATGAGCTTAAGGCAAAGGTTAAAGATTCTTGGTGTCTTTCAGTTAAAACAGTGCCAGAATAGGTTTTGTATCTTCTGAAGAGGAGGTTTCTAATTCTTTCAGTGCAGCTGTTTGATTTTCTTTTCTTTTCTTTTTTTTTTTTTTTTTTTTTTTTTTTTTTTTTTCATCATGACTCTGCATGCATTAGTCTCCTACAGGGCAAATTGCTTTATTTAACATGCCACAGAAAGCTACTGCTGTTGCATCAGGGAGATGGAATGCTTCTCTTAAACTGTAATGCCAATAATTGCCTTTGGACTTGCACACAAAGAAAGTTTTGGTCTTCAAACTGTCTGGAAGGGTTTGTCTATAATTGCTGCAATGTACAATCACTCCTAGAATGAAAAGGAAAATGACATATATTTAGAAAGTTCAATAAGAACAGTGCAAACAAGCAATGCTATTATCCAAGAGAGTGAATGAGCCCCATGTTCTGAGGCTGAGCCTCAGAAATTGTTTTATTGCACATGGTGAGCAGACACACTGTTAATATAAAAGTATAATGGAAGCAGTTGGAGTAACCACAAGAACACCCTCTGAAGCATCCACTTTTTGTTAAACATATTTGTCTGCATTCATACCAGGCAGCTGGGCTGACAGATTATTTATGTCTGGATTCTCCCCTTCCACACTCATTCACAGAAAAACAACTATACATCATCTACATATTGAGATCTTCAATGTCTTAGATATTCTGGGCAATTAAAAAACAAACTAATACACATTTTCTAAGTTTCAAAACTGTAAAACTCTAGATACAATTTCTGAGACAACTGCAAATCAATACAATTACTTTGGCCAAATCTCTTCGTGTTTGTGAACCTGCATGGTGGGTTTTACCCACTTCCCAGCAGAGTCAGCCATGGCACTGTCACTGACCTGCAAACCCAAAACCTGCTGCTTTTCAGCTGTCTGAAATGTCAGAATAAGAAAGGCAGAGAAAGCAGTTTCTGGTATGGATGTAGGACAACAGTGACCTAAAATGCTCACTAGGGCTTAACAGGATTTATTATCCCTTCCTCTGAGCAGTGGGAAGTTGGATTACTGGTCAGCTACAGTGTGGGGTAGACCTTAGCAGGCTCAGTCTGCTGGAGTTAAAATCTGGGGAGGATGAAGACTTTTCTCTTGAGGCCATGTAGATGCAAGAATAAACATAAACTCAAAAAGGCAGAAGGAACAATTCACCATTTTTTGATTAAAACTGCACAGGCCATGAAAAGAATTGTTAAAACTGTCTGCAAAATAATCTTCTGGGCAGGGTACAAAATTCTAGACAGATGTTTGCTGCAATTTCTGCTTTCTTCTGGTCTTCTACACATACACTAATGATTGTCTTGTCATTCTATTCATTGCTAATAAAAATAATAACTGTGTTGTCATAAATGACAAGTTATCTTCAAATATGGAATAACTGAGTGAAACATATTCATTCCAAGATAGAGACTGACCATGTCTTTTCATGAAATGTATTCTTAGTATTAAAACTAAAGAGAGAAACTACGAAAATAAATTTAAAAAAAAATTCCACAGCCTGTCAACAAATCTCTGTCAGCGTCAAGATACTTCTGAGTTTTCCAGCCATGCTTTCTTCCAAAACTTATTTAAAATTTTTTTTTTAATGGCTAATATTGCCTCAATATATGTCTAACTCAGACTAGCTGATGAATAATTCTCCCTTAAGTAAATTTTTATTTATGTATATTTTCTGGGTTTGATAAATCAAAACATTAAAAGCAAAATATAATCCTTAGGGATATTTAGAAACAAATCCTTCCACATGACACTTTCATCTACAAAAGAGTATTTTTATTGGTCCTTCTGCAGGTGTATGATAGGGATTCATGTTGCAAAAAAGATGCTCAAAACCACAGTATACAGTATAGCTGCACCTTTATTTGGATTATTAACGACATCACAATAATCTGTATAAAAGTATTTCGGTCCTCACTTTGAGGAAGTGCTGCCCCAATACTTTGCATAAGAAAGTAACAACTCAAAATAGATTTGTGGAAATGCTGTAGTTCATATCTACATGCATTCTTAAAATCATTACTTGTCTAGATCTGAAGCAAATTTTTTTTCTCCTTGCTTTTTGCTTTGCTTGGATAAAAGGATATGGACTAGCGGGTGATGAGGTAATTTTGGTAGTTCAGTTCTCCCCATTCCCACTTTGCAGTCCTTCTCCAGTCCCTGACACTGTCTGGTCCTGTTCCCCAGCCACATCTCAGCATCCTCAACCCCACAGCCAGAGGAACCCTTTGACATCTGCCAGTGTTTATTGGTAACAAAACAAATGTTTTGGAAACTGGTAAGGCTCATTGTGGGTTTTGTGGTTCTTACTGCAGTTAACTCTTGCAGTTTTTTCTTGCTAAGAATCCATGTGGTCCAGGTTCAGATGGCATTTGGTGGCTTTGAAATATGTTTTTTGTTTCAGCACCTGAAAACATCAGTTTCTGTGTGATCTCTGAGAGAGGGATGTGTTTGGTGTTTCATGTGTTTGGTGTTTCATTACAGTAATGACACTGAAATAGAAACATCTTGTGCTCCTTAATGATTTGAATGGTGAAAGATGTGCACAGAAATGGCAGCTATGCTGCACAAGGTAGGGTCTAAGTTGTAATGAATTTAATCAGAGAAGGACGGATTTTAATTTAAAATTTTCCTTGGCATGCAGAAAAAAAAAGATTAAAATCTCCAATTTGTTCAAACATAAAATTGAGTTTAATTTTTTACTCATGTTTTAAAAAGTGGTAAGTGTTAAATGTTAGGTATCAATAGAAAAAAAATCTGATATTTTTGAATTAGAGGGGAATTTGACCAAAAAAAAGCAAATTTGATTTTGTCTTATCTAAGTGTACATTTTCCAGTGAAAAAATCTTTCAGACAGCAACTAGATCAGAGGACTGAAAGGACTATTACCATATGTGATTCTTTCCAGCTCAGTTTCCTTATAAAAAAATAAATCAGTACCATCTAAATTTCCCTTTTCCTCTTTCTCCATGAAAGAAAATGTATAGCATATCCATATGAATCTCATAATGTTTTGTTTCCAGTGTTCTGCTGAGCCCATCCTAGCCCTGTCAAAAACCCCTTTGTGTCTGTCTACTCCCTTCATTCCCTCAAACCATGCACCCTAATTTTCTCAAAATCCTTCATCCCTTTTTCTAGTCTGCTTCTCCATTCAAGAAGGGAATTTGGGAGAGTGGAAGAATGGAAGACAGAAAGGGAAGCTTGGAAAACTTGAAATAACATACACATACAGCTCTTCCAAAAAGGCCAAATTTTTGTTACATTTTAAGTGGGAAATATCTGCTGACACAATAAAATTAATGCCAATTTAAAAGCTTTTCTATCACAATTCTGACTGTCTGCCACTTGAGAAGTGGACTGCATGTATGTGTGAAAGAAAGAAGAAATCTGGTACAACAGAGATTGTTGGTGCTTGTCTCTGAAATGTAGGAAAGTCTAACATTGAGCACTGGGCTTGGGTTTTATCTGAAAAAGACATATATTATTTTACAGTACAAAGTCCTAACTTCAAATAATTGTATTTGCCATGGAAGGACAATATATCAAACCAGAACAGAAAGCTCAAGGCCTGATCTATAACCTTAGTCCCCCTCTAAACAATGTCTTGGTGCACCCTGACTCATGGTGCTGTGGCTGACACCTGCATGAAATCAGCTGCTGGGCATGGGTACATTCACCTGCCAGTTTTGCTCAATGTCTGTATCTACATGAGTTGTGGTTGCCTGTGTTTGCAGCACCCAGTGGAGAGGAGAGCAAGCTTGCTCTGGGCTGGAGTTGGAATGAGTCACAGTGGAGACCTAAAAACCCTTAACAGGGACCATCCAGTGATGTGTGGAATGATTTCCTCAATTCTTGTGTTCCAAAACACACATTTTCACTTCTGCTTGCCTCTTTTGATTTGCTAAATAATCTTAAGCTCCTTTACTTATTTCCTATTATTTTGCTACAAAATATTCAACATTTTGCAACACTGCACCCATATTTGAGATTTTTCTTGCCATTAGGTTCCCCTCCCCCCTATAAATTGACACAGATCAAAGCTGAAGAAAGAGTAGCAGTGGTAGTTCCACTGCTTGGTTAGGCACTCTGATCTGCTAAATTCTAGATGTAGAGCAAAGGAATCTTTAAAAAAAAAAAATATTCCAAAGAGTAGTTCTCAGGCATCTCTTTTGTGTGGGGATCATATACTTGACACCATGCCTTATGTGGAATGCACATCAAATCACCTGGAGACTCCACATCAATGGTAGTTATGTGCATGCATGTACCACAAAGAGAATAGACCTTTAAACCGGTTGGGTGCATGAGACAAAAAAAAAAAAAAAAAAAAAAGTCTAATGAATATAAAACTAGAAGAGTGCATCAACTTCTTTGATTTACCTCTCTGCTCTGCATTATGCCTTTATTTTGTTGTTATGCTTTAGTGTTTTAATAGACAGATTAAAAAATAAAGGATAAAAAAGGGGGGAAAAATCTTTCCCAGTGCAGCCAGTGAGCCAGTGCTTTATTTTATAAGGTTCTCTCCTTAATCTAACACATCTGTGTTATCTGATCCAAGACTGCCCATAGGACAAGAGGGACAGATCCTTAGCCCCATGCATTCATCTTGTAGACTTCAAGGGAGTTACACGAACTGCAACGAGTCCATGACTTGCTCTTGCTTGTTGTTGAACTCTTAAGTGTTACCATATTTTTCCTTTAACTGTTACTGAAGCCCATACCAAGTATCCCTCAGATAAAATGATTTCCTCTGTGCTGAGCTGATTTTTGCTCCAGGCTGGCATTTGCTAATTTCAGGGAGGTTTTGCTATCACAGACAGGACCAAAACAAGCTTCTTACAGGAGTCAATGGATTTTGAGTCAATGGACTTCAATATTTAGAACAAGGAGTTTTTCACCTCAGAACTGAGCCCCAGGTAAAGGTGCATTTGTCCCTTTCAGTCTAGAAATGTCAGAGATGTTATAATAGAAACTGAAATAAAACATAACAAACCAACAAAAACTAGGAAACTTTTGTTCCAGAATGAAGTGGCAAATTCTGAGTTCACCTTCCAGCTCATGCTCCAGAGAGCAGGGCACTGTCTTTCCCTGATCCTGCATATTCCTCCAGGGATGTGAATAAGGGCAATGGACCTGCTCACTAAAACCTCAGTGAATCCAAACTTGTGCCAGGCTGCCAAGCTGCTGTGGCAGTCTGTCCTGAAGAGAGATTTCTGACCACATCAAGGAGGAAATTCCATGAGGGTTCCCTGTGACATCAGAAACCAGACTCTGCTACTGCTGAATACAGCCTTCCCTCTCTGGGACTCCCCATATTTTCCTCCTGATCCTCCCACTCCATATCTCTGTTTGATATTCAAAGAAATTAGCAATAAGCAAAGACAGCCAGCTCCAAAAAACATTCACCAAGCCCCAGTTTCCATCTCACATACTCTGCAGAATCCATGGGATCACAGCCCATGTGTTTACAGTACACCATGATGGGACCAAAAGCCCAGCAAAGAGTCAGACAGAGTGAGGACAAAGTCCTCTGCCACCACTGGACACATGCCTTCAAACAAGCCACTGCTCTCAAATGCTGGGAGAAGTAAAGCAAAATTGTGAGGCCTACAGCAAATGTATGTTTCCACAGAAGTGGATAGCATATACATTGCATGTTGAATATTATAACCTATTCAATGATTACTGTTGAGCCAGTTGGCAGGTACACCAAGCACAGAAAGTGCACCTAAGTGTTAAAAGGAAGAGGAAAAGTCAGTGCAGGTTGTGAGTTACAGTGTAATAGATTAGCTGCTGCCATTAGCCCAGAGATTTACAAAGCCCTTTCATGGATCTGCAAACTATGGTGCATCCCATGAGATTTTAGGACATGCATGAGGAGCAGAAATTATTCCATATCCAAACACAGCTGACAATTGCATCAGGGTTTTCCCTTTAAGGCTGCTATAAAGGGCAGAGGGAAGGTTCATCTGTGGAGAGCTGGCAATGCATCTTCACCTCTCACACCTTATGGAGCACTGCAAGCCCAGCTGCTGGAGTAAATGCTAAGAACATCTAAATAATTCATAAGCACTGACTGCATGGATGCTCCTGGTAGGTTTTTGCTGCTTTGGGCAGTAGGATGACTGCTCAGTGACAGAAGTTCACTGGCACTGAGACATGGGAGCAGAAGTGTGGACAGGCTCAAAGAGCATCAGTGTCTGCCATCCCAGTGAAGTGCACTCTGTAACAGCAAACTCATGTCTGCACTTTGAGAAAGACACAGTGTGGGAGTGAGTGTCAACCAGACTTACACAGATGGGTCTAGAGACTGGAAACAAGGGCAGGCAGATGGAGAAACAGCTCCATCCAGGCGTTTCTTTACTTGAAGGAAACATGAGAGAGTGTTCCATCTCCTTACAGGAAGAAAAAACATGCATCACTTAATTTAGAAGTTATAGTTGTATAGAGCAACACACAAAAGCTGACAACAGAGAGTTATGCTGGAATTAAAACAAGCTTCTCATTACTCCTGTAATTTATTGCTAAAATCTCTGAATTTCAGTGATGACTTCATATTTTAGTATTTCCAGCTTAAGAGCAGCTACCTTTTTGGAAGCTCTCTTTTATCCAAGTACACACTTTTTTAAAGTCAGTGCTATTATAACTGGATGGAATGAAAAGACCTGTAAGGTATATAGGAGGTCATTTTAAGGAATGTGATGTTTCCATCAGTCTTTATACATTATAAATGAACCCAGAAACTTCTCAGGGTGATGACAGATGTGAAGACTGCAACTCCCAGAGTACAATTCTCCATTTCAAGCAATGCAACCAGAATTGTGTGATCAAGCCTACAGTTGCATGGTTTCACTGCCTTCTGCAAGATGGCATCATCTGCAAGATGGTCTCTTATATGTGATTAAGAGCAGCCCCTGTGCCCTGGAGCTTTGCCAGCTAGACCCTCCTTTAACCAAAGCCTGGCTCTGGGTTGGGATAACACCTGCCTTTGTATGGAGTGCTCTCAGTTATTCAGTTCCCCCTGATCCAGACAGGAAATCTGCACTCTGTGTTTAAGGATTGCACCCTGCAGGAGAGATTTTTGGTTTCATTTTCTGTTTTATTCTTCAGTAATTGAGCAGAGTATTTTCAACACCTCCCATAAAGATACAGAAAACTGTCATTGCAAGCTGTTCTTTAAATAGCACCATGCACTTGCAGTGCTGAGCCAGGGAATGCCTTCCAACATCCTTGTGTCTGAAGAAGTCTCTGACTGGTTTGACTATTAATATCTCTGTTTCAACATGCTCACAGGTTGTTTCCTCTCTCTGTAAGAAATTTGTTTTTCTCAAGCCTACACACTGATAGCACTGCTAAATTAAATACCGAGCACTTCAACTGCTTATATATCTGCTTATTTTAGGCATAACTTGATTTAAAGAATCACAGAGAAGCACAATGGAAGACCCAGTCAACACTATATGTCAGTCTTCCCAAACACAACACAAACATAAACAAAACTAGATCAAATCATAATGAGGAAATCTTATTTATCAAATATAATTATTAAACAGGGTTCTACTTCAAGAAAAAGTAAATTTTATTTATATCTTTATTTATATCTTTACAATTGAGGACAAAAAGGGAATTAAAAAAGTAAAAAGAAGGAACTTAGAGGAAAATATGATTTTTCAAAAGTAGTGACTTTTTGTACATAATTTGGTTTCCTCTGTGTCTTACAAGTTCTGCATATGCCTTAACAGATAGCCAACTTTGTAAAATTACTAAAGATAGAATTATTGCAGATGCTTAGAAAGGGGAAGCATAAGAATACTTAAAATTCCCAAGACTTTTTTGTATGTTCAACTCTAAGTGTGATCATTGATTTCAATGAAACCTACTCCTATGACATTATAAAAAAGTTGCAAAAATCCTTTACTGGGCGGTGGGGAAAAGGGATGCAGAGACCAGGCTGGGACAGGGACTTCTGTGGGGCAGGGTGGGTACCAGCTCAGGAGCAGGATCAGCCTGGGGGGCAGAGCTGGAGGAGGTTGCAGGGACAGACCTGGCCACAGGTGCATTGCATGGCCAGAGGGCAGAGTGCTCAGCTGCAGGGAACATCCCTGCCCTGCCTGACTGGAGCTGGCTGGGGTTGGCCACCATCACCCATCTCGGGGCTTTCAAGGAGAAAACACTTTTTGAACTCCTCCAAGATTACAGAAAAGTCTCACAGTGCCTGTTTAAACAAGTGTGTCTGAACAGGAAAATCAAACAGACAGGGAGCTCCTTCAGTTTCTCCACTTATACGATATTTGAAATGATAAGCAAGGATATATTTTCACATAATTGGGCTGTGTCAGGGTACTGGCCATTTGATCAGATAGGGGCTCTCTATGTAGTCTCACATCAGAGGGCTAGTAAACTACAAATTAAGGCAGGCTTTAGATTTTGTCTGTGAAGTAGCCAAATAAATTGAATTTTATTTCCAAAGGTCATAAAGGGGGCGGGGGAAAATACAAAAATAAAGGTAGAATAACTGGACACCAGGAAAACTGAATCTGAAAGAATAAATGAATAAAATCTTTGGGAAGGTCTCAAGCATGCATGAAAACCCATAAGTATTGGAAAGATACCAATCAGCATCTTTGGATCTGACAGGGAGATTTGAGAGCCCAGTTTTCATCACCCTCAAAGAGGTCTGCAGAGAGGAAGGCCTAGTGGGGCAAGGGAAATATAACTCTCCATGGGTTCAAGGCTTTTGATTTTGTTCTGTTTGTTGGCAATTTATCATTTTATTTGGCATTTGCCTTTGCAACACTATCCTGGGGAGAGTGAGACACCCTGGGACAACTGGCACAGAACAGCTGGGTGAGGGCCAGAGAG
The DNA here is from genome assembly GCF_903797595.1 of Erithacus rubecula. Taxonomy (NCBI): domain Eukaryota; kingdom Metazoa; phylum Chordata; class Aves; order Passeriformes; family Muscicapidae; genus Erithacus; species Erithacus rubecula. Next base: position 11,294,733 of record NC_136687.1, on the reverse strand, counting down.
CACTGCCCACTCCCCTGCATCCCTCCATCCCACCCCATTTGCTCTAGCATCTCAGGCCTGGGCACAGCCAGCCTGCATTTCCTCCTGCTCTCTAGTCCACATTTCCCTCAAGAGTGCCCCCAAAGCAAGGAAAATCTTCCCTGGCCACCCACCAGCCCTGGGGGAAAGTTTTCCAAAAGTCTGAGGACTGCAAACCCCCTTTCCTCTTCGTGGCCACTGCCTGAGCCTATCCCTCCTGCAAATACAAGTCTGGTCCCCCCAGCCTTGTGCTCTAGACAGATTCCCAGGCTCCAGACAAAAAGGCCAGGGGGACTCCAGGGGACCCAGCTGGCTCTCAGCCAGCACTGCTGAAAGGGGATCACAAGAAGCCAGATTTATTCCTAAGAACAAAGCTTCCGGTGACTTTCCAAGATGCTCATGGTACTCCTTTCCCCCTTTTTTCTCCTCCTCCTTCCCCCCCACCCCCCCCCTTATTTTTCAAACTCTCTGCTGGAATAGAGGTGTTCCCTGTCACCATTAGTGAGTGTACTGCTTCCATTCCTTGCCAGGTCCGTGTACACTCCTGTGATATTTCTTTTTCTGTCCCTGGATTTATACATCACTGACATTTAGCTACTTGTGTTGGCTAGAGAGAAGGACTTGAATTTACCTGTGAGGCTGCAGCACAAGATTTTTTTTCTGGAAGTAGCTACTGCTGGGTGGAGTGAGCTGTGATTTGTCCCCACACCCAAGCCCCATGACCACAATGTGGGAGTCAGGATGTGCAATGTGTGTGTGTGCTCCTATGTCACCTGCTGCCAGGGTTTGCAGCTGCACTTGGTAACTAGTAAAGGTTGGACTCTCATGGGAGACCTCTGCATAAAAGAGGTGAAATGACTTGCAAGATAACACCAGCAAACCTCAGGGAGATCACTAATTCCGTGTGTTGAACGTGCCCCTGCTCTGCTTGCTGTCAGAGCCTCCTCTGTGTGTCTCTGTGTTATCTTAAGATTGTTTCAAAAGTAAAAACCCAACAGACCTAAATCCATTCAAAGATAATAGGACCATTAGTAGCAGGGGACAGACTGCATTTGGTGCCACTCCAAACTGGCAGAGCTCAGACCCAATGCAGGACATCATCCTGCTCCATGGAATGGTCTGTGCTGCTGGCAGGGGTGGGTTAGGTGGGCAGCAGCCAGTGTGCCTGGTCTGGGCACCCCACAGCCACCCATGGCCTGGGCATCCCACAAATACCCATGACCTGAGCACCCCACAAACACCCATGGCCTGGGCACCCACAAACACCCATGGCCTGAGCACCCACAAACACCCATGGCCTGGGCACCCCACAACCACCCATGGCCTAGGCTTGCCCCCACAGGTGCATGAAGGCTGCTGTACCTTGAAGCTGTGGATTGCAATAAGTCTGACACTGTTTGAGAGGCTGAAATGAGAGACAGAAAAAAACCCAGCTGTTGAAAAGCAAAGTGACCCAACACCAAGAGAGAGCCCACACTTGCTACATAAATACTGTCAAAAACACTGAGAATAACATGAAGGCAGCCCAAGGCAGACCAATGTCTAGAAATGTTATCTCTTCTGTTCCAAAAGCTAATCAGCCCAGCAGCAGGCAAGCCAGGAACTTTTTAGATTATGACTATGCTTGCGGTTGATGGAAAATCCAAGAGGAGCACAAGCTTTCGAAAAGACAGTTTCCATACAAAGTAGTTGGGATTTTTTTTTTCCCTCCTCCTCTCGCAGTGAATTTATTTGGATATATTGATTTATTAGAATGATGTAGCTCCCAGTATCATATCTAGCCATTGATTGCCACTAAGCAAAAGGATGTGGTGAGATCACATCACCAAAATAATAAGGCACTGGAGTTCCTGAGCAGGGGTTACGTATTGTCAGGACAGTTTCAAATACTTGAGGATGACTTTGATATTTGCAGAAGTGTGATGATGTTCTGTTTTCCAATTGACAGAGTCTGGAAGATATCTGATACTCTGCTGTTTAGCTGTAGTTTCCTTTACACAAGGAAATTAAAATCTTTCTATATGTATTTGCATGAATATATGTTTTCCTAAGTGGAAGGTTTTGGCTTAAGGCAATCTCTTTTGAACCATATTAGCAGAGGAAGAAAATAAACTTTTCCCCCTAACCTTGTGAGTTTAGAGGGATATTTTTGTGACTTAGATTTTACCGTTGCAAATTAAAGGTGGGTGGGAGCAGCACTCTGGCTTGGGATGCTGTGTGACAGCAGCAGGAAGGTGGAAAAGGGGTGCTGGAAAGAAGAGCCCTGCAAGCTCCACAGTGGAGCTGCAGGTTGAGCAGTGTCTGTCTGCCTGTGGGGCCGTGGCTCACAGCCCTCCTCCAGCTCTGCAGCTGGAGGCAGCAGCTGGAGGAGAAATTCTTCTGCACAGGCAGCCCTGACACACACAGGCATTGCTTTCACTTCATTTTCCCTTCTAGGGACATTCTTTCCTCAGCAGCTGATTATAGAGCTGAAATGTATTTCCTTCTGAAAAGTAAGTTTGTTTTGTGTTTGGTCCCCCCCTACATTTGCACACACCTCTCTAGTGAGATCAGTCTTAGATCAGGATTGTGGAGTTTTTTCAAAATGTGCTGTATGTTTTCATATGGTCCTTTGTGTCGCATATTTTCCAGCAATTCAGGGAGATGTAAGAAATAGCTTTTACACAATAGGCAAAGAAGTAGAAGGATTATTTCAATAGTCTTGCAACTTTGGGGTATTTCATCTTCTTCAAAAGGCGAGGGGAAAAAAAAAACCTGTCCTTGTGAGCAAATGATTAGAAGAAGACTGGGAATACAATAATTACCCCAAATGGAAACCCAGACCTCAGTCAAACAATACAGCTTTTGTAAACTGGCTCTGTCTGTAAAAAAATCTAGGAAATCTCATAACTAGAACTGTCGAAATCCTTTTCTTATGCAACAATATGTAAAAGACTCCTGAGAAATGAGGAGTAAATATGGAAATGCTATAAAATAGCATGATAATGGACTTGGCTCTGAGCATCGGAGACTGCCTTGGCAGTACTGGCATGGATTCCTTCAACCACAAACTATTTTCTCATCTTAAAGAATTTGGGACAAATTACATTTTGTGATATTCCACCAATAAACAAGAACATGAAGACAAATAAACTGGGACTCGTCATAATCCACCTTGATCGTTGTGGAATTTGAGGGGAGCAAAGCAATCGGGAGAGAGACAGAGTACGGTTTTGAATGAATGTCCTTTATGAGAGAGCAGAGAGATCGTTTATATCCTTCACATTTTATACTTTTGCCTCTAGGAAAGAAAGGGCCAGCAGAGCTCCTTCTATCATTCACTCATAATGATCGCATTCAATCTAGTGATTCACAGTGAATCATGTAATAAGGTTTCCATTTTGTGCATGGGGAGAAGAAGGAGGGGTGGTTAAACTTTGCTTAGTTCGCATTCAAGCCGGCCTCCTCTTTCACTTGAACTGCTTTACGGGTTTAGGACATTCTTTTTTAATTTTATCTTTAATTTTTCTTCCCATCGGTTATCCCCCAACAGTAAAACTCCCTGAAAGGAGCGCTGACAGGCAAATTGTAGAGTTAATAATTTATCTTCGGCAGCGATTCGTTCGAGCACGGCTCTACTTTCGCGGCCTCTCGGGGCCGGACCGCGTCGCTCCGGGCAGAGATCCGGGCAGCGCCCGGCCCGCGCAGCGCCCGGGGCACGGAGCGGCCGCGGAGGGGCGAAGGGGAGCGGGGGAACCGGGGGAGCGGGGGAACCGGGGCGGCCGGGGAACCGGGGAGCGGGGCAGCGCGGCGGGGCAGCGAAGGGGATTGCAGCGGCTCCGGCAAACGGGCACAAGTTGTTGTTCTGCGTTTCGGCCTAAACCCGCACCCACAGCCGCCGCCCCCGGGCACGGGGGCACAGCCCGCTCTGCGCACCCCACTTGTGGTTTTGGGTCACACAGGGGGTTCCGGCCCGGGGGCCGTGCTCCCCTCGAGGTGTTGCTGCAGAGCCCACTCTCACACGGGCAGGCTCACACGCAGAACAGCCGGTTCGTGCTTAACGCAATGCTCTCGGTGCTCTCGGGACCTTGCTATCTGCAAGCGCTTCAGGTAAACGCCGAGGTGAGGGCAGGGTAAAGCTCTAGGGGCTGGGAAGAGGCGCTGACTCGGCAGGGATGTCTGCACTGGGGTTGGGAGCCGCGCATCCATCAGTGCGCCCCATCAGCGGCTGCTCCTGCAGAACTCCGTGAGACATAGAAGGAATCACCCCAAAAGCAAGTCACCGAGTGGGGAAAGGCTCGGAGAGCACAGGCATCCCGGAGCCAGGAGGCGAGGTGAGGCAGGTCGGTGCTGGCGGGCAGGGGCAGAAGTGATGCCACACAGTTCCGGCCCCAAACTCTCCTGGAGGAGCAGTGCTCTTCTCCAGCAGACCCGACACCTTTGCAAGAGCTTTAAAAATATATATTAAATTAAATAAGGGTGTTGTCACTGAAGGGAAACCGATGCCTTAGCCATGGGGCTTTCACCAAGGCAGCCAAGTTCCCTTTTGGGCAGAGCAGAGTCTCGAAGTCTGCTTGACATCTTGAAGCTTAAATAACCGTAAGGCATTGTTACTCCCTGGCAGCAAAGTGCCTCGTTACGCCTGATTGAGCTAATTGCTTTGAAATAGGATATATTATCTATAATTATAGAGATCTTGGAGGAGACGGCCAGCCTTTTCTTTCATCTTTTCCAAGTGCATCATAATGTCGCGATCAAATTAATTTAGGCCACTTGAAATAGTGCCTTCCTTTCAGCCCGGCTCCTCCGATCCTCAAAGAGCCGGGGACGCCTCGGCGACTGAAGTTTGGCCATCCAAACAGCTCCTGGTGACCTCCCGAGGACCAGTCCAGGTGCCTGAAGCCTCAAAAGTATTTTGGGCTATGTTTAATCTGGACAGAGAGGAGTAGGAAGAAAGAGAGAGAGGAAAATAAAAGGAAAATAAAGAAGGGGGGAGGAAAGACAGAAAGTAAAGAACTGATGGTTTTCGCATTTTGCCGACACTCGGAAATCAGCGACGAAATCAGGGAGGTCTTTGAGCACTTGAAGGGTTTTGAGGGCTTGTAAAGCCCGCGGGACATTTTTAGCACTTGCGACAGTTCTGGCTCTTTGCCCCCAGGGCTGAATCTCGCAGAGATGAAGCAAAGCTGCTGAAGAGAGCGCAGGGAGCGCGCAGGGAGCGCGCAGGCGGCGCCCGGCGCAGCAGAAGTGCCCCGGAGCTGCCCAAAGCCGGCTCGTGTCCTGCGGGACTGTCTGGTCTCCCAAGAGCTGCTGTCTCGGGAGAAATAAAATAGAAACAAGGGAAACAACAACACCGCTCTCCTTTCTGAGTTCTGCCTTTAAGTCAAAGATAACGTTTACAAAAGGCAGACAATGCCCTGAATTGGCTTAGCGTTGCCTCCTGTCCTTTCTCCCCATCCCCCACGAACTCCTCCCAGCCCTTGTTGTATTCCCACCGAAATAAAATGCTATGGGTAATGGCTTTGCCTAGCACATTCATTATATTGAAACGGGACTGTTTAGGATGCTAATTGCCCAATATTGTTATCTAGCACAACCGCCTTTAGGGAAACGCCACGGCTCCCAATAAAAACACCGGACTGGAACAAGCACCAATAAAGTCACTATTTCCCTCTGCCCTTTCTCTTCGATTTTCCTTGCAGCCCAAGGCGGAACATAAGAGAGGCACCTAAAAGCAAACCAGATTATCAACAACACGAAACAGGTACTAAAAAAGTTCCTAAAATCCAGTGGTGTTTTGGTAATCCAAAGCGCACTAAGCAAGAGAGGAAGAGTTTGGAAACTAAAAAATTCCCGCTGAACACAGAAATCAATCTTGGGAGAGATTTCGTTTTGCAAATTTATTTTCTCCATTCCTAACTTAAAATTTGTCGATTTCATTAAGAAAGAAGGGAAAGAAAAAATGAGCAAGAAACTTCACTGGCATCTCGTTTTCAGCCCAACAGATGAAAAGCCAGCATATGAATTAGAATCAAGTCCTTGCTATGGTGATTGTTACAGTGATTGAAATACCAGCGAGTATGACAGAAATGTAAACACAAAGCGCTCATTGCTGGGAGATAAATAAAGAGCTAATTATCTCATTCTGTCAACTCTAAATGAGCGCGGGATCGCGCTCCCGGTGTGGGACGCACACGCATCTCTTCAAACCTCAGCAATACCCCAATGTTCAAACCATTGTGCAAAAGAAAAATGAGGAGGGGGAAAAAAGCCAGCAACTCTAATTTTCATTTTCATATTTCCATCAAACAAGGAGTTATTTGCAGGGGCTGCCCAGGGGCTGCCTGGAGGTCTAATAAACACATCACTTATTTTGCATGGTTAAGTTTGGAGTCAGGGGAAAAAAAATTAAAAACCCAAACAAAACAAGATCCTACCTGTAGGATCGGGTGGAGGGGACACCGTGACACTGTGAAACACATACATCGAGACATGTGCGTGTTTTCGTAATCGGGGGTGGGGTGCTGGGTGCATCTCCGTGCCGAGTGCATCTTCGTGCCGAGTACCGGGCTTTGGGAAAATGTCGTGTGATTGGTAGAGCAAACTAATTTTGTCAGGCTGAATGTGCCGATGTCCCAGGGCTAAGGCGCCTTGCTCCCTTGATGCGGGTTAACGTCCTCAATAGTCCCCCTCCAGCTGAAGCCTTTGATCAGACCGCTGCTGGCGCCTAAAAACAACATCACTTGTCTGCCTATTAGAGGCACTGACTAATCGTGACAGATTGTTTATTCTCGCAATTAGCAATGCAGCCGCTTCTCCGAGCACCCCGCACCCCCTCTGCTCGACGCGGCTCGACCCGGCCCCCGGCCCGATGGGGCGCGGCGAAGGCTGCGGGCAGCGGCACCGGGACCGGCAGCGGCACCGGCGGGGCGCGGAGCCGGCCTGAGCCGGGCCGGGCTGGGCGCCGGCACCGCTGCTCCTGCTCGCAGGAACGCTCAGGGGGCTGCAAGGAGCGGGAGGGCAGCTGGATGGACCAATGCGAGCTATATGTCGGTGCAAAATGCGTTCACCTTCATGTACAGGAATCTGCGGGAGTAGCCCTCAAACCGCGCCCAGATGCCCTCCACGGATGAGAGGGCTCATCAGTGAACACAGCAGATGCGGGAGGTGGGTGTGATGTACGTGCAGGACACAGGAAACACCCCGCAAGGACATACGCTCACGAGCGTGTGAGATAAGTGTGTGTGGAGCTGCGCGCAGGACAATTCATTTCAATCAAATCCTTTTGCTTATCAGTTAATAAAATGTCTATTATATCAATTCATTTCATAATCTATATGTTCCTAATCTACCATCTTTATAGGGTCTAGTTAAAAGGAAAGGGAATTCGCTGTCCCTCCCCGTTTAGATAATTGCCCTTAAATGACTGCAAGAGGCTCTTGTGTTCCGAGGAGATTAGAGCCCTGCAGCTATCAATAAACTTTTCTCAGCGAGCGGCCAATCCCGTTATTAGAGAGCGGCTCCGTTTTACTGCACATCCGTCCTGGACGCGGGGATAAGGGATCGTAAAACGAATTTACAAAACAAAATAGCCAGGACTTTAAGGGCTCAGGGGCTTATGTGTTCCTTTTTACGTGCACGAACATTCTGTTATCTGCAGACACTCACACATCTATGCCATGAGAGGTGACTCAATTTATGTGGGTACGTATATGAACACGGATGTCCACAGTCACATCGAACATACAGCAGGGCCGGCGTTCTTTTAAAAACCAAACCAACAACAAAAACAAAAGCAAAAACAAAACCAAAAAAGCCAAAACCACAAACGAAACAAAAAAGTCCTCAAACAAGAAAACGACTACAGGCAGGGACTCCTTCCCTTTGAGAGGTCACACTCGGGACAGCCCGATATTTGCTAATTTTGCACAAGAGCGGGCGCGGGCTCGCTCTCTTGCTCTTTACGAACAGAAAGGCCGTCATTTTTTCCGACGTTAATACATTTTTCCCCCGAGTTTTGAGCCTTCCCGTCTCCACAGCGGAGCCTTGCGCCGGCTCCCCGGCCTTCTTCTGCCCCGCCTGAGATGAGAGCTGAGGCGTGGAGAGGGGCCGGGGGATGTGGAGCGGGACCGCAGATGCGGAGCGGGGCGGGGGATGCGGAGCGGCACAGGAGAGGGGAGAAGGGCAGGGGGATGCGGAGCGGGACAGGAGATGCGGAGAGGGACCGCGGATGCGAGCGGGGCGGGGCGGGGCGGGGCGGGGCGGGGGATGCGGGAAGCTCCGACGGCAATCCCGGCCCCGCCTCCCCGCGCGCCGCCTGGGCCGCAGCCAATGGGGCTGCGCGGCCCCGCCCCCCGCGCGCCGGTTGGGCGGGGCCGCCCGCGCGCCGCTTTATGAGGCGGCGCCGCCGGCGCGGGGCCGGAGCGCGCTGACGGCTGCCCGCGCCTTCCGCGCCCCGGCCCCATGAGCGGCGGCGCTCCTCGCTCCCGCCCGGCGCTGCGGTGGCGACGGCCGAACGCCCCTGCATGGCCCCGGCTGTGGATATGAGCGCCGCGCCCACCGGGGTCCGCAGCGACGAGCTGCCCGCGTCCGCCTTCAGCAGTCCCGGCGGCGGCGCGCTCCCCGTCGCGGCGGCGATGGGCGGGGAGGAGGAAAGCGACAAGCCTAAGGTCTCCCCATCCCTGCTGCCGTTCAGCGTGGAGGCGCTCATGGCCGACCACAGGAAGCCGGGAGGCAGGGACGGGCCCGAGGGCGCCGGGGCCCCGCCGGGCGCTGGGGCGGCCGCCCGCGCCAGCCTCAGCCCGCGGCTGGGCGCGCTGTCGGCAGAGGCGCCGCCGTCCCCGCTGCCCCTCGGCGGGCACTTCTCCGTCGGGGGGCTGGTCAAGCTGCCCGAAGACACGCTCGTCAAGGCGGAAAGCCCCGAGAAGCAGGAGCGGAGCCCCTGGATGCAAACCCCGCGGTTCTCGCCGCCTCCCCCGAGTAAGTAGTGGTCCGGGAGCAGGGGGTGGGAGCTCTCGGGGCCGGCCGGGCGGACCGAGGGCGAGGCTGAGCGGGTGGCCGGGGCTTTCCTGTCGCTTTCGCCCCGCCGACCTCTCCTGATGTATTTTTCCGTGCGTTTCGCACTTTTCTGGGCCGGTTCGATCCGTCCAAAATACTGGACGGATTCGAGAGTGTGCGGAGGATGGCTGCGAACGCAGAGGAGGAGCGGCTGTGCCAGGGTGAGATCTTGTGCCAAATGTTGATTGGGGCGGGGGGAAAGAAAAAACGACACGGACTGTCTGTTAATTTAACCTGAGGCTCGAACTAGCTACGGAAATTTTAACTCAACAGCACTGAGGCTTTCTCAGAAAGTGGCTTAAGTAATTCCGTAAGGATCAGCACATACCGGTTTCCTAGAAGCGGGAGCTTTGTGGGCTTCAGCCCCACCGGCTGCTGTCCTAAATGGTGCATCTCCAAAGCCCGAAGAGCCGCAATCAGTGATGTTTTTCTGTTTTAATGCAAAGTGTTCTAAATTAATCCAAATAACCGCGTGAGAGCCGAGATCAGAGAAGCCCGTTAATTTCCAGTGGCTGCACTGGGCCTGTCTGGGCAGCACGGGCTGGCTGCCCTCGGCCTGGCCGCGATCCCTTCTTGCCAGGGATCCCCTGGAAAGGGATGACCTTGGCCTGAAGCTCTCCAAGTGTTTGAGGTGCCCTTAGCAAAGCTACAAACAGGACTGCTTTCTCTGTCCCTTGGAGAAAGGCAGATTTCCCGACAGGACTTGTGTAGAGTGAAGCAGCAGTTTAATTTATTTAAATTGCAAAGTAAAATTTGCTGTTGCTAAGTAAACCCGGGACAGATGGATGTTGAAGACCCTTAGAAATCTTAAATAAGAGGAGAGGAGCAGATCGGTGAAGAGTGGTAGATAGAGCATGAGTGTCAATTCAGACCTCGTAATTAATTGCATACTTAATCTGGTTCCCAGGGGCCTAATGAAGAGGGTGTGAGATTGAGAAGCCAGCCCGTTTTGTTTATTTTTTTTTCCTGTAATCCAATAAAAAGGCCAAGGCTTTTTTTTTTTTCTTCTTTTTGGAGGGTCGTTCCTTTTTGTCTCTTCTGCATGGGCCAGGGTAGCCGTGAAGGCAGGAGATGCAGGGTTTGTGGGTGTCTGATTCCTGCCTGTTGCCGGGTTCTTCTCAATGGGGAGTCAGAGCTTCCTGCTCTGTGCATTGCTCTCTTTTTTTGGAATGGGAGATGGCAATTCTAAGTGTTCCTCGGGCAACCCTTATGGTTTTGGGGCAGCTTGTTTCAAGTGGGAACCTACTTCCCCCTTTCTCCACCTCAGCTGTGCAGGGTGAGGGCTCCGCGGGCTGTGTGGTTTTTGGGCAATACTAACCAAGGTGTCTCTCTTTCCCCCTCTTCCCCGGCCGCTCCCGGGCACAGGGCGGCTGAGCCCCCCCGCCTGCACCCTGCGCAAGCACAAGACAAACAGGAAGCCCCGGACGCCCTTCACCACGGCGCAGCTGCTGGCCCTCGAGAGGAAGTTTCGGCAGAAGCAGTACCTGTCCATCGCCGAGCGGGCCGAGTTCTCCAGCTCGCTCAGCCTCACCGAGACCCAGGTGAAGATCTGGTTCCAGAACCGCCGCGCCAAGGCCAAGAGGCTCCAGGAGGCCGAGCTGGAGAAGCTGAAGATGGCAGCCAAGCCCATGCTCCCGCCTGCTGCTTTCGGCATCTCCTTCCCACTGGGTGGCCCGGCCGTGGCCGGCGCTTCCCTGTACGGTGCCTCCAGCCCTTTTCAGCGGGCAGGGCTGCCCGTGGCTCCTGTGGGACTGTACACAGCACATGTGGGATACAGCATGTACCACCTCACATAGAGCCTGAGCTGAGCCCGGCCCAGCGCTGCTGGCTCTCTGCTCCCACTGGCTCTACACACACTCCCTCCCTGCTCCTACGGCTCTTCTCTGTGGACTTCCCCATGGACCCTAAAATTCCTCCAGTCTGACTCTGCTGGACTTGTCTGCTTCCCCCTCTGATGCTGAGCCCCTATCCCAGCACTGTTCTGATCTCCTCAGGAGTCCTGGGGAGCTGGCAGAAACCTGAGGCATTGCTCCAGCTTTTTCCAGGTGCAGGGTGATGATGGGCCAACTGTGTCCTGTTCTCTGGGTCTAGCTGGCAGCCTGCAAAGAGCCCTCTGCCACGGGGGAAGGAACTGTGGAAGAGATGGAAAAAGGGGACTGAAAGACAGGACATTGATCTTATTTTCTGCAAGGTGAGGTCAAGAGGCAGAAGTGTAAAACAGCCTTGCTCATGTAACAGCACTGTCTGTTACCTTCTTTGCTCCTCTACCAGCTCCTTTGGAAGGGGCTCTGTGTACTATGTAATATACTGTATATTTGAAATTTTATTATCATTTATATTATAGCTATATTTGTTAAATAAATTAATTTTAAGCTACTGTTTGATGTAATTTGTTTGCTTGCTCTTTGCCCTCGCGGGGATGATAGAAGAGGAGACTGAATTTGTGTGTCGGGGACAAGAGAGGGACTGGCTATAGTAGCCGCTTTCCCTCGTCTCTTGGAGATTTCAGCCTTGGTGGGTGAGACAGCAGCTGTGTTTCCAACTTTTTGTATCCAGGAGCTGCCCTGTCCTCACAGCTATTTGAGGTTTTTCTCCTTTTCCCCCACTGCTTCTTGCCAGCAGTTCCCATCGCATCCCTGCCCCGAAGGTGCATGTGATCGCTGCCACTTCCTCCAGCGGTGCCGGGATCGGCCGTCTTTCCTTAGCCCTAGGAAAGAGAAGAGTTGCTCCTCTCTCTGGTCCCTGTGTCTGGGAGGGTCCCGGCCGTAGGTCCCGCTGGCTGTGAAGACTGGGGAGGGCTTGACATGCCCCACTCCTCAGTGCCAAGCCTAGCGGAGATAAAGGGCTTTCCCCAGAGCTCCGTTGCCGGCAGATATTTCTCGGGAGAGCGGAGCACCGGGATTTGGGGCGGTGGGGAGGAGAGGCGACTGTCGCGGTGCGGCTGGTGCTGAAGGGGCTAAAGGACGCTAGTGGCGAGGCGGTGTCAGCACCGGAGCCGATGGGTCGGGGAGTTGGGGGTGTGGGGCCGGTGGTGATGGGTCTCACGGTCCGGACCGCTCGGCGCCGGGTCTCCTGCCCGCCCTCGGGCTTTCCAGCGCTCCGCCGTCCTTAGCGGCTGGCTCCGCTGGAAACCCGTCCCGGTCCACCACGGCCCCGAGGAAACCGCTGGCGACGGCCGAGAGCCCGCGGGGGAAATGGGCGGACACGCAGCCCCGGCTCCGGGCCCGCCGATCCCGCCGGCGCCGCCGCCTCGCCGCCTTCTCCGCCGGCTGCGCCCTGAGTGCCCTCCGTGCGCCGCTCCACCCGCTTTGGTTTGACGAATCCCTCGGGTAAGGGAGAGCGTTGGTTTCCCCTTTTTTTCTTTTTCCATTTTTTTTTTTTGTGCTTTATCTTTGTGCTGAGAAATTAGGACTCTATATTTTTCTTTCTGTCTTTCCCCCACCCCCCTCCCCGCTGCTTTCATTTCCAGCAATTTAAAACGTTAAGGTTGAAGCAAAGTTAGAAGGAAAATAATTGCTGTAATGAGGCTCGGCAATCTTCTGCAGGCACTGTGGCTCCAGCGAGACTGTAGCTGGGGGCGAGGCAGGACTTTTATCATCTCCTAAGTATCAATGATGCTTTCAATAAGTCAGCGAAACAACATACCTGAACACAGCCACTTTCTCCAGAGCTCGCTGCTCTACTCCCCCTTCTCGTCTCTCGCTCCGCTCTGGCCGCCCAGTCATTTTTTGAGCTGGAGAGAGTTTGGGGCTTTTGTGGTTGTTTGTTTTCTTTTCTTGCTCTTTTTTTTTTTTTTCCCCTGTACTTTTCCCCCACCCCTTTTCTTTTCCCATAATTTCTTTTCTCTGTGCAAATGACAGTGTCTGTGATCCTGACCCCCGCGCCCAACGCCGCGCCGGAGCGGGAAAACTCTGTGCCGACTTTTTCCCACGTTGTGTCTCTGGCAGAAAAAGGCTGGATATCTCCAGCTTATCTCTCTCTCTAACCTAGCCTCCGCGCGATTAGACTCCGGGTTTGTGGAGATCTAATCGCGCAGGAGGCCAGGTTTATCCTGGAAAGATGTCCTTAAAATCCGAGAGCGATTTTAAACTTCAAACAGCGAGGGCTACCTCGACCTGGCTCCCCGCAAGCACTGCTCCGCTTTGCCGGCACCTTTGGGCGCTGCGGCGCGGGACTCCGGGCAAAGCGGGACCCTTTCATCTCTCCGCTTTGTCTATAGATTTTTATTTTTTTTTTTTTTTTTTTTAACATTATGTTAACTCGGGGTGGATATTCGAAGCTCAGGATTCCTATTGAACATGTCTTTGCTTAAAAGTTTTCCCCCTGACCCTTGGGCTAAAGTCCTTGGTTGCTCAATTAAACCCAGATGAGAACAATTAATAACTAAGTAATGACAATAAGTTGGGAATCACACGGATGAACGCTCCATGTGAATAGGAAAAGCTCACACAAAAGAGCAAAAAGGATTTGTCGGCTCTTTTTAAGGGGGAATTGGCTTTTCTTTTTTCTTGCCTCTGGCTTACCAGCAAATAAAACTCACTTTTGTGTCTTTGTCGCCTTAAGGATCTCAGTGGGCAGTTGGAAGTGAGAATGGCTGTTTTCCTTTCAACTTGAGGGTGCTGGCGCCACGCAGCCCCAAGGATAGAGAGTAGCCAAAGCAAAGTTTCCTAATAACTCCCCTCTCCCCCGCCACCCCTCCCCAGCCACGCCGGTACCCCCCTCCCCTCCATGCATATCTCCACACGCACTCCTAGAGAGCCTCGGCAGACAGACGAGAGAAAGCAGAGGGGCCCCGAGCACATCCACGTACCGCCACGGACTCACAGCCCGGGCCGACTGCCGTGGGAAAGCGATAGCGCCCTGGTGCCACACTTTCCACGGGGCGTAGGAAATACAGCTCACAGTAGCCAGAGCACCGAGAGGAAGCAAACACGCGCAGAAACACATGCAGTATAAAAGAGAAGCTATTTTCTTACTCTTATTCCCACAAAGGAGGGGAACGGCTCCGTTACCCGTGCACAGGGGCAGCCCCCGGGCGCATCTTCCCGGCACCGGCTCCGTGCAATCCCGGGAGCCCCGGCTGGGAGCGCCGCGGGATCGCGCCCGGCTCCGGCTGTGGCACAAGGGCAGAGCGGCACACAGCGAGGGCTGAGAGCTTAAAAAGCAAGGAAAGGCTCTCCTTCAGCTTTAGCTGCAGAAAAGGTGACTACCGGGTAAACCTGCTGCGCAAATCGTTGGTTAAACGGTACATTTGTCATCTGCTCTGAATTTCCCATGGTTTGGGGGTTTCTTTCCGAATTCGCTCTTTCACTCGAAACACTAATCGGTGCCCCGTTGAACACTTTATCGAATGCTTTCCATAGTGCTCAAGCGAAGTGGCAGCTTGAAAGCTTGCTTTCTAAAGTTAGGGCAGGCTAAATTCAGCGAGTTGGGCGCAGCAGCAGCCTCCTGCTGCTCAGGATTGTGCCTGAGAACAGAACCTTAAGAAATCAGAGGCAAAAACAGGGAAGCTGCCTAACTTGCCCATTGTAAAGGCCGGGGCAAGGGGAGGGGGCTGAATGCTTCTCAGTAGTGCTTATGGGCTTAAATCCAGGCTCATCGTTTTGTGTGAATCTCCTGAGTCGCATCAGACCTTTTTCCTAAAATTCTGGGAAGTGAAAGGTCTGTTGAACAAACTGTCGGGACACCTTCAGGGAGGAAGTGGGATGCTTGGCACTAACTCCTTAGTACTGCCTCAATTTAGGTAAACAGCTGAACTCAGGTATTCTGTATGCAAAGTGAAAATACCAATCACCTGCTTATTAAAGACTCGGAGGTAATTGAATTGCTCTTCTTCTCTTTTAATAATACATTTGATTTTATATTAGACATGGAGGTGGCCAGATAGAGCAAAAAAAAAGCGGCTGCATAAGCAGTCTTGAGACCAGGACACTTCTCAGAGCAGTCATGGGGCTGTCCGAATCAAATCCAGCAGAGTGATGACTGGTGAGTAAGTCTCCCATTGCTTGGAATATAATATGCTGTGCCCAATGAGCTCCTGGACGCGATGAGGTAGTTCACTCACTCTCTGATTTTTCACAAAAAGTATGCTGATGTGACTGTAAGGGAGCCTGTGGCAGAAAGAGACAACTTTTTCCTGCCTTTCATAATTCTGGCCCCCACCATATATCAATATCTATTTATATCCATATCATCTATATCTTCTGTATTTACATCTACATCTATATCTAAATAATCTATACATATGTATCTATAGTAGAATATATATCTATTCTAACCCAAGGAGTATGTGGACCCCTGGAATTTTCTTTAACTAGCTTTTAACGCTCTCCACACCTTATGTGAAGCACAGTGGTGTCTGTCCCTGGCCTGAGCAATCTGTTCCACAGCGGGGAGCCTAAAAATGAGGCATTGCGATAATGGGCATTGCAACACAGCTCCTTGGGGCTGGCCCGAGGCCCCTTCTGCAACACGGACCCATTGTCTGTCTAGCTCTGTGGCAGGAGAAGCTGGAGGCAGAACCTGAAGCAACAGCTCTGACTCATTTAACTACGAGTTGTAAATTTTAACGTGCTGCACTGAGAGATGTGGCAGTGATTTGCTTACAGCAGTAAACCGATCGACATTAACTCTGCTCCATTGTACTTCTTCATCTCAGAGATCTTTTATCCCTCCAGGCTGGATCCGGTTCCCACCCTGCAGTGATTAAAGGGAAAGCGAGGAGGCAGCTACCTGGACCCAGTCCTTCTCGTGCGACCAGGAATGTGCAATAAACCCCCCGTGCAAAGCTCTTTTCATCTGGGGAAGCAGCGCGGCTGAGGATCCCACCGTGCTCGGAGCCGAGCTGCTCCCGGACCGGGAGCCCGGAACCGGCTCAGCCGAGCGCTCTGAGAGCGGCGGAGCCCTCGGCCCGAACCAGCTCTCACTCTGAGCGACACTGTGCCTTTGTCACAGCTTAGAAGGGAAACAAATCTCTTGCGTATGTCCTACAGCCTGCAAAGCTATCCACTTCAATAGCATAGGCCTTGCCCGTGAGCCGTGAGACAAACTTTGGGGAGACAGTTTTGTAGGAGCAATGTTGAAAATCTGAGATTGATTCTATGTCTACCGTTCATTCTCATCGAAGCTGGGCAGATAACGTGGTAGTGGGGTCACAGTGATTAGCTCCGCACAGACCTGAGGCTCAGGCACACAGGCACAAATAATTGCAGCCCAAACGAAATATTCATTTCAGCCTAATTGAGCAATGCCTTTGTTGTGTTTTGTAT
Organism: Erithacus rubecula; assembly: GCF_903797595.1. NCBI lineage: Eukaryota > Metazoa > Chordata > Aves > Passeriformes > Muscicapidae > Erithacus > Erithacus rubecula. The sequence goes on along the minus strand of NC_136687.1, from coordinate 11,278,411 downwards.
TAGGAATACAGCAGCAGGCAGGGTGGGTGTACGTGGTGTATATTGGAGAAAGAGGTACCGTGTAAAAACAAACATATTCAAGACCTTCTGACCACCACTGTTGCTGCCCTTGTAAGGGTACAAAGAGAAAGAGCACTCAGGTGAGTGCTCTTTATTTAGAGCTTTTGCTATAATTCAGTCTCCTCTTGTATGTCAGAGAGGAAGGAAGTGGCAGCATGAGGGAAAGAGATCTGGCAGCAAAGGATGGCAAAAATATGTTAGCTGGAAAATTGTGAGTGGTATGGGGAAGTCTCAGGAATGGAGGAAGAGAATTATTTCCAAAAGACAGACAAGCTGGAGGGAAGGAGCAACCTTCTTTTGATGCAGTGTTTTGTGTGCATTGGACATTATTATGCAAATATCAGCTAACACAAATACCAAAGTAAGGATGCTTTAAAAGTCAAGGGGTGATTGACTTACATTACATTGCATTTAGATGTAAGCCAATGGCCCTGTTCCCATTTGCATCAGCGAGGGAGTCGAGGCTCTGAGACTTGCGTTATGGCAAGCTTGTGTGCATTAGTCCTGGGGAGCATCTGCTCCTCTCACTGGACTCACTAAAAGCCATAAATGCTTTTCTAAACCTTGTAATGAGTTTTGGACTTACTGTGAAAACCGAGTCTGTGGTATACCACAAGAAGAGACAGTGGGATGTTGTAGATGTTGTCAGTCTGACCAAAAATTTTTCTTTCTGTGACATTGTCAATCTTCTCTTTTGTAAGAGGCTACATAAATAATACACACTAAATTTTATTTATAAAACAAAATACAGGGTTGCAAAACACAATACATATGGCGTGGGACTGGAATATGCATAGAAATATGATTCAATTGTTTTCAAAATAGTTTTGCACTTTAAGCATTAATTGCTTCGAATTCAGACTGCAGGCACCCACTGAATATGTAGACTGTATGTTATTGAACAGAGATGTTCTCTGTTACCTCTTATCAGGGAATTCAAACTCGAGTACCCTGTGAGATGCCCATCAGCCGAGAGCCTACAGTGTCAGAAAGCAGCATGATGTCTCTACAACAGTGATTATATCAGATACCACAGGTATCAATATAGATAAGAACCCAAATGTGCACTTTCTTTAGTGATGAGCACAGCCACAGCTCAAGTGTTAACTATGTGTACTAAATCTCCATTCAGAAATCTTAGTCATGAGTTTCTAACTCAGATTTTTAATTAAGAGATTACTCGAAGGAGGATTGGCAGTAAAAAGATTCTTCAAGAGTAGTTTCTTTAAAAGGTCATAACTTTAACTACATTTCTCTCGGGTGTGATACCTGAATTAGGACGAACTTAATGGCCTTAATAGCTCAGACAGATCTTCAGACGGTTCTCCCTTTAATTCAAGACCCGTGCAGGCATGTTCATTTTCCCTCTAAATAACTGCGAATTTCAAGTACATACTCAAATTATTCCATCTCAAAACACCTGGTAAAAAGTTGCTCAGGATGTATTATAAAATGAGAAAGCTGAGATGGACATGTAATCCTAAATTATTCTTACTCTCTAAAACATCAGGCTGAATTTCTCCAAATGCGATTTTTTCCCTTCCTCAAAGATGGCTTTAATACTGGCCAAGTTTGAAGTTGCTAACGACATTTATTTCCAAGCTATGTATGCATGAGAATTTCACTTTGCAAAATTGGAGACTGTGATCTTTTTCAAGCTTGCATAATGTTTAACATGACTGAATCAATTTTCAAAACAAAGAAACACGAAAGCATTGAAAAATGCCCAGAACAAGAATGGGCATTTCCATTCCCTAAGGAATTTGTTTGGAAAAAAAATATAGAGTTGTTGGAATTAGAATCTAAGTTTATCTTAAGTTTGCTGGAAGGGAAAGTTATATTATACGAGACAATTAACCATTGGTTTCAGACTGATCCAAAGCCCAATAAAGTCAGTGGCGTCTTTCCACGGGCTAACTGAGAGGCTTTGGGGCTGACTCATGCACTGCAGAGCTCCTCAGAAGATAATAGTTCTGCACTGCTTATGTGAAAGTTAAATATAGCCCAATGTTTGTAAGCGTGTGTATGTATTAATTTAAATCCCTGGTTTAGATTGGGTTACAGTTTCCATTTAATGCGTATGCATGTGTTTGTGTTTGTATGCATGCACATGTGAAGGCAGACATCTGTGGATGTGTAAGCACACACATAGGCTGGTGCCATAGAGATGATTGAATCAAGAATATGTACATGATGGCAAATATCAGCCTTTGCTACGGCAGATATCACCGCTGCCGTACATATACTTTGACAGATCTCAACATATGCTTTCAAAACCAGCAGCATCTGTTTACATTGACCTGCAATAAAAACTGAAGGAGGCATCAGTTAGTATTAGAATTTTATCTTTCCAATGTCCAGAAACAGTTTCTGTGCCTTTGATGTGAGCTGTCAAGCACTACTGGAAAATTGCATCTCTCTGATTACTGCATTCAGAGCAGAGGAAAGGACATGACTGCCTTGCAGCATTTGTCAGCGGGGACCCTGCAGGGGCTTGCTTTTGGATACTGATAAGCAAAGATAGCTCACATTCGTAGAACAGTAAAGCAATTATTGCGTAAAGGGGGGAAAAACCCACAAGGAGCACTATTCTGGATGATCCAGTAGAAGCTTTTCTCTGCTGCAGGTATGATTAACCCTTAGTTTTAGTGGCTGCTCCCTTCAGATGAAACTTCCTTCATCCTGCCTGGGTGCTTAGCCTGAATATAAACACAGTGGCAGCAGCAGCACTGATTATTCAGGTATGTGCACGTTCAGGCCTGTAACGAGCATCTGATTACCTGTGAAGTGGTTGTATTGTGCCCGAAGATGTGGCTTCATATTTTGAGGCTTTTAGAGGTGGTATTAGCTTATCTGCTCCTCATTATCCTTATTCCCCGTTTCTTTCATTGCCCACAGTCCCATTCCCCTTGGCTATGTGTCACAAAACATTTCATGGCATTTTTAAGCCTGCATCAGTTGCTTGATGAGATTTAGAGCTACGATCTTGGCTAATGGTTGCACTGGCAAAAAGGGAGTGGCAAGGGAGAAGTGGTTAGAAAGTCATAGCACATTGAATTCTGTAAGGTGACAACGACACCAAGGAAATCGTGGCACTTGCACCATCACAAAACTGAGTGTCGACATGAAGAGGATATTTTATTTTAAATTCTAATTGCAAATGAGGAAGAAGGGCTCGTTAAGGCTTGCTTGTGTTCTTTTCCTCCTGTGTAAACAGAAAGGAAGCATTTGAATAGTTTAGATATTATATATCTGAACAAAAGACCCAGTCACCAGCTGTGTGCATCCCGAGCATGCACCAGGAAGAAAGGCTGGCAAAGTAACTGCACATTTTATAGCATTGCTACCATACTGTGGCAGCATCCAGACAGGACTTTCAGAAGATGTGCAGGATGTAAGACAGCCAAGCTCAGCCAGAGAGGAGAGCAAACTCAGAGAAATAAGAATGGAAAAAAAAAGCAAAGCAAAGGAAAAATAGGCGGCTAGCATGCAGTGGACAAGAAGTGAATGTCTGGTGTGTAAACAGAGCAAACACAACCTCCTCCGTGTAGGGATTGCCAAACTACAGCTGGGGGTGGGGAGGTGAACAGATAGAAATGCACCTCTAAAGATGCATTTCAGAGTGAAGAGCAGCAAGAGCACTGCAGAAGACATTGGGTGCATTGTATTGTGGTTGGCAGCAGCATTTATTTCATAGGGGCAAACTAAGTGCAGGAACATAAACATTTGCAAGCCATCTATTTTACTGGCAATTCATAAGGAGAGCTTGCAGAGTGTTTAATGCTTCCACAGCCAGGCCCAGGGGGACTGAAGGTATTCACACACATTTTAATAAGGTGGACAGGCCAAAAAGGAAATTATCCAGTCTCTCCCAGTTGTGGGGTTTTGGCTTTGTGGGAGAGATGATGGCCATTTGGATTCTGCTTGTCCTGGAGCACAGGTAAGCTCCAGGTGCTTATATCTTGGAGAGCAACTTGGCATGGTTTCTGCTATCTAGAACCAGTTGGTTCTCCTGTGTTGGAAGGCACAGCTTCCTGAAGGCATAACACCACCTTCTAACAGCCAGAAACTCAGCAGCTACAGGACTCTCTGTCTAAAGGAAGTTCAGCTCACAGTGAGGGTGTGAAGACACTCAACCTGCACTCCACTGCTGGGAAGTGCTGAATTCCACATCAGACAGCTCAGTCAGCATCACTCTCTTAAAAATGTACAGCTGGAACAGAACCCAGCAGCCTAGCTCAGAGCAAGCAGGGTTCTCCTCCACAAAGAGCTCAAAGCCAACACACCCATCTCCCAGGGCAGCAGCCCCTTCCCCCCTGGAGCCCCCCTCCTCCCATGGGAGCCTTGTCCTGTGCAGCACACAGGGCACAGCCAAGGGGTTCTCAGGAGCAACAAGGAACACAAGAGACCTGGCTCAGCTTTAATGATCTGGCTAGCAATAGTTACCCGATAGAAAATGCATAGGCAATTTCTGTGTCAGGGTCCAAAGTGTGGCAAAAGATTTTTATAATCTTTAGAGATGCCTGCTTTCACTTAAAGACCACATTGAGCATCTGTAAAGCATCTGCCCTAGGTGCTCTAAAACATATCAAGAGACCAAAATAATTTCTCTTTAGACAACACCTCCATTCATTCAGTGTCCAAAGATGGTAGTAGAGAACAACCTTTTTTTTTTTTTTTTTTTTTGGTTTGCATATTTCCTGTGTATACTTATTGCATCTATGAAACACCTAAATTAGAGAGATAGTCAGACATGAAGAGAGTGGCCCTGTGTTCCCTTCACTTCTCCATTTCATTCCACCTCTCAATTTATTATCCATCAATTATGGGTGGGTCCTGAGTATCTTCAAACCCATAATTGTGTTCGTGCACTTATTGTAGAATACATAGTTGTTAGAACATTCAATAGCATGTAATTGCTTTTTACTATGTATTCATTTGCCTTTTCTTTTAGATGGGAATTCACAGAAGTGTTATACTTGGCTCCAGTCCTGCAAACAGTTGTGCCCACAAATAACTTTACCCGTACTAGGAGCTCCATGGATCACAGCTTCTCTCTCACCCACTGAATTATGTAAAGTTACTCATGCAGTTAAATTACTCATAAGCATATGTGTTTGCTGGATCAGTGCTTCTCCATGTAAGATTGATCTCTATAATTAAGACACCTATACATTTCTTTTTAGATAAAGGAATTAAATCCTTTGAAAGTGGCAATAAACTTTGAAGCTGCACTTAGTACAATAAAATGCATCTTGGTTTATTAATTAGTATCTGTTTTTTTTTTTTAATTTGACACTCTAAACCCAAAATTACTTGACATACTACCAAACCATTTTATAAAATAATATATTTAATACTTAATAATTGTATACTGTGGAGCAACTTGATAGGGTTTCTTTAAACAGCATAACAAGGTAAGAACATTTTCTTAAATGCTGTGTCAACAGAAGCTGATGTTTTATGTTGCCTGTTAGCCTACACACAAATAGCTCAGGCTTCCTTTGCCAACTGGGCATCTTGCTAAGTACCTTTGAATGTAGATGAATGTAAAAATGAATGATCAGCCTTGGATCTGAAGACCCTCTAGGCTTAAAAGTGCTGCTTTAAAGTAATTTTCTATTTTCCTTTTCACTAAAATCTTCTGTAACTCTCTGAATGGAATGCTAGTTCAAGCACCTGTAAAAACCTGTGACTGACACATAATTTGTTTTCTGGAAGGGAACAGCTTACCTTTTCAAAAGAGAAGCAGATCATTTTGTTTGAACCTCTACACCATCTTCCTTTCAGGCATGAAATTGCAAGGTGAATATTTCTACATACTTCTAGCTATCAGAAGGACTGGAAGTGGGAATATCCAAACTGTGGAGATTTCCTCTGCTGTGAATCAAATAGTTAAGCATCCTCACAAGGTATTTTACTGTGAATCACAGCTGAGCTCCAGAGGACAGTTCTCAGTGATCTACCCACTAATGACCTGTGAGTTCACTCTCATCTCTCCCGATCCTTGTCCTGATCCATGCTCTACCTTGCTCATCATACCATCTTTCTCATCTTGGGCTGGGTGTATCTGCTGGTTTGGTTTGGTTTGGTTCTCCTTGGGGAATTTTGCTGTCATAAGTGGCCATGGGCATCACCTGTTAAGTGCATGTCCCCATGGGCACCCAGCTCTGGTGAGGATACAGAGACCAGCCATGGCACTTCTGCCACCCTCTCCCTGATGACAGCTCAGGGGCACTTCTCTGCCTGTCTGACCAGCTCACCATGTCCCTGTGCTGTGTTGTGTGCACTATCCAAGGCTGCAGCTTTGACTAGAATGCGCCTCCTGTCCCTGACTTGTTGCCCATTTTCTCTCCAGTTTTTCTTACTCTTCTGCTGTCTGAATGCATCCACATGCAGGTGGTATTTGCATCTGCCAGGGTGCAATATGCATGTCACTGCAGCTCCAGGCTTGGCCATCTGCCTCCTGCACCCGCTTGTCCTGAACCAGGCACGTCTCTGTCCTAGAGCATCCCTTGCTGTGCCAGATCAGACCCCCTCAGCATGTCAACCTGGTAGTGCCTGCTCCCACCTCAGCCCCCTTTCCTTTCCTGATTCCTTAAAATACACTTCTGTTCCCAAAATGGACATCCCAGCTTGTTCTCCTTTGCTGACAGCTCTCTTGTTTCACCAGTGTCCCACACTCTCACACCTGACATGGATTTCACTGGGGTTGTTTGTGAACGAAGTGGCCTAGGAGCCCTGCAGGAAAATCAGATGGAAACAAATGTTCACAGCTTTCTAGAAATTGGTGTCAGCTCCCTGATACAGAGAGTTTTACAGCTCAATAAATCAGGCTGAAAATGTAACCAGAAGCCCTGTTAGCTTTCTGTTTCTTTTAGCACATCCGTTTCTTGTAAAATTCCGATTAGAGGGACTGGTCTCTGTAGAAATCATTCACTCCAAACCCAACAGGGCTATAAATCAAAGCACTACAAATCACCACAATTTGCAGATTTTGGGTTTCATCATTTTATTGCTTTAGAAGAAGTTATGTAAATGCTCTTGGAGAATATTGACCCCTGAATCCTCTGTAGTATCTGGGATGAGGAAGAAAATAATAGCATTTTCTGGAAACCAGGTATCTCATTCATACAGGTACTCCTACCCTATTTCTCTAAGGGATCAGTTCCACAGTGCTTTCTCATGTGAAGAATCTCACCAAAATTAGTGAGACTACTCTCATAACTTGGAGCTCAAGGAATAATGAATTTTTTTCTGTGCATCATCAGTGATGACTGGATGCATAATACCATTTATGACTCCACTGTCCCAGCCTGGGTTTGGCTGTACAAGATGATGATTGTCTGCTCCAGCGGGCAAAGATTTCATCACCTCCCAGTATGAATGACAAAACTGTTCCCAACAAATTTTGCCCTCCCAGTGACAGTAAATCCAATCTAGGCTTGCAAACTCCAGATATCTCTGAGTTGAGTCACACTGGTCTGCAATGCATCAGACCCCACAGTGACCACAGCTGTGATTTGGACAATCTGGAGAAGGGTTTTCAGACAAGGCTCAGTCATGACTCAGGTTCTGTGCAGTAATTTGAGGGGCTCCTCAAAGTGGAAATCCTGGAAGGATCTCTCACTTTTACCTGTCTGCTTTCAGGGGCTGAAGTCCAGGGGCTTCAGAAGAATCAGAGCTTTTCAATACAACAGATTTTTCTTCACCACCCAGTTCACCTTATTAATCACAAATGCTGGGAACTTCTGCAGATCCCAAAGATTGGGGAAAAAAAAGCATACAAGGAAAAATATCTTTGGTCAGAGAGTGCAAGCATGAAATTATTCCTTTAGATTTAGTATTGCAATAGCAATATGCAATTTATCAAGAATAAATTAAATTCCTGTGGAGTTTTAATTGTGCTGTTGTTATCTGAGAGCTACTCTAGGGAACAGATACCCACTGAACAAGTTTCTATACAGCACAAGATTCTATAGAGCACAGAAGAAATAAAATTATCCTTTCCCATGAAGGCTTATAAGTCTTTGCATTGCATTTGCCTAAACATTGGCAAGTTTAGGTTTCTCATTATTATATAACTTATACTATAAGGAGAACATTTTCAAAGGCCTAGAGAATTGAGAGGCATTTGATTCCTTGACACTCAATAGGATTCTTAATAGCTATTTCCCTGTGGCACCTTTGAAAGGGACTGCTCAGGCACCTAAGTGGCATGATCACATTTTTTAAAAGTTCATTTAAATATTGGATAATACTCATAGAAATGAGACGTGTATTTCAAAATCACTGATTTTGACACACTAAACTTTTTAATTCAGCCTAGTGCTTAAACAGATCCATCATTTTTATTACATAGCCTATAAAGCCAATTAAAGTAATTAAATGGAAATTGGAGAGTATTTTAAAGGCTGGTTTAAGATTCCTCTTTGAGCACTGGGGCTTAGTGTTACAGTAGGACACCATCTGCTGTCCAAGCAGGGTCCGACTCCGCTGCCTCAGCAGCCACATCTCAGTTATAAAAACAACTGCATTATCTTAATAAAGCTTTTGCTAACCAAATTCCCTGTCAGATTTGTGAGTCTGTGTTGTATTTTATTTAGGACAGATGTTTGAATTTGATCTTTGCCCCCCCTTATGTGGTGAAAATACACATAAGTGAGAATTTCTTCACAAAAATGATGTTTGCAGTAAAAATGTCGTGCAGATACTCAGAGTGTTGAGAAAGAAATGTAAAAGTAAATAAAAAATAATTCCTCAGATCTTGTATTTGTGAGTAAGTTGTGTGGCCATTACTGTACTGTACTGTAAGACCAGCAAGGCACAGCCAGCTGGGTGCAAGCTGTTTATCAGTGGCTGTACACTGAATGTGCCCTTCCCATTCCTGCCCAGGGGACATCCGAGGCCTTGCTGGCATTGCTGCCAATTGTTGTTAATTATAATGGAGATTTCCACACTGTGGTCACCTTACATCTGGAAACTGGGCTGAGACCATCGATTTGTTTTGCACAGGCCACTGAAGCATTGCCAAGTGACAAAATATTTGGGTTACTGTCAGCATGGAGAACTTTGAGGTGACCTTGCTGTGGGAAATTTCTTATTCCTTCACATGTGCCCTTGTAGTAAATATGTCTCAGGCTTTGAAGGTGGATTCTTAGGCCCAATTATACCTGTTGACAATCTATAAAAGTTGTTTCTTTGCTTACACAATCATATACCTTCATTTCTTCTCTACATTTCCTTCTATAAAGATGTAAATTTTCTTTAAAATTATTCCTGTTTTCCTTTGTTTTAGAATTGTTTTTCTGTACATGTTTCTCAAAATGCCAACATTTCTTTAGAAGAAAAAGCTGGGATAGGTATCCTGGAGATATCAGAGCAACTGGTTGCAGTTGGAGTCAGCACAGAAAAGCTATGACCAGGAATCAGAGCAAGAGCTGCAGGAAAATGTTGTTGGTATCACTGTATGTAGGCTAGGGGCCTCAACAGTGTCTGTAGGAGATCATATTCCTTTAATTCCTCTCTTAGGCCTACATAATTAGAGCTTTGGGTTGGCTGAAGTGACAAAGTTGGGAATAAAATTGCCTTTAATTCCTCAATTAAGCCCATGGGCAATTAGTGAATGATTTTTCTGCTGTTCTCTGGAGGGTCCTATATTTCTGTACTGCCTGTATAGCACCTCAGTTTGATGGTTCAGGTAGAGGGGGTGAATTTAGGTCTCAGTGAGACATAGACACATCTGAAACTTTAAGAAGTTACAGGAAATCAATATTTTCCCTCTTTTGGGAGTCATCCGGAGTAATTTTATATTTATAAAACACTCTTATGGAACAAAAGGCTTGGCCAATGTGCAAATCACCTCTTCTATTTTCACATCTGTCTCCAGAAAGAGTGGCATATAAAAAATGGGTCATGGAGCAGCAGTTTATCAGAACCAAGCATTGCCACTCCCAATCCCTTTAGCTGTTAGTCTGAAGCTATGGACCATTTACCACTCTTTCACTGACAACAAAAATAGAAGTTCTATAAATCAGATTAAGGCCAGTTCTGAAGCACAGAGTTCAATAAAATGACTGGATTCCTCTGATTTTTACTACTTGCTAAATTTCACCATTAAAATCATTTCTCCTAGTAGAGGGTTTCTTCCTGATGGGTTATCCTGTTGTATCTGTGTTGCATTAACAGGCTTGGGTGCAATAGGGCAATACATGAGCTTTCTGTGTAAGTAATTCACCATCTGCCTGCCCTTCCCAGTCCAGAATTGAGGAGATGGGTTCTGGAAGATGTCCTAGAAGCCTCAAACATGTCAAGTGTTCCTCTGTGGGGAAGGGTAAAATAAACCTTTACCCTGTCTGCTAAAATAAATGTTGAGCTTAAATATATTTGTTTAGCAGGCTTTTGGGGAAAAAATGTCTAATGGTAAAGACTGACAATAGACAAAAACAAATTACTAAGGAAATGTGCACTGTCCATAACCAGAAATTCCTCAAGGACAGGAAACAAGCATCTATCATGAGTTGATTTAAATTTTATCCTGCATTTGAAAGGGGGAGAGTGAACTAAATAACTGTTAAAGTTTCTTTTAATTTTTAGTGATCCATTCTCTCTGTGGTGACATTGTCCAAGAGAGTGGAAGAAGAGGAGGACACTGTGCAGAGGCTGCTCGTGCTTGTGCCTTTCCATGGGCCTCTCTCTTGAGTCTCCTTGTGTCTGCAGAGAGCTCCAGAGGGAGCACCAAGCTCAGGGCTTGTCATCACAGGAAAGCTCCACCAGTCATTGCTGTCCCATGGCTCCAGTGGAGCTGTGTGCTGCACTGCTGTCTGGGGAGAGCCTTGCTCTGTGATAAGAGTCAGTTTCTTTTGGCTTTTAATGCACTTAGATGATGTTGGAGTGCAGTGTTGTTCTGAACAGAGCTGGGGTTTGCTTGGGTCGAACAGCCACAGTGGGATTTTGGCTGCTGGCAATTTGCACTCTTTGCCATTTCACTCGTGGGTCAATGGCAGCTTTCAGCAAAGGGTCCTTCCTTCAGCCCTCAGCTCTCACAGATAACACCATCAATCCTGAACACAAAGAGCCTTCCACAGTACAGCAAAATAATGCAGATGAGGTCAGGTATGGGTTTGAGTTCCTTCCTCAGCCCCCTTGTCGTGTCCCTCTGCACACCCAGGCCATTTCAGGGCTATCCCACCCCAAAAGACCCTGAGACACCCCCAGCTCTCCTCTCCATCTCCAGGGGAGCACAGGGAGTGCTCACACCCTCTGGGATTTATGCCCCACTCTCTGATTCCTCTTGCCTCCATCCCACAGCTTCCCTTCTGTGTTCCCCAGCCTGCAGTTTATTCTGAAGATTTAACTGGAATTTCTGCTGGACACTCATTTCATATCAACCCTCTGAGCAGGGAGGAATTTTGTCCAAGTCAGGTGATGAATTCTAATGAATTCTGTCATTCTAGTGCTATGCAGCAAATGACCTCACTGCCATCAGTGTTAGCAGCAGCCCAGTTACCTTTCTTGCTGGTAAATCCCAGAGATAAGGGATATGAATGACACAAAAAGCAGGAGTGGCCATGGATTTTGAGCTCAGCAGGCATTGACCACACAGTGCCTGAGCACACAGCCAGGGCCCCCCACCTGGACTTGTTACCATCAACAAGCACATGCAAAGCTCAGAGCCCACGACCTCACTCTCCTCAGCATCCAGCACAGGTTATGTGAAATATTAAAATATGTAATTTTAAATGCATGCTTTTATTGCTTTATAACTAAGAAACCAGATCTTTTCCCACTGACTTTCTCTGCAGCTTTTCCCTGTTCTCATATCCCATGTGGCTCTTAAGTGAGCAAAGGCACCAGTATTAAAGTTTATAAGATATTTATATAAATCAGATGGTTGGTGAGTATTAAATCTGATTTTTCTCAATAACCCGAGGGGGAATATTAAAATATTAAGATTGTTTGAATTTTTAAAACACAATTGAGCTTTTGAATAGTTTAGTCCAAAGCCTCAGCTCTTGTACTTATATGTAAACTGGCTGAGGACAGACCCCTTGAAGTTTTAATCTTATTATTAACATCCAGTGAGACAAAAGGTGAACTTAGTGGAAAGCCTATTCTCAAAAATCACAAACAAACTAATAGGGAAAAATTTAATTTTAACTTCTGTTTCCATTATAAGATTTTCGTCCTGAGAAGGGCTCATATCTAGTTCTAAAAACTGATGTCATAATACAAAAATTGCCATCAAAACTGCCTCATGGCATTGATGGCTTAGGAACTGTCTTTATCTTTGCATTCATTAACTTCAATATAATTATGGGATTTCCCCATTTCAACAAACCTTCTTCTCAGACTCTTGATAAAGCACATTCTATGATTTCCTCCCAAGTACATTTTCTGTCTTTATCTGAGTGTGTTGTGAACCAACATTTAGCATTGTGGATCAGCACAGCCAAAGCCTCCTAGTTGTTTTTTTAATCCAAAATAGCAGTTTCTTTTGGGAGGACACGTTATTGCTTCTGACTTTTGCAAGGGTGTGCAGAAGACAGCTGGATGACAGGGAGCTGTGTAGGCAAAAGGAATGTTTGCTCTTTGCTTTAGGCTCTGATTAGGTCAATTCTTGTGACACAGTTATTCCCTCAAACCCACAATTACTGTTAAGCTGAGTTTTCTAGAAAAAAAAGGATTTTTTTGCATGCTGTCTGACCATCCCATTGCAGGAGTGAAGGGTGTTGGTGTATGTAAGCAAGTAAGACAAGTTACAAAAAGAATGTACTTCAATTCTATACTGCCGTTTTTTTCCATAGCTGAGAAATCAACCTCTGGCCCATATGTCCGTGCAGAGAAACACATATACTGCTGTGGGAAATGAATATTGGGATCAGAAGAAGCAGGAAACCATATACTGAGAAAAGTGACATTTTTGTTACAGTTGTATTTCTTGACCTTTGTGCTTCAGGCTTTATTTAATATTTAATTTTACAAAATGAAAACCAAACATAGTAAGGATGAATAAGAGTTGAGCTCTTTGCTTTTTTGAGCTGTTACTTAAATTAGTTCTTGTTATAGCTTTTAAGAACTTCTAAGAATGTTTTAGAAATTAAGAGAGCCAAAACAAGTAAACAAATACACTTAAAATCCATTCATTGCAATATTATTACTGATATTTTCAATATCTTGACTTTATGTTTTATGCTAGAACAGCTGCAGGACTTTTGGTGTAAAGAGTAATTCTTAGTCAAATGGCTGAACAGCTCACAAGAAGTGATTTGTCTTCCTAAGTAAGAGAATTTTAAAAATAACCTCAGAACACATGAAATAAGGATTAAATGCCATTATGACAAAAGACACACAAGCTACTGATAATCATCCTGTGTATATTTGCATTCCACATATTTACATGACAGACAGATCTAGACTTGCTTCAATTACCTTTTCAGTATATTTTTGAATACTGTTAATGCTATGAAAAATGCTATATATGTAAATTAGAAAAACCCTGTAAGTGAAAAGGGTATGTCCATCATCATTATTGTTGGCCCTTGTCAAAAATCCCATCTTGTTAAAGTAGATAAGTGATTTTTAAAATTAGAGGTGAAAGAAACCTAATAAATTGCTTTGTTCACCATGACAAACTGGGCGTGCTGCCATTATATTTTATCTAGAAGAAAATGTTAATTCACTGGTTCATAACAGGTACCCTTTTTCAGCCTGAAATAATATTTTTTCTCTAATACTTTTCATTTTTAGTAACACTGTTGAGATCACAGTCTGATTTGGTCACCTGAAAGGTGATAATATAATAATAATATTAATAATAATACCTAATACCACCCTTAATTATAATTATAAGTCTACCTAGATTACTTTTTGATCAAGATTCAGGTATTCATGGTGATGATAAGGAAGATCATGTACAGAAGTTATTTGGCTCCCAGAGGTCTGGATTTAAAACCAGGTTTGGCTATGGTTTCTCAGTGTGACTCTGAAGAGCTCATTGAATTTACCTGTTCTCTAGCTGGTTATGTGGAGTCTCTAATTCTTTACTCTGTAAAACCTGGTAAAGTCTGCTTCTTCATCCCCACGAGGATGACTCCTACAAAATTATTATCTGAGCACAAAAGGGTTCCTTTCCTAACCAAAGAAAGCAGGAGAGTTTGCTGATTTACAATATGGATCTCTACAGAGCTAAAACAGGAAATGAAATGTTGGGAATTACATGAATCATCTAGGTCGAATCTAATATTTTGTTTCTAACAGCCCAAGAAAAAAAAAAAAGAAACAATGATGTGTTTTATGCTCACAAAGATTTAGAATTCTTCAGAAGAAGTGATCCTATCAACACCATCTTTATATTTGTAAATAAACACATGTGTGAACACTTTCTGTGATGTTTTTTGATCTGTGCAGGACTTTGACCTGGTCATGATGAATGATGATTCATTCACCATCTCTTTGGCAAAGAGATTCTAATTTCAGCTGAAGTTCACAGAGTCATAGAATGGTTTGAGTTGGAAGAGACCTCCAAGATCATCTAGTCCCAGCCCCCCTGCCATGGGTAGGACACCTTCCACTCAGTCAGGTTGCTCAGGATCTCATCCAGCCTGGCCTTGAACTCTTCCTGATGGGGCTTCCACAGCATCTCTGGGCAACCTGTTCCAGTGCTTCACCATCCTTGAAGTGAAGGATTTCCTACCTGTGTGTGATAAAGAACATTAAGAAGTCAATGGCAACCTGTGTAATGGCTTCTTCACAAACTTTATTCCTATGCCACTAAGCATCAATCCAGCTGAATTGTTGTGCATTATCATGCATTAACTTACTGCTATCTTTCCAAGACAAAAGGCCGTCATAATGGGCACTACTACAGAGACAGACTATATAGGCATGAAAATACATGGGGATAATTAACCTATATGGGTGTTTTATCAGTTTTTACTGGTGCTACCAAAATCTGCAGAAACTATTTTAGACAAAGAAAGACTGAATAATTTTAGGCTTTTCTGAAATTTAGGGTGTGTTAATTTTCATTTATGTCAATGTGGCTCCTGGCTTCTCTTGAGTATTATATATTCAAGCTTGTCATCACTGTCAGAGTAAACAAGTGACCCAATTCAGCTTGGTCTTCACCTTTCACCCACGTAAAATTTCAAAAGGAGACTCATTGTTTTTGCATGTGTCGTAACCCTGTAATTATGAAGAAATTCAGTAGCAAATTACTTCCATGGCTTTTCCCCTCCATTCTCAGCAGTTGAAAGCATTCCTCCAAGAGACATTAAATAGTCTCAATTTCCCTGCTCTTCTAAGGATACCATACTAATGAAAATATACACTAAAGATTTTTTCTGAGAGAGAAAAACTGTTAAAGTCAGTGGAAGTGAATTGTTGATGATTAACAGTTACATTTTAATATGCATTCTTTTGATTTTTCAACACCTCATTAATGTTGGAAAGATACACACTGGGGAACATCTCATAACCTTGAAGAAGATCCTGCATGCACAAAAGGTGCCTAATCATCTATTGCAGTATTTTTTCTAGGTTCCTAGAAAATATACTGTAATCTCTGTCATAGTGTGGGGAAATAGTGGGGAAAAAACAGTTGACCAAATTACAGAATATGTCAACAAATGTCCTGTGAAATAAGTGGTGTGATAAAATGCTAGGAACTTCATGCCTGTCTCTACCATATTCTCTCAACCACCAAAATAAATCAACCTAAACTTTAATGTATAGGTTAGGAAATACTGTCACTGGTTATATGTATTGTTGCATGGCTGTTCTGGCAATATGTGTAGAAAGGCTGTGCTCCAGCCTCTCCAGCCACAACAGCTAAAACACGTAGTGGGCTCCTGTGATATTTGTTGTCTTTCTGAGCCTCAAGTAGCTGACTTGTGAATGCATAATCAGTATGACATTTTGGAAGGCTGCTTTTATTTTCAATATGTTTTCCTGTGCTTGCCAGTTCTGTAGATGAAAGACAACCTGACAGTGTTTTAAATAATGAGCTCTTTGATCAGAAAATATATGAAACAACCTTTTTCCCCTGACACATTTTTGGTGAATTTGTCTGAATACCATAAATTGTGTATCTAAGAAACAGGCTTCAAGCAATTCCTTTGAGTTCCTGCTCTGTTAATAAAACCTACTTTTATTGACAGGGTAGAAGCAGTTTGCCAAATGCTGGAAACATAGGATGACAGCTGATGTTCCTCTTTTAATAAATCTACTATTTCAAGTCATTTTGCTGTGAGACAGTCAGAATAATCTGGAGTCTGACATTGTTCATGTGTTGGTTAGGCCTAGGAATACTGGTCTAGAGTCTTGTATTAGGGTCCCCTGACTTAACTGGTTTGCAGCTAAAGAAGCGACATTAGAGGAGATAAATGACATAAACAAGGTATGTCACACCTTATTAAATAGAATGACCATTGTATTTTGTTAAAAGTTAATATTCCTCTATTACATTACACTGGAAGACTGCATACCTGCAGTTTTCTTAGCTGACATGGTTGAACTTTAAGACTTTTGTTCTACTGTTGCCAAAAAGGGACTGTTTGAGAGCAAGCTATATTTCAAGTAATTGCTTTCAGGTGAGGTATACTAATAGGATTATGGAATACAGGTAATTCATATTTATGTTGATTTTATGTGTCCTAATCTTTTAAAAACAGCCTAATTAAACTCTATATAAAAACAACACCAGCAGAATTTCTTGAGTCGATCTCTGTTCTCATACCTTTCATTTCTTTGCAATTGATTATATTGTATTCACATACAGACAGGAAAAAAGAGTCTAATTACAAGAATTTCAGCTGATCCAGTGGTATTCTCCAGCTTCTCAAGAGTGCCAATGGGTTCTCATTGTACCACTGACAGCAGAGAGGCACTCTGTCAGCAGTGCTGTTTTGCAAAGTTGTGAGAAAAAAAGAGGATGCAAGAAAACTTCCCTTCCTGAGAAATATTCTGCATAATGTTGATGAATGAGAAGGAAGAAGTAAGTGGGAAATGGGCAAAAGATCTAGCTCCAGGCTTTGGTTGATATCCATAATTTTCTTGCTCTGTAGATGTTTCTTTGGCTGCCTGGCTTTGGCTCCTGATCCTCACACACCCCTGGTTCAGTGACCCTGGCACTGCTTACAGTGATGAGCATGCCCTGCCTGTGTCCAAAGTCACACATGGACTTTATTCTAAATGCAGTTGTGTTCAGCCCCTGCATGATCTGGAGCTCCAGTACTTGCTCCCAGACTGCTGCTGGGCCACTGCTGGTCTGAGATATTCCCACATAAGTGCTCTATAAACCTCCACCCAGTCATTGTCCAGCCCGGGGACAGGACAGTCCATAGGCTAATCTGTAAACAATAAACTCTGGAATAATGTAAGGTTTCAGTTTTTTTTCTTTCAGGATTATATTATTATTTCAGGCTGTTCAGGTGAAGGCTGAACTTGAAAGTCCATGATTTTGAGTAGGTTATAATGCAAGCATGGATTTAAAGTAAGGATGGCTAAGGGACTTTAAAATTCCTTAGCAGGACTAGTAAGGAGTGCTTGTGTTTCTTTGACCTCCCCACATTCCCCACCCATGTGAAGATCACCTCTGCTCTTGTAATGGGATTCAGACATCCCCAGAGATTAGGTTTGGGCTGTGTAGTTTTTTTTTTGCTGCAATTTCCTTGATGTCTCTACAAAATTCAGAGCATTGGTTGTTTGTTCTTCCATGTCAGGTGTCTTCACTCTTCCCCATTCATTTGGTTTTGCTGAGCTTAGATGCATCAAATTCAAATCAGTCATGTGCAGCATTTTAGTATTATGAAGTTACCTAATTAACTTAAGAGTGATGCTAGACTCCAAAAATGCATATTTTGGCAAGGGTTAAACCTTAATCTCAAAACTACATGCCAATTCAAAGTGTATTTGTGTGCAGATTTATCTGAGAGTGGCTTGGCACTAAAGGATTTTCCATTGGCGCTAAAAGAGGCACTGCATGCCAAGAAAGTAAATATCAAACAGAAAAGTGCCAGTATTTCCTGCCAGTCTCACATTTTTGAAACTTTTTCCATCCTCCATGCCATTGATTTTTGATATGCTCCCAGGCTTCCTAGGGAAAGGCTTTTGAGTTTCACCCCGGGATGCTGAAAGTCTTCTAATTTGAATACTAAAAATGTTAAATTAAAAAGGAGCCCTCCCCCTTCTGACACCCCCAGGAAAAATCCCAGAATCTTTTCCTGTGAATTGTTGGAAGACTTCAAGGAGTTTTTCAAACATCCAAAATACACAACAAATAGAATGTGACATTTTTTCTGACTTTTGCACAAACAAGTTGGTAAAGTCCCTCCGCCTCTTTTTGGGATCTCTCAACCATAACTTCTGATTGTATTTCATTACTGATTCCTGTCTGTTTCCCACAATTGGCATTTTGATTTTGTTTTGTTACTCATTCCTACTCTTGGAGCTTTCTGCCTGCTCCTGCATGCCAAGTTCCACCTTTGAAACTCTGTCCCTTGAAGATTCATTTACAAGTTGTCCTTACACCATTGACCACTCAGTCCTGGGGCTGGACTGCGTTTCTTTGTGCCTGAGTTGCATTCTCAGACCAGGAGTTCTCCAGTCTTGGAAGCAGATGGCATTGATCAACCTCCCAGTCACTAGAGTTGTTGCAGGACACCCTTCAGTCACAATGGGATCATGTTTAACAATAGGGCTGTACTGAAACAGCAGTAATAAAAGTGCCCAGAGTTTACTTCTTGGCCAATTCATTGGGTGAAAAGAGGAAATTTCATAACCTACAATTTAACATATTTTATAAAGCATAGACAATTTTGTTTCTGTTTCTAGTTTGTTTGCCAGCCATAATAACATTTTTTTCACTATTGTTTATAATATTGTGTACAAAACTCCCATATTTCTTAGTAACATACTTGGCTTGCCTAACTGCAGTGTTCAAACATCTGCCAGGTAGATCTTCTAGATTCTGGACATGGTACAACATAGAAAAATGCAGTGAAAGTAAAAAAATACTTTTGCCTTATTAATAAGGAATTTTAAAAGGCATGTTGCTTAAATTTTATGCTGGTATGAAATGGTTTTGCTTCTTAAAAATAATTTTCAATTTTCAATTACAATTTTCGAAGTTCTCTGGTAACCAGTAGGGCCAAAAGATGGGATGAGCTTCCTGAAGCTGTTGTGTGGTGGAGGCAGAAGTAGTAACTGCTGTCACCATCCCTGAAGGCCCTTCTCACCTGACATACCTAATGCTGCAGGAAACATAATCAGAAGTAATTCTCATATGATGCAGGAAATATTATTTAGAAGCAACTTACACATAATTAAAGAGATCTCCAGCTCCTGAGATGCTGGAGCTGGGAATAGGAAATGCACAGCTTGGAAACCTCAGTGCAGCACAGGGCTGAATGGAGGCTCTGTGTGTGCACGTTTATCTGCACAACCACATGTACACATTTGAATTTACTAAGAGAAAGAAAGAGACAGGAAGGGTGTTGTGCAGCAGAAGCTGAAAAGAATTTATAAAATTTAAAAACCCAACCGAAACAAATGAAATTATATGCATAAGTCTATGTTGATACTAGGAAAATAGTATATGCACAAACAATACAAATCAGATTGAGGGTTCAGTTTGTGTATACACTTTATAAATTAAAGACAGCATTCTGCTCCTGGGTCTGAACTGTAGATCTTGATTGCACATTCTTTTCTGGAGTGAGCTCACACCACACAGGGGCAGGGGCTGCACAGAGGGATGGTGGCAGGGAAATGCCCTGCTACATCTGGGAGAAAAACTGTGCCTGAAATCCAGGGTGCTGCAGAGTTCTGCTCAGGTCATGGCACTGCATGTGCAGGGTGGGGCTGGGCTTGGTCCTTGTGTTCCTGGTGCTGAAGGTGCTGCTCTCCTCAGGCCTTGCCTCTCAGAGGGTGCATGGCCACATGCCATGGCTTGGGGCTGTTTGGAAATGCCAAAGTGCATCCCTGGGACTCCTAAAGGGCCACAGTCATTGCCCTCTTCCATATACTGCTGGAATACTTGAAGACTCCGTGAGCAGCAAAGTCTGTGGAAATCAGGCAATAAACAAAATGAAATAAAATAAAATAGAATAAAATAAAATGAAGTAAAATAAAGTATACCCCAGACTACTATTTTTACAAGTTTCTGGAGTGAGAAACATGTAAAACCTTTTTACTAGAACAGTCATATCTTTTTAATCTGTGCCCCTGAAAGAGGGCAAATTGAAAGGCGGAAAGACTCCTTTTACCCTTGTGCTCCTTGTAGACTTTTATGTAAAATTTCACCCCAAATGTTATACAAGTACAAATCAGTGTTGGTGAGTTAATATTTTTTCCTTAACTGTCGCTGCTGGGGACATCCATCATTAGAAATCATCATCATAAAGCTACTTTGGTTCAAATCTGTAAAAAGTCAAAACTGCTGCAAGCCATGTTTTATACATAGTGATTCCTTAGCCTTGCCCAAAACTGGAGCAAAGAGTCTCATTGAAAGGCCAGGTCTCAGTGATGAATTTAATTTTTTTAAAGCTATTTGATATGGAATAACAGCATGGAAAGAACCCCACCAACCACAAAATAAAAAGAACCTGTATTCACTCATGGAAGGAACTGTGCAGCAAAACCTTGACACAGACCCAGGGTGGTGTCACTGCATCCTGCCTGTGTGAGGAAGCTCTGGGCTGTGCTGTCAGGGAGTCCTTTCTTCTCCTGTCATCTGCTGTGGTTTTGTTGGGGTTTTAGAATGTAGATGAGCAAAAAGATGACAGCCAGTCTGAGCTGCATCAGCTCAGGGTTTGTAGCAACCTACCCACACTGAAAGTTAATGCTGCTGACTGTGTCCATGAGAAATCCCTTGGGCAGGCTTCTGTCCTATAGGTAGATCAGAGGAGAAAATCTGTGAGGAAACAGGCAGCTTAATCCACATATAAGCAATAGGTTCTCTCTTTTCCAATGGGTACAATAGACTGATCAGGCATAGACTAAGCTTCTCCTCAACAGGATATTATGCTAAAGGAAAGAAGAAATGTGGGTTGTTTGTGTTTTTTTTAAGTGATATTTGATATAAAAATTGCAGGAAAACAATCATGCTGGTTTATATTCTGCTGGAATAATTCACTTGTTGCTACCCAGGCTGTTAGCATAATTTGGCACACTGTTACTTATGGTTGGTCTCTGCTGTGAACCTCTGTTCTGTAATTCATTAGTTTCAAATTGCTACCAAAATATATTACTCATTTAAACTAGAGATCTTCCTGATTTTAATGGTGAAGAAGTCCCCATGCCTATGAACTGTAAAAGTCTTGGAACCTTTATTCAAAATAAAGAGAAGTCATAGTGCAAGAGATGGAGATGGAAAACAAAAGCCTGTCTTGCCTCATTAATGGACATGGTTGCAGTGTGGGTAAAAATATTTTGGTCCCAGAACAGCATTTGGGTTCCAGAAATAGTGAAATCAGGCTTTTGAGATCAAACAGCCTCAAATAGTCATTAACCACACTGCTCTTGGGTGTAAAGGATTTTCACATCAGAATAGTTTCTGTGATTCAAGCAGGTGTAGGTAGCCCCTCCCACAGTTTTGAATGTTTAATGTAAGAATCTGATGGGTTAATACTCTGTTTCCAGTCAAATGCTGAGGGACAGCCTCTGTCTGGGCACTGTGATGTGTTAGGATGGACCTATGAATAGCACCATAGAAAGGTATTTTGTTCATGCAGGTGCTCAGGAAAAGATAAATTGCATGGCTGGAGCTGAGAAACGTGTCTCCAATGGCACCTTTGAACAGGGGACCCCTGGCAGCCCTGCTGGCCCAGCCTTCCAAATCCATCATCCTGTATCAATTACTGCTCATTAGCAGATTCTGGACCACTCTGCTCTGAGGGGAAATGGGGGACACAGTGCACAGTGTGGATAGATCCCTAACCACAGGAACTCAGGGAGAAACCAGCGGGGTAAGCCCCGTGCTCAGCATGTGAGAATTCACACTTCTGATTATAGACTGTCTAAAAGAGAGACTGCTCTGGTTAAAAGCAGCTTTTCTCTTGGGCACTGTAAATCTAGAAGGGCTGTTTCTGTTGAGAAATATTGGAGTCAGATACTTTCTCACCAGGACTGGGAAAATTGAAGCTGGAGCTAGAAGGAAAGATTTTCTATCAAAACCTGGAAGAAAATGAGAGGGAAGCTGGCAGAACGGAGCTGGTACCTAGCAAAAAAAAAAAAAAAAAAAAAAAAGCTATTAAGTGTAAGAACCCGGGGCCATGGGCAGCTGTTCTCTGCTAACACATTCTAGCTATGTCCTTGCCATGGAATTCAAAGGGGTAAATTTAAAAGGTTCCTTAACAGTTTCTTGTTGAATATAAACAGAGGCACTTTGCTTGCCCTTCTTCTCATTAGGTTGCCATGCAAGGGTGATGGTTTTGCATGTTGGTATCAATTGCTGCTGTGCACTCTCACCTCTCTGTCCGTGGAGAGCTGGTTTCCTAATCTCAAACCAGGAGGGAAAAAAGGCTCATTTTAGCCACTGCTCACTTATATGAGCATGTCAGGAAGCAGCAGCCTGTGTCTGCTGCTGGTTTTTCCTGCAGTACCCTTTGGAGAGCTATGGGAACTCCTGTGCTACTGAAGCACTGCTCAGCACAAAGCTCAACAATATGACATCAAAAGGACCTATCAGTATCATAGAAGAAGCAAAAATCCACTCAAAAATCCACTTCAGCATAAAGTTTAGCAACCATGGAACTAGTTTATCCCACTAGACTTCCCTGCAATGCCCACAGGTACCTTTATGCTTGGTTCCTTTGACAGTTACAGTAAGAAACAGCTGGGAAGATGGCAATGCTTCAATCTGACTGGTTCTGCTCCAGAATTTTCATGAGGAAGTAGGGAAAGATTCAGGTCTCTACTAATTTGCTTGTATATGCAATTTTATGGGTGCAGCTGCTAAAGTGAGATACTTCACAAGTCTGAAACCTCAGAAGACTCAGAGATCAGACATCTCACTTGGAATCAAGCAGCTATGGAGGCAGAAATCCATATTCAAAGGTTTTAAAGCAGTTTCCCTATGCTGTAACTAATGAATAGGAGAGCAAGCAAAGGGAAAGTCAATCAGAGACCATGCCTATATTAAACCAGGAGCTGATAGGAAACCTTACAAATTTTCCCTCATATTTCCATACATAAACTATAGCTTTATGTGAAAAATTGTGTATTAAATTACACCAGCTTGTGTGGTCATATGGATTATTATTATTATTAATATTATTATTAATATTAATATTACAATCATTATTACCATTATCTTCAGGAGTTGCTTCTGTATAGGTATATTTACCGACAGAATGTGTAAGAAATTTGTCCTAGAATTAGGGTCACACTGAACAGGATATCAGCTCGGGGGTGTTGAGTCATGTGCTGCACCCTACTGCATACTGCATTTTTACTCTGGCTGTATTGCCTAACATCTTTCTACAGCATGTGTTTAAATTCAAGACAGTCCAAGCCAAACTTAGAGCTGTTGATACTCAAAAGCAAAGCAGCATAACTCAAAACAAAAAGAAGAAATGTAAATGTCTTTAGCTGAATGGGAAATATATGGAACAACAGTGGCTTGAATTTTTGGGAAAAAGAAAAAAAAGAAATCTGATCGATCAGGAAAAAAAAAAGAAAAAAAAAAGAAAAAAATAAACGATCTGGCACTTCTTACACATTATGCACAAAAATAAGTCACAAAACTTGAAAAAAACTTCCAAATACGTTAAATGTTTTATTGTGGAAAACACAGCACCTACTTAGATGTTTCAGGAACTTTGTGTTTGGTCTTCTCTTCAGTAAAACATTGTTAGCTTTGCCCAGTAGAAAATTTGGAACCCGGTCTGTCTCTGCATAATGATCTGTTATAGAGGGTTGCAGAATGCCAGAGTGCTTCTATTTTAGTACTTAATGTAAAGAGTTCTCTTCCCAGCTAGAAAAGACCTTTGATTTTCTAACAAATGTCTCAGATGATCTGAGAACTAGTGGATGTGTTAGCAATCACTTGAGTTTTTACAAGTGGAACAATTCTTTTAGCCAAATTGGATGAGGGATGAAGGGGAGGTGAAAAACCTTCTTAATCCCCTCACACTTACTCCCACCAACGAAAGACAGGGAAAATCTAATTTCCTAATTTCCCTCACCCCAGTCCTATGGAAGAAAGATAGAGATAAACAGGAACAGAAAGATCAAAAATCTCTAAAAAAGTATTAAACAGTGCTGCTGCAAGGTTTTAGATTTCTGGCTTTTTGAATCACCAGAAAGACATGATCAGCCAGGTAAGTGACCATTGGATTTTAGGTAACTTCATAAGTCATAGCTCATGTTTTATTCTTCATCTCACTGTATGGAGCAGAGCCCCCTTGGCATTTCCATTCTGGCTTTGCCTTCCACATGTTCTGCCCCACCACTGCAGGAAAGTCTGTACACCAAGAAGTTTTACTTGAAACAGTCTCATAAGGAGTAGAAAGATTTCTGCAGGAACAGCTGTCATTAGCTGCAGCAATGTTGAAGACCCAAGGCAGACTTTCAATAGTAAACAAGAGATTCTTATGAAATATACATTTTAAAATGTGCCATCTCTGGTTATAGTGAGATGTGGCTGCTATCAAGGTTGATAATCCAGATTTCCAAATTAACTGCTGTTAATATACTTATAAGATTAGAAGTCCAAGAAGAGCACACACAATACAGAAATACAAATCTACTTTTTACTTTTCAGATACTAAAAGCAATTGTAAAAATGTTATTTCACAAGGAAAGAATGATCATTAATCACTTTGGCATTATCCAGACAGTAATTATACCCTAGCTATGCAAGGTAATTATAATTACACCAGGGGAAAGGTCTCTGTCAAAGCCATAATAGCTGGCTCTCTGTTACACAGCTGCCCATCTCCATAAAACAGCAGAAAGTGCAAACACTGTTGTCCAGTTGACTTCTCTCAGTGGGGAAAGGGGAACAGCAAGAGGCAATTCCTCACTGAGAAGGGGACAGAAAAAACCCCATGTGATGTGTGCCTGGAGCAAAGCAGTCACTTTGATGCCCAAACTGCTGAGTTTTAGAACATAATAGAAACAACAGATTTTGGGAATGCAGTCATGGCTCAGGAGCACTTCTCTTTCTCAGATGTTTTCAAGCTTTTTCTCAGTCAGAAAGCAGAGCCACACACATTTTTGCAGAAGGAAAGCTGAAACTGAAGAATACATTTTTATGACAAAAGGTGGTTACATGTCAAATCCCCAGCCCCTCAGGGCACAGCTCTGCTTCTGTGGTTTAAAATACTTCCCTAGTGTGGCTCTGGTGCAGTTGTGCTCTGTGAGATCTGGGCAGATCTTCCAGGAAGACTGACTGCAGCACCAGCAGGAATTATTGGCACACTCCTTTGTGCCACAAACATCTCTCTGCAAGGTGGCCCATCTGTTTTCTGGTTGCCTAAAAGCTGAGATTCTTCTCTGAACTTGTGCTACCTTACAGTCATTAAACAGGACATCACTGGCTAAAGGTAGATAAATACACTATATCTTAAAGAAAGCACAGTTCTTAGCAATTTCTCTGGAGTTGTCTTTTTTCCTCCCACCCTGGGAGCTCTCCTCTGCCTCTTCTCCTGATGAAGCCTGCTTTGGGGTGTGCTCTAAAACTATATAATAAAAACATGCATTATTACTCGCAAATTTCCCTATGAAGAATCATAACAATGGATGATTTTAGGCCTGCATCAGGAATGGGAGCTACTAGAAGAATTCAGTAACTGAATAAATCATTCAAGCTTCATTATTTGCTGACCTGAAAACATTTCTTTCTAGGCAATTAAAATTCTGCTATAGAAAAGCTTTCAAGTACTCAACTTCAGTGTGATTTGTATTTGAATGGTCATGTTTGCAAAACATAAATGAAACCAGAAATATATATAGCATATGTAATATATAGTCTTTGTAAATTCATTCAGAAAAAGTAGTGCACAAGTGTTAAAATTTTTAGTTGAGAAATATTGTCAAACCCACAGCTGAATTAATCTTCAGAGAAGTTGTAATTATTTGAATTTGTGATGCCACATTGGCTTAGCTAGTTCTGTTGCATCTTGCTACTTGTTTTCCACTTATCTTAAGAGCTTTGGTTTACAGCAATACTGTCAGAAGAAAAGAAAAACTTAAAAAATCCTATATGAATGGATGTTTCCAACAAGATTTGCAGCAGACACATTTCTGTGGCCATGATGAAATTTCTCTGCAGTCTCTGCTCCTGTGTATGGGTGTTTAGACATCTGATTCAGTAATTTTGCCAAATTACTTGAGCACTGTTTCTAAAGGTGATGGTATTGGGTACTTTCTCTAAGTTCATAAAAACTGAAAAAATATTACAGCAGATTTGCAGTTTCTCTAAACTAAGTGGTTAACTCATGGCCCTATTATCCACCAAGATAAACCTAAAAGAGCATTTTTTGACATTACAGAAACCCAAGAACCAGCTAAAAACCTCTGAACATATTCATCTTTAAATTACAGATTAATTTAGTTTTTCTTTACCTAAGAATATTTGAGTCCTTGAGGCTGACAGTATAACTCAAGTTTCCACAGGGAATGAAGAAGGAGTAGCTGGGGGTACAAATTCAGTTAACAATAGTTTGGAGACAAACCACAATTTAAGATATGTTTGAACCAAGGGTTCTGCATAAAGCAGCTGTTGAGATTGGGAAACATCTATTTCTCCCCTGGGAGAACATCTCCCAGGGTTTTCCGGGGGCAATGTGGCTCCGTGAGCCCGTGAAGATGAGGGTGGAGGACTGGGGACAGCAGCACTGACCTCATTCCTGTCCCATGTCATTTGAATTTTGTCAGTGTCTTGAGCATTTCCCAGTTCTCCATAATAACAATAACAGCAATGGCAGAGATTGCCCCTTTAGCAATTTCTGGAGAAGGAAAGACATTTCCCTCTTTTGCTTCTGCACAGTGATAATCCTTTCTACTTTCTAATATATTCTTCTTTGTGTTATTAAATTGAATAATGAGTGACAAACGGTGGTAGACACATCTACTATAGAGATTAATAACATCATTAATAGTTTTTAGAATGACACCTTTGCATTCAAAACAGTTTATTATGCTAACGTGCCATGTCATGTTTCTTTCACTATTGTGCTCAGCCTTTCTTTCTCTTTATCTCTGTGTTTTCCACAACGTGTGAATTGCCCTAAGTAAGGCTTTGATCTTGCTAATGTGTGCAGACTATTTACCTAACACGAGCCATCCTCTTACATCCAATTAGACTATTGCTTGTAGAAATTCTTGCCTGAGTATTTGCTGATCAACGTTCTGAATTTGCATTGGAGGAAGGACAATGTCTCACTAAGTGTTTGCAAAGCGACCTCACAGTTTCTGATTCCATGTTCTAGTGACATATGCACAAGGTTGAACCCATACAGCATATACTAATGATAAAGTATTTACCCATCCAATTGGCAGATATTCTTTAGTACAATTTTTAAAGAATGTTTTTATGTAATTATGGAACACACCTGATTTTTTTCCACAGAAAATATTAAGCATTAGCATATATCAAATAAACAAATTTGGTCATGAAATCAAAAATAGAGATTCTTCTGAGGGACTTCAGAGAAGCTGATTCATTGTGAGCAAGCATCCACAGCTGGTTTTCACCACAGCTTTCCTTTGTTGCCAAATATACCAGATTTTCTTTGTCTCTTTGTTCCAAAGTTCACATTTCTACTACTTATGACTCACCTCTGACATACTGTCCGTCAATTCTAGTGCACAAGGTCCCTTATCTTTTTCCTTCTTTCCATTGCAGCTAGTGACACACCCCAGGGGAAAACCATTAGCAGGTAGAAGTCTGAGAAATATGTGTATTTGCTTGGTGCCTTTATGGGGGCTAAAAGTGTAGCTGGAATTAAGTGCACCCTTCGATGCTTACCTTTTGTACCCTTGCTAGCTGTTTTGTGGCACAGCAGAAACAGCTGATGGGAACACAATTAATTTGTATTTGGAAGAACATAACTAATAGCGACAAAACTTTGGTTCACAGATTTGCCTTCAGTTTGTATCTAAGTGGAAACCAAACAGTCATGGAGGTGCCTATCAATATGTCTAAATTTCCTCAGAATAAATTTTTTTTCAGTGTTGCTCTTTTGTGGAGTGACTTGAGTGAAGGAGGTATAAGAATGATCCTGGACACAATTTCCTCGTGTTTTCTTTGGGTGGTGGCAACTTACAGGATGGGCACAGGTGATGCAGCTGTGCCTGCTCAGTCAGCTTTGGAAATAACCATTATTATTTACTTGAATGATGGAAGTGCCCTGCTTTCCTGCCATGGATTAGCACTCCTCTGTGCTGGCTGCTACACAAATACCCAACAAAGACTTGTTCCTTGCCTCAGGAGTTTCTTTCTGAGCCACAAATAATAACAATAGATGTGAGTTATCTCCTTTACTATTGAAAACAAATCCACCTTTCACCAGCCCTCTCCCCTCACACACATTTGTTGGGGTCTCCATGGACCTACAAACACTCGATTTCTGGGATGTTCTCTAAGCATGCACAGCACCTAAATAACAATTTCTTTGCAGACAGCTAATCTCCACTGTAGAAAGCCTTTGGAAAATACTCAGCAAGCTGCAGACCAGGTGCTGTGTGCAGATACAGGCACCCAGTTCATCCTTTCTGGGACCTGTGGGTGTGAGCTGCAGTTCATGGCACTTCCTGAAGAATTTCAGGGGGGAATATAACAAACAGTCCAAGCATTCATACCAAGAGCTTTGTTTTCAATTTCACTGCAATAACAATTAGCAACTAGTTGGCTTTTGGCCACTGGAAATTATATAGCCAACTGGCAAAAAGTAAAACTTTTTTCCTGGCTTTATGCTTGCAAGCTGGGTGGCATAGGAGGACTTTGGGAGTGTATATAACACTAACCTCTGCAGAATAACGCAAGAACTAGTCAAAAGTCCTTTCTTCAGACAGCCAAAGGCTAATTGCCAACCAGCTTCATTGACCTTCATCAAAACTGAGCTTTGTTGAACAGTGACATCTGTTTGCCTTTCTATTTTTGCCTGTTTTTCTCATGTTGCCTTACTTTCTCTCTTGCTACATTTTAGTTTTATTTCTCTTTGTTCCGTGTGTAGGCACAAAACTCTTCCTGGTGTGAGGAAATTTGCAGATAGATGCAGACCCCCAGCAGCAGGCACATTTTACCAGCTGTGCAGGATCTGTTCATGGTACCCATGAGTGATGCTCTGGGGGATACAGAGGAAACTCCCTGGGCCCTGCAGCTGCCCTGTCCTGACTACACAGAGCTCAGAAGGCTCTCAGCTGGGCACTCCACCCCCAGGACTACCAGTCCTCAGAGAAGATGCTGATTGCAGCTGTCTCTTTTTGTTGTACCTGTTTGCCCAGATTTCCCCCCTCCCCGAGGCCAGGCTGCCTCATTAGCAAGCTGGCAGGTTTCAATCCATCATCCTCACT
The DNA here is from genome assembly GCF_903797595.1 of Erithacus rubecula. Lineage (NCBI taxonomy): Eukaryota > Metazoa > Chordata > Aves > Passeriformes > Muscicapidae > Erithacus > Erithacus rubecula. Next base: position 11,248,828 of record NC_136687.1, on the reverse strand, counting down.
TCCAGGCTGAGAGCTGAAAACAAGCAACAAGCAAATAGAAGTTTACGACATTATAATTGCAAATATTTCTGCTTTGTTTTCATCTCAAGGAGGAGAATTTTGGAATGAAAGGAGATCAGAGGCTTGCCAGTGCGTGAAGTTTTATGGGCTTATGTCCCAAAATTATAGCACCAGTCAGTTAGGAGCTACATCAGTGCTTTGAATGCTGCTTAAAACCAAAGCAAATTCCAAATAAAAACAGTTGGTTTCTTTAGTAAATAACTAGTACTAGAAAAGATATTTTCAGAATTGCCATAATTAACATTCTTGTAAAATGGAAAATGACAGAAATTAAAACTATATGGAATCTATACTTGAGTAGAAGTGTGAGCATTTATTTACATATGTGTCTAAAAGAACACTCAAAAATTTGTTAAGTCAAACACTCAAAAATGAAGAAAGCCAGGTTGCCCATGACCTTCTAAGTATTCTCTAACATTTTATATTCACTTAAATGTAAGTATAATAGCTCAGAACTAGTTTCAGCAACCCCTGAGGCAAACTGAGTTGCAAGCTACCCTGCTTTTGTCACAATCTTATTTTTCCTTTGCATTCCACAGCTCACATACTCAAGTACTGTGTGAGAAGTTCAGCTGTCTTTTTTTCCCCTCCTTTTGAATATGGATAACATTTTGGAGTTTGAACCCAAAAGGCTTAAAATTTTTTAAAATGCCCAGGTTCATTACTTCAAACCACATTCTTACTTATAAGCCAGCTATTTAAGGCTCAGCTTGTACCTTTTAAAGATTAATATCACCTTAAGCACTGTGAAAGTTGGATAGTAAATCCAGCAGGCACTATGTAGGCACCAGAATAGTAGTGCTGGTTTTTCACACCAGTTTTCCAGTGTGGTGAGAATTTGTAACTTCCATTAACTCAGTAAGCCTATAAAGGAAGCCTGAAGGTATGTTTTTGTTTTAATGGAACACAGGTTGGTATCTTTAATGTAGCAAGGCACATTAAATATATTTAATAGTGAGGTTTTTTTAATACTGAGATATCAAGACAGCAAACTGGAGAGTGGTAACCTTGTGAAAATACACCAAATATTTGCAGCATGGGCATGTACAGTAAGGTCAAGATGGGAACTCAAATCTCCTGAGGCAGTAAACAAAGCTGCTTGCTATCAATTCAAGCTAAAACTTCCATGTTTTTGTCACTAGTCCATGAGATGAAGCTTTGCAAACTGCCAAATCAAATCTTTTCAAAGAAGCAACATGGTTAAGTTCAGAGGAACACAAATGATCTTTATTTTAAATGTCTGATAGCTTCAGTAACCTCAGAATAACTTAGCTTGATTCTGGGGTCTTTTCTGCAAGGGGGTAAAGTCACAAACAGTATAAATTAAAAGTGGTAAAAATATTTATTGGCAACCTAAGTTTTTAGGAGCACAGTTTTATATGTCTCTGTTTGCATAGCTTCAGCATAAATGGGGCAATATTAATACCACAAGAAGGTCTGTTTGCATGCTGCTCCAAGAATTTTCATGCAAAGGAAAAATGCTTGCCTTTGCCATTATTCTTTATGACCAGAAATCCTGGTTAGCTTAAAAAAGTAATGTTTTTTTGAAAATGTTTATGTGATTCTGTTGTTGGGGTTTTTTTGGGGGTTTTTGGTTTTTGTTTCGTGATCATAGAAAGGGAAGTTAATTACTTGGAACATCTGCTAAAACTTCATATTAGGATAATCACATTAATACTATTTTTGTCCATAGAGGACATCTTACCTGAGCTTGTTCTTTGTGTGGGACATCACTTACCATGTGTGACTATACTCACAGTGCAGCTGTGGGGCTCCATGGCAGAAGAGGGATGAGGATGTCTCCAGTTTGGACATAAAACTTGCTTTAGTCCTTGACTAGCTATAAACATCCTACACACCTCAGACAGTCCCTGTCTTGCATCTTTCTTCCAGATCCTTTTTTCCTCAATGGTGTTCACATCTTCAGCCAAAGCCAGCTGGCAGAAAGGAGCAGGCACTGCCACCTTGTACCAGGGTGGGCACAGGGGTGCTTGCACTCAGCCAGCTCCAGCTCTCCACCAGCATGTCAGTTCAGACTAATGTGAAAGCAGAGCAGAGATATCTGCAAACCTTTCCTGTGCACTCCCAGTACAAAGAAATGTACAACAAAACAGCTGCTGGGTCAGGAAATGGTATTTTTTTTCCCTCCACATCAGGACCTGCTCAGAAGTTGAAAGGATGGAAGAAGAGTTACTGGTCCTGCTGATAGGCATGGTATTACCCTCTCCCACAAGTGCTACCCAGTTTCCTGACATAAGGCTGTCACCACTCGGACAGAAAATAAACACAGTTTGACTTTGCTAAGTGCTGAGAAAGTGTCTGTCACTGATGAACCCAGACTAGCCTGTTACAGCACTGATAATGACACACACAGCCTAATGCTGCACTGGCTGCTTTCAAACTTTCACCCATTTCACTGGTACTAGAAAAAAACTCTTTCTTCAGAATACACAATCATGTGACCTGAAAATAAAACTGTTGAGTTAGGATGTTAAGATGTACTTGACATTAGGATGTATTTGGGATAAAAGGTTGTGGCACACCTGAGAGAGAGAAGGCAAAAAGGACAGCTGATGACAGGAAGGAAAAAATGAGGTGAATGCAGATAGGAAGAACAGAAGCTGATGAAGGTGGAGAAATTCTGGAGCAAAGATGATACAGTACCAGTGGCTGAGAAAAATAACCTGGAAAATCTTTGGAGGAAATATCTTTGAGATCAGCCTTGCTTTGAGTTCAGTGTGTATGGTGGGCTGAGAGCCACAGCCAGGTTGTGGCAGTGCCACTGTGCAGATGGACTCAGAAAAGGAAGAGATTAGAAACTGGGACTATATTGTCACTGTAGATCTGCCATAAAGACCCAGCCAAAAACTCCATCACTCCTTCTCCTCTAGATCTCATGGTGAGCCAGGGAAGAAACACAAATGATTTAGATACTTTCTTGGCTTTTGGAGCCCCTGTGTCTGAAATAAGGACAGGGAAAGAATTAAGAAACTAAAGAAAAAACCCCAACATCTATTTGGAAGGTTGTCTGCTTTTTGGAATAGATAAGATATATAAATGGCCAAGGTTTCGGGGCAATCTAGCCTGCAGGTGGAGGGTTGATGCTTTGCTTGTTTCTCTCTTGGCTGTGTCATGGCCAAGAAGTGAAAATATTGATTTTCCTGAGCAGTGGAGACTGTGAGAGACTGGACTGTTAAAGATTAAAGACTCATTTAGCCATTTGTGGAGGTTCCAAGGTGCTAAACTGATGAGCTCTCAAAGGAGCAGGTGAGATTTTGGATGATGGCTGGTCTGCATATGGTAGAGGGTGAACTATCACTGCCTGGAGGCTGCAGATCCTTTGGGCTTTGAGGCTGACCAGAGGAGAGGGGAAAAGGTGCTTTTAGCATGCTAATTCTCAGCCTGGGTTGTAAAACTCCCCCCACACCCCGGGCAGGTCTGATGGGGCATTGCTGGCTCAGCTGGGCTGAAGTGAGGGCAGCTGAGAAGGTGCCATGAAGCATCAGAGCCCTCAGGCACCCCCTGACCCATTCCTGGAGCCTTCCAACACAGGACTGAAAGCTCCCCTCCACCAGGGGAGGCATCTCGGGTACCCAGCCAGCCTGAGCCATGTTTTAACATGACTTGGTGTTTTGGGGCTTCTCCTAATTCCAAGATATCAAGATGCATCCAGACCAATGGAAATTTCAGCTGCAACAATCAAACATCATCAGAGATGCGCAGGTGGTGATTATGTATCTTTCTACTCTTATCCTTTCTTTCTTTTTCTTTCTTTTCCCTATCTTAAGTAATATTTTTATGCTTTCATATTCCTTTATTATTACAGATAATGTTAACTAAAACAGCTATATTCCTGCTTTCCATTGCAGCCAAATTGTTCTAAATTAAACCCCACATATATATCTACAAACACCCATCATCCAGTGTAATTTCTCTCTAAACCACACCAAGGGACTGATCTCTTAACAAGGATTTGGGTTACTCTTGTCTCTGTGGGGCACTATCCAGGGCTGAGATAAATGGATATAGGGCAGTTCCATTATCCTCCCTATGGATGCTGGGGAGGGCAGGTGATAGGAAACTGAAGTCTCTGATGTACAGGAGGATGAAAAGCCTTAAACTTCCTCTGACCTGCTGCCAGGACTCTGCTGGAGAAAACAGAGCTCAAATGTTCAAGAAATCGTGCATCCAGCTGTTCCTGTGTTATAACAGCCATTTAATTCACTTCAGTTTTAAGGTCTTTAGGAGTGAAATTGCACAGCAAAAAATGGCAAGGGGAGGATTGTAGTTCTGACCAGTGAAGTTAACCTGTCATTACTCATACCCTAATAAATCAGACTGTTTTTCTATTGGTCACCAAAAAAAAAAAAAAAAAAAAAAAAAAAAAAGATGTATCTATGATGTAGCTGCTTTAAGGTGATCTGTTTGGATTTTTCTTAGAATTTGGGAAAAAAAAACCTGACCCTGTTTTGCTTTGGTCAAGATAAATCAATAGCCTTGAAACTTGGAAACAATATATATTCGACCACACAAACTAATAAGGCACCAGTGTTTTAGCAGACATTATAAAACATAAAATTAGATGGAAAATTGCCTTAAGCCCCTGTAAATTAAAATTGCTCTTTTTATAGCAAAAATGAGCCTTATATAGCAACAAACAATTTTGTGATCTTCATTTAACTAGCCAATTTCATATGGCAAAGAGAATTTATTCATCCTGATCCAGTGACCTAACCAGCAATTTACAATGTGATGCCTTGCATATTTTCACAGCATTGTAAAAAAATGGGGTTCTGTAGATTTATTTGATCCCTGTTGAAAAATTATTTTTTTACCTCCTCCTAACCAGTGTAAACTGGAAATTGTTCTTAATGTAATTCTCTTGCTTACCATGCACTCATTAATCAGGAAACTAATTAGAGCCAGTTTGCTTACTCTAATTTGAAAAAGTGAAAGTAACATATGTTGACAGTTAATTTGGATTTTTTTTTGTTAACAGGCACACAAGTTTTTATAATGAAATAATATTTGATACTGATACAGAAGAACATGGGCTAATAAATTGCAACAGGCTGGGAAAATGCAGTATGTAAATCACTATGGGAATAATAACATAGATCATTTAGAGCTTTAGCTTTGCTGTTGACCATTTTCCATTTTAGCTATTTTTATACAGTATTACAGTGACTTGATTTGGAACTTCTCAAATACACGTCAGTACAACTTCTCAGCATTTCAGAAGTTTGTACAGGCCCAGTGCAATTTCTGAGACTTATTTATGAGAAAAGTACTATGCATCTAAGCTCCATTTCAAAAACTCCTGTTGCCCTGGCTTTTTCAGAATGTCAGTGTGAATAAAAGGGTCCAGCTGCCAGCCTGCAAAGGTCTCTGTTACAGCTCAGCCTGAAGCCCACCCAGCTCATTTGCAGGCTTTGTCCTGAGCTGCTTTGTCACCAGAGCAGGTGACAGCAGCAGCAGGATGAGCATCCCCATCTCACCTGTGAGCAGACACAGACCTTGATCCAGCTGTGTGGGGGTTTGGTGGAAGTACAGATGTCCCAACAATCTTCAGCCTGGTGACAGCAGCGCTGGTGACCTCACCCAGAGAAACTAGTGAGCCCTCTGGGGTCTCAAGGAGTTATATACTTTATTCACAGATCCCTGCCAATGCCAGGAAACACAAAACAAACAGGGGAAAGCGTGCTACAGTGCCAAGTGGTGGAGCTGGAAGAACCAGAGACACTCTTGCCTCTATCCCTAGACCATCATAGCCACACCACTGTGCTGATTGTTGGTCCAACTGGCTGACAAAGCAGGTTGAACACAGGTAGGTCCTGTGGTCTGAAGTGCTTCTCCAAGCTGATCCAGCCTTTGTTGTCCAGCCCAAAACACACAGGATAATGTGCAGGGGCTCTCCACAGCCAGGCTCTCTCCTCTCTTGTGCCCTGCACTCACACTCATGGGTCTACGTGCTGCAGAAGTGATGGCAGCTTTTATGAAGTTTTTATGAAGAAACCCGTCTCATCTGCAGGAAGAATTAAAAAAACCCAAAATCTTGAAGTGCTTGAGACACCCTCACATCAAATGTCAGATATTGTGAGCATGGCAGTCTCTTCTGGCTGGATGTGATGAGCAAGAGGAAAGAGGCCATGCAGGAGGGATCCCAGAGGCTCTCACACTGGCATCACACCCAGTGCTGCCCTGCAGGTACAGGAGGCAGTTTTGGCCCCATTGGGTGGGACATGAAGCTGTTCCCAAGGCAGTGAGGCAGCTGGGCTGCTCCTGCATGCAGCAGCTGTGGGCTGCTGTTCACACCATGCCCTTCCAGCCCCACCCAGGACACACAAAACCAGCTGGGACTAGGGATGGCTGCTTAAAAATGCAGAACCCCATTTCATTATATGTTGAAAAATGGAGCTGTACCCACCTGATCCAACAGGCCCAGGACAACACATGAGGCAGAGGTATAAATGTGCTAACAAATTAATAAATCATTCAGCATAGGTACTTTTATAAGTGTGTTTAAAAAAAAAAATAAAATGTGGAATAATTGAAACCTGCAGTTCAAATTTGCTTAAAAGGAACAAACATTTGAGTTTATCCTTTTTATCTTTCTTGACAAACTCTAAGATGCTATCTTAGGAGGCCTGGGATTGACAAAGAAATGCATTAGGAAAAGTGATACTTCCTAGAGAAATAGAGGATAAAAGAATCTTTGAATCCATACTGAAGATTTAATCAGAAAAATGTGGTGTTTTTTTTCCTGTTGGAGTATTTCAAGAGCTTTAATTTTGACAAGCAGCCACTAGAGGTCAGTTGTGCTTTTATTTTAACAAAATTATTTCCATGTTCCATTCTATTTAATTCTATATTGGTGCCTTTTTTTTTTTTTTTTTGGTAAAAGTTAAACACACAAACAAAATAATCAAAACAATTACTGGCCTTTGCTTTTGTAAATAAAACCAAGAGTCTACCATGTGAAGGAAGTGATAGCAGGAGAAGGTTGTCATCAAATGAGTTGCTTCTATGGAGATGCTTTTCAACATTATGGTGGAAAATCTTCACAGCTGAATGATACACTGATGTAACTATTGATCAACTGGAAGATACTAGCATAGATCCCTTCCCTTCAAATACATGGCAATAGTTTAACATGCAACACTATTTTACTCTCTGCCAAGCATTTAGGTCTCCTTGAAAGTGACCTGAATCTGTGACAAATCTTCAAATTTCAAATCTTTATATTCCTCCTTTAATTTTTTTATTTGATGTTTTGAATGATCAGTTTTGATCATTTTAGGGCTTTCAGTTCAAAGAAGATAAACGAAACCCTTTCCCTGCATTTCAAAGTCCAAGTGATTTCTCAGCTGTTCCACATGAACTCACAAACTGCCCACAAAATCTCCCTTGCATTCAAAGAGACATGCAGGATTCCTTTCTTCCTGAGTGGGAAATCAGGTCAGTATTGGGATGCTGGAGTGTTATCTATGTGATTCTCTCCATTATTGCTTGTAAAGATTTATCTTTTTAACTGTCCACTATGAAATCTCTTTTGAGTGCATGCATGGCAGGGAAGCAGTCAGGAGTTTCTAATGAGCTGGCACATTTTTCAAAGGATGAAAATATTGTCTCCTCTCTAGCTGTGAAATGTGGACTTTTATTTCAGAGCAACATCAGAGTGACCACACATTGTACAATGCAGCACTACAGCAGCTGACAATAGAATTTTGACCAAACTCTGTAAAATAAAGTTTTACTATAATGTGCTTTAATCACGAACTCTTTAGTGCTGACCACAGCCAGGCAGTGACTCAGCAAGGATTTAATGACTGCCCCCCTGGGAAGGGCAGGCAGGGCTGATTCTGACTCATTTCTGTTGGACATTGCTGTGTAACATCTTGCAGACAAAACTCGGATGAATTACTGTACTTAAGAGGGTTTATGTAATTTATTCATTGCTCAGATGCATTACTCTGAATCAGTTCCCTGGCAGCTTTCCCAGTGAATTGGGCATGGCAGTGATTAGGATGACAACACGTGCTCTCCTGCCTGCTTAGGCCAGAGGATTACCTGCCATGCTGCCTTAATCCTCTGCTTTCCTGCACAGGGTGACAGATCCATGCTTCACAATGTTCACATGAAATCTGTGGGCTCCAAAGGATAGGTGTCCAGCAGGACAAACATCTGTAACGTACCAGCAAATGGAGCAATGGCACCATATGCACTTTCCATTTTGAGTAACTCAGCTGTGGGGTGCTGTGATGAAGGTTTTGCTTCCCTCAGCTTGCACTACTTGGTATTTGGGACCTGAGTTGATTAATTTGTTCATCAGTGACTTGGGTGAAGGTCCAGATACCTCCTCAGCAAGTTCAGTGATGACACAAAGCTCAGAGGAGCTTTGGGCTGATCACCCCCTATGATGTGCAGTCCTTCAGAGGGTAAATGCAGGGTCCTGCACCTGGGGAAGAATGACCCCAGGCACCAGAGAGGCTGGGGCAAACCTGATGGAGAGCATCTCTGCCAGGAAGGACCTGGGAATTGGTGGACAGCAAGCTGCACCAGGGTTTTAAGCAAAAGGTTCAACCCAAGAAGTGCAATGAACAGCACAATTGGGGTTTTGTTTGTTTTGTTTTGTTTTTGTCTCAAAATCCTGAAGGGAGAATGCAAAAGTCCTGGGAAAGAAGAAGAAAATGAATCATTCAATTTTCTGCCTCCTCTGTGCTCCTATGTGCAATGTTGCATCCAAAGAAAAGACACTAAACAGAATCCAAGCTGTTTTAATGCTTTCATGAAATTATTTTGTGACAAAAACTCAGGCCTGAGACTGCTGGTGTTTCAATTGTGTGTGTTTTCCACATCCCTGGGATCTTAAGAAGAAATGAGGCTCTGTTCACTCCTGATATACTGTAAGTCCTGTGATAAAATCATAAGGCATGGAGTATATTATTGTGGTATGGTCAGCAGCAGTTTCACCTGATAAAAGCTCAGGGACTAGGTTATCTCTAATTAAAGAGTGTCTGATCAAAGGGATCCTGTCACAGCCACACCGTGCCACTGCAGCAGGGTTGGGAAAGTGTGAGTTGGAGGGAGGAGTAAGATATAAGTGATCTTTTACCAGATAAATTTGGTAGAGCTACAGTATCATCCATTATAGCAAATGTGCTTTCATCAATTTCTGTCTGGGCTTTTCTGGCTACTTTTTTCAAACTTCAAGGATCTGAACCTTCCCAGCCAGAGCTGCTTTCCACTCCTACTGTCCCCTCCAATCCTTGCTTTGCTCATCCTAGCTTTGTTTTCCCATTTCCATTGGGTATGACTGTGATGTAAGGTGAAAGGGTTGTAATTTATTTGCCTCCAGAACAATCACTCTGCTGCTAATTATCTCAACAGATGTTCCTCCTAGACTTCAAATGTTCTTCTTCTGTTTAATTATATGTCATGGCAGATCCAGTATTACAGAGCAGCTCATCTTCAGATGCACATTTTCAGCTGACAGATTAAGACATACTAGATTTCCAAACTATTTTCCTACCCAAGCATTGAAGCATGCAAAAGAAAGAAGCTCATTTAATTTTCCAGCGAAGCTACCAAGGGCAGCTTGGGCTACTCTCAGTTCACACCTCCCCTCTTCTTTTGTCATTCATTAAATTTTTGTTTCATTTTGTTTTGAAGAGATGATGGTGGGTGCACTACAAATAACCCAGAAAATGGAGGGGGTTTGTAGAGAAGTTCAAAGGAACTGAGGATATTGAGAGAAAAACAGTTAATTAAACAGGATTAAATTCCACAAATTCAATTGTTTCATGAAACTATTTCCAAGCAATAATTACATCCTCATTTACTACTATAGAGCAGGAGAAAGAAGAGTTTGTAGAGACTGATGGCTCATGCAGTATATTTAATATCCAAGAAAAAAGCAGAATCTGTACTGACAGATTGTAGGATAATGTCACACTGGTGATTTGTGGCTGTTACAGTAATAGAGATCAGGAGTCTGAACCTGTGTTTGAGAAATAACAGTGATCCAAATTTATGACAGATAATTCAATTTAAGAAGTTCTAATCTTTAAGACCTGACTACTGTCTTAGTTCAATTAATGTCTGGTGCTTTTCAGATTATGTATGTGGGATGACTTGTTCATAGGCAACATGATTATTCTTTTCAGTACAATAAAGATGAGAACTTCAAACTGTATCATTTCCTGATTATAAGCCATTTTAGCCTTCCTCTCTGAACTGGAGAACTGTGAACTGACACAGGTTGCCTAGAGTTGTGGAATTCCTATCCTTATTCAAAAACCAGGACCTGTCCTGGGTAACTGATTCTAGGTGGCCCTGCTTGACCAGAGGATTTGAATGTGGTGATTTCTAGAGTTTCCTTCTAAGCTCAGCCACTCTTTTATTCTTATCCTCCAACATAGGTGCTCCTTCAGGGAGAAATAACAAAGGAAGAGAGGTCTGTAATTTCTCTTCTACCGTGTAACCTCTTTTCCTAAGGAAGGAAAATTTAATTTATCTTTTAAATTTAAAATTAAAATTAAAAATTAATTTAAATTTATATTTTTTAATTTATCTTTGTAACAACCTTTTTGTTTCATCTTCCATAATCATATGGGGCTAGACTCACACATTGGTCCAAAAGAACCTTCACAAATAGTGAGCATACTAACTAAATAGTAAATATACTTACTATATTTGTAAACATACAAATAATTCTTTCTCAAACAGTGAAATGTAGAGTGTATAAAGCACACTTTAGAATGGGTCTATTTCACTAAGTACATTCTTTTCACGTGTGCTGGCTGTTTAAGGGGGATGAATAGGGTCACAGATTCTCTTGTCATAACAGAGGTGTTAAGAGTGTAAAAGTGGCACCTGGGGTGAGGCTCCTTCCCTGACCCTCTGCAGCTTACCACTAGATAGCAGTGTGCAGCTTCCAAAGGGGTCTGGAAGCACTGGCTAACCAAACACAGCACTGATTCCCAAACTGAGGGCGGACATGGGGAAAACAGCAGGAGCAGAAAGCAGAGAAAAGAATTCCCTATTATTTTTAAAGCTCAGACTCTTCTCTCCTGTCTCAGTTTTTGGTTCATAAATGTACCATTTCCTGCACTAGCTGAAAAACAAAGTGCTCTCAAAATCAGCCCACAAAGTAAAGGTAAAACAAGGAATCTTTTGGTCTTTATTTTTTCTTTTGGTGTAGAAAGGCTGCTCAGGTACATCAGTACTTGCCCCAGAGGACACATGAGAGTTGACACTGGATGCTGAATCCTGCAATAGCTCAGTGAAAGAAGGTGTTGATGCTGGAGATGGCAGAAACTTCAAATGCTGCTGCTGGAGGTGCTGGCCCTGCAGGCTGTGGCTGTTGCCAGCATTGCTGTTGTGCCCTGACATCTGCTGTGGCCCTGCTTCACTCTTTCCTCTGTGATAATCCCTCAAAGCTTGGTCCTCAGTGGAGACAGGGGAGCTGGGGTTTTTTTAGGTAAATACAGTGACTTGCACAAGATATGCATCAATCGTAATTTGCATGGGACTAATTCTTCCCACCTTGGCTAGGGACCAGGTTAGACTGATTGGTGAAATTTATTTATGTAGTGAAAATTGAGTGAGGATTTGCATTCCAAATGAAGTCAGTTTGGCAAAAGCTGCCAGACAGGGCAGCAACTAGTAAGCAGCAGGTTTGGTGGCTTGAAAAGCATATCTTAAATCTAAGGAGGGAGAGAAAGTGTGGTGCATGTAAGCTGATTATGTTTCTTTTTACAGAGGAAAAAATCCTTCTGTGTGATGCTTGGAAGAAATAATTCAGAACAGCACCTGTATTTTAAGTGCTCTTCCTGAGGGTAACCTCATAGAATATCTGGCATTTACATCCTTGCTGTCAACTTAAAAACAAAAAATGTGGTTAACATATTTTCTCTTAAATGCTCTCTTTCTTTTCAGAAATTTTGCATTTCTGCAGAGCTCTCCATCCCGTTGATCATGTGTTTAGAGAGGTGTTGAAATTAGGAAGGACCAAAAATCATGTAAAATGTGGGAATAAGTTGAGATGCAGCACTGCTTTGGGTGTGTAGTGACATTGCAATGGCCCCCAAATTTTCTGGGAGGTGTCCCTTCCCCCTACTCCCTCCCCTGGGGGATCCCTGTGCACTTCCCACGTCCTTCCAGGCACCCCAGAGACTGCAGCACGTTCCTGTTCCTGCTCCACCCTGTCCTTGTGGCTGATCCTGGCAGTCCATGAAGCAGCAGGGCTGGATGTGACACAGATCCTGTGTTAATTTTTACTTCTCCTGCCTGTCTGTCAGGGTGTTTTGAGGCACTTACATCTGTAAGGAACCAGAGTGGATAACTCTGCTCACTCACAGCACATGAGGGCACTGCTGGAGATTTTCCCTTGCCACAGTGACATGAGTACATCCATCAGAGTGAGGCTGTGTGAATACTGTACTCCTTTGCTAACAAAAGCATTATTCCATTCTTATGAAAAAAGATTTTAGAACATGGTTGTGATGCCAAATTGATTTTTGCCTTTTTGCCTTTATATATTCTTCATATAGATATTTATTTATAGCTCTGTAGCCCATTATTGTATAACTGCATAGATTCTGTACAACTGTATTGTATAGATTCATAGCTAGCTTTTCACCTACCCTATCAGACAGAAAGACAAAATACATTCCCTAGAGGCTCCAAGCCCCTGGGTTAAGTTTTCTGTGAATAAAGGTTAAAATCAGCTTCTTGAGACACTTCTTCATAAACAAAGTTTAGTTACTATCTAAAGGGGAGGTTTCAGAAAAGGGTCAAACCAGGGGGGATTACCTATCCACCTATGTCTCTGATTGGTGATCCTTGTCAGTTATGCTGATTTGCTAAACATATAAAATTGTGCCCACTTTGTATCATGGTGTACATCTTCATTGCTTTTTCAGTGTGTATCCCATAATATTGTGCACCATAAGGATCCTTATAAGGGTAACTGCACTTTATCACCTAACTGTGTCTGGTTCATGATTTTTAGGACCAGGGAAAAAAGACATCTTTTGTAAGAAACATTTTCCTCTTTTATCTCCTCTCAATTTGAAATATCTTAAGTGGAAAAGATGTGGGTTTTTAGCATTTCTAGCATGTTTTGCAGAATATGTGGATCCCACATGGATTATATTATTAATTTCTCTAAGTGTCGGGAAATTTGTCAGTGAGTTTAATAATTTTGTCAATGGAGGTTTTGTAGACTTTTTGGAGGAGTGGACCACCAGGTTGCCCTGAGCTGGACTTAGACCCACATTACACAGCTCACACTCTTTATCTCTGTATGAACATGTCCAAACTGTTGCTAGATGCTGTTTCAAAAGAGGACAAAAGAATCAATGTCTTGGCCCTGACAATATTTTGGCAGCCATCATGTGAGTCTTCTGTGTTGTTGCAGTTTGCAGGGTGAGGAAGGACAACCAAGCTGCTCCCCAGAAGGCACACTAAGGGTGTTCATGTTCCAGCAGATGCTGCACAGGAGTGGACAATATAAAATCTTCCTTGACCAGGGGACACCAAAATTTGTGCCTTTCATAAGAGTACAAAGGAGGAGGGTGGTAGGAGTTGGAGGGCAAGGATGTAACTCACCATAGACAGACCAGATTTTCTATCTTTTTGTGACTGATAGAATCCCTCATGATGAAGTCCTTCTATTGATTCATTGTTCTTTTCTTGCATGGTTCTGAGCTCACCATCACAGGGAAACAGGTGGTTTCCAACTCCTAAAGATATAATCTCCCATTATCTGCAAACTTAAGGAGATATCTTGGTACTACTTTGCCTTTTGCATTTTTTCTGGGTACTAAGATATGGGACCTTGAGCCCATGTCTGTATTGCTTATGGCTTAACCTCTGTATGAGTGAATGTATCACCATGTTTTCAGACTGCTCATAGTAATCTGATCTATTTCTAGTTAAGCAAGGATGAAGATGGATCATCTTCTCATATTTTAAGAAGTTCAATTAAGAGGAAAAACATGTAAGAAGACTTCAAATTCCCACAGTGCCCTCAGATCTATGGCTGTTGAGCATCCTGGCCTTGCTTTGGCTCAAGAGATCCTGGCTAGCATGAGAAAGAGATAGCAGTTGATGACAGGCAAAGCAGAAGTCAGATCAGGGTTGGTGTTATGATCCTGGTGTATTTTTAAAAAGCAAGGATTTAATGTCTGTGCAGCCAGGAAAATAGAACCTTTATGGAAAAAAAATATCGTGTACTCACACAGAAAACTGTCCTGACACCTTTCTGTTTTCTGCATTGAAGTATGATTTGTAAAACAGAAATACATCTCACTGGTAGGACTGCTGTGAATTAAAGTGTTTGCTAGTTTCTGAAAAAGGCAGGAAAGGGATTGCAGATCTGAATGAAGAGGCTTTGAGAAGAAATACTTCCCAGATATTTTGATGAGATTGATTTGTGTCCTACCCTACCTATGTGCTGCAGGATGCACTAACTGCTCTCACTGAGCTATGTAGAAAACTGGGATAGAGGCAGAGCCTCACTCAGTTGTTATTGTGGTCACCCTCCTGCCTGGGAGAGCAATTAATGACAGACCTTCTGTATAGCATGGCCAAGTTCTTAGTAACTGGAGCTTATTTATTTAACTTTAAGTTCCTTTCAGCCTTATGTAGTTTATGCCTGTCAGTTACTGTCAATTTGCCATAAATCTGAAGTGCTGTTCCAAAGGTCATTTAATACCAGAGACACAAGATATACTTGAGTTTGGACAGCATAGAACAACTTCATGAATTCAGGTTGACTCTTCTCAGGAGCATCTGTCTTCTTAGATTGCTGCTGCCACAATGCATCAAGGAAGAGGAATTTCCTTAATAACTGAAGCAAAACTGTGTCACTGCTTTATGAACACTTGCTGCTCCCAGCCCTGTTATGGGCTCCTGATAGCTCTGGGTACAGGGAAGTGTGTGGTTATATGACACAGAAGCACCGGAAAAATCCTGCAGTTTTTAATTTATATCTCATCTTTTTCCTCCTTCTCATTCCTGAATAATCTCAATGGATGACAAAGGATTTTCTGTAGTACTGGTCCCAGAGCTTGACAGAAGTACAAGGTGTTGATGGTTGGACAGGGCCAGGTTATCCAGCCCCTCCAGCCATGTCTTGGGGTGCAGGCAGTCCCATCAGCACAGCCCAGTATGGTAAGAAGGAGAGAATTCCCTTCTTCCATAACTTTTCAGTCATGGAGTTCACATCTGTTGTGCTTGTATAGACATTGTGATGTTTAAACTGAGCTTTGAATATTTGAACAAAAGTACAGAGTGAAAGCCTCTTGGGCCAGACCTTTTCTTCTATAGGCAAAGGAATGGACTTTGTCTCCAGTTGCTTTCATGAGCCCTGACATCTGGCACATAAGATAAGACTTGATTCCTAAGATAGGAACAGTTTGTGTTATGAAATGCAATGCCATTAATGCCAAAAGAAATAAGGAATGATAGACACTGACTCTAAGACAGCAAAAGCCATTTTATGTCTAAGCATCTGCCACACTAAAATCAACAGACATTTAAGTGTCAATGGGAGAAATACCAGACTGTTTGAGCATAAATTGATTGTTTCTGTGTTTCAAATATCTGGAGGTCTCTTCTATTTACAGCATCATGGATGGCAGTTCCTCTAAAATGAAGATTGAGAATTACCACCAAATGTAAGAGACTAGATCAGATGGACTAAAAGTTAAGCCAGTGTTTTAAATGTTTTGGTTGAGGTTTCCTAGGGTTGCTAATAAACAGTAGATGCAACAGTGACTGTGTTACTTAAGAACTGGTGTTTAATTTGGGCCTCAAATATGTATCTGCTTTTCTACTGACATATTATCCTCAAACAAATTTGCAAACTTTGTTTGATGAGGTGAATTCCACTTTTCATTACTGGCAGTCTGCATGTAGTACACATGGTAGCAAAGCCAATTTGCTGGCTGGACTGCTATTTTAAGTAGCTCTGAGGGTTTTTTTTCTTGCTTGGCTTTATGAATGAGCTATTGAGGAGAAAGGAAGTGAAAAACATGGGCAGACAAAGCAGAAATTTGTTTGACTGTTTATTAGCTTTCTGTAGTGAGTTCATCACAGTTCAAGTGATATGGAAGGGAGGACATCCTTGGGGAAGAGTGTAGCCATAGCTATCAGGAATTTTGGTGGGATTCATGCCGATATGAATCCATCCACATCTTCTGCCTCAGATGTTGCACAACTGCAAAAGCATCTAAATTCATACCTTCATGGCCTGGTTAATTTAGCTACCCTCTGGAAATTCTCTTTCATGGAAAAAAAACATTCTCAAAACAAAACCAAACCCTGCTAAGGGATGAGAAGGCCAATACCAACAATTCTTCCTAAACAAGAGGTGTCAGATGCCTACAATGTTGAGCAGTTAATGACTCAGTGACTTAAATCACAGATACTGTTTTCCAGGCATTGGGCCCATTTCAAAGAAGAAGAAATGGTGTTCTGAATGCAGAATTTCTTCAAAATTTGTCACAAAAATATTGTTTGATTTGTTTCTTAAGGGAGCTTCCAGTTATTTTCTCAGGCTTTTAAAGTCTTTGGCTCAAGAAGTTCTGAAAAGCTGAACTATGGACTGTTGCATGTACCAGAGAGGATAACCCCTACACTTCTGGAAAATGCTTTCTGTTCTTGGAGAGGCAGGAGGAAGATGAGTGATCTCACTTATCCCTCCATCTCCTGGATTTCTCTGTACAACCCTGATGGGGTCTGTCCTTAGGTCTTGTTTTATTCAGGGGTGCTGCACCCTCAGGATCAGTCTGGGCAGGATGGAAGCATGACAGTGGCTTTTCTGTCAGGATGACCTGCTGAGTGGGTGTAGTTTGGGCACATAAAGCTGAGACATGAAGTGCTTGAAGAGCACAAGATGTGCTGTAGAAGGAAGGTGTCCCATGGGTACCACACCATGGGTACCATACCATGGGCATGTCTGCTTTGGCAAACAGCCTGAGGATGCTCTGCAGAGTGGGCACAGCTGCCCTGACTGCACACAGGCCATGCATCCCCATTTGCTCAGCCTCAGCCAAGTCCTAATCAATTGTACCTTTTGCTGAGGTTTGCTGCTGCCTCCTAAGTGCAGCCCCACATTTCCTGGGCTGAGGCAGCCTGTTGTAGAGGCAACACCATGATTCCCCAGCAGCTCATCCCAGTCCAAGCTGTACTCTTCTGCCCTCCATAGCTGTGTGATTCTGCCTCCTACCCTGCCACTAGGACACAGGCAGTGTCCTATTGTGGGGTAAGGCAGAGCAGTACAGGAGTTTTCTGAAAATCAGCATCTTTTGCAAAGGATGGGGTGGGTGGGTGTGTCCAAGAGGAAAGCAGGAGTGCAGCAGCCCCACTTGATTTGCTGAGATTGTTTGGAAACCTCTCACTTGTCTAAAACAGATGGAGAACATGGCTGCAGGGTATTTCTGCCTGCTCTGGCATGCATGTAGGAGTTGTGTACCAACATCTGACACCCCAGTATTTAACCCTGGAGTGAAGAAGGTAAGGATCATGCCTGGAGGACAAGATAAGTAAGGTGAGACAGATGACTTACCTTAGAGATTGCTTTTTCAATGCTTAGCTTACTGCATCAGTCTCTAA
Organism: Erithacus rubecula; assembly: GCF_903797595.1. Classification (NCBI taxonomy): domain Eukaryota; kingdom Metazoa; phylum Chordata; class Aves; order Passeriformes; family Muscicapidae; genus Erithacus; species Erithacus rubecula. Next base: position 11,231,143 of record NC_136687.1, on the reverse strand, counting down.
AGCATATATGATAAGGAGAGGAAAATGACCTAGGAGCCTGGCAGCTAGCTTCTAGCCAGGGGGGCAGTCCCTGAATGAATAAAATGTGCTTCAGCTTCTTGTTAAACACTGCCCAGATGGTTCTAAGTGCTGGCCTATAAATCCTTTCCCACAACAAAATCCACTGCAAGTGGAAATATGTGTTTGTGAAAGAGGAGAATTTACAAGTCTGTGGTGCTCAGCTCCTGAGCTGGTGGGAAGCACAGGAGGCAGGTTATTAACACGTGGCTGTGTCAGCATCCACAGTGCTGCTGTCAATGAACCTTGAGTGAAATGATGTGCTCCACCTGGTACCAGCAAGCAACCAGCCATATTCACCTCATATACACTTTGGTTTTAATTGCCCAGCATCTGTGCTGTCACCCTATTGCCCACAGCTGACAAGGAGTTAAATTAGTGCACATCGTAAAAGGAGGCAAGGCATCACCTCTGAAGTTAATATAGCATTCTTACCTTAAAGTCTCAGAGCAGGCTCACATTCCTGTGAGGAACATACTGCACAAAGGCTTCAGGAAAGCTTTTCTCAGCTGTGAGGCTGTGACTCAGTCTGTGCTTCATCTGGGAAAGCAAGCAGCTTCTCTCAGGTTACCTTGCATCCCTGTGGAGGATTTTAGGAGTGGGATTTGCCACACTTCACAAAGTGGGGCAGTGTGGACTTGAACAGTACCTTCCTCTATCCCATCTAGGAAATCCTCATTCCTGAATTGCTAATTGAACAGATCAGATACCTCAGCTTTCCAAAACTGAAAAGTCAGCTGCCCACGTGAGCATCCAGGAGATATTAAATCCTGTCACAAAGTTGAGTCTTGCACCTGAAATTATGTATCCATCCTTTGTGACAGCATTTAATCTCCTTTTGTTCCCCACAGAAAGAAGAATAAAGAAATTTTAATCTACTAAAGCTTTAGCAAGCAGATATATTGAGAAAAGAGGACAATTCTAGAGTCACCATATAAACACTCCCATTGCCTGCCCTAATTTTCTTGCTGGGGCAAAACATTCAGGATGCTTGAGGGAGGGAAAGGAAACAGCAGAAAGCCAAAAATAGGTGCTTCACTTGTGTCTGGCTGATTGTGCTGCCACAAGATGGAACAAGTCACTGGGTTTGAAGGAAAATGAAAGGCTGGAGCTTTTTGTTTAAAAACATCAAGTTTTCAATAGTGTATGCTGCTGGTTAATATGAATTAATTCCAATCCCCAATTCCTAGGGAGCAGGAATAAATAACATTTTTTACTTCATTAAGGCCTAAATATCACCCCAAAATTCACAAATATTGGACATTATTGTGGAGACATTGCCTTCTTTCCATACATTTCAAATAGAACAGTTGAGGGGTTTTCCTTGATGCTAAAGGTCTACACAGCACTGATTTCCCTTGTATCCTGATACTGAAATCAGCCAGATAGAGACTTTCTAACACAGTTTGAGTAATAGAAAGTAGGAATTGCTTATTGCAGCATGCTGTTCATTCAGAGGATCCTTCCTCTAATTGAGTGCCCCAAGCATCAGGTCAGCAGAGTTTTGATCATACAAACTGATTACATATTAATTGTCTATGCCCATTTGCCTTGTGTTTATGTACTACTTTATTTTACACAGCCATGCCCCTTATTGGAAGTCCTTACTTGGTTCTTTGGGGTCTGTCTTCAAAGCCTGGTGTTCTTTTTAGGTGGCTGCTCCTCCATCTCAGGTTTTGAGTAAGCACAATATTGTTGTTTTGCATAACTTCTGCTCTGTCAGCCTGGCAGGGCTGAGCTGGCATCCTGCTTGCATTTTGCATGACTCCTCTCTGCCTATGTCCTCTATCTACTGCTCCAAGGCTGTTCTGTTCTGCTGTCCTTAACAAAGTGCTGCTCTCTTCTTCTGTCCTTATCATCCTGATCCAAACAAAGAAGTTCAGGGAAAGCTCAAATCCTTGCAATTTCAAATAACTTTCTTCATCAATTGAAAAGTTAAGCTGTAAGAGGTGTGGGAGAAGTACTGAGAGCAGAGAACTCTGAGCATCTTCAAAGATCAGTTGCATAGGATATATTCATCAAATAAAAAAAAAATAAACACTCTTATGGCTGAAATAGAATTTGCCTTTTTCTTTCTTTTAAATAATCTGAAGCCATCTTATGAATTGTACAGTGCAGAAAGAACTGGATGTTCTGTGCAAGAGCTGGGTTAAACCTCAAAATCAGACTGGCTTGTGAATACAGCTAAAACAACTATTTCAGGTTTAATAGGATTCATTCCATGTTTCCACATTTCTTTCTGGCCTGAATCCATTTTGAGAAAATGCAGTCTGAACCTAGTGATAAGAGAAGGAAATAAATCTATTTTAATTAAAAATAGAATCACAATCCCCTAAAGCAAGATAATAAGCTATTCTCTTGCACTGAAAATAAGCTGACCAGATTTCTGAATGACAAATCTAGGGTATTGTGAAGCAGGTGCTATGATGTCTTATCAGAAATTGAAGGAAGAATGTAACACTGACAAAAGAAAAAGAATTTTTATGGTTTTACATACAAGTAAACACTAATATCTGAACACAGCATGGCTGTATGGTAAATAATTACATCTTTCTCTGACTGTAAAATTGAAGGGGAATAATGAATTCCAGTTTCCACAGAAGTCTATCTGAACAGCAACAGAAGCATAGCTTATTTATAGATCTACTATATTAATGTGCTTAATATAATGTGCCAAATAAAAATCACTGTGAAAACCACCCATGGTGTTAGGTAATTTGGTGTGGTGGGAGTGTTGGCAATGTGTCCCAAGATAGAACCCCTCCACTCTTAAAACTCCATCAAACAGGAAGGGATATGGCTATTGCCAAGGAGACTGTGTCCAGATCTTATTTATTTGTACCAGTGTTTTGTAAATTACCCTACTTGTAGCTCAAATGTGTTGTGTCTGCACAGGATATTTCTGTGGGGAATACTCTTTTCAGAAAACTGTGGTGTGTGCTGATTTTGGCTGGGATAGAATTAATTTTCTTCACAGCATCTAGCGTGTGGCTGTGTTTTGGATTTGTGATGGAAAGAGTGCTGGTGACACAGGGATGTTTTAGCTATTGCTGAGCAGTGCTTACACAGAGCCAAGCCCTTTCCCAGCCCCCCAGGGAGGAGGCTGGGGGTGCACAGGGGGCTGGGAGGGGACACAGCCAGAACACTGACCCCAGCTGACCCAAAGGATTTTCCAGACCGTATGGTATCATGGTCAGCAATAAACTGGGGGACGAAGAAGGAAGGGGAGATGTCCAGGGTGATTAGTTTTGTCTTCCTAAGTCCATGTGTGATGGAGCCCTGCATTCCTGAGGATGGCTGAGCACCTGCCTGCCCTCGGGATCAGAGAATGAACTCATTGTTTTGCTTTACTTGCATACAAAATTTTTGCTTTCCTATTGAACTGCCTTTATCTCAGCCCACCAGTTTTCTCATTTTTGCACTCTTGGTTCTCTCCTCCATCCTAGTGGCAGGAAATGAGTGAGTGGCTGTGTGGGGCTTTGTTGCTGGTTGGGGTTAAATCATGGTGATGTCTATGAAAAATCACAGGGAAATCTTCCCAAATCACATGTTGAATAGGATGTACGTGTAGGGAGAGCTGTTCAACACCTTACCTGCCTACTTACTGCTGGTGTTGCCACAACAAAGACACTGTGTGGTTTGACTCTTTCCACCCTTGGACTCTGACAAATTTTTTTTTGCAGCCTGACCTGCTCCTTGGCTGCTTTCAGCAGCTGGTAGAAATGGGAGCTCAGCTGTTTCAGGGTTGTTTGTGTTTGCTCTTGATCCAGTGGGAATTTCCACAGGTACTAAAGCATGACTGGTGAGAAATCCCATCAAAATCAGTTTGATGCACATGAGTAAAGTCCATCAAAAACACAAATTCTCTCCCTTGGGACTGACACTGGCTGATAAAAGAAATGCATCAGTTCCATTACTACTGAATATCAGCCTACAGAAGTTCTGGCATTCTGGGAGAGCTGGATAACACCTCTGTAATTGTTAGCATTGTCCCTTGAACTGGTTTCTCCTGCCCGCATGAGTTGTGCTCTGAAGAATGACAGTGCAAAGAGGAGAAGCATAGGGGATGGGATGGGATGGGATGGGATGGGATGGGATGGGATGGGATGGGATGGGATGGGATGGGATGGGATGGGATGGGATGGGATGGGATGGGATGGGGCTGTGCAGGACAGCTTGCACAGAATATTTTTCCCTCCATTCTTGAAGGAGAGATAAAATAGCTTCAGGCCCTACAAGACCTGAGTGACAGCTGAGCACCAAACACTTATAAACATGTGTGTCCTGCCTCTCCTCTCTGCAGGGCTGGTGGGAAATTTTGGATCTCTATCAGCAGCACTTTATTTGGCAGAAAAGGGATGACTATAAAGTCAGGGAACAGATGGAGGATTTCTCCCCACCATCCCTGATGGCTGTGAACTAGCAGGAATTTGTGGCTGGATCTAAAATTAGCTCCAAGCAAGCTGGAAGGGAAATACTGTTGAGAGTTGCATTTTTTATGTGAATGGGAATTTAAAAGATTTCATTCATAAAACATGAGACAAAAAACAATGCTTTATGGGACCATGGAACTGGAATAATCACATTCTAAGTGATTAAAGAACAGAAAATTTTACATCTTTTACTATAAAGCATGTGGTTTTGCCTACATCCATGCAACGTGCTTGAGATAAGGAAGAAGTATTTTAAGAGTCTTCACAGCAACAGGGAGCAAAGCTGGTATAGTGTGTGAAGGGGTATGGAGGGGGAATGGGGTGGCATTTGGAGGCCGGAGGACATTTTTCCCAGCACAAACAGGACTGAATCCTCAAAGGCTATTCAGGATCTGGCTGATGTCCACAAGAGTTTCTCCACAGGAAGAGGGCAAGTCTGGTCCAAAGATGTCCACAAGTGCCAGTAAGAGCATCTTCTGCTTTCTCCACAAACCAGGCAGAGAAGATTTTCAGACCCACTTCCACGAAAGCTGACAGTTTTCTGAGTTTAAGCCTGTCTTGTTGGACAGATGATTGTTGGAATTGGTTTCCATCTCACCTAATCTTTATTTTTAGAAAACCCTCTCCACTTGTCAATCTCAAGTTTTATCTCTATTATCCATTGCTTAGTATTTCTAACATAATCTGATCTTTGCTTTGTCCAGTATTCCTCATTCTGAACTATCCATAAATTACACATATTTGCCTTTTTCTGTCAGGGCATTGTACATCAAAAAGTTTCACAAATACAGCAAGTGAAGTCCTTAATTCTGAGTGTCTGATTTCACAAGATTACTAATGGGAATAAGATAGTTTCAAGTCACACTTTTGCATAAGAAAAAAAAAAGGAAGTTTTAAGTGGCAGAATTACAGTCATTCAATAACCACTCTCTTTCCCAGAGTAGGATTCTCTATGTTGCCACCAGTGTTCTGTCTCCAAAGCAGAATTAATCTCATCCTTATCTCAAGCCAAAACTAATTAGTGGAGGCAAGAGCAATAATTTAACAGAGGACTTGTGTGGTTCACAGGATTCTGTGAACTGTTCTCACTTCAGTTGTTGGAACTTAAATTTTACCAAGTTTATCCTTAATAATTAGATTTGACAGAACTTCAAGTTACTTAGTGTTACATGGATCAATTTGCTGGATTATAGGTCAAATATATTTTTCTCTTTTTTTCTTTTCCTTTGGTTGGAGTTTGCTTGCTTTGTTTTACTGTGTTATGTTTTGCTTTGTTTTGTTTTGCTTTGTTTTAATGTAGCTTTTAATTCTCTCCATCTAAGCCATGATATTGCCAGGCCCATTTAAACTTTGTCCTGCTCTTACTGTGGAGCTTTGAACATTGAATACCAGATTCAAAGCAGGAACACTCCAGGTTTTGTGGGTATGAACATGATGACCACAAAAAAACAGCTCTGAAACAAACTAAGCAAGAAGGTGAGGTGGCCTCTGGCTGGGACATTTCATTGCTTGACCCATGCAAGTCTTGCCTCCTGTGATACTGAATAAAGCACATTTGTTTTCTGTTTTCTCTGCTCTGATCAGACTTTATTTTCCTCTTTTTGTGGTCTCTACCACAAAAAAAAACCTCTTTGATATCCCAGCTCACTGAGGTGATTGGATGCTGTTTATGGTTAAAATAACAAACAGCAAGTTCTAGAGGGGAAAAAAAAAAATGTACACATATATAAGTATGTACATGTGTTCCTTACAAAAGTTGGGCATTTATCAGCATCAATTAATTTAGACAAGTTTCTGAGTGGGGGAGAGTTGAAGATGGACCAAAAGCTGTTGTCCTCCTTTTACAACAGCACTGAATTGCCCTGTTCTTCTGGATGTGGCCATACAAAGCTAGAATTTCTGCCTTTCAGAAATCAAACCTGTCTCAGAAATCTCTAAAATTGAAGCAAGTACATCTGTTAGCTTTTTTTTCTAGATATGCTGTTTAGACCACAAGTAAATTTGATAGGCACAGCAGGACTAATCTCTGATGGTGATTGTAGAAACTGTTTGACCAAGTAACAGTTGTGCAGATGCCTTATTTGTTGCCTACATTTTTTTACTCAGTGGTAGGACACATAACAGTCTCTAAATCTTTTTAAGGTTTTTTCCAGTCTTTTACAATGGGTATCAATTTTATTCACACTTTCCTGACAGTTCAATTACTGTGATACAATTCTTGAGATGTTTGTACCCAATCTTGTTCAAGGTATTTGTGTGTTTAACTTTTGGAAAGTTTGGTGTTAGGGGTACTGGTTAGCTTTTCAGAGAATGGCTTGAATTCAAAGGGATTACTAAAATTATGTTTTTCATGCCCACATATCTGCAAAGTATGGTTCAGTTGCATGATTCCTCCAATTTATTGGTCTACAGGATATTTCTAGAACTCATAAATGTTGATTTATTAAGAGCTCCCTGGATGACCTCAGCATTGCAGAAAAGAGTCTCTGATTTCCCTAGATACAAAAAGATTCATTTAATTCAGGAGAACATGTTATGTAACCTTGCTGTTGTTATTCTCTTACTGGAACAGCATAAACCTTCAGTTTTAATAAGGGGATTAAGCAAAATAGGTCCACCTTAGTTGGGTACACTGCCTGAGAACTCATTTTCCTACAAAGCTTTCCTGTAATATCCAGTTAGAAGCTCATTCTATGCTGTGTTTTAGAATCCATTCCAAGTCAGCATAACATATAAATATAGATTTCATGAATACCTATCTATCTAATTTCTTAAGCTGAGCCCACACTCATTAAACAAGGTGGTAACAGGTGATAACAGGTGACAAATTTTTTGGTGGGTTTCACTATGGAACCACATCAACACATCATTCCTTTCATTGAGGGGAAGATGCAATGTGAGCTTCAGGGCCATCAGAAGGTTTTCCACATCTCTTCACATCATTCTGTGCTGTCAAGAGGTGGTGATGGTTCTGCCATTGATATCTTAAATCTCTTCTTTGTGGAGACTTGATTAGGAATCTAATTTAAAAAGGTGACAAAAGGAAATAGTGTGTCTTCCCTAGAGGAATATTTCTAACACTGAGTATACAGTCACGGAACACAAGGCAAAGGGAAATGATCCAGCATGGGAATCCAGCAACTCATGGAATGAGCTCTGTCAAGTGCTACTCAGCTCTTAAAAGAGTAATTGGTTTTTTTTTTTTTAGTTTGTTTTTCCATTCTCAAGGAAAATATCTATCCTCCAAATAAAGACAACATTCAGGTCTCCCCACCCTCCTCTGTTCCATGACAGAAGCAACTGTTTCTGCTGTTCCAAACTGGACTTAACAGAAAGATATATGCAAATGTAAAAATTAGCAAAGAGCTCTTGTAAATGGAAAATCCCACATGAGCTGTTTAAAAAAGATTGGACTACTGCAACTACTCTTCTGACCAAATCTATATTTAGTCCTTCTGTCAGGAAAAAAATGATATCTTGGACGAAAAGAAGAAAAACTGCACTGGTGGAGTCTGTTCTATAAACTACCTCTTAATGGAATCCTTTCTCTGCTCAGAACCAAATAAACCTTTCAGATAGCTTTGGCAAAGCTGAGCTAACCTATATTCCTGATGATGCTCATCAGGAGCATGTTCCTATGAAAACACATGGATATCATTGCAGCATCACAGAAAAGTTCAGATTTGGAGAAAGTCAACTTCACCCCACATGCTCAAAGCAGAATCAGCTAGAACAGGTTTCTGAGGACCCTGCCCAGTTACACTTCAAGTATCCACAAAGATGGAAAGTCTTCAATCTCTCTGTTTAGCCTGTGCCAGTGTCTGACCACCCTCACAGTGAGAGGGAGTGGGGGAAGCAGAGGGGAAGGATCACTTCCACCATCCTGTTGGCACCACTCTTTCCATTGCAGCCACAGCTGGGAATTGGTGTGTGTTTAATTCACTGTCCATCAGAATTCACAGGTCCTTTTCTACAAAGCTTCTCTCTGGACTCTTGGTCTGTGCTCTTGTACCTGGGGTTGCTCTTCTCCAGGTGTGGACATTGTACAACAGTCCAGAACTGCTGGCTCCAGCATCAGCCCTTGAGGAATGTCACTACTGGCCAGCCTCTAACTGAACTTCATTCTGCTAATAATAGCCCTTTGAACCTGGCAATTTATCCAGTTTTCAATCCATCTTAGTGTTTATTTTTCTAGTCTGTACACCAGTTTGATAATATTATGGAAAAGCCTTTTAGAGGTTGAGGTAAACAAAATCCTCTGCTTTACTCTCACCCACTGCTCTCATTAGCTGTAGAAGTCCATCAGGCTGGTTAACCTTGATTTTCCCCTTCATAAATCCCAACCAACCATATCACCTACTTTCCCATTACATGTTTGGAAATAGTTTTCTGGAGCACTTGCTCAGGGATGGAGATTACCTTGACCAACCCACAATTCCAAAAATCCTTTTTACCTACTCAGATAGGAATGACTTTTGCTTTCTTTTGGTCCTTGGAGACCTCCCACAAACACCATGACTTTTCAAAGATAATTGAGAGTGGCTGTGGAGTGTAGGTCCATGGACCGTAGAACCCCTTACAATCCCTTGCCAGATTCAAATTCAGATGGGCTTTGTCTTGCCTAACCCAGTCTCAGATTGCTCAGACAGTGCTCTTTATTCCACCTGGGTCTTCTGTCCCCAAATGTCACCTCATGTGAGCTTTATTTTCATATTTGAGTTTTGACAGGATCTCCTTGGTCCCCTATGTAGGCCTTTAGGTGCTCTTGTTTCAGCATGTGTAAAGATTCCTCTTTGAAAAGTGTGGAGCACAGGGAATGTAATTTTAAGGGGAATGGATTTACAGTCTGCTACTTCCATTATATAATAGTATACCAATAAATTGCATTTTTGGGAATTGATTTATGGGAATTGACTGAAAGGATAAATGAACTCAGTTTTTAGGAGATGCACTGTTTTCTGCACATTTGAGATAAATTTATCTCTTGGAGTTCATGTGTCTTCCAGCAAAGAGAAATGAAATATGGCAATAAACTTTCCATACTCCAGACTTACAAAGACAAAGTTGATCCTCATGCCTTCTTGTATTACAGCAATCTTCCTCCAATTTATCCAAAGCTATCTTCAGCATCAACTCCCATCAGAATCTGTCTGGCTATTGTTAATAATAAACCCTGAGTCAGCTGAAGAGGGGCAGATTTCAAAATCAATGGTGCTAAGTGGAGTGAAGAAGACAAAAACAGTCCATGCAGCAGCTTTCTGACTGCAATCTGACTTGGTGAATTGAGCCATAAATTAACAGATGAAAAACAAAAATGGTGAAATGCCAGAATCCCAATTGTAAAACCTCTTTGAACCTACCAACAGTCTTTTAAGGTGGAGGTTAAACTTAGGAAAAAAATAGAGATGAAAGGTGTGAGTTATTATTGCCAACTTCATTGTTTCCACCGCAAATGTGTTGTTAAAACTTATGTAGCACTCAGACAGTTTCAAAATTTGATGGGAGTGTTTCTGCTGTTCTTTTTTCTTTTGAGTCCAGCTCAATGACTCAGGTGCTGAGACACAGCATCCATTTTCCAGATCGAACAGGCAGTGAACAAGGGTTACTTACAACTTCACAGGCTGACTTGCTTCAAGTAGCAGTAATAGAAAGCTATAAAGATTTTTTTAACAAACCTATGACCAGTGCAGACCCTTTGTGCTCCTTACATAAGTTTTAGTATAGTGCCAACTCATGCAGGGGTTTGTGTGATGGAAAAGGGACAGGATGTTTGTGGGTGCATCCCCTCCTGGGGGTCTTCTTTTGTGTCCCACAGCAATTGCAGTATGCAGAACATGTCTTTAACTACTCTGCATATTTGTGTAAGATCCTGGTATTGATTAGTCTGCACAGTTGCATAAATGGATACATTACTGCCTGCTAGAGCTTCCTGTTTACTTGGATCCATTACTTGATCTGTTCTCTACCCTAAATTCTCAGTAACATATCATTACAGTCAGTACAAATCACACTTACAATACTAGATACTAAATATTATTAGATACAATACTAAATATTATTTACCTTAAAATAATACAGTTAACACCTCTTGTATGTGTTGATTCCTTTCCCTAAGCTTTTAGTTAGATTTGTCAGTCCTGATCCTGACTGGATTCCTGACTTTCATCAGCTGTACAGTGGCATTTTGTGAAATTGCATTTGATTGCCCAGGTAAAGGAGACAAGTAGTATGGGGCTTATCTTGATGTCTGACTCTAAAGATGCCATGTGTTAGGAGACACATCATATAATCTCAGTGCAGAATTTTGAAGATATTAATAATGAATCACTGAGCTTTTAGTGATCCAGCTTAAAAAGTTTGTTATTGTTCTTCAGGATTTCAACTTTTTTTTAGGAATCCGAGGCCATTCTGAGGTTATTGTTTGCTGCTGAATTCTGGGTTATGTTCTTTCCAAAAAACAATTTGTGAAGTACATTTTGCTATGACCATCAGGTCTTTGTTTTTCAGTATCACGAGTCCCATGCTAGTCACTGTGAGAGTATTACAGAGAATAGGCTGACCTTTCTTTGGCTTGGCAATAGTTTTAAAATGGAGGAAATATTTCTTCAAACTGGTTCTGGCACATGTAATAAGAAGACATTTTAAATTTGGACCACAAAATTAGCTTTGGACAAAAGCTTGCCAAGAACAATAAAATAGCAATTTATTTGATTGCCATGTAAAATGCTGGTTGTGAGCCACACCCAGACTGTGTGAGGACATGGCCTGGAGTCACTGCTCAGAGTGCTGGAGGAGGAAGCTTTAAAGACATCTGTTTTATTTTTGCCACTGTCATCAGTTTGCTGTCTGATCCTAGGCTAGCTGTTTGTGCTACAGTGCTCATACACACATCCTCAAAACCACATTTAAATAACAAAATAAGCAGTCTATTCAGAAGCCTCAATGCCTGAACTTAATAATCTCTTTCTGAGTTGTCAGAGGTATTATGAAGTGTAATTAATGTAAATAAAACACTTCATGATGTTTTCTTCACCTGTTTACACCTCTATCCAAATTTTTATGCCATACTGCTAAAAAATTATAAGTTGAAAGCGATTACAGTGTGAATGAAGAGATGAGTGAGAAAGTCTAATAGCATAATTATCCTTATCAATAGATTTTTTTTGAGAGCAACTTTTTGTTGCCCTCCTTTGAAGACAGTGATGATTAGAAATGATTTTATTTGCATAATTTCTCTTCTGCATAAGCCTGCTTTGTGAGGACATAAGTGATAAAATGCTATTACGGGAGACTGGAGCAAGACTGATGAATTTGCACTGATTGAGGAAGGGTTTTGTGGAAATTTAAGCATGTTTCTTTGGAAAAAAACAAGGAGGAAGGATATTCTTGCCTAGTTTTTCTTTATTCCCATCCCCACTGTCTGCTCTCTGTTCAGCCAAAATGACCAAATGACCTTTAGGATCTGCTGAAAATTTTTGACTCTGTAAGTCACAGCAAAATGACAAGGTTTATGTCAAGTTTATCTCAGGCAATTGGATAAGCCCATTTGTTCTCACAGGAGCTGAGCAGTGAGCTAGGGTTTGGGAGAGGGGAAAGACGTGGCTCTGATCTTCTGTGTGCTCTCCTTGGACATGGTGGAATTTTCCCAGTGGTCCTTTCCCTGCCAGCAGTGATGCTGTATCATTCTTTCTTTCTCTTGTATCACTTCATGACTTTTTTTTCCTCTAATGCAGAGAATTTCAGGGAGGACATATGTGCCCCATGCTGCAAGTAATTTGGCCATAGACTTTCCCCTAGTATCTGTACAAGCTTAGGAAAGTTCAAGACACAGACTCCTAGGACTTCTTCATCATTACACATTCAGATACTCAATGCAAATGAGACAGTAGTGTTTGAAGGGAATAAAAGAAGAAAGTGAAGAAAGGTGCAGCTTTCCCAGCTCTGAGCTGCATCAGCTGGATGTGGTCAGGCCCAGGCTGTACAATCTGGTGTGTGTAAAGGCTGAACAAAAGGTACTCATGACATGCTTTAGTCCAGAACTGAGTTTGCATGTCTTATTAAAAAAAAAAAGAAATTGAAATTCAATTATGGCTCATTATTAAAATTTCAGAGGAGGACACTAAGGCAAGCAGTATATTTCACAGCAATTAAGAGAGAGACTGTTCTTTGGAACATCAAATGCAAATATTTCCCAGATGTATAGCTAGTGAACTATTCACTGGAAGAGGGAGCTATAGAATAGTCTGAGTGTATTTTTTTCTTTCTTGACCTGACCTCTGTGTCCTGATTAAGGAAAAACTTTTGATACATGACATAGTTTCCAAGCTGACATCTTCTGCCTGTCTAGCTGGCATGAAAAGACAGGAACAGCCAAGCACTTACGGACCTCAGAGAACTACAGTGGGGAAAAAAAGTTTGAATTCTACAACTGCAGAAAAAGATCCCTCTGTATTAAACAGTGAATAACAAGCAAACTAAAAAGGTTGTGATGCTCAAATGGCATTTTTTTTCCTTTCTAAGTCATTAGTGGTCTGTCTGACCTTGGTTTGCTAAAAATGACATTATTGCTTCATTATTGCTATTCCTCTCTGTAGGAATAACTCATTTATCTGGTATTTATCCAATGAGAAAGTCATCAGGAGACTGGGAAGATCTGGGGCCTGTTCCCTGCACTACTTCAGGGTTTCTGCTTGAACTCAACAAGAATATGAAGTGCATTAACAATTTGAAAAGCACAGCTCTTCTCCCAGGAGAACAACTGAAACACTGTGCTCCAAAATGAGTCTTTTATTTATTTGTTCAGTGTCAGGAACATTCCAGGTATTGAAGCACGCTTGGCTATACTTGGAAATTGTTATAACAGTTCTGGGCACAGTTTTGACCTGGGGCAGATGTCACACACAAGTCTTCCAAACAAGTTTTGGATTTGCTCTAGGGGATGGCATTGACCAGAGACCACTGCCAAGGAGCAGCTTGGCTGCAGCCACTCTGATTAGGAAGGCAAGTGTTTACTAGTTAGGACAGGACAGCAAAAGGAGCAGCCATTGTATTTCATTATCCATTGTTTTCATTTGTCTGTTTTCTCCTAAACATTTTATTTTTTATGGAGCAGCAAAGACAACTTGTACTCTACCTTTTTATACTCATCTTAAAATTAAAAAAAAAAAGTGAAACATTGTCTCCAAATATTTGGAGATAGTTTTTAATTTGTAATCTACTGTTTTCATAGCAATACCAATAGATCTTTTTTTCTACACCTCTGATCAATGAGGGAAGATTGAAAATTTGATTTGTACAATAGGGAGAGGCAGAATTCTTTCAACTAGCACCTGTTGCAAAGAGAAGAAATAATCCAATCCCCAATTCTGTACTGAATAAATCTGAAAGCAAAGTGTTTAAATTTTGAGAGGGTAACTTTGGCTCCTGGTAAAACTTTTTAACAAAAAGTGTGTCTGGAATGGATTGATTTGACCTTCTGAGGGATTTCTAGATCAACTGTTTCACAAAGTCTTTCAGCCAATCAGAAAAGAACTGTGATATCCAGGCAAGTCTTGGGCTCAAGGGATGCAGTAGGAGATCTCAAGTTTCTTTCTTGTTCTATGACTTTGTTTTTTTCTTCTGTAAGATTTGAATGTTAATGAAGTAATGTAAATATATTTTTATCTATTGCAAAACACACTTGGAGAATTTTTTCTTTCCTCCACATCTGTTTGGCATCAAAATCCCCTTATCTGTCTAAACACATCCTCTTTATGGATCTGTAAATAAGAAACAAGATTTCAGGGTATATATCTACATAGTTATTTGCATTAGAAAGATAACTGTTTTGATAGGTTTTCTGTTTATTGGCATATTATTTGTGCCATGGTATATATTTACCCTATGCTGAGGAAACTTAGACTATGAAAAATCCCTTGATAATAAGATTATACCTTTCCCTGGACATTGTCTCTGAATTTTGACTTAGTTACCAAGAGCTCCCTTGCAGACTGCTTTGTTTGCTCTGGATGGCACAGGGTTCCTGGCCATAGCAAAAGAGAATTGTGAACCCAAAACATTGCACAAATAAAGTTGCTGGAGCTTGTCCATTGTAATTTTCACTTGCACTGCCATACACTCCAAAAATTTTTAATGTTTTAATGTGGATAAAAGTGTTGGTCCAAGTACAGTGGTTAAATGTTTGTAAGATAATGTTATTTACTAGACTTCAGCATTGTATCAAATTTTTGAAAAATCTAGGTCAGCATCCTTTTAAGGCAACCTATAAACACCACAAGCATTGGAAAGAGTGCAATGGACAAATGGGCACCCCCAAATCTGGTGTTTGGACAAACTAATGCTCTGCTCAAAATGTACAGCTTAAAAGATCAGATTCCTCCTCAATGATGCATTAATGCTTTTCCTTTCCTAAAAAAAAAAAAAAAAAAAAAAAAAAAAAAAAAAAAAAGGAAAAAAAAGAGAAAAATATATCCTAATATTGGTACCACTTCAATTACTAGCAAATCACATTCCATCCAGTGGAACCTCATCACCTTGAATGACCTAATGATTTGTTTGAAGTCTGCCATCCTTCCTGATTTCAGAAAACCCAGTGTATGCAGAGTTAAGTGATCAGAGTCCCTACTTAAGCCCATTGGACTGAAAAAAAAAGAGAAGGGAAAAGAGCTTATTCTGGTAAAATTGATCTATGAATTTTTGGCTAAATTGGAAATTGTTATTTTTTAATAGCTTTGCAAAGACAGTACCCAAGACCTTGGGATTTCATGTAACATAAGGGAGAGTTTGCAGTCCTAGGACAGGTCTTTAGTGAGGCTTCTTGCAGAGACAGAGAAGTCTGCAAAAGAAAACCTATTCCTGGAACTGGCTGCTCCTTCCAACAAACCTCCTTCAACAGGCAAGAAAACAGAACAGATGCTTTGTTTTTCTACAATTCTTCCCTAATCACTGTAAAAACTGAGTGCAGTTTCTTAATGATGTGCTTATAGTAGTATTCTGCAATAATGAGGCAAGATGCCAGTTGGCAAGTTACAACAAATATGTCCTGTTTAATCCCTCCACAGTCTCCCTCTTGGCCAGAGCCCTAATGAGTCTGGACTGCTGTGTTGCAGGAATAAATGCTCAGCTGCATGAATGGCTCTACTGCTCCTTATAGACCTGGTGACTTAAAAAGTTGGTAAACTTAATGTTGTACTGAAGGGGAGAGGTGGATGTTTTCTTGTCAAATGACAAGTGGATTATGTCTCTTCACCAGTGGGGTTTTTTTGCCCCTGGACTGTGAAAACTGGAAAAATACATTGTTCATAAGAAGGTTTCATCTAATCACAAATCTTATTAAGACAGTCTGAATGACAGGAGGACTGAAGGAGCATAGCTTTGGTCTCAGCATGCTTTCCATTAAAAATGTCATATGAGATGTAAAGAGAGTCCCAGCCTAAGCTATAAGGAATATACTTGCTGTAAAAGCACAACAAAGACCAGAAAAACGTGATTCTGGGAATAAAATATACAGCATCTGGAAATGGGGATAGGCTTTTAAAGTCCATTCAAGTATGTGCAGTTCCCCAAAGCACCAACTTGCTTTTTGCAGCTTTTGCAGAGCTAGGAGGTACCAGTGCAGAACAGAGCTGTTGGTAGCAGCCATGGTGAGTGTACTGCACAGTGTGTCCCTGTCAGTCACAAAACAGCTAAAGTTACTAACAAAAACAGTGCAAATAAAACAATAACTTCTATTCTGTCTCCAATTCCAAAGACTTCTTGCAGGATATTTTGTACTAAATAAATTAGGTTACACTTTCTTCACAGAAGTAATCAACCTGAAACAGGAGAAAATATATTTGGAAGATGGTTGAAGGAATGGGAATATCATGGGGGAAATGTGGAGTTAGGATCACGAGTTTCATCAAAATGTCAAGGGAAGGCTCTTTAGCCTCAGCAAAGAAAAAGAGGAATTTTGAGAAGATTCATGAGAAACCCCTCATCAAATACTCAGTTTCAGAGAGTGTGTGTCTCAGGGAAGGAAAGCAGCAGGGGCAGAAGTGTCACGGTTACCTGCACCAAGGAATGGTTCTAGGCACTGTGGTATGGGCTTCTGCAGGAGAGGAAACACACCTTCCTCTGAAGTTTGCTTCCCAAGTCACAATACAAGCCTTACAACAGGCCAGTGTTTAAAACCTGTGACATCTGGAGGTGGAAAAAACAGCCAAAAATTAGCAGCTTCTGCTGCCAATTTCCAAGCATGTGCACTGTCCAGTCCCTGGGTGAGCTTTGTAAGCACCATGGGGACCACACCACACTTTCATGGCTGGCTTTGGATAAAGATATGAAAAACAGAGGCTGTGATGTGGTTTTGGTGTATGGGATTGGATAGAATTTGATGTTACCCCAGCTCTGCTTGCTTCCCCAGGAGGGGTCTCAGTCCCTGGTTAGAGGGATCAAAAATTTGAACATGGAGTCTGACAGCAAATGGTTCAACTCTACCCATGTTTCTCCTTGATCTGCCAGTGCTTACATACTCCTTCTGTGGATACTAGGCTACCTGCCAGCATGCCAAAAGGTGCCCTTATTGCAGAATATGGCTCTTGTGGAAGGAGGTGACCATGGGCATGTCCAGGTGATGCAGAAAAATAGGTATTGGTGTCTCCAGAGTGTGTTGGGTCTTGTACAGAGGCTGTTGGCTTGGAGAAAAGGATTCTGAATGGCAAACTAAGCAATTATTTTCCTGACAATAGGACTATCTGAGCTGTTGCACATTTTTGAGTTCAGCCTGGGAGTAGATAAGATTGCTGAGTTCCTACTATCTCTACCAGATGCTCATAGAGACACTTGAATGAAACCACTGCGGGCAGAATGGCTCATCTAAAGGATTAGTAGGGTTAGTACACGAGAACTTAATCTTCAAGAGGGAATTACAAAACCTGATAGGCACATTCCTTGAATGTCCACTTAGAATTGAAACAAACTGGAAAGAAAAACACTTGTTTATTTCTTCCCCCTGTATCTCTCCTGGGGTCAGATTTTCCCACCCTTATTCTATGACTCAAAGGGACAGTAACATTTTCTATGGCTGAAATCAGACTAGTAGTTTCAACAAAACAAGATGATTCCATAATAAAAAAAAATAATATTTCCTGCCCATCCCCAAACACTTTTTGCTCTGAATTAATTTCATTATTCACTTATTTACATAACAGTTGACAAACATGTTGATTTGTACCATCAGGATGTCAAGGAGAGGAGCTGTGATTGTAAACACACAGTTATGGAGGATGGGACTTTTATAAAACATGATGAGAACACTGACCAAGGCACCAGGGCTGGCAGTGCTGTAGATGAACACTCAACAAATGCTACTCTGGGGAGAGAGAAATTACTTGCACTGGGGGAAGGAAGGGATTCTCTGAGGTAGCAGCAGCTATTTCCAAGAATATGGGGAAGTTACTTTCTATTCTTGGCACCAAAGAGCTGTTGGTTGTGAAGGTCTCATGTGTTTCATGTTCTGGAGATACCCATGACTATGGAACTACTTTCTGGAAGTTTTATTAATTCTGCTAGCTTAACTATATGTTATATGTATATGTTATGTGTCAAAAAACTGCCTTAAATTTTAATAACCTTTCTGAGCCACTGGCTCAGAATTTAAATTCTTACGACCCAGAAATACTATTAAAAACAAATCACTAATTTCAACAAATTATTAGTAGTGTAGAAAAATTTTGCTAGTGGAAACTTACACATTGTCAAATCATGCAGACACAACAGTTTCCATTGCTATGGAAACAAAGGTTATGCTGGGAAAAACAACTTCCAAGAGACTGTGAAAAGCAAGTTTATAAGAATGACACCTTTCAGCTTGGTCTTGAAAGACATATTGCAACACAAGCATCTTGGATTAGTAGATTGTTTTTATTTTGTTTTCCACAGAGACATGTTTCTTTCACCTCTATTCTCACAAATCTGACATCAAAAACTATCAAGATATATATATATATATTTATATGAGATATACAGGCAGAGAAATCTGCCAGTACAGCATTACTCTTCCTCTATCAAACATTCTAAGAAAAACAAATATAGTCCCTTCCATGCCCATCTAATACAAGAAAAACAGCTAAGTCAAGAGAGAATGTATATATGAGTCTAGCTATTCATAAAAGAGTAAAAATAAAAAATCTAGTTTCTGATGTTTAAACAAAACATACTTTATACATTTGGCTAAGCTGAAATATTGTACCTTGCCAGATGAAAAACTGCTCCCTAATGGTAGGTTCCCTAGCAGCTCACTAGGTATGCAAGGCATGCAATTCATTTCCTGCCAAGGCAGAGAAAAATGGGTAGGTCTGAGATTATATTGCTAGTGTGCTTGAAAAAGATCTTAGTTGTTAATGTTATAGACTGCATATACATATTTTGACTTTTGGTCTCCTTGAAACTTTCCCAGGTATAACTTTTGGGTTCACTGTCTTTTAGCTCTCAGTGATAGAATGTTCAATGGGAGGTGAAACAGGAATTTCCAGAGCATTACAGTCATCAGTGAGGAACACCAGGTCCTGGAGAAACAAAAAACAAAATGAAAACCAATAACAAAACAAACAAACAAAAAAAAAAGAGATAGAGAGAGAAAAAACAAAAGTTAAGTCCCTGTTGATGGATCTTGACCTACCCTTCTGCAGTAGGAGATCAAGATGGTGTACAGGCTCCGGGCTTTTTCCTTCAGCTCACTCACTTCAACCACTCTGTCACAGCCAGGGTAGGCCACAAAATCACGGAGTTTTGCCAACACACAGTAATTCTGCAAAGCATGCAAAAGGGGTCTGTGTCACCCTGCACAAACACAGGCTTATGCTCCTCGCCCACCACTTCCAAAATTCTTACAGCTGTGTGGGAACCTTGAATTCCTACCTCTATGTACATGTAGTCTATGCAACCTTTAGTCAGGCAAATTAATCATCAATATTTTATAGCAAAGATGTTTGGTGCAGAAAAAGTGCTTGGAAAATTGCATATATACAGTGTTAGTCTGCCATCTTATTTCTCACATGCTTTAGCAGGCAGCAGCACCAAATACAATCAAATCTGCTCCCATAGTATGTGGAGTATTCCACAGAATAGATGCTCTGTCTCACTTTTTAGAGAGCACCTGATTTAGCAGATGAATAGATTATCAAGATCTCACAGACTCGATTACTCTGTTCCTGTACAATAGAAGTCGTGACTACCAGTCCTGATTTTTTCAAAGTAGTTTTTACCTCAGACTTTGTGTTATCAAAATAAAACACAGACAGCATGAATTTCACAACATCCTTGTGAAGTGGGTAAATAAATACCTCAGCTTTTGCCTTAAAGCCAGGGAATCTGAGGCACTAGAATCACATTTCTTGGTCTTTGCCATGATGTGAGACACTGTCAGCTCTGGAATTGGGATCTAGAGCATCCTGAATTACAAGGCTTGATGTAGTTGCTTATGGAAAAATATGTCCAAAATTTGTTTTGTCTGATATTTTCCATTGTTTATATACTCTGTTGGACACTGGCAAAATAACAAGCAAAATGTATCACTGAAGAGCACTATGACACTAACTGTGTGTGCAGGTTATTTTTTCTTAGCTGAGAGACAACTATTGCATTGTTTTTTCTCAGTATCACACTTTTCTCAGTAACACACAGTGTCCTCAGGCACACTTTTTCTTTCTATATTCAATAAGTAGCTATTTAAAGGAGAAAAAGTTAGCAAGGTATTCCTGCATTTCTTTTTATTAAAATTAGATGCCAAAACCCACTCAGGATACAAAATGAAGTAGATTTATTAAGGAAAGAAAATTAATTCTACATTTCTTCTTTTGCACTATTATTCAGAGATTTTTACACTTATTTAACTTCTGAAAAGGCTCTGCCACAGTAAATAAATTGTGTGCATATGATGATAATTTAAAAATATTTATTTACTAATTTTAAAATTTTTAATCAAGCAAAATCTCAGTAAGTCCATAGGGATTTTAATAAGGTTCAGACTGAGATTTGCTTTTTTTCGGTCACTCATCTATCTAGTTAATTAAACTTTTAAAAATCCTTTTTAAATCCCTCTTCTGGGGTATAGAATTCAGAATTATTCTCACTTTTCACTAACTGCTTTTTCTGCACAGCAGTAGGAAAGGAGAGAGCAAACTCACGTGTATGTCCAAGTAGAGCCTGGGCAGCGTCTGCACACACGAGTCCTGCGGGAAAGAGGAAAGAGCCGTCGGGGTTTGTTCTGAGAGAAACCTGCCTCAAAAGTGGCAGCCTGCAGTGTCTGTGCAGGAGCAGCTTTTGGGTGGACTCACCACAGTTTTGGAGGTCTGCAGCTCCTTAAAGGACTCAGTGATTTCCTTGCTCAGGGACAGCACCCTGGAGTAGCACGTTGGAGGAGCTGAGCTGGTGAGCAGGGCAGCGGAGAGCAGAGAGATCAGGAGCAGCAGCATCTTCATGGTGGGGAGCTGGTCCAAAAGGGGAGGAAAGGAGGGAAAAAATCACTCCCCTGCTTAGGGAGGTGCTGCTCTCAATTAAATAGTCTCCTGCATGAGCAGGAGGAAATGTCTGGGGGTGGTCCGAGCAGAGCTTACTGCCGCCTCAAATTTCCTGCCAGCCTATGAGACAGAGCTGCAAAAGCTTTCCTGCCTGGAGCAGGGAAAGAGGGAATGAGGGTAACAAAAACAAGCACCACTGGCTCTTTTTATTGCAGAAGGAAAACAACCTACTGAGCATTTCATACAGCAGAAATATGTGTAAGAAAAAGCACAGGGTTCTCAGTGCCATAGGCCCGAATCCTGTATGTGCTTTGGCATCTCTTCTCTGAGATGTGGGACTACATAGGCTGCAGATAGAGAGAAATCCTCCCAAAATGCAAAGTTCCTCAGCACAGGAAGGACATGGACCTGTTGCACTGAGTCCAGAGGAGGCCATCAAGGTGATTAAAGGGATGGAGCAGCTCTCCTATGAGGAAAGGCTGACAGAACTGGGATTATTCTGCCTGGAGAAGAGAAAACATCAGGGTGACCTAACTGCAGCCTTCCAGTACTTAAAGGAAGCCTACAAGAAAGACAGACAGGAACATTTTACAAGGGCATGTAGTGACACATTGAGGGGGAATGGCTTCAAACTGAAAAAGAGTAGGTTTAGATTAGATAATAGGAAGAAATTATTTCCTGTGAGGTTGGTGAGGCACTGGAACAGGTTCTCTAAAATTTGTGGTTGCTCCCTCTGTGGAAATATTCAAGGCAGGGTTGGATTGTGCTCTGAGCACCCAACCTGGTCTAGTGAAAGGTGTCCCCATCCATGACAATTGGTTGGAACGAGATGATTTTTAAAGGTGCTTCCAAAACAAGCCATTCTATGATTCTATTATTCACAATTTGTCAATCAAAACAATAGTGTTTGTGATGGCTGCTTGGGGAAACACATGTATTTACATATTCATCGTCTCAAGCAAAGTGAATACATCTCTATATGGCTGTGATAAAAGTATTAAAATTATTTTGCTTTCTGAGTTGAATTTGTGATGCTTTGTTCATTTATTAGATGCCAGACGGAGCTGAGAAATCTGGATGCTGGGATGCAAGCCTGAAGCTGAACATATGTTGTTTTATATGTTAATTGTCCTGTAAAATAGAGGTACCCTTGAATGAAAAACTGGTTGTTTTGAAAACTATGCCACCCTCAAATTTTTAAATTCAGATTTTAGTAGGGTATTAACTGAAACAATAAAGCATCTGGTGAAGTACTGCAGTCCCCTGGCATTCCAGTGCACCAGGAAGATTCATCTGAAGGTGGGAAAACAAGTTTTGGAGAAAAAGATGTACTCTGTATGTTGTACTCAGAGAACTCTGAGTTAAATCCACCAAAGCACCTGGGGGGAATAGCAGAACAGGGCTGTACACTACTGTCATGTACTTTGCCTTCATAAAGAACAGCTGGTTCAGTAACATCATGTGCTCGTGAATGTTAAAATGGTGGATCCTTGGTGAGGAAAGAAAATTTGGGAGTCCTGGTGGTGGGAATTTTAGGACTGGCCTTGGATGCTGGATCCTATTTTCAGGAAGAGTTGCTCAGACAAGTCACTTAAGAGGCCAGAGGGAGAAAACAGGAGACCTTTTGAGAGGTCAAGCAGCCAGATCACAGATCTGAGCACAGCTACCTGTGCAGGTCCAAGGAAAGGATCCCACTGATTGTGAGTCTTGCTGGCAAAGAAACAGGCTCTTGATCACCAACTCATTGCTGTAGAGAATAGCTGAAGGTAGGACTGAAATATTATCCTTCTATCACATCCATGTTTGGCAAGCTGCTAAAACTTGCTCTGCCAGAGCAGCAGTTTTCTGAACAGCATGAATGGTCTCCCAGAACTAGAAGACAGCAACCCAGCTACTGCCAAGGATGACTTAGGGAAGCAAAGGCTGGATCCAGGCTTCACCAAAATATTAAATAAAAATAAAAACCATAAACAAGCAAACAAGATACCTCCAAAAACAACAACAAAAACAAAAAAAAAAAGCAGCTAAAAAACCAAAAGACCCCCCTCCACAAAAAAACCCAAGAAAACAAAACCAAAAAAACCCCAACAAACAAAACAAAACAATAAACCCCACCCCAAGTAGCTATTTTGTGAAGGGGAAAAAATTGCTGAGATAACTTGCTGTACGGTTTTTGCTCAGCTACCCTCAGAAACAGTAGGATTTTTTCCCCTGAAAAAACACAAAGTACTGGAGTTTAATTTCCTCACCCACATCTTTTCCCTGGGCCAGATTTACTTGCATAGTTGACTCTGACCCAAATGAGTGTTTTCCAATATCCAGTATCCATCAGCATTACTGCCCATCTCAGCATGCAGAATCTGCAATTCTGTTAAACAGAGACATACACTTTCTTCTCAGTTATTTCTATTTGTAGCTCATCAGCAAGATTATCCTTGATCTCTGAGTACATTCAATTTATGGTCCAGGTATGAGTAACTATTTTCTTTTTTTCCCTAAGAAGCTCGGTGGTGACTTCAGGAGAACTTGCAAGTGACACCCAGGCACTGGGAGTCCTTTCAGTCTAAGGCACCTGGCACAGCTGTGAACCAGATACAAGCTACCAAAGCCCTTGAAACTCCACAATCTTTACAGTGACTGTGTTCACCCAGTCACTTATGCAAAGCCAATTATTAATTCTGGTGCATTCCCTGCCTTGGGCAGAGGTCCTCAACAGGGAAACACAAGCTGCTCATCACAAAGGCTGAAGCCTCTTAGAGGCAATATTCAAAATGGGCATCCAAATAGAATTTAGAGCTACAGGAGGGGAAGGGAAAAGGGATTAAAACATATCATAGCCAAAACTCACCTAATGATTGCCCCTATGGAGAAGTAGCTATTTACAGCCCTTTCAGTCTGTGGGACAGTGCTCAGGCTGGCATTGGGAGGGAGCACAGCAGGACTCAGTCAGTGCCACCACACTTGTTATGGCCCTCATGCTGTGGATATCCCCAACACAGGCACATCTTTATCATGCCCTTCCATCCAGTGGGCATGGGACCTCGAGGGCTCAGGACCACTCTGACAGTTTTGCATTAACTCTTGAGGCTGATGGTGTCACTACATCTCTGAGAGCTCCTCACAGTGCATTTATTTATTCCTATATGAGGAATATTCCATAGCAAAAGCAGACACACAGGTGAGAAGAAACTTATAAGCCTACAATGACACAACTGTGTATATATTTTTGTAAAAACATTTTGACTATGTTGTCTTTTTGCTTCCAATTCAAAACTCAAACAATATTTTTCCAAAAGTCTAAGAACTCACTGTGCAGCCAGAAATTCTTCCCTTGTTTGAACACTCTACCAGAATGTCCACCAACTTTTGATAAAAGCCCTTGCAAGTTGCTGATTTCTTAATACTATAATCTCCCTGCTTAATGAAAATGTTTATTTTAAAATAGTTGAGGTCTGTCATGCGACACCTCATGAAATGAATTTCTGATTATATTGAAAAATAGGAAAGAAAAAACATAAAACCAGTAAAACAAAGAAAGCCCTGTGTATTTAAGCAGCACCTCAAAGCCCAAAGTGACTCAGCTGTTTGTCATGGTGAAGGTGTCACTTCTTGCTTCAGAACAGGGCTAAGCTCTTCTGCAAGCTTCCAGATCAGGACAAGACTTTTTGGAAAACCCTTGCCTCTTGGTTAAGGTCTTGTCTGTTTGTCATGTTTTTCCTTGCTGTGCGAAAACACACTTTGCTGAGTCCTCCTGTGAGCATCAGCTGAAATTTGCTGTGCATATTGTCCTGGGTCTGGGGGTGCTGCTGCACTGTGCTGATATTTCCTGGCACAGAGGGAAGCCTGATGTGGCAGCACTGTGGGCCTGCATTTGGAGCTGGGGTTAATCCATTGTGTTTTATTTTCTCTTCCATGACAGCAGTAAAGTTCTGCTGGTGATCTGTGTGGTTTGGCCGAGCTATGAGCAATGGGCAAGGCAGGCAGATGTCAGAGCAGGCTCTGGGCTGGTGCTGCAATGCCATTTCCCCATGATAATTAAGCAAAAGTCCTTTTTGCTTTCTCAGGCTTATTTTTTCTTCCCTGTTGTTGTTAGTTTTAAAAATTTACATATATATTGAGAAACTAATGTTATTGCTCAATAGTCTGTTCTTACATAAAACAGTTACAGAAGCAGGTAAAACCATCTGGGTCAGAAAAAGAAATTAGATGTTCAGAAATCTGTCAGTCTTGCTAGCACGAACCTGGCAATGGACATTTTCCCTAAAGAAAAACATATGGAAATGGGAAGTCGTGTGGTCCAGGACAGAGACAGGACAGCCCAGCAGAGCTGGGGAACAGGAATAATTTCCATGTGCTATTTCAGACCAGTGACCAAATCATTTGCACTATCTGTGCTGACCAGTCCTCTCTGCAGGCAGTGTCCAGCCCACCCCTGGAGCAGGACAGGGACTCAGGCAGCAGCATCCTGGCAGAGGATGGCAGAGCCCAGCACAGCTCAGAGATGTGCACACAGTATCTATCACTGCAGGGCAGGCATAGCCTGGCTCTGTCTTGGCTGCTGTCTCCATAATGGGGATAATGGTATTTCCCAGACACTGTGGGAACTCAGCCATCAGCACCAGGGAGACGGGAGATTATGTGGTTTAGCCTTGTCAGGGATACTCTTTTCAGTGACTGCAAGGCATATTGATTCAAGTAATGCAGGATTTAGAGGCTTAAGCCTTCACCGCCTTGCTAAGAAAAGGGCAATTTTAGCTTGGAGTAACTTGCAGACCTCTCCAGTGAAATAACAGTGGTGCTTTCAGCCTGGCTCCCTCTCTGGCCATGGGCACAGGCAGAGCTGCCTTGTCCCAGTAACACACAAGTGCCTTGTCTGGACCCTGCCTGGGCTTTGACACCACTCCTGTGTGTGTTACACAAGGCAATACCATTCTTTATTAACACTGCAGTCAGGGGTACAATAGCAGGGTTTCAAGAAAGGAGTCTTGTTCAGGTTTAGAGCAGCAGTATTTCCAGTGATTCACTGCTGTGCCTTGCTTTCCATCCTCTCCCTCTTTCATACATGCAGATGTGGCAGATAGCTCCAGGTCTTATCATGGCTGGTCAGCTTCCCACCCTCCCTGATTACCCTCGTGATGAAAAATTATGTCAGCCACCAAGGAGTGCACTGGAGGTGATATAAATAATTGCATTCATCTATTAGATTTGTCCCTGATATAAGCCCTCTAGGGAAATACTGAAAAATGCAAGGTCTAAGCTCTCAGCTGATCCTCCAAGGAGCTCTTGTCTACACTGGGGTTAAAACACAAGGAGATGAGGGACTGTATTTTTTAGGACTGGTATTCCAGCACCTTTCAGAAGAATTATGTCACTGAAAAAAAAAATAGATGGGACTGAAAATGCAGCTCTGTATAACAATCCAAACCAAGCCAAACAAGGATCCAAAGAGACTTTGCTGAACTACTGCCTACACAAGAGTTTTCAGCAGCTGCCTTGCATGCTAGCAGGCACAGTTTTCTACTTATTCTTGCCTAGAAAACTTCAAATGTCATCGTTTATGTTGTTGTGTATTCCTAGATACAAATAACAGTACTTCCAGCAACTGCAAGGTAACATAAATTCTCATCTAAACTGGCTGAGATGGTAAAGTACAAGTCTATACAATACATCATGTATTCCTAGCTCTGCTTTCTTCCTGTACACTGCTTTCTGAGTTCTATAACTAAGCACATTGGAAGAAATTCTGCCATCTCTGAAATCAGTAACACACATCACAGGCTCCTGCAGATCCACATTCTCACTTTAGATTAAAACTTGTATTCAGTTCACTGGACTTAGTAGCACAAAAGCCCTGAAGCCAAAGTAAGAGTAAATCAGTGACATTATTTTTTGTTTCTCACAGAGTACTACCTTTGGAGTCCTGTGAGTTGGTGACACAACACAGATTCAGAGCTTTGTCAGTGCCTTGAAGCCAAGTTATATGACAAATACCTTGTACAGATAAAATATTTTTCTAAGGAATAAAAATGTGTAAAATACCTGGGCATAACTGAGGATCTACTCTACTTTGTAATATCCAGAAGTGATGAAAATGAGTTCTCTTTGAACATTAGTTCTCTTTGAAAAAATCCATAAACTTAGTAATTGTATTTTTGTTCTGTCAGCTTGCCTTGAAACAAAGAAAAAATAAATACCACATAATGTCAGAAACCATGTTAACAACAGACTGTGTTTCAGATCTAATTGCACCTAAACCTGAACAACTTTTCTGTTTTAAATTCTTTTGATAAAAATAAAACAGAAGAAGGATCTCCTTCTGCTTCTGAATCACATGTTACACGTGTTCCTAGATGACTAGGAGTCCCTAAAAGTGTGATTTTAGTTTGGTTTTGTATAAGTTGGATGACTAAGGAAAGAATGGGTGGCAGATACATGGAGTGTAGCTGCATACATACAGGGTATAGTTTGCTAGGAGAATCAGACTGTAGCTTGTGGTGGGTCTTGCCTATACCCAGAGGTTGCCCTGTGATCCTCACAGTAGTTTTGGGGACATTTGCAAGGATGAGGTGCTGAACAGAGCCCTGCTGCCTGCAGGGTTGGTTCTCAGGCAGCTCCCAGAGAGTGCCAGCACTGGGTTAGCCCAGCAGTGCATGGGGAGCCCAGGGCAGCAGGTGCCAGCCCAGGGATGGCTCGTGGCCACCTGGGGAAAGGCATGGCCAAGGCTGGCTGGGGCTTTCCTCAGCAGAAGAGTGACTACTTACTCTCACAGTTTTATAAAAGTTCAATTTATGGTTATTCCGGAAAGAAACATGAAATAGTGACACAAAAGTGAGACAACATTACAGCTGGGTAAAGTAGTGAGGAAAGCACTGAGGAATGGCACAGAGAGAAATATTTTGAGTGAAGAATCACTCCATTTGGAGCATTATATCTTTCACGTGTAGAACCAGCCAAGGTCTTAAACATCTACACTTTTAATTCTGGACCATTAAGCTAATTTCCATTGGAAGAATAATCAATTTAACAATTATTTTCCTCCTTTCTATTTGGCTGCAGCTTTTCTTGTTTGGTTTTGTTTTGTTTGTTTGATGTTTTGGAAGGGTTGTGGCTGGGGAAGAGAGAACTTGGCTTGATTTAAGATGCAAATGCAATTCTATCAATCTTCCCCTCTGCTAATGGTCTGCCTGGGCATTTTAAGGGCATATAGTGAAAAGGAAACTGTGACTGCTAAAGAAAAGCTACCCCCTGCTGTTCCTGTTCATATTTATTTCACAATCAGCCCATTGAAATGGTGTGATTCACACTCTGATGCTGTCGCTGTCTAGATGGCAAAGTCACTGGAGAATTTAAAGAAGTTTCCCAAGCTGAAAACTAGGCAAACTGCATTTGGGCAAAAAGCAATCTTATCAGCAGCAAGTTAGTTACATGGCTGCAGTGATCTCTCTTGCTGAGAGCTGAGGCTACCCTTGCAAATGAGAAGCTCTCTTGAAGTAGGGGCTGTCTTCAAAAAACTGAGAACTGTTGCTTTTGAAATGTAAAGTTTCCTTCTGATATACATATATATAGAGTGCACAAGAGTAAAGTCACGCTAAAGTCTGCAGGGACAATTTAAATGTTCTTTGTTAAAACATTGTTTCTCAAGTAAGTAGCCAAAAAGGGTAAAAGCATGTGTGAGTGCACAAGAGGGAAAGAGGCTTCCCAATTCCCCAGTAATCTTGAATAAATACTAAAGGAAAACCCTGTCTGTTTATCTTAAATTATCCACACTTAATGTAGTCATACCTTGTAACCAAGCAGCTTGTGTGAAATAATGACTTCCTGGTAGCACAAAGAAACACAGCTAAAGTTTTAACTTTAATATATTAA
Source organism: Erithacus rubecula (assembly GCF_903797595.1). Lineage (NCBI taxonomy): Eukaryota > Metazoa > Chordata > Aves > Passeriformes > Muscicapidae > Erithacus > Erithacus rubecula. Next base: position 11,202,288 of record NC_136687.1, on the reverse strand, counting down.
TCATGATCTATCTTTGTGGCAAGCATTACCATATACCCGTCCACAGACCTAATGTAAACATTTAGGAGTCTGTCTCAACATAAATGAACAGAAATAAAAACAGATAGATAGAGACTGGATTAATGGAAATAATAAAATCCAATAACACTTTATGTTTGCCTATGAGATTACACATAAAATTTCTGCTGTAGTGAAAGAACTCATTATATGATGATGGAGGATGCAAAAAAAAAAAGAAAAAGTGCTAAGTTAATTACTACATACTTGCTCATTAATCATGGGATAAATATTAGCCACTAGTTAGAATTGCCATGAAATAGGTGAGTTTAATCTTAGGATGTGTCAGAGGAGTTACAGCCAGCAGGGACAAGGAGATATTGGTGCTGGTATAAAAGCAGGAATCTGCTCCTCTGGCATATTGGCCACTCTTGGCCACCCATAGCTGTGGAGGATGAATTCAGACTGCATGGGGTGCAGAAGGAAACAGAATATTCAGTGTATGGGGAGGCTGGGACAACGTGTGCATATTTCCCTTCTAGCTCTCTTTCCTTACCACTCCAGTTACTTTTCCAACAACTGGGTGCCCTGCTCTCCTGCCAAAGCCAGCTCCCAGCTGTGTGCCCAGGGCACTCCAGACCCATCACAGCCTTGCTCACAATCCATTTTCCCATGGCTGCTGCTGGGAAACTCTGCAGTAGGGGATAGAAAGGGAGATGTTCCTGTAGACCACTGTGACATCCATCCCAGGCTCTCAAGGTCAGGCACACTGAGACTGCAGAGCCCAGGCAAAGCCTGTGTGCCCAGCCCTTTGTATGGGGCTCTGCCTTGGGGCTGACCAGCAGCTATCAGTTTGACTGAGGTGAGAATTGAAGCTGCAGAGGCACAGGACAAGGCTCTGTGGCTTTCTAGGGAAGAGCTCACAGCTGCCTGAAGTAAAGGCTGGAGGCCCTGGAGTCCAGCCCACAGAAGGATGTGACAATGCACTGGCCAGAGAAGGACAGTGCTCCCACCTGGTCTGAATGAGCTTTGAACTGCTGTGCCAGCAGCACTGTGCAGCTACACAGCTCTCAGAAAGGCTGGTTCTGCCCCTGGGGAACATGAAAAGCACATGTACAGCAGCAAAGCAGCTGCTACACACAGAACATCAACCTGTTTTATTCATTAAATGTATGCTAACAAAAAAGATTGGCATCAACTCTGTTCACATCAAAAACACAACAGTTCCAATTCTTCCTATTGCATAATTTAGGTACATGAGCTTCTGCAATAAACAGGCAGAGAATGATTGCATTGTCCACAGCATTGTCTCTCTGACACCAAAGAGAAATGAAGCAAATGGACTCAAAGAAACCAAACACATTCAGGAAAATATCAAAGTGATCAAAGCAGACTCTTTGATTCTGCTTTACACATACTTTTCAAAGAAGTGTTACATTTCCAAACACACTCTGTCCCTTCTTGATGCCAATAAACCAGCTCTGTTTAGCTTCATGCTTTGATAGGGGTAGGAACAAAAAAAATCTTTAGTGAGTTGCATTTTCTAAGCCTTTCTATGAAGTTTTGAACTTGCTAGGAAAAGGCTAAATGTATTTGTTGTTCTTTGAGGAAGCTGGGCCTTCATTGAGGGAGATGTGGTGTCTGGCCTGAGTAGCCCTACGGACAAATCAGCATTTGCAAGCACAAGGAAAAGCTCTGAGCAGATTTTTTGTTCATCTGTGTTTAATACACCTCTTTGTTAGCAGACCAAGCCTCAGGGAAAAAATGCAACTTTCAAAGCATGTAAGAGCATTTTGGGAAAGGTGCCTGACCATAGTCCTTTTATAGTGGAAAATATTATTTTTATGCATCTCCCATTATTTTCCCAAAGACATAGACAAGGTTTCAAGGCACCTGATCTAAATGCACTGAAGGAAAATATTATTTTTTTATGTTATCATTTGACCATTAATGATGTCAAGCATGAAGCTTTTTTCATACCCTGGCAGGATGTACTCCATTTATGTCTTTGTAAAATCAAATTTTCTCTCTGTGCTGCAGTGACTGTGAAGCCCAAGCTGCCCCAGGGAGGTATTTTGTTTAGCTGTGCAGACACATTCCTCCAGGAAATATTGAAGCCAAACCACACACACACACACACACACACATATACACAGGCCCTCTATTAGAAGAATTCAAAGCTTGAAGAGAAAACAAACCAGTACTGGGTCTGGAATCTGAACTTCAGTGCATGTTGAATTGTGTTTTCACATCCTTTGTATTTACCAGCTGGGCTGTGGACCAATACAGGCATTTTCTGAACACAGGGAGCACTGTCCAATGACATCCCTATGTCCTCTGGCCATGTTAGAGTGAAAAAAAAACAAACAGCATGGAGAAAATATTTGCATATCCAGCAATTACTTGTTTCTGCCATGTGTGAGACACACATGGAGAGTGAAATTGTTGTCATCAGTCAGTTTGCTCCAGTGTGTGGCGCTGTAGGAGAGTCACACAAGTCAGGAGGAAAGAGAAGTCATACATGTATGATTACTCTTTCATGCATTCCTTTCTTTCCACTCACTCAAGGCAGAGCTATGAGAAAAAACAAGTTTTATTTTATTCTTGGATGGAGCCCGATGCTGGCATCCACTTTGGCAGCTGGTGTCAGGAACAGGACAACTGATACAGAAACTTGATTAAAACTATCAGAGTCTGACCCTTGCTCAGGACTTGGCTTCAGCCCTGAAACAGAGCTGCTGTTAGCCCAGAGCCTCTCTGAACTTGTATTATATTCTAGTGCTTTATTTACACATTCCTCTCTCTCTCTCTCTCTCTCTCTTTCTTTCTCTCTGTCTCTCTCACACACACACACACACAAACATACCCTTTATTCATTGAACTTTTATTTATCAAGATTTTAATTTATTTAAATTTTTTGTAGTTTCTGATCACAGGAATTAAAGACACCAGGGATTTGTTGCCTGCTTGTATTTGGTTCAGATGAGCAAACATGAGGACAAACCATGAGATATAATTGTCCTTCCAGACCCAGTGATAGGGGTCTGCTCCCCAGGCAAAGTCCCTGAGGATCACAGCCCCTCATGGCAGTGAGTTCAAGAACTCTCTTTCTTGGGGCTCTCTCCATTACCAGTTTCTCCAAGTGGAGCAGAAGAAGAGCTAAAAAAGTTCATGGTCCTGTCCTAGGTGAGCAAAGGCCAAGAGGTGCCAGCATTTGATGCTGCAGTGATACAGAAAATGACTCAACCCATGGTGAAAACATGACAAGCTCTGCAAGGGATGTTGCAGCTTGTTTTACCAAAAGTCACTGCTAGGTAGGGATAAGGTTTTGATAAGTGTTTTGGGCAGTGTTGAACACACCATCATTTATTAGCAAATGAGTTTATTAGAATTCTATTAGTAATTAGAAAGCAGATACTTAAAAACTAGAACAAGAATAATGTAAATTAGGGTATTTCCCCTTCAGATTATTCTGGTGCTTAAGCTAACATAAAACAGTAGATGTGACAAATATATTCTTAGAAGAAATACAAAATAATTTTGGGTTAGACTGCTGATGTTGAGGGATTCTTGCTACAGAATTGGTGTATAAATTACTTGAATTTCCAGTGCAATTCCTGAAAAACCTTCAGCTGTGTTAGAGACCAGAATCAGATGCAGACATTTTTTTCAAAGAGAGCACTGATTAAAAGATGATGGTGTTCTTCTTGGGGTAAAATTCAAGGTTCATAGCCTGCTGGTGAATTCAGTAAGGGCACCATTTGACTTGAAACTGTGTGCATGTGTGTGCCAAGAGCATAAGAAACACCCAGAAAAAGTCATGGACAAATACTTGTGCACAGCTACATTCTCAAGTGGGAGATGCTTAGGTGGAGTCTATGCTGAAGGTTTTAATGCATAATGCAGAGTCTTCTCTAATAAATTATGTGGCCATTGGTCCTTCTGAAGTATAGATGCCTTAGGGACTGTGAAATTTTTGTGCTTTTTTTTGTTTACGCATGCTTTTTTATTTTAATTCCCTTTGTCTTTTGGCTCACAGCCTTCAGTGAGGGAATGAAATCTACTCTTGGTGCAACTGGAAGATATCTGAAGCACAGAATAAGAAGACACTAGATGTCATTATCCACTACACTGCTGAGGGCTGGAGACTAATTTCCAGATGACATATGTTATTAGCACTGCTGTATGGATTACAGCTTAGGGGGCAAAGCCATAGATCAAGACTCCCACTGAGCTAGAAGCTGTGTAAACATGTGGTGAAAAGATGATCTCTGGGTCACAGAACTTTGCTGTAACCTCTGCACACTTCTCTGTTTAACCTACTGCTGTTTCTCTCTGCAGGTTGTTTCCTTACAGTCCATTAATAATAATGTATTTGCTTTTCTGGCAGTTGCATGCCTGCTTAGCATTTGTTTCATGAAATCAATAAATTAAAAATGTCTGTGTTAATATGGTGGATTTCTCACTGTTGTGTCTACTGGCATCATTCCTTCTGAATCATTCCTTCTTGAGACAGCACACTGAGAAGGTACTCAGATTTCCTTCCAAGAGGACATTCATACATCTGAAAATGTCTGTAACTGGTTTGGGAATTTTGTGTATATGGGATTTTCAGACTGGCCAGTTCTTCCTCCGACAGTTCTCCCTAGAAGTAGAAATGATGCTTTTGGAGTTTATTTCATCTGGCAACATTTAGGATGAATAGCACATTGACTGTGTCAGTCTTCCTAAACAGTTTATTCTCTTTGGGTTTAAACCCAAAAAACAAACTCTTCCTTTGTGCTATCTCTTCAGTATCTGGTCCAGAGAACATAGAGCTTTCACAGCACCAAGAGCTGCTCCTGCCTGTGTGCTCAGTTTCAGAAGGTCTCAGTCAATTCCTCTCTTAATGTCCATGGTTCTCTAATGGAGGCTCATTTGGCACTGGGCAGACGAGTCCAGTGCCAGACACTGGACTGTGTGTGCCACATGCTTAAGAGTTGTGGTTTTTTTCGTGGTGCCATCAATCTTGATGACACTGAGGACTGAAAATGAAATACTGTGAGCTGGTGTCTTGCTGAAAGTGAGGATGAAAACCCTGAGGGCATGGGGGAGAGGGAAGAGCACAGAATGAACCATGGAGCAGCAATCATTCTGGTAAATAACCAGTGAGTTCTGCACTGAATAAAGTGAGCAAACACAAGTTCTGTGGTCAAGCAAGCATGAGCTGTGTGTTTAATACTGCCTAAAGAGAATTTCTGGTCTTTTGACAAGAAAGTAAATGTTTTCACAAAAATACAGGAAGAAAACACACACTCAGATGTGTTTCAAACATACACAATGCCACTGGCTTGGAATGTATCTATTGAGTAACTGAACATACCACATCTTTTTAGGTAGCATGTAAATCAAAGCCAAAAAATAAATTCATTGATTGTTTCATCATATTTTGCTCTGATTTTACAATTTTGCCTCCTTTCCTTTCCTGTGTAATATTCAATTTCAAAAGCAGCTTTTAAAGCACCTTTAATAATTGGTTTACTGAGTGCTTCAGTAACTACTCACACCTAGAGTCCACACACTAGGATGGATATTGCTGGACACTCATTTTTCCCTTGATCAGTGCAGTGTAGGAAGTGTACTCTGACTGCACATACTGCCTTCTATGAAGTCCTGTAGTACTCTTCTTAAGAAAATGGGATACTTTCTGGTCTATTAATTTTCAGTGATCAAATGAAACCAAATTGCTTTGAGGCCATCAAGAGTACATATTTGCTCCCAAACTGCTGCCATGCCCATGGGTCATAGCAGATCAGCACCAGCTGGGGTGATTGGCTCCTTGCACTCTTGCTGTTTCCCCATTCCTGTGAGATGACTCAGATGGGAACTGCCTGGATTTCTGCAAAATCCTCATTAGTGAGCACACTCTCAAATACTTCTTCCTGGAACAAGCTCCAGTGCCCTGTGTGAGAAAAGGTCACTTTTGGGCTCATAGCAGGCACAGTTAATATCAACAAACTTCACCACCAACACAATTTTGTACCCACTATTTCCCTTCTGTGTTTTTATCCCCCTCCAAGGGCTGTGGTCACTGTATTGAAGATTCCTGTAATTGTAGCAATAAGGCACAGCAGGCTCCTCTCAATCAACAGCAGCAGTGTCACAGCAAGGAACAGTAACACATTTCCCTCCAAGCAAGCACACTGACTTCATTCAGGCACACAAATGTGCTCCAAATCCCAAATCACCATCTCCCAGCCCAGCAAGACAAAGGCTACAAACTGAGTTGAAACAAAACAGATAAGCAAGATAAAAAATTTTTCTTCCTGCAGAAAAATAACCCAAATATTTGCCTACCTACAGGAGCTTCTGTTCCTTCCCACAGTTTTGCTGCAGTTTCTTCTCTCCAGACTGAGGGGTAAAGCCCTTTGCAGGGTAAATATCAAATTTCTTTGACCTGCAAACTTCTCATGGTTTTCAGGAGATGTGAAGAGACTCCTACTTTTGGGAACTGTGATACCAAATTTTTACAAGCTGCCTTCAGTGATGTTACTCAGATTTTGGCCTCAGAGTAATGGAAGCAGGAGCCGTGTTTTCTTCAGCTTCTTTAATTTCCAGTTCACCATTTGCATCTCTACTTTAGGATAATTTCGTTTTTGAAGATGCAATGGAAAATGCACACACAGGAAGAAGAATGGATGTGGCAGGTGGCAGTGGCTGCTGAGCATCCATGTTTGTAACTTTCTACTCATGAGAGACAAACACCTTTATATGCACGTAAGAAAAAGATCCTTCTGGAAGGTAGATTCATTTTTAAGGTTCTTACAGAAATTATAATTGTCTATAAATGTCATGGTTCCCACAAATATACTCTAAAGCTAATTTTAAACATCCTTAAAGGGAGGTAAAACCATAAAACTCATATAAAAATCACATATTACATTGTGTCACCAGTTGTAGAAAATGTTGTGTATTTCTTACTATAGTGCTTCCTCTCTCCATTTTCTTTCATGAAGGAGTTCAGGAAGATAAAAAAGATTTCTGGAAAGATATAAAATAAACAAGCTTGAAGGGTGAAGAGCACTGAAGGTTACAGTAGATCTGAAAAGTCTTAAAATCTAGACCAAGTTGTCATAAGTCTCACTTCTGTATCAGGACAGGAGAAATTGGATTCACATTTAGTGTTGGTTGTCTTTTTTCCTCTTTTTTTCCCTGAGTGATTGTGTCCTGAAAAGCCAGAAAAAAATATCAGAGATATAAAATGACCCTTTAATAGATCTACTCTTATTGAAAAGCTTCATTATTTTTTAATGATTAAAGTATTTTAAAGACATTAAAAATGCTGACATTAAGATATTTTAAAAACTTAATTTTACTGTAAATTTAACCTTTGACAGAAGTTTATTTCCTGAATTTAATTATTTAGATCACACAGATTTTTCAGAGGAAAGCTATAATATTGGAATAAAATAGACATGCAGAAAAATAAGAAATTTCTTCACAGTGTAAGGACTTACAACAGCATCAAATCAATGGCATTTACAGAGCTGCATTTACTTGGAATCCTAGAAAGACCCAGAGAACATGAGGAGAGCAAATTTTCCCCTTCTGTGCTGACTAGTCTGTGTAGAAAGAGCTCCTTCCCCTTCCTAACCAAGCATGACTGCACCAAACTGGGTGTCAAATTGTACCTTAACAAGAAAAACCTGCAGTTGTGAATGCACATTCTCCTGCAGGATTCCCCCTGGGAGCCAAACTCATTTCTCAGAGCTGACTGGCTCCCAGGGACAGCTGATGTGTCTGGCAGTGTCTGCTCATTACCTGCACCCAGGCACAGTCTTGGGGACTTTCAGGAGGCTGCCTCTCCTGGTACTTTTACACATTTTCCTGTTTGAATCATTGTTTGAATGTAAATTGAGATAAACTGGAGTGTAACATGGAACTAAATGCTCTTGTGACTGTACATAACAAGAGATGTTTATTCACCACTCTTTTTTCCTTAAGATGCATTTTCAGATTTTTTCTTTTCTTTTTTTTTTTTTTTTTTTTTTTTTTTTTTTTTTTTTTTTTTTTTTTTGAGACAAAGCAAAGAAAAAACCAGGTAAACTCTGCAATTGTGCTCTAATGTTAAGTTGCTTCATGTTCATGATAATGGTAGAAACTTTGAGGGGGGATTGGAAAGGGAGGAGGGAGGCAAAAAAATAATGAACTGGAGCTATATAATTTAGAGCCTGGAGATATCATCTGTATCTGTATTAGCAATCAGTCCAGTGCTGTTGGACTGACCTAGAGTGGGAAAGAGCTGGTGAGGCTGTAATATCCATACTGGGAGTGTGTTTTGAGGGTTCACTTGGATGAGCTCTCTTCTGGAGCTGAGGGCTGAATGCCCAGCACCATCAGGGTATTTAGGGTGCCTCCTGCAAGCAATCCAGGAATCTGCCCCCCAAAGGAATCCAGAGTTGGGTTGACTCAGCTGTGAGGTTTGCTTGAAAAGTGTCAATTTTGCACTCATGTGTCAAACAAAACCAGCAATGGCAATGTAGCCAGTGCTGGGGACAAAAATGCAGCTGGTGACAGTGCTAGGGACACGTTTGTTCAGGGCATCTCTGCAGTAGTTTCACTTGAGGGAAACCCTAGAGCTAAACTTTATTAGTCTCATTTTTTCATTGAACTAATGCATGACTGGGGGGCAAAGGAGCTTAGTGGGTTCACACAAATATATTTTAGAGAGATTGGCAATGACATTGGCCCTATAACAAGGTTCTGACAGAGAGATGAGCTCTTATGTTAATTGAATATGATTCCAGTAAATGCAAAAGCAATGAGCAGCAAAATGCTTTCCCATGCTTATGTGTGACCAAAGGTAAATTACAAGGTGTCAGATACATAATTCCTGTTATTTCTCATAAGGTGCAATTACATAGCTTTAACTTTCCAAAGCCATGTATTTCTCAGGCACCACTGAGCCCCACTTGCATAGCACACTTAAGCTTATCCCTCCTCCTTTGTCTCTTCCACCATCCTATTGCACAGATTACAGTCTTGGATGCATATACCGAATGTACATGCAGTAAATCCCTTTATGAGAGAAGGACAGAGAGAGATGTGATTATATCTGAAGAAGTGCAAAGCAAACAAACAGAGGAAAATATCTTTCTTTGGGCTATAGTGTTGTTCTTTAGCTTTTTGTCCTGAATATGATCAGCAAGTATTTATTTTCTATGCTCTAACCAATTAAGGCAGTGCAATATAATAAAATTACTGATTTCTAGAAAATTTATAAAATCTTGGATTCTCATTTATCTTTTTCAGCACATGACAACCTTTAAATTTTGTTCATTTGCTCTGAATACATCATGGTTTCCTCAACTTGCATGGTTTTATCTTGTGAATTCAGCAGAGGACTTCAGTTTTCAAATAAAAAGCTTAAATTTTCCTATCTCTGAGATAATAGTACACATCTTGAGCAGCTTTAGATTTTTATGCCCAAATTAAAATAAAAAACAAAAAACCAAAATGAGGTGTAGCTACACTCCTGAAAAGAAAAGAAACAAGGGAGCTGTAAGTCACCCTGACACGACTATTTAAGCGTTTTGCCTTAATAGCCCAAATGTAATAGCTCTAAAAGAGCAGCCTCTTAACTGTTCTTCAAAGTAGGGCTCTTCATCACTTGAGCTACTTTATGAGTTCTTGAAAGACACACTGCAGGCTAGGAAAGATTGGGAAGTCTATAATTTTACATCAATCAATGCTGCTGATAAATTACTAGTCACAAGGAAGGACGTGACAAAACACAATAGGACAAGTTATTAATGGAGTATCCCCAGTGCTCCAGATACAGCTGTATTACATGAAGAGAGGAAGGGAAAAATCGTTAAGCAATAAAGCTTATTAAACAGCTAAGACTGAGGGGAACATAAACCACACAGGGCTGTACAGGCTGTGAAAGAGAATGGCAGAGCTATTACAGGGCAGGGTAATGGCAGCACTGCAGAGCAGCAGAGCAGGCTGCCCAGGGAGCACAGACCCAGCTGCTCCCCTCTGGAACACCTGCCTGGGGAGGGACAGGAGGCATGCTGAGGGCTGCAACCAGTTTGTCTCTCTGAAGAAAGGAAAGGAACTCCAGACATTTTCACTTCCTGAAGCTGCAAGAAGTCTGCTGTGGCAAATATACTTTTTACATGAAAACACCTGGTGGAAAGACAAAGAAGGGTGTAGTGGTCACAGACCATGGGCAGCAGACTGGAACATGGGGATCTCAAGTCACAGTTTCATGCCCAAGCTGAATGTGCTCCAGTACATGATGTTGCAGTAAGTAGATCAGAACAATGTCCTGTGCTCTCTCAAGTCTTTTGTCCTATACCTGTTTGGACAACCTCAGAAGGCACAGAAACCAAGGGCTGTGACCAACACCAATACAGGCAGATGTTTTGTCTATGCTTCCTGTCCATGTTCCTGCATGCAGTAAAGACCAAAATCTTGACTTTTTTGTTATACTTTTTTTCTCTTACGTCACTTAACTCTGCTCCATCACAGCTGTTTCAGACCAAAGTATTGCCAGGGATCTTAAGAGGACAGCCACACATAATCCTGCAGAGAGATGGCACCAAGTTTCTCACATTCCAGCTGTACAATTGGGGTTTGCTTTTGCACACCCTGGACTTCAAAACTTCAGCCATACCAAGGAAGGCACTTAGGAAAAATCTTACACAAGTTTTTCATGCTATTTCTGTGCTGAGGGAAATAAATAATGCATACCACGTTGAATCACACAGAAAACAGGTAAAATCTGCAAAGGAACAAAATGCTCTCTATTTTGAAGTGATTTCTGCTATATACTGCAGTGAAAATTGCTTAGGATTTATGAATCTGAGATTCAGTGCACCAGTGTCAAATTACAGGATGGCCATAATGGACCTGATCAGGCTGTGACTGAAGCCAATTGCAAAACCACAACTCAATAGTGATATGTCCAAACTGGGGCCAGCATTTTCAGACTGGAATTATTTTTGATCTTAGATTCCAGTAACAATTTTCTTTTCACTCCTTGAATAGGCACAGGAAGCTGACTTCCTTTCTGTAGACAATCAGCTTCTGATGGACTCTTGGCTTGGGGACTCTTGAGATCCAATGCTGGAATGGTGTTTGCTGTGCAAGTAAGAAATTTAATCTTATTTGATCAAGTGGCTGGCACCCCAGTAGTGTACAGACAAAGTATATATGATAAGTAAGACTAGAACTTAACTACAAGCCCAGCCCTAAGCCTGCTGTTATTAGGACCCCGTTGAATTTGATGAAGTACAGAACCATCTTTCCCCTCTTTATCTGTTTATGTTCCAAACAAACAAATTTTTCCAGTTTTGCTCTAATATATTACTTAGACATCCTTGTTCTCTTTGCCCTTTATGTCCTTTAAAGCTTGTAAAAATTTTCTATGATTTCCTAAGCTTATCTGGGACTAACCACTTTCTTTTTCTCTTGAAAGAAGGCTGAAGGTACAGCAGGTCTGAGTAAATGGTCACTGATGTGGTGTTGTGTTGTGTTGTTGTGTTGTTGTGTTGTGTTCTGCTCACACAGATGCAATGCAAATGAAGGATCTGGCTGGCAGCCTTTTATAAATAACCCTTGAGGAAATCTGTCAGCCTCCTTGTAAAATGGATGATGGGAAAATGAGCTCTCACATTCTAACCATGAGATTTGATTGTGCATGACTTGCCCATTAATTTATTCCATACTCCAATATCTTAGTTATAGATGCTTATATCCTCACACAAACCCATGCTGGTGACCCATACTGGGATTAGTCCAAAACTCTGTTGTGCTTTAAACTGGTGTCTTGGGGAATAGGGATGGGATGGCTGGAGAAGGAGCAGTTGGGAGAGCAGATTGTGAAGCCAAACTAAGCCACCCTCTTCCAATATTGTCTTAATCTTGGCAAAGTAAAGAAAATTTTGGTCTGTGCTTGGACCAGTTGTTGGAAACTTTGATCTATTCTTGAACTTATACTGTCTCTTGCATGAATATGCCAGATCATGCCAATTAGACTCAATAAAACTCCAGAGTTTTAACATTATTTTGATAGAGACTTAGATGAAGGAGTTTTCTCCAAATTCATCTGCAGTGAAATAGGAGTCAGTCAATTTGCACAGTCTCTGGCCTTTTTTGGGAGCAGCAAGCACTTATGCCTGAAGAGGGACTAGAAGACTGTCAGCATGTACTTCAGGTTCTTGCCTCTTGCTTGGTTCTTTAGCAAATACTCCCAATGCATAAGTTCACTAAAACAAAAATAAATATGAGCAGAGGCCATGTTCTGAGATCAAACTATGGAAAGAAACTTTTTCTCTTGATTTCAGCATATTCTGTCTTTTACCACATCCTACTGATCTGAAAGGGGTCCGAGGAGAGCACATGTGGTTTGGAAACAGACTTTGAGCAGATTTACCACTGCTTCATCTTACACAATAAACAGCCAAAATGAGCTCACTTCAGCTTACTTCAGTCCTGTGCAAAGTCAAAGAATAGAATAGAATAGAATAGAATAGAATAGAATAGAATAGAATAGAATAGAACAGGTGTGGTGACCCTACTGGTTTCCAAGAAAGGGACTTTTTTACCCATCATCTTTCCTTTTAAAGTAGTCATAATCATAAAGATAAAATATGCTATTTTAATATCTTCTTTGTTAGGTCCAGGATAGTATTCACAAAAATTACAGTGTAAACAGTCTGCAATTTACAAATATTAGCATATCAACAAGGTATGCTGTGAAATCAAGAACTTTAAGGTCACCCTCACCCCATAAGTCTCATCAGGAGCATTTTAATACAAAAGTTGTAATCACAGAATTACTGGCTTTAAACCACTGAATTCCCTGAGGGAAGTTTTATAATGCAAAGGAGAGTAATCATATTTGATTTTCTTTATTGCTAACACTGCATGGAGATATGAAAAAAATCACTATTAATCTATGCCAGACAACATAGGCCTTAAATGAAAATGTAAAACAATATCTTAAAATTATGTTCATGCTGATTGCAGAAGGAAGGGGGAAAGAAAAGAGGGGAAAGAAAAGAGCTCCATTAGACTGTCCTTTTCCCCTACTATGTTTTCTACATTTACTATGCAGCAGTTACCTGCCAAAAAAAAAAAAGCATTTTTAAGTTTAGAACTTTGTTTATCTCAAGCAAAACCTGAATTTCTTTTCAGAGAAAAGATAAGCATGAGAAGTTTGGTTTGGTTTTGGTCTTGCAAGATTTAGAAACTGCTTGTAGCTTAGAAATCTCTGTCCCAGAAGAGTAAACATTTAATTGTTCTGAGAATTCTCAGGCTTCAGAGTGCTTTACTGGTATGCATGATGTTGTGATAGAGAATTTCAGACTTATTTCTGGTTTACAAAAGCAATTGGAAAAACATATGAGTAATTGTTCTTGAAGAGTTGTTGCTAAATTTGAAGCAGATGCAATGTAATTCAGATTGTTCTGAATATTTTTAAGAAAAAATATACTGGAGCTATGCATCTGTTCAGAGTTTAGCATGCATTCAGGGTTGCAAAGGACAAAGGGGAGCCCAGGACCATGAGAATAAACAGCCCATGTGTTCAAGGCTTGATATTACTCATGTCAAAGGTACTGGAAAACTGCCACTGGTTTCCTTGAGTCTTTGCTGGGCTCTGAGCACACATCCAAGCTTCAGATCATTGGATACATTATGCAAAGAGCTTCTGATCTAGTTGCAAAAACATTGATGCTCCAAGAAGATGATGAGATCATACAAACACATCTTAGTTCAGAGCAAAGACACTGATGCAAAGAATATATTACATTGCTTTCAGAACAGCAAACCCAACAATCCTTGCCAAATTATCTTTTTCTTCTGTCTGTTTCTATAGAAAATGACCGTGAAGGATAATGTCTGGCACTACTCAAGTGCAAGAGTTATGGAGGAATACAATGTTATCATTTAATAAAAAGTAATGTCTCATCAATACTTTATTACTAAAAGTTAATTTTCACACCTCACATTAACACAGCATGCCATTAGTCTTAACCTCCTAGCTATGCTGAGGTTTAAACATAAGCCAGAATTTTGCACAAATCAAAGGCATATTTATTGCAAAGCTGTCAAAAAGGAGTCAAAATGATACACCAGTCTAGTTGGAGTGACTAATTAATGGATAGATATAACTCATTGTTCTGTAAATTGTTAGAACTGTTTTTGTTTTTTGTTTAGATGGGCCTTGTCATATGAAATCAAGAAAGTAATCTCAGAAAACTCAATAGACTTCTGGTCTATGTGAAGGAAGTCAGATATAAAAAATAAATAGAACAACTCTTGGAGGCAGTTGTAAGTAGTTTTTAATGAAATTGTATTTTCTGCATACAATGGAGTACCAAACTGCTCCTGCTCATCCCTCATATCTGTATTCTAAAAATGGTCCTCTTGTGTGCAAAATGATCAAACTAGAGGCAAAATGATGGCAAACTAGTTCCTCAGGTTACTTGGAAGGTCACTTTGAAGCACTTCCAGGCGAATTGAAGCAGTTAGATTCACTGGATGTAAGCCCTTGGCTCAGGCAGAAGGTAACTCTTATCAGCTGAAATGTAAGTGCAGTTCTCCTTGTTCCTGCTAAAGAAAATGGATTAACATCAAGCACCATGTTGGCAAGTTAACCCAAAAGACAGCTGAAGGTCTGTGATTTCTAAGTACTATTGCTGTCTTCTGGCTGAAGGAACACAAACTCAGTGATATGACATTATTTCTGCTTCTCAGTGGGTGACTACATCTTTGAATGGATGAGTAATAAAGCAAAGAATAACAAAGAGTAAGTCATGCTTTGCAGACTCCATTTTAGAAGAATTATCATGGGTCAAAGTTTTGAAAGCTTCCCTAATTTGCAAGTGCTTTCACATGGAAATAATGGTAAAGCAAATAAATTTTATAAAGGACATCACCAGGTGATATGTCCATGTCTACTTATGGAAAAAATATCACCATGTCTGAATTTATCTGGGTTTGTAGAGGCTGCAGCTCTAAGTTCTCAGCCACACAGTGCAGGATCATACCCACTTCATTTAGGTCTAATCAGCCTTTCCCAGAGAGGTTATAGCAGCATTTTATTGGGTTCAAAGATGGGTGATGAGAGCAACCAAGGCAGGTAAGATCATACACAGACTCGAAGTTCTGCTTTGTATCCTTTGTTCTTGGGCTTTTCTAAACAGCTATACTGAAAGAAGGGTGGTTAATATTAAAAGAGAATGCTAAACCCTTTCTGCCTATATATATAGAAATACATACACCCTGCTTTCAGGCTTCTATTCCTTCTCCCTCTTCTCCCCATGTAATAGTGAAGAAGCCAAAAATGTAACTTCCACTTGATTTTCTTTTATTTTCCCCTGCAGGAACTGCAAAGGCTTTGACCTGGATACAATATTAATACAGATATTTAACTTTTTTACCTGTTTCCCTTTGGAGGAAGCGCCAAATGCAATTGTTTCTACTTCACCTCAAAAGTTGCTAACGGTAGAATTTTTGTAAGGGAGTGATACAGCTCTTTCTGTCTATAAATATCAACAGCAAGCCTAGAAAGCTCTCATTGTTTGCTACATGGCAGGTGATCCGTGTTATCCCTTAGCAGTGCTGGCAGTTTTCCCTAATGCATTTTTAGAGGAGAGTGATTTCCAGACAAACACATGGATGCATATACAAGTACATGTATTTACTCATGTCCAGCTCCACACACACACACACACAGACATGTATTTTCCTGTGTCCATCCCTACACACACATGTCTATGCACGCACACACACACCTATACATGGGCACACATTATTTACCCATGTCCATCTCCACACACATGTCTATACAGCACACACGTATTTTCCCATGTAAATCTCTATGCACAAACACATGTATACATGCACACACATTTATTTTGCCCTGTCCATCCCCACTCTCAGCTGTATCCCCCTGTCCATCCCCGCTCTCGGCTGTATCCCCCTGTCCATCCCCACTCTCAGCTGTATCCCCCTGTCCATCCCTACTCTCAGTTGTATCCCCCTGTCCATCCCCACTCTCAGCTGTATCCCCCTGTCCATCCCCGCTCTCGGCTGTATCCCCCTGTCCATCCCCACTCTCAGTTGTATCCCCCTGTCCATCCCCACTCTCAGCTGTATCCCCCTGTCCATCCCTACTCTCAGCTGTATCCCCCTGTCCATCCCCGCTCTCGGCTGTATCCCCCTGTCCATCCCTACTCTCAGTTGTATCCCCCTGTCCATCCCCGCTCTCGGCTGTATCCCCCTGTCCATCCCCGCTCTCGGCTGTATCCCCCTGTCCATCCCCACTCTCAGCTGTATCCCCCTGTCCATCCCCGCTCTCGGCTGTATCCCCCTGTCCATCCCCGCTCTCGGCTGTATCCCCCTGTCCATCCCCACTCTCGGCTGTATCCCCCTGTCCATCCCTACTCTCAGTTGTATCCCCCTGTCCATCCCCACGCTCTCCCCAGCCCCGCAGTCCCCGGTGCTGGCGGCAGGTGGCGCTGCGGGCCCGGGCTGCCCGCGCCGCCCCGCCCGCGCTCCGGGGCCGGGCAGCGGGACGGAGCCGCTCCCTTCGCTCCATTTTTCACTTTGTAAACTCTGCGAACTCCGGCCAGCCGGCCCCTGACCCCCGGGCTGCCGGCGATGAACGCCTCCTCGCAGTCAGGAGGCAATCAAAAAGCTGTCCGGACCCAGGGCAGCGTTCACCCTGCGCCTCCCGCGCCTCGGGAGCGATGGGAGCCCGCAGCTGCCAGCCCGGCCGGGGGCGGGAGCGGCTCCGCACCCACTGCCCAGCAGACACCGCCGCAGGGAGGGCAGGGCAGGGCAGGGTGGGCAGGGCAGGGCAGGACAGGCAGGGTGCAGGGCAGGGTAGGGTGAAGGGTAGAGGGCAGGATGCGGGGCAGGGCAGGGTGCAGGGCAGGGAGGGCAGGGTGCAGGGCAGGACAGGCAGGGTGCAGGGCAGGGTAGGGTGAAGGGTAGAGGGCAGGATGCGGGGCAGGGCAGGGTGCAGGGCAGGGAGGGCAGGGTGCAGGGCAGGACAGGCAGGGTGCAGGGCAGGGTAGGGTGAAGGGTAGAGGGCAGGATGCGGGGCAGGGCAGGGTGCAGGGCAGGGCAGGGTGCAGGGCAGGGAGGGCAGGGCAGGGTGCGGGGCTGACCCCGCTGCCGGGCAAGAGCCGGGACTCCGCGCTCCCCAGCGCAGGTCGGGAAGGAGGAAAGCGGAGGAGGGAGGATCCGCGAGGACCCAGGTAGATCCAGCTTTTACCACTAACCAAAAGCCACCAGCAGCAGGACCTCCGCCTCCTCCCTCCCTTCCTCCCTCCCTCCCTCCCCGCTCCATCCCTCCCTCCTCCCCTAACTCCCTCCCTCCGCTGCCCCTCCGCGATGAGAGAAGGGCCAGGTCGGAGCGCGGCAGCCAGCAGCGCTCTGTGCCGGGGGCAGGCGGATGGCTCTCATGCCGCAGGGTGACTGCTAGCCCTGCGGAGGCTCCCCCGGCCGGGCGGGCGGCGGGCGGCAGCTGCCCCGGTGCCGGCGGGCGGCAGCTGCCCCGCGGGATGCTGGCGGCGGGGGATGCGGAGCCGGCCGCGGAATAACATGGGGGGCGGCCACTCCCACAGGGCGCCCGTCTTCGACGAGAACGAGGACGGTGAGTGCGGAGCTGTCCGCGGTACCGAGCCGCTCGGGCCGGGCGGGTCCGGGAGCTCCGAGCGGAGCCGCGGGTCCTCAGCGGGCCCGGCAGCGCTGCGTGCCCGGGGAGCAGCGGGACACAGAGCCCGCCTGTGTCCGGCCATCCCCGGCTGACAGAGCCCGCCTGTGTCCGGCCATCCTCACCCAGGGTCCGGCTGACAGAGCCCGCCTGTGTCCGGCCATCCTCACCCACAGAGCGGGCGGCTGCTTTCAGGCACAGGCTCAAGTCTAGCAATCGTCAGCTGGGGTTTAAGCACATGGCAGGTAACTTCAAACCTGGCTTTGTGAATGGGCATCGTTTTTGAGATGGATGCCCACGTTTTTAGTTTTGTTTTTAGTCGTCTCTTTGACCATCTGCCGGTTTTAAATGGTGATGTCTCTCTTACTCAATACTTCTTCCATCACCTTTGCTTTCTGAAACTTTTTTTTTGGCATGTTCTATTACTCCAAGTTTCTACTCCCTGCCTAGATAATATGTCATAAGAAAGTCTGTCTTGTAAAGTTTGTGGAAGGCAATGGAAAAGTTTGCCTAAAATGTGGTGTTTCTTTGCTCTTTATGCTTTTAAATGTAATTTTCCAATGTAGATTGTATTTAATTGAAATTATGTGAATGCATTTCAGTTAAAATAATTTTGGGTATTGAAGCAGAGAGAACACAAGAAAGCAGATATTTGTATATTAAGAATGTAACAATACACAAATGTAGAAATCTTGTTAATGTTCCTTATGGGGTAGATGTTGCTGCCGATCTGGACAATGGGTGCTTAATTTTGAGGAACTTCCCCAGAAGTTCCTGGGGAATATATAATAATAAAATCTATTTTATTAGGAAGTGATTGTGCTTTAAGAGACTCGCAGTGTTTTGTCTTCTTGGGTTTAATAACATGTCAAATACATGTATGTTCTGCCCTATATGTTCATGGCATATGGAGATATTTGCATTGTTTTGCTAGTAGGGGGAAACTTCCAAATGCATGTAAAGTGCTTGAAGGAATGACTATATCCATACTTGCATTTAAGATGAGATTACTATTTCCTATTTCTTGGCAGATTGTGATGAGGTGTGGTTTACAACATTCCATTGTTTGTGTAGGAAATGGGACAGATTGTTTATTGTTTGTGTGCTCTGGAGCCATAGCTGCCATTTTCTTGTACTGATAAAACATTTCAGACCTTCACCATAGGTCATGCTGTGCAAACATACAAGTGAGAAAGAGCCCCCCTCAACTTCCCCCAGGAAAAGTCTCAGCCATGCACAATTGGTGTTGTAAACCTTGAGGCAGCTCACTGAGAAGTGCTCCAGAGTGGAAGCATGCTGTTAATCTTGTCTAGACACCCTAAGGTAAAAAGATACCCATGCTCCTGCCTTTGAAGACTTCTAATTGGGCTCTCTTGTGTTAGCAGTTTCCATTAATTATTACCACCTTTTTTTTTTTCCCCTGTGGTACAAAACTGTGGTCAGTTTCTGAACAAAATGAACAAAGTTCAATAGTAAATCATTGCAGAAATGCCTTCATGGCACTTAGTTCTCTTTCTATCCAGAAAACATTTCTGCAATGTGGCCATTATTAACAGCTAATAAAAAATGAGCACATGAAGTATTTGTGGACTTCAATTAGGTCATTATTTATTCTTTGTATGGTTTTGTTATGTTCTTAGGTGGTTTTCCTCATTATGAATATTCCTAACATAATCTTTTATTCCTCTTAAGATATTTTGTTTGGCAACCATCTAGTTCAGAAGAGTCCATTGCTTTTGAAACAATAATCGATTTCCAAAAGTACGTACAAAATATTATTCAGGATGGCATTTTCCCAAATACCTAAACAGTATGGGGAAATATTTCCTCTTTAAAAAAGTATCTTACAGATTTTAATAAAAAATGGAGCTGTTTTTCCATATTCCCACTAGTAGCCATAAAAGTCACCATTTCCCATATTGGACTCCATATCATTTTAAAAAAAGATAATGGGAAAGTATAACAAGAGAAAGTGGATTTGTTTCTTGAGATGGTAAAATTTCTCAAGAGTGACAATTAATAGAGAACTGAAATAGGTAAGCTGTGCATGAAGATGTAGGAATATTGGAAACTAATCTATTTAATGTGTTGTGTATAATGTCACAGCTGTCTCTTAAAATGATAAAAATGAGCAGAAAAAAGTATTGCCATTTTATATCTAAGCATGTTTATGACAGATGTAGAATAAAAAAAATGAGTTTTGGAAGTAAAGGTTCAAAACCGTTTATTATCACTCTGGAAATCGTAGAAAATTTTCCTTACTCAGTGTATTAGTTAATAAATAAATACATGGAAATAGTGTGTGAGGAGCACCCAGGTGCTCCCTGACAAGCCTGTGGGGTGTCTGTTCCACAGTTACAACTCTTGCTTTCTGATGAGAAGAGATGCTGATCCATTGAGTAGATCTAAAAACTGTAAGCTGTATGTAGACTCCCCTCCATGCTCAGGATAATAGAAAAAATATTCTAGAGAACCAGAAGCCTGAACTGCATGTTGTTAGTCCCCAGTTATTACAACCAGCACAATACATCATTATCATACACTAATCTTTTTTTAAAGACAGTAATGCATACCATTTTTACCAGCTATATTAGTTCTGTGTTCCATTTTTAATAGAAGGATCTTCCAGAACTTCATTCTTCGAATGGTTAAAAATATCTGTTTTCCTGACTAGCTTTCTTAACCTACTTATAAGGTTTCTGTTTAATTCAAGTTATTAGTTCAGGTTAATTCAAGTTGTTAGTTTAAAGTACTGTCCCTCTCCAGGATTATTCTTGGGCTTTGCTAGACAGCAAAGATGTCCCCTCTCACTCTTTGATTTGTAGGGAAACCTTTTCTATTTCTCTTTTATTTCTACTGCTTTCTTATTTCCTGTGCCCTGCATCTGTGTGCATTTGAACCTGTCTTGGTTTCACACAGATAACCTGAATTATACACAGAATTGTAGGTGAGTTTCACCAGGACCTTGTGTTGGAAAAAAGACATCCCATTCTTTACTGGAAATGAGTTCTAGTGCATCCTATAATTACATATGCCCTTTTCATGGGCATACCATGTGGATAGCTCTGTCACCCTGTGGTCAGTGCCCTGCTCTGTAATTTCCACTGATGAATTCCAACCCACGTTAGAAATTGTTGCTGTTCCTAAGCACATGGCCTTTAGCAGGACTGAATTTTGGTCCACTTCTATTATTCATAGTCTCAGAGATGATCACTCACTTCTTTCCTTGCAACACTCTGATTCTTCTTCATACAATGTTATAAATTATGACCACTCTGATCAGCTGAATGTTAGTTATCAAGACCACTGAACACTTTCTGTAAGTATTCAGCTGGATCATATCCAGACTTAATCTTCTTTGCTGTTAACCCCTGCCAGCCTCATATTTCCAATTTCTAAATAATACTTTGTACTGTGTTACTGCCATGGTTTAACCCCAAGGACCAACTCACTCAGCCCCACACAGCCTCTGGGTCACCCTCCCAGGTGGGATGAGGGACAGAATTGGACGAATAAAAGTGACAAAGCTCAGGGTTTGAGATAAAGACAATTTAACAGAAAAAGCAAAAGCTGTGCACACAAACAGTGCAAAACAAGGAATTTATTCACTGCTTCCCAGGAGCAGGCAGTGTTCAGCCATAGCTAGGAGAGCAGGGCCCATCATATGTGATGGTGACTTGGGAAGACAAATGCCATCACACTGAGTGTTTCCCCTTCCTTCCTCTTCACCCAGCTTTATATACGGAGCACGAAGCCATATGGTGTGGGATGTGGTGTGTGATATGGTGTGGGTGGGATAAGGTGTGGGATAAGGTGTGGGATGTCCCTGGGTCAGCTGTCCTGGCTGTGTCCCCTCCCAGCCCCTTGTGCACTCCTGGCCTCCCCACTGCTGGGGTGATGGACAGAAAGGGCCTTGGCTCTGTGGAGATGCTGCCCAGCAATAGCTAAAACATCCCAGCACAAATCCCAAACACAGCCTCACACTACCTGTTCTGAAGAAATTCAACTCTATTCCAGCCAAAACCAGCACAGATGCCCACCTTGCCTTTTGTCAGTTTATCCTCACCTTATTTAGCTTTGCTTATACTTTCTTACATCTCATTCCACTGAGGCTGAGAAAAATTAAATTTAAGCTAACTCTATCACCTCCAAAAAAAGTTTGTCATAAAGGAGAAATGTCTGGTTACTCATACGCAGAAAACTTCCAGTAAAACCATGCTGTATTTATCTAATTTTTTCTTCTTAGCCTAGATTAAGACTCAACAATAGCTAGGAATAATCCAGGGAACAGAGCCCTTTGTTTGCCTAGATTTTTTCTTGATTTTTATTGCTGTACAGGTTGGATAGAGATCTTGGTCTGGTGTTGTACAGCACCACTACCTCTTACCAAAGCTAGACCCTTAAATGGTGTGGAATCAGAACATTTTTTCAGACATTTTAAAAGAGTTTTAAGCAAGGTGCTACACAAATTGTGTAGTCAATTCAGGTAAAAGGAAAACAGGGATTTTTTTGGTTAATACTGCTGAAGCAAAGGAACCTGACTCTCTTCACCTTGGATATTTCCTATTCTCATTACAACTACCCTCTCCTGAATGTGTATATCCAGTGCTACTATCAGGAGAGCAAATAAGTAATTTTTCCCTCATGTTCAACTCTTCAGAAAGAGCAATATGATCACAAGAATGGCAACAGAAGCGTAAGGCTAATATTCACCCTTGGTAAATGCTCCTTGCAAATTCTCAGTAAATATCACAAGGAAAAAATATATTAGCAATAACCTAGTGACTGCAAAGAGTGTCATCTGCTGGACTTGCTTGGCTGTGTTCAGTTAAAATTTCAATCATATTCAAAGTGTGAAAATGAAATAGTCAAAAAGAGTAATTTAGAAAAGAGCTGACTCAGGAGAGATATTACTACTATCAAACAGGAATAATGTATTTTCCTGCATTGTGGTGGAAGGTACAGAGGAAAGGATAAGAAACAAAGTGTTAGAAGTTAGAAATTGGTTCTGCCAAGTGATATGGCAGTTGTATGTGATTACTTGGGGCTTAGAAAATCAGCTTTGCTACACTTACTTTTAGAAATAAGTATAGTGACTTTTAAGGAGCTTGGTTTTGTTAGTCATACATGACTTTGTCTTTACAGTAAATATGTATTTCCAGAGAACCTTCCACTGAGTGTCCTGAAGCTGCAGAGCCTGAACACCCCTCTGTGAAGGTCATTGGGAGAGGCTGTGCCTCAGTTGTGTGGCCTTGTATGTGGGGAATGAGGCACAGCAGCACACCTTGGCTTATTCTCCATGGCCAGAGCCTGATTCACTGCACTGCTTATGAATCTGCTCCAAGGAAGTCCTGGAGTCCCACTGCCTTCCCTGAGCCATAAGGCTTTGTTCTGCTGCAGTGCCATAACTACAGAGCTCAGTGGAAATCTGATGTACTAGGGAATATAGCATCCATCTCTGGAGTTAAACTTCCAATTTGAAGTTGCAATTTAAAATTGATTTCTACCTTGCCTCTTTAGAAAAGCCTTCAGCTTAAATGAAGGATTTAAAATTTTTGGTGAGTGTCAGAAAACATCATTATTAAATGGCCAGCTGCTGAAAAGACTTGTACTAAAAGCCTAAAACCCAGATAAAGAGCCTAAGAAAAATGCCTGCAATTAGTATGGATTCAGGTAGCTAAATTCTGAGCATAATGGCTGAGTTTATACATAAGTGCAGTGAAAATTGAAGAACTATAAGGTGACATAAGGAAAAATGACAAATAAGAGTTTTGCTTGGAACCAATTGAAAGCAATGGTTAAATGTGAGAATGAGTCAGATTGAGAACAGAGCATGCAGTGTCCAGTGATTGTCAGTGATATGATGGTGCTCATCATCCTGCTGCCACACAGCTCCAATGGACAATGGCTGGGGCAGCCACAGAGCTGCTGCACACAGCTCAGATCACGAGGATAATGACACCCTCTGTTCAAACCACTTGTTTCAGAAAATACAGCCCTAAAGAACAGTTAAATAAAGGGTTGGAACCTAAATACGTTTTGTTAGAGAGAGGGTAGTGAACGTCATGTGGGATCAATATTCCTGCTGGATTTTTAGTTTGTTCATGGAAGTTCTGTGGTGTGTTACATTGCATTTTAATTTTTTCCTTGCAAAGATAAACATTACGGTTCCCTTTAGAACTGAATTGGATAAGAATATCAAAATGTGATTTAAAAACTGCTCAAAGGCAGTTCTGTTGAAAACTGCAGCTGTCAAAGGCATTATTTTATGCTGAATATCAATGTTTTAGTTAAATTAGATCCAGATTAGATTTTTATGCTTTGTTTTATGACCATGTTGAATTTGATGCAATTTTATTTTCTATTTATTGAACTTTAGAGAGGAGGCCATCATAATGTGTAGTGTAACATATTTCAGAAACCCTAATACCACTGTCTGTACAATCACAGAACAAAATAGATCAGTGTTGATCTTACACTTGCAGCATGATATGAGACAGTGGGAGAATATAGACAGAAAGGAGAGCACAGAAGAACAATATGATAATTTCACAGAGGTACCAAATGCCAGACTGTTGTTCACACATGGTCTGTGTCAAAGGAGGTTTAGAAGGAATATTGTGTCATTGCCATTGCCATCAGCCCTCATCTTCCTCATCTGGGCTTTGCTACAATGCACACAAATAATATGGACCTCTTCAGACTCTAAATGACAATTGTAGGTGAAGTTTAATACTGTATCAGTTTTCCCTTATTTACAGGGAACTCTAAAGAAGATTAATCTGGCACTTTCATCTTAGCTCCTTGCTATCTCAAATGTGCTGCATCTCTGTTCCACCATTTGAGTATTCTAAAAATGTTGTGCAATATCAGATTTACCTCACACTGTCAGGATTAAAACAAAGATCCTTTCCAGGGACATCTGAAGTATTTGTCGATTGTACTTAACTTTACATCATCCAGATTCAGCAAAATGTCTGCCTGTAGTATCTTAGAGATGGTCCAGATAAATTTTCAAGATCCTTCCTAATAATATTTACTACAATTCTCAAATTTAGTTTTCTGCTTCAATGGAAACATCCTTGTCATGACCTCCATCTTAAATAAAGGCATCATGGAAGTTATTCCTGCTACTTTTCTAGGCTTCCAAAGTTTTCAGAAGTTATTGGCATGACACATAACTCTAAGGATATTAAGGAATTTCTTGTTGGCTTGTTATGAGGAAGTGCTCAGGAGAGGTAACATTTTACCATGTTGCAGCCTGTGTTATGTAGTGTGCCTGGATATCAGACAGGCTTTTTGTGGATCAGTAAGTATGAATAATTCACAGTTAACCAAGCATGGAGTAAGGTAAGCTTAGGGACTCCTATTCAAGATCAAGGAAAATTCTGATTGTGAAATAAACTCAGAAAGCCAGATTATTGTCTCAATCTCAACACCATTGCTTTTACTATCCCTTCTTCACAGATTCAGACATTGTCTCCCATCCCTGCCCACAGCTGCTGCTTGCAGTGAGAAGGTTTTGCTCCTTCAGCTGAGCTGCTGTTGTTTGCTGTGCCAAAGAGCAAGCTTTCAGAGAGCTGGGTTCTGAAGGACTGAAAAGCTGATTGGTGGCAGGGGTGGCAATCTGAGAAGTATATGTGTGGTTTTATCCCAGGGCAAATGGTTTTCAAATGTACAGAGATATTAAACTGACTCTAGTGCTCAATATTGGCTTCACTTCCAGTAGAGGTCAGAAGATCTGACAGCTTCCCATAGAACAAGGGGAGCAGATCCACCTCATCCCACCTGGCTGCAGCATGACAGACACTGAGCCATGGAGAGCACTGGGCATGAAATGAAAGAATTCCCTGATGTGGATGTGTGAATGTGGGTTACAAAACCAGCAGGAGCTACTGGGGGCATGCAGTTTTTTGTGATCCTTGGGTACCATACTGTCCAAAGAATGAAGTTCAGCCTGGAATCAAATGTTGTACCTTACTGAATTAGAGAATGGCCAAGGAAATCTTTGGAAAAAAAAACATGGTACGGAATTATTATGATCTTCATAGGTCCTCAGAGAACTATCCCACCATAATTTTGTACAGTATTTTCTCAATGTGGGTATAAAACCAAAGAAGGCAGGGTTTTGTTGGCCAAGCACAAGACTCACACTTTTCTAGGTTTCTCATTTAAAAGCAAGCTTGAGAAAGCAGAAGGTGAAACCTTCCTGAAGAAAAACCTAGTGGGCAGTGACACCTATGACTAAGCACTGAAGGGTGGAACAGAGGCAAGAATGTCAAGTTATTCTGGATATTCCACAACATTTTGACTGAGCCAGAGTGAGGTTATCCTGAGAGGATGGGAAAGCTGTAGAAGAAAAAAGGTTGCTGCTGAGATCAATCAATGAAAAGTAAAAATTCTTAGACAATATTTCATTAAAAGGAAAAACTTCTAGTTCAGTCTGGTAGAGGAGCTCCACAGCATCTTATCAGGATAAAACATGTGAGGGGAAACAACAAAAGGTGCAGGACACCCACCAAACTCATCAGGAAAAGCCTGGACATTTTGGAGGGGAGGAGCAGCAGCAGCAAGCAGTGTGCACATCAGGGGTTGTGATCTCTCTTGAGCACAGTTCTACTTAGTTTCATGAACCAGTTAAATTGATTATCTTGAATGACATTATTTACTGCCTAATGTAGGCCTGTGTTGAACTGTTGCCTAATTTGTTGTTGTGCTTTTGAACACTGTGTATGTGTAATCTTCCCTGCAACGCGAAAAAGTAAAATATTATTATTATGCAAACGTGAAAAACTGAACAGATCAATAAAAGTTGTTTTCTTAACTAAATCATACTCTGAGCTTCCTTGGACTCAATCAAAGTCAGGCACGAATAGCAAATACAGGGTCTTCAAAAAAAAAAAACAAACAGGCAAATATCTTGGGTTTTTTTCCTCTATGGTTAAAGAAGAATAAAGTTGGTTTATCTACTAGGGTTCAGTCTTTAGTAGATTAAATGTTTTGAAGAATGACACTAGTTTTTATTTGACTGCACTCAATCCCAGAAGACTGTATTCTTTATCAGAAATGTATTTTCAAGTCACATTTTATCTGCAGATGAGTAGTGGTGGGCTCAAGATGCCTTTGCCTTCTCAGTACAAGAGGGTGTTGAGCATAAATATGTTCATCAGGACCTAGAACTGGTTCTCTTAATACAGTATTTGATGGAACATCCTTTTGTTTAATTTTAAAGTCTTATACTCTTTAAATTTTACACTTACACAGTACACTTTTATAGTTAGGCCAGTATATACTATTTATATACTACACTATGGAAATGTACCCTTAAAAAACACACATTTCTGGAGGAAAAGGGAAATAAAAAAGGTATCTGTTCACTGGTGAGTACTACCAGGCTTTCCCTTTCAGATTCCTCACTTACAAAAATCTGACAAATAGAATGAAAGCACCACATGTGACGTGTATTCAGCTTGTCCTCAAGAAAACCTCAATATTATATGTTGGTCTATTCCCTTAGGCAGTCAGCATTCACCTCAAATATCCATCAACAAGGGTATGAGTAGGGTTGTATTTTTGTATCACAGAAATAAGGACTTCCTTCCTTTTGTTCCCAAATAAGTTATTTTCCCCTCCAAAAATTAGAAGATTTATTTACATGCAGCTGTCTCTCTCATGCTCAGTTTGCCCTCATCTTTAAATCCTTAATTTTCACTTTGACACTCATCAACATGTATTTTAATAAGTAAATGGAACAGT